>NC_044309.1:36830852-38054389 GCF_007474595.2 Lynx canadensis
GTGGTTGTGCTTTATTACTTTATTTATGGACACTGAAATGTTCACATGATATGTTTTTCTTCTTTTGATTTTTTCCCCCAATACTTAAAATGTGGAAACCGTTCTTAGTCATGGGTTGTACACTGTACAACAAGATAGATCTGGCCCATGGTTCAGAGTTCATTAACCCCTGGTTTAGAGTATGATGGGATGAAGAAAAGCAATATATGGTTAGTAAATAAAATATATAAATTATTCCATATACAAATTGTAAATTTTATAGTCTGAAAGTCTAACGTTATATATTTAACTTCATAATCAAGTTTAATGACCAAGATTCATCTTATTTTAAGAGGATATATATTTACAATGGGTATTTATTCCATATTTATTTTCATAAATGGTAAGTCAAAAAGAACAACTCAGCTTAACTGAATTCTAATTCAGATCTCATCCATTCACTCTACTGTATATCCTAATCTATCCGTCATTCCTTCAGATTACTGCAACAGCCTCTTAAAACAGGGTTTTTAGCTTTTAGTCTTTCTTCATAAATCCATTCTCTACTCTGGAGCCAGAACAATTTTTTTAAAAATTTAAAATTTAAGTCTGATCTTATTACAACTACCCAGTGTAAAGTGCTGCAATGGTTCCTCAAATGTTGGGAGTATAATCTAAGCTCTCTTTTCCTCTTTTCATCCTTTCTTTCTTTTCCTGCTTCCAAACTCTATAGACATACAAATATATAGATTTCTCACGTGCAACACTATCTTAATCTCTCCCTTTCTAATTTCCCCAACCTGTCCAAACTCAATTAGGCACCATTCTTACATGCTTTCATTAAGTACCTATCCCTAGAAAAATTGTTTTTATACCTAGAAAAATTGTCTGGGTTAAACTGTTTCTTCCCCTTCCCCTATTAAGCTCTTAAGAGACAAAGATTCGGGTTTTACTTAACAAGAATATTCAATACCTAGTATCCAGAAAAAAGTCTGGAACAAAGAAAGCAGACCTAAATATTTGCTGGATGAACCCATGAACTATTATGGGTTGAACTGTGTCCTCCCAAAAGGTATGTCAAACTTCTGGGGTGCCTAGGTAGCTCAGCTAATTGAGTATCCAATTCTTAATTTCAGCTCAGGTCATGATCCCAGGGTCTTGAGATCAAGCCCCGCATCGGGCTCTGTGCTGAGTGTGGAGCCTGCTTAAGATTCTCTCTCTCCCTCTGCCCCTCTCCCCTGCTTGCTTGCTCTCTCTTAAAAAAAGATATGAATTCTAACCTTCAGTATCTCAGAATCTGACCTTATTTGAAAATAGGATCATTGCTGGGTACCTTCACCTCTGACTTCAGCTCAGGTTGTGATCTCACAGTTAATGCGCTCAGCTCATGGATTTGAGCCCCACGCCAGACTTTGTGCTGACAGCATGAAGCCTGCTTCGGATTCTCTTTCTCTCCCTCTCTCTCTGCCCCTCCCTGACTAGAGCTTTCTCTCTCTCAAAATAAAAAGAAGAAGAAGGACGAGGAGGAGGAGGAGGAGGAGAAGAAAGGATCAGTGCAACTGTAATTAGTTAAGATGAGGTCATCCTGGGGTGCGGTGGGCCCTCAATACAATCTGACTGGTGTCCGTATAAGAAGAGGAGACACAGACAGATGAGGGAGAGAACACCATGTGAGACAGAGACTGAAATGCTGCAGATGCAAGCCAAGGAATGCCAAGGATTGCTGGCAAACCATAAGAAGGTAAGAGGCAATGAAAAGTTTTCCCCTTCATGTTTTAGAGACAGCATGACTTTGCTAAAAGCTTCATTTTGGACTTCTGGTCTCAAAATTCTGAGACAATAAATTTCTGCTGGTTTAAATCACCTAGTTTGTGGTACTTTGTTATAACACCCCCTGAAAACTATCAAATATTGGTGAACCACCTTACATTTCAGGTATATACAGTTTCCTGTGTCTCTCTACACTCCAACTCTTAACTCTTTTTTGAAAATTAGGTTTAAAGGGCACCTGGGTGGCTCAGTTGGTTAAGTATCCAACTCTCAACTTAGGCTCAGGTCATGATCTCATGGTTGGGTGAGTTCAAGCACCGAGTTGGTCTCTGCACTAAGTGGAGCTTGCTGTCTCTCCCTCTCTCTGTGGCCTTCCCCTGCACACACGTGTCCTCTCTCTCAAAACAAATAAATAAACTTAAAAAAAATTAGGTTTAAAAAATTAGTATGAGTAGATCTGGTGAGGTAACTTTAATGTAATATTATATGTAACAGAATAAATGATTAAATTCACATATTTGAATTCAAGCAAGGATTTGTATAAGACCTATCAAAACAACTGGGTGGTTCAGATTTGTTTTAATTCAGTATTTTAATTTGTCAACCATTCTGTCATTTCTAGCAAAATCTGGAGAGTTAATGAAAGGAAATAAACTCCGAGCCACCTTAAAGGGCAAATTATCCTTTTATGAAACTTTATTTATTATTCCTACAGTTAATTTTTAAAAATAAACTCTTATTGGTTATTTCACTGAAAAAGTTGAGAATTATGTGTTCATCTTCTCACACACACAGACTATATAAATACAACAGGAGTGGAATCTGACATATCAAAAAACAGGTCTTTTTTCTCATTAGAAAATTCCCAGAAGCCAACACCTATCCAGTTTTTTGTTTTTTCAACTTTATCCTGAAATTCTGTTCATTAAACTAAGAGCCAGACTTTTTTTTTTTTTCAATTCTTTCTTACAAGGAAAGCACACACCCACACTTGCCTAGCCTTGTATTTTCTAAGAGCTATATATGCAGATTAAATGATCTTGTATATAGACAATCCTAAGGAATCTACTAAAAAACTATTAGAATTAATTCAGTAAGTTTGTTGATTCAAAATCAGTATGCAAAAACCAAAAGTATTTGTAATGAACAATCAAAAATTGAAATAAAAATTCAATTCCATTTATAATAGTACCCCTCGCATACATTACTCAAGAATAAACTTAATAAAAAAAATACAAGACTTATACTCTGAACACTATAAAACACCACTGAAAAAAATTACAAAAGATCTAAGTAATGGAAAAACATCCCATGTTCATGAACCAGAAGACTCAGTATGGTTAAGATGCAATACTCTCCAAATTTATTTATAGGTTCAATGCTATACATATCAGGATCCCAGCTGAATTGTAAAAATTGACAAGCTGATTCTAAAATTTATACAGAGTTACAAAAGACCAAGAAGAGACAAAACTTGAAGAATAAATAGAAGGACTCACACTTCCTAATTCAAAGCTTACTACTACTACAAAGCAATGGTAAACAAGACATATTGATCCATGGAACAGAACTGAGAGTACAGAAATAAACCCACATGCCTATGATTTTCAGCAAGGGTGAAACCATTCAATGGAGAAAGACTAGTCTTTTCAACAAATGGTGCTGAGACAACTGGATAGTTGTCACAAGCAAATGAACCAAGTTAAAACCCTTACCTCCCACCACCACATACAAAAATAAACACAAGGGGTGCTTGGGTGGCTCAGTCAGTTGGGCGTCTGACTTCAGCCTGGGTCATGATCTCATAATCTGTGAGTTTGAGCCCTGCGTCGGGCTCTGTGCTGCCAGCTCAGAGCCTGGAGCCTGTTTCAGATTCTGTGTCTCCCTCTCTCTCTGCCCCTCCCCCACTCACTCTCTGTCTCCCTCAAAAATAAACAAACATAAAAAAAATAAACAAAATAAACTCAAAATGAGTTAAAGATCTAATTTAATTGTAAGAACTAAAACTAGAGGCGCCTGGGTGGCTCAGTTGGTTAGGCGTCTGACTTCAGCCCAAGTCATGATCTCACAGTCTGTGCGTTCGAGCCCCGCGCTGGGCTCTGTGCTGACAGCTCAGAGCCCGGGGCCTGCTTCAGATTCTGTGTCTCCCTCTCTCTCTGCCCCTCCCCTGCTCATGCTCTGTCTCTCTCCGTCTCAAAAATAAATAAAAACATTAAAAAAAAAAAAAAAAGAACTAAAACTATAAAATTCCCAAAAGAAAACACATAGGGGTAAATGTTCATGACTTGAGATTTGGCAATGGATTCTCAGGTATGACATCAAAAGCATGAGCAAAACAAAAGATAAAATATATAAACCAGACTTCATCAAAATGAAAAACTTTCATACCTCAAAGGGTACTAGCAAGATAGTGACACTATTAAGAAAAGACAGGGGCGCCTGGGTGGCGCAGTCGGTTAAGCCTCCGACTTCAGCCAGGTCACGATCTCGCGGTCTGTGAGTTCGAGCCCCGCGTCAGGCTCTGTGCTGCCTGCTCAGAGCCTGGAGCCTGTTTCCGATTCTGTGTCTCCCTCTCTCTCTGACCCTCCCCCGTTCATGCTCTGTCTCTCTCTGTCTCAAAAATAAATAAACATTAAAAAAAAAAAAAAATTTAAAAAAAAAAAAAAAAAAGAAAAGAAAAGACAACTGACAGAATGGGAGAAAATAGAGATCATCTATCTCAAAGGACTTCTATCTGGAATATACAAAGAACTCATACAGCTGAATAATAAAAAGACAAATAACCCAATTAAAAAAATGAGTAAAGGGGGCAGCTGGGTGGCTCAGTCGGTTGAACGTCTGACTTGGGCTCAGGTCATGATCTCACAGTTCGTCAGTTTGAGCTCTGCATTCGGCTCTGTGCTGACAGATCATAGCCTGGAGCCTGCTTCTGATTCCGTGTCTCCCTCTCTCTCTGACCTCCCCTGCTCTCTCTCAAAAATAAATAAACGTTGGGGCACCTGGGTGGCTCAGTCGGTTGAGCATCCGACTTCAGCTCAGGTCATGATCTCACGGTCTGTGAGTTCAAGCCCCGCATCAGGCTCTGTGCTGACAACTCAGAGCCTGGAGCCTGCTTCGGATCCTGTGTCTCCCTCTCTCTCTGCCTCTCCCCTGCTCATTCTCTGCCTCTCTGTCAAAAATAAATAAACATTAAAAAATAATAATAAATAAATAAATGTTAAAATTTTTTTTAAAAAAATGAGCAAAGGATCTGAATAGGCATTGTTCCAAAAGAAAAAAAAGACATACAAACAGCCAATAAGCTATTATCATCATACTGTAATTACAATTGTTTGCTTATACACTGGTCTTCTATATTAGAGCTAATTTTCTGAAGACAGGGAATATGTATACTATTCATCTTCAATTACTCTGGACTTGGCATGTAGCAGGGATCCAGAAAATGTCACATGTATTTGCACTGGAGACTTATTTTATATATGGGATACTAACAGGTACTAAAGATAAGAATAGAGTTAAACAGAAATATTTTGTAGAGATAAGATCACAAATTTTAAAGAATATAGAGCAATAAAAATAAACAGCAAGTACTTATACATGTAACATTAAACATCATTTTAAATGCTTTATATTAATTCAATTTTTGAACTCATAAGTAAAATAATCAATTACAAATAAAACTATGATTCCAATCAGTTGAGAAGCTCAGCTCAGAGAAGGCAGAAATCATTATTCAGTGAGGACCATCAGAAAAAATTTTGTTAGGGAAGTCTGTTAAATACAGTATAAGAACTGACTGGATAGCAAAAGAGCATGTACAGAATGTAAATGACATGTACAAATGGGACAGGAAAAGGGGAAGGATGTGGCATATGTGCAAGATAATAAAAAGAGAAGTGGCCTGACTTAAAAAGGTGTTTAGATAAAAGTAAGGAATAGTAAAGATAATAAGAATTTCTACATGTTTTCAAAAGCAAACTGGTATCATTTTAAGTTCCTTACACCAAAAAGAAATAGCAAGAAAGTTCAACTAGTTCAAGTGAAGCAGAAAAACAAATTCATAACGTTAACTACTTCAAGATGATAGTGTAAGGTGCGAAGTAAAAGTATTAAAGTTCTGACAATGGGAATGAAGAAGGCTTATATCTAAGAGTTATTTTGAACCAAGAACCTGATAAATAGGAACAATGAGTAAAAAAACCAAGAAATCAAATATACTTCTTGAGGTTTCAAGAATTCTAAATAAAATACAGGGGGAACTACCCAGTAAATAGCCCATCTTACCCTCAAAGGAAAAAAACGATGATGTAAATTATTAGGTACTGGGGGAAGAAAGGGGAATTAGAATAAAAGACTTAAAATTGAAATTCATAGAACTCTAAGAGGTAAAGCAGATGAACTTTCTAAGGGCAAAACTGTGGAATAGTGATTACAATACTTAATTAGAATTCTCTGAAGGCTAAACTAACTACATTTACTACATTTCTCTTGCCCTACACAGCCTGAGACAAAATAAAAGTAGGGGATAATAGTTACACATTAAGAGACATAACAGCGGCGCCTGGGTGGCTCAGTTGGTTGAGCGCATCTGACTTCGATTCAGGTCATGATCTCATGGTTTGTAGGTTCAAGCCCCACATCAGGCTCCGTGCTGACAGCTTGGAGCCTGCTTCGGATTCTGTGTCTCTATCTCTGCCTCTCCCCTGCTCACTCTCTCCCTTTCTCTCTCAAAAATAAATAATAAAAACATTAAAAAAAGAAAGAAATGTAACAGTAAAATATTTTCCGTGGATGTTGATGGGCGCTATTTTTTTTTTAATATATGAAATTTATTGTCAAATTGGTTTCCATACAACACCCAGGGCTCATCCCAAAAGATGCCCTCTTCAATACCCATCACCCACCCTCCCCTCCCCCCCACCCCGCCAATGGGCCCTATTTTAAACACTGACTATAAGCCGATATAACGGGAAATATTTTAATAGGTTAGGGTATTATTAGATGATCCAGAAATTACTGTTAGGCCTTAAACCCTGTGGTACTTATAAATGATTTAATAAATTCATAAATAAATTTTAAAACATTTAAGGAAAAGTCTGTGAACAAAGCAACTTAAGAGCACTACTTTTTAATTCAGATAAAACCTTTTATGGTGGGAAGGAATGAGAACTTAGATGAATAAACAGGGAGTTGAAAACTAGTAACGACAGTATGTTTAAATATAATATATCTCAAAACAAAAGTTTAAATGAAGGCAAGGAGGATCCAGAATATAGTGGTACTTTCTGATCTTTATTTTTGCTCTCACTAAATCAGAGAAAATCTTTCAACTCCCTCTTCCCCCAACAACTGAGTGTGCTTTCTACCATTGTTTCCTTTTGCATGGTTCGATGTTATCCACCTTGGCATTCCTTTTCAGATGTGACTTAAGCTCAATAATCATTTAGGGGAAGACTTACACTGGTCACTCGACGGTAGATCTGCGCAGCATTTTGGCACTCTGAGTAAGGGTATTCAGATGTGGCCATCTCAAGCATGCACATCCCAAAAGCATAAACATCAACAGATTCATCATATTTTTCCTCATACATCTCAGGTGCCATGAACTCTGGGGTACCTTAAATTAAAAGAACAATTCAGATTTAATGTGAGCAGAAGCTACAGATGTTTCTCACCTGGGGGAGAAGCAGAGGGGTTGACCTGTGAGAGAGAAGAATGTGGAGGGAACGGAAGGGAAGAGAGAAGAGGAGGGAAGAGGGGAGGGAAGAGGGGAGGGAAGGGAATGGAAGGAGAGGGAATGGAATGGAAGGGGAGGGAAGAGAGAGTAGAGTGGCAGGAGCAGGGAGGAGGAAGAAAATCTTAGTCTGTCCCACCAAGTATCTTATAGATCTTCTGCTGCATGGCCTTCATAAAAGAAAACTGGAACAGGGTCAAGTGTCTGTTTACTGTTCCAAACGGATTACTGTTATACAATGTCAAAATAGAGACTTGGATATGAGATAAATTAATGTAACTCATCATGAAAACAAATGGAAGGAAAAGGTAAGAGACTAGAAAGAAATAGAGATATAATGGCACCAGTAAGACAGGACAAGTTAAAAAAAGATCAAAATACTTGTCTGCCCTCTACTGTATGGTAGATGCAAGGATAATATTCATGGCTAATTTTTTGCCATTAACATTCCACCTGATCAGTTTCACTTTTTTAAGGAGACTTTGCAGTGAAAAATCTAATATTCAGTGTTTTTTAAAAGAATAAAGTGTAATTGTCAAAAAGGCCATTCTCCAGAGCCCCTTTCTTCACAGACTTACCATACCACCTGCAGTACACAAATAAGCCTACTGCATATAAAGAAATATAGTAAGGGACATTTTACAGGCAAAAACCAAACACACACAGAGAACTCAAATACAGACTGAGTTATGAGCATAGCACGTGTGATTCCATAGACCAGGTTTTCTAATGTTTCCAAAGAAATTAATTCTGAGTACTTCAAATTATAGGATATTTCCAAGAACAGGCTTACACACAATGATTTAAGCAAAATAGGAAAAAAAAAAACAACTCTCCCAGGTTAGAGATTTTTAAGGTGCTAAAAAGTCAAAGAAATAAATGTCTCCTTTTCCTATAACAAGACAAAAAAGGAAATTCAGCTTTAAATAACTTTTCCAATTCTTCTTGTTAATCTGTATTAAGAAAATTTAAAAACAGGGGTGCCTGGGTAGCTCAGTCGGTGAAGCGTCCAGCTTCAGCTCAGGTCATGATCTCACGGTCCCGTGAGTTCAAGCCCCGTGTTGGGCTCTGTGCTGGCAGCTCAGAGCCTGGAGCCTGCTTCGAATTCTGTGTCTCCCTCTCTCTCTGCCCCTGCTCATGCTCTGTCTCTCTCTGTCTCAAAAATAAATTAAAAAAAAAAAAAAATCAAAAGAAATTAAAAAAAAAAGAAAAAAAATTTTAAAAACAGCATTCCTAATCCAAGTCACATAATATTCTATTTTTTTTTTTTTAATGTTTACTTATTTTTGAGAGAGAAAGAGACTGACTGACTTAGTGTGAGCAGGGAAGGGGCAAAGAAAGAGGGAGACACAGACTCCAAAGCAGGCTCCAGGCTCTGAACTGTTAGCAGAGAGCCAGGCGTGGGGCTCTAATTCATGAACTGTGTGATCATGACCTCAGCTGAAGTCAGACACACTTAACTGACTGAGCCACCTGGGTACCCCTCTAAAGAGAACACTATTTGATAAGAATGTATACATTACTGGTGTTATATAGTTTTCTTATTAACACGTAAAATTCTAGCCCACTTAAAAATGAATGGTTTCCCTGTTGTTGCCATCTTTGAGAGGGAGAATAAAGTATATGTGATTTCAAGTGTTCAAACTGTCATGTCCTCTTCAGAGAGTGAAAGCTTACCAAAATAGTAAGCATTAAATTATTTTCCCAGCTGCAACTCTCTAACATGTAGTTGAAAGTCTGAAAGGACAGCCTTGTTCTTTAGATCAGTGATTCTCAACAAGAGGGGACAATTTTGTTACCAGGGGACATTTTGCAATGTCCTGAGACATTTTTGGTTTTAACAACTGGCTGGTGGGGTTGGGGGGGGGAGATGAGTTTAAAGGGGGTGTGGTGTGCTCCTGGCATCATCCAAATAATCTTACAATGAACAAGAAAGCCCTTACAACAAAGAACTATCCAACCCCAAATACTACTAAGGTTGGAAAAAAAGTCTCGTTTCAGATATATCTTCTGAAGCTAACTATAAGAAAATAACTGAGAAAACCAAGCTTTCAGAACTCTTATTTTCACATTTTAAAATAAAGTCTTAACAGGTAGATACTTTTGAATAATAATATATATCTAATACTTTTTTTAGAAACTAAACTGCATATAAATTCAGTTTCCTTTATAGGAAAGTAACTATATTTATTACATACATAATTATATAATACTAAGTATCAACAGGATAACCCAGTAAGATTGATAGTTACATAAGGTTTTATCAACAAAGTTCACGTTACTTCACATAATTTTACAAAACATCGTTAGTCTTCAAGATGATTCTAGAAGCATACAGAGAACTCCACATCTCATAAGTAGAAACGATCACTTCCTGAGTTCAAGCTATGAATTTCTGAAAGTTTATTTCACATAATAAAAGCTCTGAGAGGGTCAAGTTTCTAAATAAAAGGAATATCAGAAACCCAGCTAGGATGCAAGGTACACCTGAAACATACCTATCACACTCTTGGCAAAAGAAGCCCGCTTCAGGGTTGCCAGACCTAGGTCTCCAATCTTGACTGAGCCTGTAGGGCCAGTGATAAAGATGTTGTCACACTTAAGATCTCGGTGAATAATAGGCGGAGTTCGGGTATGAAGAAACTGAAGTCCTTTTAGGATCTGACGGCACCAGCTTCTTAGAACTTTGATCTTCATCACCTTAAACCTTTTCAGATACCTAGAGAAGGCAAAGTATACCAAACAGGTTATCAATGATACGAGGTTGCTGCTTTGAAGAATTCCATTAAATTCTAACATATCTGAGATGGGAGTATCAAATTTACAATATTAAGATTCAGTAACCTTAAAGGTTAGTGATACTTTTAGCAAAGTTAAAGGGGAAAGGATGATAATAAGTGGTTGGTAAATGAATTCTAATAACAAAGCACAAAAAAATGAATTCCTTAAAATTGGGTCACTACTAAAATAACTTAAAAGTTAAGAGGTAGAAAAATAAACAACACATATAAAAATAAAAAATAAAAGTTAAGGGGTAGAGTTTGACTTCTGGTAAATGGTGGAATAATTCTTACTAGACACAGATATAATTATAAACTGTAGTAAAAATATACAAAAAACAACTACCTCAAGGCTCTGGAGAGCAATCAAAATCTGGCATAAATTGGAAGGGAGTTCATATTAGGGGAAAAAAGAAAGCACTGCTTGAGTTTCTATTTTCTAAATCTCCTCAGCTGAGGAAAGGCTCCTGCCTGACTCTGTAGGTCAGCTCAAATCTAAATAGAAGCCTACAGCCTTATTAGCTGAGAAATGGAGGACAGAGTTCAAGATGACCATAGCAGCTAGAACAGTGCTATCCAACAGAACTTTCTATCATGATAGTCTGCTTAATATAGTATTCACTAAATAAATGTGAATATACTTAAATATAAATTAATTAAAATTAAAAATTCTATTTTTCAGCTGCACTAGCCACATTTCAAGTGCTCAACAGCCACATGTGTCAAGTGGTTACCATTTGGATAGTACAGATATAAAACATTTTCATCACCACAGAGAGTTCCAGTGGACAGGACAGAGAAGTGTGATACTGAAGAGAAGCCCCAAATCCTGCATATTCATTCTGCCCAAATCTCTGGTTGCCTTCTGAAATATGTATATGTGGAGCAGCAGATTGAAAGCAGCCCAGCTAATGCTAAACGAATGGAACAGAGATTTCTGATGCTACTCACTGAGGGAAAGATAAAGTTTCTGGATTGGCTTTTTTTCTGAAAATATTCAGGAAAAGTATGAAGATACAAAAGATTACATTAGCCTCATGCTATCTTTAAAATACGTATGGCTGGGGCGCCTGGGTGGCGCAGTCGGTTAAGCGTCCGACTTCAGCCAGGTCACGATCTCGCGGTCCGTGAGTTCGAGCCCCGCGTCAGGCTCTGGGCTGATGGCTCGGAGCCTGGAGCCTGTTTCCGATTCTGTGTCTCCCTCTCTCTCTGCCCCTCCCCCGTTCATGCTCTGTCTCTCTCTGTCCCAAAAATAAATAAAAACGTTGAGAAAAAAAAAAATTTAAAATACGTATGGCTAATTAAAGGACAATTTATAACACTGTATTATAGGTTCTATAGAATATGTGAATGTAGCATACATAAAAATTATATAGCATAAAAAACAAGTATTAGGGATAATTGAAACTTTAGCTGTGTAAGGTTCCTTTACTTTACATGAAATTGTACAGTATCAACCCAAAGTTTATTGTGAAAAGTTACAGATATAAACACAATCTCCACAGCAACTGTTTTAAAACACACACACACACACACACACACACACACACACACACACACACACACACACAGAGGTTTTAACTAAAAAGCTAATACAGGAACTAAAATGAAATTCTACTTCACTTGGATGAGGTAATCAAAGAAATCTAATGGTGAAAGTTGGTTTTATAGTTTAAACAAATATTGAAACATAGTTACCTCTGGAGGGTGAGGAAGGGCTACCTAGGAAGAGCCATAAGAGCATTTACTAAGATAATAAGAATGTTCTATAACTTAATAGTTTTTACTGCATGAGTGAATGCTTTTGTCAAAACTCACAGAATGATACCACTGTTACACTTTTCACTGTACTCAAATTTCACTGTAAGCAAAAACAAAGCATATAAATACAGTATGAGAACTCGAAATGAGCACTTAAGTGTTTACATGTGAAATATTACTGATGCAACAACTTATTCTGGAATGAACAAAATTAAGATAGGGGAATAATCAGATGGACATACGTGGTAAAGTAAATATGGCAAGTTAATAAACTACAGAATCTAGGGAGTGAATATGTGTGTTCATTGTGTAATTCTTTCAACTTTTCTGTATAACTGAAAAATTGTTTAATAAAATTTTGGGGATAAGTTGAGTCTGTATCGTTTATAAAATGATCAAGTATATAAAATATAATAGGTAACTATATCTTAACCTTGTATCTCTTAACTTCATTAAATTTGTTTAGAATCACTGGAATTTTCTATGTAAACAATTACATAATCTGCAATCAAGGTCAATGGTATTATTTCTTCCTTTCCAATCTTTATGCCCGTAATACTAGTTTTCCCTATATTTATGCTTTATTGCAGTGGGTGGGCCTCTAAAACCACAGTGAATGTAAGTGGTTAAAAAAAAGCATTCTTGCTTTGTTCCTCATCTCAGGGGAAACAGTTAAGCTCAACATTAGCTATAGGCTTTTTGGTGGAAGTTGTTTCTCAGTTTGAAGAAGTTCCCCACTATTCTTAGTTTGAATAAGAGTTTTTAGCCACAGATAGATACTGAATTGTCAAATACTTTTACACATATTTTGAAATGATCACATGAATTTTCTCCTTTATTCTGCTAATGTGGTGAATAACATTGATTAATTCAATGTTAAACCAACTTTGTGATACCCTCTTTGATTTTGATATATTGGATTGCTGGATCCAATTTGCTATTATTTTGTAAAGGATCTTTGCATTGATATTCATGAAGGAGATTGCTCTTTAAAAATTTCTTTTTCGGGGCGCCTGGGTGGCGCAGTCGGTTAAGCGTCCGACTTCAGCCAGGTCACGATCTCGCGGTCCGTGAGTTCGAGCCCCGCGTCGGGCGCTGGGCTGATGGCTCAGAGCCTGGAGCCTGTTTCCAATTCTGTGTCTCCCTCTCTCTCTGCCCCTCCCCCGTTCATGCTCTGTCTCTCTCTGTCCCAAAAATAAATAAACGTTGAAAAAAAAAATTTTTTTTTTTAAAAATTTCTTTTTCAAGGGAGCCTGGGTGACTCAGTCGTGTAGTGACCGACTGCAGCTCAGGTCATGATCTCACGGTTCCTGAGTATAAGCCCTGCATCCAGCTCTATGCTGTCAGCGCAGTGGCCACTTCCCACTTCAGATCCTCTGTCTCCCTCTCTCTCTGGCCCTCCCCCGTGCACTCTGTCTCTCAAAAATAAGTAAACATTTGAAAAAAAAATTAGAAAAAAATTTCTTTTCCTATGTATCAAGTTGTTGAGAAAATTCAACACAGTGGATTTCCCATTTTAAGATAAAATGCACATAATATATACCATTTAACTAATTAATTATTTGAGAGAGAATGCACGTGCGAGTCGGGGAAAGGGGAAGAGGGACAGAGAGTATCTTTTTTTTAAAAATATTTTTTAAATGTTTCTTTTTTGAGAGGGGGGGCAGAGATAGAGGGAGACAAAGAATCTGAAGCCAGAGCCAGGCTCTGAGCTGTTAGAAAAGAGGCTGATGCAGGGCTGGAACTCACCAACAGCAAGATCATGACCAGAGCTAAAGTCAGATGCTTAACTGACTGAGCTACCTAGGCTCCCTTAAGAGGGAGAATATCTTTTTTTTTTTTTTTTAATTTTAATTTATTTTTCAGACAGACAGACAGACAGACAGACAGACACAGAGTGCAAGTGGGGGAGGGACAGAGAGAGAGGGAAACACAGAATCCGAAGCAGGCTCCAGGCTCTGGGCTGTCAGCACAGAGCCCGACCCGAGGCTTGAACCCACAAACCATGAGACCGTGACCTGAGCCAATGCCCAACCGACTGAACCACCCAGGTGCCCCAAGAGAGAGTATCTTAAGCAGGCTCCACACTCAGTGCAGATCCCGTGACCCTGGATCAGGACCTGAGAAGAAATCAAGAGTCAGACACTCAACTGACTGAGCCACCCAGACACCCCAATATTTACCATTTTACAGTGATACTAAGTAATTCATACTATTAGAAAATCATCACCACCATCTATCTCCAGAACTCTTTTCATCTTAAAAACTGAAACTTTATACCCATTAAACAGTAATTCCCAAAAACCTTCTCCATTTGGGCTCTGGCAACTATCATTCCACTTTGTGTTTCTATGAATTTGACTACTCTAGGTAACTCATAAAGTGAAATCAAACAGTATATTTGTATGTGACTTTTTGTGACTGGCTTATTTCACGTCACACAACGCCCTCAAGGTTCACTTGTATTACAGCATATGTTAGAACTTCCTTACCATTTAAGGCTAAAAAATATTCCACTGTACATATATACCACATTTTGATTATCCATTCTTTCCTTAATGGACCCTTGGGCTGCTTCTACCTTTTAGCTACTGTGAATAATGCTGCTATAAACATGAGTATACAAATATCTCTTTGAGACTCTGCTTTCATTCTTTTAGGTATAAACCCACAAGTGAAAGTGTTAGATCTTATGGTAATTAAGTAGAAATATTATTGACATATAACATTATATTTATCTCAGATGTACAACATAATGATTGATTTCAAGATGATTGGTATATACTGCAAAATGGTCACCACGATAAGTCTAGTTAACATCTATCACCACACAGATATTTTTTCTTATGAGAACTTTTAAGATTTACTCTCTTAGCAACTTTCAAATATATAATAGAGCATTATTAACTATAGTCACTATGCTGTACATTACATCCCCAAAACTTATTTTATAACTAAAAGCTTGTACCTTTTGACCACCGTCACCCATTATACACATTCCACTTCCATCCTTGCACCTATGGCAATCACCAATCTGTTCTCTGTATTTATGAGTTTGGTTTTTGTTGTTGGGTATTTTATTTTTCATTTTTCTTAGATTCACATAGAAGTGAGATCATACAGTATTTGTCTTTATCTGACTTCTTTAACTTAGCATAATGCTTTCCAAGTCCATCCACAATGTTACAAATGGCAAAATTTTCTTTTTTATGGATGAATAATATAATAATCTATTGTATATACAGATTGTGTATATACATGCATACACACACACCACCTCTTCTTTATCCATTCATCCATTGATGGACACTTAGGTTACTTCCATGGCTTGGCTGCTGTAAATAAAGCTGTTATGAGCACGGGGTACATATATCTTTTCAAATTAGTGTCTTCATTTTCCTCAGATAAATACCCAGAAGTCAAACTGCTGGATCATATGGTAGTTCTATTTTTAAATTTTTGAGGAACCCCATACTGTTTTCCATAATGGCTACATCAATTTATATGTCTACCAACAATGCACAATGGTTCCCTTTTCTCCACATTCTTGCCAACACTTGTTTTGTCTTTTTGATACTAGCCATTCTAACAGGTATGAATCAGGTGGTATCTCATTGTGATTTTGATTTGTGTTTCCCTAATAACTAGTGGTGGTGAACATCTTTTTCATGTGTTTCTTGGCCAATTTGTATATCTTTTTTAGTGAAATGTCTATCCAGGTCCTTTGCCCATTTTTTTTTCTTCGCCCATTTTTGAATAGGATTGTTTGCTGTGTTTAATGTTGTCAAGTTTTAAGAATTCTCTGTATATTCTAGACATTAATCCCTTTTGAGTTAAATGATTTGCAAATATCTTCTTCTATTCTGTGAATTCTCTTTTCACTCTATCGATAATATCAATGTACAGAAATTTTTTTTATATATATATGAAATTTATTGACAAATTAGTTTCCATACAACACCCAGTGCTCATCCCAAAAGGTGCCCTCCTCAATACCCATCACCCACCCTCCCCTCCCTCCCACCCCCCATCAACCCTCAGTTTGTTCTCAGTTTTTAACAGTCTCTTATGCTTTGGCTCTCTCCCACTCTAACCTCTTTTTTTTTTTTTCCTTCCCCTCCCCCATGGGTTCCTGTTAAGTTTCTCAGGATCCACATAAGAGTGAAACCATATGGTATCTGTCTTTCTCTGTATGGCTTATTTCACTTAGCATTACACTCTCCAGTTCCATCCACGTTGCTACAAAAGGCCATATTTCATTTTTTCTCATTGCCACGTAGTATTCCATTGTGTATATATACCACAATTTCTTTATCCATTCATCAGTTGATGGACATTTAGGCTCTTTCCATAATTTGGCTATTGTTGAGAGTGCTGCTATGAACATTGGGGTACAAGTGCCCCTATGCATCAGTACTCCTGTATCCCTTGGATAAATTCCTAGCAGTGCTATTGCTGGGTCATAGGGTAGGTCTATTTTTAATTTTCTGAGGAACCTCCACACTGCTTTCCAGAGCGGCTGCACCAATTTGCATTCCCACCAACAGTGCAAGAGGGTTCCCGTTTCTCCACATCCTCTCCAGCATCTATAGTCTCCTGATTTGTTCATTTTGGCCACTCTGGCGTGAGGTGATACCTGAGTGTGGTTTTGATTTGTATTTCCCTGATAAGGAGTGACGCTGGACATCTTTTCATGTGCCTGTTGGCCATCTGGATGTCTTTTTTTTTTTTTTTTTTAATTTTTTTTAACGTTTATTTATTTTTGAGACAGAGAGACAGAGCATGAACGGGGGAGGGTCAGAGAGAGAGGGAGACACAGAATCTGAAACAGGCTCCAGGCTCTGAGCAGTCAGCACAGAGCCCGACGCGGGGCTCGAACTCACATACTGCGAGATCGTGACCTGAGCCGAGGTCGGACGCTTAACCGACTGAGCCACCCAGGCGCCCCTGGATGTCTTCTTTAGAGAAGTGTCTATTCATGTTTTCTGCCCATTTCTTCACTGGGTTATTTGTTTTTCGGGTGTGGAGTTTGGTGAGCTCTTTATAGATTTTAGATACTAGCCCTTTGTCCGATATGTCATTTGCAAATATCTTTTCCCATTCCGTTGGTTGCCTTTTAGTTTTGTTGGTTGTTTCCTTTGCTGTGCAGAAGCTTTTTATCTTCATAAGGTCCCAGTAGTTCACTTTTGCTTTTAATTCCCTTGCCTTTGGGGATGTGTCGAGTAAGAGATTGCTACGGCTGAGGTCAGAGAGGTCTTTTCCTGCTTTCTCCTCTAAGGTTTTGATGGTTTCCTGTCTCACATTTAGGTCCTTTATCCATTTTGAGTTTATTTTTGTAAATGGTGTGAGAAAGTGGTCTAGTTTCAACCTTCTGCATGTTGCTGTCCAGTTCTCCCAGCACCATTTGTTAAAGAGGCTGTCTTTTTTCCATTGGATGTTCTTTCCTGCTTTGTCAAAGATGAGTTGGCCATACGTTTGTGGGTCTAGTTCTGGGGTTTCTATTCTATTCCATTGGTCTGTGTGTCTGTTTTTGTGTACAGAAATTTTTAATTTTCATGAAGTTCAATTTTAAACATACTGGATTTTAGGGATGCCTGGGTGGCTCAGTTGGCTGAACATCCAACTTCGGCTCAGGTCATGATCTTGAGGTTGGTGAGTTTGAGTCCCACATCAGGCTTTGTACTGACAGCGTGGAGCCTGGAGCCTGCTTCGGATTCTGTGTCTCCCTCTCTCTCTACCCCTCCCTCCACTAGTGCCATCTCTCGTT
Organism: Lynx canadensis; assembly: GCF_007474595.2. Classification (NCBI taxonomy): domain Eukaryota; kingdom Metazoa; phylum Chordata; class Mammalia; order Carnivora; family Felidae; genus Lynx; species Lynx canadensis. The sequence goes on from NC_044309.1 coordinate 36,848,644, forward strand.
CTCTCTCTCGCTCTCTCTTCAAAAAATAAACATTAAAATTTTTTTAAACATTCTGGATTTTAAAACCTTCGATATGGCATACATTTCAGGCAATGTTAATAACCAAGTCACTTCCACTTCTAGTGGAGACTATTAAGTTTTCTTTTTACATTTAATTCAATCAACATATACATATAATTAAAATAAAACTACACATATACAGTAAAATTACACATACACAGTAAAACCTTGGTTTGTGAGTATATTTTGTTCTGGAAACATGCTTGTAGTCCAAAGCACTTGTGTATCAAAGCTAACTTCAAGAACCACTGGATCAGTTGTGATCAAGCATCACATACAACTCGTATTACAAGACATCAGTTGCTTCTCAAGTTAAAATTTATTAGAAATGTTTGCTCGTCTTGCAGAACACTCACAGAACAAGTTACTCACAATCCAAGGTTTTACTGTACTTTAAGTCACTTTTTGTTTTTAGAAACCTTTCTACAGAAATAAATAAGGACATAGGTATACACATGATTACCGCAGCACTATTTGAAAGGGAAGATTGTGGACAAGAAGAGATCCAATTTTCCCATACAACTATAAACGGGACATTTCTAAACCCAGAAAAGCTAAATATGACAATGAGAAGTGGTGCTAAAGCTAGGGATATTAGTTAAGTACCACCTTAACCAATAAGAAAAAAGTGACAACCAAATATCATCAGTGCAGAAGATTGACTGACTGACTGACTGAATAAAGGCTCACCCTGATAACAGAATCTCCAAGTCCTTCATTATGGCTGACGCATGCCCAATCACCTTGAAGAAAAGCCTAGCAGTTGAAAAGTCCTGCCCTCATAACCATAGCTCCTAATCAGCTTTTCAAAGCTGAATTATTTAATATAAACTGACAACCAACTCATGGTTAAATAGGGTTAATTATGGTATCCATCCTAAAAAATTGGAAGACTAAATACTAAGAACAATGGCTGCTAAATACTAGAGTACAGGAAATTTTAGCTCAACAGAGAATACCAATAAAGACATTATTAAAAAGACCCAAGCAGAAGTCTGAAAAATGAAATAACTGAAATGAAAAATTCACTAAAAGGTTTCAACAACAGATAGAACAAGCAAAAGAAAGAACATGCAAACCTGAAAATATGTCAATTGAAATTATGTAGTCTGAGGAGCAGAAAGAAAAGAAAAACAAAGAAAACTCAATAGAGCCTAAGAGTCCTGTGGGATACCACCAAGCTGATCAACATGCATAACTGGAGCCCCAAATAAGAAAGGAGAAAGAGTATTTGATAAAATAATGGCCACACACTTTCTAAACTTGCTAAAAGACATGATTCTACCTAAGAAGCTCAACAAACTCCATGAAGGATACAGAGATTCACACTGATATATTACACTCAACCTGCTGAAAGCCAAAGACAGAGAGAATCTTGAAAGCAAGAGAGAAGCAACTCATCATGATCAAGAGATCCTCAACAAGACTATCATCCAACTTATCAGCAGAAACTATGGAGGCTAGAAAGCAGAGGAATGACATATTTAAAGTGCTGAAAGGGGTTTTCCAACCATCAACCAAGAATTTTGTATCTAGCACAAGTATCCTTCAAAAAGGAAGGCAATATTAAGATATGCCCAGATAAATAAAAGCTGGGGTGCCTGTTGTGAGAACACCTGCTCTACAGGAAATGCAAAGCAAGTTCTTGAGGCTAAAACAAAAGGGCACTGGACAGTAACTTGAAGCTTTAGGAAGAAATAAAATCTCTGGTAAAGGTAAATACATCGCTAAATATAAAAACCAGTATTAACATATTTTTGGTTTGTAACTCCTTTGTTCATTTCCTACATGATTTAAAAGGCGAACACATAAATCACTAATTATAAATCTGAATTAATGGGAACACAATGAATAAAGATGTAATTTGCATCTTTGCAAAATCTACAAAAACACAAAAGAGGTGCACAGCTGTATAGGAGCAAAGATTCTGAAGCTACTGAAGCTAAGTTGGTAACATTTCAAACAAGACTGTTTGTGATGTTCATTGTAATCCCTAAGGTAACCACTAGAAAATATCTAAAAAACACGTACAAAGGAAATGAGAAGAGTATTAAAATGGTACAATAAAAAAAAAATCAATTAATAAAAACAGCAACAGAGACAAGGAACAAAAAAAGTATTAAAATATACCAAAAAATTAGCAAAATTGCTTCCTTATCACTAATTCCTTCAAGTATAAATGGACTGAATGTTCTAATCAAAAGACAGAGATGGCACAATGGAGATATACGATTCAACCATATGCTGTCTCAACAGACTCACTTTAGATTCAAAGACCCACCCAGAAAATGAAAGGACAGAAAAAGATATTCCATGCAAACAGTAACCAAAAGAGTGAGGTGGCAATGTTAGTATCAGATAAAATAGACAAAATAAAAAACTGATACAGGAGATAAAGAATATTATATATTGATAAAAGGTCAATTTCTCAAGAAGATTATAACAATTATAAACATAATACACAAACAGAGCTCCTAAATACACCAAGCAAATACAGACAGAACTGAAAGGAGGAGTACACAGTTCTATAGCAATAGTTGGAGACTTCAATAGCCTACTTTCAAAAACAGGTAAAGCATCTAGACAGAAGACCATTAAGGCAGTAAAGGACTTGAACAACACTATAAACCACCTAGACATAACAGAAATATATGGAACATGACACCCAACAACAGTTGAATATATATTCTTCTCAAGAACACATGGAACATTCCCTCAAGAAACCTCCCAACAAAGGAAAGTCCAGGACTACATGGTTTCATTGTTGAGTTCTACCAAACATTTAAAGGAAAAAGGCTAATCCTTCTCAAACTCTTCCAAAAAGTAGGAAAGGAGGAAACACTTAAGTCATTCAATGAGGCCAGTACAGCCCTGATAGCAAAGACACCACAAGAAAACTACATGCCAATATCTCTTATGAATATAGATGCAAAAGTCATCAAGAAAACATTACCTAACTGAATCCAACAGCACAGTAAAAGGATTATACACCATGACCACATGGAATTTATCCATGTACAATTTATCCATGAAATGGAAGTATCTCTCAATTTTATAAAAAAATCAGTCAGCATGATATACTTCATTAATAGAACAAAGGGGGAAAAAAAAACTATGATCATCTCAACTTATGCAGAAAAAGCATTAGACAAAATCCAGTATCTTTCTATGATAAAAATACTCAGACTAGGAATAAGGAGAAAACATGACAGAACAATTATGAAAAACCCAAAGCTTATATCATACTTAATGGTGAAACACTGAAAGCTTTCCCAGTAAGATTAGGAATAAGACAAGGATAACCACTGTTACTCAACATTGTACTAGAAATTCTAGCCAGAGCAATTAAGCAAGATAAAGAAATAAGAGTATTCAAATTAGAAGGGAAGTAAAACTATTATTTATAGATGCCAACATCCTATATATAGAAAATCCCAAAGAACGAACACACATACTCTCGCCCCCAACCCACACAACTAGAGTTAATAACAGAATTCATCAAAGTTGCAAGAGTGCAAGATCAACATGCACAAATGAGTTGTGTTCTATATACCAACAATTAACAACCTATACAGGAAATTAAAAAAACAATTTCATTTGCAACAGCATCCAAAAGAACAAAATACCTAGGCATAAATTTAACCAACAAAGCAAAGGACTTAAACATTGGAAACTAGAAAAAACCATTGAAAAACTAAATAAAATGTAAAAATATCTCATGTTCATGGGTTGGAAAACTTAATATAGTTAATGACAATACTACCCAAAGTGGCCTACAGATTCAACGTATCTATAACTGTATTTGACAATCAAAATTCTATCAGCCTTTTTGCAGAAATGGAAAAATAATTCTCAAGTTCACATGGAATTGCAAGGGGCCCCAAATAGCCAAAACAATATTGAAAAAGTGGAACAAAATTGGAGAACTCACACTTCTGAATTTGAAAACATATTACAAAAGCTACAGTAATCAAAACAGTGTGATACTGTTATAGGGACAGATATGTAGACCAAAAGAATAGCATCAAGAGTCCAGAAATAAACCCATAGATCTATAGTTCAAGGATTTTTGACAGGAGTACAAGGCCATTCAATAGGGAAAGAATAGTCTCTTCAACAAAATGGTGCTAGATAACTGGACATCCCTGTGCAATAGAATTAAGTTGGATCCCACACTGCACGCAAAAATTTACTTAAAATTAAAACTACAACCTAAATATAAGAGACAAACCTGTAGAAGTTTTAGAAGAAAACTTAGGGATAAATCTGCATGACCCTGGTTTTGGCAACAGATTCTTAGATAGAACACCAAAAGTACAAACAAGAAAAAACAAGTAAGTTGGACTTCATCAACATTAACTTTGTATATCACAGGACATTATCAAGGAAGTAAAAATATAACCTATAGAATGGGAGACAATATTTGCAAATCATGTATTGAGAAAGGTTTAGCTTACAGAATAAAGAACTCTTACAACTCAACAATAAAAAAAAAAAAATTAAAAATGGGCAAAGGACTTGAATAGACATTTGTCCAAAGATAAATAGCCAACATGCACATGACAAGATGCTCAATGAGATACCATGTCACACCTGGTAGGATGGCTATGAAAATACACATATACATACATACATACATACATACATACATACAAACATACAAAACACAAGTGTTGGCAAGGATATGGAGAACTGAAACTCTTATACATTGTTGGTGGGAATGTGAAACAGTTCAGCTGCTGTGAAAAATAGTTTGGTGGTTCCTTAAAAAATTAAACATAGAATTACCATGACTCAGCAATTCCACCTGTAGTCATACACCCAAAAGAAATTGAAAACATATACTCAAAAACTTATACACACATGTTTTATAGCAGTATTATTCACAATAGCCAAAGGTAGAAACAGATCAAATGGATAAACAAATTTGTGGTATATCCATGAAACAAAATGTTATGTAGTCATAAAAAGGAATAAAATACTGATACATGCTACATCACGAACCTTGAAAACATTATGCTAAGTTAAAGAAGCCAAACACAAAAGACCCCGTTATTTTATGATTCCATTTATATGAAATATCTTGATCAGATAAAACCAGAGACAGAAAGCAGTCAGTGGTTGCCAAGGGCTGGAGTAATGGGTAATCATGTTAATGGGTTTTAGTTTTGCAGGTTTGAAGAGTGCTGGAGAATGGCTGCACAGCAATGTGAATGTACTTAACATTACTGAACTGTACATTTAAAAATGATTAAGATGGGGGGGCGCGCCTGGATGGCTCAGTTGGTTAAGCATCCAACTCTTGATTTTGCCTCAGGCCATGATCCCAGGGTCTTGGGATCAAGCAGTGCATCAGGCTCACAGTAGAGCGTGAGCCTGCTTGGGATATTCTCTCTCTCCTGCTCTCTCTGCTCCTCCCCTGCTCATTCTCTCCCCCCCTCCCCCAAAACTAAATGAATAAACTTAAAAAAAAGAGAACCCCAAGCAGCCTCTGTGCTGTCAGCACAGAGCCTGACACAGGGCTCGAACCCATGAAGTATGAGATCATAACCTGGGCTGAATTCAAGAGTTGGACACTCAACCAACTAAGCTACCCAGGCATTCCAATGATTTATTCTTATTTCTAGAAGTCTTTGGATCTTTTCTAATTATGCCTGAACTTTCTTTTCTTTTCTTTTTTTTTTTAAAGTAATCTCTATGCCCAACATGGGACTCAAATTCATAATCCCAAGAGATTAAGAGTTGCGTGCTCTACTGACAGAGCCAACCAGGTGCCCCTGCCTGAACGTTTTTGATGTAGTTATATTCCTTCACTATGGTTTCTAATCATTATGGTTTCTCTCCTTGTATCACTTTATATACTTGTATATACTTACATATACCTTTAGTGACATCTTTTTGTATTTATAAGCTTATTTTGTATTCACTTTCAGAGTTGTCAATAGCATCTTTAATTCCAATGTTATTTTCCAGTTGTATCTGATCATCATATTACTGTGTGTGATTTGTAATTTGTGAGGTCACCTTCACTGGGGGCTGTTTTATCCACGTACATAATGACCAATGAAATGCTGAAAATGTCCCTCGGAGTTTTCATTGGATTCTGGACCAATGAGAATCTTCATTCCTTGATTTGTGATCCCTGCACCAAGCTGGTAGTCTACATTTATATTATAGAGCCATCTACACATGACCTAAACTGAGATTTCTCGTTTTTTTCATAGGGACTCCCCCACTTATCCTAAGTGCTGGGCAGAGGGGCAAAATTCCTTGTAGCTTTCACTGGCTGGGGTGAAGAGTTTTCCCTTTTTATTAATAATTCAGGTTTTTGACACAGGCTAAGTTCAAGTTCCCCTCTCTACTGAGTTCTAAGGCCTTTTGTCCTGGCATGGACAATAAAACTCTTGGTATCCAAACCTCAAGCCCTATATATGATGTGAAAACCCAACAGACTGCCAAAACATTGGTTACTGTTTAGGTCTTTAGTTACCTCCACTTGTCCTTTCATCTGGAGGTCACTCTTTCTTTCTTTAAAAACTTGGGTATGTACTGAAAAAGCTTTTATTATATTCCACATTTTAGTTTGTTGATGGTGGGGGTGGGGGGGTGGGGTGGAATTCCAAAGAAGCTTACTCTATGTTACCCAAAGCCTTTCAATAAACTTTTTAAAACAAATAAACTGTTATAGAGTACTCCTGTAGGGTATGCCTGACAGACTACTGACAGTCCATTAATATGTCCAAACTGGTGAAAAGAATCTCAAGATGAAGATATACACACAAACTACTACTACCACACAATTTCCCTCAATTCATTCAAATACTTACCAAGTTTAAAGCATAGTGCTAGGGAGCACAGTCTAGTGAAAGAAAAAGACATCTGGATAACAAGAAGCTTGGATGACTAGGGTAAAGATGTTGCCATAAATACTTGAGAAGCTGGGTGTGGAAACTAGAATTTGCTAGGGGGAAATAATCTGTTGGCTTTTCAGTGTGTTAATCTTAAGCATCCAAGAACACATGCAAGTGACTACATTCAGGAAATATAAAACTATGTTTCAAAGACCTGTGATGAATCAGCTCAGTAGTATTAACTAAAGAAAAGTAGTCAGAAATTAATACATACTAAAGAGACAATTAAAAAAAATCTGTATCTGGGGCACATGGGTGGCTCAGTCAGTTAAGCGTCCGACTCTTAGTTTCAGCTCAGGTCATGATCTCATGGTTTATGAGTTTGAGCCCCACTTCAGGCTCTGTACACTGACAGCATGCTGACAGCATGGAGCTTGCTTGGGATTCTCTCTCTCTGCCCCTCCCTGGCTTGCTCTCCCTCTCTCCCTCTCTCTCAAGATAAATAAACAAACAAAAAAAGACACTTAAAAAAAATCCAATTCCTTCACAATAAAAAAATTTAAATCATATAATTTATACTACAGTTTACCCTTGAATAATATAGGTTTGAACATTGCAGGTCTACTTATATGCAGATTTTTACAGTATAGCACTGTAAATGTATTTTCTCATAATTTTATTTTCTCTAGCTTATTTTATTATAAGAATACAGTAAATAAGGGGTGCTTGGGTGGCTCAGTTGGTTAAGCGTCTGACTTCGGTTCAGGTCACAATTTCACAGTTCATGAGTTCGAGCCCCACACTGGGCTGTCAGCATGGAGCCCACTTTGGATCCTCTGTCCCCTTCTCTCTCTGCCCCTCCCCTGCTTGTGCTCTCTCTCAAAAATAAACATAAAAAAAAAAAGAATATAGTAAATAATACATATCATATACGAATATGTGTTAATCAACTGTTTATGTTATCAGTAAGGCTTCCAGTAGGCTGGAACAGTAGGCCATTAAGTAATTGTTTGGAGGATTCAAAAGTTATACTCAGATTTTCAACTACATGGAGGGTGAGTACCCCTAATTTTCATGCTGTTCAAGGGTCGTTTGTACTTTCCTCTCTGAGTGAGGAAAACACCTGTGATTCCCAAAGGCTAAACTCTAACTCTTTAAAACTCTGTAATAGGGAACAAGAAATTTCTGCATTTGACCTGTTTTCCTGAAAGAAATGATGAGTCTAGCTGTTTGGGCATTAATTTCTAATACTATAACAAATGAAACTAGTGATAACTGCTACAGCACAATTTGCATTTGACATAATAGTTGCAGATATGCAGCAAAAACTGTACAAGGTGATAAAAATAAATGGAGAAGTCCTCTCAATAAGCTTCAACCTCATTTTAACCACTAGAGGGCTACCTTGCCATTTGATTTCACAATCCCTTAGCCATTCAATTTTAGAACCCCAAATCAACAGGGTTTAAAATAACTAGGTTCATTCTGTAATAACTTCTCACTTTAATATTACTACTGAATAATTATCAAATCATTTTATACACCAGAGGACTTTGTGGGCAAGAAAATGTGCTAATAACAGTTGGAAGGATTGTTCCCTCCATGGTAACACTGGGTGACAAAAGCAGGACTGATAAAATAGGAAAATTCAAGTTCTTTCATACTTCTTGGTCAATTTTGATAATATTGATAGACTTACGTTTTAAGTGTTCCAGATGTCATTAGTTCAGTCACCAAAACAATGCACTTCTTCCCTTTTACTGTGGACTCCCAGGAATCATAGAATCGAACAATATTGGGATGCTGAAGGCCCTTTAACATTTCTGCCTCTTCTTTAAATCTCTGCCTCTCAGACTTTGTTAATTTTCGATCCTAAAATCAAGAACCAGAACAGAACGTGGTTTAAAATAACAAAACACGAAGTCACACAGTTAAATTTAAATGCTGTTAGGAGTACACTATCATGATGAGTACTGAGAAAGGTATAATTGTTGAATCATACAGCACACCCGAAACTAATATAGCACTATGTTAATTATACTTGGATAAAAATAAAATAGTTCAAATAGAAAAACACACAAAAATAATTTTAAATGCTAAATGTGTACTAAATTATGATGATCAATACTGTTTCAAACAGGAACACTACAGTTGCTAAAGACCAATAATTTCTTTAGCCTTTCAGCAGTATGACAACAGGCTAAAAAGTATCTTTAAGAAAACTAGATTATAATGTCATGCTTGAGATTACTTCAGCATCTTTATTGTTAATGTATGCCTCAGAGATGGTCTCATTTTGTAGGTGCAGTTAACTTACCACTTCTAAAATAAGTCATTTATTGCTAGATATGCAACTTAACAATATGGTATGAGATTTTGGAGGTAAAAAGATCTAAATATAAATTCTAGTTCTGTCTTTGCTTTGATCAGAATTTTCTTTATGAATATATTAATCTACTAGGTATGCTTTATCACATGTTTAAAGCACCTGGCACTATGTAAGTTAATTCACTTCTCTGAGATGAACTAGGGAAAAACAATTTGTTGATCTTCCCTTGACAAAATCCCAAATAAACAAACTCTGAATTATTCTATATATTAAAACTGAAACTATCTCTGCCATATTAATATTCTATCAAAACATGCAATACATATTTTAACAAAATATTCCAGGCATACAATAATGTGTCCATCACATAAATAAACATTCTAGATATAATTAAAGTCTCCTATGTAACTAGATTGTCCTTCCCCCGTCACTATTCCTTACCCTTTAATAACCACTAGCCTGAATTTGGACATACCATTCCCAAATGGGTATTTACACCTTGTGTTAAAATGTTAAAATTTCATAAAATGATGTTACAGAGTATGTTTTCTTTGAAAGCTTGTGTTCATTCAGTATTGAAATCACCCGTGATGATACACAAGGAGACTACAAGATATCTACCATATTATTGTAACTTGGCTTTGTTCATTATCACTGTTACAGTTACTCACTATCTAAATATATCACAATTTATATAATCTCCTATTGATTAATCTTTAGACTCTTCCCCATTTTTTGCTACTCAATACTGCAGTGGTGTTACAGTATTAATCTCCCTGGACATACATTAAAGTGTGTGTCTAGGACACAGGTTCTTAACTTATTACAAAGCTACAGCAATCAAAAAAGTGTGGTACTGGCGTAAGGACAGATGTATAGACCAAAGGAATAGTGTTGACAGTCCAGAAATAAGCCCATACATCAATTATGAATATATATACCTGAGAGCACTCAGCAATCCTTGTGATTTTTGTCACCAATAGCCCTAGATATTTTGATATCATGTAACAGTGGTTATAGATTATCTCAAAATACCATTTACATCAATCAAATTACTTTGAAATTGACAGCTATTAGATCTTTCAGTTGCTCTTATTAGTATGCACTAATAATGCATACTACATCACATATTTAAAAATTTTTGTGGGGCGCCTGGGTGGCGCAGTCGGTTAAGTGTCCGACTTCAGCCAGGTCACGATCTCACGGTCCGTGAGTTTGAGCCCCACGTCAGGCTCTGGGCTGATGGCTCGGAGCCTGGAGCCTGTTTCCGATTCTGTGTCTCCCTCTCTCTCTGCCCCTCCCCCGTTCATGCTCTGTCTCTCTCTGTCCCAAAAATAAATAATAAAACGTTGAAAAAAAAAATTTTTTTTTTAAAAAAAATTTTTGTAACTATTTCAGTATAATCAGTTTCCATTTTAATCCTATGTATTTTATTATACAGACTTAAAACATTATTCTAGCTTTCAAAAGAGATCTGAGGCACAAAAAAAATACTATTAGGATATATGTCTAGAATTAATCATAAGAAATAGGCACCTTCAATTTTCATAGGTATCAACAAATTGTTTTTCAAGGGGACTGTACCAAATATACTCTCTTAATAGCATTGTATGAAGGTTTCTGCTGCACAAGGTCACCAGCAATTGGTATTATCAGACATTAATCAATTTGATGGGTATAAACTCATATCCTATTGTTTAGTTTACATTTTGAGAGTCAAAAATAAGTGAGAAAAACTTTTTGTTTCTTTGCAGGCTACTTCATATTCTTCTTCTGTGAGATGTCCAATCATATCATTTGTTGCTTTCCTTCTTTGTATAAGTTCTCAATATAAATTTGGATACTAATTCTTTATTAATTTTATGTTACAGATATGTTTTCTCAATTTGTGTTTCGTATCTCCACCTTGCTTATGAAGTCTTTTGATTTCAATGTTTTTATTTGACTATAGTTCAATTTATCTTTTACTTTGTGGTAGGTGCGTTTTATGTCTTCAAGTAATTCTTCTAGACACTGAGGCTATATGTTTTTCCTTTTTAAAATATAAATTTGTTTTGTTTGCCACACTTGGGAATTTATTTGTTGAGTAATTTATTTGGTTGGATAAAAGAAGGACTGGCTGTTTTTTTTCTATATTAACCAATAACTCAATACTATGGGATGAACAATCCATCCTTTCCATATAAGTGTAATTCTATTTCTGGATTCTATATTCTATTACAATGGTCTGTCTATTCTGCACTAATATCACGCTTTCTTGTTATAGTTTTAAAATAATTCATTTTTTAAAAAAAATTAAAAAAATAAATAAAAAATAAAAAATAATAATTCATTCTTGGTAGAACCACTTCCTATAACACCTTCCTCAATTTTATTTTCTAAATTATCTTAGCTATTTTTTTCCAATAAGACTTTTATTTTTATAATATAGAAATTACAGCATAAACCACCTAAAATATCAGGATATAATCAAGAATTTTAATTAAAGGCATAGAACTTGTAACGACATGGAGATTGTACAGATAATCTGCTCTCCCAACAATTCTTTTTCCCAAGTAGTATATATTAAAAAAATTTTTATTGTACATTTATATACCATAAAAAGTACTATTCTCATCACTCCTCTGATATCAATTATCTTATATATTATTTTTGCCTAATACTTTAGTTCCCTACTATCCTACTACTCTTTAAGACAACATTATAATTACTATTTAAACAGTATATGTTTACTTATATATACCCACATATCTTTTTATTCACCTTTCCATTTTGCTCCTTATTCCCTTATCTGGGCTTATTTTTCTTCTTTTGGGAAATACATTTTTCACAATTCTTTCAGTAAACATTCCAATAGTGGTGTAATCTTAATTTGTTTGAAATGTTTATTCCATCATGACTCTTGAATGATAATTTAGATGGGTGTAGAATTCTAGGTTGGCTTATTTTTCTTTCAGCATTTTCAAGATACTGTTTTGCGGTGTTCTGTTGTCTACTACAGCTGTCAGTATAAATGTCCTCCTTTGTAAATTTATCTGTATTTTCTCTCTAGTTGCTCTAAAGCCTTAAAAAAATTTTTTTAATATTTATTTATTTTTGAGAGAGAGAGAGAGACAGAGTGTAAGCAGGGAGGGGTAGAGGGAGAGGGAGACACAGAATCCGAAGCAGCTCCAGGCTCTGAGCTATCAGCACAGAACCTGTTGTGGGGCTTGAACCCACAAACTGTGAGATCATGACCTGAGCCGAATTCAGATGCTTAACCAACTGAGCCACCCAGGTGCCCCAAGACTTTTTTTTTTTAAATTGTGTTCTGTACTTCCACTACCAGGCATCTAGTTTTATGTATATATAATGGCGCTGAGTGTGCTTTTAAGCCACAAGTTTCAAGTATTTGTCTTCAAGTCAGGAAAATTATCAACTATTATCTCTTTGAATATTGCCTTCTCCTATTCCTTTCTCTTCTAAGATTTACGTATGTGTTTGTATGTGCTGTGTGTCTGTGTTTTTGTGTGTAACCTACTCCATTCTTCCTATCTTTTAACTTCTCTCTCATTTTCCATTTCTTTATCTTCTGGACAATGTTCTGAGATCTTGCTCACTAAGTCACTCCCAAGCTACTACTAGATCTAAACTGGTTATTACCTCCTAAAAATTTGTTTAGATTAATCAAACTTTAAAGTCCAAAGGAGCAAGGGATACAAAAGACATGTGGCAAGGTCTCAGTCCCTGATCCAGAAATAAGTGATGAATGAACACAAAAAATATGAACACTTCCAACTAACCACACAAGTCTTAGAGGGCTAGGTATATAGGTAAGAGAGGCACATATTTGAACATCCATAAAGAAAATAAAACAAAGTTGTCAATCTGTCACCAGAAGTACTCAAGCCACCACTCCAGTCCCTACTCTCCTCATTAGCATCATAAACAAAGCTAGGAGAGAAAAAAGAAGAACAAGAAGGCTAGGCACTTAACTAATAGTTTCAGTGGGGAAGGAATTCTGCTGCCACTTCACCAGGCCCAATGCCTGGGGGTAGGATTTGTCCCTTCCCACTCAGTGGTAACCCTAACACATGGAGTTTTGAATGAGACATGATAACTGGCAGCTGAATTTGCAATGAATCTCTACAACCTTCATTCTCATTCCCTGCTTCATGAACCTGTAAGTTTTCCCAGCACCTTCTGCAGACCTTCCTTCTGTTCCATCTCTAAATTATCACTGTAAGCTTGACCTCTCTCAAAGTTCCATAAAATCCCCCTTTCACAGTCCTTAATCACTTCTATTCCCACTCTCAACCAATGGCTGCAATCATCCACAAGTCATACACTGTCCACTGAGACTCAGGTCCATGGCAGCAGAGATCCTGGGTTATCCTCCTAAAATGTTCCTTTTCTAGAGAACAGACAGTGAGTGAAAGGACAAAGTCAAAGTATATAAAACCAGATGACTGAGGAAAGTAGTAGCACTTGTCATTTAGTTTTTAACTGTAATGCATTTTGATTTATTGAATCTCTTTTTGTGTCTTTATTAAATCAGTCATTCACTACCCACTCCAACACTAACTTGATGTTTTTTTGTCATTTCCGTTTTTAGTCCTTTAATTCTTTAAAATAATTTAAAGGCTCAGTTCAATTACACTTTTATCTGAGTTACTGGGGCTCTGATTTTGCCTATCGTTTTTGGTTCACTTGTGGTGGTTTGTTTCTTCATGTGACTTACAATATTGAATAAAATGGTTACTTTAACTTTTTTTTTTAACATTTATTTATTATTGAGAGACAGAGAGAGACAGAGCATGAGCATGGGAGGGGCAGAGAGAGGAGGAGACACAGAATCCGAAGCAGGCTCCAGGCTCTGAGTTGTCAGCACAGAGCCCGACGCGGGGTGCAAACTCACAAACTGAGAGATCATGACCTGAGCCGAAGTCAGATGCTTAACTGACTGAGCCACCCAGGCGCCCATAAAATGGTTACTTTAAACCGTGATTTGTATTTTGGAATATGCTCAGTTGTGGATGTATCCCGGTAAATCGGTGGATCAGTTCAGAGTTTGTTTAGGCCTAATGTCCTAGGAATATTACTAGTCTTGGCCATTAACTCCATGCAATCAGTTCAAACTCAAATCTTATTATGTGTGTCAATACATGTCCTTGTTTATAAATTTTCAGGGTAAACATTTTTTCACCTGACCTGGAGAACCTTCTGTTTTCCATGTCTCAGAAACTTAATTTTTCTCTAGTCCATATTTTCATTAAAGGTGTAGCTCTTCAAGGAACAACTTTATTGCATCTCAGTTCCACTACCTGCTTGGGCTTGAGACTTCATCTATCATTAGATAGATGGTAAAACCATACCTTAGTTATTAATGAGACTGGCAACTGTCTCAGAAAAGTCCTAGTGTCAGTTCACACTTCTCCCACTCTGCTTTTTTGTTTCTTCTTAGTTTCTAGATCTTGGGAGATCATCCTTACATTCCTACAAGCTTAGTTATGCACTTAAAAGGACAGGTTTTTATTGTGCTTTTGATCAAAATTTTCAAAATATCTAGTGTTTTACAGTGGGAAGAGTTTTCAGCTGGTTTTATTTTCTATTTATTGATCTATAACAGAATTTCCCAATGTTTTTTAAAAATCTTCCTTACCATACATTCATTCCTAAATATTCCTCATTTAAGGAAAATTTATACAGAAAGAAAAAAAAACCCTTGATTGCTTACACGTAGAAAACTTATTTTAAAGAAACTATGAAGTTAATTCAGTCTGAATACAATTACAAGACAGTAATCACATGACAGGGTGTCTGGGTGGCTCAGTCAGTTAAACACCCAACTTTGGCTCAGGTCATGATCTCTCACAGTTTGTGGGTTCGAGCCCCGTGTTGGGCTCTGTGTTGACAGCTCAGAACCTGGAGCCTGCTTTGGATTCTGTGCCTCCCCCTCTCTCTCAAAAATAAAACATTAAAAAAAAAAAAAAAGATAGTACACATGAGCCAAATGAATTATGATTTCTACCTAAAACTGACATTATTTATTTTAACATATAGTATACTTTCTTTTTAAATGTTTATTTATTGTGAAAGAGAGAGAGTGCATGCGTAAGCGGGAGAGGAGAAGAGAGAGAGAGGAAGAGATAGAATCCCAAGCAGGCTCCACGCTGTCAGCACAGAATCCGATGTAGGGCTCAAACTTACAAACCATGAGATTATGACCTGAGCCAAAATCAAGAGTTGGATGCTTAAGCCTCCTAGACACCCCAATATATAGTCTACCTTCTTGACTGTCTTGATAAATATTCTTATCTTCTGTAGCATGCAACCTCCATTTTAGTTTTTAGCAATTATAGTGTATCTTCATAAACGTTTGCTTGATTTTAACAAATATTTGAGTACCCTGTCATCAGACAACAGGATATGATGAGCATCAGAGACAAGGTTCCTGCTCTCTAGACTTTACACTGTAAGAGGCACAGGCATTACTTTTATTCAGTATGATAAAGAGGAAAAAACCGGGTATACTGAGAGCATATCACAAAAGACCCAATTCTGTGTGCACAAGTGTGCACAAGCTAGAGTTAGGCATGTAAGAAGAACCCATATCAGCAGGATACTCTAAGGATTAAAACTGAGATCACAGGCATGAAAGTCCCCACAGTTCTGGTCATGTAACACTTGAAATGCTTAAGACCACAAGAATCTATAAAAAGAAACGTAGGATATAGATTGGAGGTGAGGAGATTCAAACTTTAATAACAGTGGACTATGAGATCTAAACTTATATTTTATTTAAATTTGTTTATTCACCCATAGTTTAGAACTGCTGGAAACTACTTACACTAGACCATTTTAGCTGAAATTTGGAACATACATTATACAGGATAAGGGGGTGTACTACTTAAGAGTAATAGCTTGGGGTACCTGGGTGGCTCAGTTGGTTAAGCGTCTGACTTCGGCTCAGGTCATGATCTCACAGTTCGTGAGTTTGAGCCCTGCGTCTGGCTATGTGCTGACAGCTCAGAGCCTGGAGCCTGCTTTGGATTCTGTGTCTCCCTCTCTCTCTGGTCCTCCCCCACTCACACTCTCTCTCTCTCAAAAATAAACATTAAAAAAAAAGTAATAGCTTAAATATAAATTATGTAAATATAGTCACTGTTGTACAATTAGGAAGTTAAATTTAAGTCTGACTAATTTTCTGTAGAGGGCTTTCACAAAATTCTTACATAGTTTAAAAGACATACTGAACCTTTAACTGTGAGATGTTTTCTCTCAACTGATACGTAACTCTGGATAGAAATTGTTACTATATGTGAAAGACACTAGCACAAATCAGTCTATTTTACTTAAATTTTAATTATATTTAAAATCTCAAGACTTTATCACATCTGTATTTCCAAGTTTTCAATAATGTTTTAAAGTACACAAGGCTTGGGTAAATTTTCTGCTGAAACTTACTCAAAGTAATTTACTTAGGTCTTCTCTACCACCACTATCCTATTTCAAGCCATCATGATGTCTTCCGAATTCCTGCAATAACCTACTAAGTTGTTTCCCAAACCTAATCTTACCCTTATACAATCTGTTATTCCATTTTTGCCATATACAGCCAGAATTTTTTAGTGCCAATTAAATCAATTCTAAGGTATGCCTACATAATCTTTAGAAATACCATTTTTCACATATCTGAAATTAGAATGCATCACACAACTGCAGTTTTAGATTCAATGAAATACTGTCATAATCCTGTTTAAACTGTTTAATAACTTTCTACAGCCTTTAGGACAAAGGTGAAAAACCACTGTGACCTACGAAGTCCCACATAATATGGTCCTTGCCCTTTCTTCAAGCTTCATTTCTTATCACTCTAACCTTTTGCATTCTCAAACATGTTATGCTCCTTCCCATACAGGTCCTTCATACGTGCCATGTCCTCTATCTAGGATGCCTTTCTATCAACCTTTTTAGCCTAGTTAATGCCCAGTCATCCTTCAAAGATCAATTCAATTCATTTCCTCAGGGACACCTCCCCTGTCTCTTACTCTAGATTATCATCCTCCTTCCTTATTTATATGTTTTTACAAACTATGTATATGCCTCTTTTGTATCACTTAATCACAAGTCATATTGCATTGAGACTTATTCTAAAAGCAGTGACAAAATGCTTTTTCAGTGTTCTATCTTTGGTATCTGACAACCTAGCATAAGTTGCTAAATAGCCATATGTTGAATGAATCCATGAAAGTGCTTTCCAAGAAAAGAAAGAAGTGCGTGTATATCCTTAACAAGCAGTTAGCATTTCCCAGGAATAAAAGAAATTTCTAGGACTTAAAAGAAAGATAAGAATTGAAATTGACTCTGAATTTCAGTAAGTCTAAAAAAGACCACAGCTGCTGCCATTTGATTTTTAAAAATAATTTGTAAAAGCCCATTGTTAAACAGTTGCCAACTACTTATTTATAACAAAATACAAAAAAAGGAAGGGGAGAAAAAGAACTCAGGGACTTTTTCTTCACCTAAAAACTACAACCAATTTTCCTTGAGAACACAATAAATGACAGTCTTAAAATTCTACTGAAATACTAACTTTTATCTAATTTTGCCTAGAAGTCACCTCTGCTGCAAGAGAGGCTATTTTAAATACCTGTAATTTTTATCCTCCCTGAAAATTATTGAAGATTTATTTTAAGGGGTCTGAGAACCTTACTTAAAATTAGAAATATGTAATTGCATGAGTACAGACTATCAACTAAGTGAGGAAAAAACTCAAAACAAGTAATTTGGTGCTTCTTTCAATAATTTGTCAACTTGTACCTATGACTAAATCTATTTTTTAATCTAGGAGCATTTCATAAAATATCTCAGAAGTAAATTATTTTAGCACCCCTAAATTTGTTTAAATGTTTATTTATTTTTGAGAGAGAGCGGGGGAGGGGCAGAGAGAGAGGGAGAGAAAATGCCAAACAGGCTCTGCGCTGACTGGGCAGAGCCAGATGCTCAAACTCACGATCATGACCTGAGCCAAAATCAAGAGTCGTACACTTAACCAAATAAGCCACCCAGGTACCCCAACAGACCCCAACATTTTAAGACAATAATAAAACAGATCAAAACCAACAAGCTCACAGACCAGTAAGGACAGTTGGGGTTTTAAAAATACTTGCCAAGTGTTTCCTACCTATTAGCTGGTTGTTTAATTCTGTTCTCATTAATTCTCAGAAAAACGCTGTGAAATACTAGGTAGTATGACTTTTACACAATTAAACAGACTCAGAAAAAAAAAATTAATATATCCCTTAAGTTCACATGAAAAGCAGAACCAAGAATTAAATGAAGATTTAATTCAAAGCTCATGTTCCATTTACTATACTAGAAACAAACATCTTAAACATTTTGTAAAGTTTCTAACTATTTTCTTCTCAGAAAAGTCATATTGACATTTCTGTTATTAACTAGGGTTCACTGAAAAGGACTAGTCTCTTTACTAAGTTATAACTGCAGGTACAGTAAGAGGAATATATATTATTTAAATATTACCATGCCAATCAAGTTATCATGAAGACAATGATAAAATTTTTAAATAACCAAATGAGATTTAGAACAGATTAGCCACTGTTGCTTTTTAGCACCTTCTCTCCAGCATTATCAAGCTGGATATTCCTGGGGGCTTGAAACATTATCATTCATTACCTTCAGTATAAACTAGAGCTGATGCAGCTAACCCACTCTATTCATTTCATTCATTTCTTTCCACCTACATAAAATTGCTCTGACAGGCTAAATGAACAAAACCAAGGATCACTGTCACATGACCTCCTATAACACACACAGTTCCAGGCTGCTGAGGGGTGGAAGTGGGGAGCTGGGCCACAACTAAAACAATTGTTCATCTCAGTACCATCCAAATAACAGTGCTCCGTGGATTATGTGCTGATGCAATTTCTTCTTGGGTGAGAAACACAATGTTAGTATTTAGTACCATGGCCTTAGAGCAATTTGTACATCTTCATTTGCTTGCTTTTAAGAAGTTATTTTAAACATCCTCTAGAGGCATTTTCCCTTTATTCTCAAATTTAAGTATTTTCTAAAGTAGCAATTCTATCCCTATTGCTTAATTAGCCCCAGAAGCAAACCTTCCAAACAAATTGTGCACCCGAAACAGTGAGATTGGTTGTCATTAATTAATTTTATGGGCTAACATCCACACCCCCAAAATACCTGGCCCTCAAGTTTTATTAGCATTTAAGCTTCTGTAGCATTTTATTTTTAGCAATATTCAAAGTTTTACCGCTAAATTAAGACCACAGATGACAAGTTTATACATCAAAATATGGGTGGGGAGAAGTGCCTGGAATTCCTTGATTAAAATATTTTAGGTCAATATTGGAGTCCTCCCTTCTTATCATTTTTTGCACCACACTGACTCAGCAAAGATCTGGGCATCTCTTCCATCTTTTAAAGTGATACTATTTGTGGGTGTTGGGATATAGAAATAAAAACTTGTCTTCAAGGTGAAAGCGTTTGAAACATTGCTTTTGAATGCAGCATGAGTTTCAGTTATCGCCTGATAAAGAATTTTTTTAAAGAAATATTCTGTATTTTGAAAGATAGGCATCATATAAATAATTATTTAAGTCTGGCATATCTATCTCTTATAGGCCTACATGGTCTAATAACAATTCTAGGATGACAGAAGTATTTTATACTTCTATCTATGAAATACTTTGTTTTTTAAACTATGTAGGTAACTTGTATTCTTTTTCTTGAAAATTCCAGAATAATTAGAGTTTGAAGGCCTGGGGAAAGGTGGGAAAATAAATAATAGAAGCAAAATAATGATTTTCATGCAAAAACTCTTAAATATTAACAACAAAAACGATTAACAGGATTTTTAAGGTGTTTTGAAATATAATATGAAAATTAAATCTGGATTTTAAGTGGTCAAATCTACAGAGTAAACTCCCTACAAATTTCTTTATAGCCTTCCTGTCTGGTACCCTTAAGAGAGGAATTGGGTCTGTCCTACAGAGAAGAGTCCAGTTAGCTGAATTTTCCTAAACAGGTCAATAGATAATGATAATTATGGGGGTGAGGGAGGGTAGAGGGATATTTAAAAATGACATTGTGTTACTTGCTTCTCCAGGGAGTCTTCTAAGAACTATTCTGAAATAGTAAGTACCAGTTTCAGAGACAAAAAAGGTCATCAAAAGAATAGTAAAAAACAAAACAAAACAAAAAACAAACCCTGGTGTTATAACTCCTCCCAATCGGTCCCTTTTCCCCAATCTGGCTCATCTTTATTTGCATTTCATTTATTTACAAAAAGGTTATCTGTTCCAAAGCAGAAAAAAAAAAAAAAAGATCTACTTACACAAAAAAGTTAAGAGTGCTTTCTCAAACTAGACTACTTTATATAGTTCTATCATTAAGCATCCTCCAATTCATCCCCAAATCTGGGCCACAAGTATATAAATTTGGAGCCTAAGAGATTCTCTCCAGTCATCTCTTTGTGGGGTGAGGGGGCCACAAAAACCAAACTATTCAAACATACCTAGAACCTGGCAAATATAGAAAGCTTTATGTTAACGCTACAAAACAGCTTAGAACAGCTGAACCACAAAAAAGAAAGTAAACACATTTATTAGTCCTATTAAAAAAAAAACTATTTTCACTAAATATTCACTTACAGTATCCATTGTAAATAGCAAAACTCACAACACGTTTAGCCATTCACATAAATTCAAAAGTTTTTATTGAAATTCAAAAGTTTATTTGAATGTGAAGGCAATTAACTGAGAGGGCTAAAGTCCAATTGTTATAGGTAGGGCCTTAGAATAAAACTTTGCAAAGAAAGCAAAAGGGCTGAGAAAGGGACAAGAAGGGAAGTTGAATGTGGACAGGGATAAAGATTAAAAAATTCTTGCTCATTATAGGAAGGAAATTTTATACGTCAGAGACAAATGATACCCTGTAGTGGATACAAGAAAGTTTGCAAAGTTTTTAAAATGGGGGCAATGAAAGGTTGCCAAAGGGGAAACCAACAAAACAGAACTGAAAACTCAGAGTTATTAGCACTGAAACTTAGTGGGTCATCCAGGTAAGAATCTGCCCCCACAGAAAAGCAAATGCTGTAGGCACACACTGTAAAGCAAGAATCTCATCAGGGAATTCACTGAGCTTGATACCCAAAACTTGTCTCATTTCATCCAGAAATCAATAAAATTAAGTCCAGTATATAAGAATACAATTCATTTTCTTTTTAATGTGCATGACAAGGTATTCACCTAAGGAAACAAGACCAAGGCAAAATTTTTTTTTAAATCTTTGGGGGGGGGGTTGGGGGATATTGAACTAATGAACATGGGAGAAGACTCTAACATACACATTCATATTAAATTTAAATACTTGTGTATCACTTTTCTTCTAGAATCCTCTCCTTATCAGCTCAGTCTTAACCTCTCCCTTCTTCTCATACCTACTTGGGGGCAGGGAATAAATATTACCACTTTACAGGGAGACCCAGAAATGCAGAAAGCTTATTTTCTAAGTAAAAACAAAAACAGAAAGCCCAATTTGCACAAGTGCACCTGCCTTAATGAAGTTTTATGTTCATGTTTGAAAGGATCTATTTTAATGTAATGCTTTACTAATTCTGGAATTCAAATTAATATTTACAAATATCTACTGCACAATTTATGACCCAAGACTCAATATATCTCCAACCCTACAAAGTTTCTTCCACAAATTAGCTTATCCATTTAAATGGCCCAATTTCTCTTTTTTTGTCTTCCCAGGCAATACGAATGTGAATTTTTCAATCCCATGATGTAATTCCATCATTCTCCACTTCTCATTCCACTGCTGCAAACTAGTAAAACATACAACTATCTCATGTCAAAATAACTATTAACTTTTCCTACTTCAACTATCCTTTAGACATAGATGTTCCCCCGAACACTATTTTTATCATGCCAAGTCCCTTCCTTGCTCGAAATTGTGTAAAATCAGCCAACTTTGCCTAATTATAAGAATTTTCTGGGGCACTTGTCAACTAATTCAAGAAGGGTCTAGGGGCATTACCCTAACCCCAATGAATCAATTACCAGAGGGAGGATTTATGACCAATATATCTGAAAAATATTACATTAAATCCAAATTCAAAAGCCACTCTCATCCACCTTGTTTCCCCAACACTTCCAAATAACAAACCACAGAGAGTAGATTTCCTATATTCTCACATGCCATGTTTCTCTTCTTGTGCACTCCTATAGCTAAAGTAATCGACATGAGTCTTAGTTTCCATGTCTATAAAATGGAAACATCATCTTTTTTGACTAAGAATTATTTCGACAATTCAACATACTGCATGTAAGCTTTCAAGACTGTGAAAATAATTGCATAAAGAGCATTATTTTTGTGGCAGCTACTCCACTCATAGGGATTTATTATCCCATACGTATTCCTGAATTTAATTCACATTTGGCCATTTTTACACTGTAGTGAAAAAGACTGCTGAAAAAAGTCATCAAGTTAGCATTTCCTTAATTTGGGACTACAGACATATTAGGAATAGGTAAAAGACTTCTGTACTTAGACAATTACAAATTTATATATGTATATTCTGACTCAACTAGTTGACCAAAAAGCAGTTTATTTTTATTATGTTTTTATTTTATTTTTTTCATCCCGTAAGTTTATTTAAAAACTTAACAAGTATGTTGAATGCAACAGTTTCATTTTTCAGACACTGTATCTTTTTTATTGTCTTTTTTAAAAAATATAACTTATTGTTAAATTGGTTTGCATACAACACCCAGTGCTCATCCCAACAGGCCTTCCTCAATGCCCATCACCCACTTTCCCCTCTCCCACCCCCATCAACCCTCAGTTTGTTCTCAGTATTTAAGAATCTCTTATGGTTTGCCTCCCTCCCTCTCTGTAACTTTTTTTTTTTATGTTTTTAAAAGTTTATTTTTGAGAGAGAGACAGAGACAGAGACAGAGACAGAGACAGAGTGTGAGTGGTGGAGGGGCAGAAAGAGGGAAACACAGAAGCCGAAGCAGGTTCCAGGCTCAGAGCTGTCAGCACAGAACCCGACATGGGGCTCAAATGACTCCGGGCTCAAACTAACAAACCTTAAGATCATGACCTGAGCCGAAGTCAGACGCTTAACCGACTGAGCCACCAGGCGCCCCAGAGACAGTTTATTTTTTAAATTACATTAGCAATCAAATAACCTAAGTGGCAATTTAGAAATTCCATGTATTGTTAATTCTGTAAATAAATTAATTTTGGCTGCAGATAGACTGGCATATCCTAATGTCAGCATATTTCCCCAGTCAACTATTTACTCTGAATTTCTTTACTATTTAAAGATAAAATTGTTAAAGTTATAATTTGCAACTGAAAAAGACATTCTCGTAAGACTGAGTTACATATAAATTTTTTTATGTTTATTTTTGAGAGAGAGAGGGAGAGACTGACCGAATGGGGGGAAGGGCAGAGAGGGAGACAGAATCTGAGCAGGCTCCACCTCTGCCAGTGCAAAGCCTGACATGGGGCTCGAACCCACAAACTATGAAATCATAACCTGAGCCAAAGTCAGATGCTCAACCAACTAAGCCACCTAGGTACTCCCAGACTAAGTTATTTACAAGGGAAGGCTTGCTGCAACAATTTGATTCAGACTACTAGATAAACACTAATTTAATGTTAGTTGGTTTTAATTTGCATTTAAATCAAGTCTGCTTTGATTTTACAGTTGTGTATGACTGTGTATTCTGTTGTATATTTACACATGTAACATTGTAGTAATTTAAGTCACATTAAGGTCCCCTAAGCTTTTTCCTTTAAAACACATCTAAAATGAGATACCACTTCAAACCCATTAGGATGACTATTATTTAAAAAAACAAAACAACCTACAAACTAGTGATACCAAGGATGCAGAGTAACTGGAACCCTTGTGCATTACTGGTAGGAATGTAAAATGATATAGCCACTGTGAAAAACAATATGGCACATTCTCAAAAAGCTAAACATAGGATTTCATATGATCCAGTTAAGTTCACTCCTTGGTATATTAGCTAAAAGAAAATGTGCATTAAAGCATTAAAAGCTGGGTGTCAGTACTTGTACACTGGTGTTCCTATAAGCATTATTCACAATAGCCAATGGGTAAAAACAAAATGTGATAAATATGTACAACAAAATATTATTCAGCCTTAAAAAGGAAATTCTGACACATGCCATGACATGAGTGAAACATGAGGACATTATATTAAGTGAAATAATCCAGATGCAAAAAAACAAATACTACATGATTCCATTTCTATGAAGTACCTAGAATAGGCAAGCTCACAGATACAAAAAATAAAAAAGAGGTTACCACCAGAGGTTGAGGGACGAGCAGAATGGAAAGTAAGTGTTTAATGAGTTCAGATTTTCAGTTTGGGATGATAAAAAAAAAATTCTGGATATGGATGGTGGTGATGATTACACATCACTGTGAATATACTTAATGCCACTGAAATTATACACTTACAAAGTGGTACATTTTTATAAATTAATGTTATGTATATTTTACCACACACACACAAAACTCTAAAATTACTTAATTTTGAGGGACCCTGTTCTTGACACTTAAGAAAATGAAATGCAAAATTCAGGATAAGGGAGGCAAGGGGATGCTACTGGGGAGAAGCACATTGACAACTTCAAAGTTGTAGATAATGTTCTACTTCCTACATTAGGTAGGTACTTGATGTATATCTTGAAATAGGTATGAGATATTATATATAATCCTTTTATACTTAAGAGAAAAATAATGTCTGGAAACTACAGAAAGCTTATGAAAGAAACTTTAGAAGACACAAAGAAATGGAAAAATATTTCATGCTCCTGGATTGGAAGGACAAATATTATTAAAGTGTTGCTACTACCCAAAACCATCTACATATTCAATGCAATCCCTATCAAAATAACACCAGCATTCTTCACAGAGCTAGAACAAACAATTCTAAAATTTGTATGGAACCAGAAAAGACCCCGAATAGCCAAAGCAATCCTGAAAAAGAAAACCAAAGCTGGAGGCATCACAAGATGTATTAAAAGATGTATTAAAAGCTTCAAGATGTATTAAAGCTATAATCATCAAGACAGTATGGTACTGGTACAAAAACAGATACTCAGATCAATGGAACAGAATAGAGAACCCAAAAATGGACCCACAAACATATGGCCAACTAATCTTTGACAAAGCATGAAAGAATATTCAATGGAATAAAGACAGTCTCTTCAGCAAATGGTGCTGGGAAAATTGGACAGTGACATGCAGAAAAATGAACCTGGACCACTTCCTTACAACATAGACAAAAATAAACTCAAAATGGATAAAAGACCTAAACGTAAAACAAGAAGCCATCAAAATCTTAGAGAAGAAAGCAGGCAAAAACCTCTTTGACCTCAGTCTCAGCAACTTCTTACTCAACACGTCTCCGGAGGCAAGGAAAACAAAAACAAAAATCAACTATTGGGACCTCATCAAAATTAAAAGTTTCTGCACAGTGAAGGAAACAGCAAAACTAAAAGGAAACCGACAGAATGGGAGAAGATATTTGCAAATGACATATCAGATAAAGGGTTAGTGTCCAAAATCTATAAAGAACTTATCAAACTCAACACCCAAAAACCAATCCAGTGAAGAAATGGGCAAAAAACAAGATAGACACTTCTCCAAAGAAGACATCCAGATGGGGGACACATGAAAAGACACTCAACATCACTCATCATCAGGGAAATACAAATCAAAACCACAATGAGATACCACCTCACACCTGTCAGAATGGCTAACATTAACAACTCAGGCAACAACAGATGTTGGTGAGGATGCGGAGAAAGAGGATCTCTTTTGCACTACTGGTGGGAACGCAAACTGGTGCAGCCTCTCTGGAAAACAGTGTGAAGTTTCCTCAAAAAATTAAAAATAGAACTACCCTACAACTCAGCAATTGCACTACTAGGTATTTATCCAAGGGATACAGGTGTGCTGTTTCGAAGGGGCACATGCACCCCAATGTTTACAGCAGTGCTAACAACCACAGCCAAAGTATGGAAAGAGCCCCAAATCCATCAACAGATGAATGGATAAAGAAGATGTGGTGTGTATGTGTATGTATGTATATAAATACGGATGTGTGTGTGTGTGTAGATAGAGTGTTACTCGGCAATCAAAAAGAATGAAATCTTGCCATTTGCAACTATGTGAATGGAACTAGAGGGTATTATGCTAAGCGAAATTAGTCAGAAAAAGACAAATATCATATGACTTCACTCATATGTAGAATTTAAGATACAAAACAGATGAACTTGAAGGAAAGCAAAAATAATATAAAAATGAGGGCGACAAAACATAAGAGACTCAAATATAGAGAACAAACAGAGGGTTGCTAAAGGGGTTATAGGAGGGGGGATGGGCTAAATGGATAAGGGGCATTAAGGAAGACACTGGTTGGAATGAGCACTGGGTGTTATACATAGGAGATGAATTACTGGAATCTACTCCTGAAATCATTGTTGTACTATATGCTAACTATCTTGGTTGTAAATTAAAAATTAATTAAAAAAGAAAATAAAAAAAATGTCTACTAATCATATCAACTCCCTAAATAAGAGAAAAAGTAAGCTACAAATCTCACATTTTCTTATTTCCAAGGCAAATAAATAATTCTACCTCAATACTGACCTCTCAATAAGTTTAATTTGGAAGTAGACTAGTTCCCATTAATGATTATTAAAACTTAATCCAAGTGTCATTTCACCCAATGAATTGGTTTTAATGTATCTTTTTTTTTAATTTTTTTAAAAATGTTTATTTATTTTTGACAGAGAGAGAGAGCATGAGCAGGGGAGGGTCAGAGAGAGAGGGAATCACAGAATCTGAAACAGGCTCCAGGCTCTGGACTGTCAGCACAGAGCCTGATGGGGTCTTGAACTCACAAATCGTGAGATCATGACCTGAGCCGAAGTCGGACACTCAACCAACTGAGCCACCCAGGCGCCCCTAATGTATCTTTTAAAAAATCAGGGACGCCTGGGTGGCTCAGTCAGTTGAGCGTCTGACTTCAGCTCAGGTCATGATCTCACGGCTCGTGAGTTGGAGCCCCGCGTCGGGCTCTGTGCTGGCAGCTCAGAGCCTGGAGCCTGCTTCAAATTCTATGTCTCCCTCTCTCTCTGCTCCTCCCGGGCTCATGCTCTGTCTCTCTCTCCTTCAAAAATAAATAAAAACATTAAAAAAAATCAGTTATGGGGCGCCTGGGTGGCGCAGTCGGTTAAGCGTCCGACTTCAGCCAGGTCACGATCTCGCGGTCCGTGAGTTCGAGCCCCACGTCAGGCTCTGGGCTGATGGCTCAGAGCCTGGAGCCTGTTTCCGATTCTGTGTCTCCCTCTCTCTCTGCCCCTCCCCCGTTCATGCTCTGTCTCTCTCTGTCCCAAAAATAAATAAACGTTGAAAAAAAAAAATTAAAAAAAAAAATCAGTTATGATATGATCAGTGGATATATAGGGAATTTAAATACTTTGAAACTTTACATGAACTTTTCCAAGCAGAGAGAAATGTTATACGTATCTATATATCCAGCTTCTCTGCATTTGTCACAATGGTTTGCCATATCTGCTTTAGATTATTTTATATGAAATAAAAATACCATTCCTTTCTTTCCTTCCCCATACCTAGCCACTATCTAGAATATGGCATTCATCACCCCTATGTGTATTTTTTTAGTTTTACAACCTATGTATACATTCATGAATAATATTGCTTTATATATTTTGATTTTTATATAAATGGTATCTCTGAACTTTTTCTAAATCTGTTTTTTTTGCTTATAATCTTTAAAAAAATTTTTTTAATGTGTATTCATTTTTGAGAGAGAGAGAGAGAGAGAGAGAGAGAGAGAGAGCGAGAGCGAGAGCGTGTGAGTGGGAGAAGGTCAGAGAGGGAGGGTGACACAGAACCCGAAGCAGGCTTTGGGCTCTGAGCTGTGAGCACAGAGCCCGATGCAGGGCTCACGATCTGTGAGAACTGAACTTCTGAAGTCAGACGCTTAACTGAGCCACCCAGCTGTCCCTTGCTTATGATCTTTTTTAATGAACTAATTTCCTATTCCAACAGAGAAAGCCATCCTCAGAATATACCTGACTATCCTTGTCAAATCAGCAGCAATACCCTGGTCAAATTAGTGGCAATAATTATGGACCTTCAAAGTAAATATTATTTACCTAACTATAATTTGCAATCCATAACACTGATCTCTGAATTGGAATACTTTTATTTAAAAAAAATTTTTTAAATATTTATTTATAAGAGAAAGAACGAGAGAGACAGAGTGCGGGGGGGGGGGGGGGCGGCGAGGCAGAGAGAGAGGGAGACACAGAATCTGAAGTAGGCTCCGTGCTGTCAGAACAGAGCCCAAGGCGGGGCTTGAACCCACGAACCCTGAGATCATCACCTGAGCCAAAAGTGGACACTTAACCAAGCCACCAAGGCACCCGAGTTGGAATACTTTTAAATTTTGTTTTTAATGTTGATTTATTTTTGAGAGAGACAGAGACAGAATGCGAGTGGGTTGGGGCAGAGACAGAGGGAGATGCAGAATCCAAAGCAGGCTCCAGGCTCCGAGCTGTCAGCACAGAGCCTGATGCAGGGCTCGAACTCACGAGCTGTGAGATCATGACCTGAGCTGAAGTCAGACGCTCAACTGACTGAGCTACCCAGGCACCCCTGGAATACTTTTAGAAACTGCTTGTCAATTAGAAGAAAAAGAACATGCACATTTTCTTTTAGCTAAATTTGTTCATCATTTTCAAGATATGGATACTGTGGAAGAAAGGTCTTATTTATTGAACACATCCACATAATTTTACAAAATTAGATCTAACTGTATTTTATATATGACCTTGGGTTGGCTGGAAAGTTTTAATGACAACAAGGAAATCAATTGCAGGTTCAGAAGTATCTTGTTTACTACCCATCTCAATAATGAAGGTTCAGTTTATGTAGAAGTATATAATAGTTTCATTTAGAAATAAACAATTCCCCAGTCTCAACCTTTAAACTCTGCCATAGAAATCAATTCCAATCCCCTATACCTCCATACTTCTGTTCAAAGAGTAATTCAAAATTAAGTAAAATAAAGGTGTTTTTTTTTTCATTACCTTCTTTTTTTAAAAAAAAGAAATAGGGGTGCCTGGGTGGCTCAGTCAGTTAAGCGTCCAACTTTGGTTCAGGTCATGATCTCACAGTCTGGGAGTTCCAGCCCCATGTCAGGCTCTGTGCTGAAAGCTCAGAGCCTGAAGCCTGCTTTGGATTCTGCATCTCCCTCTCTCTGCCCCTCCCCCACTCATGCTCTTTTTCTCTCTCAAAAATAAAATTTTTTTTAATTAAAAAAAAAAAGAAATAAGATTTGTTTAGTATCATGGCTTCAGCAACAAGTGAAAGGTATCTCACAGTCAGTCATAATGGAACTCTATCAACAGTACGTTATTATCCTAAGGTCAGCTCTGCCAAACCAAATTCTTATTGAAATAATATACAGGATTATTCAGTACAATGCTAAAACAAAAACAATTCGAAGTATAAGAAGGGTGTGGTGTCTGCACTTAAGAAACTCAAAAAGGAGTGGAGATTTCAGGATTTTTAAAAAATGCAGAAATACAATTAACCATATTATAAAGTTGAACCAAATAAAACTGTAATTTTGTTAGCCATAATGGCTGAATACAATTTTGTTAGTCATAATGGCTGAATATAGGTATACGATGGAATTATTTTCCTTTTCATTTTTTTCCCTCAGTGATTTGGAAGATACCTTATTTAATTCTACTAGTACTTATTTCTAAGTTGTCCAACAACATTCTTTAACTATATCTAGTAGCAGGATCTTTGGAGTGCCTTATTTTGAATTCAAAACATGTTTACCACTTACCTTACCTACTTTAGTTGTTAAAGTAATCTGTAGATTGACTATTGTTTCCTTTTTGATGCCACAGACTGTTCCTCACATGGCATTTATATTCCCTTTACTGCCATGTTTACAATTTTAACCATTTTCCTACATATTGTTAGTCATTATAAGATGACTTCAACCCTTGATGCCTTAATTCTTGTTTCAATACTCCCTTTAAGCACAGTAGATGCCATGGTCTTCTAGCATCTAATATTGGAGTGAAGAATATGATTTTAGATCTTTAGTAAATAAAAGTACTTCTCTACATGGATATTTATAAGTTGACCTTTCCCCAAACTTTTTTCCCTTTTCTTTTTTTTTTTTTTTCTTAGATTTTAATGTTAAGTAATCTCTACACCCAATCAGGGGCTTGAACTCATCACCCCGAGATAAAGAACTGCATGCTGTGCCAACTGAGCCAGCCAGGCACCCCTTCCCAATCTAAATTTCAATTATTTTGCTAGAGAGTGTCTAAGATGTGAGTCCCTTGTCTTGGTTTTCTGATTAGAATAAAATGAGTTCTTTCAGTCTATGTACAAAGAACTTCTTTTTCAAAACTCAGAAAAGCTTTCTTCTAGTCTATCAATTATTGGTCCTTTAGGAATGAATATGGTACAGGAATGAAAGGCACAGCACAAGGAATTAGTCAATGATACTGTAATAGCATTGTGTGGTGACAAATGGTAGCTACACTTGTGGTAAGCACAGCATAATGTACAGAGAAGTTGAATCACTATGTTGCACACGTGAAATTAATGTAACAATGTGTGCCAACCATACCCCCCCAAAGTTTTTAATTACTGAGGATCCATCCCCAAATTATTGGTCTTTTAGAAATATCAAGTATCCATATATTGTTTCTCTCTTCTCTGAACTCACTTATCATTATTTTTTTATGTCATCATTATAATTTTTCTTTTTTCTGCGTTCTGTAGCTCTTTTTTTGTTGTTGTTTTACTAAGTTCAATGTGAATCTAAACTCTACTGTTATCTTTATACCTCGTTAAAATATTCTCGTTTTCTTTCTCACATGCCATGAGCCAAGTCTTTGTGAATCTTACTGAATATGGTGGCATTTTGATTTATACTTTTGGATACTCCTGGAATACTTTTGGATTCTTCTGGATTCTCTTCTTAGATCTATATATTTTTTTTGTTGTTTTGTTTTGTTTTTTGGCTCTTTCTTGAACAAGGACAGATCTTCCTCTATTTATGCTCTGTTACACATGTGGAAGTCACATTTATAATTGTGACATACATAAATAGCAATACTACTGCAAGTTCCTAATAAGCTTTTATCTAGTGGAGATCTCAAACTTCTGCCACTTGCCTATCATTTTCACAACTTTTGTCCAAAACCAATACCAGCTATAATAACATTTACTTGATATTGTTATTTATAACACAGAACTTTACTTAATACCTAATTTGGCATCCTCTTAACCAATTAGTATTGCTGGTAACTAAAACAAATATAAAAGTATTAAAATGCTCTTTCATATATCACCTAAAAAAAAAAATCTGTTATCTCTAGAAGTATATGTACCATATTTTGGAGAACAATCCCAAGTATACTACATGCACAATAGAGTTACCACCTACACAGTCCTTTTTTTCTCCCCACCACCTCATTTACTGACATGCTTACATACAGAAAATCTGTGAGGGGCACACACTTGAGGCATGGAAAAGGGACACTCAGTTCACCTCATAAAAGAGTGGGTGAAGTTGATGGCTGCTCAACTTTCTGGTTAGCTCAGGCCCCAGGTCTGACTTTCGAACAAATGACGGGGATAAAGATCACCAGGATAAAGATCAGCAGGGAAAAAAAAAATCCTTATTTCAAAAAACAAGGTCAGAATATACTCCATGTGCTGAAATCCACATAGTATTCCTCTATCTGGCTCAATGTGCCTCATCATTAGTAACACTTATTCCTACTTCTGTCTTTATGTCAATCAATTTTCATTTATAGTATTATTAGTTTCCTTTCATTCCTGATTTCATGATTATTTTAGTGAAAAAATAAGAAAGTTGTATCTGCAGTTGTCAGCCACCATCTTAAAACCTCCCTGCCTCCATACACCAATTTTTAGCTCTGCTTAGCAAACAACCGAAACCAAGGAACAAGATTGTCACTCCATACAGAAAGGAAATTCAACATCATTAACATCATTTGAGAAGTTTGCAGGAGTGTCAAGATGGCAGTATAAACATCTTACCTTACTGTTACTTATTTTCCCTCCAGACCCCATTAATATAGTAACCCAAGAAAATCAGAGAAATAAATACGAAATGCAAAACTATATAAGAGGATGCAGAAGAGTCTTCAGCAGATGACAGATGTCTGGCAAAAGTTGACATTTTTGGCCCAAAAAGTAACAGCCTAGAATACAGACGGTACCTAAAAAAGGTACCCAATCCTTTTCTTAAAAGAAAAGGCTCAGGAAAGCAGAAATGAGATCAGATGAAAAAGAGAAAAATGTCTGTAGGGCAGACTAATCAATGCCCCTTCAGTTTCTTATACACAGCAAAATGCTCAGCCAAGACTTTACCCTTGGGAGGGAGAGAAAAAACTATGGTTTACTCTAAAGAAATCAAAGCCACTAGTGGGGCAATTAAAGCAGAAGTTAGTACCCCTAAACAAACCCCTTAACAGTAGTTCTGTCATTTTGTCTCTAAAATGAACGAATGAATTCTAAAATGAATCAGTCATTTCCCTGACTGTTCATGGGAAAGTGAAGTTTGACAGTTCACAAGTCCACCCACATTCAGAGCTCACAGTAAGCCTTTTTCTTAAATATCAGTAGACAATCATCAGACTTGAGGAGAATCTGTAAAAATAAAATTCCCAGGGCGCCTGGGTGGCTCAGTTGGTTAAACGTCTGACTCCGACTCAGGTCATGATCTCATGGTTCATGGGTTCGAGCCCCGCGTCAAGCTCTGTGCTAACAGCTCAGAGATTGGAGCTGCTTTGGATTCTGTGTCTCCCTCTCTCTCTGCCTCTCCCCTCCTCATGGTCTCTCAAAAATAAACAAACATTAAAAAAAAAAAAAAAGATAAAATTCCTCACCCTGCCATAAAAAGGAGGAGTGAAGGGAATATTACCTCAGGAAAAAAAGAAAAAATTCAGGAATTAGAGTAAACCAAACAGAAAACAGAGTTTCTGTTTGGGATGATGAGAAGTTCTGGAGATAGGTAATGGTAGTTACAAAATATTGTGAATATACTTATTATCTCTGAATTATACACAGAAAAATTATCAAAATGGTAAATTTTGTGTTATATTTTTAACTCAAAAAATATTACTGCAAGTGACTGAAATGGAAAAAAACATTTTGACAACTATGTAGTAAGAAACTTGAATGCTAGAGGATAATCTGAATGATCTTATTCTCTCTCTATAAAATAGAGAATGAAGCCAAAAAATGCAGTGGAAAAAAGGATTCAGAGCTAAGTCAGTTAATAAAAATGTTTTTTCTGGATTTTATGATATTTTTGGTATTAGTTCTTTTAAGCTGTGATTCTTTTCTCATTCTACATCAATATTCATTTTCATAATGTCTTTAAAAATTTTACAGTACCTTAAAAATTTTAGGAATATAAAACAATCACAGAAGATGATGAAGGGAAGAACACCAGAAGGAATTCTTACAAATTAAAGATATGCTCACCAGGGTCGCCTGGCTGGCTCAGTCGGTTAGGTGTCCGACTTCAGTTCAGGTCATGATCTCACGGTTTGTGGGTTCGAGCCCCGCGTCGGGCTCTGTGCTGACAGCTCAGACCCTGGAGCCTGCTTCAGATTCTGTGTCTCTCTCTTTCTCTGCCCTTCCCCCACTTGCACTCTGTCTCTCTCTTAAAGATAAATGTTAAAAAGAAAAAAAAAGATATGCTCACCAAAATAAAAACCCAAAGAAAGGCTGTAAGA
Source organism: Lynx canadensis (assembly GCF_007474595.2). Lineage (NCBI taxonomy): Eukaryota > Metazoa > Chordata > Mammalia > Carnivora > Felidae > Lynx > Lynx canadensis. Next base: position 36,882,805 of record NC_044309.1, read on the forward strand.
ATAACACCAAAAAAAAAAAAAAAAAAGACAAAGGGGTAGGAGCAAAGATAGGGAGGTACAAGGAGGGGAGAGTACAGTCATTACAAGAGTTTCAACATACAAATAAATATGCCCCAGAAAAAAAGAACAGAGAAAAATAGAGGAGTGGAAATTATCCAAGAATCAAAACATTTCCAAAAGCAGAAAAACATACTTACAACAGTTGTTAACAACCTAATACAATGGATGATAGTGAAAAGGAGGTCTGTTCCTATTATGACAACTTTCCAAAACCCAAAATTATCTAGGGTATAGGAAGGAGATTCACTCCATGAAAGGGGGGAAAAAAAAAAAAAAAAAAGACAGACAAGTAGTGCAGTATACTTAGTATAGAGAGCAAGTCCAGAACAGAGGTATAGAAAACTCTGAAAGAATTCTCTAGGAGTGAGAAGACTCAATATATTGGACAGGATGATTAAAAACAGACTTGAAAATGTGATAAGAAAAGCATAAAGGTAATTGGAAACTGTAAGAAAAACAGCTGTACAAAGTAAAGGAACTGTATCCATGCTACTTGGCTCAGACATAAATATGGGCAGTCATAAACACTTGATTTTCACTTTTAGATATTTTTAAAGGACAGAAAAAAAATTGTTAATACTAATCATGTTGCTAATTTAAAAAACATACAATGAAGATTAGATAGAATTGAAGAAAAGAGAGTAAGATTGGTATTATCTTTTCATCTTACAAAGCAGAGAATATAAACTGGCTGTCTTTGATGGACTAAAAAAGGTTTAGCACGGGTAGATTATCTGACCTTGCAACTGCAACAATTACCCTCCAATCATTTCAATACCACCATTAGAACTGCTATATTGTCATAATTTTTTTTAACATTCAGAAGTCCATATTTTTATAAAACTTAAACTTAACGGATAAAAGGAAAGTTTATATTACTGTTGACCGAAAACCAATGATCTGTTATTTGCCTTATAAAAAAAGGAATCATAAAAATAGGAAAATGGTACCAAATTCTAGCCAAACCCTGTTCAACCTTTATTGGATACATGTGTATCTAAAGATAAAAATAAGAGTCTCAAAGAATCTGTGTACTGGGGAAACAATCACAATAAGGATACAATCAATATTAGAAAAATACCCAAGTATAGCAAAGAGATAAAAAAAAAAAGATCAATTTAGATCTTTAAGGTAAATATTTATCTATTTATTTATTTTAAAGTGAACATGAATTTATTAGGAATTTAAAAATAACAACATGAGTGTGGAAATGAAAAGAAACAGTATGCATAAAAGATAATAGAGGATGATGGATAAACATCAGTAAAATGTTGAGACAACTTCATACCCCAATAAGGAGACTTCCATTTTGTAATAGATTTATATTACAAATTTACATTATAGAGGATAGAACACCAGTGAAAATTTTAAAATATGTGATCAGATTTGCATTCTCAAAAGATCACACTGGCATTGGTGTGAAACACATATTAGAGAAATGTACTTAGACTTATTAGGAAAGTCATTTTTGGTAACAACTGCATCGATACAGAAAAGACAGAATCAAGGGGACAATGTGGTTGATTAGAAATGGGAAGTGCTGAAGATATAAAGGAAAAAAGAAGTCTAAGATGATTCTCAGGATTTTTTGCAACCATCTAAAAATATCAAGAGCAAAACACTTACTGGGATGCCTGGGTCAGTTAGGCGTCCGACTTAGGCTCAGGTCATGATCTCACGATTTGCAGGTTCAAGCCCCATCTGGGCTTTGTGCTGATAGCTCAGAGCCTGGAGCCTGCTTCGGATTCTGTGTGTCTCTCTCTTTCTGCCCCTCCCCCACTCACTCTTTACCTCTCTCTCAAAAATAAAGATTTAAAAAAAAAAAGGCAAACACTTATTAAGCCAAATATGGAGATAAAACAGAAATGTTCAATTAACCCAAAGGCAAAAAGATTTTTAAAAAGTAATAAATAATGGGGTACTTGGGTGGCTCAGTTGGTTAAGCATCTGACTTCAGCTCAGGTCATAATCTTGCAGTTCTGGAGTTCAAGCCCCGAGTAGGGCTCTGTGCTAACAAGCTCGGAGCCTGGAGCCTGCTCAGATTCTGTGTCTCCCTCTCTCTCTCTGCCCCTCCCCCACTTGTGCTGTGTGTGTGTCTCTCTCTCTCTCAAAAATAAGTAAATGTTAAAAAATAAATAAATAAAAAGTAATAAAGGGAACAAAAAGAAAACAACCTGCAATATTAGTAATCCTATTAAATTTTTTCAAAATCTTTTTGAAAAAAAATTTTTAATGTTTATTTTTGAGAGGGAGAGTGACAGAGCACTAGTGGGGGAGGGGCAGAGAGAGACTGAGACAGAATCCAAAGCAGGCTCCAGGCTCCTAGCGGTCAGCACAGAGCCCACACAGGGCTTGAACCCACAGCCGTGAGATCATGACCTGAGCTGAAGTCGGAAGCTCAACCGACTAAGCCAACTAGGCTCCCCTCAAAATCTTTAAGTTTACTTTACTTATTTTGAGAAAGAGGGAGAGGGAGAAAGAGGGAGAGAGACAGAGACAGACAGGGAGAGAGACAGGGAGGGAGGGAGGGAGGGAGGGAGAGGGAGAGAGAGAGAGAGAGCGAGAGAGAGAGAGGGAGAGAGAGAGAGAATCCCAAGCAGGCTCTGATTGTCACTGTCAAGCCCAACATCGGGGCTCAAATGCAAGAATCATGAGATCATGACCTGAGCTGGATGCTTAACTGACTGAACCAACCACCCAGGTGCTCCAGTAATCCCATTAAATTTTTTTTTTTCAACGTTTATTTATTTTTGGGACAGAGAGAGACAGAGCATGAACGGGGGAGGGGCAGAGAGAGGGAGACACAGAATCTGAAGCAGGCTCCAGGCTCTGAGCCATCAGCCCAGAGCCCGACTCGGGGCTCAAACTCACGGACCGCGAGATCGTGACCTGGCTGAAGTCGGATGCTTAACCGACTGCGCCACCCAGGCGCCCCCAGTAATCCCATTAAATATAAATGACCTGCTATTGAGGAAATACTATGGAAAACTAAACAGCAACCGGTTAGGTAATCTAGATGAAATGGAAAAATTCCTAGAAGGACATAAACTATGGAAACTGACACAAGAAGAAATAGAAAATCTGACGAGATGTATAACAAGTAAGGAGATGGGATTAGTAATTTTTAAAAATTTCTCACAATGAAAAAGCCCAGACACAGAGGGCTTCACTGATAAACACTATCAAAGGTTTAAAGAAATAACATCATTGACAAACTCTTCCAAAAACCAGAATAGAAATTCTATGAGGCCAGTATTAACCTAATGTCAAAATCAGATAAGGATATTACAGAAAAACTGTGGAAAATATGTTTTATGAATATAAACACAAAAATCCTCACCAAAATACAAGCAAAGCAAATCCAGCAACAAATAAAAATAACCGTATCCCATGGCCAAGTGAGATTTATCCCAGGAATGCAACAATGATTTAACATCTGAATATCAATCAATGCAATACACCACATTAACAGTGCAAAAGGCCCACATGATCATCTCAGTTGACAAAGAAAAAGCAATGAACAAAATTCAACACCCTTTCATGATAAAAACACTCAACAACCTAGAAGTGAACAACTTCAATCTAATAAAGGGCATCTACGAAAAAATCCATAGCTAACATAATATTTAATGTTAATGGTGAAAGGGGCGCCTGGGTGGCTCAGTCGGTTAAGTGTCCGACTTCGGCTCAAGTCATGATCTCACAGTTCATGACTTTGAGCCCCGCGTCGGGCTCTGTGCTGACAGTTCAGAGCCTGGAGCCTGCTTCCAATTCTGTGTCTCCCTCTCTCTCTCTGCCCCTCCCCCACTTGTGCTCTGTCTCTCTCTCTCAAAAATATGTAAAAAAAAAAAAAAAATTTAAACTAAAAAAAAAAATTGATGGTGAAAGACCAGGGGCACCAGGTGGCTTTGTCAGTTAAGCATCCGACTTCGATTCAGGTCATGATCTCATGGTTTGTGAGTTTGAGCCCTGCATCCAGCTCTGTGCTGACAGCTCAGAGCTTACAGCCTGCTTTGGATTCTGTGTCTCCCTCTCGCTCTGCCCCTCCCTGCTCACACTCTGTCTCTCAAAAATAATAAATAAACGTTTTTTTGTTTGTTTGTTTGTTTTTTAATTTTTTTTTCAACGTTTATTTATTTTTGGGACAGAGAGAGACAGAGCATGAACGGGGGAGGGGCAGAGAGAGAGGGAGACACAGAATCGGAAACAGGCTCCAGGCTCTGAGCCATCAGCCCAGAGCCTGACGGGGGGCTCGAACTCACGGACCGCGAGATCGTGACCTGGCTGAAGTCGGACGCTTAACCGACTGCGCCACCCAGGCGCCCCAATAAATAAACGTTTAAAAAAAAGAGAGAGAGAATGTTTTTCTCCAAGATCAGGAACAAGACAAGAATATCTGTTCTCACTACTTCTATTTAACATTGTTCTGAAAATTCTAGTAGGACCATTAGAGGGAAAATTTTTTTTAAAGACATCTAGATTTGAAAGTAAGTAGAACTACCTTTATTTGCAGATGACATGATCTTGCATGTAAAAAAATCTTCCACAACAACACTACTAGAGCTAAAAACTTCAGTAAGGTTGCAGGACACAAGATCAATATACAAAATCAATTGTTTCTCTATAGACTTGTAGTGTTCCCACACAGTAACAACTCAAAATCGAAATTAAAAAAAATTTCAGGGGCGCCTGGCTGGCTCAGCATACAATTCTTAATCTCAGTGTAGTGAGTTCTAGCCCCACACTGGGTGTAGAGCTTACTAAAAAAAATAAACTTAAAAAAAAAAAAAAAGGGCAGGGGTACCTGGGTGGCTCTATCAGTTAAGCATCTGACTCTTGATTTTGGCTCAGGTCATGATTTTGTGATTAGCAGGCTTGAGCCCTGTGCTGGGCTCTGGGCTGACAGCATGGAGCCTGCTTGGGATTTTCTCTTTCCCTCCCGTGCTTGTTCTCTCTCTCTCAAAATAAATAAATAAACTTTTAAAAAATTTCACTCATAATAGCATCAAAAAGAATGTAACACTTCATAATAAATTTAACCAAAGAAATGTAAGACTTGTATGCTGGAAAGCATAAAACATTGTTGAAGAAATTAAAGAAGACCTAAACAGATGGAAAGACATTCATGCTCATGGTTCAGAAAACTTAATATTCTTAAGAAGACAATACTCATTAAATTGATCTACAGATTCAATGCAATCTTTACCAAAATTCCTCCTGAAGTCTGCCTTTTTGGGCAGAAATGGACTAGCTGATCATATGCAAATGCAAGGCACCCAAGAAGTCAAAACAATCTTAAAAAAAGAACAAGACTGGAGGACTCACATTTTGATTTCAGAATTTATTACAAAGTAGTACTGCAGTAATCAAAACAGTATAGGATTAGCACAAGGGAAGACATAAAGATAAACAGAATGGAAGAGTCCAGAAATAAGCCCTAACAACTGTGGTCAACTGGTTTTAAATAAGGGTACCAAGACAATTCAATAGGGGAAAAAACAGTCTTTTTGGGGGAAAAAAAGTTGCTTGGACAACTGGATGCCAACTTGCAAAAAGAATGAAATTGGCCCGTCATTTGCACCATATAGAAAAATCAACTCAAATGGATTAGAGACCTAAACGTAAGAACTAAAACTGTCAAACAGAAGAAAACATAGGAGTAAATCTTTGTGACCTTTGGTTTGGCATGGTTTCTTAGATATGAAGCACAAGTGACAAAAATCAACTAGACTTCATTGAAATGAAAACTTCTTGTGCTTAGAAGATGCTATCAAGAAAGTAAAAAGACAGCCCACAGAGTGGGAAAAATATTTGAAAATCATATCTCTGAGAAATGACTTGTATCAAGCCTATATAGAGAACTCTTACAACCTGACAATAAAAAGACAACCCAAAATAAAAATGTACAAAGGATCTGAACAGATCTACAAATGACTACAAAGGTGCCCAACATCACAAATCACTGGAAAAATGCGATCAAAACCACAATAAGACACCACACTCACTTGAGGCTAGAGTAAAAAAGGTTTACATAAAGTGTTGACAAGGATGCAGAGAAACTGGGACCCTCACTTATTGCTGTGGGAATGTTAAATGGTGCAGCCACTTTGGAAAACAGGCTGGCAGTTCCTCAAAGGATTCACTATCAAGCTACCTTATTACCTGGCAGTTCTTATCTTCAGTATCTACCAAAGAGAAATGAATGGATATGTCTATATGAAAACCAGTGCATTAATGTTCATACCAGCAAAAAAAAGCAAAACACAATGTCAACTGATGAATAAAAATGTAAGATAGCCATACAATGAAATACTACTCAACCATAAAAAAGAATAAAGTACTGGGATGCCTGGGGGACTCAGTCGGTTAAGCGTCCAACTCTTGTTATCAGCTCAGGTTGCAATCATGAGATTGAGCCTTGCAAGGGGCTGCATGCTCGCTCAGCATGGAGCCTAGTTGGGATTCTCTCTCCCTTTCTGTCCCTCCCCCACTCACCCACGCACATATGCACGCACACTCTCCCTCTCTCTCAAAATAAATAAATAAACTTAAAAAAAAAAGAATAAAGTACTGATACATGCTACATCATGGATAAATCTTGAAAACATTACGCTATGGGAAATAAACCACTCACAAAAGACCATCTGCTGTATTATTTCATTTATATAAAATGTCCAGAAAAAGCAGATCTATGGAGAAAGAAAATAAACTAGAGGCTTCTCAAAGCTGGAGGGGTTGGAGAGAGAAATGAGGGAAATGGGGTTTCCTTGGCAGGTGATGAAAATGTTCTAAAGCTGACTGTTATAATGGCTACACCAACTCTGTGACTGTATTAAAAACCACTGAATTATATGTTAATAGATGAATTGTAATATATGTGAATTATCTCCATAGAGCTGTTTTTAAAAATGCAAATGTAAAGCTAATAAAATAATACAAACCATCATCAAAGGAATTTAAGAAAGCCAATATTTAGTCAAACTTACGGTCTCTCTAATCCAGTGTTCTCAGTGCCAGAAAAGAACATATATACTGTATAGTGAGAAGAAATGGTCTGTTTCCTTCAGAAAGGATTGTGGGAGTCCTAAAACAATACTGTCACTCAATATGAATTTCTATTATCCAAATCCTTTAAAAACTTATTACCCCCTCTTTTTCCTTGAAATAATTAGTTCCAATGATTACTACCCACTGAATAGAGAAATATAATCCTTATTTTTCTCCTAAATTTACTACTTAGCTCTTTTGTGGGTGTCTTCTTATTTTAATATGACAATTAGGAAGACCAATAGGCTTTCTCCTTTATTATTTTATAGACTTTTCAGGTCATCAAACTTTGGTGAGCTCTGCTTTATAAAGTTCCTCCATAAACAACTAATAGTTTAGTATCTCAATGCTTCTAAAAACCAGAGAAAGGTCTGATTTGTTCTTTATGAAACAGTCCTTTAATCATTTGGTAACAGTCATCACTGTCATCACTGGTAGACCCCATAAAGATTTTATTTTCTAGATTTAGAGGGTAGGTTGATTGAACTTTATTGCTATAAGTTCATTTCTCAGGTATAGGAGGACAATATAGAAGTATACTGGTTTTGTTTATTAATAATAGTAGCTACCACATGTTATTTTACCAAGAACTAGGTACCATGTTAAAGAACCCATAGATAGTCTCATTTAATCTCTGTCACAACCCTAAAAGGTAGATAGTATCATTATCCTCATTTCACAAATAAAGAAAACAGAGGCTTAATGGCTAGCAGTATTTGAATCCAAATCATATCTCTTTTCCTCAGAGTTCCACAGGACCTGATAAGATCTCCATGATTTAGAGTTAAGGAAAAGAAAAAGCACGTCAAAGAACAATGTTTACAAGCTCCCCACCACCAAATGGGAACATATATTGGTGTAAATGCATGGAGAACTAGAAGCACACACAAATATATGGTTGCCTCTGGGGTAAGGTAAAAGCAGCAGGGTAGGGGCAAGAAGGAACTTTTAGGTTCTGCTATAAACATTTACATATGGCTTTAATATTAAGCAATGTAAACCTATTCCTATTTGTATGGTTTTTGTCTTGTAACAATAACAATATTATAAAAATGGAAAAATTGTTTTATTAATCAATTAATTATATTAATTATGTACTTAATATATACTACTGTAGTTCTGTGCCAAGTTCTCTCACTTTTAGACTTCTGTTTTCTTCTGCCTACAACTTTCATTATTCCCCCACCTCCCCAACTTCCACGTAGCGCATTTCTTTCTCCAGAAAACTTTCTTAATCAACTCTCTCACTTTTAGCCTGAGGGTAGAGGAGTAGCTGCATTGAGGTGGGTGGGTGGGGGGGGGGGGGAAGCAGACAGTTTGATATAATGATGAACATATAAAATGCCCTAATCTCCCTCCTCCATTGTGGGCATTCTACCTATAGGTTCTGAATAAAATCAACTTCTATTCCCCACTGGAGCCAAAAGGTGAGAGTGTGAGTATTATGAAGTGTTTTAAACTTAGACTAATGAATGTTTCTTGTCTCACCATATGTATAAAAATAAAAAGATTTTTTTGGGGGCTCCTGGGTGGCTCAGTCACCCAGCTCACCCAGACTTCAGCTCAAGTCATGATCTCACAGCTCACTGAGTTTGAGCCCCGTGTCAGGCTCTGTGAGACGAGTTTAATCACTGCAATGAAGCTACCATAAAAACCCCAAAAGGATGGTGTTTGGAAAGCTTCAGGTTGGGGAACACGTGGAGATTTGGGGCAAGTGGCACACCTGGAGAGGACATGGAAGCTCTGTGTCCCTTCCCTGCCACCTTGTCCTATACATCTCTTCCATCTGGCTGTTTCTGAGTTATATCCATTTATAATAAACCAGTAATATAGTAACTAAAACGTTTTCCGGAGTTCTGTGAGCTGCTGTGGCATATTAACTGAACAGGAGAAGGAAGTTGTTGGAACCTCTGATCTATAGCCAGATAGCACAGCTAACAACCTGGACTTGGCAACTGGTGCCTGAAGCGGGAGCAGGGGCAGTTTTGTAGGACACTATCTCCAGGTACATAGTGTCCAAATTGAGTTAAACTGCAGACACCACTTAGGTGGTGTCAAAGAATTGCTTGGGGGTGTAGAAAAAACACACATATAATAAATATCTCCTACTAGTCCTGTTTCTCTAGAGAACCCTGACACTATCTCTCATACCCAAATTACACACACACAAATACACAGAATGTGTAATTAAAGCATTCAGATACCCCTGACCACCTTCAGAGATGTTAACATTTTTGGATGAACCTGTCCAGAAGGTGGAGGAGGGGATGGAAGAAAAAAGAAAGGGTCATAAATAATAAATAAAGGTCAAAACATAAGAAATAAAAGTAGAAAACTCAGCTGAACAGAAGACAGACTTGAGTCCTTCCTACAGAACAGCCCACACACATTACAGAACAATTAAAACAACATTGTAAAAAGGATATAAATGAATTTCTTAAAACATACAGAAACAGGTTCAGAACCAGGCAAGCATCACCTACTGTGACACAAGAACTATACTAACATAGTAACGTAGTTTCAAGCTTTTGTTAATAACTGACACCTAGTATAAACATAATATTTATTGATTCCTTACTAAAGTGCCAGGCCCTGTTCTAGTCTTATGTATATTAACACCCCTAACAACACCCCTGCGAGGTAAGTAGTTATTACTGTCTATTTAAGGATGGAGAAATGGAGGCACAGTGAGTCACGGTCAAAAAGTAGCAAAACCAAGATCCAAATACAAAGCTGTCTTCATCTAGAGCCTGTGCTCTTCATTATACAAGACATAAGAGAAACTGTATCATTTTAAAAATTAATAATCTAGTACGAGAATGTCAGATTTCAACACATATTTTAGGGTAATCACATGAATTATCAAAAAATGTGGAATGTACACAGCACTAGAGACAAAAATGCATCAAAGAAAATTAGGCCAAAAAAAGAAAGGCAAAAATAAAGCACACAAAGGGGTGCCTGAGTGGCTCAGTAGGTTAAGTATCCAACTTGGGCTCAGATCATGATGTCACAGTTTATGGGTTCAGCCCCACATTGGGCTCTGTGCTGATAGTAAGAAGCCTGCTTGGGATTCTCTCTCTCTTTGCCCTTTCCCTACTCGTGCTTTCTCTCTCAAAATAAATAAATAAACAAAAAAAAAACACAACAACAACAGAGAAGGCAGGGAGAAGTCCAACTCCAAATATATCGATTATCACTATAAATGTGAATAAGTTATAGTTCTCTATCAAAAGAGACCTTTGGGGGTGCCTGGGTGGCTGAGTCAGTTAAGCATCCAACTCTTGGTTTCACAGCTCTGGTCATGATCTCATGGTTCATGAGTTCTGGCCCTGCTTGGGATTCTCTCTCTCTCCCTGTCTCTCTGTTCCTCCCCTGCTCACTCTGTCTCTCAAAATAAATAAATAAACTTAAAAAATTCTTTGTAAATAAGTAAATAAAAGAGACCTTTTGAACAGGGTTTTTTAAAACTTTTACTCTGGCTAAGCGTTGTATAAGAAATAGATCTAAATTAAAATGATTCAAGGAGGAACCAAGATGGCAGAACAGCATGGAAGTTTTTTTTGTGTCATGTGTCCATGAAATACAGCCAGATCAACACTAAACCATCATGCACACCTAGAAAACTGATCTGAGGATTAACACAACGATCTTCATAACCTGAACCACAGAACTCAGCAGTAGGCTCCACACCCACATGGGGCTCAAACTCATGACCCTGAGATTAGGATCAAGAATCACGTGCTCTACCAACTGAGCCGGCCAGGCGCCCCCTGGGGTTTTATAGTTTTTAAGCTCTTTGGGGATGGCATCCCATTCCCAACTCCTTCCTGCAAACACTTAGAGCACGTTGTCCTATTCTAGTGAAGATCTAAGGTGACTATTCAGTGAGTGGGTGATGGAGAAAGGTGTAAGGCATTCCAAGAAGAGTGCACAGCAAATGCACACCAAGAAGCAGGACAGAGCTCCACTGGAGGGGGAAGGCTGGGGTTAGTGGTATATATATGTGAGGAATGGGGAAGGTGGTACGCAGGAATGAAGAAAGACATACACGACAGCATGGCCGAGAATGACTAGCTAGATTATTAAATTATCTGTATGGTTAGTATGCTTCAATAGGGAAACATCTGTCATAAACGAACATTCAAGTACATACATACATACATACATACATACATAAAATGATCCAGAAAGAGATACAAGAAGAAACTCATAAATTCATAGTGATTTAAAATTTTTTCTTAACGTTTATTTATTATTGAGAGACAGACTGTGAGCAGGGGAGGGGCAGAGAGAGAGGGAGACACAGAATCTGAAGCAGGCTCCAGGCTCCGAGCTGTCAGCACAGAGCCCCACATGGGGCTCGAACTCACGAACTGTGAGATCATGACCTGAGCCAAAGTCAGACACTTAACTGACTGAGCCACCCAGGAGCCCCAAAATTCACAGTGATTTTATAGGGCTAATACATGTTTCTCAAAAATTAATCAAGTGGTTGAACAAGGCAAGAATATACGTCATTTAAGCAATATGATGAACAAATACAGAACATTGTCTCCTAATAAAAACTATATTCAAATGATCATAGATCTTCAAATTTTAAAATACCCACATATTAAGCTATAAGTGGCTTTAATAAAACCCCTAAAGTAGAAATCACATAAACCATAAGCTATTCTCCAGCCATATACAAAAAACTAGGAATCTGACTAATAAATGGAAAGATCTAAAGATTCTAACATCTAGGTTCCAAAAGATTCCCCAACAGGTTCCTCAACAACCCAATCAAATCACAATAAGACTCACAGTAAAAGAGTCCCAGCCATCAAAATTTTTCAGTTTTTCAATGCCCAACTCAAATACAGCACATTATCAAGCCTTATCAGATACTTGCAGAAAGCCTTTAATATCAAAGAACAACTAAAATCAGTAAAGAAATGGAAAGAGCAGAAGCTTTAAAAGGAATTGAAAACTTCAAGGAAAAAAAGAAAAAGACTCTAAAATGAGAAAATCTCGTATACGTGAAATAAGATGGTGTTTTTTTTAAGATTTCTTGGAAGTTAAAAAAATATGATAGCAAAAAAAAAAAAAAAATCTCAATACCATGGTCAATCCAAGATCTTCCAAGAAGAAATCTAGAGAATAGAACTAAAACATAAAGATATTAAAAAAAAAAGAGGGGGGGGGGGCACCTGGGTGGCTCAGTCGGTTAAGCTTCCAACTTCAGCTCAGGTCATGATCTCATGGTTCATGATTTTGAGCCCCACAATTGGCTCTGGGCTGACAGCTCAGACAGGGCTTGGAGCCTGCTTCAGATTGTCTCCCTCTTTCTGCCCCTCCCCCACTTGTGTTCACCCACACACTCTCTCTCTTCTCTCTGTGTCAAAAATAATTAAACACATTAAAAAAAAAAGAGAAAAGATCAGGAAATTAGACCACTGGTTTAGGAGAAACAACATATATATAACAACAGAGAAAATGGAGGCTAAGAAATAAAACAAGAAAATTTATCTGAGTTGATAACCAATGAATTTCCAGACACAAAGGGCCATAATGGAAAAAAAACAACAAAAAAAGACCCACAACAAGGCATACTGCTGTGAAGTTTCAAAACACAGGTCATAGAGAGAAACTTAAAAACTTCGAAAAGAAAAATATAGGTTACAGGGGACAGAGAATCTTAGAAGCATCAGACTTTAACAGCAACACTGGAAGTTAGAAGAAATAGAGCAATGCCTTTAAAATTCTGAAGGAAAATTAGTTCTTATCTATTCAGTACCCAAAATACCAATTAAAGAGGAAAGTAAAAGAAAGGGAAAGGAAGAGATTTTCAGAAATGCAAGGTCTTAAAAAAATATATACCTCTTCCACATGCCCATTCTCAAACAACTATTAAGGTATACTTTCAGGGATGCCTGGGTGGTTCAGTCATTTAAAAGTCTAACTTTGGCTCAGGTCATGATCTCCCAGTTCACCAGTTTGAGCCCCATGTGGAGCTCTGTACTGACAGCTCAGAGCTTGTAGCCTGCTTTGGATTCTGTGTCTCCCTCTCTCTCTCTGCCCCTCCCCTGCTGGCTCTCTCTCTCTCTCTCTCTCAAAAATAAACATTTAAAACAACAACAACAAAAAAGGTGTACTTTCAAAAATGAGGTAGAGATCAAGAAATAAATGGGATTCCAGAAACAAAATTCAACATCAGCCAGAGATAAAAAGGAATTCCTAAAATAAGTGAGTGATTTTAGACCCTTAGACTGGGCATCAACCTAGAAAGCAATCAGTATAGATTGGTGAAGGGTATAAGTCCTTAAAAGAGGCATCTCCAAAATGGAAGAATATCTAGGCAGGAGATTCAAACAGTAGGGAAATTTAGGGAAAACATGTAATAAATACACAGAAAACTAAGCAAAAACTCAGTATTAATTTCAGAGAAAGCAAAAGGTTGTACAATGAAGTAATCATATTTATTATTAAGCTCAGCTTTGTAGAGCACTTACATAATCATAATGATGTAAACACTAAATAAATACTCCAACTTCATTGGGGAAATGACAGAGAAAAGTATGCATGAAAGATGTGAGAATTAATCCATAGGGAGAATTAAAAGATAATGCTGAAACTGAAAAACTTAAGAACTGTAGTATGTTACAAAGATATATGGAAGTAAACACCGAAAGAAATAGCAAAAAAACTGAAAGTAGGTACTTCTGGGGACTAGGAAATAGGAAGAGGAAGGTAGAAAGAGGACAGAGGCACTGCTATTTTCACTGTGCAGTCATCTGCACAGAACTATTTACCTTTTCAAATTATATAAGTACAGAATCTATTATAAAACTGAAAACTTAAATAATAAATGTGCATACCTAATTCCCTAGCAATTTTGCTATGGGGATCCATCCTACACAAACATGTCTGCACTAAGCAAGAATACTTAATATATTATTTATACTACCATGAAGGTATAAATCTGAATATATAGCCTAATGTCCCCTCAAAAATGATTAATTTATGATATAGTCATACTATAAACGTTGCAAAACTGTTGGAGACTACTATCAGTGTGATACAAAATGTTATCAAAGCTTAAAATTTGGGAAGGAGCAGAAGCAGTAACATTTCAACTTTTATCAAGTTATTAATTTATATAAAACTTCATTAGTGACTGCTAACATAAACAGCTTCCTTTAGGGTGATTAAAATGTTCTAAAATTGATTGTGGTAACAGTTGCACAACTCAGTGAATATAGTAAAGGCCAAAAACACATTTTTTAATGAGTGAATTTTATGGTACATGAGTATCTCAGTAAAACTGACCAAAAGATGAATGACAGGCAACTGATTTTCAACACAAGTACAAAAACAATTCAGTGAAGAACAGTCTTTTCAACAAACAGTGCTGTAACAATTAGATATTCATATATGAAAATAACGAACTTCAATCTATACCTCGTACCATATACAAATATTAACTCCTAGACTTAAATGCAAACCTAAAACTACAAAACTTTTAGAAAATCTCTGTGATGCTGGGTTTGGCAAAGCTTTTTTAGATATGTCACCAAAAGGATAATCTATAAAAGAACAAATTGATAAATTAGACTTCATCAAAATTAAAAACTACTGCTCTTTGAAAGGCATGTGAAGAAAATGAAAAGAAAAGCCACAGACTATAAGAAAATATTTACAAGTTCATTTACTTGTCAAAGGATTTGTATCCAGAATATATAAAGAACCTGCAAAACTCAACAGTGAAACAAACCTACAGAAAAAAAAAAAAAAAAAGACGCAAAATATTTGAACAGACCCTTCACCAAAGATATACAGATGGCAAATAAGCATATGAAAAGATACTAAACTACATTATTCATTAGGGAAATGCAAATTAAAACCACAATGTCTAAAATTAAAAAAAAGACTGACCATGGGCGCCTGGGTGGCTCAGTCGGTTTAGGCGTCCGACTTCAGCTCAGGTCAGGATCTCGCGGTCCGAGAGTTCGAGCCCCGCGTTGGGCTCTGGGCTGATGGCTCAGAGCCTGGAGCCTGCTTCAGATTCTGTGTCTCCCTCTCTCTCTGCCCCTCCCCCGTTCATGCTCTGTCTCTCTCTGTCTCAAAAATAAATAAAACGTTAAAAAAAATTTTTTTTAATTAAAAAAAAAAAAAAAAAAGACTGACCATACCATGTACTGGTGAAGCTGTATGTCAACTGGACTCGCACACGCTGCGTGTAGAAATGTAAAATGGCATACTTTAGAAAACTGGCAGTATCTCAAAAAATTAAACCTACACCTAACATATGACCCTGCCTCTCCACTCATAGTATTTACCTAAGAGAAATGAAAGCACCCATATCCAAAGACTTGCACACAAATATACATAACAGCTCTCTTTGAAATAGCAAAAACTGTAAAATCCCAAATGTTCATCAACAAGTAAACAGATAAACAAATTTAGTGCATCTAAACAGATAAACAAATTCAGTGGAATACTACTCAGTCATAAAAAGACTGAGCTTTTGTTACATGCTAAAACACGGTGACATTCTAATTATACTGAATGAAAAAAGCCAAACAAAGGGACACAAGGAAACTTTTGGAGGTGATACATTCATTATCTTGACTATAGTGATAGTTTCACAGATTTGTACATGTATCGAAATTTATGAAATTTTACACTTTAAATACATGCAGTTTTTTTTGTATCATCAATTATACCTCAATAAAACTACTTTTAAAACAAAAATGCCATAAAAATATTCATGTTAAATGCTAAACTATGTTTATAAAACAAAACACTAGTAATCATATGAAAGACCAAAATAAACCAAACCATAAGAAAAACCTGCACATAGATAACATACTGGATGAAAATTCACTAAAATACTGACAATATTTTTGGATGGTGGAAAGTTTTGGGGTTTTTGTTTGTTTTCTACTGAAGTATAACTGACATATAACATTATACAAGTTTCAGATGCACAATGTTAATGATTGGTATTTGTGTAGTGTAAAATGATTAGTCTAGCATACAGAATTACAAAACAAAACAAAACTGTTTTTCTTGTGATGAGAACTTTTAAGTTCTAGTCTCTTTACAACCTTCAAATATGTAATACAGTATTTAACTATAGTCACCATGCTGTAAATTATATCCCCAGGATTTATTTATTTTATAACTGGAAGTTTATACCTTCTGACCTCCCTACACCCATTTTCACCCTCCCCTCTGGCAACCACCTACCTGTTCTCTGTATCTTAAGAGCTCAGTTTGTTTTGTTCTGTTTTAGATTCCACATACAAATGAGATCATAACTGTCTTTATCAGACTTATTTCACTTAACACTCTCAAGGTCCATTCACGTTGTTGCAAGTGGCAAGATTTCCTTCTTTTTTATGGCCGAATAATATTCCACTGCATATAAGAAAAATAGGCAGTTTTTCTTTCCACCTCTATATCTTCCAAAATATGCATAATGAGCCAGGATTAGTACTCTAATAATGAAAACCTTTATGATAAATACATTCTCTTAAACTTGAAACTGAGAACAACTCAGACACTTGTATTTCATCTATACCTGCAAACAGTTTCACTAAGTTGGCATAACTTAACACTATCACCAACTTCTTGAGATGCTAGGAAAAGGTGACTCAAGTATAGTTTAATGAGGTTCTTAGCATTCACATGTGGAAAAACACATACACATACACATACACACAAAACTGGAAACCTCAAAACTGAGTTACCCAGTAATGGTAGTTACTAGCCAAATATGGCTATTGAGTACTTCATTGAAATGTCGCTAGTGTGAATTAAGTGTAAAATATGAACTGGATTTTGAAAACTTAATAGAAAAAAGAACTATAAAACATCTTTATAATTTTTATACTGATCACATGTTGAAATGATATTTAGATATATTGGGCTGTATAAAATGTTTAATTCCACCTATTTGGGTTTTGTGGGTTTTTTTTTTTTTTTAATGTCACTAATAGAAGATTTAAACTACATCTATGGTTCACATTATATTTCTATTTAGGACAGTGCTGATTTAAGACATTTATTTTTTTTAATCTATTTAACTTGTCATAGATAAGTATACTTATGATAGTCTCTCACTATGTTTAATTATTTTGAGAGCGAGCGAGTGTGAGCAGGGGAGAGGTAGAGAGAGAAAGGGAGAGAGAGAATCAGAAGTAGGCCCTAGCTGTCAGCAGAGAGTCCAACGTGGGTCTCAAACTCACAAACTGAGATCACAACCTGAGCCCAAATCAAGAGTCGGATGCCTAACTAACTGAGCCACTCAGGTGTCCTGAAGTCTCTATTTTACTTCCATCATGTTTTCCTTGGATTTAGATTTCTAAATTCTAATTAATGTCATAAATTTAGGAACTATGAAGTGATATATTCAATCATACACAACTAAGTCCCAGGGGAGGATCCCTAATTTTACAAACGTTATTCTACCAAATAGTTCCCTTGGTTTTCTCATCTATAAAAGAGGATGACAAAATTCTATGTACAGGTTACTGAGAAAATTGAGTAAGATCATGTACTACAGAACACTGGCACTGTTCTAGACTTGCTAGATTAAATAGCTACTTAACTGCTTCTACACTATTTTCTCTCAGAATTCAGGATTCAAATTCAAGCTTCAATGAAATGATAATTAGCTCATAAACTTTCAGGGTCATTTCAGGAAAAAAAAAAAAACCTCAGAAGTTAATTTCCAAAGTCAAGTCTATGATAATGACTTAAAATAGTATAAATTTTCACACTGTACTGTTAATATACTATATATTTTGGTTGTTATTTAAAATAATCCAGTCAAGTACACAAAATTAACATTTTCAGATAAGGAAAAGGCTCTGAATTTAAGGAAGTGAGATGTCCAGGGCCATACAAATATTAAGTAATATTCCTAGAAAACCTTATTTTAATCCTTAGATTAGAAAACATAAGCTATAAATCCTGTAAGAATTCAATATGGAGGGGGCAGGGGGAAGAGATACAGGAATCTGATATAGAACTAGAAGACTGGCAAGTTTAAAAAAAAAAAAGTATCTTGATGGTTAGAACACAAAAGCAAAAAACTCACTTAAAATAACAGCACAAGAACTCCTCAAAATTAAATGTGTTCGCCACAATATACCTTCCAAAAACTCAAATTCAAAAAAGTGCTGAAGATTTCTAGCGGCAAGAGTTTGTGTTACAGCCAATGCTAGTATTGTGCCTATTAATAAGGAACTAAATAAGAAATGGAACAAATAAGAAATGGAACAAGATCATTAAATTATCTACATTGAAGACCAGCAACTTTAGAACTTTACATGTGCCTAACTTCAGCTGTTATTCCAAATCATTTGTTCCTTAGTAAGAAGGAACACTGTGTTCAAGGCTTGTGTTATGATAAACAAAGGCAGGAGCTAAAATTCATATAGCCACTATATTTTCATTTTATGGCAAGTATTTATCAATGACATTGCTTAATTTAACTTAAAGAACTGGCTTCAAGTTTACACTCTAAATGAAGAAAACATTTTCAAAGAGTGGATTATAAAGACTTACCCCCCCCCCCTTTACGAAATAGAACAGAAAACATAACTCATCGCTAGTAAGGTATTTGGTGAAACTTGTCCATTTATCTGTGTATGTGCTGGGTCATAATATAATGGAAAAAGTATTTTTCAGAATGGGTCTCAGTCAAAAAGGTTTGAAAGCCCCTGCAAAGTAGTCTACCCACAGAAAATCTATACATTTAGTAACTGGATGACTGTTGGAGGAAATCAAACTGAATCAAACTAAAAATCCTCCTTTTTGATTGTTCAAGAGAGGATAAGAAGCACATTTAAAGCAACAGCCTAAAGCTAAAAGGATCCTTAACAATTCTACCACCCATTTTACTAATAAGACAACATACTTATCCAAGGTCATTCTTGTATACAATACTTAGCATTAAAACCAAGTCTCCCATTCTAATTCTCTTTGCACTAAATTGGGCTGCAAAAAGGCACTTAAAAAAAAAAGTTATCAGCACTTAAGTGCTAATTCTGAATTTCCTATTTTGGTTTCTAATAACAAAAAGAAATTGCAACTTAACACATGCAACCATTTCCTCAAATACTATTCTAACAGATTAATGACCTCACCAGCTCTCCCATTAAAAGCTTTTTCCAGCTAGTTACTTGGTACTTAGCTTTTTATGGCACTTTTCTTTTCCCATTATGCTCAACAGTGCATGCAATACATTACAGTTAGGAATGCAACACACTGCTTCTGAAAATGCATGACCAAAGCCATAGTATAACTGAAACTTTCTTAAATTTCTATGTTCTGTCCAAATTTTAGAAGCAAACTCTACAAATCTAATTAAATCAGACCATATTTTTTGTGATCTGTATACCTCACTCTATATAAACATTATACTTAAGAGATCTCATTTAGAATACTAAAACCTTGAAGCATATACAAAATATTTAATTCTCATCTCATGACAATAAGTCAACAACTAAGTCAGTAAAGAGAAGAAAAATGTAAGGACTGAAGTCTAGCCGTATGTGATAGCTGCACAAAGAGCTAAAAAGATTAAAACACTGAAAGTAGGCAGATCATCATCACTGCATACTACAAGCAAAGCCTTATTTCTACATCCTCTCTTCCAATATCCATAACAAACTCACAACTCTTGCAAAGAAGGCCGCCATGCCTCAAATTAGTTCTATAAAGAACATTCAGTGTTTACATTTAAACTGTTAATGATAACCAACAAAAATTCAGATTTTAAAAATTGCTAAACATTGGGAATAGCAGAGATATAAAGTTATTTCTTCTGACTTCTGCCTTACAGGGGCACATAGAAATTTTAAACAAATACAGGGGAGGGAGAAGGGAAACTGACTCAGGCAGTGTCCTTCACACCCAAACAAAGAGAAATATCTTATTATTTCTCAAACCTGTGCTAGAGTGGTAAAAACATTTAAAAAATCCAATATTTTTAATCTACATATTTTGGATTAAAAATCCAATATTTTTAATCTAATCTAAGTCCAGCCAATTCACAAGATTGAATATGAATTTTTCTCTTAGAAGATTAAGGGAAGGGGAATTTATAAATAAATATGCATGTATGTGTGTTATGTTTAAATTACACTCACAGCAACACAATCAAGTATATTTTCCTAACAGAGAACGCTAAATCTGAAAGCAAGTACCACTCACATGCCAAATACAGGAGCTGCCAAGTTCATTCACTCATTTTTCTAAAATATAGGAAAATAGGCAATGCCTTAGAGATGTGGGTGCAGGGTGGGCAGGGGCATGCTGGCGGAGCGTGGGAGCCAATCAGCAACCAGCATAGGTACATGGGCCAGATGGTGGAGCCCAGGGTGTGTTGGGGGTTAATTAAAAAAAAAAAAAAAAAAATCATACTCACAGGTACAAAAAAATCTATATATGAAAAACTATTAGACAATAGCCCTGTTCTGGTTCCCACAGCTCAATTAAACAGTTTACACAAATTTAACCCTTATATAATAAGCAATGATGTGAAATCACTTAGGTTGGAAGATAATTCCTGTAGGTGAAAATTAATTTAAATCATCAGGAAACCAGAAGCCAGCTACTACTATTCTAGCTAGGGTATTAAATAAGTGAAGCTTTAAGTCCTTCTAAATCAACTAACAAGGTATCTGTCATCAAAACTTCTGAAATATGTTTGAGGGGCACACCTGGGTGGCTCAGTCGATTAAGCACCTGACACTTGATTTAGCCTCAGGTCATGTTCTCACAGTTCTCGGGACTGAGCCCAGCTTTGGGCTCTGCGCTGATAACATGGAGACTGCTTTAGATTTTCTCTCTCCCCATCTCTCTAACTCTCCTCCACTCATACACGCACACTCTCAAAATAAATAAATAAAATTTAGAAAATGAAATGAAATATGTTTGAGTTATATTTACCTGTGGCTACAACTCAAAATTAAATACTACTCAAAGCTTAGGTTTAATAGTACAATCCTGTCATATCTCAACAAGATACAAAGATGAAAAATTCTGTAAACGTTTGGGAGCCAAACATTCTAAAGTTTCCTGAGTCTGTAGTAAGTAGTTTCTATAATAGCTACATGTAATATTAGTATTTGTTTCCTTGAGTAACTACAATGAACTCTGATACTAAATATTTACCATTTATCATTTCAAAAGAAGTAGCACACTTAGAGCCAGCTTTGCCTTCACTGTTTGTCTTCAAATGCTTCCTTGCTCAAAATAATAATGAGAGATTATATAGCTGGTTAGTAGTTCCATGGTAGACCCTATCTAGCTCTATCTCAAAATTCTAGCAGATTATGTTTGGCTGAAAGTAACAAACACATCTACCTCCATGACAAAATCTGGTCTTCCACACAGAAACCAATCTAACTCTTTAGCTATTTAGAAACTGCAAATGAAAAGCACAGATGCTGACTGATTTTTACCCAATGAGATAACACTGTGCATCATGGAATTAGTTTAACATATGCACGTAATTCTCAATAAACCACAGAATAGTAATAAAAGGGACCAAGGTCACCTGTCCAATCCTTTGTCTTCCACTCTTCTGAATAGGCACCCACAAGGTATATATAAAAACTCTAGTCAAAAATGACTCATACACAGGCTTACTGGTTGGTTAATTTTCCTCAGTTCATATTCTTACCTTGATCCCTATTTTCTTTCACTGCCTCTTAGAAGTCCTTGGACAACCATACAACTTTTTTCTTTTTTTTTTAATGTTTGTTTATTTTTGAGAGAGAGAGAGAGCACAAGCAGGCGAGGGGTAGAGGGAGATACAGAATTCGAAGCAGGCTGCAGGCTCCAGGCTCCGGCTGCCAGCACAAAGCCCAACACGGGACTTGAATCCACGGACCGCGAGATCACGACCTGAGCCAAAGTTGGACGCCCAACCGACTGAGCACCCAGGTACCCCTAAACCATACAACTTCTTTCTCAAAGCACCCAGACCACTTACAAATGCCATGAAAGGAGGAATACATTGAGATCCAATTTTAACTTCACATACTTCAAACACCAGATTAAAAACTGAAGAATTATCAATTTGGTCTTTAGGTCACACACAGACACAACTTGGAACAATCCATTTTAGCGTGCACTACATGATAATTTAAAAGTTTGAAGAGAAGCATGTTAGCTTTTAAAACGCAAATGAAAAGGAAAAGAAACAAGAAAGATCCATGCTCAACTTCCACTTCTACCATTTGCTGGTTATGATCTTGGCAAATTATTTAACTTTTATAGCCTTTTCACCTGTAAGATGGTGACTGAGTTCTAGATGTCACAAGAATTAGATGAGAACATAAGTAAAACACAGGACCTGGCCCATAAATAGTACAAAATCCCCACCCCTTTCTCAAGTCTTTCAAACACAAACACACATACACTTCAAACTTTTGACCAAACCTCACGTTAGACCCTAGAAGCAGTCAGTAATACAAACACATCTGTCATTGGGACACCTGGCTGGCTCAGTTGGAAGAGCATGTGACTCTTGATCTCAGGGTTGTGAGTTCAAGCCCCACACTGGGTATAGAGTTTACTTAAATAAACTTAAAAAAAAAAAAAAAAAAGACCCCACACCACAACTTGTTACAGTATGACGTAAATTTATTTTTTTAATGTTTTTATTTATTTTTGAGAGAGAGAGCATAAGCAGGGGAGGGGCAGACAGGGAGACAGAGGATCCGAAGTGGGCTCTGTGCTGACAACAGCGAGCCCGATGCGGGACTCGAACTAATGATCCGTGAGATCATGACCTGAGCTGAAGTCAGAAGCTCAACCAACTGAGCCATCCAGGTGCCCCAAGGCAGAAATTTAAAGACAACTAAATTTAAAACTGTTCTGTGTCACAAGAAGCCATCTTCACTTGGCACTCACTCATCT
Organism: Lynx canadensis; assembly: GCF_007474595.2. Classification (NCBI taxonomy): domain Eukaryota; kingdom Metazoa; phylum Chordata; class Mammalia; order Carnivora; family Felidae; genus Lynx; species Lynx canadensis. The sequence goes on from NC_044309.1 coordinate 36,905,836, forward strand.
TCACACACTCCCTCTCTCTCTCTCTCAAAAATAAACATTTAAAAAAAGAGAGAGAGAAGAAAGCCAATCTGAAAAGACTGTGTGTGTACTGTATGATTCCAACTACGTGACATGCAGGAAAAGACAAACCTGTGAAGACAGTGAAAAGATTTGTAGTTGCTAGGAGTGAAGCTGAGACAGATGAATAGGCACAGCACCAAAGATTCTTTGAGCAGTGAAAATACTCTGTATGATATAATAATAATAGATAAAAGTAATTATACATTTATCCAAACCCACCAAATGTATAACACCCTAAGAAAAAAGCCCTAAGGAAAAACTTGGACTTTGGGTAGTTATGATGTATCAGGGTAGGTTCATCCTTGGCTGAAAAAAGAAAAAAAGTACCTTTCTACTCAATGACGTCAATATGGAGGAGGCTATGAATGGGGGGAGGGGGAGCAGGGGGTGTATGAAAAATCTCTGTACCTCTCAAGTTTGTTACAAATCTAAAACCACTCTAAAAAAGTTTAATGAAGGAAAAAAGAGAGTATTATATTGTTGACACTCAATTCCCAGCACTGATTTTCCAAAAATAAAACAAAGGACTATTAATTTTGCTTTGAAGAATTTGTGAAAATTGATTAGGGGAGAAAAGCACCTGAAAGTAGACAAATCAAAGGACAGAAGACAATATATAATTTGTTATCAGGTATATAGGAGAAAGAATAAAATATAAAGCAGTGAGAAGTTTTTAAGATGATAGTATTGATAAAATAGCTCTCACTTGGGTTGCTGAAACTATACATGAACATATCTCTTTTGGAAAACAATCTGATTATAGAAAATATTTAAATGTTCATAACCTTAGAAACCAGTTAATTCCATTCTGAAATTTAATCCTAAAAAAAAAAAGTCTAGACGGTGAAATTTGGCATATTAACATGTGTTTTGTTTGCAAGGCAATAGGTAAATTCCTTTCCCCTATTCCAAAGCCATTGTCTCAAGGTCTTTTGTGTTATTTTAGAACTAGCAGTTAGAAGACAATCCCCTTAGCTGTCTTGAGAAACCCCAGGCCCAAAGAGAGAAGTTCAGCTGGCCTGTACTACAGAGAGAGGGGATGGAAACAATGAACAGCTGAAGAGGTAGAAACTGAGGGAAAAGAAGGGGCTTGGAGGATTCACCCAGATCAAGATCAATACACCTGGCCCCCACTGGGAGTGGCATATGGAAGAAGAGGATGGGAGCAGAAGTGAGAGTAAGAGAGAGACAATAATGTTAAGAACTTCGTTTTAAAAAATCTGTGAACGATCCTACTACCCAAAGTTCTCTGTAAGTCAGCCTTCAAAAGAACCTTCCAGGTTTATATAAATAGCATGTCATTGATAAGCAGTGCAGGTGGAAGACTGGAAAGCCCTTTCCTGATAACACTCTGGACTATGTGAAGACTGGAGGAAGGAGGAGTTGTACAAAGGAATAATGACCAACAAAATTAGGTGAGGTCACAACACAACACATTAAATTTTAGTAAAATGGTAATATGGCATTTCTGTAAGGTTAAGACTCATGCGTACTGTATTTATGAGAGAAAAAATAATAACAATTGGGGGTAAATCATGATGTTTCTGCATAAGGAACTATCATACAGCTGTTAAAATGTTTATACTAATTCTTATGTTCTAATGAATTATAAAAGTATCATAAAATTATACATGCAGCAGAACATAGTTCCATGAGGGCAGGGAACTTATTTGCCAACTAAGATAGTACCTGGCATATAGGAGGAGTTTAATAAATATCTGTTGAATAGATATAAAACCCATCTTAAGGGAGAGAGAAAAGGAAAATATTCCAAACTGATACACTGGTATTGTCCTTTTAGTGAAAGAACTCTAGTGGGGTTATTTTTTGTTTTTATTTTTTCCTGTCTTCTAAAAGGTCTCTGAGTATATATTATTTCTACAATGGAAAAAACCAATTAGGAAGTAATTCCCTTTAAACTCATTAAGAATTTCCTAGATCTTCAGGGGCACCTGAGGGGCTCAGTCAATTAAGCGTCAGACTTCAGCTTAGGTCATGATCTCGGTTTGTGAGTTTGAGCCCCATGTCGGGCACGAGCTCTGTGCTGACAGCTCAGAGCCTGGAGCCTGCCTTGGATCCTGTGTCTCCCTCCCTCTCTCTGCCCCTCCCCTACTTGCACTCTGTCTCTCTCTCTTGAAAATAAATAAACATTAAAAAAATTAAAAAATTAAAGAATTTCCTAGATTTTGGTATGCTGTAGAATGGACTTAACTGAAAATTTCAATAAAGGAAGAAGATTTAAGTCATCTTGAGTGGGTAGGAAATAAAAAAAAGCACACTAAGGGTGTTCCCCCTGTAGTTTAGTCAATATACAAAACTAAACTTCCTCAAAGAACTTTCAATGTACTATTGAAGGCCCCTAATACTTGGCTCTCATAAAACTTCACCATCACAGTCATGCTGTTCTAAAAGCAAACTATTGATTTAAAATATTCTGACCATGCCCAAGATCATCAGAGGTAGTGAATGAATTTTCTGCAAATCTCTGAACAAAGGCTGAGAGTGAAAATATTAATCAGCTTTGGAACCATGAGTTTTAAATTTCTGTTCAGAGTGATCAAATGCATCAATGACCAATTTCCCAGATTTAGTTATAACTAAACGTTAGCCTTTGTGGGCCAAACATTCTAGTTGATTTTCTCTTGAGAATTAAAAAGAAATACATAGGCAAGGAGGAAGGAATTCAAGTGTTATATACTCTAAGATCTAAATGTTAGTTCTGAAACTGATGTCACAACTGCATGTGCAGTATGCAGTAGTAGTACAAAGTCTCAAAAACAATGGACAGTGTACAAATAATATGTATCTTTATCTAAAGTTTCTAATTTTAACATAAGAAACATTTTTTTTTCCCTGTGAGGTAAATCAGGCAAATTATGCTAAGTATACAGAACAATCACCATTATGAGAACACATACCCCAATTAGGATTACAATATACAAACAGTATTTGTTGTTCTGATCTAAACACCTCAAATTTTTAAATGAGAAAATGCTTTTGCTACACAGTAAAATAAGCAAACTACCACCATACAATCTGATCACACTTTATAAAAAATAAAAAATCAAACACAGAAGTTAGACTGTTAGAAATGGTAACAATACTTATCTGTGGATGAAGGGATTCACTGCAGGTCATTTTTGTTTCCTTTTTCCCTCATATTTCCTAATTTTTTAATGTTTATTTATTTGAGAGGGAGAGAGCACACAGGGGAGGGGCAGAAGGAGAGAGACAGAGAAACCCAAGTAGACTCCACACTGTTAGCACAGAACCCCACGTGCGGCCCGATCTGACAAACCAATGACATAATGAGCTGAGCCAAAAATCAAGAGTTGGATGCTTAAACGACTGAAAGCCACGCCCGTCAAATTTCCTTATTTTTATAATGAGAATGCATTATTACTTCTATAAAATTTTTTCTTAAAAATCTTTTTTGTACATGATTTAAGGATGGTTACAAAACCTAAGCTGGAGGGGCGCCTGGGTGGCTCAATCGGTTAAGCGGCCGACTTCGGCTCAGGTCATGATCTCGCGGTCCGTGAGTTCGAGCCCCACGTCGGGCTCTGTGCTGACAGCTCAGAGCCTGGAGCCTGTTTCAGATTCTGTGTCTCCCTCTCTCTGACCCTCCCCCCCATTCATGCTCTGTCTCTCTCTGTCTCAAAAATAAATAAACGTTAAAAAAAAAAAAAGAAAGAATTAAAAAAACACAAAACCTAAGGTGGAAATAAATGAAGTTATAACTCAGATAACTTGAGTCAAAATCAAATAGCATTTAGCTCTAAACAATGGCTATCAAAAGGCCCTTATACAAAAAGGAAAGTAGGCTGTTGTGGTTATTAAATTACCATTTAGATTTTGAAAAGCACTGTCTTGGCATCTCAGATATTTTCTAATTTTATTAAAATAAAGTAGTTAGAGATATTTTCACTAATCTTTTCACCCTTATTATTATATAGGACCAACTAGCCAAAGAATTAACTGGTTTGGAAAATGTTAACATAACCAAATAGTTGAACTACAAATAGTATCTCTTTTATAAGCAAATGATATAAAAAAATCAATTTAACCTCTTCCTCAATAGGATTAAAATATGAATAAGGGCACTAGATAGGTTAAGAAATTTAAGGAGACACAATGGCCAGAAATTATTAAAGAATATAAATAAAGCAGCAAGTTTACACATTCAGTATATATCCAAATATGCATTAGCTATTTATATGAAATAGACAAAAATACTTATCAAATATTTCAAGATATGTGCAGTAAAAACTGACTTCTAATATTCTTAACAACAACTAAAATACTCAACAAGACCATAAGAAGTACCATTTCTGATATAGACATGCTGGTAAATAACAAAATACAAGATAATATTAAAAAAAATTTTTTAATGTTTATTCATTTTTGAGAGACAGAGACAGAGCATGAGTGAGGGAGAGGCAGAGAGAGAGGGAGACACAGATTCAGAAGCAGGCTCCAGGCTCTGCACTGGCAGCACAGAGCCCGATGTAGGGCTTGAACCCACGAACTGTGAGATCATGACCTCAGCTGAAGTTGGACGTTTAACTGACTGAGCCACCCAGACGCCCCAAAATTTTAAAGGACTAAATGCCAATTTTCATAAAATAATCAGGTATTAAAAGCATCACAAACCAAATAGAAAAGACTTAAACCAAATTTCTCTGTTCAGCAATAGCAAAAGAATTATGGTTTGTAAAGGGTGCTAATAAAAGAAACCACAAAAAGGAAGGTGCTAACATTTTTTAAAAGAAAGCCTACATAGCACATTTAATTTACTGTAGCATCAACTCTTCCACAGCATTTTATTTTAACACAGAGGTGGCCAACAGAAATGTAATGTGAGCTACATATGTAATGTTAAATTTTCAAGAAGCTACATTTAAAAAAGTAAAAAGAAACATGAAATTAATGTTTATTTCCTCAATATATCCAACCATGATCATTTCAACATCTAATCGATTTTTTTTATTGGAATATTTTAACTTTGTTTTTTTTACTAAGTCTTCAAAATCCAGTATGTCACTTACACCTGCACATCTCAATTTGGATGCTGAATTTTCAACAAAAAAACCTTAGAAAACATTAATACTGAATTTGATATTACAGGTCATAGAAGTTATCTGCATTTATTGGGAATTATTCTGAGTTTCAGTGAGATGATTACTGTAATCTTCTCCTACAATTTCAAAGTAAATGCAAGACTGTTTGTATCACCTATTTTCCTTTAAGGTTAAAAACTGCATCATATCCCCAAAGCAACAACAGAAAGAATGTGAAAGTAAAAATAGTACATTAATTTTAAAAGGATACTGCTGCCAGAGAGGAAGGTATTAGAGGAAAAGATGGCAGCTCTCCTACAATGAGAAGGGTGCCAGAGGGGACTTAAGCCTAGAGGGGCTAAGAGATTATATTCATACTCATATTTTTACTCTCAACACTTCTGACACCAAATGCGTGGTGTTTTTCACATGATCAACAAATGTTTCAATTTTCTAGAATTCACTCCTGACACTAACACCTGAAATGATAGCAAACCACACAGATTAAGGGCTCAGTCCCACAAAACTGCCCCCACTTTGGATGCTAGCTGCAAGTCCCAGTATAGCTGCCACCTATACTTCTGACCAACATGCTATAAATCAGGCATTCCCATGATGCTCTCCTCAGGTTTGATAATTTGCTTGAGTAGCTCAAAGAACTCATAAACAGTTTACTTACCAGTTAATTCTAAAGGATACAATCTTGGAGCAGTCAAATGGAAGATACCTAGGGCAAGATATCATTCCGGAAATTCCAAGATGTTTAGGAGCTCTGTCATGAGCCAGGGGCAAAGATCAAATATATATTCCTTATTATGCCATTTCTACATTAACATGGACTATGCAAATTCGCCCATATATTTAGCATGATGAGAAACAAGTGTCTCACTACTGGAGAAGGAAAATATACTTGGAGGAAAAACCATAATGAACTCTATGTTGAATTGGAATTAGATCTATCATTGTGAACCCATGGTTTCCAATGTATACAGACAACTCTATACATATACATATATACAAAGAGGACAAACAACTATGTACACTTATAAATATTTCCTAACTCTTCACTAAAAAATCTGGAAACAGCAATGCCCCAGTAGCCATGAGCACACCTGAACTTAGACGCTGCTTTCTGAATTCCATTCTATGTTCCTTATATAAGGAACCTGCCTCCATTTCTCCAAGGGCCAGTGTGGGGAAAGAACATCTTGTACAGAAAGTAAGGATATCACCAAAAAACAATAGGGGCAAGTCAACAAAAGGACACAGAAAGCAGCTCTGGCCTATCTGGGACAATTGTTATGTTAAGTATTTCATAGTAAAAAGGTTTTTTGAGGTATTACAGTACCTATCATATAAATACAAGAGGAAAAAAAAATCCTGTTGTGTAAGTTAGCTAAGTACTGGTTGTTAAAAAAGCCATCTTTATTTGTGAAGAGGGTTAAGGATGACAGATGTTTAAAGCATTAAAATAAGATACTCAAGCAGAGTACATACTCGATAAGACCCGTGAAAGCCTGTAACAGTGGTATTTATGGCAAATATGGAAGTTTCACATCTGTCCTTGCAAGGATAGAAAATAGTTAAGATTCTTATCACAGAAATCAAAGCTACACTTTAGCCAACAAATGCTTATCAGCAGAATATATATCACTATGACCCCCTTCCAACTTATATCCGGGGGTGGGAGGGGGGTGCGGTATCTGTAGAGACAAAGGTATAAATGCAACACAGATAATTTGCCCACCAAAAATAATATCTAAACTAGCACCTCTATGTAGTAGGGTACCTGGTCAGGCAGAATTAATATTTAGTTGAGAGTCTACCATTTAAAAATTGTTGGTGGCTTTGTCTAGGCAGAAAAGAGCCATGCACCTGGGAGTCACCTTCTTTGCTCTGGGAAGAACCATTTGAGTGGCCCTTTTCAATCATGTAATTGAAGCAAACAGATATCTCTTGCCCTAGAGAAGTTACACAGCAGGCTCTATTTTTGACTTGATAAAAGCATCCCCACCAATAACATTAAATACTACTGCGTTAAGGGGCACCTGGGTGGCTCAGTCGACTTCTGCTCAGGTCATGAACTCGCGGTTTATGAGTTCGAGTCCTGCGTCCGGCTATGTGCTGACAGCTCAGAGCCTGGAGCTTGCTTCGGATTCGGTCTCCCTATCTCTCTGCTCCTCCCCTGTTCACGCTCTGTCTCTGTCTCTTCTCTCTCTCTCTCAAAAATAAAAATAATAAAAAACATTAAATAGTACTGAGTTAAGAGAAAGTGTGTAGAAGTATGCAAAAAAAAAAAAAGGCTAAAAAAAAGTCTTTTGGTAAACATAGGGACTCCAAGACTTTCCTTTTTAAGTTTACCATTATCAGAAATTCTAACAGACTTAAATGACCCTGAATGAGGTCCACTGGCAGGAAAATTTGCCCCATCCTGAACATACACAATAATACAACGTACCTTGAGGGAAGGGAGAATGAAAGCCTAAACCTCTGCTTGGGGATGAAAGAGGGATGGGTGATTTGTACAGTACATTGCTGAAGCTGAAAACCCCTACAGACCTAGCTACTCTAACTAAAAAAAGAATGTTTTGAACAATCTGCCATAATTTGAGACAAGATACGCTTACGTGGTTTGCACATACTTATGTGCCCAAGTATGGATTACCCCTGGTATATAACAGGGTAATTGTCTGACTTCAAAGTACCATTTTAGTCTAAAGAACATCCAGGAATCCAGGCCTATGGGATGATATATCAGTCTGTGCTAGTGGGTACATAGGCAAATAATAACTGATACACTTTAAGAATTCTATTAAATTGTTAATACAAAGTCTTGATATTTTCAAGAAGAAAATCTCATTATCTGTAAATCTTACTGGAGGTGAGGTAACATCTTATTCCCCTAACAATGCTGAATAAATTATTCATTCCAGAGGATTTCAAAACATAATTATGTAATTTAAATGAGATTTCTATTTGGAGTTCATACAAAAAGAGAGTCAAATCCTTATCAACAGTATATGTAATATGTCAAAGTAAACAGTGAAGAGAAGGGAAAAAATAACAAGATTAAAAAAAAATCAAGGGGGAAAAAGTCAATTCATACTATCAGTATCAAGAACTAAACTAACAAACTATAATGTCAATCTTCAAAGTAAATAAAACTAAGTCCTATGGAAATTATACAATAGCAATTAACATGTTGATCTGTTCATCAAGTACTCCAATATCCTTAATTCTGCTTTCCTGGTTGAGTAAAAATAGCATTGATACCTAACAATTTTGGAAATTTAGAAGTTTAATTTTTACTAACAATGTAAAACTTGAAAATGAACAATCTTTATACATAGAAGTTGCTAAAGACCATTGACAAAAATCCTAACAATACTATAGCCATTCAATTTGTCTCTATTAGATAGAAATTTAATACACATAGACCCCTAGAAACAATACTGCTTCACCTTAAATACTTAAGTCTAAACAGAACATCCTGTGATAACCAATGAATGTAAATAGCATCTAAAAAACTCTGAACACACCCAAAAGTTAATTTTAAAAAATCCTGCCATCTCCCTCCTTATAGAGCTACATGTGTATACTGGCTAAAAGGCCATTTAAATAGAGACTTATCTCATGAAGTGAAAGTATATATAAAAGGTGTAAGATGCTCAACAATGAATTATAATTGCTAAATAGAGCAAAAAGACTTAGAATTCCACTAGGATTCAACCTCCCCATCCTGTTTAACTGAAGTATTCTGCAGTTGGAAAAAAACAAGATATGCCATGATCTTAAGTTATTAAACCTGAGTTAGTTTCCTCAAATATAAAATTAAGAATATATTTTCCTTGGGGTGCCTGGGTGGCTCAGTCGGTTAAGCATCCAACTTCAGCTCAGGTCATGATCTCGCGGTTTGTGGGTTCAAGGCCCACACTGGGCTCTGTGCTGACAGCTGGGAGCCTGGAGCCTGCTTTGGAGAGAGGGAGGGAGAGAGGGAGAGAGGGAGGGAGGGAGACAGGGAGGGAGAGAGAGAGGGAGAGAGTGAGTCTGCCTGCCCCTCCCCCACTTGTGCTCGGCTCTCAAAAATAAACAAAAAAGAAAATATCTTCCTTGTACTATTGTGAAAATTATAAATAAATCTTTAACAATGATGGGCATGGTACTGTGCCTGTCACAAAAAAAAGAGCTCTTACTAGCTAGCTATTAGTAATTATTAATATATTTCCAGATTAATTAACAAGGAACACTTTGCAAAAAAGGCCTTAGGAAGTTATGCAGTATTTAGGGTTTTTCTTGTAGAATGGTCCATTTTTACCACATCCTAGAAACAGTAGAGTAATTCAGGATATTTCTTGCAATAAAAATGTATTTGAAATCTGGCTGTTTCCTCAAGAGACACACAAAGATGGTCATTTCAGAGAGATGGCTCACTAATAAAGTATGTATCACCACACTATTATGTAAATAAATATAACATGCAAGCCAGAGATTATAGGAGAGAAGCAAACTTTGTTTAACCAGGACATTATTCTCAATGCATAAGTGAATATTCTGGACACCAGTTGATAAATTGCATGGTGTATGAAAACTTACTTAGATTAAATGTTAACTATCCACAAAGAATAACCAAAACTAAAACAACTAATTAGCTTAGGACAGACCCTTAGGATGGATACTAAGGCAGAATAAGCAGACAAAAAAGAGATACTGAGGCAGAGAAAACAGACAAAATACTGTATTTCAATGCTTTAACTTTTAAAGACCTTTTCTTGCTTATCTATCCATCTCATCCTTGATCATGCCTTCTACTTAGCCAATCTTTCTTGCCCCGTACTCATTCAAACTTGTCTAAAGAAATGGCCTAGTCTTCCTACTGTCTCTAGTTCTTAACCTTCCTCAGCCATTCCCTTAAATCCACTGCAAATTTCCTATTCTGAAACTGTAGGATCACCAAATATCTGGAGCAAATGTGACATAATGTTTATCTTTGTTAATTCTGCATGTATATGTGTTGTTTGTGATAGCATCCTTTGTACATTTTCAAAAAAAGGATGGCTATTTTTACTTTATTAATACAGAATACATTTTAAAAATATGTAACTTAAGTTATAAAAGCACCACACTGTATATTCTTTATAGTATATAAATTATACCTCAATCAAGCTATTAAAAACAAAACAAAAAAAAAAAAACCCACACACAATTCAACCCAAGATCTACATACAGCACATTCCAAAAGAACTTCCCACAATGATGGAAATGTTCTTTATGCCATCTAATATGGGAAGCACACATGGCTTCTGAGCACTTGAAATGTGGCTAGAGCAACTGAAACACACAGTTTTTAAAACTTATTTCATTTTAATTAAGTTAAATAGCCATAGGAGGCTAGTGAACAGTACATAAATCTAGGATGTTACCAGTGTTATATCTACCCCTACTCACTTCTCTCTTAGATAACTGCAAATTTTGTTGTTAATGACTTAACAGTCAAATGCAATAAACGATTTCAAAAGCCTAACTAATCTCTACAATTCTTTTTTAGTCCTTCTAAAATATATTCTCCAAAATTACTACTATGCAAATTGAACTTCTCTGCTATATTCCTTTCTTAAAATGTTATTACCTTGATAGGGGTACATGGGTGGCTGTTGGTTAAGTGTCCGACTTCAACCCAGCCCAGGTCATGATTTCGTGGTTCGTGAGTTCCAGCCCCACGTCAGGCTCTGGGCTGACAGCTCAGGGCCTGGAGCCTGCCATCAGATTCTGTCTCCCTCTCTCTCTGCCCCTCCCTCACTCATGCTCTGTCTCTCTCTCAAAAATAAATAAACATTAAAAAACTTTTTTTTAAATGTTATTCCCTTGAGGGGCGCCTGGGTGGCTCGGTCGGTTGAGCGTCCGACTTCGGCTCAGGTCATGATCTCGCGGTCTGTGAGTTCGAGCCCAATGTCAGGCTCTGTGCTGACAGCTCAGAGCCTGGAGCCTGTTTCAGATTCTGTGTCTCCCTCTCTCTCTGCCCCTCCCCTGTTCACGCTCTGTCTCTCTCTGTCTCAAAAATAAATAAACGTTAAAAAAAAAAAAAAGTTATTCCCTTGATATTGCCATTCTTCTATTTAGTCTAACCCCTGGGTTCTTTCTTTCCTTTGCCCACCCATTTTGCCCTGGGAAAATTATTCTCCTCTGTCTCGTCCTCTCCCTCCCTCTCTCTCTCTCTCTCTTTCTCTCTCTCTCTCTCTATATATATCCCCTCCTTAGATGAATTCATTTACTTGCATTATTTCAGCTATGACTAACACAGACATTTGGGAATCTACAGTTATATCCTGGACCTATGCTTTGAGCTTCAATAATATATCCAAATGCCTACTGAACTTCTTCACGGAGGTTTCACAAGTACCTCAGACTTAACATGTCAAATTGAATATATATCTCCACAGGCTTTCCCCTCCTCCCAAGAACAAAACCCGTAATTCTTTCTTATTCCCTCCCTCACCTGACAGCACAATCATCTATCCCTACCTTTTTATCTCCTTCATTTTTCCTCCAAATTGCCAATTCATCACTAAATCCTACATATTTTATGTCCTAAATATTTAAAGATTATACTCCTCTACTTCCGCCCTCATTCAGGCCATAGAAATCTCATGCTCATACCCCTAACTAAACTCTACATATCCTTTGTACTCCTTAAGTCCACTCTCCACAATTACCACTAGGCAAATCTACCTAACTTCTTTGCTTAAAATTCTTTAGTTACTCTCCACTGCCTATACCTGAGTATTTGTGTGGGAGGGGTGTGTGAAGCATTCAAAGAGCATGTAAATATAAATATAATAATGATATCTAGAAATTCTTCAGCATGTTAAAGAGATGATCTATTGCATTTCTCAAAGTGACCTTAATCCACAATGACCTACCAGTCCAAGTAAGGAGAGTATCCACAAAGATATACCAGGTTATTTAGCTCAAAACTATTAGCTATTAAGATGATCTTGTCATTATTCCAAAGAAACTTTTACTTCTATTAAGAGAAAATGTACATATTAATAATGATTTGATTTACTAATTAGTTTTACCTCTCACTGTTTGGTTTATATATTAGTTTGTGTTTGATTAACATAAGACCATCCACCATGCACATACTGACAAAAAAAGACATCTGTCTCTGAGAAGCTGAACTTTGGCTACATAAAAGGCAATTATTTCTACAGAAATAATTAGTGTGGCTCTTAACTAACCTGAATATGATGATTATATCAAGTAGATTTCTAAACACTCTTTCTTAAATTATTAAGAAATTTTGAGAGAGAGACAGAGACAGAGTGCAAGTGGGGGAGGAGCAGAGAGAGACGGAGACAACAGAATCCGAAGCAGGCTCCAGGCTCTTGAGGCTGTCAGCACAAAGCCCAACATGGGGCTCAAACTCATGGACCGCAGATTTCTTAAGAAAGCTTAAATTCAGAGAGAAACTGTATTATTTGCTTGTGATGACAAACAGCTTAACTGAGGATTCTTTTCCGAAAATCATTAAACACATTCATTTAGTATAGCACACTTAATATGTCTATCTTGAAATGCTAAGATTCAAGTCGCAATATCAACAAGTAAATTCTTGGGGCACCTGGGTGGCTCAGTCAGTTAAGTAGCTGACTTCAGCTCAGGTCATGATCTCATGGTCTGTAGGTTCGAGCCCCGCGTCAGGCTCTGTGCTGGCAGCTCAGAGCCTGGAGCCTGCTTCTGATTCTGTGTCTCCCTCTCTCTCTGCCCCTCCCCTGCTTGTTCTCTATCTCTTTCTCTCTCAAATAATAAAGATTAAAAAAAAAAGTAAATTCTTTATGAAAGCCCATCTGAAAAATCTAAATTAATATAAACTAAGGTGAAGATATGATCAATTAAGTCAATCACAAACAAAACCAAGCAAATTACTGATATCTTTCCTCTCATGTAGAAAGAATCAATAACCAACCTTTTAAAAACTACACACAAAATTGAGTTGGCCACATGATAAAGGCACAATCCTCTCCCAAATGAAAACATTCTTAAAAAGAGCTTCTGGCGGGGCGCCGAGGTGGCTCAGTCAGTTGGGCCTCTGACTTCGGCTCAGGTCATGATCTTACGGTTCACGGGTTCGAGCCCCACGTCAGGCTCTGTGCTGACAACTCAGAGCCTGAAGGTCTGCTTGGGATTCTATGTCTCCCTCTCTCAGCCTCTCCCACACTCATGCCGTGTCTGTCTCTCAAAAACGAATAAACATTAAAAAAAATTTTTTTTTTAAAGAAGAGCTTCTGGGGGCACCCGGGTGGCTCAGTCGGTTGGGCGTCCGACTTCAGCTCAGGTCACAATCTCGCGGTCCGTGAGTTCGAGCCCTGCGTCGGGCTCTGGGCTGATGGCTCAGAGCCTGGAGCCTGCTTCCAATTCTGTGTCTCCCTCTCTCTCTGCCCCTCCCCCGTTCATGCTCTGTCTCTGTCCCAAAAATAAATAAACATTAAAAAAAAAAATTTAAAAAAAAAAAGAAGAGCTTCTGGCAATTTCTCTTCAGTCTGAAAAGCTGCTCCCCTGTCTTAAGATTTAATACAATTCCTAAAGTAACAAGCCAAAAAGTTCTTAAGACCCAACTTTAACTAAGAAGTTTAAAATATTCAACCAATTTGTAATAAGCAATAACTTATGGCCTTTCAAATTGGATTTTTTAAAGCACCATCATCCTTTTATTGTCTATAACACTTTACAGTTTTCAAGCACCTTCACATAGTTTTCCAGTTATCTTCAACAATCCAGTTAAGTCATGTTACTAATAAGTCAGCATTACAGATAAGTTCCTTACTCAGGTCAGATAACTGAATAACATAGAACCCAAATGTTCTGCCTTCGAAGTCTTTTCCATTATATGGTATTGTATTATACTACAGTAAACTCTCCAAATACAAGATTAGAGAATCAGCTGTGGACCAAAGAGAGGAAAGTATGGAGAAAACATCCCTGAGATCTACAACTATTTTTAACTTAGAAAAGAATACAGTATTTATTAAAGTATATTGAGAATGAACTTATACCTTCAAAGAGCTCAAAGACTAGTGAAGTAAACAAAGAATATAAACAACTTCTAATCAATCTGAAGAATACTGTAAGAATGATCCCAAAAGGAAAAAGATCCTAGCAAATTCTGGAGGGCAGTAATTCAGAAAGGCTGGCATTTGAGAAAGTGACAGGTCATGAAATTACAAAGTAAGGCAGAAGACAGGTAAAGCTAAAGAATTTCAAAGCACTGATAACAACATATTCAACCCCAAAGTTCCCCCTGTAAGAGTGACAGCCGATAGTAAAGAGTTTTGCTACATGATTTTTCAAATCAAACAAAATGTTCACGGATATCCTCAAAAAGCGTAAAGAGATGCTGTATCATCACAGTTAATACTTATGTGCCAGGTCCTCCCGCAAATGTTTTACATTTATATTAATTCATTTAATTGTCACAACAACTCTATAAAGTAGGTACTCTTATTACACTCCATTTTATCGATAGGAAATTGGCCCAAAGTTGCCCAAGGTGACACAATCATTAGCTGAGTCAGGATTTGAATTCAAGCAATTCTTTTTTTTTTTTCAGGCAGTTAAGTTCTTATTTACTATATTATACTGCAGAAAAATAATGCCCTCTTCAAATCTAAATTCAGGCGGTGCATGCTAAGTCTCACATATTTCTGCACACTACAGTGGTCCTGTTAAAAAAAGGAAAAAAAAGAAAAGAAAACCAAAAAAAATCCTCAAATAGGGGCACCTGGGTGGCTCTGTCGGTTAAGCGTCTGACTTGTGATTTCGGCTCAGGTCATGATGGATCTCAGTTCGTGAGATTGAGCCCTGCATCGGGCTCTGAGCAGGCAGTGCGGAAGCATCCTTGGAATTCCCTTTCTCTGCCCCTCCCCTGCTCACACACACTCTCTCTCTCAAAATAAATAAACTTAAAAAAAAAAAACTCAAATAAAATGCAAGATGCTAAAAATAAAGAACTGATACAGCAAAACCTAATAACTATTAATGAATTTTTTCATGTTATACTAACATTTTCAGAAATTATAATTTGAGCATAACTACTCTTGCTACTTTTACAGCTTCATTTAAAAAATCTTAAATCTATATTAGAAAATCCAAATAACAGCTTTAGAATGATTTCTGAAAATGAGAGCCCAGTTTTAGTTGAATGTTTCCATAGAGATTAAGTAGAATGACTTTCAAATGACCAGGATCATGCACTAAAACCTGAATGTCAAGAAATGAACTCAACCACCAGATAATAATAGAGTCCCCATCTGTTTGTTTGTTTTTTTAATGTTTATTTTTTGAGAGAGAGAGACAGACAGAGTGTGAGCAGGGGAAGGGCAGAGAGAGAGAGAGAGGGGGGGGGGGGGGACACAGAATTCGAAGCAGGCTCCAGGCTCCGAGCTGGCAGCACAGAGCCCGATGTGGGGGCTCGAACTCACAAGCTGTGAGATCATGACCTGAGCCAAAGTCAGCTGCTTAACTGACTGAGCCATCCAGGCGCCCCAGTCCCCATTTGTTTTTGACAAAAACAATCTTCCACTAGGAACAACTGTGATACTTAAGATGAGAAAAAAGGTAAATAATAGAAAAGGAAAACATTCAAACCCCAAAGACTAAGTAAGAAATATCACTGAAAAGTCAACCTAAATATAATTCTCAACACCTGTACCACAAAGGTTACTTCCTACAGCAATAAATTTACATACATTTTAAAGCATATCTTACCTAACAAAATTATCTTCTTTAATTCTATTCTGTATTATTAGAAGGGAAAAGGATTACTTCAAACAAGTTAACAATCATTCTTTAATTTGCATAACAGCTACATTTGTGTTATCTCAATTTTGTTTATACTCATCAGTTACTCTGAGGCTTTAAAACAAACAAAACTCCAAAGACTATTCCCTGAAATCTTGTTCCTGGGACTGAAAATTACTGCAGATTCTCATCCTGAAAAACACGGAATTTGGCACAAATGTAAAAAAGGGCAAAAAAAGAAAATCAATATTCAAGTGGAAGATTCAGTTCAATGGGTTATTTTAAGAACTAAAGCAAAGAAATAAGTTATGGTTTCTTAATCACAAACCACATCACATTTCTGCAGCACCGCTAAACTTTTCATAAAACATTAATAACACCTGTATCAACTATACTTCAGCTTAAAAAAAAAAAAAAGAAAATTAAGTCCAAAAAAAACTCATCACATACTCATGATACTCATGATGAGACATAAGCCTTAATTTACCCAAAAAAAAAAAAAAAAAAAAAAAAGCCAGAGTAAAGCCAGCACTAAGTACACTGGAGCTTAACCAAAATTTATGATTTGACCTCCCCTTCCAAGTAGATCTGGAAACAATCTCATCAAAATATAAAGTGAATATATCAAGTTACCAAGCGAACTCTATTTAGAAGCAATTTGTGGAGAAAAGTACTTAAAGTAATCAAAATCATTCACAAATCTATGTATAAATACATTTTCTTTAAAAAGTTATGCTACATTTCTTAAAAAAACCAAGATGTCTCTACAGAAAAGCAATAAACTCTGCAAAGTTGGGCAATAACATTTTCTGACCAAGGCAACAGAGTACTAAAATTAAGGCATGTTATTTGCCTAATAAAATCAAGTAAAGAAATCTGCAGCTTAAAAGATCAGTTATCAGCTAAGATCCTGTGGTATCAAAGTATTACCTAGTATTATTTATTAGGAATTGATACTTGCATACTGTGACTCTTAAAATTAGCTTGATGGAAACAAGTTTGATTTATATACCACATTCACCCATTCTCTATCCTAAAAAGCCTATTTGTACATTTAAATTGATAAAATCAATACTCTAAATCATAGGGTATTGGGTCAGACTTCCCCAGAAATCTGACAGCGACTTCCACACCAAAATACAACTGCTTCATTTGAGATGTACTAATTAGCAACCTACTAAACTACAAAAGCTTTAACATTTCCCAAATCATTAGATCCTAACCAGTTTAAATTTTATTCTTTACCAATCTATGCAAGTCATCTACCTGCTCCATGATTTCAGGCTATTTATCAAATAAGTAGCTGGGCAGAATAACCTAAGATTTCTTCCAATTTTAATACACTATTTAACAACTGAATACAGAATTTCTCCTGTCTTCCTCCAGAAAAATATGTACGTTAGAAGTATGCATTTAGTTAAAAAGGCTTTCCTTTCTTCCCAATGCTTTAGTAATCCTTTAATTTGTATCCAAAAACAAAAACTCAAAACTAACCTAATGAATAAGTTATTAGGTAAATGTACTGATCAAAAAACCAAAAATACTGTATAAAACATCTGGGGCTAGGAAAATCATATTTTAAAAAACAAAATGAAAAATTGCATAAACAGAGTCAAATGACATAAGGAAGTTTCTAAACCAGGGTACCACTCAGTGAACTAGGATTTGGTTCTGCAGCCAAATCCTTAACTGATTTAAAAATAAGATGGTGATATTATATATAAGGATATCAGATATTCTTTAATTTGAC
Organism: Lynx canadensis; assembly: GCF_007474595.2. Classification (NCBI taxonomy): domain Eukaryota; kingdom Metazoa; phylum Chordata; class Mammalia; order Carnivora; family Felidae; genus Lynx; species Lynx canadensis. The sequence goes on from NC_044309.1 coordinate 36,923,503, forward strand.
CATGCCCATGTCTAGACAGAGAACAAAAATCCAAAAAGCCATGAGTTCAAAGAAAAACTGAGAGGACAAAATTATTATGACATTAGGCAAATTGAGTTTTTTTCCACTGTATCATTAGTTCCAAGATAAACTATCAAAAGATTACCATTGATTAAGGAAAACACAATTACATTCTGAGAAGTCTTGAAGGTTAAATAATTGAAACTAACAAAATTAGTCCATAAAGTGATCAACGTTTACTTGGGTCCAGTCTTAAGAAAGTAAGGTAATTAATTTAAAAAAAAATATGTATCCAAAAGGCACCTATTCAAATATAAAACCATAACAGAAGAATAAAATTCAGGATCAACAGTAATAGGCACCCCTTGTACAAGAGAAAAGTGTCTGTATGTAGAGAATAAATGGAATTTTTGCCTGTAAACCAAAAGGAATCAGACTTAAGTTTCTGAGGATGATCAACAGGAATAAAGTCATAGTTTGACAAGATTTTTTTTTAAAGCTGCACCCTTTCCAATACAAATCACCATAAAACTGAGTTCCTTTTATTTCACAATGCCTTAGAAGTTCTACACCATTTATGTAAAACTTAAGAAATTATTATGTTCCTAAAGAAGTTGTCAGTTTTTAAGTTCACCTCCTTCCACATGTTAACTTCCCTTCACATTTGATATGGCCTTGGTCATTTGGAAAGTGACATTCAAAGGGTTAAGTATTAACATATTAGTTAATGGATAAAATAAACTTCTAGATTATTGTTATTTTCATATCCTATTTTGGTCCATTTTTTTGACAAGAAGAATATGGGTAACAGGCATTTTCACGTATAATGTATCTAACTTTTTCATTCAGTGGAACTCTGCTTCTTCCAATAACCTATGTTCACTTCCGGACGAGGAGAACATTCAAGCAAGTTGCTGTAGGTCAAGCAACAAGTTACCCAAACCTAGCTATTTAAACCTAGAATATATCTGTCATCCAGAATGACACACCATGATTTACCCCATGAAAACCTCTCTGAGAGGTTAAAAGCAAAGCACCGTGAGTCCTTTAGACTCTTGTAAAAGTTTGGCTTAAAAACCTTTCATAACAAGTTTAAAATAACAATAGTGACATTACAACTCTAAAAGCACTTCTATAATTGTACATGGGTTCTTGTACTGTTCACTGTATAGAGAACGGACTGAAGACATACTAGTTTTAATTAACACTGTCAGATAACTGCCAGTTACCAAAAGGCTTAAGCATCATTAGGTGGAACAATATCAAACACTTACTGTACCCTTTTAGTCCCGAGGCATTTATTCAGAGAAGAAAATCTTTTTTATATAGTTTATATTAAATGCCTGTGCAATCACCAACTAGGATATATCCAAAGTAAGGTCATTCCCAAAGTAAGGTCATTCGTGAACAAGGTCGTTCTTATTTTAAAAGTACAGCCTGATGTCAGGGATGGAAACGAGCGTGTAACACACCAGGAGCTCAACAGTGCAGAGCCTCTGATGAGATGGAAATGCACAAGGCAAGAAGACTCTGTACTTTCCTAATTCAGAAACTTTCCCACTAATTCCGAGTTTCCTGCCAGACACTAAAACAATAACAAGTAGGTAATGCATTTGTACTCAGATGATTTTCATCACTCCCTCTCCAGTATCAAATCTCTTTGGCTACCAATAATTCTTACCCTACATCGGGTACCCTACGTACTTGCACAAATTCTAGTTTCTATCTCTTGCAAACTTGGTACTCCTCGCCCCGCCCCGCCCCGCCCCGCCCCCAGCCCCCGAGCGAACAGTCAGATAATGACTTGTAAAGGATGAATTCGATAAACTGGCTTAACCAAGCTAAATTTAGATCCAAACCACCGAAAGATAAAGAAGTGGGGCTATACCTGCAGTTCACACCAGGCGACCTCCACAGTAGTTTCAGTGTCGAGACCTTTGTAGACGGTCTTAAAGGAGCCTCGGCCAATCTCGATGTCGAATTTGAGAAAGCGGCCATCGTTGGACATTCCCACGGCCTTGGTCTCCAGCTCTTCGATGTCATCCTGTTGCTGGCTCCGTTCCTCCTGTGGTTCCTTGGCGCTGCCGCCGCCGCCGCTGCCACTTCTGGCCGACGGAGGCTCCTCTTTGCTCCCCACATGGTTGGGCTGGGAAACTTGGCGGTCTCTGCCGGTACTGCTGGGGGCGGTCGCGGCTACAGCGCCCGCGCCGGCTGGCTCCCCGGGGGCGGCAGCGGCGGGAGGCAGCTGGGCTACCTGGGCAGCGGCGGTGGCGGTCAAGGTCTCCTCGCGGTGGGGCTCCGGCGGGGTGCTCTGCGGAGCCGCCGTGGAGACGGCGGGCTGGGGGAGAGAAAGGGGAAGGCCGGGCAGTTCCAGCGCAGTGGCGTTGGAGTCGCAGATGACGCTGCGGCGGAAGAAGCGGTGCTCAGTGGTGGTAGTGGTGGCGGCCGCGCCACGGCTGTCCTTGTCCATAGTGTGGCGGCGACGCCGGTACTCCTCTGTCCGGCCAGTTCCGGCATCGGGCCCCGCGCTGCCCAGTTTCTCCCCCACCGAGGAATCGGAGCTGGAGCCATTCTTGGGGGAAGGCGCCGGCGGTGAAAGGAACAAGGAGCTCGGAGTGCTGCTCTGCTTCTCTGAGGCGCCGCCAGACATGGTCGGTCCGCTGGAGCGAGGCGAGCGGGCTCGAACTCGTGAAGGAAGAGAAGGCGAGGGGCCGAGCCCGAGGAGCGGCGGCGGTGTGCGTGTCCCGCTGCGACGGCTCTCGCCGCCGGCGGGTTCGGATCCACCTGGACGGCCGGCTCCTCACTCAGCACTGACGAGCCGCCCCGAAGGAGACGCGGGCCCCTGGGCCCAGTTGCGGCGGCTGATACGGCTCACGAGGCGGGCTCGTCGGAGGGCGATCGAGGAGCTGAGCCACGGGGGTTAGCGCCTCACGGTCCGCATCCATCCTGCGGCGAGAGACGGCCGGGAAGGCTGGAGCAGCGGAGGCGCCGCAGTCATGAGGGGCAGGGCAAGGGGCCGGCACCAAGTCGAAGCGGATGCGGCGGATGCGGCGGCGGCTCCAGCTCCCCGCCGCCGCCGCCGCTTCCCGAGCTGGGCGGGCTAGGCCCCGGGGGCGGCGGCAACGCGAGGAACGGACGGGCGCGGACTCCCGAGCGGTGGCAGCCCCACAGCCGAAGAGAGTGGGAGGGGCCGAGGAAGGAGAGGGAGGGCCGGCCGGGGGCTCCCGGTCAGTCAATCGGTCGCCTCCTCCCACACGCGCCCCCAGCTAGGGGGACCAGTCTCACAGGGCGCCCATCGACCGGACGGGAAGGGCCGACGCCTCGAAGCCTCGGTGCCTGAGGAGCGGGCCCCCCCTTCCCCGAGGCCTCCCCGCCCGCCCCGGGCCTGGCAAACCCTCGTCTCCTCCCGGGCCGGTGCCGGGGGCTGACGGAGGGAGGGAACGGTGGGGAGGGGAGGGCCGCTCACCGCGGGGCCCGAGCTCCGCTGCTTCTCTGGGCCGAGAGTAGAGGAGACCGAGAGGACTGGGTGAAGGGGGTTAGGGAGAGGAAAGAGTAGTCACCCCCACCGGGCGCCTTCTGTCACCGAAGATGGGGGCGCAGAGTGGCCGAGTGTGAAGAGCCGCGTCCGCCGGGGAAACTCTCCGCGCTAAATGGCGCCGGGAGTCTGAAGCCTCCACACAGCCCGCTCGGACCCCGCCCCCCGCCGCCCGGGGCGCCCCACCCCCACCCCGCTCTCGGGGCTCTCGCGCAGGCGTGCTAGTACCGAGGCTCCCTGGGACTTGTAGTTTTGGCATTAGAAGGATGAAAGGGACTGAGGACGAGGGAGCCTACGACTTCCGTGATGCTCTGTGGTTGCTTTACCCTGATGCCTCATGGGAGTTGTAGTTTTCTTTGGAAACCGCCCCTTCTGGAAGGCTGATGGGAGCGTCCCGGTGGGTCGCTAAACCCCATCCTTAAGTCAACGCTAGCTAGGAAAATCATTATTTAGGGTTTAATTTGCGAGAAAGGGGAAGGAAGAAAAAAAGGAAGAGGGAGGCAGGACGAGAGGAGAGACTTACATCATGCTCCGTTGAGGCGAGAGAGAGCTAAGAGGTTGCCATGCAATGAAGGATGATCTGTTGTTCATCTTTAATGGAGAGAGCCGCAGTAGCGTTGAGTGACTGTAGGGGTGTGGGGGTGGAGGAGGAAAGCAAAGCAAAGAGAGCTAGAACCTGAGCTCAGAAAGCCGGAGGGGCTGAAGACTCCCTCTGGGGGGTCAAAGAAACTTTGTGAAGATTGTGCATGGGATTAATATTGGTTAAATGCGTTGGGGAAGGAGACGGGGAATATTACCTCTTATCCTCTTCCCTTCCATAGCCTTTAAGGCCACATTCTCAGTTCCAGCTCCAAGACAGATATTCTGATTCTCAAAGACGGGCTGCTCTCCTGAAATCCAGGATTCATAGCGAATCCTTTGCTTTGCCAGAAAAATACTAACGGTGCGGTGGAGGGGAGAATCCGAGAAAAGAGAAGGTCCACGGATCTTTGCGTCTTTTACCACAAACTTGGGAGAGCTGAGTTGACTTTTGCCTATGTAGTCGGTTGAGCTTAATTTCCATCTTTCGTTTGCTTGGAGGCTTAGTAAAACAACATACCCTTTTTCTAGAGGTGGACGAATGTACATGTGTAACTTATTCCGTGGCTTTGGACATAGAGGAAATCTGGATCTATGTAGTTCACAGTAATGGAATGCTTTCCTTGAAAGCATCCTTAGGCTCTCTGGACCCCTTTGCTCCTAGCAACTACTCAAGATTGTGCAGGTGATGAGCACCAGGGGGCACCAGACAGAGTGGGAAAAGCCAGACCCGTCAGATGGCAATTAAGAGTCTTAGCCCACCGGGTGAAAGCGGGAGGCACTTAAATGTACGCAACCGCAAGATAGCGTCCACAGCCTCCTGCCTCTCACCAGCGCCCACTATAGAACGAACTCAGAAGCACACTTGCTAGCCAAGCACCGCATTTGGAATACGAGTAGTTTGAAAGCAACTTGACAAAAGATTCCTTAGCGCGAGTTTCCTAGGAAAGGCCCACGGGTTACCGGGATGAGCTCCACTTCATCTGATATGTAAAATAGTTACACTATTCTTCAATATTTTCTCAAAAAAGTACACTTTCAGGTTTACAAAAATTTGGTTTTAGCAACAAGGGTTGTTAGGTTTCATGAAGCTAACAAACTATGAACATTTTAAAATATAAATTCAGTGGGGGTAACTAGAGTACACACAGCATTGTACCCAAGACCCTTGACAATCATGCCTTATCAACATGTTTTTTCAACAACAAACAACTAAATTCATTGAAAGTAACTTAATTAACTTGAGCTAAAGCCACCCTTGCCCACAAGACTGCTCCTACTTGTGTAACGTTAGCTTTACTCTGAGAACAGGTACAACTTTAAGTTGAATATAACCATACTGTGTACAATGGCATGTAGATTTAAAGGTTAAACTGCTTAGTGTGTACATTTTACTACAGACACTTACTTGCTGGGTTTTCTTTTTAATGCCTACCAACTTCTAATTAACAGGATATTTCTGTTACTCATTACTATAATATCCCTAATAGTACTTTCTCTTTCTCTGTCATTTCAATTATTAAGTAAAGAATTGATCCCTCTATAATTCATATAAAACATCAAGTGGCATAAATAGAGGTAGCAGAAAAAAACTCAGGATACAATGGACACACTAAGCTCAGAGATTTTTAGCTCCTGACAGATGGGTCCATAAAAGTAATACCAGTATTTTATTTTCTCTCACTATATTCTTCGTTCATTTTAGTCCTTGCTCATTTTCTCAAATTGAGTCATGTTTCTATTTCCCATCCATTTTATGTTTAGATGGTGCCTGCCATTTGTTACTAACTAGTAATGAAAGCCAGAGACAGCTTTGATTTCAACAGTAGCTAAACATACAAAATCTACCTTATTTTGTACGTGGCATATTTCATAGGGTAGCTTCTTGAGGTATAGGGCGAAAAAAACACCATCTTGAAAACATTTCTCTTTTTTTTGTCTCCTTCCTTTTCCATGCTCCGTTGTTTTGCCTATGGATATTTTTAATGTTACCTCCCTGTCATATGGAACCAAGGAAGAAGGGAGAGTCAGGCAATTAAACAGTGAAGAATAGACTTTTTAAAACCTTTTTTTTTATTATAAATGAAATAAGGAGGAAGGTGGAACTTGCCTTCTTTCAAAGCATATTATAAAAGCATAGATTAAATGTATAACATTGAGATAAGCATAGATAATAGAACAGAAAAGTTAATACAGAAACAATCTTATGTATATATGAGGAAGATGGCATTTCAAGTCAGTGGAGAAAGGTTAATAAACAGTGTTTGGACAACTAGTTATTTATTTGAAAAACAAATTAGTTTCAATGTCTGCCCCCTACCTGTCTCAAAATTACCATCCTCATAGTTAAGGGTTCCTGGGTGGCTCAGTTGGTTAAGTGTCCAACTCTTGATTTCAGCTCAAGTCACGATCTCATGGTATGTGGGCTTGAGCCCTGCAGTGGGCTATGCACTAACAAAATGGAGCCTGCTTGGGATTCTCTCTCCCTCTCTCTTGCCCCTCCCCCCACCTCTGTCTTTCAAAATAAATAAATAAACTTAAAAAAAAAAAAAAAAAGAACTACCCAAGAGCCATAAAGAAAAATATTTGACTATTTTGAAATAGACATTTCTGTTCAGTAGAACACAATTAGCTGACAGAAAATTTTGAAACCTGTATAACAAAAGACTAATATTTAAAATATATAAATAACACCTATCACAAAGGATAGTACAATCCTATAGATAAAGGGAGAGGATATGAAAAGACAGTTGAGACAGGAGGAAATCCAAATGACAGATATAAGCTTAAAAAATTGGTGAAACTCGGGGCGCCTGGGTGGCGCAGTCGGTTGAGCGTCCGACTTCAGCCAGGTCACGATCTCGCGGTCCGTGAGTTCGAGCCCCGCGTCAGGCTCTGGGCTGATGGCCCGGAGCCTGGAGCCTGTTTCCGATTCTGTGTCTCCCTCTCTCTCTGCCCCTCCCCCGTTCATGCTCTGTCTCTCTCTGTCCCACAAATAAATAAACGTTGAAAAAAAAAATTTAAAAAAAAAAAAATTGGTGAAACTCAATAACCAGGGAAGGGCAAATTAAAACAAGACATATACTTTTCCCTTATAAAATTGGCAAAATTTTTAAGTATTTATAATATCAAGTGTTGGCAAGGGTGTGGAGAAACTCACGTGCTACTAATGATAGCATAAATTAGAAAAACCTTTTTGGGGGGGCACCTGAGTGGCTCAGTCCGTTAAGCATCCAACTTCAGCTCAGGTCATGATCTCACCATTTGTGAGTTCAAACCCCATGTCTGCTCTGTGCTGACAGCTCAAAACCTGGAGCCTGCTTTGGATTCTGTGTCTCCTTCTCTCTCTGCCCCTCCCCTGCTCATGCTCTGTCTTTCTCTGTTTCTCAATAAATAAACGTTAAAAAAAATTTTTTTTTTAAAATAGAAAAACCTTTCCTGTGGGTAATTTGTTAGTACTTACTGAAATGTACAACGTGGGGCGCCTGGGTGACTCAGTCAGTTAAGTGTCGGACTTGGGGCTCAGGTCATGATTTCGCATTCTGTGGGTTCGAGCCCTGCATCAGGCTCTGTACTGTCAGCTCAGAGGCTTGAGCCTGCTTTGGATTTTATGTCTCCTTTTTCTCTGTCCTTCCCCCACTCGCACTCTCTCTCTCACAAAAATAAACATTAAAAAAAATGAAATGTACAATGTGCACAGCATTTGAGCTAGCAGTTTCCCTTCCTGGTAACTGCCTTCCAAAATCCTTGCATATCTGCACTGACAAATATCTATAAGAAGATCCACTACAGCTTTGTCTGTAATAAGAAATTGAAACAATCTGCATATATGCTATTATAGTAAAACTATAGTATATCTAATTTTGGGAACATCATGCAACACTAGAAGAGAAGGAGGTTAATATATATGTAGTGGCATAAAAATAGTAAGTGAAAAACTCAAGTTGCTGAATAATATGTACTAGATCATATGTTGTGTTTTTTAAATTATGTTTCTATATGTATTTAAATGCACAGAGTAAAAGTGTGAGCAGTACACTCCAAAATTAAAAGTGGGAGATTATTTCTGGGGAGTACTCTTATCTATATTGTTTGAATATCTTAATACATTCTCACTTATTGCAGACAATTTGAAAAATACAATAGAATATGAAAGTAAAAATCCCCAGCAAACTCTACTAGTCTTTGAAATATCAGCTTTTGATGTTTAGGTATCTTTCTTTCCAGAGTGATAAAAAGATTTATAATTATGTTATAAGCATTTCCAATGTCATTAAATATTCTTTGGAAACATAATTTTTAATGGCTGCATAGGATTCCATCATACGACATTACCAAGTGTAAGTGTATTATGTCATCTAGAAAGAACATAGGGGAAAATATTTAAAAATAGGAATTCCTATTGGGGCGCCTGGGTGCCTCAGTCGGCTAGGCATCCGACTTCAGCTCAGGTCATGATCTCGCGGTTCATGGGTTTGAGCCCCACATCAGGCTCTGTGCTGACAGCTCGGAGCCTGGAGCCTGTTTTAGATTCTGTGTCTCCCTCTCTCTGCCCCTTCCCTGCTCGTACTCTGTCTCGGTCTCAAAAATAAATAAACATTAAAAAAAAATTTTTTAAATAGGAATCCCTATCATGTTCTAGGCCTTAACAAGCTCTCACAGGAAGAGATGTATCAGAATTACCTAGGAAGCTACTACAAAATACACCTGTTGGTGTGTTTTACCACCACTACCCCACCCAACCCAGGTGTGTATTTGGTGAGAGAATCCATTGCAAGCAGACCTTCACTATAAGAAATGTTTTTTCTTTTTTTTTAAGTCTTCAGGAAAAAGAGACACCTGGCTGGCTCAGTCAGAGGAGAGTGCAACTCTAGATCTCAGAATTGTGAGTTTGAGCCCCATGTTGAGTGTAGAGATTACTAAAAAAATTAATACAAAAATAATAAAAGAAAAACTAAAGTCTTCAGTAAAACAAACATTAATGGGTGGGTTAGGAAATTAGGATTTAAACAAGGAATGAGAAACATTGAAAAAATAAATGTGTTGCGGGGCGCCTGGGTGGCGCAGTCGGTTAAGCGTCCGACTTCAGCCAGGTCACGATCTCGCGGTCCGTGAGTTCGAGCCCCGCGTCGGGCTCTGGGCTGATGGCTCAGAGCCTGGAGCCTGTTTCCGATTCTGTGTCTCCCTCTCTCTCTGCCCCTCCCCCGTTCACGCTCTGTCTCTCTCTGTCCCAAAAATAAATAAACGTTGAAAAAAAAAATTATTAAAAAAAAAAAATAAAAAAAAATAAATGTGTTGGGAAACAGAAAAGACATTTTTTTAGTCACATCTCAATAGATTCAGAAAAATCATTCAACAAAACTCAACAAATATTAATTAAAAAAAAAAAACTCCAGGTGACCATAAATAAAAGGGAACATTCTCAACATGATTAAGTACATCTATAAAAAAAAACAAAACAAAAAAACAAAAAAACCTGAGTAACATCATGCTTAGTGGTAAAAGAACAAATTCTAAGATGGCAGACAAGGTAAGAATATTCACTCTTGCCATTTTTCATAACATGGTACTGGCTATCCTATTGGATGCAATAAGAGAAGGAAAAAGATGAGTGACATACACGCTATAAAGAAAGAAGTAAAACTGCCTTTATTTATAGACCTCGTGACGGTATATATAGGATATACTAAGGAAGCTAAAAAACAAACCCTATAGAACTAATAAGTGATTTAACAATGACACTGGATACAAAGTTAAGATACAAGAATTGATTGCATTTCTATATATAAGCAATGGACAATTTAAAATGTAAACATATATCATTTTAGGGGCACCTGGGTGGCTCAGTTTGTTGGGCAGCGGACTCTTGATTTTGGCTCAGGTCATGATCTCATGGTGGTGAGATCAAGCCCCTGTGTTGGGCTCTGAGCTCGGCGTGGAGCCAGCTGGGGATATTCTCTTTCCCTCTCCCTCTGTCTCTCCCCTGTTAGCGCACACGTGCACTCTCTCTCAAGAAAAAAAAAAAATTCTTTTTAATTAAAAAAAATAAAAAATAAAATTTAAAAATATCATTTGGCTTTCAGATATCAGCAAGTTTACAGTGTTTGATCCCTCACAGAAACATCACTTTGAACAAATATCTACACATGAAAATAGCTTCACAAGAGCTAAAGATTTCAAGTCGGTATTATAGCACTGGGTGGAGCAAAGAAATAAGAAAAGATGCATTGGGAGGGTAGGAAAGACAGTTTCACATTATTCCTGTCACTCCTTCCTCAAGACCAGGCAGTCCACTACACAGAGATATATCCTCCCAGTGGGAGAAGAAGAGAGAAGCAAACACTCAACTTCACTATAGACCCCACGACTAGGTCTACCTCAGAGACAGGTGGCCCCACCCTCCCGACCAGCTCCCCTGACTCCAGCCCCCAGACCTACCCCAGTGCCAGACTGACCCCTGAGGCCCCAGGTTCCAGCAGAATCAGGGCCCAGGCCTACCCTAGTAGACCTTGGTACTGGGCCAGCCCCACAGACCCACACACTATGATTGCCCCCATGAGATCAAGCTCCAGGCCCATGCCCCATGGGCTCAGGCACCAGGCTGACCCGTTTGGACCCAAGCACCAATCTTGCCTAACTGCTGACCCAAGCACCAGATCTTCCTGACCAAGGATTCCAGCAGCAAGCCCACCCATGGACACCAGAAGACAACCCACCTAGGATCTCTGGATGGGCCGATTTGTAAAAGGCTTTCCCTGCTGAAGCCAGCCTGCACTCCTTCAAAGGTACATACACCAATGTAAGGCAACAAGGATCACAAATAAGGGAACATGATACCACAAAAGTAAACAAATAAAGCTCCAATAATGGACCCTAAACAAATGGAGATCTATGAACTGTCTGACAAAGTATTGAGAATAATCCTCTGTAAGAAATTCAGTGAACTACAAGAAAACACAAATAGGTAACTTAACAAAATTAGCGATTTCCTGGATATAATACCAAAAGCATAAGCACCAAAAGCAAAAATAAACAAGTGGGACTTAACATCAAACTAAAAAGCTTCTGCACAGCAAGGAAAACAAGTAGAAAAATGAAAAGGCAACATACAGAATGGAGAAAATACTTGCAAACCAGATAGCTGATAAAGGATTACTATCCCAAATATGTAAGGAACTCCTACAATTCAGTAGCAAAATAAATAAATAAATAATGAATTTAATTTAATTAATTAAAAAGTGGGCAAAGGATCTGAATAGATATTTTTCAAAAGAAGACATCCAAATGGCACACAGATATATGAAAAGGTGACTAACATCACTAATCATCAGGGAAATGCTAGTCAAAACCTCAATGAGATAACACCTCACACATGTTAGGATGGCTATTATATTATGAAAAAGACAAAAGATAATGTGTTGGTGAGGAGATGTGAAGAAGAGAATCCTTCTACACTATTGGTGGGAATGTAATTTGGTGCAGCCGTTGTGAAAAATAGTATGGAGATTTCTCAAAAAATTAAAAATAGAACCATATGATGTAGCAATCCCAATTTGGGAAAGGAAATGAAATCCAAAGGAAATAAAAATAGGATCTTGAAGAGATATTTGCACTCCTATGTTCACTGCGGTGTTATTCACAATAGCCAAGATATGAAACAACCCAAATGTCCACTGACAAATGAATGGATACAGAAGATGTGGTATAAATATACAATGAAATATTATTAAACCATGAGATAAAAGGAAATACTGCCATTTGTGACAACATAGATGAAACTTGAAAACATTATGGTAAGTGAAAAAAGCCAGATAAAGACAAATATTGTATGATCTAAGTTATATGTGCAATCTAAAAAAGGAAAAAGAAAAAAAGTCAAACTCATAAAATCAGAGAATAGTGGTGGTTACCAGGGGCTGGGCGGAGGTAGCAGTGGGGAAATGAGGAGATGTTGGTCAAAGTGTACAAAGTTGCAGTTATGTAGGATGATTTGGTCTAGGGAGCTAATGTATAGGCAGAATGACTATACTTAATAATACTGTATTGAACACTGGAAATGTGCTAAGAGAATAGATTTTAGGTGCACTCATCACACACACAAAATGGTAATTATGTGAGGAGATGATATATCCATTAGCTTGACCATACTCATCATTTCACTATGGATATGTATAATGGCTCATAATGTTGTACACCTTAGATATATACAACTTTTTTTTTTTCCAACGTTTATTTATTTTTGGGACAGAGAGAGACAGAGCATGAACGGGGGAGGGGCAGAGAGAGAGGGAGACACAGAATCAGAAACAGGCTCCAGGCTCTGAGCCATCAGCCCAGAGCCCGACGCGGGGCTCGAACTCACGGACCGTGAGATCGTGACCTGGCTGAAGTCGGACGCTTAACCAACTGCGCCACCCAGGCACCCCTACAACTTTTATTTTTTAAATGTAAATACAAAATTTTAAATATCACTTAAGATAGAGTCAAAAAACATACCTAGGAAAACATTTAACAAACTATGTACAAGATTTAGGTATTAAAAGCCACAAAATATTGCTGAGAGAAATTAAAGACCTAAATAAATGGATCAGAACACTCAGTATTATTAAGATGTCAGTTCTCCCCAAACTGATGTATAGATTCACCACAACCTCAATCAAAATCCCAGCAATCTTTTTAAACATGGAAATTGACAAACTGGTTCTAAATTTATATGGAGATACAAAGAACCTGGTATAGCCAAAACAATTTGCAAAAAGAACACAGTTGAAATACTTATACTACCTGATTTCAAGACTTAACTATAAAGCTGCAGTCGTCAAGGCAGTGTGGTACAGACATAAAGATTAACAAATAATCACTGGACCAGAATAGAACATGCCAAGACACGTAGACAATGGTGATAAGGTAATTCAATAGGGAAAACAAATAACTTTACAACAAATAATGCTGGAACATTTGGATGGCCATATAGAAAAAAATAAACATTGATTCTTTCCTCATACTATGCACAAAAATAAACTCAAGATGGATCATATGCTTAAATATAAGAGTTAAGGCTCTAAAACTTCCAGAAGAAAACAGAAGAAAATTGTTGTGACCTTGGGTTAGGTAAAGAATTTTTAGGACATGAAAAGCACAAACTATAAAAGAAAAAAATTATTAAAGTGGACTTAATAAAAAAAAAATTCTGTTCTTTAAAAGAGAATGTTATAGGAGCGCCTGGGTGGCTCAGTCGGTTAAGCATCCAACTTCGGCTCAGGACATGATCTCATGGTTTGTGAGTTCAAGCCCCACATCGAGCTCTGAGCTGTCAGCACTGCATTAGATTCTGTGTCTCCCTCTCTCTCTGTGTCTCCCTCACTTGTGTTCTGTCTCTCTCTCAATAAATAAACATTTAAAATAAATAAGTAAATAAATAAATAAATAAATAAATAAATAAATAAATAAATAAAAGAATGTTACAAAAATGAAAAGCCCGGAGACTGAGAGTAAATATTGTAAAAAAAAGATATCTGGGAAAAGATTTGTAAACAGAATACGTGGAGAACTCTTACAATTCAACCTTAAGACAAACAGTGCAAAAAAAAAAAGTGTGCAAAAGATTGAACAGATACTTTACCAAAGAACATAAATGAATGACAAATAAGCATATGAAAAGACATACAACATCATTAGTAATTAAGGAAAATGAAATTGAAACCACGATGAAATAGTACCACATACTCATGAGAATGTCTAAATTAAAAAGACAGAGAATACCAAGTGTTGACAAGGATGTAGAACATCTGGTTCTCCTGTATATTGCTAAATGGAATGCAATGGTACAGCCAGTTTGGAAAATAGTTAGACTTTTTAATAAAGCTGAATATACACTTACCATATGATCCACAAATCCACTGCTAGGCATTTACCCAAAAGAAATGGAAACGTATGTCCACACAGACTTATATGAAAAATTTCAAAGCAATTTTATTCATGATAGCTCAAAAAGAACAACCAAATATCTATCAACAGGTAAATGGGTAAATAAATTGTGATATTTCCATTAAATGAAATGCTACTCAACAATAAAAGAAACAGGGGGCCTGGGCAGCTCAGTCGGTTAAGTGTCCAACTTTGGCTCAGGTCATGATCTTGCGGTTCTTGAGTTCAAGCTCTGCATCTGGCTCTGTGCTGACAGCTCAGAGCCTGGAGCCTGCTTCAGTTCTGTGTCTCCCTCTCTCTGCCCCTCCTTCACTTGCACTCTGTCTCTCTCTCTTTCTGTCTCAAAATAAATAAACATAATAAAAAAGAATTTTAAAAAATTAATTAATTAAAATAAAAAAGATCTAGAGCCTCATTTGCTTTCCCTCTCCATTCCAGTTGGATTCACCCAGTCATCCAATTTGCCCTAACTCACCTTTAAGCTCATTCCTCCTTTCCAAAATTTGATTTCTATTTTCACATTAAACAATGACAGTTTACTTCATAAGAAGACCATTTCTTTTAGTAATTTTTTAATGTTTATTTAGTTTTGAGAGACAGAGAGAGAAGGAGAGAGAGAGCATGAGCAGGGGAGAGGCAGAGAGAGAGGGAGACACAATCTGAAGCAGGCTCAAGGCTCTGAGCTGTCAGCACAGATCCAACTCGGGGCTCAAACTCATGAACTTTGAGATTAGACCTGAGCCAAAGTCAGACGCTTAACCGACTGAGCCACCCAGGCACCCCCATTTCGAAGTCTATGCAAGCTAATAATCCCGTTGCATTTTAATCACATGTAGAAAATATATAATTGGGCTGGATACTATCACTAGAGCATTCTTTTGAGGAGTTGCAGGGAAGACCAAAATGAACAACTAATGAGATCCTGTTTTTTGGTACAAGCTTTGTGTTAAAGGCTTTTAACTCTTAGAGGCTCTATAATCAGCCCAAATGAAATACTTCAGTAAACATGGTAACTAGACCAATTGTGGTGATCATTCTGCAATATATACAAATATAGAATCACTATGTTATACATCTGAAACGAATATAATGTTGTATACCAATTACACCGGAAAGGAAAGGAAAGGAAAGGAAAGGAAAGGAAAGGAAAGGAAAGGAAAAAAGAAAGGAAAGGAAAGGAAAGGAAAGAGAAAGAAATAGTTCAGTAAGGAGAAGAGACGACCTGCTAGTCTGTGTTGTTTTGGTCACATTAAGGCTCTCAAAATAATATATTTTTTCCATGACCACTGAGAATAACAAGAGTTGACAATGGGGAAAAGGTGGGGAAGGAAATAAGTAGGAAATTGTGATAAATCGACATGAGAGCCAAGCTCCATTTGAAAGGTCAACAAATCCATTTAGATATTATGATACCTTGTCAGCTTCTAACACACTATAGGCTTTGGGTATTTATTTAATATAAAATGGGATTTTTAAAAGACCTTCCCAGTCAGTTTTTATACATATTTTTTCAGGTAAAAAATAAAAGCACCAGGGACAATCAATGTTGTGTCAAAGTTTGACCTGCCTAGTCCTGACAACAGTCCACTCCACAGTTAAAATCCCTCATCAACAATAATCCTTAAACTTGCAGCTGGCTATTTATGTAACTCTTAATTTAACTGAAGCCAGCTGTCCTAATCCTCACATTTAATTTAGGATTAAATAGTTTTCTAAGTGGGGTGCATATCTGTGTTTTTAAAAGGTAATGACATGGGGCCCCTGGGTAGCTCAGTTGGTTGAGCACCTGACCCTTGGTTTCAGCTCAGGTCATGATCTCACCATTCTTGAGTTCAAGCCCCGTGTCAGGCTCTGTGCTGACAGCATGGAGCCTGCCTGGGATTCTCTCTCTGCCCCTCCCCAACTTGCACATGTGCTCTCTCTTTCTCACTCTAAATAAATAAACTTAAAAAAATTGTTTTTAAATAAATAAAAGGTGATGCAGTTCATGGGTTCCAGCCCTACCTTGGGCTCTGTGCTGACAGCTCACAGCCTGGAGCCTGCTTTGGATTCTCCCTTTCTTTCTGCCCCTTCCCTGCTCACACTGTCTCTCTCTCTCTCTAAAAAAATATAAGTTAACATTAAAAATTTTTTTTAATTAAACATTAAAAAAAATTAAATAAATAAATAAAAAGTATTGATGTAAAGGCATACCAAAACTGGTTATTTTACTGTAGTTTTAATTACTAGAGTGTGCTAATGGTCTTTAAGGGATTATTGTTCAGGACAGATCGATTTTAACAGCAATTTTGTATTGTCTTTCAAACTGAAAGCTCTTCACATAGTCTTACTCTTCTTCCCATTTTCCCACAATCCTGCTGAGGAAGGAAGAAGAATGGGAGAAAGCAGACAGGAAAATTGTGAAAGCGAATTACAGACAGGGAAAAATAGAAAGGGAACAGTTTGGCCCTAGCCACCCAGCCAATGATTAAACTTGACTAGTAGGTGGTCTGATGTCACATTAGAACCTCCATGTAGACCAAAGCATTGGCTTTTACTGAATCTTAGCATTTTTTCCCCCTCATATTTACTGATTAGAAAAACCTGTCTATCTTAAAGCATACTTTTCTGTGCAAATAGCAAGTGCTAAGGGTGCTCTGTTCATTCTCTTTGACAGATATGTACTGTGGAAGCAGGGTAGAAATCATGACAGAGGAGACTAAATTTGCATGTGAGTTCTCAGGAAAAAACAATCTGGGTTCAAATCCTGTCACTTAATGACTATTTAACTTGCACAAATTCCTTAACCTCCCTCAGCCTTCTTCCTTATCTATAAAAAATGGGGATACTAACAGTACCCACCTCAGGTTTTCAGGTTAAATAAATAAGCAGATATAAACAAATTGAGAACAGTACCAGGCTGTTAGTAATTATTAACATATTATTTGCATAAATCTTCTCAGGAGTGCATGCTACTGCTGCAAAAAATGATAAATATGTATCAATCCTAAAACAATCTGAACTCTTTGTAATAATCCTCATTTCCTTTCCTTTTTTAAAAATACTTTATTTTTAAGTTCTCTCTACATCCAAGTTGGGGCTCCAACTCACGACCCTGAGATCACCAGTTGCATGCTATACTGGCTGAGCCAGCCATGTGCCCCATCTCATTTCCTTTTCTTTGTTTAAATGTATATTTTATTTATTTCTGAGAGAGAGAGAGAGACAGAGACAGAACAGGAGTGGGGGAGGGGCAGAAAGAGAGACACATGCACAATCTGAAGCAGGCTCCAGGCTCGGAGCTGTCAGCACATAGCCAGACGCTTAGCTCGAACTCATGAACAGCGAGATCATGACCTGAGTCAAAGCCCGACACTTAACCAACCAAGCCACCCAGGAGCCCTTCATTTTCTTTTCTGATAAAAGTACAACCCTGGTAAATTAAAAAAAAAAAAAAAAAGCTGTAGTGTCATTTTCTTTTTATCAAGACTTAGTACAAAATCCCTTAGGTCACTTTTTTTTTTATTTTAAAAAAATGTTTATTTTTTAGGGGCGCCTGGGTGGCGCAGTCGGTTAAGCGGCCGACTTCAGCTCAGGTCACGATCTTGCGGTCCGTGAGTTCAAGCCCCGCGTCAGGCTCTGGGCTGATGGCTCAGAGCCTGGAGCCTGTTTCCGATTCTGTGTCTCCCTCTCTCTCTGCCCCTCCCCCCTTCATGCTCCGTCTCTCTCTGTCCCAAAAATAAATAAACATTAAAAAAAAAATTTTTTTTTAAATGTTTATTTTTGAGAAAGAGAGAGAGAGAGAGACAGGGCGTGAGTGGGGGAGGGGCAGAGAGAGAGGGAGACAACAGAATCTGAAGCAGGCTCCAGGCTCCACCCTGTCGGTACAGAGCCTGACTCGGGGCTTGAACTCACAAACCGTGAGATCATGACCTGACTGAAGTCAGATGTTTAATGGACTGAACCACCCAGGTGTCCCCCTTAGGTCATTTTTATGGGCAGATGGAGAAATGTGAGCTGAAAGGTGTCAAAAAATATAGCTAATATACTGAAAGGAGTTCTTCAGGAATATGCTGCACAACTCTGTCCTTTGCCTGTGCTATTCAACAATTTGTCTTTTGCAAACACTAAAAGAAACACGAACTAAATTTTCAGATGACATGAAGCTTGGAGAGATTGCTAATTAATACTGTGAGTATCAAACCAATATTTTAAAAGATCTCAACAAGCCAAATGATCAAAATAAAATTTTACAGAGATATGTATAAAAGATCTAAACTTACATTTAAGGGGCACCTGGGTGGCTCAGTCGGTTAAGCATCGGACTTTGGCTCAGGTCATGATCTCACTGCTCTTGAGTTCGAGCCCAGCTGTTGGGCTCTGTGCTGACAGCTGGGAGCCTGGAGCCTGCTTTGGATTCTATGTCTCCTTCTCTCTCTACCCCTCTCCCACTTGTGCTCTGTCTCTCTCTATCAAAAATGAGTAAATGTAAAAAATAAAAAATTAAATAATTATCTATACAAGTAATCTTTGGAGATATTTTATTAACAACAACAGAAAAGGGAAGAAAAGGAAGGAAGGAGGGAGGGAGGGAGGGAAGAAATCCACTATTTGCCAAAACTGACAAGCTAAATATTCAAATGAACAAACATGGGATAAAAACCTTTGACTTTATCAAATATTCAATCAAGGAAAGTGATAGACCTGTTATACTCCATAAATACCATTTAATAACTGAGGTCTACAGATGTGGGTTTTAGACAATTCTCAAACTCCCAGAATAGCCTATGCAATGATGAGTTTTTTGTCTACATTCTTTTAAAGGAGAGCATGCATAGTTTTCACTGGACTCCCAAAGGTGTGTCTTTGATTTCTCCCCCATCAAAGAAAAAGAGCTTAAGAACCACTAATCTGTAATATGGTGTTCAGTTCTGAGCAATATTTTTATATATTTATTTTTTTAATGTTTATTTTTGACAGAGAGAGAGAGAGACAGAGAGAGAGAGAGACAGAGCATGAGTGGGGGGGGGGGGCAGAGAGACAGAGACATGCACAATCTGAAGCAGGCTCCAGGCTCTGAGCTGTCAGCACAGAGCCCTATGCGGGGCTCAAACTCACAGAGTACGAGATCATGACCTGAGCCGAAGTCGGATGCTCAACCGACTGAGCCACCCAGGTGCTCCTTGAGCACTATTTTTAAAGAAGAAATTGATCAAATAAGTCCCAGTTAATAGAGCCCAGGATGGCAAAAGTCTTGGAAATTATGTCCTATAGAAACAGTGAAAACCTGAGAAACAGCATGGATAAGAGAATTTGGGGGAGACATGGTAACATTCTTTAAATGTCTGAAGGACTTGTGTGTGTAAAATGGATTAGATTTATTTTGTGTGACTCCAAAGGGCAAAAGGGTAAAAGTTACTAGGAGACAGATTTCAGCTTAGTATAAGCAAGAATTTGGTAATGATTAAAGCTCCCCTAAATTAGAATCAACTGTCCTGTGAGCCAGTGAACTCCTTGTTACAGCAAATGTTCAAGCAGAAGCTGGATGACTGATCTTCAGTGATATTGAAGGGAATTTCCACATTGGAGAGTAGGACTCTTTCAACTCAAAGATTCTTTCATTCCCTGATCCTTGTCAACATTAGACAAATTCCCTAGCACCTCTTTCCACCATCCCAAAATAAAAAGGAAAAGTGTTTATATCTACATTGTGTTTTTTGATTATATTTAGTGTAGCATATAAAATAATACCTTCCTAGAGACAAAAAAAATGTCTTCAATAGAATCATAAAACAAGGTCCTAGAAGAAGCTAGAAGAGCCCTCAGAGATAAACTAGTCCTATTTCCCACTCCACCCCCCATTTTAAAAAGAGATAAACTATGGCCTAAGGAAACTAAATTATTTGCTGTATGATTCTGACATTCTTCTACTAGCCAGGCATGTTAAACCTACAATATTCCTTTGAAACTGGCTAATGCTTGTTGAATACAGAAGTCTTCCCAGTCCCAACATGGAATTAATTTTCCTGATGATAAGAATTTGTTATAAAAACATAGTATTGTATACCAATTCCTTTTAATAATTCAGGTTCAAATTAGACTGTGGATTATTCAGACCTTTTTCTTCTCTTGACTTGCCTTTTGGGCTACTTACATATATGATAAAGAAGACAAAAGGATAAAGAAGCTTAGGGAAAAAATTATGGGAAGGATGCTAGGATAAAAATTACTATCTAAAACTTGAAATTTGGATTACCTTTGGATTTTATTTTTCCATGTTATGCCTTCTCCTATTATCAGTTAACCCACAACAATACATCACATACTTATTGAGAACCTGCTATGTGCAAGGCATTGTGATCATTCAAATAGCCATTAAAGGGATTATAAAAACTATGCTATGCCTCCACCATATTTGCATTAAGCTTAAGAGAGCCTTGAAGGAGGTTAATGTTATGGTAAAAATATCTTTTTTTGTTACTGCCATCATGAAGTGGAAATAAACCGGTAGCTGGGTTCAAGTGTTTGTATAACACATACTGAGGATAAAACTAGCTCCATTTGGGGGCCACAGCTGTGTAGCTCAGTTGGTTGAGTGTCTGACTCTTGATTTTGGTTCAGGTCATGATCTCATAGTTGTGAGATCAAGCCTACGTCAGGCCCTGCGCTGATTCCTGCTTAAGATTCTCTTTCTCCCTCTCTCTCTGCTCCTCTCCCACTCGCTTTCTCTCTCTCTCTCTAAAAAAATTAAAAATAAATAAAATTATATTAAAACTTTATTTATTTATTTTGTGAGAGAGAGATACAGCGTGAGTTGGGGGGAGGGGCAGAGAGAGCGAGAGAAAGAATTCCAAGCAGGTTCCGCTCTGCCAGCACAGAGCCTGAAGCCATGAGATCATGACCTGAGCCGAAACCAAGTTGAACACTTAGCCTACTGAGTCACCCAGGTGCCCCCCAGGAAATAAAATTATAAAAAAAACCCAAAAAACTAGCTCTGTTAATTCTAAATACCTAATAAGTGATTGAGAGATTAGTAAATTTCAAAACTATGTGTAAAATACTGGTGAAAGACCAGGATGAATTTAGCAAGATGCTTAATTAGAAAACATAAATGCAATGCAAACCCATAGCTAACATCATACTTAATGGTGACAGACTGACTGCTTTCCTTTAAGATTTGGAACAAAACAAAAATGTCTGCTCTTGCCAGTTTTTTTAACATTGTATTAGAGGTCCAAGCCAGGGCAATTAAACTAGAATGGATGGGAAAGGAAAACCATGTTTATTTGTAGATGACATCGTCTTATATATTAAAAAAACTCCTAAGGAATCTACTAAAAAACTATTAGAACTAATATCAAGTTTAGCAAATTTAAAGATACAAGATCAATATAGAAAAAACGTTTTAAAAGACTGTCTATTATTGCATTCTCCTCCTAGAATTGTCCTGGTCAGGGTTCAGGTCAAGTTACAAACTGGTCCTCAATCCAAGAATTGTGATACCATTTTAGAAAGTTAAACCTTGGTTAGAGCTAAAATCATTTTGGGTTATCTGCCCTTGACTTTATAGATACCTCATTCTGAGTGGATGCAGAAGGAAAGGAGAGTCTAAATGAAACTCTGGCCTACTTCTAAATAACGTCTAGGCTGAAGGAAACATCATGGTCTACTCTTCCTACAGACAGGAAGCTCTGATTGTGACATTACTGTTTCCTTTCTGGTCTTCCTTTTGGTTAGAGGAGAAAAAGTGGAAAGTAATTTTGAATAATCGTTGGTTCATATTACCTCCCTCTTGGTTATTGTTTTTGTTTTTTGCTCTCCCATTATTAGGGAGATAAGCCCTAGGCTTATCTTGGATGGGCATGAGGTGGGCTTGGTCCAACAGGTACCCTGAGGGGATAAACTAACTCCTTTTTTTTCTGGGGCATGAATGCTCCCTACCATATAGTTAATAGTGGTGGAACAACAACCAAAAATAGGTATATTGGACTTCACTGTTGGTAGAAATGTAAAGTAATGTAACTGCTTTGGAAAACTGTCACTTCTTCAAAAAGTTACACAAAGGGTTATGATGCAATTCCCACAATTCCAGGTACAATTAGGCAATTTCCACATATGATAAATGGAGATCAGAAGGATAAAGAAGTATAAAAATTCTACTTCAAGGTATATAGCTAAGAGAAATAAAACATATGTCCACTTAAAAACTTACACATGACTATTCACAGCACCATTATTCACAACAGCCAACAAGTAGAAACAATCTCAATGTCTATCAACTAATGAATGGCGTAATGAAATGTGGTCTATCCATACAATGAATATTATTCAGGCATAAAAAAGGATGAAGCACTAATACCTGCTACAACAAGGATGAACTCTGAAAACATTGTGGATAATCTACCATTAATTACGTTCAGTATAGTAATCATCTCATACGTTATAGCTTTCATTTCTAAAAGTTCAATTTGGGTATTTATTTATTTAGTATCTTATTCCTCTTTTTTTTTTCCAACATGATACTTAATTTTATTTTTTTTTTAATTTATGTCCAAATTAGTTAGCATATAGTGCAACAATGATTTCAGGAGTAGATTCCTTAATGCCCCTTACCCATTTAGCCCATCCCCCAACCCACACCCCCTCTAGTAACCCTCTGTTTGTTCTCCATATTTATGAGTCTCTTATGCTTTGTCCCCCTCCCTGTTTTTATATTATTTTTGTTTCCCTTCCCTTATGTTCATCTGTTTTGTCTCTTAAAGTCCTCATATGAGTGGAGTCATATGATTTTTGTCTTTCTCTGACTAACTAATCTCACCTAGCATAATACCTCCAGTTCCATCCATGTAGTTGCAAATGGCAAGATTTCATTCTTTTTGATTACTAAGTAATACTCCATTGTGTGTGTGTGTGTGTGTGTGTGTGTGTGTGTGTGTGTACACCACATCTTCTTTATCCATTCATCCATCGATGGACATTTGGGCTCTTTCCATATTTTGGCTATTGTTGATAGTGCTGCTATAAACTATAAACATGGGGGTGCATGTGTCCCTTTGAAACAGCACACCTGTGTCCCTTGGATAAATGCCTAGTAGTGCAATTGCTGGGTCATAGGGTAGTTCTATTTTTAATTTTTTGAGGAACCTCCATACTGTTTTCCAGAGTGGCTGCACCAGCTTGCTTCCCATCAATTTGGGTTTTTAAAAATATCTTCCATGGGGTGCCTATGTGGCTCAGTCGGTTAAGTGTCCGACTCTTGATTTCGCTCAGGTCATGATCTTATGGTTCATGGGTTTGAGTCCCTGGTTGGGCTCTGTGCTGACAGTGTGGACCCTGCTTGGGATTCTCTCTCTCATCCTCTCTCTGTGCCCCTCCCCCCCCTTACGCACGCTCTTTCTTTCTCTCTCTCTAAATAAATAAACTTAAAAAAATACATCTTTTGTGTCTCTACTTGACATATCTAATCTTTCCTCTAGACTTTCGAACCTATAGAGTTATAATAACTATTTTAATGTTCTTGCCTGATAATTCTAATATCTGCATCACTTCTGGGTCAGGTTGATTAATTACTTTCCTCATTATGGTTCATATTTTCCTGCTTCTTTGTATGCCCAGTCATTTTTTATTAATGCCATTCTTTGTGAATTTACCTTGTTGAGTGCTGGATATTTTTGTAGTTCCATAAATATTCTTTTTTTTTATGTTTTATTTATTTTTGAGAGAGAGAGACAGAATGCAAGTGGAGGAGGGGCAGAGAGAGGGAGACATACAATCTGAGCTGTCAGCAGAGAGCCCGACACGGGGCTCAAACTCATGAATCTTGAGATCATGACCTGAGCCGAAGTCTAATACTTAACTGACTAAGCCACCTAGGCTCCCCTATATTCTTAAATTTGTTCTGGAACACAGTTTTTTAGAAACAGTTTGATCTTTTCAAGTCTTGCTTTTAAAATTTGTTAGGCAGGCCCAGAGCAACATTTAGCCTAGGGCCAATTTTGCTCAATGACTGAGGTTAGATCCTTCTGAGTACTTTACTTAATGCCTTGTGAATTACGAGCTTGCCAGTCTGGCTGGTGGGGACAGGCACTATTCCGGTCCCAGTGAGTTCTAGTTACTGTTCCCACAATACTTTCAAGTGGTTCTTTTCTTTAACAGTTTCCTCACATTCATGTGTTGGGGAGTATTCTGCTGCATACTTGAAAGGGACCCTCTGAAGATCTCTAGAGTTTTGTTGTTGTTGTTGTTGTTGTTGTTAGTCATTTTTCTCTGTGTACATAGCTGTCTCCTTGCTAGTATTCTACATTGCAAACTCGACCTGTCTTGATATCCCTGGACTCTCTGCTCCAACTCCTCACCCCAGGGAATCTGCCAGACTCTCCCTAGATTCCACCTTTCCATGCCACCATCTGGAAATTCTCTCAAGGCAGTAAGCTGGGCAATCATAGGGCTTACCTCATTTGTTTCCCATCTCTCGGGGATCATTGTTCTTCATGGCCTGATATTCAATGTCTTGAAAATAATTATTTAAAAAAATATCTTGTGTAAGATTTTAGTTGTTTTGGGTGAGAAGGTAAGTTTGGTCCCTGTTTTCCATCTTCATAGGAAGTCCACAGTCATGCTAATTTAACAAAAATGTAGCATTAATTTACTCATGTAATACAACCACAGAAACGAAGAATATAGACTGGTCTTAGGGTTAACTGGATCTATTGACTCAAATTACACCAGAATACTTTCTCTTTCTGTCTGTCTCCATCTTTCAATGTCATTTCTACTTCTGTATATGGCCACATTCTAGTACAGAACATTGTCACTGTCAGTTCTGAAGCTAACCCTGACAGCCAGAATGCCAAGGACAAAGAGAAAACTCCTTTTCCATATCCAACTTGGATAATTCTGTGGAAGGAGTGGCTTGACTTGGTTGCATCCTATGTCTATGTACCAAATACTAAGCCCTGGAGGGTACATTATAAAGAATGACCCAACAAACAACAAAAAATACATATCATCTACCTTACCATTGTATACATAGGTGTGAGCATTTCAAATAATTAAAAAAAAATTTTTTTTAGTTTATTTATTTGTGTGTGTGAGAGAGAGTGTGTCTGTGTGTGTGCATGTGCACACACACACACACACACACAAAAGCAGGGAGGGGTAGAGAGAGAGAGGGGAGAGAGACAGAGAATCCCAAGCAGGTTCCACACTGTCAGCTAGGAGTCCAACGTGAGGCTTGATCTCATGAACCATGAGATCATGATCTGAGCCCAAACCAAGATTTGGATGGTTAACCAACTGAGTCATCCAGGCACCCCTCAAAGAATTTTCATAGAACAACTTCCTAGAAATTGCTGTGTCAAAGGTTTAGACAAAGCTTTTTCCATATTGTCAACTTTCCCACCAAAAATTTATACCTCTCTACCCTCCCATCAACAGTTATTATTTTTCGTTGTTGCAAAGCTGACAGGCAAAGATGATATTTCACTGTTATTTTAATTTGCAGTTATTTGCTTAGTCCTGAAGTCAAACATTTTTTAACAGACATTCATTCATGCAGTGGATAGTTACCGAGTACCATGTGACAGGTACTATTCTAGACACTAAATGTCTATTATTTATTAGCCTTCTGGGTTGTTATTGTTTTGTGACTTGCTTACACTTTGGTCATTTTTCTACTGAGGCATTTTTTTTTTAATTTTTTTTTTCAACGTTTATTTATTTTTGGGACAGAGAGAGACAGAGCATGAACGGGGGAGGGGCAGAGAGAGAGGGAGACACAGAATCGGAAACAGGCTCCAGGCTCTGAGCCATCAGCCCAGAGCCCGACGCGGGGCTCGAACTCACGGACCGCGAGATCGTGACCTGGCTGAAGTCGGACGCTTAACCGACTGCGCCACCCAGGCGCCCCATCTACTGACGCATTTTTTATTGATCTGTAAGAACTTCTTACATACTAATGATATCGATTCTGTCACATATATAACAATATTTTAAAATTTAAGTAATCTGTCTTTAATTTTGTTTTTTTCTAAATTTTTTTAAATGTTTAATTTTGAGAGAAAGAGACAGAGTGTGAGCAGGGGAGGGGCAGAGAGAGAGGGAGACACAGAACCTGAAGCAGGCTCCAGGCTCTGAGCTGTCAGCACAGAGCCCGATGTGGGGCTCGAACTCATGAACCATGACATCATGACCTGAGCTGAAGTCGGATGTTTAACCAATTGAGCCACACAGGTGCCCCTTTAATTTTGTTTTTGACAATTTTTTGATGTACAACTTTTTAATATGTTTGTGTCACATCCTTTTTGGTTTCTGTCTTTGATGTTGACACAGTCTTTCACTTTGTTAGCTGGTTACATCTGGCATGTTAGCCAGTTTCTGTTCAAGATTCACCAAATCATATGTAATAATCAGCTTTTGGTACAGATCTCCTCTAGAGCTTAATCTTAGCATGCTTTGTATAAGGCTCCTGGGGCTGCAGGCAGGAATTCAAAACATGGTTTCTCCCAAAAGGCTAATTAAGAAAGGGAATACATCTGCTGTATTCACCAAGTTCATTACAGACTTGGGTAATGAAACAATGTTCTGGCTGATGATTTTCTCTGATTATTAATTTAGAAAAATTTATAAACAATAATATTAATAAGTCAAGTAACAATACATTCATTTTTCATCTAGAACCTTTTAAACTTTAGTTTGCTCTGATCTGATAGCTAACTTATTTCCTGGTAGTTCCAGGAGAAAAGTAGAACAATTTCATCCACAAATATAGATTTTCAAGGGCTGCTTCTCTTGTAAAGACTCATTTATCTGAAACAAAGATCCTTCTACTTTTAATCAAATAACCTACATATTCATTAATAATAATAGTTGGAACATGAAGACCATAGCTTCCTGGCTGTGTTAGAAGGGGCCAGCTGGGGTGTACTGGCAGTTTTCTCACCCCAAATATAATTTTTTATAACCTATAAAACACACAAAACTTTCCTTCTGTCTTTTGTTTGGCAAAAGTGGAGTCTCACTGAACTTTCTGCAATGATGAAATGTTCTATATCTATGCTGCTCAAATGGTAACCATTAGCTATGTGTGTGGCTATTGAGCTCTTGAAATGTGACTAGTAAGACTGAGAAACAAAATTTTAAAATTTTTATTAAATTTTGATTAATTTATTTTTTAAATATTTATTTATGTATATATACACATAAATACATATATATATATCACAACTTTCTTTTTAACCACATCATATTTATCAATTAAAAAAAAGATGTGGTATATATAAAAGAGATGGAGTATCACTCACACACACACACACACACACATATACACACACATATTAATCACATCTTCTTTATCCTTTCATCTATCAATGAACATTTAGGTTATTTCCATATCTTGACCATGGTAAATAATGCTACAGTGAACACAGGGGTTCATATACCTTTTCAAATTAATGTTTTCATTTTCTTTGAATAAATATCCAGAAGTGGAATTGCTGAATCATATGGTAGTTCTATTTTTCATTTTTTGAGGAATCTCCATACTGTTTTAGATAGTGGCTGCAGCAATTTACATTCTCACCAATAGTGCACAAAGGCTCCCTTTCCTCCACATCCTTGCCAACACTTGTTATTTCTTGTCTTTTGACAATAGCCATTCTGATGGTGGGAGGTGATATCTCACCGTGGTTTTGATTTGCATTTTCCTGGTGATTAGTAATGTTGAGCATCTTTTCATGTGCCTGTTGGTCTTCTATATGTCTTCTTTGGAAAAATGTTTATTCGGATACTCTGCCCATTTTCTAAATTAAATTGTTTGTTCCTTTGTTATTGAGTGTATGAGTTCTTTACACATTTTGGATATTAACTCCTTAATGGATATAGGATTTCCAAATATGCACTCTCATTCTGTAGGTTGCCTTTTCAATTGGTTGATGATTCCCTTTGCTATGCAGAATCTTTTTAGTCTGAAGCAATCTCATTTATTTTTTCTTATGTTGCCATTGCCTTTGGAGTCAGATGCAAAAAGTCACAGCTTACTGCCTATACTTTCTTTTAGGAATTTTATGGTTTATGGTTTTACATTTAAGTTTTTAATATAAATTTTGAGTTAATTTTTGTGTTTGGCATAAGACAGTGGTCCAGCTTTCTTCTCTGCATGTGGCTGTCCAGTTTTCTCAACACCATTTATTGAAGAGGATGTCCTTTCCCCATCGCATATTCTTGCTTCCTGTGTTATTAATTAATTTACCATATATGCCTGGGTTTATTTCTGAGTTCTCTATTCTGTTCTGTTGATCTATGTGTCTGTTTTTATGACAGTACTATACTGTTTTGATTAATATAGCTTTGTAATACAGTTTGAAATCAGGGATGATGATGCCTTTGTTCTTCTTCCTCAAGATTCCTTTAGCTATGGGGCACCTGAATGGCTCAGTTGGCTGAATGTCGGACTTTGGCTTGAGTCATGATCTTGCAGTTCATGGGTTTGAGCCCCACATTGGCTCTCTGCTGTTGGCGCAGAGCTACTTCAGATCCTCTGTCGTCCTCTCTCTTCCCCTCCCTCCTCAAAAAATAAATAAACGCTAAAAATATTTTTTAAAAAAGATTCCTTTGGCTATTCGGGATTTTTTTTTTGTATCTCCATACAAATTTTAGAATTGTTTGCTCTATTTCTGTGAATAATGCCATTGGAATTTTGATAGGGATTGCACTGAATTGTAGGCTACTTTGGGTAATATGGACATTTTTACAAAATTAATTCTTCTAATTCATGAAGATAGGATACCTTTCCATTTATTTGTGTCTTCTTTAGTTTCTTTCATCAATGTCTATAGTTTGCATTATATAGGATTTTCAACTCCTTGGTTAAATTTATTCTTAGGTATTTTTTTTTTGATGCAATTGTAAATGGAATGGTTTTCTTATTTTCTCTTTCTGCTAGCTTATTGTTACTGTATAAAATTGCAACTGATTTTTACACATTGATTTTATACCCTGCAGCTTTACTGAATTTATTAGTTCTAACAATTTTTGGGTGGAGTCTTTGAGGTTTTCTACCTATAAAATCATGTCACCTGCAAATGGTGATTGTTTTACTTCTTCCTTTTCACTTTAGAGACTTTTATTTATTTTTCCTGCCTAATTGCTCTGGCTCGGATTTCCAATACTATTTTGAATGAAAGTGAAAAGACTGGGCATCCTTGCCTTGTTCCTAATCTTAAGGAAAAAGCTCTTAACTTTTTGCTGTTGATGTTAGCTGTGGACTTGTTATATATGGTATTTATTATGTTGAGCTACATTCCATCTCTATCCACTTTACTAAGAGTTTTTATCATAATTTATGTTGAATATTGTCAAATGCTTTTTCTGCATTAATTGAGATGAATGTAGGATTTTTATCCTTCATTTTGTTAATATGGTATATCATGTTGATTGATTTGTGGATGTTGAGTCATCTTTGCATCCTGGAATAAATCTCATTTGACCATGGTATATGAACCTTTTAATTTATTGTTGAATTCAATTTTCTAATATTTTGTTGAGGGCTTTTTCATTTATGTTGATCAGGGATATTGACCTGTAATTCTCTTTTCTTTCTTTCTTTCTTTCTTTCTTTCTTTCTTTCTTTCTTTCTTTTCCTCTTTCTTTCTTTCTTTCTTTTCCTCTTTCTTTCTTTCTTTCTTTCTTTCTTTCTTTCTTTCTTTCTTTCTTTCTTTCTTTCTTTCATGGTGTCCCTGTCTGGTTTTGGTATCAGGGTAATGCTGCCCTCATAAAATGAGTTTGGAAGCATTCCCTCTCTTCAGTCTTTTGGGAGAGTTTGAAAAATGGCTAGGTATTAAATCTTCTTTGAATGTTTTGTAGAGTGCACCAGGGAAGGCTTCTGGTCTTGTACTTTTGCTGGTTGGAATCTCCTCACTAGTAATTGATCTCCTCACCAGTAATTGATTCAATCTCCTCACTAGTAATTGATCTATTCAGATTTTTTACATCTTCATAATTCAGTCTTAGAAGATTATATGTTTCTAGGAATTTATACATTTCGTCTAGGTTGTCCAGTTTATTGACATGTAATTGTTCATAGTAGTCTTTTGTCACTCCTTGAATTTCTTTGGTATCAGTTGTAATTTCTCCTCTTTCAATCTGTTTCTGGGGATCCTTACTGAAGACATAGGTTGCTAATCTTCCAGATTTTTAGGACAAACGTCTAGTTTTGTTGAGATTGGCTTTTTCTATTGCATGGGAAAATGTGGCCTGAACTTTTTTCCAGACAGATGGGCAAACCTCATCAAAGCAGGAGACTGAGCAGCTTCCGGAATATGAGAGGAACTTTCCAGGCTTGGTTACATTAAGTAGGATGACCAGACTGGCAGGTGCCTGCAATTAATCTTCCTATTCCTCAGTAAAATGCAGATGATCCAGGGAGATACATCGATCTCTAAATACCCCTGGGCTAATCCAATTCTGGCCAACAAAATAGTCACTCATTACAGTGAAGGAATCCCAAGACCAATTTCACCCTCTGTTAGGAATAATTACTTCCTCTTTCTTCCAGCAGGCCTCTCACTTATCCCTCTCTTGACCAACTTTTCTTGCAAGACTAAAAGCTGCTCTTTGGAATCTTGGGAGTGGACCTTAACACCTCTGATTCACAGCCATTTAATCCTGTGGAATTTGACTAACATCTTTCTTATTGCCAGCTGTCATCCATTCATCTCTCTTTTGATTTTGTGCCTTCTTCCAGCTTTGCTGCAAAGTGGGAAATGACAGTAGGGTGGGGGGTAGAGCTTATGTGCCTGGAGTTCCTACTACATCCTAAGCACTGTATTGGGTACTTCACATTATCTCATTAAACCTCACAATAATGCTAGAAGATGATTGATAGATAGATAGATAGATAGAGATATATAGATATAGATATAGATATAGATATAGATATAGATAGATCTTGTAAATCAGTAAATACTATCCAAAGTTTAAAACAATACCAAATAACAGACTCCTGGTGCAGAGTCCTGGAATATAGCATTATGAAACTTGGTGCCCAGTGGGCATGATGATGTGCCTAGGAGGTCAGTATAGGATAATACATATCTGACCCACAGATTCTGCTTTTCAGATGGATCCTCAAGGGTCATTCTGACCCAGGCAAGACTTACTCTGCCTAGATGAGTTTTGTCGGGACTAGTTCTGGAAAAGACTTCAAATTAATGATTGTCAGCCACAGTTTAAGTGCCTATTATGAGCCCTAAAATATAGGTATGGGAAAGGATAAAAAAATGTGTCCCTCTCTCAGAGAGTTTACACAGTCTAGTTAGGAAGATGAGATTAACATACAACGTCATTTTTATGACATTTATTGTTCTTCCTCTTGTTTATAAAAGCAGTACAAGTTAACTGCATGAAATATAAAAAATTACATAGAAGACAATCAAAATCATCCCAAATCTCCCTACCCAAATTAACCATAGTTAAAATTTCAAATTATCCATTTTTATACACATGCGTCCTCCTCCCCAGCCCTCAGCAAATAGGCATACTTCCCCAACTTTCACCACATGCTTAGTCACAGGAGAAGGTTCTTGTGCAAGTGGATCATAAAGTCTCCCATTTCCTCTTTCCCTTCTAGAGATGTCTGCCTGGGAATGTGATTTGGCTTAAAGCACAGGGAGAGTTTTTTTTTTAAAAAGCTACTTTAGGTTCTCAGTGTATCCATCAATCAACTGACAGCTCTGTAAAGGCTCCTGTTCCTCACGCACGTAGAGGCCTCTGAGCCTCATATTACCATTGAAGGTGAGGGGGAAAGGAAGTGACTGACATAGCTCCGCACCAGAATCATAAAGCTATTCCCATCTGAGCAGAGAAGGGTCAGTAAATATTATGTCACATATGGGGAAATAGTTTTCTTCCATAATGTAACTACAAACTATATTTAAGAGTTAAGAGTTAAGGGGTGCCTGAGTGGCTCAGTTGATTAAGGGTCCAACCTGGGCTCAGGTCATGAAC
This sequence comes from Lynx canadensis, assembly GCF_007474595.2. Classification (NCBI taxonomy): domain Eukaryota; kingdom Metazoa; phylum Chordata; class Mammalia; order Carnivora; family Felidae; genus Lynx; species Lynx canadensis. The sequence continues at coordinate 36,955,526 of NC_044309.1, forward strand.
TTGCATGAACTCGCATTCACGTGTTGGAGCCCTGCATCAGGGTCTGTGGTGACAGCTCAGAGCCTGGAGCCTGCTTCGGGTTCTGTGTCTCCTTCTCTCTCTCTCTCTCTCTGTCCCTCCCCTGCTTGTGCTCTGTCTGTCTGTCTGCCTCTCACTCAAAAGTAAATAATTTAAAAAAAACTAAAAAAAAAAAAGAGTTAAGAGTTGGGTGAGCACATGGGTGTGTTTGTGGCTGTGAGAGAGAGAGAGAGAAAGAGAGAGACAGAGAGAGAGAGAGAGAAGAGGAAGAGAGAGAGAGAGAAAGAATGAGAGAAAGGGAGAGGGAGAGGGAGAGATTGATTCTGGATGGCTAAGGAGAAATCCCCATTTTGTATCTCTCAATGGCAGTGAGATCTTAAAAAAGTCACAGCCCACTCTGTACTCATCTGCTGTAGGGAAGGCCCCCTGTGGTGGTAATCTAGGCTAGAGGTCCTAAACTAGGAGCCTCATACAGTGTTGGCCTCTACAGTGCTTAAAATTTAAATTAGGATTCAGTGTGAAACCACTAGGAGTTATCACATAAAATTTAGAATTTCCAGATGTTACTGAAACAAAGAGGGGGGTGCCTGGGTGGCTCAGTAGTTGGTTGAGTGTCCAACTCTTGATTTCAGCCCAAGTGCTGAACTCATGCTTTGTGGGTTTGAGCCCTGCATTGGGCTCCCTGCTGACAGTGAGGAGCCTGCTTGGGATTCTCTCTCTCTCTCTCTCTCTCTCAAAATAAATAAACTTTGAAAGAAAGAAGGAAAGAAGGAAAGAAGGAAAGAAGGAAAGAAGGAAAGAAAGAAAGAAAGAAAGAAAGAAAGAAAGAAAGAAAGAAAAGGAGGGGAGGGAGGGAGAGAGTGAGGGAGGGAGGGAGGAAGGAAGAAAGAAAGATCTGGCAATGTTGGGCTCTCTTTTTTTTTAAGTAAGGAGATTAGCCCTTTTGAGTGTCATATTTTTCCTCCAGTTTGCTGTGTTTTTAACTTGGTGGGGGGGGGGCTTTTAAATTGTTGTAATTGCTTTCATTTCTGTGCAGAAATTTTAAAGGCTTATGTAGTTAAATGTATCAATCATTTCTTCTACGGCTTCTAAATTTCATATCTTGGTGAGAAAGATGTAAGTCACCTGTATTAATTTGCTAGGGCTGTCATAACAAAGTACCACAGACTGGGGGGCTAAAACAACAGAAAATTTATTTCCTCTCAGTTCTGGAGGCCTGAAGTCTGAGATTGAGGTATCGTCAGGGTTGGTTTCTTCTGAGGCCTCTCTCCTTGGCTTAGGCTGCTGCCCTGTCCCTGAGTCTTCATGTGGTCCCGTCTCTGTGTTCTAACCTCCTTTTCTCCTATGGACACAAGTCAGATTGGATTAGGGCCCACAGCAATGACCTTATTTTAACTTAGTTACCCTTTTAAAGACCTACCTCCAAAAAAATAAATAAACAAATAAAAATAAATAAAGACCTACCTCCAAAAATAGTCACATTCTGAGACACTGGGGATTAGGACCTCATCATATGAATTTTCAGGGTATATAATTTAGCCCATAACATCACCCAGAATTATTTTTAAAAATTCTCCCATGTTTTCTTCCAGCACTCTTATGGTTTCATTTTAAACATCTAATAGTTGATCCATCTGGAATTTGTTTTGATATAAGGAATGAGATAACAATCTGATTTTATTTTATTTTGTAGATAGTAAGCTAAATGTCCCAATGCTATTTATTAGTAATCTTTTCCCCCCAAATCTTGAAATTCTTCCTTTATCTTACAGCCAATTTCCATGTATACCTGGGTCTATTTCTGGATACTATTTTATACCACCAATCTGTCTATTCCTGTGCCACTACCAGACTTTTAATTATGGTAATTTTATAATATATTTTCATTTTTAGGGCTAATTTACCCTCTTATTTTTCTCTTTCAGAATTTTCATCACCATTTTTGCATATTTGCTTACAGCATTTACTTTAGTATTGCCTTGCCTAGTTGTAAAAAAAAAATCTGACAGCATTTTTATTGGGATAAGGTAGATACGTAGATGAATTTCAGAAAGACTTTTCAAGTTCATATTATTGAGAATTTACATGTTTACTTCTTTGTACTGCTTAAATTTTTAACCATGTACTACATGTGTTATTTTTTTATAACCAGGAAAAAAATTCACTTCCAGTTTAAAAAAAATTAAAAATAAAAGAATACAACAGAGGTAAACAATGATTAGCAGAGATAAATTTATCTAGAGAAGCCATTTTGGGGCTCCTTAAATTCTAAACCCCACAATTACGGCTTCCTTTTGGTTTATGGATAAGTCTTGCTTTCTCACAGTTGGAACAAAATAGATTCAGCAACACATTTTGACATAGTCTGCTTGTTATACTAATGAGAATCGTTAGTTCTCCCTTCTGCTCTGTCTCATTTCTTCAAATTCAAAAGATACACTCCTCTCTCAGAGGTTGTCTAAGCTGAGAGAGGCGGACTGTAAACTTGGCAGGTTTCCCTAACATTCCCCAGCCATGGCATTGTCTGACTCAACTGAAAAGCATCAGGTTTCTAGTGACACAGGAGCTGCTTCGGTCCTGTTCCAGCCTCACCAGCAACCAGCCACTTTTCTCTCATGAGCTCAAGTGTCTTCCCTGCCCCTCCTGAAGAAGTGCAAGCCCAAGGAGAGACCCTCAGTAAGCAGTCCAGGCACTTACGTGGGTCGTTAATGTAGTGAGGAGGTGATCAGGAGTTACGCTTTTTTTTAAGAGATCATTTCTAGTGTTGTTTCTTGGTTTCCAGGTTAAGTGAAGGCCAACTAGTTCTTCTATTTTCTTCCTTGCCCCATTTTCTTTCACTCATTCACTCATTTCAGCACATATATGAGAGTAATCATTCCAAAATGTAAGTCATAACCATGTCACTCTTCGGCTCATAGCCCTCCACTGAGTGTGCACCTCACCCGAAGTAAAAACTGAAGTCCTTACAATGGCCTACTTCCTCTCTACATGATCTAGCCACTGATTCCCAATCTCATCTCCAATTTTTCTACTTATCATTCACTCTACTCTAGCCACTGGCCTCCTTGCTGTCCTCTTGTTGCCAGAACTCTCTTCAGCTAGCGACATGGATCACTCCCTCACCTCCTTCAGTGCTTTACATAAATGTCATCATCTCAGTGAGGCATTTTCTGGTCCCCCTACCTAAAATTGTAAGCCCTACAACTGACGGAATGGGAGAAGATATTTGCAAATGACATATCAGATAAAGGGTTAGTGTCCAAAATCTATAAAGAACTTATCAAACTCAACATCTAAAAAACAGTGAAGAAATGGCTAAAAGACATGAATAGACACTTCTCCAAAGAAGATATCCAGATGGCCAACCAACGCATGAAACAATGCTCAACATCACTCATCATTTGGGAAATACAAATCAAAACCACAATGAGATACCACCTCACACCTGTCAGAATGGCTAACATTAACAACTCAGGCAACAACAGATGTTGGCCAGGATACAGAGAGAGAGAGGATCTCTTTTGCACTGCTGGAGGGAATGCAAACTGGTACAGTCACTCTGGAAAACAGTATGGAGGTTCCTCAAAAAATTAAAAGTAGAACCACCCTACGACCCAGCAATTGCACTACTAGGTATTTATCCAAGGGATACAGGTGTGCTGTTTCAAAGGGACACATACATCCCCATGTTTATAGCAGCACTATCAACAATAGCCAAAGTATGGAAAGAGCCCAAATGTCCATTGACTGATGAGTAGATAAAGAAGATGTGGTATATATATATATATATATATATATATATATACACACACACACACACACAATGGAGTATTACTCAGCAATCAAAAAGAATGAAATCTTGTCATTTGCAACTACATGGATGGAACTAGAGGGTATCATGCTAAGTGAAATTAGTCAGTCAGAAAAAGACAAATGTCATATGACTTCACTCATATGAGGACTTTAAGAGACAAAACAGATGAACATAAGGAAAAGGAAGCAAAAATAATAGAAAAACAGGGAGGGAGGGGCGCCTGGGTGGCTCAGTCGGTTGAGCGGCCAACTTCGGCTCAGGTCACGATCTCGCGGTCCGTGAATTCGAGCCCTGCGTCGGGCTCTGTGCTGACAGCTCAGAGCCTGGAGCCTGTTTCGGATTCTGTGTCTCCCTCTCTCTGACCCTCCCCCGTTCATGCTCTGTCTCTCTCTGTCTCAAAAATAAATAAACGTTAAAAAAAAATTAAAAAATAAAACAAACAGGGAGGGAGACAAAACATAAGAGAATCTTAAATATGGAGAACAAACAGGGTTACTGGAGGGATTGTGGAGTGGTGATGGGCTAAATGGGTAAGGGGCGCTGAAGAAGACACTTGTTGGGATGAGCACTGGGTGTTATACATAGGGGATAAATCGTTGGAGTCTACTCCCAAAATCATTGTTGCACTATATGCTAACTAACTCGGATGTAAATTAATTAATTAATTAAAAAATTATATATCCTCTACTTAGACAAATGTATTTTCATGATGTTGTCTTGTTTTAAATAGAAATTTTGGACTCCTTGGAGTTCTTGCTGGAACACGACAGTGTGAGGCGAGCCAGCCTCCAGTTGTCTCCATGTTTTCTTCCCATTTCTGGCTCAGAAAGTTTTAGGGGATGATAGAGCAGTAGCTGCAGAAAAACTGAAGGCAGAGGGCAAAGAGAACTTCCAAATCTCACCCTTGAGCTGAGCTGAGCATTTCAGGACATCTTAGTTTTTATTATCATTACAGAAATTCATTTCTCAGCATTGGAAAATACTCAGGAATGCTGGGATCCACTGAAAAACCTCAGGTTGCATGCTCTAGCCTAGGCCCTGCACACCATTGGACTTGACCTCACCTGCCACTTGAAGTCCTCTCCCACAAATGGCTTCCCAGGAGTACCAGGCCCCTTTCCATGGGCTTGACAAGACCAAATCAGAGGTGTAAGCAGAGATAGACATGGCAGGAAGTTTTAAAGAATGGGTCCTGAAACACTATGTTTTCCAATCATTCTACATTCCTTAACAAGAACAGGATTTCAGCGTGTGTTCCTTTACAAGAACAAGATTAGGTACTTGTTATCTGAACATGAAGTACAGGTTGGTGTGTCAAGAATTTCTAGAGGAGGTGGTGGTGGAGAATAGTAGACACTATCATGATAGATGGATATCTAGACTCTGAGGGTACCTCCAGAGTTTCCACCCAAATAAGAATAAACTTCTGCCTGATGTTAGGCCTCATTGTCACCAGTAGGATGGTAAATTGAATTTATCCAGGCTCACGGTAGCTGATTTGCTTTCTAGTATTTATGTCAAGGAGATCATGAGAAGCCAAAACTCCTGCCAGGAGACATTGTACTGCCAGGTAGAAAGAGTCTTTCCAAAAATAAGGTCAAAACATGGGGAGCCTGAGTGGCTCAGTAGGTTAGGTGTCTGACTTCGGCTCAGGTCATTATCTCACGGTTCATGAGTTCAAGCCCCACATCAGGTTCTGTGATGACAGATCAGAGCCTGAAGCCTGCTTCAGATTCCGTGTCTCCCTCTCTCTCTGCCCCTTCCCCACTTGTGTGTGCCCTCTCTCTCTCTCAAAAATAAACACTACAAAAAAAAAATTGGATACAGTGTTTTGAATAAGAACTGATAAACATTCTCTGGGAATCTGTATAAGCACTTGGCCAGAAGGACTGGGTAAGCCATTCTTTCTTTTTTATTTTTTTTTAAAGTTTATTTATTTATTTTTGAGAGAGAGAGAGAGAGCAAGTGGGGTAGGGGCAGGCGGTGGGGGGAGAGAGAGAATCCCAAGCAGGCTCTGTACCGTCATCATGGAGCCTGTTGCAGGGCTCGAACCAACCAACCATAAGATCATGACCTGCGTTGAAATCAAGAGTCAGATACTTAACTGACTGAGCTACCCAGGCGCCCCTAAGCCATTCTCTCTAACCCCACTCCTTCTTTCACACAACAACAGTTGCCTAAAGTATGAAAAGTAAAGAAAGCAAACAAAGCCATATATATGTCTACCAACCAGCTGGCAATAAGATTGTGTTTGCTACAGACTCCCATGATAAAGGCCATATTGTCTTAATTACATGATCACACACAAATGCTTACTGAGTTCTTATGAGGTGCAGAGTGTTAGGGTCAATACTGTGGCAGTTGGGGGGAGGTAGAAGACATTGGTCCTTCCTTTAAGGAATTGATAACGTTAATTGGAAGATAAAATCTAAACAGTGTACATAGAAAATTAAAAAAAAAAATAGGAGTGTTTGGAAGAGTTTGGCAGTTGCTCAAAAAGTTAAATGTGGAGTTACCATTTCATTCAGCAATTCAATTTCTAGGTATTTACTGAAGAGGAAAGAAACCACATGTCCACACAGGGAACCCTGGGGTGCTCAGTGTGTTGAGTGTCCAAGTCTTGATTTCAGCTCAGGTCGTGATCCCAGGGTCATGGGATTGAACCCCATGTAGGGCTTAGAGAGAGATTTTCTCCCCCTCTCTCTCTGCCCCTCCCCTGCACACTTACACACACTCTCTCTGTAAAAACAAAACAAAGAACATATGTCCACACAAATATTGTATATGCATGTTCACTGCAGTACTATTCACAATAGCCAGAGGTAGAAATAACCCAAATTTCCATCAACAGAGGAATAGATAGACAAATGTGGTATGTCTATACATTGGAATGTTATTCAGCCATAAAATGGAATAAAGCATTTTGGTCCAATAAGAAATATAGATGTTTGGTCTTTGTTCCTGGTTCCTGGCACAGAGCTCCTAATACCCTTGGAATTTCCTATGTGATAGGGTACTAGGAGAGTCTTTTGTTGTTCATAACAAGCCCCTTTCAACCATATCTGAGGTCACACTAATAAGGTGACTCTTGGTGGACCCCTATCTAGCTTCACGGTGGGAGCTGGTTGCAAGCAACACCAGCCATGGATTAGTGCTAGAAGTCTCAGTCCCACTCCCAACATCCAAGAAGGAAAGAGAGACGGAAGATTGAGTTCAATCACCACCTGCTAATGATTTAATCAATTAGTGATGAAGTCTCCATAAAAACAACCCCTAAACAATGGGTTTTGGAGGGCTTCCAAGTTAGTGAACACATCAAAGTGCTGGGAGGGTGGCATGCCCTGAGAGGCCATGGAAGCTCTGTACCTCCCTTCCCCTTACCCTCCCCATTCATGTCTTCCACGTGGCTGTTCTGAGTTAAAACTGATAACAATAAGTAAAGTGCTTTCCTGAGTTCTGTGAGCTAGAGTTATTCTAGTGAATTATCAAACATAAGATGTGGGTTGAATTTGTGGTTGGCTGGGCAGAAATATGGGTAGCCTGGGGACCCCAGAAGCAGCTGGTGTCTGCAGTGGGGGCAGTCTTGTGGGACTGACCCCTTAACCTTGTGGAGTCTGATGCTAACTCCCGGAGTTAGTGTCAGAAGTGAACTGAATTGCAGGACACCCAGCTGGTAGCAAGGAGCTGGTCAATGTCAAGAAGAAACCCTAGAAGTACTGACACATGCTATAACATGGATGAACCTTGAAAATGTTATGGTAAATAAAACAATCCAGACGCAAAAGGCCACATATTATATGATTCCATTAATGTTAAGTGCCCAGAATAGACCAGTTATAGAGACAGAAAGTAGATTCATGGGTGGCAGGGACTTGGAAGAGGGGGAGAACTGGGAGTGGCTATTAATGTTCTGTTTGGAGTGATAAAAATGTATGAGAATTAGATAGTGGTGATGATTCATAACTTTGTCAATCTACTGAAATCCACTGAATTGTATGCTTTAAAAATAAACAGGGATGCCTGGGTGGCTCAGTCGGTTAAGTGTCCGACTTCAGCTCAGGTCATGCTCTCACAGTTTGTGGGTTCAAGCCCTGCGTCGGGCTCTGTGCTGACAGCTCAGAGCCTGGAACCTGCTTCGGATTCCGTGTCTCCCTCTCTTTCTGCCCCTCCCCTACTTGCGCTCTGTGTCTCTCTGTCAAAAATAAATAAACATTAAAATATTAAAAAAAAAAAAAGCAAACAAGGGGAAGAAGTGTGACACGGTTATACGTGAAAAGCTATCACACCAGCTCTCCCTGCAAAGAGCATTGCATTGTGAAGGAGGCACTATAATGACACACAGGAGAAATTATAGCTTCCAGTCAACTGACAGTGACTTCAAAATAGCTGATTCCATAATGGCTATTTTCAGGCTATTGCCTTGGCTTAGCCTAATACAGAAACAAAGTGTTCCTTTTTTTTTTTTTTAACATTTATTTATTATTGAGAGACAGAGAGAGACAGAGCATGAGCAGGGGAGGGGCAGAGAGAGGAGGAGACACAGAATCCGAAACAGGCTCCAGGCTCTGAGCTGTTAGCACAGAGTCCGACGCGGGGCTCAAACCCACAAACCGCAAGATCATGACCTGAGCCGAAGTCGGATGCTTAACCAACTGAGCCACCCAGGCGCCCCAGAAATCAAGTGTTTCTATCTTAATCACATAGTCAAATCTTTGCTGACTCCCAACATCTACTTTCCTCTTAGCCTTTTTTAACTGGTTACAAGAAATCACTTGTTATTTCCAGCTAAAAATAGATATCAGAGATATGAAAAGACTAAGGTTGTCGTATTAGCCTGTGTTCTTCCTGGAAGGCAAGGATTGAGACCAAGCCTTGAGTAAAAGTATTTGGGGGTGGGGGGTAGTAATTGCATAGAGGTAAGGAGAGTAAAACAAGAAAGGAGAGAAAACCAATACGAAGGTGTGATCTGAAAATGGTTGTTATAGGAAATTGCGTCTCCTTCACTTTAAGGCTTTTTGAGGAGCCATGTGGAATGGACTTAGAATTATCCACTCTAGATCAGGTAGGACTGATTCTTGATCACATGGCTCAAGGTTAGTTTCATGGGTCACTGACTCCTCTGTACTTCTAGATTGTATATGCATGAGTGCTGAGTGGATTCTGTAGGTGTCCCTCACCTCACTCTCTGAGTTCTGGCACAGAACATTAAAAATTATGCCAGAGAAAAGTTGGTTGCTTCTCCATGGGACTTCTACCATTAATTCCCCTGCTTTTCAGGCCTTTAGATTTGGACTGGAACTATACTACCAACTTTCTTGGGTGCCCATCCTGCAGATAGCAGATCATGAGACTTCTCAGCCTCCATAATCTACTCCTTTTGATGACATGGTACTAGAGGACCTTGAATGCATGTAAAATCATGTCTAATTGGATCTTTAACATGAAGTTGAGAGAGTAACAATGAGTTATCCAGCTATTGAGAGATCATACAAACCTCTTTCTTACTCCCTCAAGGGACAGCTAGCTACCATATTGTGAGGACATTCAAGCAGCCATATGGGGTAGAGAAGACCCTGTGGGGAAGAGCTGACACTTCCTGCCAACAGCCAGCATTGATTTGTTAGCTATGGACAAGGTGCAGTCTAGGATGTGGGCCCTCACCAAGCACTGAAAATGCCAGCACTATGATCTTGAACGTTCCAGCTTCCAGAACTGTGAAAAATAAATTTCTGTTGTTTATAAGCTAAAAAAAAAAAAAAAAAAAAAAAAATTGGGGCTAGAGTAAAAGGTGAGCTGATTAATAATTTTAAAAATATTATAACACCTTAAATTTATACAATTAAACATTTTTTTAAACATTTATTCATTTTTGAGAGACAGAGAAAGGTGTGAGCGGGGTAGAGGCAGAGAGAGAGGGAGACACAGAATCCGAAGCAGGCTCCAGGTTCTGAGCTGTTAGCATAGAACCTGATGCGGGGTCAAAACTTATGAACCATGAGATCATGACCTGAGCTGAAGTTGGACACTTAACCGACTGATCCACCCAGGCGCCCCTAGACAATGTTAATGTCAAATATACTTCAGTAAAAAAAACTCATGCAAAATAAAAAATATTATAGACAATGAATGCTAAGAGATCAATAAAAGAAAGAATCATTTCAAGCTGCAGAGGTAGGGATTATAACATAGGTGAAACTTGGATTTGTAACATTAACATAGTTCTATATCATAGTTATCTGGTTTTGTTACCGTATTTACTGAAATATAATATATTTTACTTATATATGGCTTCCAATTTGAGTAGTTCTCACTTTCCTTACCATGCAGGGAGTCTAAAAACATATAAACATAAAAGAAAATAAGACTGGAGAAGGATAGTTTTTTCAACAAATGGTGCTGGGAAAACTAAATATACACATGCAATAGAAGAAGTTTGACCTTTACCTTACACAATATACAAAAAACTTTTAAAAAAATGGTTGAAAGACCTACATACAAGAGCTAAAACTATAAAGTGCTTAGAAAAAAACTCAAGGGAAATTTTCATGATATTGAATTTGAAAATGATTTCTTGCATCTGACACCAAAAACACAGGCAGCAAAAGAAAAAGTAAATAAATTGAACATAATCAAAATTAAAACATCTATGCATAAAAGAACACTATCAAAATAGTGAAAAGACAGGGGTGGCTCAGTCAGTTGAGCCTCTGACTTTGGCTTAGGTTATGATCTCACAGTTCATGGGTTCACTGCTGTCAGTGCAGAGTCCACCCTGGATCTTCTGTCCCCTTCTCTCTCTCCCCCTTCCCCACTCATTCTCTCTCTCTCTCTCTCTCAAATAAAGTAAACATTAAAAAAAGAGAGACAGTGGAAGGATAGCTCACAGAATGGAAGAAAGTATTTGCAAATCATATATCTACTAAAGGGTTAGTATCCAGAATATACAAAGAACTCCTACAATTCAATGACAATGAAAGAGACTACCCAATACAAAAATGGGCAAAAGACTTGAATAGATATTATTCCAAGACAGATATATAGATGGTAAATAAGCACATGAAAAAAATGATCAATATCACTAGCCATTAGAAAAATACAAACCATATTAAGATACCACTTCAGACCCATTAGGACAGCTACTATTTTAAAAAACCAAAACAACAGTGCCTGGGTGGCTTAGTCAGTTAAACATCTGATTCTTGATTTTTGGCTCAGGTCATGATCTCACAGTTCATGGGTTTGAGCCCCACATCGGGCTCCCATGCTTGCTTGGGATTCTCTCCCCCTGCCCTCTCAAAAATAAATAAACTTAAAAAAAATGTTAATAACAAAAGGTGGTAAGGATGTAAAGAAATTGGAACACTTGTGCTTTGCTGATGTCAATGTAAAATAGTGCAGCCACTGTGAAAAACAGTTTGGTGGTTCCTAAAAAGCTAAACATAGAATCACCATATGATCCAACAATTCTACTACTGGGTATACACCCAAAGAATTGAAAGTAGAAACTCAAACAGATATCTTACATCCATATTATAGCTGAATTCTTCACAATAGCCAAAAGATAGAAAGAACCATGTGTTCAAAAGATGAATGGAAAAACAAAATATGATATACCTATAATGAAATCTTGTTCAGCCTTATTAAAGAAGGAAATTCAGGGGCGCCTGGGTGGCTCAGTCGGTTGAGTGTCCGACTTCAGCTCAGGTCACGATCTTGCGGTCTGTGAGTTCAAGCACCGCATCAGGCTCTGTGCTGACAGCTCAGAGCCTGGAGCCTGCTTCAGATTCTGTGTCTCCCTCTCTCTCTGCCCCTCCCCTGCTCATGCTCTGTCTCTCTCTCTCAGTCAAAACTAAATAAAACATTAAAAAAAGTTTTTTTTAATTTAAAAAAAATAAAGAAGGAAATTCTGACACATGCTACAAAAAAGATGAACCTTAAAGACATACTATGTGACCTAAGCTAGACATGAAAGTACAAACATTATATGATACCACTTATATGAGGTACCTATAGTAGATAAATTCATAATGACAGAAAATAGATCAGAGGTTACCAAGCTCTGAGGAGGGAGGTATGTGGAATTATTGTTTAATGGGCAGAGATTCTGTGGGGGGTCACAAAAAAGTTTTGAAAATAGACACTGGTGATAGTTATACCACATTGTGAATGTAATTAATGTCACTGAATTGCACACTTCAAAATATTTAAAATGGTAAATTTTATATTGTGTCCTTTGTCATAATAAAAAAAGTACCAAAAGGAAGGAAGGAAGGAAGGAAGGAAGCAAGAGAGGAAGGGAAAAAGGGATGGAGGGTGGGAGGATATAATGCTAAAAGTTCTTCAAAGGGACCCCTTCAGCAACATCCAGGGCAAATCTGTACCATCTTAAATTAATAAAACAACTTTCTCTGGGAAAGACAATTGTGTGTCAAACAGGATATCTATAGCTGCAGTGCCTGGTAGTGACAATGCATTGAGAAAAGTAGTTTCGGGTTGGGCAGTTGGCTAGAGTTACTCTGAAATCAAATCCCTAGAAGGTTTAGCTTTCTTTTTCACCTATTTGTTTAGCTCCTCTTTCATTGTCAAGAGCCAAGGCCAAGGCCAAGGCCAAATCACCACCTGGCACCCAAGGATTCAAGGGAAACTTTGATGCACTATCACAGCGTTTCTTCAGCTTCTGCCACAAACTGCCAGAATCCTTTGTCTGATACCCTATCTGTCCTGCACTGCCGTCTTTGTTTTTAAAATGTCAGTCTTTGCGTCCTTCTAGGCTTTTTCTCCAGAGTTGCTGAATGGGGCTCAAGAACTGTTTTTCTGGTTCTTCCTGTTTAGCACCTGGTGTGATTGTCCTCTGAGATTCACAACAAAAGGTTTTCCCTAGCAGTTTCCTTTGACTGTGGTATACAACCAACTCCAGCTGGTTTTGAGCCATGAACCTGTGCACTCTCTCCACTCTCTTCCTTATTCTACCTTCAGATCTTCTTTGTGAGACCCAAGAAGTGCCTGTCCCCACAGCCACCACGTGTTAAAGTTTGTGGCAGGCACTCCTGCCTTTGGCACTATTTCCCCTGAGAACTTACTGCTTGTTCTTTTCCATGATTCTTCTAGGCTTTGTCTTTCTCTGCTTGTATCCTGTGGGGAAGGATTTACCTCTCTCCTTCAAAGGCTTACACTGGGCAGGATCTCGGGCCTATGACCATTTTTCAGAGAATCGTGTACACAGGAAAAAGTTTGAGAAATGTTCTCTTAAATGCTTCCTTGCCCAAATTTAATTTTGACATCTTAACCACATAAAAGTTTTTTTTAACTGACACAAAAATTTACCATAAAAATTACCATCTTAACTATTTTTTTTAGTGCAGAATTCAGTAATACACATCCACATTGTTATGCAATCTCCAGAACTCATTTCATTTTGTAAAATTGAAACTCTGGGGGTGCATGGGTGGCTCAGTCAGATGAGCGACTCACTTTGGCTCAGGTCATGATCTTGCAGTTCGTGAGTTTGGGCCCCGCATTGGGCTCTGTGCTGACAGCTCAGAGCCTGGAGCCTGCTTCAGATTCTATGTCTCCCTCTATCTCTTCCCCTCCCCCAACTCATGCTCTGTCTCTGTCTCTCTCTCAAAAAATGAATAAACATTTAAAAAAAATTAGGGGCGCCTGGGTGGCTCAGTTGGTTAAGCGTCTGACTTCAGCTCAGGTCATGATCTCACGGTCTGTGAGTTTGAGCCCGCTCTGTGCTGACAGCTCAGAGCCTTGAGCCTGCTTCAGATTCTGTGTCTCTCTCTCTCTCTGACCCTCCCCCATTCATGCTCTGTCTCTCTCTGTCTCAAAAATAAATAATTAAAAAAAAACACATTTTAAAAAATTTAAAAAAACAAAAACAACAACCCTGAAACTCCGTGTCCATTAAACAGCAGCTCCTCTTTTCTCCTCCCCACCCGCAGCCCCTGGCAGCCACCATTCTACTTTTTTTTTAGTTTTATCTATTTTTTTGTTCTTTTGAGAGAGAGAGTGGAGGAGGGGCAAAGAGAGAGGGAGAGAGAGAGAGAATCCTAAGCAGGCTCCACATCGTCAGTGTGAAGCCCCATGAGGGGCCTGAACCGACGAACTATGAGATTATGACCTGAGCTGAAATCAAGAGTCAGTCACTTAACCAACTGAGGCACCCAGATGCCCCATCTACTTTCAATCTTCATGAATTTGACTACTCTAGGTACCTCGTATAAGTGGAGTCACACAGTATTTGCCTTTTTGTCATTGGCTTATTTCACTTAGCATAATGCTTTCAAGGTTCATCATTTTTGCAGCATTTGTCAGAATTTCCTTCCTTTCTAAGGCTGGAGAATATTCCATTGTATGCATATACCTCATTTTGTTTATTCATCTTTCAATTTTGGCTATTGAACATGAGTGTATAAATACCACTTTGAGACCCTGTTTTCACTTCTTTTGGATATATACTCAAAAGCAGGATTGCTGGGCCATATGGTAATTCCATTTTTAGTATTTTGAAGAATTGCCATATTGTTACATAAAAGTTTAGAGGATAACAAAATCACCAAGAAATGATGAATGGAAGAAACTGGACCAAAGTGATACACGATGATAAGTCTGAATCTTAAAATTCATGATCAATATTTACTTTGTTTTTACAGTTTCTATACATCTGTCTCTTTTCCTTTCATTTTAGTCTACAGAGTGGGATTGTAGTCTTTTGTGTGTGCCTGAGGCCTATAGTAATTGTCTCAGTTTATTTGAGTGCCTTTAGGATGAACAACTGTGGAAGAAAGGGGAAGGAAGTAGAACTGAGTAGAAGGAGAAGTTGAGCTGCCATGCAGCCTCATCCCAACCCCATAGGGAAGTGTAGAACTAAGATGGCTCATCAAGTAATTTCATGTTTGGCCAAAATAGCAGTCTTTATACCCTCCTTGGTCATTGGATATGAGCTGCCTTGGGAAGAACATGACCTTGATCTAGGGGGCTCTCTGCAGTTGAGATAAGCTCTGAAACCTGTAGCTGTTAGTCATTCGAAATAGCTGGGGCCACAAGTCCATCCTTGAAAGGGGGGTCTGGGTGGCATACCATCATGTCCAACACATTAGTTTTTGTGAGAGCCTGCTGAGGGAAGCTTCAGAAGCACAGAAAATCATGCACCACAGGCACTGTAAGGGGGTCTATGTGTGATGGTTAAAACCATGGACTCTAGAGCCAGAATCCTTGGTTTGAATCCTTGGTTCTATACTTCCCAGCTGTGTGACGTTGGTTAGGTAATGACCTCCCTGTGCTTCAGTCCCCTCCTGGGACTAAGGGTCCTACTAGACTCTATCTCTTATATGTATTCTTAGAATCAAATGAGGGGCACTGGGTGGCTCAGTCGGTTAAGCGTCCAACTCTTGATTTTGGCTCAGTTCACGATCCCAGGGATCAAGACCCATGTCAGGCTCCATGCTTAGCTTGAGATTCTCTCTCTATCCTTCTGCCCCTCCACTCTCCCCAGCTCGCAATCTCTCTCTTCTCCTAAAAAAAAAAAAAAAAAAAAAAAAAAAAAAAAAAAAAAATCAAATGACCTAATGTGTATTAAGTGCTTAGGATAATTTCATGCCCAGAATAAGCACTCTATGTGTAACTATTATTATAGATATAAAAAGTCTTATGAAAACTTTGAGATAGGGGTTTTAGAACCAACAGAAACAGTGGGAAAGAAAGTTGAGGGAATCCAGAGAACTGGGTGTAAAAAGAATAACAAAGATGAGCAAGGAAGGACTAGAGGATGAGAAATGAGATACATAGAGAAAATAATAAACATGGGGGAAAATTATCCGATTGAATATTCAAATCAAAGAGCAACAAATTAAACAATATGAGAACATGATTGGGGAGTTGGTTCTCTGAATATTCTGAATATTTAAAGTTTACAGTTACTTGCAGCAACACTGCTTCTGCTTCCCACTCCCTTTTTCCAGTCATCTCACCATATTTTACCTTCTTCCTACTCACTTTTCAAGTCCCAACCCCCTCCTGACCAATTACTAAGAACTGTCACTGTAGGAATATTTCAAATGCAAACACAGTACATTCTATTAATAGAATGTGAATGTTGTCATGAAGCAGATCAAGCAAAAGATGAGACAAAACCAACCCACAGAAGATGAATATAAGCACATCATTCCGTCAAGTGGTAGTTAAGGACAAAGCAAATGTGCTGTAAGAGAAAACAGAGTTTAAACCCATGAGCATAGGGGCACCTGGCTGCCTTAGTCGGTGGAGCACACAACTCTTGACCGTGGGGTTGTGAGTTCAAGCCCCATGTTGGGTGCAGAGATTAGTTAAAAGTGAAATCTTAAAACAATATAGGGGCACCTGTCTGGCTCAATTGATAGAGCATGTGACTCTTGATTTCTGGGTCATGAATTGGAGCCCCACTTTGGGTGCAGAGATTACTTGGAAAAAAAACTACTGTTTTTAAAAGCAACAAAAAATAAAATAAAATAAAAATAAACTTGTGAGCATAATGTTAAGGAAATATGTACCCTTAGCCCTTTCACACTGGGCCATCAACTGTCCCAGAGGAAAAAACTGTACCTGGTAGGAGTGAAATGGAACTGCTTATAGCACATAGAATCTGTCTTGATTCTGTGAGACTGAACCCTGGTGATGCATATAAAAATCACATATTTTTCAAGCTAGAACATAAAAAAAGGTACCTTGTACCTTTAAGGTACCTTGTACCAGTTAAGTATACTGACAATGATCTTTAATTGTTCTGACTCAGTGAGAGTCCTGTCACTATCCCATACATGTAAGCTAGACCTCTCCCTGTGTGCTATGCTTACGCAGAGGACGTGGGATTTCACAGAGCAAACCCCACCCAAACCTCCGAGAAGGGAGTCCTCTTTATTAAGTATGGTCTGAGTTTTAAGCCAATTATTTGCATTTTTAGTGTGTATATGATTCTGTGTTGTATTGTATACTTGATTTCTCTCCCGACTTCCCAGAATAACAGCACATCTTTGAAAAGCAGCTAAACTCCTGAAAAAACTCAGAACCAAAGGAGATGAGCAGGAACTGATCCCCAAGTTCAGAGCTCCGTCTTTAGCTGCTTTGCCAACAATGGAAGTATTATTCTCATCCCTCCATCAGCAGGATCCATTGTTCTCTGGTTACAACAGGAGTGAGATAAACAGCAGCTGTGAGGCCCCTGCCCTTCCTCCTCCAGGCCTGGGTACTAAATGTGAGAAGCCTGGCATTAGTACAAAGAGTTCTGACAGTTCTTGAAAGACAGAGTTGATGAAAATGGGGGCATAAGATTCACTCTTTAAACACCATGTATTATCTGCAAGGAGAGAGTAGCAGAAGGCTGAGGTGTTACAATAACTGTTATCACTAATATTTTCCCATATTCTGCACACGAGATAACTAGAGAAATAACTAAATCTGCCTATAATTTATGTACATATATTTGCATTTGCCAAGCCTTACATAGTCTTTGGGTCAATTTTCAAGTTTTTCTCCTTTTTTTCTTGTTTTAATTTTTTTTTAATTTTTAATGTGTATTTTTGAGACAGAGAGAGACAGAGAGCAGGCAAGGGAGGGGCAGAGAGACAGGGAGACACAGAATCCAAAGCTCCAGGCTCCGAGCTGTCAGCACAAAGCCCAATACAGAACTCGACACAGAGCTCGAACTCACGAACCCACAAGATCATGACCTGAGCTGGAGTCAGACACTTAACGACTGAGCCACCCAGGTACCTCATTTCTTGTCTTGATGTGTATGGTTCCTTCCTGCACCTTACCGCCTCAGATTCCTTACAATATACACTCAAGTCTCATTTTTCATGCTAGTTCTGTTCTATGAAGTCACTGTGAACACTGAGTTAGTGAATCCTGAAACATTGTTCCTACAGAAATTACAGGGTTAGGTTCCTATGAGTCTCTAGTCACAACATTGTCGCTAACATCGTTTATGTGTGTTTCTGTTTAAAGACATCTTATTTAATATATATTATTGATTCATTACCATTGAGCTTACAGCCAACAGCCACTATAACTCATGCCTGAATAAAGCTTATTTAACACATACTTTCTTTGTAAGGCAAGTCATATTCTTCTTGCACTTAAGAACACTAGACAGCACTTCAGCACGATACTTAGAGGCCTTTTAAAACAGCAAAATCACCAACAAAAAGTACAGAACTGTGAAAAACATGGCACTAAATAGACCTTGAATAGGACACTTATCTACAGAATGAGAGCTGAAACAAGAAGGCAGAACATCACATCATTTGACCTCAGCTGGAAACATACTTGTGCTTTGGGCAACTCGCATTTTTCACAGCTCTACATATGTGTACATATAAACTCAAAAGCATTTCTAGAGAGGCACCTGGCTGACTCGGTCAGTAGAGCATGCAGCTCTTGATCTCAAGGTTGTGAGTTTAAGCACCAGGCTGGGTGTGGAGCCTACTTAAAAAAAAAAAAAAAAAAAAAAAGCATCACCAGAAGTAAATTTTAGCAGCTAGACAAATTCACAAGGGTACAATCCCATAACTGTACACATTAGTGAATGGGAATGTTTTCTTGGTGAGATCTTGCCATGGCATTAGAAATCAGGAAAACATGGTTCCATAAGCTTTCAGAACATGGAGAATTCTATTCTAAGGACATTTTGAGATGTGCCAACCTTCCTATTCAAGAATGACACTGGCACATTCCCTAACTCCGCTGTCACTAGAACAGACACTGGGAGATGCTTTTCCACTATTCGACATCTATTAGCTCTAAGCCAGTGATTCTCAAGTACTGCCCTGGATAGACTGGCAACATCAGCATCACCTGGGAATTTGTTAGAAATGAAAATTCTTAGGCCCCACTCCAGATCTAAAGAATCAGAATCTCTGGGGAAGAGGTCTGGCAATCAAAGTTTTAAAAAGCCCTCCAGGAGACTCAGCTACATTCTCAAGCTTGAGAGCCCTACTCTAAGTCATGCAATTTATCTGGTCCCCCTGGTGGCTAATGGCCTACAGTAGAGGCCTTCACTGTCCTTTGGGGTAGAAAGAGTCAGGGCTTAAATAGAAGAACTGGGGTCAAATACCACTTCTGCCTTTTACTGTGGGGAAACTTTAAGTTACTTAAATGCTCTGACCCTCCAATTTCCTCATCTGTAAAAATGTGAAGATTTAAAGAAACAGAAGTAGATGAGAAAGTGCTTAGCACACAAAAGGCCCTCAGTAAATGTTAGCATTCTTTCATTTCACTCCCTTTGTTATTCATTCCTGAATAAGATGCGATGGGTGAAGAAAAAACATCCCAGAGAGATAGTTTTCTTTCTTCAGAATAGAATAGAGCTTGGGGTTTTATCTCAGAGAAAACAGTGATCATTTTCATCATTCTCTCTCCTCCCTCCTCTCCTCTCTTCTCTCTCCTTCTGAAAGGAAAGCTGGTACTCTGGTCTAAGTGTAGCTACAGGGGGGAAGACACACTAAAGTCCTTCAAAGAGAACTCAGGCTATTTCATTGAATTCCTGTACCTTAATATACAATTAAAAAGTAAATCCTTGGCGGGGCATCTGGGTGGCTCAGTCAGTTAAGCACCCGACTTTGGCTCAGGTCATGATCTTACGGTTTGTGAGTTTGAGCCCTGCGTCCAGCTCTGTGCTAGAGCTCCGAGCTTGTAGCCTGCTTCGGAATCTGTGTCTCCCTCTCTCTCTGCCCCTCCCCCACTCATGCTCTGTCTCTCTCTATGTCTCTCTCTCTCTCTCTCTCTCAAAAATAAATAAACATTAAAAAAAAAAAAAAAGTAAGTCCTCGGGGCGCCTAGGTGGCTCTGTCAGTTGAGCATCCTACTCTTGATTTTGGTTCAGGTCATGATCCCAAGGTTGTGAGATCAAGCCCTGCTGTCAGGCTCCAGGCTGAGCATGGAGCTTGCTTAAGATTCTCTCTCTCTCTCTCTCTCTCTCTCTCTGCCCCTCTTCCCCGAGTGCTCTCTCTCTAAAATTAAAAACAAAAAATTAAAAATAAAGTAAGTCTTCTGGACCCATTACATACTTCCTATTTCCCTTCTATCTTCTACCTCCACCCGTTGACTTTTTGTTCTACTCTTCTTTTAGCCTAAGACACTAAGGTTTCCTTTCAGTTGACTTGCTAGGGTCCCTTAAGGACTTTCTTTGAAAAATGCGTGAGTATGAGCTCCTGCCAACCACCCCGCCACCGACTTCCCCCCAGATATAGCTACTCATGTTTCAACTTGCTGCCTCTCATCTTGAGTCACGCAGTCATTAAAATCAAAACAGAGCCCAGCAAACTGTTGTGTTTGGAGATTGTAATTCTACATATTGGAAGAATTTTTTCTTTGAAATTGCCTATTTTGTTTCCTCTCTAGAATTGGAATTCATCTTCTTTAGTGACATTATCTTCCTGTATTTAAGGTCTGTTGGGGTCATCTTGTAGACCTGCTGTTGTTGCCAATGCATAAAATAGTTTGTCCCAATCTTGATTTCTTTCCCCTAAATGTTGCTAATGTTCTATAGGATTAATCAATATTTACAATGAGGAAGAGAGGGTACCAATTTTGGAATTTTAATGGGAAAAACCAAGGAGAATTTAATGGTAAAAACCAATTGCCCTGTTCTGAGTCAGGGAAATTCCTTAATACGGGTTTCAAGATACCTCACCAGCCTTCCTGTCTCCAACCCACCTCAATTTTTTTGATACTCCACTCAGACTCTGCTTCAGCTAGACGAACCTAATCACCAATTTCTTCCCTGTGTAATTTTCTTCTCTGAAAAACAGAACTGGAGGAAGCTGAGACCCAGAAAAGAGAAATGATTTATCCAGATCACATTTTGGTCCAGGGCTCTTTCTCCAGCATTACATGTCCCATTCCTACTCATTAGCCATTATCTTAGGCCTTCCTTATTACCCCAAACCTTGCTTTTTCCTTTCTACCAAAACTTGTGTTCAAACTTTTCAAATATCTCTGAAAATTTATCTTCTCTAAGAAACTAGACCTTTCCGGTCTTCATCTGGCTCTAATCACCCCATTTACTCCAAGATCTTTTTTCTTCTCCAGCTATAGAATTATAGACTGTACGGCCATAGAAATTTCTGACTTAGAGGACCATCCCAATTTTTATAGATAAGGACCCAAATTAGCTAAGTCATTAGTTTGAGATTACAAAGCTAGTTAAAAAAACAAAGCCAAGTCTTTGAGTCCTTAATTCAAAATTCTTTTTTACTACACAGTAATATCTATTTGCTTCTTTTGTCTATCCATATTCTCATGTTTTCTCATGACATTCATGCTTCTAATTTCTTTTGTCACCATTACTATCATCATAATCATAATCAACATCATCGCTCAGCATTTCCTCAGAACTCTTTGCACAGTGCTAGTGGGTGTTCTATACTCATTACTGATGGCCCAGCTCCTTACCTCTTTTCCTTTATATCTCAGATGATTACAGTTTTATCACCCTGTGAGTGTCCATCACCTTCAAGCCTCAAGGAAACCAGAGTTGGTACCATGAAAGAAACATTGCTACTGATGCAGGAAATCCACTCATTTATTGGAAACACCAAATATCAAAATAGAACTTGCTGAACTGAAAGAGCAACAAAGATGGGGACCACAGGAAACATAATTTCATGGAAGTTGACCCAAGTCTTGTCTATTAGAATTCACAGGACCCAATACCAACTAGTGTGGAGATGCTGGATTTCAGAAGAGTCTGTTATACCTTGGCTATAATACAATGGACAGCAATGAATTCCTGACTCAAGCTGAGCCAAACTGATTCTCTTGTGGCAATCTAGAATGAAGGCCTAAAAACACTGGTACTTGTCCTTTGGGAGCCAGAATTGTGAAGTGATGTAAAGCTAGAGCCCAGATGGTCATGTCTGTTGATGCTATGAAAGAAGATGAAGCAGATTCTCAGAGAAGCAAAGATGAGACACTCAAAGAAACAGACATCAGTCTTGGGTCCTGATCTGTACTTCTGGTTCCACTTTGTGGTCTATAAGAAACCCAGTAAATCTACCAAACTCCCTCTGCTTATACTTCTTCCTCTTCTTCCTGTTGGCTTGAACTAGTTGAGTGGGTTTCTTTTGCAACCAAGAAGTCTTAACTAAGGCTTCTTCACAGAGGCAACAGCACATAGTTGGGAGGTCTGCCAGGCACCTGCACATAGTTGGGAGGTCAGGGAGAGGGTTGCCAAAGATTCGAAGGCATTGTTTCCTTCTCTGTAGGAGGCAGTACTTGTCGGTGTGTGATTTTCTGTGATTCAGATCTCACAATCATAGATATTTTCCTCGGCCCCACCCCCACCCCCATCCAGGTAAACACAGCAACCGCTGCCACCCTTCAGCATTCACAGAACTTCATTTCCTCCCACTTCCTTCTAAAGAACCTAGGGGACACTTTTTTGGGGTGGAGACAGAAACAATCTCCAATCCTCATTACAGTGAATCCAACTGGCCTTTGGCTTTTTGCCTCTAATCTCTCTGTTGGGAGTGGAAGGGTATATTGCAGAGATTCTCCAATTTCAGTCAGTAGAACAACTACCTTTATGATTTTTGACGTTTCCACATACCACCTATAATTTTCTTAATATTTAAAAAAATATACTTTTTAAATTTTTTGTTTATCCTCACCTATAATATTCATTAATGATACCATGGGTTTGCTATCCATATTATATTTTTCTAATATACATCAAGATGCAAAATTATTACAATAAAAAATATTCTTTAGCACCTAAGATCATCCCATGTGAACCACTTTAGGAAACATTAGTGTAGCATGAACTCTGGAGTTAGACAGGCCTGGTTCAGGTCTTAGCTCTGTCACTTAATACCTGTATGACCTTGGGCAAGTCACTAAACTTTCTGTCTAAACTTCAATTTTGTCATAATGAACATGTTTTTATCAGGATTTTGGTAAACATTAAATGGGGTTAGTTTAGGGGTGCTTGGGTGGCTCAGTTGGTTAAGTGGCCCGGCCGACTCATGATTTCAGCTCAGGTCATGATCTCACGGGTCATGAGTTTGAGCCTCACATCTGGCTCTGTGCTCACAGGGCAAAGCCTGCTTCAGATCCTGTCTCCTTCTGTCTGCCCTTCCTCCACTCACTCACTCTCTCTCTCTCAAAAATAAAGAAATGCTAAAAAAAGTTCTTTTTAAATAAATGGGATTAGTTTAAATATAGTCGGTTTCAACTCCTTAACACAATACCTCGTGCATGGTAAGTACTCAGTAGATGTTAACTATTATTATTGCTGTTGCTGCACCCTCCAATTCTTCACTTTGTCTGCCCTCTTTATTTCTGCCTTCTTCTCTTCTCAGTATATGTTTGAAACAGGCACCACCATGAAATGGGTTTGCTTCCTGAAGTGTATGGAGTTTATACAAATCCCTTCAGAGACCTGGCTAGGAAGCTAAGTGTGGATGGAGCATCTCTAGGTCCAGATTTGTATCTAATGATGTAACTTATTATCCTATTGTGCTGATGTGGCTGAGATAATGACACTGTTTCCGTGGAACCTGGTTTCCAGGGTGTTCAAAGCCCTCTTGGACATTGTCTAACTTTTCCCTATTAAATGTGGACAAGTGGTATCTTCCTCAGTTTTCAGGTGGAGGAATCAAGACCCTAACAGGTCTGACCCAGTACTCAGTAACACTATGACAGAACCACACAAGTGAGTCCAAGATTCCTGATTCAGAGGCCAAGATCGTGCCTTAATTCACATTCCTCATGCTGACGTGGACGACATTAAAAGAGGTGAGTGGACAAAGTGTTCCATGCTCAAATAAGATTTGTACAAAGCATCCAGTGTTTAACAAAGTTAAAGCAGGTTTCTTTTCTGCAGGACTTCTCAACCTTCACTGCCCTAATGTGCATTATGATTCTCCAGCAGAGATACAGAGAATACTCACGTCGCCAGATTGACCACTAAGTATACCTACTTAGCAATTTTTTTTTTTTTTTTTTTTTTGAGAAAAAGAGAGACAGAGTGCAAGCATGGGAGGGGCAGAGAGAGGGAGACACAGAATCCGAAGCAGGCTCCAGGCTCCGAGCTGTCAGCACAGAGGCTGACACGGGGCTCAAACCCACGAACCATGACATCATGACCTGAGCCAAAGTGGGATGCTTAAGTTGGACCCTTAACCAGCTCAGCCACCCAGATGCCCCCCTACTTAGCAATTCTGAGGATAGATTTCCTCAGAGTACTAGTTTGGGAACAGGCCTTAGTTGATCATGTTGGCATGAATTCTACTCCTCTCATTCCTTTCCATTATAAAATCAAGCTACTCTTAGAATGCTGAAAAATAATCACGTCTTAAATTATTTTGCCCCCACATCACCCTTGTCCCACCCTGGAGACTAAGATTTCATTCCTGTATCACAAGCCATTACATGCCTGAGGAACTGATTTCCTCCACAGCGTGTCTTTGATCACATGCTTCCTAATGTGTGATATTTTAACTCTTTATTTGGTTCTTTGGTTTTTTAAAAAATTTGTATCATTTTTTTATTTTGAAAACTTAATATAAGAAAGTAATTATTTCTCATTAAAAAAAAATACTGAGACAAAGAGTTCGAATTATACAGAAATGAAACCAAATCCTACTGCAGCCAAGTCACATAGCAAGGCGATGGCACCCCTAGAAATAGAATTGAAGTATCCTGTCTACTGGCACGAGGCTGTTTTTTCACTACTTCTGTGATTCCTTTGCTTGCATTTACCAGTTAGGTGTATTGCTGAGCCTTTTGAATTATCTTGACTCTGTGTTTCCCATTTGGATGTTTAGTATAAAATACTGTGGGGGAAGGAAAGGAAGAGATAGTTGTAGAAACTGCTTTAGAAATATGAAGTACACCCCAAAATATACCTCCACAGAGAGAACCCCCTTATTATACCAGTGTGGGAGATCAGAACTAATCCCAGGTTAGAGACTCTTCTTGATTATATTGGGCTTTTACTTAGCATCGTAGTTGTGCTAAGGATTGATAAGCAGATTTCTCCTGCGATTGAGGTTCCTTTGCTGTAGGAGAAATAAAGCACAGTCAGTAGAGAGATTCACGCTTTATTCCTTTTTGTTTTCTGAGGAAGTTTGAGGTAGTTTAAACAAAGGATGTCCACACAATAAAGTTAGTATCATGATTGTTTAAAAGTAAGAGGAAGCAAATCAGGAAGGCTACCATACATAGTGAGGACATGTTTGCCTCTGAGCTTCCTGGTAACCATAAAGAAAAGGGAAACAAGTTAAAAAGAAAGGTGGATGCCTACCAATTATCCACAATAGAAAAAGATTTTCCTGGAACTCAATTTTAAAAAATTTGTTTTTCTCACATAGGGGCTGTTGTGTAACGTAATGAGCAATGTCCCAGATAGTAGCTTTATAACAAATGCAGAAAATCTTCATAGGACTATTTCCTGTAACAAGCTTGGATTGGATTCAAGATTATTATAGCAAGACCTAATGGCTATGGCATTAGATTGGTCTTTTTTTATTATTGCAAGTTTTTATTCAAATTCCAGTTACTTAATATACAGTGTAATATTAGTTTCAGGGGTAGGATTTAGTGATTCAACACTTACATACAACACCCAGTGCTCATCACAGTGCCCTTCTTAATTCCCAACACTCGTTTAAACAATGCCCCCATCCACCTCCCCTCTGGTAACCATCAGTTTGTTCTCTGCAGTTAAGAGTCTGTTTTCTCATTTGCCTCTCTTCCCCCCGTCCCATATTCATCTGCTTTGTTTCTTAAATTCCACATATGAGTGACATCATATGGTATTTATCTTTCTCTGACTTATTTTGCTTAGCATAATGCATTATAGCTCCATCTATGTTATTGAAAATAGCAAGATTTCATTCTTTTTTATAGCTGAGTAATATTCCATCGTGTATACATACCACATATATCCATTCATCAGTCAATGAACATTTGGGCTCCTTCCATAACTTGGTTATTATTGATAATGCTGTGGAGAGCAAGATACTTATTATTTATAGGCCTCAGTTTCTCCTCCTATAAAAGGAAGGGATTGCCTTTTGGATCAGAGAAGAGGTAGGGAAGCATTATCAAATTCATCTGGGGAGTTTACCAAAATACACATTCCTGCTACATTATCCCTACCCGCAGCATGTCAAATGTTTTGTGAAAAATCATTCCAGATGACTTTTCTTTTAAATACCAAAAAATAATGAGAGTAACATTAACACTCAAACTCTCCACTCAAAATTAATAACTATTAACAGTTATATGTTCTTTAGACCTTAAAAGTAAAAAGAAGAAGGGCGCCTGGATGGCTCAGTTGGTAAAGCGTCCGACTTCAGCCCAGGTCATGATCTCACAGTTTGTGAGTTCAAGCCCCATGTCGGGCTCTGTGCTGGCAGCTCAGAGCCTGGAGCCTGCTTCGGATTCTGTGTCTCCCTCTCTCTCTCTCTGCCCTTCCCCTGTTCGCACTCTGTCTTTCTCTGCCTGTCAGAAATCAATCACTGCTAAAAAAAAATTTTTTAAGTAAAAAGAAGGAATAAAACATTACAGATAAAGATGAAGTCCCTGTACCAGTCAGGGTGGGCTAAACTATACACAGTAACATACAATCCCACACTTTCAGTGGGTGAAAACAACCAACCTCTATTTCTCAATTATGCCTCATGTTCATTGTGGGTTGTTTGGGAACCCTTACGCATTGTCCTCACTCCAGGACCCAGGCCGATGAAGTAGCCTGAAACAACGAAATCTGAAACGTCGCTGATCACTATAGCAAAAGGAAAAAGAACAAAGCAAATTCTACATTTGGTTCTTAAATCTTCCACCTACAAGTAACACTCTATTCACAATCTATTATAGGCTATGCCTAACTTCAAAGCATGTAAGGAAGTACATCCTACCACGTGCATAGTAGGAAAGCCAGAACATTCATGAATAGACACAATGACTATTGTAGTCCCCTATGTTTCTCTCCCCAGACTTATTTCCTCTCCACTTAGAGGTGGCCACTATCAGGAATTTGGTACATACCTAGAGCCTACTTTGTATTTTTGCTACAAAATAGCACTTATAAATAATATATATTATATATAATATTTGTTTATTTTATAAAATATTTGTTAATGAAATTATACCTTTATAATATACATTTTTTTTTAGAGAGAGAGAGAGAGGAGAAAGAGTGTGAGTGGGGGAGAGGGGCAGAGGGAGGGAGAGAGAATCTTAAGGAAGCTCCATGCTGAGTGTGGAGCCAGATGTAGGGCTCAATGTGAGGCTTGATCCCACAACCCTGGGATCATGACCTGAGCCAAAATCATGAGTCAGACACTCAACCAACTCAGCCACCCAGGCGCCCCTATAATGTCCTACAATTTTTTAAAATTTTTGTTTCCAAGATTTACCTATGCGAACTATATACACCTGGTTCATTTATCTGAACTGCTGCATAGAGCTCCATACTGGTAAGTATGCTGTTATTTATTTACCATCCCTTTACACATGAACAAGCCATTTCCAATCTTTTATTATTACTGGTAGTGTGGTATTATAAATATGTCTGAGAGATTCCCTGGCAATCTTTCTCAGTTGGATTTAACAAGGCAAATTCCGATGTCATAATGCAACCACTGCATGTAACTATTTACTTCTCTCCTTGCATCCAGAATGATACTACCTACCGTTCTTGGGAGAGTTGATAAAATTGCTACTCAAGTAATTATCTGTGTTCTGTGGTTCAGATGAAGGCTCTCGTTTAAGAAAGGATGGTTGGAGTGTAACCTAGAAGTAGAACGCAAGGTTTTAAAATGTCCACATTTTCAACTTTTCAACTTTTCTAGATATTGCCAAATTATTTTCCAAAACATACCTTGTAATTTCCATCAGGTGTGTATGAGACTTCTCTTTTTCCTACATCTTTTACTAGCACTTGCTATTGTCAAACATTTTACTTTTGGCCAATCCAGTGTGTGTGAAATAGTATCTCATTTTTGTTTTCAGTTGCATGGTCCTGATTATCATGAAGTGGACTGTTTTTTCCATAGATAGCAACTGACTTTCTTTTTTCTATGCGTCATCTGTTGAAATTCTTTGCCCATTTACTTTCTGGGTTGTTTGTGTTCTTCCTGTTGATTTATAGTAGTTCTTTATACATTTTGAATCTAATGATCTGTGTGTTACACATGTAGCCTATCTCCAGGCGATTCTGATATAACTTCCACCTACATATCCCCCTCCCCACCACTAAAGTCATTTCTGTCTCTAACATTTTACATATCCATGTCATGACTCAACACAAATATAAATATATATCCAAGCCCAGGAAATTTTAAACCAAGCTACAAAGAGTTCTACTAAATATATAGATGCATTTTATGTATTTATCCCTAAGTAACCTCCTCCCTGAACAAAGGACATAATTCTGAATTTGCCTAAATTGCAAAGAACTTTTGAAAGGTGAGATCTGGGAAGGCTGTATTTGGGTAAACACAGTTATTGTTATCCAAAGATCAGCCGGTCCAAATAGTTTCCTCATAGAGGCCTTCTTGGACCTAGTGGGCAACAGAACTGTTTAAAATAAGCAGGCCAGTTCTTTCAATGAAACTGATTTGAGGTTACTCTCTGACAGACTATGGCAGAGCGGTCAATGGTGCTCTGTGCTCATGAATTAGCAGTAGTGTCCTGAAAAGGGAACATTAGCTTAAAAGACATTCTAAGTGCAAAAAGAGTGTAGTATTTATACAAGTAAATGGAAAGTCAAAGATGTCCTAAAACACCATCATTATTAAAATAGCCTACATGCAGGAGTGTGTTAAGATCATGAAGTTATTGATGGTATTTCCTCCCTTGTCTCTAGTTTCTAAATACTCTACAATAAAATTATACTGTGTTAATAATTCAAAAATCAGGGGCGCCTGGGTGGCGCAGTCGGTTAAGCGTCCGACTTCACCCAGGTCACGATCTCGCGGTCCGTGAGTTCGAGCCCCACGTCAGGCTCTGGGCTGATGGCTCAGAGCCTGGAGCCTGTTTCCGATTCTGTGTCTCCCTCTCTCTCTGCCCCTCCCCCGTTCATGCTCTGTCTCTCTCTGTCCCAAAAATAAATAAACGTTGAAAAAAAAAATTCAAAAATCATATTGAGAACCAAAACTGAAATGTAACCCACTCTGATTACAAGGATTCTCAGTTTCTCAAGTAGGCGTTCACCTCAAATAGGAGGAGAAATCAAAGGCAGAAAAGTATAAGGGTCTTTCCTATTTGCAAGCTTTTCAGAGTAAATTTGAAAGTGCTAGAAAACTGCAGGCTTACCTAGGATGGGGGAGGAAGTGGCCAAATGCTTTGACTGAGAAATGTAGAGAAATAGTACTGGTGATGGAGTGGGGAATGGAATGGAGTGAGGAAGGAAAATGGTGGCTCAGCCAAGTTCAGGGGGGCGGCTGCACATGGTCTTCCTCTTAACCACAGTTCACCTGAAAAAAAAAAAAGTGACATGTAGGAGGAAGTGTGGACGGTGATAGCCCTTACTCCTTCCCCAGTTCCTGATCCCAGGGACCACACACCTTTGAAGTTTTCATTGAGGAATCAAGGCCTCCAAAGAAATCTAATTTGCGGTGACCTAAAGTTGGCTCTTGGCTTAGAAATTCCTGGCTCTGAGAAAGACCTACCTATTGGGCCCTTTCCTCATTACACTGTTTGAAGTAGCTCTTGAGCTCCATGTTACAGATGTGGTGACTGAGGCTTAGTGAGATTAAGTAAATTTCCCAGAATATGGAGTGGTATGTAAGTAAGGTTGTTAAGATTAAGTTCAGAACTGGCTCTTTTTACGTGTAGCTCAGTGATTATCAAGGGGGAGAGGGTGAATGCACACTCCCTATAGGGATATTTGAGTGTGTGTGTGTGTGTGTGTGAGGTTGTATGTGTCTAAGGGGAAGGCTGAAATTATATTCTATATAATAATATTATTTGTGTTTGGAAAACAAACTCTATTGTTTTCATTTGACAAATTGTAGAAAGTAAAATTTGACAACAATCTTCTTGGCTGTTGGGGATATGCAAAGATATCTTCTTTAAAGTGGAGGACAGTCAGAGCAGAGACAGTGACGGGTTTTATAGTCTATTTATCAGATGGAAGATACAGGTTAAGTATGGCCACATGTTCCTGCTTTGGCTCAGTAGTGCTTTATATTTAATATAATCTTGCAATGGAATTATTCTCAGCGCTTTGCCATCTGGAACTTCACTATTTCTCACAAATAACCACTATTTTTCTTCTATATTTAATAACACAGTCTATGATTTGCATGTTTATGTCCCCCACCAAATTCATATGTTGAAATCCTAACCCCCAAAAGTGATGGTATTAGTAGATGGAGCCTTTGGGAGGTGATTGGTTCATGAGGACGGAGCCCTTATGAATGGCATTAGTGCTCTTATAAAAGCACAAAGGCCCCTAGCCCCTTCTGCCATGTGAGGATACAAAGAGAAGTCTGTGACCCAGAAGAAAGGCCATCACCCAACCCTGATGGCATCCTGATCTCAGACTTCCTGCCTCTAGAACTGTGAGCAATAAATTTCTGTTGTTCATAAGCTACCCAGTCTGTGGTTTTTTCTTATAGCAGCCCAAATAGACTAACATGTAGGGAAAAAAGCACTCATGACATAAAATGGAAAATAATGCAGTATAAGATTTTATATATATTATAATCTCAATTGTATTAAATTTCTTTTATGAATTTATAAGTTAGTATGAGAGCCATGCACTGTAGTTGGAGAAAGCATGGGCTTGTGATCAAAAAGACTAAGGTGTGGGTATGGTCTCTGCTACTTACTAGCTGTATAAACTCAGGAAGTTACTCAACTCTCTGATCCCCGGTTGTCTTACCTACAAAATGGAGGGGGTGGGGAAAGAATTACATTTATTTTAGGCAAGCTGAATTAAATTAGAAGTAATTCAAGTAAAATACCTGATAGATAGAAAGCACTCCATAAATGACTTAATTACTATTTTGAGGAGGGAGTATAAAGAGCCAGCTTCATGGCTATATGACTGTGTAGTCACACAGAGCCTTGGAAGGGCTCTGTACTTGGTTTAATGCTCTGCTGTTGCCACCTTAAAATTTGTAATAATTTTTGAACGAAAGGATCTACATTTTCATTTTGCAACGGGCCCTGCAAATTACGTAGCTGGTTCTGAGAACACACACACACACACACACACACAAGGGATTGAAAATCAGTCAGCAAAATGGTAACAAGTGTTTATCTTTGGGTGGTTTTACAGGTTCTTTTTATTTTATCCCTTATTCTTCTGTATATTCTACATGTTTCATAGTGAACATACATTATTTCTTCAATGAGAAAAAAATGAATACATGTTCCTTTATAAAAATTGTTCTCCCCATTTTACAGATGAGGGAAACCAAGCTTACAGATAGGAAATGAGTCACTGAAGATCACAAAACAGTCGATGTCGCATTATGACAAGTGCCCAGGAAATTGCACTTCCAGTTGTGCGCCCCACTGACTTGAGTCTGAGTTACCCACTGTTTTTCTAACAAGAATCTCTTCGGGCATCTGACTTGGTTTGGGGAACCCAGCACTACACTATGCAGAAAGGGCCCCCTCAGAAACCTGGGGTCATGCACTCTGTGCTCACCTGCATGGGCTGACAGCTATGGGAGGTTCAGAAGTACAAGCCACCATCCGTGTTCTCAAAGGGCTTGCAGACTAGTTGTATAGGAAATAGTGATACCAATACTGTTGTGCAGACTCCAAATGTAAGCAGTGGGAGGGGGTAGGAACTGGTTGTCAGAGGAGCAACTGAGAGCATTTAGCCCCAGATCTTTTCAGTAGGGCCGTTTGTGTACAAAGAAACAATGAGGGATGCTGGAGTTCTGCTCCTTTTAATTGCCCCCTGTTACCCTCTGTAGAGGCGTCCAAAGGTAAGCAGTGTGAAGAAAAGGACTTAAATGCACAGGATAATTCAGTTTGCATATTTCAGAGTTCACAGTATTAAAGGTCTCTTTGACAAACTCCCACTGAAAAGGTTTCTTTATATCATATTCACAGTAGCTCAAGCGACAGCTTGCCTTACACTTTGATTTTTCCCTTCTGCACTTTCTCTTCCTCTATTGTTTCTCCAAATCAGAACCTTTTTGTTCTGTGGCCCACCTTGAGCCTTCTGTGAATATCCATGCATTTTATCCCTGTTTCACCTAACCCTTCCTCCTCTAAGAACCATACTTATAATTTGAGTTCCTCTCAGTGGCACAGAAAATCTTCACAGATGAATACCTTTTACCAACCTCTAGAACTTATCTCTGGCGGGATTATGAAGGCCCAGACTAGAGGCTCTGAGCTGAAAGCACAAGAGAAAGACTTAAAAAGTTTATACATCCAGGCTTTTAATGATATTCAAATGAAATTTAATATTATCTCCATTTTCAAAAGATTTTTATTTTTAAGTAATC
The DNA here is from genome assembly GCF_007474595.2 of Lynx canadensis. NCBI lineage: Eukaryota > Metazoa > Chordata > Mammalia > Carnivora > Felidae > Lynx > Lynx canadensis. The sequence goes on from NC_044309.1 coordinate 36,987,824, forward strand.
TCTACATCCAACATAGGGCTCGAACTCACAACTCCAAGACGAACAGTTACATGCTCTACTGACAGAGCCAGCCAGGCACTCCAATATTAGTTTCATTTAATGAAATCTTCTCACTCTGCCAGGCAGGCAATTTGCTTTACATCTGTAATCTGGTTTAGTTTAATCCTTATAATGGTCTTTATGAATTAGATACTATGATCCCCATTTTTACAGGGGAAAAGGAGGCCAAGTGACTTGCTCAAAAACACAGCTCATCAAAACCCATAGAATGTACAACACCAAGGGTGAATTCTAATGTATACTACAGTGTATTACAGCAGTAATGATACTGCTGATCATGATGTATCAATGTGGATTCACTGACTGTAACAAATGTATCGTTCTGGGGCTTCAGGTTGATAGTGGGGGAAGTTGTGCATGTGTAGCGCCTGGGGTATATGGGAACTCTCTGTATAGTGCGCTCAATTTTGCTATGAACCTAAAACTCCTCCATAAAATAAAGTCTGTATTTTAAAACATACACAACTAGTATAGCAGGGCTAGGGGTGAAATCCAGGTCTCTCTACTTGGGTGATGGTGAGTTACTGTCATCAACCACCTATTCGGCTCTATTGCACTGGCAGCAATAAAGATAAGGTGTGTGTGAGGGGCGCCTGGGTGGCTCAAGTCCGTTAAGCGTCAGATTTCAGCTTAAGTTACGATCTCATGAGTTCAAGCCCCACATCAGGCTTGCTGCTCTCAGCGCAGAGCCTGCTTCAGATCCTCTGACCCCTTCTCTCTCTGCCCCTCCCCCACTTGCGCTCTCCTTCTCTCTCTCTCTCTCTCTCTCTCAAAAATAAACATTAAAAATTTATTTCAAAAATAAATAAAAGCATGTGTGTGTGTGACATCTATTGTAGATTGCACTGATGTGTCTTTGTGTGTGTGGCAGGGGTTGCGGTGTATGTTAAGAAGTAGCATGAGGAGGAAAAAGAAAGAATTGGAAAGAAGAAATCTTGATTTGAGTCTAGCTCCATCACCTGCGTGATCTTGGGCAAGTCACTTTGGTTTTAGTTTCCTCAACTGTAAATTGCAACTGGGTCGTTGTGAGGGTTAAATGAAATAAAATATGTACAGAGTACTTTGAAATTATAAGCAACTATTCCCATATTAGTTGTCACACACACATGCACATACTCACACGTACCCACTGTTGTGATTAAAGGGGTGACCAGGAAACTCAGTTTCTATTTCTCTAGTTTCACCTAAGCTGCTTCTGTCATCTGTAAGCTGAAGTGGTTTGACTGATACCATCTCAGAGGGTTTGTTCCCTCTCTGAGCTCTGATTTTCACACTACTCAGAACCCACCACTGTGCTGTCAGAGCCTCCTGCCCCCACCCCCTCTCCTAGTCTTAAAAGAGATGTGTGTTGTCCTCATGCCCCGTCCCCTATGGCACCTTCCAGCTTTCATCCTCCCCACCCACCCTACCCCAAAGTCCTTCGTGCCGTTTGGGAAATGGTGCAGCAGTGACTCTCAGACGTCACTGAGGAACCTTTGTCCACTGAAAAGGCCCTGTGGCCAGCATCCCATCTGCCAGTGGGATAAGTGGCTATGATTTTGACTGTGTTTTTTTAAATCTTTGACCTCTTATTCTTTTATTTTTTTTAACACGTCATTTCAAGACTTGAAAATCTCCACGCAATTTCGTGTGGCTTGTGATCGCCTAGCCCTAACACACCCAAACGCCTTTAGAGGCTTATAAACTATGCCACACGCCCCAGAATACTGGTGGTTCCCAAGAGGTCCCTTAAGGGATAACTTGAGGAACAGCAGGTGGGACAGAAGTGGATAGGACTCCAGGATCCAAGCAGCTTCACTTTAACCTGCTTTATATGAACTTCTGCATAAGAGTTTATTTTAAAAAGGGGTTCCTTTGCTTTAAAAAGTTTGAAAACCACTGATGTCTGTCTCCTACTACTAAGAAGAGATCAGCTGGTACCCTCCCTCAAGCCACCGAGAGAGTGCCAGGCACCTTTTAACTTCATCGCAGAGGTGAGAGGTGGCAAGTGTTCAGATCAACATGAAGAGGCTCTGTTATTAATCATTCAGTGAGTCACAGTTAAAATCCCCCTACCCTGAATGCAAAAGAACGAAGGGGAATTTTACTCACCACAACCAAGAGCATCCCCAGGCCTCATGGGGGCATTCCCACGAGAGCTATGTGCCCCGAGTTCCTATTTATGTCAAATTAAGCTTTTACCTAATGAACAGCTAGCAAGAGATGAGTGGCCAGAATGGGAATGTTAAAATGTGATGGCCATTGCTAAGCAATGTTCTAAATGTACTGAATTTTGGTCTAGAGCTCCATTGTCCAATACAGTAGCTGCTAGCTATTTAAATGTAAATCTACTAAAATCAAATGAAAATTAAAATTTATTTATTTTTAAGTTTATTTATTTTGAGAGAGACAGAGTCAGCATGAGCGGGGGAGGGGCAGTGAGAGAGAGAGAGAGAGAGAGAGAGCGCGAGAATCCCAAGCAGTCTCTGCACTGCCAACACAGAGCCCAATGCGGGGCTCGAACCCATGAAACCACAACATCATGACCTGAGCTGAAACCGAGTCAGACGCTTAACCAACTGAGCCACCCCAGGCACCCCTAAATGAAAATTAAAATTTAGATCTTCAGTCACACTACCACATTTTATGTGCTACAGACCTACAAACAGTTAAGCACTGCTATGTTGAACAATGAAAATGAAAATGTTCTTTAACACTTCCATCATTGCAGAAAGTTCTAGTAGACAAGGCTAAAGTCACCTGATCTAATTCTTAATTACCATTTGGCCAACGTGGGCCCCTCATCAGTCCCCAGATAGGTCCCTCCATAGATGCTCCAAAAGTTTCCCTTTCCATCCATCCTGGCCTTAGGATTCCTGGAGCAGTGAGTCTAGAAGTGCGTAAATGGATGTGTAAATGAGCATAAATGAGTTGGTAAGCCTGTTCTGAAGGGTGCCTTTATTCTCACTTGTGTATCCTGTTTGTTTTGTGTCTGCCCTTCCCGGTTTCACAAGCAGAGGTAACACATAGGGATGATTTTTCCTCAAAATTTTCTAATTACATAAATACTCCATCAGGGATCCTTAGCTTTTACATACTAAAATTCAGACCTGATTCTGAGACGTTATTCTGTTATACACATGAAGTATTTAATATAAACACACATTACCAAACAGACTTTAAGAGCTGAAGTCATCTTAGGAATCTTCTTTTATGACGCTTCACTTTTCACAAAGGAGAATATAAGACCCAGAGAAGTTAAGTGACTTGCCTAAGAACACACAGTGACTCAGCACACACAGAGAAACCTAGGTCACCTGGTTTCACTCTAGGCTTTTCCTTACGATTAACCATTAAGGGATCTTCTTAGGCTGGCACAACTCTTTGTTTCTCCTACCTAGCAAGACATCCCTAGGATCTCATTGTCAGCCACCCATTCCATGTGCACCTTCTGAGTCGCTCTGAGTGTTTATGTATCTGTAAGTTCAAGCATATTCTAAAAAATCTACTTCCCAAGAGGCAATTTCCCTAAAAATGCCCCTTGGGCTTCACACTGCAAAAGTCACCCTAGAGGTAAAGAGAAATAGAAACCTTTCCCATCTAGATTGGATAGCCTCCATGTAGGTATAGTTTCAGTATCAGAGCCAAATGTCAGAGCACACTTCACTAAAGCTTAACTTTCCATCCCTGTGTCTCGCAAGGGCATGTGTTTTGTGATTTTATATCCCCATAGAGTTTAACATATTATTCTTATAGCATCAGTCTAGCTGTTACCTCTCAAGTGGGAATTATGTTTAAAAGACGTGGTCTGGAAGACTGGACATGGTTATGGTAATTAGAACACCAGATTCTCTTTCTATTTATATTCTAGAACAGAAGTCAGCAGACTATGACCTGTGGGGCCAAATCTGCTCCACTATCTGTTTTTGTAAATAAAGTTTTATTGGAACACAGCCATACTCATTTGTTTATAGACAGTGTCTATGGCTGCTTTCATGCTACAATACCAGAGTGGAGTAATTGCAACAGAAACCATTCGGCCTCCAAGGCTAAAATATATTTGCTCTCTGACCCTTTACAGAAAAAGTTTACTCACCCCTGGTCCAGAGTCACAGTAGATAAACCACTTTCCAAATCCAAATATACTTCCAAATGATGCTTATGAGGTTGTCCAAATTTGGAAAGGTCTTACCAAACCAAAAGCGTTATAGCTAACTATAGCTGTTTCCTTTTAAAATCAATAGGAAATTGGGGGGTGGGGAGTAGGAATATATTCAGGTGCTTTTCTGTTTGGCATTTTCTCATTCTGATTATTTTCTCTATTTAGCCAGATGTATCCATATTATGTAAAGGATGATTAGAATCGTCACACAGGAATGCAAAGAGAAATAGTTGATATTTTGATTTTGACATCCAAAATAAGGTTTTCCAGCAAGATGATCATTTTGTTGTGTTTTGTTGAGAATGAGAATTTTGTTGGGTTTTGCTGAGAATGGGAATTTTCTCAATTTCTTTATTTCCTCTTAGAATTATTATCATTGAGTTCCACATAAGGCACATCCCAACCAAACAGAAAGAGAAAGAGGACAAAGCCAACCTTTTTGGATCCTAGATTATGGGAATTGTGGGAAGAACTGAAGCAGAGAAAGAGAAAGCAGGTACTCGGACATGTTTCAATTTCTCTTCCCTGAGCCAAAATCACAGATAAAAACACGGACTCGGAACGCTAATTAGGATTTGAGTCTCGGGGTTGAATCTTGGTTCAACCTGGGGCAAATTCTTTGTGCTTCTGTTTCCTCACCTGTGACACACGGATAATGTGTTACAATTCAACCTTGCGGAATTGTTATTGGAAGTAAGTGAGGGTGTGTTAAAGTGCTCGGAATAGCAGTGGTCACACTGTGTGCTTATGGGGGATGGGAGTGATGGATATCACAGCAGATCTTTGAAGGAATGCTGAGGAGTTGGCTCCATCTCTCACTCCTGGTTTGGAGTCTAGAAAGAGATTACCTTAAAAGCTATTCCGGCACCAGCTGGGGCAGCCACATCAAAACAAAGTCTTTACCAGAAAGGGGCTGAGCTTGCCTCTCTCCAGTGACAGACAGCAGCTCTCAGTTCCCATGTACCCAAGGGAGAAGTGGAGTGGTAGCCAAGTGTCTGGTAGGAGGAGCGTTTGGAGATCATCTTGGAGGGGTGGACCACTGAGCTGGTACCACTGGGACGGGAGCACATGTGAGTCATGGCAGGTCTCAGGATGGTCCACGTCACCACAAGAGCTGAGAGAGGGCAAAGTCAACAAGGGAGCCCACTGGGTCTTTAAGAGCAGAGAGAGGATGGACCATGAGTTATCCTCATCACAGACATTAGCCACCAACACCAGCAGGAGGCCCAGAAATAGGCCGTCCCTCTTCTGTAGTCAAGAACTCAGAGGGCAGCCCAGCCCCACCATAGCAGAAAGTAGCAGAGGCTCCAGGGTACGTCGAAGAACCATCACTCTTCTACTTCCAAGTATTTATAAACTGTGCCCCAGGGCGCCTGGATGGCTCAGTCGTGAGCGTCTGACTTCGGCTCAGGTCATGATCTCGCAGTTTGTGAGTTCGAGCCCCACATTGGGCTCACTGCTATCAGCACAGAGCCCACTTGGGACCCTCTGTCTCCCTCTCTCTCTTCCCCTCCCCTGCTTGCACTCTCTCAGAAATAAATAAGACATCTTATAAAATTAAATAAATAAATAATAAACCATGCCTTCTCCCACGCACCTAGATGTCATCTCTGGGGGATGGGTGGAAATTGGAAAGGCTAAACATTCTATCTAAACTGGACCATTTACCATTTAAATTAAATCCCACTGCATTTATCAGATTAGATGGATATATGATCCTCATCCCATTGACCACTCACCTCGTGTCTAGCAGGATGGGGACTTATAAAGACATTACATCATTAATAGAAATAAAGAGGGGCGCCTGGGTGGCTCAGTAGGTTGAGCGCCCGACTTCAGCTCAGGTCATGATCTCACAGTCTGTGAGTTCGAGCCCCGCGTCGGGCTCTGTGCTGACAGCTCAGAGCCTGGAGCCTGCTTTGGACTCTGTCTCCCTCTCTTTCCGCCCCTCCCCCATTCATGCTCTGTCTCTCTCTGTCTCAAAAATAAGTAAACATTAAAAAAAAATAGAAATAAAGAATTGCCCCTTTCCACCCCTTTGGCAGCACATTTAAGTGTGGTGAGAGTAAATTTCTGACTCTGCTACTCTCCTCGCTCCCTTTAAACTTGAACTGGAGGGGCGCCTGGGTGGCGCAGTCGGTTAAGCGTCCGACTTCAGCCAGGTCACGATCTCGCGGTCCGGGCCCCGCGTCAGGCTCTGGGCTGATGGCTCGGAGCCTGGAGCCTGTTTCCGATTCTGTGTCTCCCTCTCTCTCTGCCCCTCCCCCGTTCATGCTCTGTTTCTCTCTGTCCCAAAAATAAATAAACATTGAAAAAAAAAAAATTTAAACTTGAACTGGATTACTCCAATTTAACACTGCCCCTACCATGCACACTCACAGACATACCCACACCCACACATACACAAGCTGGTGTCTAAAACTAGCTTCAGGAACAAACCAGAAGAGTTTTAGGCTCTAAGGTAAACAAGAGAAAGAAAGCTTTTCCAAAAAAAGACTCACTCCTGGTAGCTTTATTTTCAAAGTAGGGAAAAAGCAACTACTTGCGTAAACAGAATTTGAAGGTATAACTTTTTCCTGCTCTCTTTCTGTCTAATCAAGGGAGAAAATGAGGACATCAAACAACCTGTCAATAAAAGTTTATTGTTAATCACTTTATAGAGTAAGGCTTATGCTTCGGGGCCTATTAAGTAAACTACTTTTTTTTTTTTTTTTTTTTTTAAACTTTTAGCGCTACAGGGAACAAGAGAAAGAAGTCTCTAAGCCTCAGTCTTAGGAATATGCTAGAGTCCACCCACCCTTGATGACTGAGGACCCTATTCAGCTCCACCAATGTGAAGTCAGACAGCATGCTGAGGCTGTTTTTCCATTTCCTTGATAAATCCACAGGGTTTCTATGCCGGTAGAAAAGCTACTAACTCAAAGCAGGCTGAGTTTGACCTCGGATGGCCCCTCTGGGGCTGGAGGGGCACTGGCGCCACGAAAGAAAATGATGCTGTCACTACTAACTCAAAAGGCCACCTATCAATGTGTCACATGCCACCCCCTGAAGTGCACATGCGTGTGCACGCATACACGCACGCACGCAAGTGTATGCATGTGTACACTTCCCCCAGGGGCTGAGCCCAGGACAGGCATCCCACATCAGATGGATGAATAGCAGGTCTGTCCTGCCAGCTGTGTGCTCTCTCCCACCCAAAGAAAGCAGTAGAGACTCAGACAGCAAAGCCTGGAGTTGCCCACGCAGTCTGTTACCAGCACCAGAGTGTGTGAAGGCACTTGAGGGCAGCAAGATGGAATCAGAGAGAGAAATCATCGACCTCCAAGTAAGTTCTCTCCGGGAGAGAGGAAGGAGGGTGGAGATGGGGGGGAGCAGAGGTAAAGCTGGGGGAAGGAAGGATTAATATTCCGGTCACTTGATATTCTCCCTCTCACCCCCCTTTCTCTCTTACCCCCTTCTCCAAATGTTCCCTAGGCTTTATCTCTTTTTTTTTCTTTCTGTTTCCCTGTCTGGTTCTTCGCTTGTTTTGAAATATGTGAGAAAGGGATTGTTTAAATCCCTCTTGGCCTCTGCTTCCTCTTGTCAGTCAAAGAGCTAATTAGATTCGCGTTACCAGAAGATGATTTCACATTCTGCACAGCGCTTTCCTCCAAACCCCAGGACAGTAGAGACTTATTTGAGAGCTGCTGGCAGTTCTCTGGAGGCAAGGAAAGATATGGGTTTTAGAGTTAAGAAGAGAGGCAGCTGGCCAACTTTGCATTTTACAGGTTGGAAAAAACTGGAGCCACTCCGTGGCTTTCTCCACAAAGCTCTCCTGTGGAGGACAGAGTGTCTTATTCGGACAGGGCAAGAAAAGGAAGCCAGTAAAATCTGCTAGCAGGAGGCAGAGACTGGTGTCCCTCCCTACCTGGGACAGGCTTGGAGGGCATCAGAGGCTCTAATCCACCATTGCAGGGAAAGGGAATGGGATGTTCTGGTAAAAGGAGAGCCAGGTCGCTGGAACTGGCACTCTCCAACTTTATTGAATAAAGCCAGCCTTTCTGTAGGGATCACAGAGGTTGCATGATAAATTTTCCTAGAGCTGGACAATTACAGGGTGGAGAAGGACTTTTGAGACCAAGGATTTTTGATCATGGTATCTGTTCTTCAAGCAAATCTTCAACACCGCAGTGTATGCTTCAGATGAAAAAGGAGCTGCTATGTGTGTTGGGCAGCATGATGGGGGCCTGGCAGAACTTCTGCCCTCTGTCCCTCCACCCCTGAGACACAACCAAGGAAGTTGTAGAATCACTTGGGGTAGTGTGTCAAAACCATTGGTCTACTAGAACTGCAAAATAGTGTCGTTTTCCTTGTCATACAGCCCCAAACATGGTCCCAACTCAGGGCTTGATGGTCCTTCTGCCTGGAATATTCTTTCCCTGGACTGGCTCCTTCTAGTACATTCAGATCTCAGCTCAAATGTTACTGACTCAGGGAAACCTTTGCCCTCTGTAGAGGAACCCTCCTTTCATTTTGTCTTCATCATTTGTTTTCTTTCTTCCATAGCACTGCTCACTATTTGAAGTTACATTGTTCATTTGATTACTTATCCAATCTAATCAATCTCATTAGAACATAAACTCCATTAGAGTCTGCTTCTTTCATTGCTCTATCCCTAGTGCCCAGGGCGGTGCTTGATAAACAGTAATTGCATGGAAAATAGTTGTAAGTGAATAACTTAAGGGAGCCATGAATTAAAGGGGATCACTAATAGGCAGAGGGTCACTCTACCAGACCATGGCAGAGTCAGGACTTCTGGACAACCCAGGTCTTCTGACCCTACAGTGTATTTTCTTTTTTCTTCCTCTAGTTCTTGCCTCCATTGGATATTTAGTAGCTAAGGAAATGGTACTGCTCATTTCCAGTCCCTGAAGAACAAGTTTCTTATGTGCTGATGAGTTAAATAAGCCTGAGTTATAGGCTAAGGACACTACATTTGGAAGAAAGGTTCAGAAAGAAAGAGGTAGGCAGAACTATGGACTAAAGTGTTAGAGTACCCTTCTCTTCTTTATTAGAGTTATTCTCTCTCTCCCAATATAGTCTTTTATTCTGGCATCTTATTCACACTTTCCTTTGGTAGTTTATTTATTTGGTTGGCCAGAAGGTCATCCATTGAGTTTCTACATCTTCCTGTCTAGCCCTCTGGATCCAATGAGGAAATAGTCACTGTGGTCTTCTGAGAAGGCAAGTCTTGGTTCATGACAGGTGGAAATGTCTGTCCCCTAGGAGCATGATTTTACCCTCTCCTCACATGGTGTTGCCACATGAAATCCAGAGGAAAGACATATACAAAGACCCTAGAATATTATGTACTGAATAATATTAGTTCCTCTGTTTCTGAGAATGGTTTTCCAGGGGTGGTAAAGACATATTGACTATAGCTAAGACATTTCATCTCTTCATTTAACAAATATTTACTAATCAATAACTATATATTTCACTCTGTGCTTGCTAGGTATGGAAAATTTTTCTTATTTCATGAGGTTATTATAGTGGGTTGAATTCCTGCATGAGCTAAATAGTGTTATTCTGTTTTATAGCTCCAAGACTAATTCTTAAACTTGCAAATGTATTATTTACCCCTGGAAAGACAGCTAGATAGTATGTGTATGATGTACTGTGTTCTACCCTGAACACGTTAAAGCCCAAGTCCAAATAATACTGCCACAGTATTCAAACCAGGGCAACTCTCTTTACCATATAAATATTGATCTCCCCTTTATAATCCTGATCTTGGAGACTTCATTTGTGCTAAGTATATAAATTAATTCCTATTCATCATATCCCATTACCAAAACAACCAAAGGAAGAACAAATATTTATTGAGCTTCAACACTGTATGAAGCACCAAAAACAAAAACAAAAACAAAAACATGATACCTGGCCTTAGAAAGCTTAAGTGGAAGAAAAACAGATGACTATAATATAAAGAAAATGTTCAATTAAAACAGTATGTCCCCAAAATGTGGTACAGTTACCACCAATGGTTAGTAAAGGGAATACCAATGGCTAACAGTTTTTTATTGTAATGGCTATCTTTATAGTTATAGTGTGTATTACAAAAAAAGGGTAACTAATCCATCAAATCTGTGATTTCTAAATTTTTATTGCTCAGGATGAGGCTAAAGTAAGTGGCATGATACGTTTTAAGTTCTTATTCAGACTTTATGAGTGTCATGGGCACACCCTGAATATTTTAATAATTGTACCTGTCTTCACTGTTCAGAAGTGTGGCTGCTCTGGATGAAATGAAACACAGGTGTGTGTGTGTCTGTGCATATTACTTCTTTCTTGTCACTAAAAGATTGAGATAGCAAACAAGGTACAACTGAAATTTGGGAAACTCCAATCTAAAAAACATTAAGCCTCTATCATCAGTGTTGCAGGTGTGTCCCCAAGGTCAACACCTTGAGAGTGGGATGGCTGGTACTGGTGCCTCTCCTTCCACAACCTGAAGCTGTGGCCTCCAAGCTTCTGCCCTTCTCCCAGCCCTTAGTAGCAGCCCTGCCAGACAGCTAAGGTGACTCCTTTTCCAGGCTCTAGACTGCACTAATTTCCCATCTTTTACCCCCCCCTCTGAGATCTGGATGAATAAAGGGTGGAAGACAATCCCTTTTCTTCTTCTTCAACCAGTGTTGCAACCCCACCGCTGAGTATGGAGTTCAAGCCACTCTCCTTGCTCCTTCCTAAAATGGAGCTCTTCTTCTGCTTATAGATTCACCTAAGGAGATTCAGTCCTCTGGCCTCTTTCTTCCACCTGTGCGGGATGTTGAGGGAGATACAAAGATGGTCAAAGATGGTCTCTTCGTAAGGGAATGAAGACTGGTACACACTGAATGCAAATTCAGTGTAGTAAGGGTTAAGTACAACAAGGGATAGAATGCACTGGGAGTGGAGGTAAAAATTACTTATGAATAGAAGGGGGGACTATAGGTAAAGTATTCTGGAGTATTTTCAAATTGAAATTCCAGACAACAGTTTGGTAGTATATATCAAGAGACTTAAAAATGACCCAGTATGGGGCACCTGGCTGGCTCAGTGGGTGGAGTGTGTGGCTCTCGATTTCCAGGTTGTGAGTTTGAGCCCCATGTTGGGTGTAGAGATTACTTAAAAAAATAAAATCTTAAAAAAAAAAAATGACCCAGTAATCCCACTTCTAGAATCAGCCTAAGAAAATAATCAGATATGTAAGGATGTTCACTGAAATACTGTTTATAGCAAAAAGGAGTATCCAACAATGAAAGAATGGTTAAATAAATTTTGGTACATCTGTTAGTGGATATCATGAAATAATTTTTTTCAATGTTAGGGAAGAATATTTAAAGGAATACCAAAATGCTAATCATATAAATCAAAAAAGTAGGATACAGAAGAGTATAAACATTTTATCCCAACTTCCTTTAAAAATCATATAGAGTAAATAAGTGCAAGAAAACCGTTCCCAAGAAATACATCAAAATGTTAATACCGGTTATTTATGGGTTATGAATGACTTACTTTCTTCTTTTACTTTATTTTTACTTTTTATTTCCTTTAAACATTTTTACCAACGCATATATTATATTTAGAATAGAAAAAAAAACCCTGTAGTTTAAAAAAGAAAATTAGAGAAGCAGATGTGGCTATATGCAAATGAGTAGATCTGTGAATATGAACCACAGCAGATTTATACACACATATATATTTATTCCCGACTCTGATTGCCATAGAAAATAAACAGCTGACTTATCTTTGTGTAAGTAGGCATCTCCTTTTAAGTGGCCGTTCCACTTTTTAAAAGTTCTACATAGTAGCAACTCTGGTTTTTTATATCTCAGTATGCTCCAAGAACAGACTTCAGGAATGTGAAATCCAAGGACACACCCACAGACCTCCGAGTTTCTACACAGCCCCTTCGGAGGAAAAACATCAGAGGCAAGTAGGAAGGGGTGAGGTGGTTGCATCCTGATTTAGTCAGATCTTGTCCCTGACAACTTCAGTAACTTGTCCTCTATCACCTAAAGAAAAATATAAAATCATTTGTATTAAGTAGAGAGACAGATATATAGATGATAGCTAAAGAGACAGACAGACAGACGGTGGAAGGATTTGGGACAACTTGTTGGAGGAGGTAGTCATTGGGTAAACTTTGAAGAAGGAATAGGACTCTGACAAGTGGAGGATATTCTAGTGTGAACAGAAGCTGCAAGCAGGACATCACAGGGTGTATCTGGGGAAGGATGAGTAGTCCAATTTGTCTAGGCTATAAAGTGAATAGAAGAATAACAGTGGGGAATATGAGTATAAAAGTGAGTTGGAACCAGATCATGATGGACAGTGAAGACCACGTTATTCCCCTCGAGGAGGAACTGACCAGTGACTCTAGTGATCGATGTTCTTTGCAGAAGCACCTGAGCTCTCAAGTGGATGTCCTGGAAAGGGGTGAGCAAGGAAAAGAAACGTGGCTGTGCCTCCCAAGACCTAAGGCCCCTCCCAGAGCTGAACTTCCAAATGGGACTTGGAGGGGCCTTTAGTCTAGCAGACCACAGGCCTTGTTTCATAGAAGAGAAAACGGAGTCACAGAGTTGTGTGATGTTTAAGTAGGTCTTAGAATCCTCACGTATGATCTGCCCAAAGTCAGCCATGACATTGGGCAGAGTATCCAATGGACAACACAATACTCAAAATGTATTTGTTGACTAATTCATAATTCAATTTGCCATCACAGTGAAGGGCCCTTCCAAATGTTCTAATCCTCCCAACCATGCTGTGGTCCTTACTCCACCTTCATTGGAAAAGGAAATGAAGCTCAGAAAGGTCAAGTACACCATCACAGAGCACAAAAGTGGCAGGGCTAGGACTCAGACGTAGGTTTTCTTTTTGCTATACTCTAGCTCAGTGGTTTTCAAATGTGGCCGCTGGAGCAACAGTATCCCGTCACTTGGGAACCTTTTAGAAATGCAAATTCTCAGTTCCTACTCCAGACATACTAAATCAGAAACCCTGGGGAGGGGCCCAGCCATCTGTATTTTAACCAGTCCCTTGATAATTTTGATGTACTCTGAAGTTTCAAAACCACTGCCCACTGCCCAGGTACATTGCTGACTGACGTGGGGGGTTGGTATGGAGGCTCCAAGCCTGACCTTTCTCCCACATGATCCTAGAGAAGCCAAGGAGTAGCACTCAAGCTGGACCTGGAGTAAGGCAGGAATGCTGACAAAGCAAGAGACCCCAGCTGGATCAGATGTCGGGGACGAGGAGCTGCCAGTCACTTTGTGAGAGCACAAAGAACCTAAGTCTCACAAGTCCAAACTTCCTGTTTCAGTACGGGCACCACCAACCACACTGTCACTGCTGCTACTTGCCTGCCACATACCTGTAGGGATTTATACCCACTCTGATGAGAGATGGTTTGGGATTACCCCAGCCTGGGAAAGAGGGTGTTAGACAAGCCTAGGGAGGTTAAGCATAATGAAGGGCACAGGTGAAGATGGATGTCTCCATCCTGTCACCCAGCCCTGCTTCACGAGAAGAGCAATCGTAGGCAAGGGTGGGACTTTCCCACAGGGCACAGATACCTGGAGTGGGGGGAGGGAGGTACTCTGTGTCTATAGGGGTGGAGGGAAAAGAGCACAGGAATATAGCACTTCCTAATAGTCTGTCCGGGACCTTAGGGATGGGAGTAAGGAGGGCAGGGGGCACCAGCCAGGTGGGAGTTGCATCCTGCAATCCAGAGCATCTCTACACAAAGCCTAACCAGTGTCCTAAAGCAGTGAGCTTCGGAGCTGGAAGTCCACCAGGCTCCAGGCGAAGAGAATGGAAACCCCTCGGCCTCTCCAGAGGTGAATTCTGTTTCCAAAGCCCCATCCAGGGAACTGGGACTGTTTACCCCCAGGTCCAAGAATCAGGCTTTGCTCTTTGGTTTTGTGTGCTTGCCTTGTGCCCTAGGCACAGAGTCCAGGGACCCATCTTCTGCCTGAATACACATTTTCAGTCCATATCTGTACACAGTGGGGCCGGTGTCATTCATGCAGCCGGGACTTTCCCTGCCACACCCCCCACCTTCACCCGCAGTTTCCTAGAAATGCGACTGCCCGGTGTTAGGATTCAAGCATGGCTCAGTCCCCAGGGATAGCTGGGCAGGGTGGGGCTGGCAGTGTTGGACCTTTAATGCCTCGCCCTGTCTCGCCCTGTCTCTCTCTCTCTGGTTTTCACAGCAATCTATGTCATTTAATGTTCATCCACCTCCCTTGTTGCGAACTGCCTCTGACAGAGTTTGGGTTGGGAGTGGGGAGCAGAAATCTCGCAAGGCCTGTGACTTGTCCTGGTTGCAGCAGAATCTCTGTGAACCAGATCCTGGTCTACTCCCAGCAACCACGGCAAAGCCAGTGCCATCCCGGTCCCGCGGAACCTTCAAGCTGCAGAGCTCTGTGCTTTCAGGCCCTTGAGGAGCCGGAATTGGACAAAAGTTCCAAATCCTCTGTTAAAGCTGAGCCATCTCCTCTCCATACCCCGGTGGTTGTGGGGTAGCTTCAAGAGGAGGCAGGGTGGGATGGAGAGGAACCAAGGGGAGACCGCCTTCTGCTCACTGCAATTTCCAGTGGCCTCCCAAACCCCAAGAGTTCAGTATGGCCTGCGGGGTCTCCACATGCTTTTCACAGTAATAGCGGCCAGCAGGGGGCTGCCACTGAGATTGTGAGATAGAATCAGAGAGACAGAGGAGCCCTGTTATTTTGTTTTCCATTCTCCACGTGATCTGCAGTATTTTTCCTCCTTCCCATTAGAAGTACGCCTCCTCCCCTACCATCCTGATGTGACCTACTTATCTACTCCCTTTAAAGGGAGGTACTCTGGAAGGCATCCCAGTCTAGGGCGGTTCTGTCTGTGATTCTCAGAGAGACAAGCTGTCTCTTTAATAAGGGAAATCCAGAAGCTGTAAAATTGGGGGTGGGGTGGTACGAGGGGGTAGGGGGAGGTAGTAAGGAGGTTAGGTAAGGTTGGGGAAGAAGGGAAATGGAGGTTGGTGGAGCCCGAGAAGAGTGTTCAGTGGTGTGGCTTTGGCCAGCATGACAGATTCATGCCATGACTAAGGGAAACAGGTTCTGGACTGGTCAAAGGGCGGTGGAAGCAGCAGATGTTGACTGCTGGAGAGACTGCACGAAACGAGGTAAAAATAAAACAACATTCCAGCTCTTGCACTTTCCCACTTTCTGCCCCTAGTTCACTGAGCTCTCTCATCTCTGAGCCCCTGTTGCCTTATCTGCAAAATGGGAATAATAAATTCTACCTCAGAAAATGGATGAAAAGATTAAATTATTTACCCCACCCTCTGTTCCCTCCTGAAGAAAACCCAGCGAGGTCTCAGAATAATGGCACATATGTGATAACAGCTACCATTTGTTTATAAGTACCTATCCTGTGGGAGGCACTGTACATGTAGTTTAAATTCCATGAGGAATGAATTATGCCCAATAAGGAATCTGAGGCTCTGAGAAGTTAAATCACTTATGCAAAGTCACACAGCTAGCAAGTAGCAGGGCTGAGGTTCCCACTCACAGCTATCTGACTCGAGTGTGTGCTCTTAAACATACCTCCCCTAGACTATAACATCACCAGCCTTAATGAGAAAGGATTTGGCAAAACCCTTGTCCCCACGTCTTAAGTAAATCTGGAATGCTGAGTCAGATAGGGGCTGGAGAAATCAAACAATAATTGGGTTGTATAATGCTATCATTTTACGCTAATCTTGGCACTGAGGAGAGATTGTCTTGCAGACTGGAAGTCTATAAACGCCTATCTGGTCTCCAGCCACTGGGCCTCCAGTCTGGCCTCCCTCCAATCCATTCTCTTCACTGTAGCCACAGAGAACATTTTCCTCCTTCTATCAGAGTGGTTCCCAGCTGCCCTCAGCATTACATCCAAACCCAATGTGGCCAGCGCTCATCTTGTCCCTAGCAGGCCCCAGGCTTGGGAGGCCCTACTCCATTTTTATCAAATGTATTAAAACACACCCGTATCATTCACTAAACATGACTTTTTTTAATGTAAAAATTTTGAAAGGCTTTTTAATGATTTGAATGTTGAAATGATTAATTTAAGCATTCAGTTTTCGTATGTAGGTGCCAATACGGTTTTTGCGGGTCTCAAACATTTGGGGCCTTTGGAAAACTCCTAAGTACTATGCACACACGGTGCCTAATGGGTGACACAGCTGTTCCTGCAACCCCCGTCCACGTTCCCTGCATGCCAGGCTTTTGTAAATACGGTTTCCTGGGCCTAGAATTGTGTTTCTTCTGTAAGTGTACCTGCTCGTACCATTCTCCCCTCCCTCATTGCCCTGCAGTTTCTTTCTTTGACCTTCATAGGTGCTTAGCCTCTCAGCTTCCTTGTGTGTAAAACAGAAATAGTGATACCTACTTCATAACGCTTTAGAGAGGATAAAATAAGTTGATATACCAAAGCATTTCTATACAAAGTATGATTCATGCACCATCACAGGGGAGCTTGTTAGAAATGCAGAGTTTCAGGCCCCACCCCAGATGACTGATCAGAATCTCCCAGTTAACAAGATCCCCAGAAATCACATTTGAGTTTTGAGGAGTCCTGCACTACAGCACCCAGAACAATGTCTGCTACATTGTAGTAGTAAATGATAGCCATTGCTATTGTTATTGTTGTGATTACCAAAAGCCAATTTTTTATAGTTGTCTCCAGTTTCCCTTCTTACCTTATAACTTCTGAACTCCAGTGCTTTTCTTCTTCCTCTTTTTTTAATGTTTACTTATTTTTGAGAGAGAGAGAGAGAGACAGAGAGAGAGACAGAGAGAGACACAGTGAGAGCAGGGAAGGGACAGAGAGAGAGAGGGAGACACAGAATCCAAAGCAGGCTCTAAGCTCTGAGCTGTCAGCACAGAGCCAGATGTGGGGCTCGGACTCACAAACTGTGAGATCATGACGGGAGCCCAAGTCTGACGCTTAACCGACTGAGCCAGCCAGGCGCCCCTAGTTCAGTGCTTTTCAAATGTTGTTCCCGCAGCACACTTGCATCCTGGGAGCTGGACCATGCACGGCAATTCCAGCTAAATGCTGCTGGGCTTACAGTCAAGACACTCAGGTAGCTTCCCTCCATCTACGGAGGGAGCTAGCTGAGGAAATTGCAACAGGTGGTCATAAGGACCACCAAAAGAGGGATAGAGAGGTGCTAGAAGTGGCAGCTGACCCAGGCTTGTGGGGTCGAGGAAGGTGCTCTCCAATCTAAGACCTGAAAGGGGAGTTGGCAGGTCGTCTCTACAGCGGACTGACTGCTCCTACAGGGTAAAAGGGACTGTTAAGGCTTTGCTCTACGGAATATCTACGGCCCTTGCTGTTTGCTCTCCCAAGCAAACAAGGGAACCCAAGGGGGCGTGAGTCTAGACACAAACTGGTGTCCTGGTATGAAGCCCAGTCACTTAGAAAAAAATTTTGGCCTCGTTGCAAACTGGGCCTTCGGTAGTTTTACAATTCTCAATCTCTCAGAAACTTGGTTTCCTTGTTTCCAGAACCAGGATAACGATACTCCCTCTACAGTGGGTCGGATCGCGAGGCTTAAGGGACAGGACAAGTCAGGTTCCAGGCACCTAGTAGGGGCGGGATCAAGTGTTGCTTTTCTGTGAAAAGGAACTGGGTGGATTTAGACCCGAGGGCCAGAGCTTCGGAAACGGTAAACACTTCTGAGTACTTGCAAATACCGCCTTCCCTTCCCCTCCTCCCACCTGGGCCGGGACGCTGAAGTACGGGGCGGGTGTGTGCAGTCCGCGAGCAGCTGGAGGGGACGAGGTCGCCTAGGGTCGCAGGTGGGCTGGTTTTGGAGGGAAGAAAAGGCGCACTGTTTTCCCGGCGCCCGGGGCAGCCTTGGTGGATGCTCTGAAACCTCCAGAACAGAGCCGGCACAGTGTGGCCACGGCGAGCCTCGGGCAGCCGGCCTGTCTTTAAGAGGTGCGCTCCCTGGCAGAGGCCGCGCTGGAAATGTGAATATTCCTTTCACAAGGGGCACACCGCGTGCGCGAAGGCCGCCTCGGGAGAGCTCGCGGCCCCGCTGCCCAAACCCTCCGGGGGAGGCCGAGCGGAAGAGGCCGCTGATTGGCTGCGGGGGAGGCTCGTGCCGCGCGGACCCTCACACCCCCAGCCCCGGGCAAGCTGCGCGCGGGGTCGCAGGGGTGCGGGGTCGACCGGGCCGGGGCGGAGAGGGCGCGCGGCCGCGACCGCAGGTCAGCTGACTCCCGCGGAGCCGGCCGAAGGGCTCACTTCCCCGTCCGGCCCCGGGGCCTACTGGGGGTTGGCCTTGAGCTTTTGTTACGTGGCTGTCCCTCTTCCTTCCCCTGCTGAAGGCCGAGGGCAGTCCTCACCCTTTGCTGAAGCAAAACAACCCCCTCCCCACCTCAGCTCGGCCCAGTCTCCGGCTCTGGTACTGACAGTCCCACTGGCTTCGGGTCCGGGGAGGGCAGGGTGGCCCCTTCCTGCTTCTCCAGCTCTGGCACGACACGCTCTGGCTGATCCTGATCGCGGTGGGTGGAGCCGGGTCGGGGCTATTTCGGTTCCTTCTTGGCCTGGAGTGCTTGGTTTCCTGCTGAGTTTCCCCTAGGCTTCCCTTAGGTTATTAATAATAATAGCTACCATTTTTCTGAGCACTTACTTTATATCAAGGAGGCACTTGACATATTTTTATTTTTATATTTCAGAGCAACTGTGTAGATATCAACCCCAGCTTATAGATGAAAACACGTGAAGCTCAGGAGAGTTAATTTGCTGAATGTCACAGCTAGCAAGTAGTTCAACGGGGATTCACATCCTAGGCTGTCTGACTCCAATGCTGTGCACTCTCCCCCCTGCCATGCTTTCCCGGTGAGGCCTTTGCCAGGGCCGTGTTGAAGACTGATGATTGTCAGCTAAATTTTACCCTAAAGCCACACTGTTGTTAAGACTTTTTGGGGGACAGGCTAGGAAATAACCTAGCTCTGGGGCAATATTAGAAAAGATTCCCCTAGAACCTGTTTGTTTGGCACAGAGAGCTAATCAAAGCTAGTATCTGGAATTCTTTCATGACTTCCTTGAGAGGCATCCTGGCTTGAGGCACATTCCTCCTCCCTTGCGTATACCCCTTCCTCTCCCCTTCATCCTCCCAAGAAAGAACAAACTATTGCATTTGTCCAAAACCTCTCCAATTGGAACTAGGCCTGTAAATCAAGCATAAACAAAACCAGTCTTGAGAAGGGGAAAGTGAGGCACTGGGGTGGGGGGGGGGGGAACAACTCAATTGGATCATTTTCTGGTGCTCAGAGTGCTTGAGAAGGACAATCTCCCAGGTCCTATCCTACTTGTCCCCGCAGAATAGACATATCCTATGACCTCTTCTCAGTGAGAGGGTAGGACTGTTTGAGAAGGTGGAGGAGGTAGCTGTGAAAACCAGAAAGCATTATGCATAGAAGACAGGATTTTTCTTCTGATGAGACATCAGTAAAGCAGTGGCTGGTGTTTATTATTCTAAGATAGTACAAGCAGGGGTGCCTGGGTGGCTCAGTCAATTAAGCATCAGACTTCAGCTAAGGTCATGATCTCCAGGTTCAGGAGTTAAGAGCCCAAGCTTCAGGCTCTGTGCTGGTAGCTCAAAGCTGGAGCCTGCTTCCTGTGTCTCCTCTCTCTCTGCGCCCCTCCCCCACTCATACATTTTCTCTCTCTCTTTCTCTCTCTGTCTCAAAAATAAGTAAAACATTTAAAAATAATAATAAATAATAAAAATAAATAGTACAAGCAAATTGTCAAATGATTCCACCTCGTAAACATAATTACATAAGACAGAAGCCTGAAAACCACCTGGAGGGCCTATACCTGAAGATGCCCAGACAAAGGGCATGAAAACAATTTATGAAGATCACTTCTTACCCCCATTTCCAACCTACAGCCTTCCATTTCTCTGGTACTGAAATTAGAACAAGTCTGCAGCATTGGAATCACAGGGGGATGGGTGAGGATAATTCCTTTTTTTTACATATGAGTAAACATAATATCAACAGGTCATTTAAAAATAAGGAATACCTTTAAAAGGGGAGGATGAGTTAAACACTGAAGCTGACCACAGAAGGTCCTGGAGCCCTTAAAAGGGAGGTCTGAGCAGCCAGCAGTGCTGTTTCCTCTGGGGTGTCATGTATTAGAAATACACTCTAACTTTTCTTGGGGCAGAAGCCCTGATATCTACCCTTTTATAAAGCTTTAGTTTCCACATTTGTAAAATTAGGACTTTGGATGTGAGGGTTCCCAAGCTGCCCCCCAAGTCTGGAAACTCCTACTTATGCAATACCCAGATATTTTCATTAAGTGATGCTCAACTCCTCCATCTCCGTAACAGGTTAATCATCTGACTAACTGCTCAGCTTTCCTGCTTTATGAGATCATCACTGCCAGTTCCAAGTGCATTTGGCTGCCAGAGAGCAAACATTCCATGTGTGAACTGGGGATACATATTGCCGTGATAACAAGTCTGGCAAATTTGAAACATGCTGATTTAATCTGAAACAGCACTACACTCCAACACACCGTTGGGGACCTGGGCCTGGGGCAAAGCCTCCTAATTTGCTTTCAGGTGGCATCAGTTGTAATGCCTCAGGGCTTTGAGAAGGTAAAACATGCCTACCTACAATCCTCAAAAAGTCATCCAGTCCATGCCCCACCTTCCATCAGGTGAGAGTCAGTACACCTGGACCATCGTCAGCCTTGCCTATTAAGCTGAGGTTCCACTTGATATGATCCATAGTTGAGGTTACCACTGCCCTCAGGGGGAAATCTATGTATATCGGGTGACTAAATACAGTCACTGCAAATGGCCATGGTCTCGCAGTAACAACCCACACATAGTTTCCAGAAGGCATCAGTAGCTCCTTATAGGTACCTCAAAACTTCAAATCCATGGATTTGGCCATAGGTTAAGGTGGGGAACGGGATTTTTTTTTCTTTCCACTTAATTCTCACACAGTGTTACGAGTGCAATCGTTGAGGCATACAAAAAGATGTAGAAACACCAAGAAGGTAGGAAAGGGATGGGGAAAAGGGCACATTTATTAAATAGTGGTTAGCATAGTGGTTAAGAATACAGGCTCTGAAGCTGGACTACTTGGGTTTGAATCCTGGGTCTTCCATTTCCTTGGTGTGCTGTCTAACGTAGGGCAAATTACTTAACCTCTTTGTGCCTCAGTTTCTTATAGGACTATTAATTTGTGTAGAACACTAAGAACAATGCCTGTTCCATATGAGTGCCACATAAATATGACATTACTGCAGCAAGTCCTATGTTAACTGCCTTATTACTTAACAATTTTTTTGAAAAGGAAATTACTGAGTTCTGCTACGCTAGTTATAATAATGTCTGTGACCAGGGGTATATATCAGGAAGGAAATAAACAGATATGTGGACCAAACCCTTGTTTCTTCTACTAGTCTCTTCTAGCATAAAGGATTTCATACTGTACCTGATAGCTTTTTTTTTGACGCATTAATATGAATTGGAAATCTCTCCATGTCAGAATATGTAGATCCACACCACTGTTTTTAACTGCTGTATAGTATTACGTAATATGGAAATATAATAGATTATTGACATATTCTCTTATATTTATTGTGTATCTAATGTTTACTGTGTACAGTACAAGATGGGGAGGACGCATAGCTGGTAAAGTAGCGTAGAACATGGTTCTCCAAGAAGCTGGTGGGGAAATTTGGGACTTACCTGAAATAATCATAGACCAGTGCAAGAAGGTATGTAATAAAATATTAAATGGAATTCAAAACTAAGTGTCAGTGTTTGTGATTTAATAGGAAATAGCAATACATTGTGTAAAACCATGGAGCCAAAGGCCTGCCTCCTAGAAGCTCTGGCTGGGCTAGAGAGGAAATTTACGCATTAGTTCTTCCAGCCTCACTGAAAAATTACTCAAGACAAGAAAGACAAGTCTACACTCCCTTAACAAGCTACAACACAGCGGCACACTGGTGTCTCACGTAGAGGTGGAATGCAGCAAGCCTACGTGTTCTCTTGCAACTTGTTGGGCACATGGGCAGGACCTTCCTAAAGCAGTACAGGGATTTGTTCTCACCTCCAGCCTCTGACAGAGGTTTGTGTTGTTCTCCTTGAATCCCAAGTGGCACAGATAAGTCCTTTAAAAGGCATAGCGAATCTGCTCAAGGACCCCAAATGAGAAGTCCCTTTCTTGAGATCTCCGGTCCTTTGTTTGGTTCTGCTTCCTTGGGAAGAATTCGCAGGGTTGTGAGAGCAGTTACCCCATAGGGCCTAGTTAGGGACATTCTGTGCTTAGGTATTCATAAATTTCTGCCAAGACCAGATTTCTTTTACCCCACCCTTATGTACTAATCGCTACCTAAATCAGTAACACCTGGTTGCCAAAGAATTAGATTGTGTCAAAGCCCACACTTGGTATTCCTTCTGCAAGGCCCTACCCAGCATCGTTCTAATACCTGGGTTAGGATAAACCTTTCGATTCTATCCTTGACCGCATGTATTTTCATGTATGCCTTTCTGTTTGTATTGATGGGAGAGTCAATAGTCAATGAAAAGAAAAATATTATTAGGCACTCACTATATATTTAGCTCTGTACAAAGCATGGGGTTGGGGATGCTGGCAGAGGGAGGGTTATAAGAAAAGTGAGACATAGCCCTGCTTTGGGGGGGCTTAAAACCCTGACAGACATAAGAACGCAACACGTTAGATCCTGAAACGGTCAAGGTAGACAGCATCGACCACATGTGCTGTGGGAGAGCAGAGAAGTGCCCCTAGAAGGGAATGGAGTCCCTGTAAAGGGCGACTGTTGTAAGGAGCATCTATTCTCACCTCCCAAACACTCCATGTCAGCCTCTTCTGTCAGCCCTGGGGAGTGAGTTCAGTAAAACAGGATGATCCAATGTGGCAAATAGACCAACATTTTGCTCACAGATTCACAGAAAGTCAGTGTTTCCCTGATCATTTGGGAACCAAAATGACTAGACTGTATTTTTCCTGGAACATTTTATTTTCCAATAAAGAAAAGTAGAAAGACCGCAACAATGAATATTTGTAAACTCTTCCCTACATTCATCAATTTTGCTATATTTACTTTATCTCTTTCTATAGAATGCATCCCCTCCCCCCTTAGAAAGAAAGTGCCAGACATCATCTGTGAAGACCTCAGCGCATATCTTCCAAGAAGGGTACTCTCCTACCTAACCACAATATAATTATCATTCATATACAGTTTATATTCACTTTTCCCAATTGCCATACAACAATGCCCTCCATAGCTCTTATATAATATAATCACGGATTAGTCATTGCATTGGGTGTCTTGTCTCCTAAATCTCCTTTAATCTGTAACCCTATTCCCTTTTTTTTTGGCCTCTCATCATCTTGACATTTTTGAAGAGTGCAGCTGAGTTGTCTTGGAGAATGACCCATGATTTGGATTCGCCTGATTATTCCCTCATGGTTGAATTCAGCTGTTATTTCTTTTTAAAGATTATTGTGGTAAAATATCTGTACAACGAAAGTTACCATGCTAACCATGTTTAAGTGTACAATCCAGTGGCATTGTGTACATTCATAATATTGTACAACCATCACTGCTGTTTCCAGAATGTTTTTGTCATCCCAAACAGAAATTCCATACCCATTAAACAATAACTCCCCATCTCCCCTACCCCCGGCTCCTGGCAATCATCATTCTACTTCCTGTCTCTATGAATTTCCCTATTCTAGGTACCTTATGTAAGTAGAATCATAAAACATTTCTCCTTTGGCCACTGTCTTATTTCACTTAATATAATATCTTCAAGTTCATCCATTTTGCAGCATGTGTCAGAATTTCCTTCCTTATTAGGGCTGTATGATATTCCTTTGTATGGGTATACCACATTTTGTTTATCCATTCATCCGTTGACAGACACATGGGTTGTCTCTAACCTTTGGTTGTCATGAATATGGTTGTATGAACATTGGTGTACAGTTATCTTTTCAAGTCCCTGCTTTCAATTATTTTGGGTATAGGGGTGCCTGAGTGGCTCGGTTAGTTTAGCATCTGACTTCAGCTCAGGTTGGTGAGTTTGAGCCCCACATTGGGCTGGCTGCTGTCAGCGTGGAGCTCGCTTCAGATGCTCTGTCCTGCTCTCTCTCTCTGCCCCTCCCCCACTTGCTTACCCTCGCTCTCTCTCTCTCTCTCAAAAATAAATAAACATTAAAAAACATTATTTTGGGTATATACCTATATGCCAGATCATATGGTAACTCTATTTTTAACTTTTTGAAGAACCACCATATTGTTTTCTATAGTGGTTGCATCATTGTATGTTCTTACAAGCCTCCAGTTTTCACAGTTCTCTGCAGTCTCTCCACATCCTCACCAATGTTTTTTTCTTTTTTTTTAATAATAGTCATCCTAATGGGTGAGAAGTAGTATCTCAATGTGATTTTGATTTGCGTTTTGTTAATGACTAATAATGTTGAGTATTTATGTGCTTCTTGGCCATTTGTATATCTTATTTAGAGAAATGTCTATTCAAGTTGTCCACTTTTGGTTTTTGGTTTTTTTTTTTTTTTTTTGCATGCTTTTGGTTTGTTTTTTTTTTTTAAGTTTATTCATTTGTTTTGAGAGAGAGAGTAAGTGCAGGCCCATGCATGTGTGCACACACACAAGCAGGGTCAGGGCAGAGAGAGAGAGAGAGAGGGAAAGAGAGAATTGTAAGCAGGAGCCCGAGGTGTGGATGGAGCTCATGAATGTGAGGTCATCACCTGAGCTGAAATCAAGAGCCCGATACTTAACCAACTGAACCACCCAGGCGCCCCCCACTTTAAAAAAAAAATGTACACTTTTGAATTTTTTGTTGTTGTTGTTCTTCTTTAAGTTACAGAAGTTCTTTTCATATTTTGGACATTAATTTCTTATTAGATGTATGATTTGCAAATAGTTTCTCCCAGTCTGTGGGCTGTTTTTTCACTCTCTTGATAGTGTCCTTTGCACAGAATTTTAATTTTGATGATGTCCAAATTGCATATTTTTCTTTTATTGTCTGTGTTTTGTGTGTCATATCCTAGAAGTCACTGCCAAGTTCAATGTCATGAAGATTTTCCCTTATGTTTTCTTCTAAGATGTAAATAGTTTTAGCTCTTAAGTTTGGGTCTTTGATCCATTCTGAGTTAATTAAAAAAAATTTTTTTTAATGTTTATTTATTATTGAGAGACAGAGAGACACAGAGCATGAGCAGGGGAGGGGCAGAGAGAGGGGGAGACACAGAATCTGAAGTAGGCTCCAGGCCCCAAGCTGTCAGCACAGAGCCCGACGCAGGGCTCGAACTCACCAACCATGAGACCATGACCTGAGCTGGACTCGGTCACCCAATCAACTAAGCCACCCAGGCGCCCCTTTTCTGAGTTAATTTTTGTATATGATGTAGATAACAGTCCAATTTCATTCTTTTGCATGTGGTAATATCCTATTTTTCTAGCACCATTTGTTAAAAAGACTGGGCATTTCCCATTGAATAGTCTTGGTACCCTTGTCAAAAATCAGTTATTTCTGGCTTATTATTTCTGGCTTTCTAGTCCATTGGTCTGTATATCTGTTCTATTCCATTTTAAGAAGTCTATGATTTCTTCCAAACTCTTTCTCATCCTTGCACCCACTCCCTGAAGGAGGGAATAAGGAGGAAACGTCTTAAATGCAAAAGAATTAATTAATTAATGTTATGGTGCCCTGGATTTGAATGCTAGGGAGAGTGCAACATTCTGGAGGTGCCCAATTTTCAGACTAGCATTCAAATTGTCAGTGGTGAGCAAGCACTTTATTCTATTTTGAATCCCCTTACTATCTTAGGCACAACCATTCTTTACATGTTTTTCCCTGTGTTACCAAACTTAGAGGACCCAAATGTGCTTGCAAGTTATGCTGTCTTGAAATCCCACGTGATGGAAATGAGACTGATTCCTGTGTGTGTGTTTAGCCTTTAACTCATGGAAGAAGAATTGCTATTAATCAACAGTTATTTACTGACCATGCTTTATGTGCGGTGCTGTAACATAAAATTTATATTCATGGTGGCTTCCACTGTAATTGGGGAGACAAAGTGTATATATAAATGGATAATTGCCTAGAAAAGGGAGAAATGAGAATTGAAATAGTTGGCAAAATCTCCAAATGTGGGGTCTTTTGGGGATTGCTAAAGAGGAAGAATAAACTCGGATTCAGGGTTGAAGGGGAAGAATAGTGGGTATTAAAACAAAGGCAGGAATGAATAAGCTATCTGGGGACAGTGAGAAGGCCAGCCTGAATAGATGGAACAGTGTGTGGGGGAGAACCCTAGTGGATAGGTGGGGTGGGGCTAAATTATGTAGGATTTTTAAATAACCAGGCAGAGGGGTGTGCACTTGATTTAGTAGGACAGTAGGATGCCCTTAAAAGTTCTTAAATGGCATGGTAAATAAAGGATGGTGGTACTGGTTTAGGTAGATTTGTTCCAGGAGGGGATATGGGATAGGCTTTCAGAGAAGAGGAATTGATTCAGTTATCAGAGGACTTCCCTGAAAAGAAAAGTAGTAGGTCTTTGCCCCAAGTCCAAGGTCAGACTGAGGTGTGTTTCAGAACCCTTGCTAATCGAAACCCACTGTTAGAAAAATGCACTGGATCTAAAATCTTATAAGATCTTGCCCAAATTCAACCAGACCCACTAATCTTTTGTGTTAATGGCATAAAATTTCCACTCTTGGTTCTGGCTTGGTTTGGCACTCTCCCCAGATTGCCCCACTGTGGTGCCGAGCTTCCAAAGCTACCAAGCTACAGGCAGGGCTGCAAGTTTAGTTTCCTCATTTTTACAAAAGGTCAAGTTTTCTAAATTGGTGGATCAACTTGAATTTGTGTTGAGAAAGTGCACAAAATTCTTGCAGCTGACCTTCAGGGGGTCATTGCAGCTGACCTTCAGAGCTTTCTCCCCATTTCTCCCTGCGCCCTCCCCACCTCCATTTCCCTAGATGCTCAGCCTCATCAGGACCTAGCACTTTCTCTTCACTCAGTGCTCTCCCAAAACAGCTGAACATTGCCTAGGATGCACACAAGCCATTCAAGCTGCTCAGTCCCAGACAGGGATGTCGAACCTTGCCAGTGACATTTTGGGGGTCACAGGGAAAGAGAGGATAAGCAGGAAGTGTTTCGTGGGCTTGAATCAGGGAATATGCAAGGACACCCCATGAACATTCCAGAGCTCAGTGCTAGACAATGGCATGTGCAGAACCATTAGGCTGATTTCCCCTGTGGTTGGAGGTTGGCTGCGTTTTTACCCTCCCTTCTCTGCCTGAACACTCCCGACACTGGAATTTCTTCAGATGGCTACCGTGTTTGGTTTTCAACCAGGACAAACAAAAAAAAAAAAAAAAAAAAAGGGAGATTTGTTTTCCCGTCAGCTTTTGCTCAATGGAATCTCTGATTCTACTTACTGGTCGTGCCTTGGACACCCCTGGGGCTGTTTAGGGCTTTAAACCCTGAGCACACAGGACTCCTAGCTTTGCTGACCCCTCTTCCACATCCTGAGCCTGAGTACAAACTTCGTCTTCCTCACCCCCAGTGTCCCTTCAATCTGAGTAATTTTGCAGCAAATTCTCAGCCAATATTCCACCCACAAATTGCTAATTTCAGCTGAACTTCCTCAAACTGGAGCACCCCTCACCAAATATTTTGGGCTATCTCACAATCTATCTCAGCTGCACGTCTTGCTGGTATTTCCAAGTGGTGAAAAATCTCCCCTCATCTTAAAGGCTTCATAGTAAGCTCAGCCCCCTAAGGGCTGATGAAGAAATCTGGAGTTCTACCCTATTCATACCTAATTCCAGCCTTCCAGGAGTTTCAATACAGGATCTCTCAAAACCTTTGGTGTTTTGTTTCTCACCTTCTTTTTTCCCCTAACTGAAAATGGGGTGAGGAGCAGGAGAAGGCATTGTGAATCAGTGTGATTAAAAAAACAAAACATGTGGACAACCAAGGAGCGTCTTTGCACTTCCCATTTCTAATCTCAGGGATCAGGACGTAGAGGCAACTCTCAGGTGAGTAAATTTGCAGATGCCCATGCATGTCCGGAACATTCCTCAAGGGTCATTAGAGACTGTCCAGCGGGGGCGTGGGGGCTAGTCTTCCGTTTTGGTTTTCTTTCAAAACTTCTGTCCAAAGAGCATCCTGTTCTGTTACATACATACCCACTGCCGTCTCCAAATTGCTAGGTTGAGTACAACAATGCTCAAGTGCCTGGCATTGGGTCATACACAGACAATGAGCTACGAGACCAACCCAATGAGCTGGTGCCAACCCTAGGATGGGTTGTTGCTGAGTTCTTTCCGACCAGCCCTCTGTCCATTTGCCTTTCTGTCTTCCCCTCCAGATCCCAAGAGCACAACCTCTTCCTCACTCAGCAGTTGAAGGCACTTTACAATATTTTCTTTAAAAAAAAAAACGTTTATTTTGAGAGAGAGAGCATAGGGGAGGGGCAGAGAGAGACAGGGAGAGAGGCAACCTCAAGCAGGCTTGGGGCTGTCAGCACAGAGGCTGACTTGGGGCTTGAACTCATGAACTGTGAGATCCCAACCTGAGCCAAAATCAAGAATGGGATGCTTAACTGACTAAGCCACCCAGGTGCTCCCATTTTATAATGTTTTCAAATACACCCTTGATCCTTTCACGTATTTAAGAAAAAGCTGTTCCCCCTCCAGAACATTTGGCAGAAAGCTGACCCTCTTCCTTCTCACTCACTCGGGTCAGTGATATGGTTGTCCTGTCTTCCCTGGGAGGGGATATGGGTGAGCTGGGGCCTCTCAGAAGGGAGCCTGTGGCCCAAGGTGCACACACCAGCCTTTGAGTGAGGAAAGGGAATGGGGCAGGAGGGCTGTGCCCCTTGGGGATCTACATTTAACAGGCTTTTAATTTTATTTTTAAGTAAACGCTACCCCCACTGTGGGGCTCCAACGCAAGAGTCACTTTGCAGACTATATTTAGAAGCAGTTTCCTGCTCGTAGAAAGCAGTGGCCAGCTCTGGCTATAAGTATGACTGAAGAGTCACTTTCTTTCAAAAGCTCGATTTATAGGTGTTTACTGTTTTCTGTAAAATGGAAAAAAAAAATGTTGCCTTACAGGCATGTAGCCCCCAGTGCATTCTCAAGTCTCCAGAGGAAGGAGTGGGCAGCAGTTTGGTAAAATTCCACTCTATCTTAGAGTTACCTGAAGATAGGAACCAAGGTGAGGCTTTCAGGACAGCAGAGACTGAAGTTTCCCGTTTTCATCACCTAGATGTTGGTGGACGGATTTAGAAGACAGGATTCTGGGGGTGTGTTCCTCCCTTCCCCTTCAGCAGACCTATCCTACCTCCATCCAGCATAGTGGCCAATGAGGTTCAAATTCCACGTTACTAGTTGTGTGACCTGTTTACTCGTTATGTGAACCTGGGCAAGTTCCTCAATAACACTATTTCCCTCACAGGATTATTGTGAGGATTACATGGAAGTGTGTAGGATAGGGACTGGCATACATCGAATAAGCATTACTGTGATTATGAGTTTTTTCCTCTCCTTGGCTGTAAAATGAGGAAATGCTCATAACTGCTGTGTTGGTCATTCTGCCTTCTGGACAGGAAGACGTCCACTGTGTGTGAACACTCACCGTAAATGCCGTTATGAGGAGACGTAGAGGAAAGGAAAGACCTGCTCTGGGAGGGGAAGAGACTTCTCAGTGGGTTTCTCAGAGAATGCGTGACAAGGGAAAAAACCTGTACCCTGCTTTCCCTTGTGGAAGATGCCTTCAGCCTGAGGCCTGTCAGAGGCTCGGGGACCTGGGTCATTTCTCCACACAGAGCAGTTTATCAGCTAAGCCTGGGGATGGAAGAAAGCTGTGGAGGGATCGTGCAGGCATCTGACACGCTCAGCCTCGATCTTTGGACTGCAGCTCCCTTAGTGACTGGCCTGTCTCTGTAGACATCTTCACGCCCTGAGTCCTCCTGTCTGGCACAGAGTGTGAAAGAGGCGCCGGGAGGGCAGACAGGCCTTGGATTTTGGCCAGGGTCCCTCGAGCAGTGACGAGCTGCAGCCACCGGGCTCCAAGTCTGCCCTAGCAGATTCTGGCTCCACCTCAGGGCCTAGCCCCACACTCGGGGCCCAGGCTCTGGGCACACGGTGCCACTCTTAGCATGCATGTCATGCTAAGGGCCATGCCCTCCAAGTCTTCCCATGCCTCTCTTGAACCCCCGGCCCTTTCTAGGCTTTTATAATCAGAGTCATCTTTGCTCTGCTTTGTCCAGCCAAGCCCACCCCATCTGTGAAGGTCCACTTCAATCTCACCTCCTCCATGAAGCCTTCCCTCACCTCCCAGCTCACACCAGCAGTCTCACTGTCCTGTTTCCTCGTTACCTATTCCATCCATTTGGAGAGTAGACATGTAGTTAATTATATTCCCCCCAAATGTTTGAGTGCAAGGCACTGGGGTGGGTATTGGGGGGATCTATAAAATTAAAGGACAGGACCTTCTATCAAGAAGCTTGAGGGTGCCTGGGTGGCTCAGTTGGTTGAGCATCTGACTCTTGATTTCAGCTCAGGTCATGATCCCAGGGTCGTAAGATGGAGCCCTGCTTTGTGCTCTGCACTTGGCATGGAGCCTGCTTGGGATTCTCTCTCTCTCTCTCTCTCTCTCTCTCTCTTTCTCTCTTTCCCCCCGCCTTTCCCCCTCTGCCCCTCCCATATGCATGCCCTCTCTCTCTTAAAATTTTTTTTTTAATTTAAAAAAAATACCAAGAAGTTTAAACTCTAAGAGAATGGCCTGGAAAATCCCCTATTGCCATCTTGCTCTTCAGGTCTGGTATTATTATTTAACATAATAATAATAATAATAAACCATTTTGGGAATACTTGCTATATGCCAATACTGTGCCAAGAAGTTTACACAAACCATTTGAGCCTTAATAGTACTCCTATAAGGTAAATGCTATTGTTATTCCTACATTACAGACAAGGAAACCAAGATGCAGAAAGGTTAAGTAATTGCCCCATGTCAGCTGATAAGAAAGCCAGTATTTCAACCAGGCAGCCTGACTCCATTATTATACTCCTAACTACTGTGTCATATTTTTCCTGTGTTTTACCTTTTCTGCTCAGCTAGAGTGAGACTCTTCGAAGCCAGGCACCTGCCTCATCCTTCCTCACAGCCCTTGCAACACTTAGTGCATTGTTGCCTTTGTAGGTAGGCAGCATACGTGCCCAGGTAGTGAGTACTCAGTCGGGATTCAGGGATGCCTTGGTTAACAGGTCCTACTGCAGAGGGGAGAAGGGGTTGCTCAAGGTTTCTTACTTCTGGGCAAGAGAGCCGGGAAAAGAAAGGGGAGTCCAGGGTCCACATACTGTTATGTACTAACTCTTTGCTTGCACTGCCTCCAGGACTGGACCAAGGCTACCAAGGACGCATGCAGCTAGGTACTAGGAGGGCCTTTTTTTTTTTTTTTTTAAATGTTTATTTGTTTTTGAGAGAGAGAGGGAGGGAGACAGAGTGTGAGTCGGGGAGGGACAGAGAGACTGGGGAGACACAGAATCTGAAGCAGGTCTCAGGCTCTGAGCTGTCAGCACAGAGCCCAATGCAGGGTTTAAATTCACAAGCCACGAGATCATGACCTGAGCTGAAGTCAGACACTTAACTGACTGAGCCACCCAGGCGCTCCTGGGAGAGCTTTTACAGTGTGGGTGTAGGCCCATTAGGAACAGGCCCAGAAGGTTAGTGCTTACCAAGACCAGGGAATCCCACACATTGCCTAAAACTAAGAATGTCCTGCCTTGAGAATGGACTCTTCTCATCTTCCAACCTACAAGCCTTCAGCATACCTTAGGATTTCTTACCACATCTGCTGAGTTAGAGTAATCGTATGTCTAAGAGCAGGAGCGCTTGGAGCAAAAAAAATGTCCATCCCCATACAAGAGGACAGATTCTCTGAAGTTTTGTTTTGTTTTCAATATTTATCCATTTTTGAGAGACAGACCACAAGCATGGGAGGGGCAAAGAGAGAGGGAGACACAGAATCTGAAGCAGGCTCCAGGCTCCCAGCTGTCAGTACAGAGCCCGATGTAGGGCTCAAACCCACGAACTGTGAAATCATGACCCGAGCCAAAGTCAGATGCTTAACTGAGCCACCCAGGTGCCCCTATCCTAGTACTTCTTTATGTACATGGAACATCTTTATGTTCCCCAGTATCCTTTATGTCCTAACCTAATTAGAGGTCCATAAATACTGGATAGCTTAATATTTTAAATCAAAGGGTAAAATAATTAAGTGGAGGGATTTGAATGTGTAGAGCCTTGCCCTGCTGATCTTCCTTCAAAGTGCTCATACACTTATACAAGCTGTAAAGACATTTAGACAGCTATAGTCCTAGAACACTGAGATTGAATTGAATCCAGCAGGGTAAGACTATAGAGAACAATGCATCATTTGCATAGTACGTTGTAGAGGGAAAGGACAGGACACAGAGTTCAGGGTGGTGGGTAGAGGAAGGGCTGTAATAGCAATGAATTTCATTCTTTGAAATATTGCCCAACATCCTGGTATTTGGGAAATTTACCTCCCTTGGTTGGTGCAAATTATGGTATCCTAGTCAAGCCTGCCAGCCTAGACTCTCACTGGTGGACCTGTTGCTTTTCCCCTGAGGCCCTCCAGACCTATTGCCCTCTCAGTCAACCCAGAGCAAGTGATGGGTGCAAACGAAGTCTAAGGATGGATGTTCTTGGGCCAACTGAGCTTGGACTCAAATTGGTTAAAACCACTGGACTTTTGGAATCAGAATGGCATTTTACGTGGGTGGAAAAATCTTCCTTGATTTTGGCTTGTTCGTTTAGGGACTCACAGGACTGCACAGGCTGGGCAGGCTGCCTCAGCGGGAGGATGAGCCTTCAGATGAGGCAGGCGAGGTGTCTGCACACAGAATTTGAAGGTGGAAAGAGAGCTGCACGGGGGTGGGAAGTGGGGCAGGAGGAGAAGAAACTGGGAAATCCTTCCCAGAGTTGAGAGCAGCTTTCCGTTTCCAGGACTACAGATCTGCGGGTCCAGAGTTCCTAGGATAGAAACTTGTAAAATGGTAGTGTCAGGAGGGATTCTTGACTCTTAGGTGGTCTCTGTTCCTAAGCCCCTTTTGTGGTTCCATTCACTTTATCCCAGATCCCTAGGGAAGCTAGCGTTGAGATGAGGTCTACTTGTGTGATGTGCCTTAGAGCATGCAGCCCTTTTCTGAGCCAGTCTTCCCAAATCCAAGAGAACCTGTAATAGCAGCTGGGAAAGGGAACATGGAGAGGTCCCATTAAAAGTCCTGTGAGACTCTTAGAGCTTAGATCTATAGAAAACTAAGAGAAGGTAAAATTAAACTTATTGAAAGCCACCCACAGAAGAGCAGGGTTTCCTAACCTGAAGTCTATAAATCCCCAAGGCGGTCTGTGGTAAATTCAGGGGGTAGTGAACCTGCTGAAATTGTGTGTAAAAATTAGATATGCTTGTGTAGGTGTGGCTACATTTTTTTTCTGGAATGAGGGTCCATAACCTTTATCAGATTCTTAAAGGGTCTGTGACCTCCTGAAGTTAAACAAAACAAAACAACACATTTTTCTAGAGGATAAAGGTGGGAACTGGGTGTCAGGGGAATTTGGAGGACATTCCAACTCCTCCCACTTCCCATGTGCTGCAAACATATGTGCAGTGGGAAACAATGACAAATACAGGGAAGTGACAGGTCAGTTTTTTTAAAAAAGACCTTCGAACCGATAGAATTTGATAGAACCGACAGAATAAAATCTGAGGACTTCCCAGATTTTCTTATAAAGGTTGTCCTTCTCTTCTTAAGTGACACGACTTTCTTACCTATCCCTCTTTCTTCCCTTTTGTCTTCGCTGCCACAGGAGCACCTGTTCTAGTACCTGCTATTTGTTCCAGAAGGGGATTAAGGCTAGTAGGGGAGGTCTCATGTGTCAGGCTGGAAAGAAGAGCCACAGTCAGGAGAGGTTCAGTGTGTCCATCTGATCCAGTAGGAGCCAAACTTCTCGACCTTGTACATCTTTAAAACCTCTAAAACACTTTTGGATTACTGCAAGTATTTGTAATTGTACTTTTCGTATCCATAAATGAAAAACTCCATGCTGATAAAAAGCAACCGTGTGGGGCGCCTGGGTGGCTCAGTCGGTTGGGCGTCCAAGTTCGGCTCAGGTCATGATCTCGCAGTCTGTGAGTTCGAGCCCCGCGTCGGGCTCTGTGCTGACAGCTCAGAGCCTGGAGCCTGTTTCAGATTCTGTGTCTCCCTCTCTCTCTGACCTTCCCCCATTCATGCTCTGTCTCTCTCTGTCTCAAAAATGAATAAACGTTAAAAAAATTTAAAAAGCAACCGTGTATTCACTAATCCTTTAAATACCCATTTTTAAAAATTACAGCAGCATCCCTGTGTGTTTCAAAACCAGCTCCACACCTACGTGTGAGATCAATTATTTATTGTGTCTATATGCAATGGCTGTTGTGCCACTGATTCAGGGACCCTTTACTGTAACTGAGGACCTTCTCCTCTTTCCACAAAGTGGGAATCACTGTCTAATTTAAGCTCTCCACTCTATAGATGAGGAAACTGTGGTCTAGTAGAACCAATCTCCTAGCGAGGTGGTGTGGAGCCCATTCCAGAACCCAGGCCTCCCTACTATCTTCTGGCTTCTTTGCAGGATGCCTGTGTAGCCATAGAATGCTCTTAGAGCATCTGATCTGCCACTGGCCTCCGGAACTGCCTCCCTTCAACAGCCACACTGCCACACCCTCCCCTGACTGAGAGGTCTCCAAAGGGTACTCGAGGGGAGAAAGGACTCTGGATCTTTGACAGGACAGTGTGCTGCCATCCAGCACCCTAGAAAGCTGCAGAATGGGCCAGAGGGGCCTTTTATACAGTTTGGTTTTAAATCAATAAATCAGATTTCCCCCCACTTACCTTTGGAAAACACTTTGTCCCTTTCATATGACCAGACCTGGGAAACAATCAGACGAGGGTGTGGGTTATGCAGCACCCAGCCTTGGTAACAAACTGGAACCCAATGGCTGCCGTGGGCTAAGGGTGCTGGCCATGGGTTCAGCCCCGCCTCATTTAGTCCTTACAAAACCCCTGTGAGTTAAGTAGTGTTATTCTCATCTTCATTTTACAGATGAGGAGACTGGAGCTTAGAGAGGTTAGTGGCAATGTCACGGAGTTATTAAAGGCTTCAGAGATGGGATTCGAAGCGAAGCCTGAATCCAGAGCCTGCAGTGACGACCATGATGCAATAATACTATGTTATGTGAGGCTGACTGGGCTCTGGATTCTTGGGTCCTCCTTGGGACTGAATTATTTTGTTACTCCTTTACTCAAGGAATCATTCTAAACCCAGCCATAGTTAAGCAGTAATGTGGAAGCCCTTCTCTTCCAAGAGACTGGAAACCTCTTTGCCAAATCTTTCAGGGACGCAGATGGACTCCACAAACAATACGCATCCCATGAGGGCAGAGACAGTTATTTTTTGCTATTTATTTATTTATTTATTTAGACATAGAGACTGTGCGAGTAGGGGAGGGGCAGAGAGAGAGGGAGATGGAGAATTCAAGCACTGACAGTGTGGAGACCGATGTGGGGCTTGAATCCATGCAACTGTGAGATCATGACCTAAGCCAAAACCAAGAGTCTGAGGCTTAACCAACTGAGCCACCCAGGTGCCCCTATTCTTTGCAATTCCGATTCTAGTTCAGAGCTCATGTTCAGAGGAGGTTATTCCTATGCTCATTCCCACGTCTGCCCCCGCTGTCCTCCAATCCTAAAATGCTCCCTCCCCAGTCCACTCAGCAGCAAAAGAATATATAGGCTTATGCAAAGGTTTCCCTGCTCCAGGAAGTCCTTCAGAACCATATAAACCCACACTGATTTTTTCCTTTCTTCTGGATCATTTTCTCTCTGGCCTAAACACAGCTTCTGCCTTTTGTCTGTTTTGACTCATGTGAGAGCCTTACTCCCCCAGCAATTTTTTTGTAACGTTTATTTATTTTTGAGAGACAGAACGTGAGCAAGAGAGAGAGAGGGAGGCACAGAGAGAGAGGGAGACACAGAATCCGAACCAGGCTCCAGGCTCCGAGCTGTCAGCACACGGGGCTTGAACTCACAAACTGGGAGATCATGACCTGAGCCGAAGTCGGACGCTTAACCAATTGAGCCACCCAGGCGCCCTGGCCCAGCAAGCTTCTTGAAAGCAGAGGCCAAATGTATTCTGCATCCCCTAGCCCATGCATCCAGCACACCGAAGACTGCTAAGTGGTACTTACAGGACTGAATTGAGAACAAGGTCCTCCCTCTTGGACCATTCATTCTAGCCAATGCTCTCCTCCAAAGAAATTGTTGGTCCCCCACCCCCTACCTAATTCCCTGAGGTTCATGATCTTGAAAGTGCTGGGATTTGTTTTTGCTGCCTCGTCAGAAAGAAGCCTGACCTTTCTGAGAATCTTTTGTCTGTGGGGCCCACATGGCTCTGCCTGGAAGTCGTGAGACCAATTTTTCTGCACCTGAGCAGGGCTCTCCTAGAGCTCTGAGACGCCATTCAAGGCTTTGGCAGCTTTCACTTTTAAAACCACCTGAGTCCAGACAGTGGGTTAAATGCAAGATTTGGAGAAAGGTGTGTGAGTTTTCTTCTCCACTCTTGTCTCTCACTCAAGGGTTCTTCTTAACCAAGTGTGTTTGTCTTTTGCTATTCCAAGAGGCCGAGAGCCTCTTTCTCTCTGCAGACTGAGACAGAATGTCTGGAGCTAGAGGCACTTCAGCTCCTGACCCAACACCACCATCTCCCTGGAGCCCAGTGCTCTGGTGTGGACCTTCACTGGGTCAACCAGGACTGCTCACTGAAGCCTGCTGGGAGTCTTGAGCAAGCTATACACTTCTCTGAACCTCAGTTTTTTCATCTGTAAAATGGAGGGGCTGGGCATTGATCACTAAATTCTTTCCTGCACTAATGTTAAAGAGTTCTAAAATAGTATGGGCTTCTCATCATTTTCACCACGTCTACCCCCACCTCACCATTGACTTCCCACAGAATTTCATCCACACTGTGGTCAGGGATGAACCTCGGCCTGTCCAGCTAGGAGATCCTATAGGTTAGGATAGTCTTATCGACAAAACAGGAGTGCTACCACCCAGCACCCTAGAAAACTGCAGAAGGGGACAGAAGGGTCTTTTATGCAGTTTGACATTAAATCAATAAACCAGGGGCGCCTGGGTGGCGCAGTCGGTTAAGCGTCCGACTTCAGCCAGGTCACGATCTCGCGGTCCGTGAGTTCGAGCCCCACGTCAGGCTCTGGGCTGATGGCTCGGAGCCTGGAGCCTGTTTCCGATTCTGTGTCTCCCTCTCTCTCTGCCCCTCCCCCGTTCATGCTCTGTCTCTCTCTGTCCCAAAAATAAATAAACGTTGAAAAAAAAAATTAAAAAATAAATAAATAAATCAATAAACCATATCTTCTCCTACTTTCCTTTGGAAATGCTTTATCCCTTTTGGAATACCAGGATCCTTTTTTTCACTGAATGACTTTAATAACAATAATAGTATCTGAAATTTGTTCCTGTTCTTTACAGTTTATGAAATGGTTTTACATCGACAATCTCATTTTTTTAAGATTTTATTTTTAAGCAATCTTTACACCCAGCGTAGGGCTTGAATTCCCAACCCCGAGATCGAGAGTTGCATGCTCCATGGACTGAGCCAGCCAGGAGCCCCCCTACAATCTCATTGTTAAATCCTCATAACAACCCCATGCAAAAGGCAGGGATTATTCTTCCCTTTTTGCAGACAACGTAAATGGAATGATTTGCGTAAATTATCCAACCAGAATGATAAAGCTGAGAATGAATGTACCGTGTCCTAAATAGAAACTGCAGGGACATAGAAGCCAGGAGGAAATGCTTATCTGTTTAAGGATGTTTACCTTACCATGATAGGACTCAGTGTGAACATTTGAAGGAGCACTCTCTGTAATGTATAAATTATATGCAAATAATATGTAAATCTGCCTCTGAAGTTTTTGAACTAAGAGCTTGCTTGGTGTTTTGCAAAAGAACACAACAGCACACATTCGGTTCCTTTCCACAAACCAGAGCCGGAGAAAACAGAGCAGAGTGTGAGGGCAGAGGATATTGGGCTATTACCAGCCTGCTTTGTACTTTCTCCTGACAATTTTTGTGGGAGCCAGAGCAGGTGGAGAAGGAGGTAGGGAAAGGAGAAAAGAGCTCCCTGTGGTTCGCCCCATTCCCTTCCCTTTTCACACCACTGCTCTTGCTCAGAGCCTCTTGAGACCCAAGCTTCCTTCACGAAGCCTTAGGGCCTCCCGCTTGGGAACAGCAGCTATGAAAGACTCAGGCTGTAATCTCTCCC
This sequence comes from Lynx canadensis, assembly GCF_007474595.2. Lineage (NCBI taxonomy): Eukaryota > Metazoa > Chordata > Mammalia > Carnivora > Felidae > Lynx > Lynx canadensis. The sequence continues at coordinate 37,026,520 of NC_044309.1, forward strand.
ACACATCCCAGGTCTCTGATTCATGTAGGTCATGCACTGCCATGGTCTGAGGCTCCTCATACAAAGTGGCGGAGTGTAATTCTTCATTCTAGAAAGAAAGACACTTGGCAAATGGTACCCAAGTCCAACTGTATAATCACCCTTCCACTGGGCAAAGGAAACCTAGCTAATCCTTGAGGAGAAGGAAGAGGTTCATACCAACAGCATGGTCCTATCTGAATAGTTCAGTCAGGTGAACCTCAGGCACCACTTCTGTAACTTTATATACTGTCCCCTAGTCCCGGTCAGAAAATGCAGCTACTCTGAGGCAGGAAAGGCAATGGGTTAGGCAGGAAAAGCCACTCATTTTTGGCTATTCAAGGAAGACTTACAGACCAGAATCCATACCAGACCATAGTTAACATGTTTCTTAGAAAAGGAAACCACTCTGTCTGTACTTACCAAAGCCGAGGCACTTTATAAATGTTTTTCTTTCTTTCTTTCTTCTTTCTTTCTTCTTTCTTTCTTCTTTCTTTCTTTCTTTCTTTCTTCTTTCTTTCTTTCTTTTTCTCCCTTTCTTTCTTTCTTTTGAGAGAGAGTGAGCAGGGGAGGGGCAGAGAGAGAGGGAGAGAGAGAGAGAGAGAGAGAATCCCAAGCAGTCTCTGTGCCATCAGCACAGAGCCTGACGCGGGGCTCAAACCCACAAACTGTGATATCATGACCTGAGCTGAAACCAGGAGTCAGATGCTTCACCAACTGAGCCACCCAGGTGTCCCAAAGCCAAGGCAGTTTAAACAAATTATCTCATTTGATCCTCACAATGTCTCTGTAGGAGAGAAACTATTCTGAACCTCATTCGGGGGGAAATAAAGGTCAAGGCCACACAGCTAGCAGGTGGCCACACAGCAGATTCACAGACAGGGAGGGTGACCCCAGAGACTGCACTCCTGACCAGAGCACAACACTGTCTTTACATGGGAGCCGGAGGTGGATGGGGGTACATGAGACCTTTGAACAAGGTCTCGTGAGAAAGAGTGACCAGAGTCTCAGAGAAGTGAAGGCCCAGGCTTCAGGGTGACCAAGACCTCTGGAGAACAGGTGACCCCAGATCAACTTGTGAAGGAGAAGCCTTTTCCTGGGAAGCTGGGCCCTGGCCCAGCTTCCCCACAGTCATTGCCTAACCTCTGTGGCTGAACAAAGAGGGCTGAGGTGAGGAAATCAGAACATCCTGGGGAACGAGTAGAGAACGGAAAACACGCTATTGCCACGGGGCCTGGGGCCCAGAGGCAAGGGCACCCTGTAAGCCTGGCTGAGGGCCCTGATGGGAACCGCCTCCCTTGGCTATGTGAGCCTCCACTGGCAATAACCACCTCGGAGAGCTCAGGGAACCGTGAGAAAAAGCACAGGGGCCAGACTGGTCCTTTTATCCTAAGGAGCTTGACAGCTTCACAGACACCCCTTAATTACAAGCCCAGGAATAAAGGGAGGTAAACTGTGCTTTGGCCAGGACACTTGCCTCATCAGCTATTGTGAAGACAGGTCTGGGAGGCAGAAAGAATGCTGGGGAGAAGGATACAGAGAGGTAGGCATTAGCAGGAGTGTTTCTCAACACAGGGCCAGGGCTTTAATTGTGAGGGAAGAAGCCTGCTCTGGGACACTGTGCCAGGGACACTGTGCTCTGACTGCTACGTGCTCTTCCCCAATATCTTTCTGCTGAGGTCCTCTTAGTATGTACCAGCCTCCACTACAACAACCTTGCTTGTGTCAGGGCAGGGGACCCAGGACAATAACAGTGGGTGACTCCACTCTTTTTTTTTTTTTTAGGTTTATTTATCTATTTTGAGAGAGACAGAGACAGCGTGAGCAGAGAGAGAGGGGGAGAGAGAGAGAGAATCCCAAGCAAGCTCTGCACCATCAGCACACAGCCTGATGTGGGGCTCAAACTCATGAAACCTTGAGATCACGATCTGAGCAGAAACTGAGAGTAGGTGCTTAACCGACTGAGCCATCCAGGTGCCCCTAGGCTTTCATTCCTCCACTCTTTTAATGAAATGCGGGCAATTTTAGCATCATATGTGCCAGAGACTTGCAGCATTTATTTTGGAAAGTAAAGTAAGGGATTTGTAATCTTTTACTGGCATAACTAAGGACTCTAGCCCCAGAATCAGGTCACATAAGGGCTGATGTATGGAAGGGTGTTCCATTTTGGACAAAGCTGTAAGGTATGAGAAATGAGATCACTATGCAGTTTCCTTATACCACTCAGAAGTCTGGCTTCTAATTTAGAAGTTGGTAGATAGCCCCATTTCATAGTCAAGAAATCCCTGTTCTTGGCATCTTGGCCTCCTTCCTATTGGGAGAGGGGGTGGGGTGGGTTTCTTGGTGACACCTGTAACACTGTCCTTGTCATTGCCCTGTCACTTTCTCCACTATAATGAAAAGAGCACCACACAGATGATTTTCTGGCATTCCATCCCTTGAACACTTTGTGCTTCTATCACCCAAGAATCCAGACATTTGTCCTCCCAAGATCAAGCCCCTGAGCCTACATACATTCTTTTTCTCCTTAATGCAATCAGTAACCAGCCAGCACAACGCTAAAAGTCTTGAGGTATAAGCGATAGAGAGATTAGTAACTTATAAGCACACAGGCTGATTACTCAGTGCATGTTGACACAGTTAATTCCAATGACCAGGTTATTACATTTCCTTTGTTTCCTTTCCTCTTCGCTTCCATTCCTGGTGAAGGCCAGTCTGCTCTTGCAGTCTTTCTGTCTGTAAGACTTTGTCTTCAGTCTAGGCCGGGTAACCAATCAGAATAGCAGCGAGGTCCTGGTTTTCCACACTCAGAAATTTCCTTGAAACTGTCCTTCCTGGGAACCTCCTCTGCTCCCAGCAAATTCTTATTAGCTTTTCTAACCAACTGGCCATTAGTTCACTAAAAGTACTCCTTTCTGAAGCCCTTCACAGTAGATAAAATCCCCTGTAATGTACATCCTATCTCCTGGGGACTATTCCTCACTTTTTACTTCCGTCCTTTCTTCCCACACACTTCCTCCATCAACACCACCTCTCTGTCAATCAACAGGATCTTCTTTTGCCTGTCAGTCGACCCTGAAATGGATACAGGAAGTCATGTGAGACACATTTCCTGTGCTCTGGGAGCAGGCAGCCATGAGGTGACAGTCTCTCACGTAGCCCTCTGTAATACCCCGTGGTACATGCTGTACTAGAGGGATGAACCAAATGCTTTGGGAGAACTGAGAAAGAGGGATAAATTTAGACTATGGGGATGAGCAAGGCTTCCCAGTTGAGTTGGGCTTTAAAGAGTAAGTAGAGGGGCACTTGGGTGGCTCAGTCAGTTAAGCCTCCGATTCTTGACAGCTCTGGTCATGATTTCACGGTTCATGGGTTCAAGCCCTGTGTCAGGCTCTGCGCTGAGAGAGTGGAACCTGTTTGGGATTCTCTGCCTCCCTCTCTCTCTGCCCCTCCCCTGCTCACTCTCTGTCTCTCTCAAAAATAAATAAAGATTTAAAAAATGTAAAAAAGAGTAAGTAGAATTTCTCCAAGTAGAGAAAAGAATGGGAAGCAGTACATCTTTTGTATGGGGAGAGTCTGTCCTTTCAAAACATCATGCTCCTTCGGATAAATATAAAATGTTCCCATTTATTCCTCTGGTCCCTGAAATCTGATGAAACTTCCTAGTGGGGCTTGCACTTCTCCTTTGAGAATCACTCATGTCTCAAAAGTGAGAGATAACTATAGACTATTGTTTCTATAACCCACAGTAAATTAGAGTAGGGTTCCCTACACACACCCTTTTATGCATTCACATAACTGCTCACCCTTGATTCTTCAGAGAGATCACGGAAGTGTGGAATCTTCCTGGAGTCCCTGCATGGCTTCTGTGGGTAGTGTCAGGGACGTGAGCTTGTGTGCTGAATGGAAGAGGTCAAGACCTTAGGCTTACGTCTTCCACAGCCTCCCCAAGCCTGGCAGCTTCCTTGTCTTTACATGACAGCTGTTTGTTTTTCATTGGGTGCTGACAATGCATGCAATCCAGCATGTGAAGACATAGTCCTGCCCTCAGGCCTCTGGGAACCTGAGCTATATACTCAGCTCTGGGTGCAAACACAGCTTGAAAAGCAGGCAGGCTGAGCTCTAAGGTGTGAGGCCTTTGTTTCCTTCTCTGAGGGAAAAATGAGCTAGCTAGATGAATTCTCTGAAGAAGATAGCAAGCAGGAGTAACCAAGACCTCCTTTGTTGAGAATAGGAGGGAGGTTGGAATCATGTCAGTGCCCAGGCAGTGAAGAATGCCTGGGGATGAAGGAGGGAAACACAGCCTGAGGCAAGTGGGAAACAGATGGAGGCCAAAAATGAGGGAGGACAGGCCCTAGAGGGAAATGAGAGAGCACACTGTGAGAGCAGTACCACCTGCAGAGCCTCCCACGGCCCCCCATGGGCCTCACCTGGCACACCGCCCCTCCCCGGCTGGGTCCTGGGGCTCACAGCCCAGCACCGACTGACCGAAATCAAGCCTTGCTGAACAGGTGCCCATGGAGAAAGCTGGAAAGTTACGGCCAAAAGGATAGAAAAAGATGGAACTTCAGGAGGCAGTATGATATCGCGTAAAAGACACAGGGTTTCAAGCCAGATCAGCCAAGCTTCCTTTCCCATTACCATTCCTACTAGCTGGGCAAGTTGACTGTTCTTTCTCAACCTCACTCTCCTCTCCTGGAAAATGGGTTCTTGTAGGGTTTAAATGAAATAACAGCTGAAAGTGCCACCTCGTACATGGTAGAGGTATACTCATTACTCCTTTCATGGAAGAAAAGTGGTTTATTCCTTAAAATCCACAATGAGATTCAGAATTAGAATGAATGACCCAGAAAAAAGGAGAAAAGGATGATTTCGCATTTTTCCTCTTAGGAGCCACAGAAACAACAGGTTTGACATAGGTGTCCTGAGGAGTTTGGTCATCAGCAGGTGGGAGCTATTCCTGGTGTGTCAGAGCACCCCCCAAATCACACCAGCCTGATGGCCTGGGAGGTGGCCACACTTTGCTTGATGGTTTTGGCCCCTTTTACCCCTAATTCTGTGATTCCATGAGGCCTACATAGCATCCCTTGGAAAATCCATGGATTGACCTGCTAGCCAGTCAATCAATCAGTCTATCCATCCATTTACTTCACCTTAGATCGTTCTATTGTAATGATGAAAGGATCCAGTGTGCCAGGGGGTCGGCCCAGAGGCATGGGCCCCCTGGCTTGCAAGGATACGCAGGTCTTTACGAGATTCAGCAGACACTTAGATACTTTTGGCTAGAGGTAACAGAAATCAGCCTAAAGTATCTAAGACCAAAAGGGAGAATTTATTATAAGATGCCAGGGACTCTTCTAGGAACCATGGGAAGAATAATCAGGGAGGCCCTACAAAGGCCTGGAATCGGAAACCAGGAAACCAGTATCAATCCAGGCAGCTCTGCCTCTCCAGAGATGACTGGCCTTTCATTTCTTTTTCTCCCTGTGTATCTTGGTTCATGTAATCATTGGTGGTTGGATAGCAATAGTGAATCTCATTTGCAGATTTATGGGAGAGAGAATCTGATTGGCCCTGCTTGGATGGGATACCTACCCCTGGTCCACTCAGCCACAGCCAGATGAGCCACGCATTCATAGACCACCATGATAATCTCTCATAAATAAAACTCGCTAGGCTACTCCTAAGTAAATAGAGTTGGGGAATCTCAGCACCCAACAGGGGTTGCACCGCAACGGGGGTTATGTTAGTTAAAATACAAGTTTGGTAGCTCTGTCAAGACCCAAAGTAATAAGGGCTTAGACAAGAGGGAAGTTTATTTCTGTCTTTTGGGTAACAGTCTGAGTGCATACAGTACAGGCATACTATGGTGGCTCCTCAATATTAGAGGCCCAGGCCCCTCTAGCTTGTTACTATACTCTTAGAATATTTGTTCAATGCACATGGTTAAAGATGGCTCACTGCAGCTTCCACAGTCCAACTAGGGAAAAAGAGAATAGGGAAGGCATGGGCCTTCCTTTTAAGTGCATTATTATTCCTTCTAACTTCTTATTATCCAGAACTTGATCATGTGGACATACTGTAAGAGAGACTGAGAAATATTGACTTTAGTTAGGTGGTCATGTACCCAGTCAAAAATCCTACCACTCTGGGGGTGCCTGGGTGGTTCAGTCAGTTAAGCATCCAATTCTTGATTTTGGCCCAGATCATGATCTCACGGTTCATGGAATCGAGCCCCACATGGGGCTCTGTGCTGACAGCACAGAGCCTACTTGGGATTCTCTCTCTCCTTCTCTCTCTGCCCCTCCCCTGCCCTCTCTCTCTCTTTCTGTCTGTCTCTGTCTCTCTCTCTCTCTCTCTCTCTCTCTCACACACACACACACACACTCTATAAATAAATAAACAAACAAACAAACAAACATTAAAAAAAAAAAACAACCCTACCACTCTAGGGTGCCTGGGTGGCTCAGTTGATTAAAGGTCCAACTTGGCTCAGATCACGATTTCATGGTTCATGACTTCAAGCCCCACATTGGACTCTGTGCTGACAGCTCAGAGCCTGGAGCCTGCTTTGGATTCTGTGTCTCCCTCTCTCTCTGCCCCTCCCCAGTGTATGCTGTCTCTCTTTCTGTCTCTCAAAAGTAAACAAACATTAAAAAAATAAAACAAAAAAAATCCTACCACTCTGTAAGAAGGTCAAATAGCTATTGGGGGATGACCTCCTACAGCAGTCAATAGGGACATTCGTTCTTGGAAGCTCACAGAAGTTTTCATCTCTCTGACTCTAGCCTTGGGAAGAGGTTATTGTTAAAGAAATGATATGGCAAGCGTGGAAACATGGATGTGGAAATGCTAAGGAAGATGCGACCAGAACAAGTTTAGCCTAAGTAATGTCTAAAGTTCTCTACGCTCTTACACCACTTCGAGAAAGCATGGGGATGATGTGCCTCTTCCCCTATCCTAACTTAGGGGATAGAAAAGGAAGTTCTTGGGACAGATTGCAGAAGTGAGTTGTATAACACAGAGTTCTTTAAAGAATACACATCTTCAGAGCTGCGGTTCTCCTGGGCATAACTCAACTCTGCTAAACAAGAGGGAGTTGAAATCATTTCCTTTAGGCACTAGACCCACATATTATGTTCCTGCCTAGCAACCTCATCCTGCAGCTGTGCTGGGTGGAGTAGTTCAGAGCAGCTAATCCACCAAGAAAGCTGTGTTGGGCACCTACTGTTTGAAAGGCACCGTTCTGGCTGCTGTAGAAGAGCCCATGGCAGTAGAGAATGTGTCTAACAGAAGGTTGTGCTCACTGACCCCTTCCTTTCAGCCACCAGACTGACCTTATCTCTAGCTGAGGACTTCCTGTGCACCCGTAATTACTTGACGGGGCAAGAGGCTTCAGTTCCAAGTCAGCGGATAGGATAATGAGTCACGATGCATATGGTAGCTGTGGCTTTGCTGACGGTGCATTCACCCTCTCAGCACTGCACTTTGGGCTCCAGAAGAGAAAGAAGGGCTGCCAGAGGGGGCTGATTTTTAGCTGCTCAACAGTATTGATCTTGCGTTTTTCAAGGATCCAGCACTGAGTGTGTGTGTGTGTGTGTGTGTGTGTGTGTGTACACTTGTCAGGACGGGGAAGGCAGGAGGGAGGTGCAAAAATGACTGTGGGAAGTTAGGAACTCAAAGTGGACTTTGTAGCTTTTAGTCACAGTGATGTCAAGATGGAGTGGGAGGGTTGGAAGCAGAAAGAGCCCCGAGCTAAGAATCAACCTAGGGTCACATTCTGTCTACAACTGAACTGAGTGTTTAAATATGACTTTCCCCATTTTAATTTTTTTTTTAATTTTATTTATTTATCTGGAGAGAGAGAGAGAGCATGCACATGCAAGCAGGGGAGGGGCAGAGAGAGGGAGAGAGAGAATCCCAAGCAGGTTCCACGCTGTCAGTGCAGAGCCCCACGTGGGCCTCGATCCCATGAACCAAGAGATCATGACCTGAACTGAGATCAAGAGTCGGATGCTTAACCCACTGAGCCACCCAGGTGCCCCTCCCCCATTTTAAAAACAGGGGTAATGGCCTTGCTCAACTCCAAAGGATTCATTAAATGAAAGAGAATTGGACCGTGAGCCTTGCAAAGGCCAGGTCTCTACTTCATTTGTCTCTGTGCCTTTCAGCGTCTGGCATAGCGCTTTGTGCGTGTAGTAACTCTTCAGTGAATATTGTCTAGACCGAGTCACTGAAACCACCTGTTCCACCTTACATGTAAGGAAACGCAGTGAGGGACAGTGATGGAAAGAGCAAACACGGAAGGCGCCAGTTACGTCTTGTGTTGTACATTCAATCAACCAAAGTATCCTTCTTTTGAAGTGGCAGCACCGGGAGTAGAATCCAGATCTTTGAACTCTGACACCTCTGCTCTTGCCCCCTACCATATTGCCTCTGAGTTATTTGGCTAAAATCAGAGAGCTTGTTTACGGCTGAGACGGGATTCCTTTGCAGGAGAGCTATTACAGACCCCCTCTGCCTGGAGTTTAAATATAATGAATGGTTAAAAAACAGGGTCTCTGGAGCCAGGATGCCTGGGTTTGAATCCCAATTCTGCCATTGACTATGTGATCTCATTTAATCTCTTTATCCCTCAGCTTTCTCATCTGTACAAAGGGGACTGAAATTGCATTTCACCTCCAAAGGTTGTTGTGAGGATTAAATGAGTTAAAATATGTAAGGAAGGGTGCCTGGGTGGCTCAGTCAGTTAAGCGGTTGACTCTTCGTTTCTGCTCAGATAAAGCCCCACTTCGGGCTGGGATCTGTGCTGAGTGTGGAGCCTGCACACAGGCTCCTGTGAGAGGAGGGGAGAGGAGGGGAGAGAGGATTCTCTCTCTCCCTTTCTCTTTGTCCCTCCCCTGCTCGTGCATGCTCGCTCGCTCTCTCTCTCTCAAAATAAATAAGTAGACTTAAAAAAATACATGAAGAGCTTAGAAAAGTGCCTGGCACATAATAAGTACATTATTGTTTGCTGCTCTTCTCAAGTAAGTTAGGCTTTTACTGCTATGGTGGTGGCTACAATCAGCCTTCACAAAGACAGCCATTTGATGATGGTGGAGTTTTTTTCTTCCTGAATAGGTAAGATTCCCATAGATGTTTTAAAGGACTGGAGACTCTACTGTATAAGTTCTTTGAGGGCTGAGGTGCTTCTCTGGTAAAGACTCTCCAGGGCTGAGTTCAGTGCCATACAATTGGTGGGCAATTGGAAAGCGATGACCAATAACTCCTGGGGCGGTCTGGGCCTGGGATAATTATCTCCTATGCACAGCACATTGACAGCTGAGATGGGACACTGGCTTTCTACAAGCACATCTTCTTCCCTTAAAATCTTCCAAAGCCCAGCCTTTATTCAGATTTGCTCAGCATTAGAAAGTCACTGGAACCCCCAGCACAAAGACGGTGGCTGAATGCCAAAGGACCAGAGCCAGGAAAACCGTGTGAGAGGCAATCTCGCTCCTGCCAAGAATGGGATGCAATTTCCTACCCCTACCCCCGCAGTGGGCCCCCAACCTCCTGTCCTTCCCATTCCCCATCCACCCCCAGTCCTATGGGCCACGGATTTCTGCCTGAAAAAGCAATTCAGCGCTGTACACTGGGGATGTTTCCTTCTGACTTACTTCAGGCGGAACACTTGCCCTGCTGAGAAAGGGCAGCGGCCGCTCAGCATTCCCCCACCCCCCCCACCCCCGCCACGGCCTCCAGATGCTGAGTCGTCTGTCACTCACTCACAGCCAACGGCCACACCTGAGAAGGAGCTTTTCTTCATGGTTTCCCCACATCGACACCTGGACTGACTAACCTGACAGGTTCCTGGGGTAGAGTTGAAACCTGTTTCCTGGTATAAATGTGCTTTGCCTTTTCTGTTATGTACCTGTTTTTGTAATTTGGTTCAGAACCACCATTTACTATGGACCCGGGAACTCAGATTGCCATTTTCAAGTGTTCCTAGTTCCTCCTTCTTCCTCTTCTCCTTCTCCCTCTTCTTCATAATCAGTACCTTCCAGAGTACCTACTATACATATTCCCTTTAATATACCCAGTACTCAACTTTGCGAGGTAGATATACTAGGACAGTGCTTCTCAGACTTTAATGTGCATAGGGAATCCTGTTCAAAGGCGATTCTGTTGAGTAGGTCTGGGAGATACCTGAGATTCTGCATTTCTCACAAGCTCCCATGCGATATTGATGCTGCTGGTTCTAATTCCTTGAGTGGCAAAGATATCAGGAAGAGTCTTTTGGTTGCAAGTGACTGAAATCCAATGTGAACTAGTTAAGCAAGAGGAATTTATTACAAGGATATTGGTGTCTCACAAAGCCAAGTACAGGATTAAAAACGCACCCCAAGAGGAGTGGGAGCCAAAGAGGACCCTCTTGGGTTCTTGACTCTTCTTTCTCCTTGCATGCATTTCATTGCTCCACTCTTCCTCCACCCTTCCTTCCTTCCTTTCTCCTCCATTCTGGTTAGGACCAAGGTAACTCTACCCATAGTCCTGTGGATTCCATGTCCTCTGCTTCCTTGATTTACTGCTTTGGTATGGTGGAGCATATCTTCCAGTAACTTCCTATGAAAGTGAGCAACGGAAATAAAATTTTACTTACTAACATAACTGAGGGGAGCCTGGGTGGCTCAGTCGGCTCAGCGTCCAACTTCAGCTCAGGTCATGATCTCAAGGTTCGTGACTTTGAGCCCCGCGTCGGACTCTGTGCTGACAGCTCAGAGCCTGGAGCCTGCTTCAGATTCTGTGTCTCCCTCTCTCTCTCTGCCCCTCCCCGCCCCTCACTCTCTCCCTCTCTCTCAAAAATAAACTTTTTAAAAAATTAGAAAAAAAAAACCTGAAAATGTCTCTATACTCAATAGTATAAAGTATAGAATTCTAGCTTCCAGAGTAGCTGTTATAATATCCAATACCATTTCAATTTTCTATCCTTTGTATCTCATTCTGAAAGTTAAAAATTTTTGTTTATTAAAAATAGATTTTTGTTCATTTATTTTTGAGAGAGAGAGAGAGAGAGAGAGAGAGAGAGAGAGAGAGAGATGGAGTGCAAGTGGGGGAAGGGCAGAGAGAGAGGGACACACAGAATCCGAAGCAGGATCTGAGCTGACTAGCCTGAGGTGGGGCTCGAACCCACAAGCCATGAGATCATGACCTGAGCTGAAGTCGGATGCTTAACTGACTGAGCCACCCAGAAGCCCCTCATTCTGAAAGGTTTTAGATTCTTCTCTCTGACCCCTAGCATTCTGAAAATTCACAATGATGTGCCTTGGGATGGTTCTTTCCTCATTCATTATACTGGGCACTTAATGAGTCTTTTTGACCTGGAAACTTACATCCTTCTGTTGTAGAAAAAAAAAAAAATTTCTTCTGGTTATTCACTTATTTCTTCCCCTCTCTTTTTTTTTGTTCAGTCCATCTGGAGCTCCTGTTATTAGGATGTTGGATCTTCTGACCTGATCTCTTGATCTTCTTATCTTCTGTATCTAATTTTCCATCTCTTTATCTCTTTGCTTTACTTTCTGTAAGATTTTATAAACTACTTTTTCTAACTTTGCTAGTTGAATTTTAAATATTTCTATTTTTAATTTCTTAGAGTTCTCTTTTGCTGTTCTCTGAATATTCCTTTTTCTAATAGGCTACTATTCTTATTTCACGGGTGTAGTAGCCTCTCTTCTGTCTCCAGGAACATTATTCTTGTCCTTTTTTGAACTTTTCTTCTCTCTACATTCTTTTCTCTTTTCTTATTTCTTTATTTTGGTCTCTGTCTTTCATGTAGACTTTCTGTTTCTACTAAAGAGTGAGGCAGGGGCGCCTGGATGGCTCAGTCAGTTGACCCTTGATTTCAACTCAGGTCATGTTCCCGGGGTCATGGAAGTGAGCCCTGTGTCAGGCTCCACACTGAGCATGGAGACTGCTTGAGATTCTCTCTCTCTTCCTCTGCCTCTCTCCCCTGCTCATGCTTTCTCTCTCTAAAAAAAAACAAAACAAAACAAACAAACAAACAAACCAAAACAAAAAACACTTTAAAGAGGGAGGCACTAAACAGTTTACCGGAAGAGGAACTAAGAAGAAACTAATGAAGCCCTCTTCATTGTACCTTTTGAGTCTTTTAAATTCTGAGCCACATTAGTATAAAGCCTATTCAAAAAAACCAAAACAAACCTTTTAGAATTTATTTTAAGCTTTATGTGCACAGGAATGGCTTGTCCATTGAGGAATTTTACTGTAGAGATATTGAGATAAGGTGTCAAGCAGCTTTTTCTCTGAGGGGACTTCTAAATGTCAGTGTTTAAAAGTCTCTCTGGGCCATTAAGTCTTTTCTGATAAGAATCTTCGAGACTCCTGTCTGAGGATAGGTGTTGGGGGAGGGTATAAGCCTAACTGCCAATTTTGTTGAATGAGTGTGGGAGGAAGGCCGGATATTCCACTGTTGAGAATGTAGCTTTTTAAACAGGTACCTCAACCCTCTCCTAACTATACATACCACTGAGTCTGTCAGCCTCTGGAGTAAGCTTCTCAAGCTGTCTGTGGTGAAGGACCAGTTTTTAAATTTCTTATCTGTCAGGGACCCACATGTAGTTCTAACGCACATGGCTAGTACATATCTCTTACCACACATGACTCACAATAGGAGTTCAAACATCCAAACTGGTCTACATCCTGTTCAGAAAGAAGAATCCACTGAGAACACACTTAAATGTTGAGGCAATTTCAAATTTCTATAAAAACTCTAAACACTCTTACTTTCTGTACTTATCATATTAGGGCCAGTAACAAAGTTTATGGGCCTAAACCAGTTCATGAACCAAATTTAACAGCACTGCTCTAGAGAAAAACAGTCTAATCTCTTGCCTTGAGGAGGAGCTGTCACTAGGCTTTGAGAGGGTGTTGGGGAAAATCTGGAGGGCTGGACTGCTCTGCAAATAGACTTTCAGCTCATTCCCCATCTCAGCTCTGCCCTTCATTCCCACATTCCTTGGTACCCTGGGTTTCCAAACCCAGTGCTTTCCTGAATTGCTCATGTCCCATGATTGGTTCCTTTCTGCAGACATCAGGCCACAGCTTCTACTACTTGGCCAAATCATTTACCCCTCCTTATTCTACTTTCTTCTCCCATTCTCTTTGTCCTTGCAGTTTATACTTTAAAAAATCCCTTTCAAAATCCTGACTTCTTCACAGAATTGATTCAAAAAGTATGGAATTTCAAGGCACCCAGAATAGCCAAAACAATCTTGAAAAAGAACAGGTTTAGAGGACTTATATATCCCAATTTTAAAACTTACTGCCAAGCTACAGTAACATGTTATCAAGTGTGATTTTGGCATAAGGACAGACATACAGATCAATGAAATAGAATTGAGAGTCCATAAATAAACCTTCTGATGTGTGATCAATTGATCTTTGGTAAGAATGCCAAGACAATTCAGTGGGGGAAAGAATAGTCATTTCAGCAGGTGGTGCCAAGACATGTGGAGATCCACACACAAAGAATGAAGTTAAACCCCTACCTCACATCACACACACAAATTAACACAAAATGGATCATAGACCTACACGTAAGAGCTAAAAATTTTACACTTTAGAAGAAAATATAAGAGTGAATCTTCATGAGGCAAAGACTTCTCATATATAACATCAAAAGCACAAGTAACAAAGGAAAAGATAAATTGGACTCATGAAAATTAAAAACTTTTGTGTTCCAAATGACACCATCAAGAAAATGCAAAGAAAACCTACATAAGAGAGAAAATATTTTCAAATCATATATCTGATAAGGGACTTATATCCAGAATATACAAAGAACTTTTACAATCTATAGTAATAAGGCAAATAATCCAATTTTGAAATGGGCAAAGGACCTAAATAACATTTTTCCAAAGAAGATTTACAAATGGCCAATAAGCACATGAAAAGATTTTCAACATCATTAGCCATCAGGGAAATGCAATTTCAAAACTACAATGAGATACCACTTGATACTCTCTAGGAGGCTATTATCACAAAGACAGATGATAACAAATGTTACTAAGGATGTAGAGAAATTGGAACCTCACGTTGTACTGATGGGAATGTAAAATGGTGCAGCCACTTTGGAAAACAGTTTGCAGTTCCTCAAAAAGTTAAATGTAGGGGAGCCTGGGTGACTCAGTTGATTGGTGATGAACTCTTAATTTTGGCTCAGGTTGTGATCTTGAGGTAAAGGGATTGAACCCTACATGGGACTTTGCAACTGGACATGGAGCCTGCTTGAGATTCTCTCTGTCTCAATCTCTCTCTCTCCACCTCCCTCCCCTGCTCGCATTACCTCTCTCTCTCAAAAATAAAAAACAAAAACTTTTAATAATTAAAAAAAAAGTTAAACATAGACCACTTGATCCAGCAATTCCCCTCTTAGGTGTATATATTCACATAATGAATGAATGTTCAAAAGCAACATCATTCATTATAGCCAAAAAGCAGAAACAATTCAAATGGTCATCTGCTGAAGATGGATAAATAAAATGTGGTATATCCATACAATGGAATTTTATTTAATGATAAAAATAAATGAAGTACTGATACATGCTACAACATGAATGAATTTTGAAAACGTTATGCTTAGCAAAAGTCACAACGTCACAAAGTCACAAATGCTTCCATTTACATAAAATATCAAGAATAAGGAAATCTACACAGAGAGAAAATAGATCAGTGGTTGCCTAGGATGGAGTCCAGGAGATAGGGAGGAAATGGGGAAGGAGGTTTTTTTCAGGGTGATAAAACTATTCTAAAATTGACTGTGATGGGACACCTGGGTGGCTCAGTTGGTTAAGCCTATGAGTCTTGATTTCAGCTCAGGTCACGATCCCATGGTCCGTGAGATCTCATGGTTCATGAGATCAAGCCCTGCATTGGGCTCTGCGCTGACAGTGCAGAGCCTGCTTTGGATTCTCTCTCTCCCTCTCTCTCTCTGCCCCTCCCCTGCTTGCATGCACGCATGTGCTCTCTCTGTCTCAAAACAAATAAATAAACATTAAAAAAATAAAATAAAATTGATTATGGTGATGGCTGCACAACTCTGTGAATATACTAAAAGCCCCTGAATTAGACACTTTAGATAGGTGAATTGTATGGTATGTGAGTTATTTCTCAATAAAGCTGTTATAAAGGAATTTCTGGGGTCAACCCACCTGGTCAAACTGCAAGTCCCAGTGCCACCACTCTTGAATGTGGAGGGTCTTCAGCTTATCTTATGCACAGTGCTCCTCAATTATTAACACATGAGCTCAAATCTGAGGTGACACATTTGTTCTCAAACTAATGGTGATTTAAGGGCTTGCTATTGGCTTCCTTAGGGGATGTACCTAAAAATGGTGTTTATTGAGTCAGACAAATTAATCAACTGTGCTTAACTTGACACTCTTACTCCACAGAAAAGTTTCTTTTATTTTTAAAAAGCTATCTCCTTTTATTAATAGCAAATAATACAAAAAGCTCCTCCCTTTTTGAAAGCCTCAGCATGTGTTCTGAATGAGGATATAAACCCAGTTGGTTCATTTATTCAACAAATATTTCCAGAGTACTCACTACGTGCTACTCTGCCAGATTCTGCAAATGCAATCAATGGTGAACAAATAACAGAGAGGAGAGAGCTGAATAAACAAGCCTTTAGGTCAGTGTGGACTCAAACTAGTCCGTCCTAAATCTCCAATGACAGAGGAATTGGGGATGTTTCACTGTTGAGGGATTTAGGGAAATGTCTACGTTATCTTTTTTCTTCTTTGAGCAGTCGCGGTTGGGTTTCTTGAATTACACAAATAGTAGAACAACACTAGCAGAAATGGGGGAAAAAAAGAAAAGACGCCAAACAACAGTGCTGCTGCATCGATCCAATTTCAAACCATTTCTCCACTCGACCCATTTTTGAAGATTCTAGCTCCATTTCCCCCTAGCTTTGGCGACCTCCATTGCATGTCTCTTAGAGGACCCAGGTCGAAAGGACCTCCCAAGACTCACTCTGAGAAATTCAGACCTGAGGTGTTGGAGCTTGGTGGCAGCCAAGATCCCCACCCCCCTCCCAGCTGCTCAGGAGGTTGGGGGAGCAAAGAAGTGGATGTAAATCTCAGGACCAGTTTGCTTCTGGGCACATTCCCCCAGATTCAGAAGCCAGGCAGAAGAGGACTGCTGAACATCAGGGCAGAAGAGGGAGGCCAATGCCTGAGGTGTGCAAGCCTTGGCATTGGAGGTATCCTGTGTTCAGAGACCGGCAATGCGATCACTGTCACCAGCAAGTCAGTGGGGGACATCTAGGGAGGAATGTGAGTCCCCACTCAGGTGTGCTGGGGTGCAAGTCTGACCCTGTTGACCTCGCTGATGAGAGGCAGCAGGCAAGCCCACAGGCAGGGCCATGAGGGCCTCTGAGTTTCCACTCTCTGAGGGTACTGAGCACTCCTAGTGCCCAACCCTGCTGAGGCAAGTCTGGCCCAAATGCCAGCAAAGTGAAGAACATGCTGTAGGATCCTGATGTGTCTCTTCACCTCTCTGAGCCCGTTTATTCATCTGTAAATGGGGCTAATAATCCTCACTTTGTGGAACTGAACCTTGTGAGGGTTAGAGATCTCAAGAAGCCTAGCCCTGCTTCTCAGTGAATAGTTTGCCATTATGTCTGGGACACCTACTTATTCTTGTGGGCTATGAGCCCCCCTCAATTTCTAGGATTCAGCTTTGTTATTCTCATCTCTCACTGAATAGAATTGTGTGTGTGTGAGTGTGTGTGTGTGTGTGTGTGCAAAAAAGGTGATCTTATTACAGCACGGGGACAGGACCTGTGAGCAGGAAGAGCTGCCAGAATTTTTTAAATATTAAAAGGTTTATTTTACCAGGTGCCTGGGCAGCTCAGTTGGTTAAACTTGCAACTCTTGATTTCAGCTCAGGTCATGATCTCACAATTCGTAAGATCAAGCCCCACATCTCTCTCTCTTTCTGCCTCTCTCTCTCTCAAAATAAATAAACTTAAAAAAAAAAAAGTTTTATTTAACAATATGACTACAATGTAATATATGTTTATTATAGCATCTTTGAACATATCATAAAGGCAACACAAAATCAAAATAAGCCTGTAATCTGACCCTTCAGAAACAACCACAGTTAACATTTTCATGTAGAGTCTCCCAGTCTTTTGTTTTATGTATGTAGTTGTCATGGAATATACACATTTAGTTCCTACTTTGTATTCTACTCTAAGTATCTGTCATCATAACACTTTTATAATAGCACTTAAAGTAACTAGCATTTATTTATTTTTTATCTTTTGTAAAGTACCTAGCATTTAAAATATTGGGGTACCTGGCTGGCTCAGTCAGAGGGAGCATGTGACTCTTGATCTCGGGGTCATAAGTTCGAGCGCCCCATTGGGTGTAGAGATTACTTAAAAACAAATAAATAAGGGGCACCTAGGCGGCTCAGTCGATTAAACATCCAACTCTTGATTTCAGTTCAGGTCATGATCTCATGGCTTGTGGGATCAAGCCCTGAGTTAGGCTCTTGCACTGACAGTGTAGATCCTGCTTGGGATTCTCTCTTTTCCCCTGTTTGTTCCTCAACTGCTCATGCTCTCTCTCTCTCTCTCTCTCAAAAATAAATAAACATTTAAAAAATTAATTAATTAATTAAACTAAAACTAAACTAAAATAACATCCCACAGTATGATTATACCATAAGTCTTCAACCAACCCTCTATTGTTAGTTGTATCTGGTTCTCACTATTATAAATAGTACCGTCGTGAATATTCTTTTTTTATTTTTTAATTATCAAGTGAATATCATCATGAATACTATTTTTTTAAGCCAATTCTTTTTTTTTTTTCAGTTTATTTATTTTGAGAGTGAGAGAAAGAGAGCTTGCATGCGCATGTGAGCAGGGGAGGGGCAGAGAGAGAGAGGAGAGAGACAGAATCCCAAATAGGTTCTGGCTGTCAGCATGGAGTCCGATTCAGGGCTTGATCCACAAACGGATCATGACTGAGCCCAAATCAAGAGTCAGGCGCTTAATCAATTGAGCCACCTAGGCGCCCCCATGAATATTCTTTTATTTTTAGTGTTTTTATTTTCTTTGAGAGAGAGAGAGAGTACATGAGTAGAGGAGGGGCAGAGAGGGAGAGAGAGAATCCCAAGCAGGCTCTGTGTGTGTCAGCACAGAGCCTGATGCGGGGCTCAAACTCACAAACTGTGAGATTGTGACCTGAACTGAAATCAAAAGTTGGTGTCTTAATTGACTGAGCCACCCAGGCACCTCACCCCCATCAATATTATTAAAGCTAAATCTTTGCACACATTTCTGATTATTTTCCTAAAATAAATTTCTAAAATGGAAACACTACTTCAAATAGTAAGCAAATTTTTAAGGTTTTTGAGACCTGCTGACAAATTACCTAGAAAGGAAATAATTTTTAAATTTGGGTTTTATCTATTTATTTTAATATTTCTCTTTTTCTACTTATAAAAGGAATACATTCTTGTCAAAACAAACATTGTAGAAATATATATTTAAAAAGATTTTAAATTTCCCTTAATTTTATTGTCCAGAGATAATTGCTAATAACAATTTGGTGTACAGTAGGAGTACCTTGAATGACTCCAATTAGATACTTAGATTTAGTTGATTACCAGATTTTATTTTTTATTTTTTTCCCAATTTTATTTAAATCCAAGTTACTTAGCATACAGTGTAATAATGGTTTCAGGAATAGAGTTTAGTGATTCATCACTTACATATAACACCCAGCAATTGCCCTCCTAATGCCCATCACCCATTAACCCCATCCCCCCACCCAATACCCCTCCAGGAATCCTCAGTTTGTTCTCTGTATTTAAGAGTTTCTTATGGTTTTCCTCCCTATCTTTTTTTATCTTATTTTTCTTTCCCTTTCTCTACATTCATCTGTTGAGTTTCTCAAATTCCACATATGAGTGAAATTATGATATCTGTCTTTCTCTGACTGACTTATTTCGCTTAGCATAATACCCTCCAGTTTCATCCATGTTGCTGCAAATGGCAAGATTTCGTTCTTTTACCTTGCCAAGTAGTATTCCATTGTGTATGTAAACCACATCTTCTTTATCCATTCATCAGTTGATGGACATTTGGGCTCTTGCCATAATTTGGCTATTGTCAATAGCACTGCTATAAACATTGGGGTGCATGTGCCCCTTTAAATCAGCATTTTTTTATCCTTTGGATAAATTCCTAGTAGTGCAATTGCTAGGTCATAGGGTAGTTCTATTTTTAATTTTTTGAGGAAACTCCACACTGTTTTCCAGAGTGGCTATACCATTTTGCATCCCACCATCAATGCAAAAGTGTTCTCCTTTCTCTGATCCTCACCAACATCTGTTAATTTTAGCCATTCTGACAGGTATGAGATAGTATCTCATTGTGGTTTTTAATTTGTATTTCCCTGCTGATGAGTGGTGTTAAGCATCTTTTCATCTTTTCATGGTTAACACCATCAGGATGTCTTCTTTTGAAAAGTGTCTGTTCATGTCTTCTGCCCATTTCTTCACTGGAGTACTTGTTTTTTGGGTGTTGAGTTTGATAAGTTCTTTATAGATTTTGGATACTAACCCTTTACCTGGTATGTCATTTGCAAATATCTTTTCCCATTCTGTCAGTTGCCTTTTAGATTTGTTAAGATTACCATATTTTAAACATCTTCCTCCCTTTTTCTTCATTTCTTACAAGCCCAGACTGAGTCATTAGTGAGCTCCTTCTTTGAAGGTGGCCTGTGGCCAGGTCTACACCATTCACACTCTCAGTACAGCCTTGTCTGGTTATCACAGGCAAGCTCAGGCAGCCATCTCAGCCTCTCTCTGGAATCCACTACCGGTTTCCTCTCCGTGGAGAGGAAGAGTAGGAAGGGGGCACCAGAATGCAGTTGTAAATGTAGGTTCTGGCACTCACCCCCTGGATGCCTGGGGGAAAATGAGTGAAAGCACCGTAATGTAGCCAAGTCTGGAATCATCCCTGGGCATTCTAGAAACAGGTCATATGTACTACCTGTACATATCTACACACACCTGGAACAAACAGCTATGGGCTCATACATAATGTCAGTGCCTAGATTCTATATGCCAGCAGCTATCTCCACATCCTTTAACAAGCTCAGTTCTCTGCGGAAAGCTTACCTGCAGACGTTTGTGAAATGTGTTTATATGCATAAACACACACACGCGCACACGCACACACACATATATATATAATTTATCTCTGGAGGGGAACTCTCACCTACACAAGAGCTCAGAGTTACAAAGAAAAACCCTATTGGTGATAACAGAAGGTCCCTTATACTAGAAAGGCTCAACAGTATACTAGAGGGGTATAACAAAGCAAAGGCCTTTGGGCACTATGGCCCTTAACAGTCCAACATTCCTCCCAAACTGATGACACCCCAACCCATCCACACCTTCCATTCAGAGTTAGCTCTACTTTCAGAGATACAGGTTCCCATGACATTTCTTAATGCTGTTAATGGTAATTATAACTAATAAATTCTCTTCTGTGGCTGCTAAGATCCTATCTCCTCCATGAAATCTTTTGGTCAATGGCAAGAGAAGTAAGAATTTTACTTGGCCTATTTTGTCTCAAGTTACATTCTTTTTGCGACTTCTTCATCACATGTGTGTAATATCTCCTTGGCTTTATGTAATATGAATAATATGCATTATCTCTATTTAAAAAAAATTTTAATTTATTTTTGAGAGAGAGAGAGACAGAGTATGAGTGGGGGAGGGGCAGAGAGAGAGGGAGACACAGAATCCGAAGAAGGCTCCAGGCTCTGAGCTGTCAGTACAGAGCCCAACTTGGGACTCAAACCTGTGAACCATGAGATTATGACTTGAGCTGAAGTCAGACGTTTAACCAACCAAGCCACCCTGGTGCCCCTGCATTATCTTTATTCTTTGAGTTGTTGGACCTATTTTCACTTGTCCATTCCTTATAACCTTTAAGTCTGTCAGTGGCAGACAATGTGTTACAATCCTTAACATCCTGGATCAACAAAACGGAAGCTCCAAAAACCCAACTGTATGTAAGAAAGCATATGATAATAAGAGCAATACTAATATTTATTGAGTGCTGGCTGTGCGCCAGTCCCTGTCGTAAGCATTTTGCACGTATCAACTCATTCTGTCCTCACAACAACTCTGTCAGGAAGACACTATTGTTATTTTCATTTTATGTGTGAGGGACTTGAGGCACAGAGAGATTAACTGACTTGCCCAAAGTCACACAAGGAGTAGAACCAAACAGGATTCATAAGCTGACAACCTGTAACACTAACATTTTGGTGTTTAGCATTCTGGTTTTTTCCATGTGTATTTAAAGGCATTTTGTTTTACTTTAGAAAACTGAGGTCATAAATATACTTAATAGGCGTTAAGTGTGTGTCTTTGCTCAGGATATAAATTTGTAATTTCTGTGATGTACCTTTTAATTTTAAGAAGTTTTTCACATGGCTGAAGTTTAACATTGTGATTTCTGTTAATCTTTTCCTTTGTAATTTCTGTCACTGTTTTTATGTTTGGAAAATCCTTCCCCATTACAGGATCACTATCTTGTCTTCTGGCTTTATTGTTTCTTTTTTATCTTTAATTATTTATGTTATTTGAAATTTATTTGATAAATAATGTTTCCTTTTCCTGACAAATTTGTGATATTTCCTTAATATTCCTTAACATTACATTCTTAATTATTCTAAGGTCTGTTTCAAAGTTGACTGATCTGTTTATTTAATAGATGTTGTTTTGTAGGGTAAGTCTTCCCAATTTGTTCTTGTTTTATTAGCAATCGTGCCTTAACATTTTGTCAAATAAACAATAGAATTATTGCATCAAGTTGGTTAACCTAACAAGTTAATTCAAGAAGAGTTGATATATTTAAGATGTTCAGATTTCTAATTTTTTCCATTTTAAAAATCTCCTCCCCTGCTACTTTTTGTTTTTTTCTGGATTACATTTATAGAGAGTGGTTTATTATACTTTCCTTTTTAAAAAAATTGGGGCTCCTGATTCTTGATTTCGGCTCAGGTCATGATATGATGGTTCATGAGATCAAACCCAGAGTCAGGCTCTGTGCTGACAGAATGGAACCTGCTTGGGATTCTCTCTCTCCCTCTCTCTCTTCCAGTCCCTTCTTTGAACTCAATCTCTCTCAAAATAAATAAACATTTTTTAAAATTTTTAAAAATTAAAAAAAAAAATCCCAGAGACTTATTTACTAAGTCTACTGCTATTTGGCTTTGTGACTCACAAATTTCTGGAATCATCTTAATTTTGTTCTTTCTATTTTTCTTAGAAGTGTTTTATTGTTCTTTTCATAACTTTTCTGAGATAAATCTGAGTTTGTTTATTTTCATCATGTTTTATAGTGACAGCATTTACCTTTAACACAGCTTTGACTACCTTCTATAATATGTTTTGATTCCCATCATGAACTATGAAATCTGTAAATGATTTTTTAAAAAACAGCTTTTTTGGAATATATACCTACCATCATATTCACCTGTTTAAAGTGTATAGTTCAATAAGACCTTCTGTAATCCCCAGATATTCATACTTATGGATGCTTGTTTTATGTTCTTAGGAATTTTCTGAAAATAGCCACTTATTAAACCAGAATTCATTATAAGAAGAAAAGAAAGAAAGAAAGAAAGAGAGAGAGAAAGGGAGAGAGAAAGAAAGAAAAAGTGTACAGTTTAGTTAAATTTTAATATATTTAGAGAATTGTACAAGCATCACCACCACCTGACTTCAGAACATTTTCATCACTTTTCAAAGAAACCCTGGGGGCAACTGATTGGCTCAAATGAAAGAGCATGTGACTCGATCTCAAGGTCATGATTCCAGCCCCACTTGGGTGTAGAGATTACTTAAATAAACAAACAAACTTTAAAAAAGAGAAAGAAAAAGAAACCCTGTACCTATTAACAATATGTCTCATTTCTCCCTTCTCCTAGTCCCTGGCAACTATTACTCAACTTTCTACTGCCATAGATTTATTCTAGACACTTCATATAAATGGAATTATATAATAGGTGGCCTTTTGTATCTGGCTTCTTCCACTTAGCAAATGTTTTCAAGGTTCACCATGTTACCCATGTATCAGTACTCCATTCCTTTTAATGGCTGAATAACATTCCATTGTATGGACATACTACAGTTGATTTATATGTTCCTTGACTGATGGACATTTGGGTTATTTCTGCCATGGTTATTATGAATACAATGCTGCTATGAACATTCATGTACAACTTTTTGTGTGGACATATGTTTTCCTTTCTCTTGGGTAGTATTTGGGAATGGAATTGTTAGATCATATGGTAACTCTATGTGTAACCTTTTGAAGAACGGCCAAGCTGTTTTCTAAAGTGATTGCACCATTTTACATCCCCACCAGCAATGAGAGTTCTAGTTTCTTCATATCCTCATCAATGGTTGCTTTTTTATTTGTTTTTGATGTAGCCATTCTAGCAGATGTGAAATCATATGTCATTTATTTGCAATGATAACTAATGATGACGATTATGTTGAGCGTGTTCTCATGTGTACTTTGGCCGTTCATGTAGCTCTTTCAGAAAATGGCCATTTTTAATTGGATTAGTTGGCCTTATTGACTTGTATGAGTCTTTTATATGTTCTAGATACTAACTGCTTATGAGATACATGATTTGCAAATCATGTTCTCTCATTCTGTGAGGTTTTTTTTCCTCACTTTCTTGATGGTGTTATTTGAAACATAAAAGTTTTTTTTTTTTTCTCTAAATGTTTATTTTTGAGAGAGAGAGACAGAGCACAAGCAGGAAGGGGCAGAGAGAGAGACACACACACAGAATCCAAAGCAGACTCCAGGCTCTGAGCTGTTGTCACAGAGCTTGACACGGGGCTCAAACTCATGAACTCAAGATCAAACTCATGAACTTAAGCTCATGACCTAAGACAAAGTCGGATGCTTAACTGACTGAACCACCCAGATATCCTGAAACACAAAAGTTTTTAATGTTGATGAAGTTAATTTATTTTTTCTTTTATCACTTATGTTTTTGGTGTTGTATCTAAAAATCCATTGCCTAACCCAAGGTCATGAAGATTTACTCCTATACTTTCTTCTAAGTGTTTTACAGTTTTAGTTTCTTAGTTTAGGTGTATGATACATATTGAGGCGTTTGTTTGTTTTTGTTTAAATTTATTTATTTAACATTTATTTATTATGTTTTTATTTATTTTAGTAATCTCTATACCAATGTGAGACTCAAACTCATGACCCCAAGATCAAGAGTTGCACACTCTAAAAAAAAAAAAAAAATGTGTTGCACACTCTACCTACTGAGCCAGCCAGGATCCCCTTTGTTTCCCATTTTGAGTTAATTTTTGTATATGGTGTAAAATCGGGGTCCAACTTCATCCTTTTACATATAAATATCCAGCTGTCCCTGTGTTATTTGCTGAAAAGATTATTCTTTCCTCATTGAATTATCTTGGCATCCTTGTTAAAAATCTATTGATCATACATATGAGCATTTATTTCTGGATTCTCAACTCTTTTCTATTGAAGAAAATTGTCTATCCTTATGCAAGTACTATGCAATCTTGATTATTGTATACTTGAATTAAAAAAAATTTTTTTTTACATTTATTTATTTTTGAGAGACAGAAAGAGACAGAACAAAAGCAGGGGAGGGGCAGAGAGAGAAGGAGACACAGAATTTGAAGCAGGTTCCAGACTCTGAGCTGTCAGCACAGAGCCTGACGTGGGGCTTGAACTCACAAACCGTGAGATCATGACCTGAGCCAAAGTCGGACGCTTAACCAACTGAGCCATCCAGGCACCCCTACTTGAATTTTTAATTTATTATTTGGAATATAAAAATGTATTGGGGGGGTACCTGGATGGCTCAGTCAGTAGGGTGTCTGACTCTTGATTTCAGCCTAAGTCATGATCTCATGGTTCATGGGATTGATTGAGCCTTGTGTCAGGCTCTGTGCTGGCGGTGCATAGCCTACTTAGGATTCTCTCTTTTCTTCTCCCTGCCCCTCCCCCTCTCACATGCCTTCTCTCTCTTTTTCTCAAAATAAACGTTTTTTTAAAAAGTGTATTGAAAGTATATTTTTAAACATTCAAGTTTTTAGACCTTTAAGCTTTAATATTCAGTTTTAGGGGTGCCTGGCTGGCTCAATCAGTTTAAGCATCTGACTTTGGCTCAGGTCATGATCTCACAGTCCATGGGTTTGAGCCCTGCACTGGCCTCTGTGCTGACAGGTCAGAGCTTGGAGTCTGCTTCGGATTCTGTGTCTTCCTCTCTTCTCTCTCTCTCTCTCTCTCTCTCAAAAGTAAAAAAAAAAAAAAAAAAAAAAAAAAAACAAACAATAAAATTAAAAAAAATTCAGTTTTATTGCACTTTGATTAAAAAATAAAGATAAGAGTTTCATAAGGTACAGAGCTCAGTATGTAATCATTAGGCTTATGAATTATAATATTTAGAACTGCCTTATCTAATATGGTAACCACTAGCCACATGTGACTGTTAAGCAACTCACAATGTGGCTAATGTAACTGAGGAACTGAATTTTAAAATTTATTTAACATTTTCATCACCCTCAAGAATTTCCTCATGCCCAATTGCAATCAATTTCCATTACCACCCATGTCAGGCAATCTTTCTGTCTTAATAGATTTGCCTATTCTGAACATTTCATATAAATAGAATCACACAACCTACAGTCTTTTGTATCTGGTTTCTTTCACTTAACATAACGTTTTTGAGGTTCATTCATGCTGTAGTGTGTCAATACTTCACTCCTTTTTATTTTTGAGTAGTATTTCATTGAAGGGATACACCACATTGTATTTATCCATTTACCAGTTGATGGGCAGTGGATTGTTTCAATTTTACATAATTTTTTTTATTTTTTAATTTTTTAAATGTTTTTATTGTATTTTTGAGAAAGAGACAGAGTGCTAGCAGGGGAGGGGCAGAGAGAGAGGACAACACAGAATCTGGAGCCGGCTCCAGGCTCTGAGCTGTCAGCACAGAACATGACACAGGACTCGAACTCACATACTGTGAGATTATAACCTGAGCCAAAATCGGACGCTCAACAGACTAAGCCACCCAGGTGCCCCTAATTTTACGTGATTTTAATGAATTTAAGTTTAAATACTAAAGCAGGTAGGAGCACCTGGGTAGCTCAGTTGGTTAAGTGTCTGACTTGGTTTCGGCTCAGGTCATGATCTCACAGTTCGTGTTTCAAGCCCCACATCAGGATCTGTGCTGATGGTGCAGAGCCTGCTTGGGATTCTCTCTCTCTGTCTTTCTCTGCCCCTCCCATACTCTCTCTCTCAAAATAAATAAATAAACTTAAAAAAATTTTAAATACTAACGCAGGTAAGATAGTTCACCTTTAAGCACGACTTTATTGCATTGGGGAGACTACATTTCTCTTTAACCTTTGAAAATTTAATACATGAATTGAGATGTGCAGTAAGAGTAAAATATACTCTGAATTCCAAAGACTTAGAATTCTTGATGTGCTTAAAAGATCAAAAGAATGAAAAAGGAACAGAGACTATCAAAGTAAAGTTGAAAGATGAACAAAATAACAAGATAGGGTTTCTAGAAATGTGGAGGGGGGAAACATTAAAAACTCACCTCTGAATACCTCCAGGGGTGATAGTATCCCCTTGTGTTATTTACAGGCACTGCGTTATTTCATATGTATGACCTCTTTTCCTCTTCCCAGTGACACAGTGAGGTAAGGACTATTCTGTGCTTGAGGAAACCAAGGCTCAGAGAACTCAGTTTGTCCGAGGTCCCCCGGCTAGCATGTACGAAAACCAGATTTGACCCCTCTCTGATTTCAAAATCCACATTTGTATCCGTTGCAGATGAATGGAAAGTTCACCAAGAATGTAGACAAGACACATGTTTGACTATGGCCTGGCCTTTAGATTTAAGCAACAGTCGGAGCGATGGCAGAGCAGGAGGGGCAAGGGGAAGACTTGACAAGAAAGAGGGTCTCTTTGCTCTAAATTGACAAGTTATTTCACATACTACACCTGCCGCCGGCCATTTCAGTCTTTTGGAAGGCTCTTCTGTTACCATGAGGCCCAGACCCTGCCCTCTCATCCCAGAGAAATACCTCGGGAGAAATAGCCTTGGCCTCCAGAGGCGGCTCTCACAAAGCCCGGCAGCGCCCCCAGCCCTGCTGCTCGATGATAAGATAAGACGCCCGAGGGACTGGGGAAAGAAGCCAGCCTGGTGACGCCCAGCTGCTCCCTTGGTGACGTCTGTCCACAGCAGACACCGTCCCTCCAGGGACTCCAGGCTCAGCCAAGAGGCCTCTGGTTTAAGACCAGCTCTATGGAGCTCCGATAATGCTGCCTTTCCAGAGCCTTCTGCAATCAGAATTGCCCCCAGCCTTCTGACCAAGTGTGGAGGGGGTCTTCCTCAGCAGTGATGACTGACAGCAAGAAAGGTTCTTGCCTCCCCAGAGTCAGCAGCCCCAGACTGCTGACGCGTGCGGGGCTGGGCACTGTGAGTGTGACAGGACTATTTTTGCCCCAGGACAGTGCTGTCAGCAGGTAGGAGGTGAGGGGTCACGCTGCCGCTGCTGGGGTTGAGAGCTGGGCACAGTGCCGCTGGAGCCTTGCTGAGAGCTGGGGCTCCACCAGCCTGCAGAACCTGAAACCGCCTTCACTGTTGGTTCACAAAAACCCAGGAAGGTGAGGGACCCTAATGACTGGAGCCCATCACACTATTTTGAAAAGAGGCATCACTCACGATGACCTTTTTTTTCTCACCGCTTCCCTGTAATCTTGATCCTAATGCACTATTCGTCACCTGCTTGGAAGAGGTATTGTCCCAGGTTATGCTCAGCAGTGAGCATCAGTCAGAGAGGACTGTGGCCCCTGACAGGCTTCCAAATGCCCTGTTGCAGTGGCCCCGGTAGACTGTTGTAATGGGCAAATAGATCCATGTAGCAGATTGCCAATGGTGCCCTCACTTTACACAGGAGCCGGGTTCCTGGAAAGTTGTCCTCAGACTGAATCCTATTGGGGCAGCTCTACTGAGGGCAAGATATTCCACACTATGAATGCACAGGGGTTGCTACTCCACCAAAAACAGAGAATGCCTCCTTTAATTAATTTTATCTTTTTATATCTAAATACTTTTGTAAAATTTTATTTTTAAGTAATCTCTACACCCAACGTGGTGCTCTAACTCACAACTCTGAGTTGTGCACTCTACCAACTGAGCCAGTCAGGTGCCCCTATATATCTAAATATATTATCTATATTTAATTTTATCTTTAATTATGTTTTTTTTATTATAAAAAAATGACATTTTGGTTGTCAAAAGTCCAAATTGAGGGGGTTGCCTGGCTGGCTCAGTCGGTAGAGCATCTGACCCTTGGTCTTGGGCTTGTGAGTTTGAGCCTCACGTTAGGTGTAGAGACTACTTTAAAAAAGTTTTATTTTTTTTAATTCAAATTGGGAAAATAGATAATTTAGAAAGGAAAAGTCCTTATCATGATATAAATTCCTTCCATATATTTTTTCCTATGCTTATACAAATGTGTAATAATCTAAAATAGACCTCTGAATTTTTTAATTTTTATCAATATAGGATCATAATCATACTCATAATGACTTTTTCCTCCACTAAGTCTTGCCATATCTATGCATAAAGATCTAACTCATTCCTTTTCAAGACATACATAGTATTTCATTGTGTGGATGAAATGTACTCTGGAGAACATTTTCTGTGAGAGAAATTCTCAGAAGTGCACTTATTAGGTAAACGGATGACGATATTTTAACTCTTAATAAATAATTGCCAAATTGTCCTTCAGAAAAGATTGCAGTGATTTTGGTACATTTGGTAGTAACTTACATTTACATTCCTACCAAGTGTATCAAAATGCTTGTTTATCCACATTGTCACCAACATTGGATATTATCAATCAAATTTTTGGTGCCAGTGTAATAGGGGACGCACACGCACTCTACAGCCTTGCTTCTTCAGTGTCTTGTTTGTTCTTATTCTCTATTTTTCTATTGGGTTCACTTCAAACACCTCTATGTATATATCAGAGAAGTCAGTCCTTTGTCCTATGTGTTGCAATCTTTTTTCTCATTTGTCTTCCTCTTCTGACATTTATGTTGTGGTGAGAGCACAGGGTTTGAAGGCAGACTCTGGCTTTGTCTCCAATTCACCACCTGAATAACCATAGTTTCATTACTTAGCTTCTGGCTCCCCATCTGTAAACTGAGGAGTCAGAACAGTGCTTAGCTCAGGAGAGTGTAATGGGAATGAAATGAGTGGAGGCATATCAAGTGCTCGGTGTAGTCCCTGTGTGAAATAAGCACTATGGGGTATATGCTATTAATTATTATTATTATTATTATTATGCATTCAAATAGTTTTAATTTTATACAGTCAAATTTATTGATCATCTATGGCTTCTGGATTTCCTGTCATGCTTAGAAAGGCGTTCTTCCATCTAAGACTAGAAAAATATTCACCAAGGTGCTATGGAAAGGGGTCTGTGGGAATCCATGTATAATATGAATCCCCCACCCCCTCTCCCCCATAATTTGGCTGTTCACATACCAGGATTTTTTTTTCCAGGAAGATTACTTAATTTAATTTAATTTAATTTAATTTAAGTTTGCTTAAAATAAGAGAAATTTATTCTCTTACAGTTCTGTAGGCTAAAAGTCCAAAATCAAGGTGTCAGCAGGGCCCGCTCCTGCCCAAAAGCTCTAGAGAAGAATCCTTCCTTATTTCTTCTACCGTCTAGTGGACACCAGCAGTCTTTGGCATTTTTGGTCTGTGATGGCATAAGTTCAGTCTCTGCTTCTGTCTTTGCATGGTCATCCTCCCTCTGTGTGTCTAAGCCCCTGTTTTTTCTTCTACCCCCCCCCCCAGTTTTATTGAGAAATAAACCACTTTTATTGAGACATACACCACTGTGTAAGTTTAAGGAGTGCGGCATGACGGTTTGATTTACGTACGTTGTGAGACGATTACCAAAATAGGGTCAGCTAACATCCATCCTACTAATGCAGTCTGTCTTGGTCTCTGTGGTATAGCAGGGTGCTTCCGTCTTACCCCATGTTCTAGAATTCTCTCAGTGGTGTCTTGTTCTTGAATAGTTGTTAGTTGTTTTTCTTGTGAGGGGGAGTGAAGTCAGGAACAACCTATATCGCCATCTTGGTGACGTCACTCCTCAGGAATTATTTTAATTTTTTTTTTTTAACCTTTATTTATTTTCGAGACAGAGAGAGACAGAGCATGAACGGGGGAGGGGCAGAGAGAGAGGGAGACACAGAATCGGAAGCAGGCTCCAGGTTCCGAGCTGTCAGCACAGAGCCTGATGTGGGGCTGGAACTCACAGACCGCGAGATCGTGACCTGAGCTGAAGTTGGACGCTTAACCGACTGAGCCACCCAGGTGCCCCTCAGGAATTATTTTAAAGGGGAAACCTACTGCATTTAGAGTGTGTGCAGGGGCACCTGGGTGGCTCAGTTGGTTAAACGTCTGACTTTTGGTTTCAGCTCAGGTCATGATGTCACAACTCGTGATTTCGAGCCCCGCATCAGGCTCTGTGCTGACAGTGTGAAGCCTGCTTGGGATTCTTTCTCCTTCTCTCTTTTTTCCTCTACCCTGCTCTCTCTCTCACTCTCCCTATTTCAAAATAAATAAATAAACTTTAAAAAAATCAATAAAATAGAGTGTGTACAATGAATAGGTCAGGTTGCCTTTATGGTGTCTTGGTTTGGGGAACAGACTGTGTTAGCTTGCAGCTTTATGTCTAAAGAGTGGGCCTGGCAGGTCATACCCTGCCCCCTTCATAAACTAAATAACTTCCACTTGTCAGAAGTGCCAGCTTCATGCCGAGGTCCCTACCCTGGAGGAGTTCACAGTCCAATGAGAGAACAGACTAGTCATCAGATGGAAGGTGTCATTAAAGGCCTCCTGGTAGAAATAACACCCCCGATGGATGTTACTGGGTGGATAGCAAGGAGGGGAACCGAGGACATTCCAAACAGTGGGGACAAGACATTCAGTCACTGCTCTGCGAATATGTTCCCATCTCCAATGCATCAGATCCTCTTGCTACCTCTGTACAAAGGCACAGAGGCAGGGAGGACATCCTCTAGCATTGATTGGAAAGAGGTGGTGAGATGGAGAGTAGCCAGAGGCCGGATCACAGAGCATCCGACTAAGACTTCCTGTCCCAGTTCTAGAACTTTCTTAATCAGATAGCCTTAAGAAAGTGGCTTTACTCCTCTGGGGCTCATTTTCCTTGTCCTTAATGTACAGCCTCAGCTTATGCCCTTAGGCAGCTATGGAAATTCTATAAGATCACACATTTGTAAACATTCTGTCCTGTACAATGTACATATTTGACACCTCAGGGTACTTTGTGCTGCTAATTAATAATGGGAGTTGTTCCTGCCTTAGGGGCTTCACTGTGGGTTCAGCCTGTGTTCCCTGGGGCTCTTGCACCTGCTTCCTGCAGGGGGGACAGCTTCCAGCTGGATCCCAACCTCCATGTTCACAGCCTGCCCTGCTTTCCTGAGTCTTGATTCCTGCCTCTCCTAGTCTTTGTGTTGACCCAGATCAAGACTCTACTCTAATGCCCTTTAACCCTGGCAAAGATACTCCACAGGCAGGTCTGAGCCTCCTCCCCTGACAGGTTATTTGTAGCAGGATTAGAATTTGCCCCTGCGTACCTACTGTGTCCCTTTGGCCTTGTTTTCCCCAGGCATGAGTATAGGCCCCTCTCCATCTCTGGCAATTCTCCCATCTGCCCATGGGTAAGAGTTAATGGCTTAGAGATGGGGCAGGTGAGCATCTTCCAGCCAGACCTCAGCTCCTCTGCACACCACTAGAGCCCATTTGGAAACCACTGGAAACTGTGTCTTCCCCTGGGTGGTAGTGGTTCTCTCAAGACAGCAGGGTCCTGGAAGTCTGAAGACCACTGCAGAGGGCAGCACCCTGCAATCTTACAGTCCTGTGCACCGGGCACTGAAAGGCACCTGTTAGGCAAAGAGCACTTGGTGGGAGTTTTGGAAACCTGCGTTCTGCTTTCAGCACTGTCTCGTTGTGTGGCCTTGGACAAATCCCTGGCCTGCTCCGGTCCTCGGTTTCCCCATTTGTAAAATGAGAGGGCTGGCCATAGGGCTGAACTGATGTCCTGTTGGCAGACAGACATGTACATGGTTTGAAGGTGAATGTCTTTAGGTGGGGCTGGCACTTCCCAGTGAGAAGCCTCTCCCACCACTTCTACCACTGAAGGCATCTGAATTTGTGTTCTTTGCTGCTCCCCAGTCCTGGCCCTTGGGAAAGGAGCCAACAGTCCTTGGCCTTTTTGGCACCATTATTTAAGAGGCCACCAAAGAGAAGAGGTAAGTACAGAACCAGATCAGGCTAGGTTCTCTCACTTTCTAGGAGCTAACCTTGACCTAAGATGCAAACAGTGAAGAAGTCACTGGGTTTCCCAAGGCCTGTGGTCCTCATGGCAACAAGGAATCTCTCATCCTTTTCTCCTATGCTTACTAGGAGATTGGTCTGGCTTCACAGGACCTGCTCAGAGGACCCAGCACCATGGAGGGTCTCCACTTGGTCTAATGCTCTGCTATCGCCATCTTGAAATTCTCAATAATTTTGAATTGGGGACTCCACGTATCCATTCTGTACTGGGTGGGCCCCGCAAATTACTGGAGGTTACATTATACCCGTTTGGAAACCTTTTATCATGTGTTCTAGCAGTCTGTCCCCTTAGAGTACTGGTTCCTAAGACAGGCTCTGTGATTACCAGAGAAAGAACATTCTGAAGGATTCTTCCTTCAAGGTCCAGATGAGATGACATGGAAGCCATGAAGTCTCCTCTGACCTCCACAATGGATGCTCTCTTATTTTCCCACTTTATCACATGGCACCCATCCCTTTCTATAATTCATCACAAATTCCCTGTCTGAAGGATTCATCTCCACACTATGCCCTCTGTGCTTTGACTTGCCCAAGATAGATAGATGCTTAATAAATGTTTGTTGACTGACTGGAAAGCAAATAGAACTATCTTCTCAGTTCAGAGTACAGGGCAGTGCACACAGTGGGTGTTCAATCAATGCTGCTGACTCATTCAGGGAGCAGGCCAGGCAGCTGCACCATATGGGCCTTCCCTTGCCCCAGCTAAGGAGTCACATGGACGATCACAGTCTCCTTTTCCTACTCAGTGAGGGTACAACCATAGAACCAACGAGGTCCAGCATGGTACTGCTCAGTTACAGGGTTTCCTGGCATGGAGGTGGAAAGGAATTACTCCTTACCCACCATCCCTGCAGTTTCAAATGCCCTCAGGTGCAATTATATTAAGAACCCCTGACACTTGCAAAGCACCTCAAAGTTTGCAAGCCACTTTTACACATATTATTCTCAAACTGTCCTGTAAGTCAGGAGAAATACTTAAATACCAATTATGTATTTGTTTTAACATTTTTCCTTTTACTGTGTTATGCTCATTGAGGAAAAATAAGAAAATACAGATTGAGCAAAAAGGAAAAGAAAACCTCAGATTCTAGTACCTAGAGATGATACCGTTAATATTTTAGTCCATAGCCCCTCAGATGTACCTACACGTATAAACATATATTTTTTAAAATAAGATAATTCCAGGGGTGCCTGGGTGGCTCAGTCGGTTGGGCGTCTGACTTCAGCTCAGGTCACGATCCTGCGGTCTGTGAGTTTGAGCCCCGTGTCGGGCTCTGGGCTGATGGCTCAAAGCCTGGATCCTGCTTCTGATTCTGTGTCTCCCTCTTTCTCTGCCCCTCCCCGTTCATGCTCTGTCTCTCTCTGTCTCAAAAATAAATAAACTTAAAAAAAAAATAGGAGGGGCGCCTGGGTGGCGCAG
This sequence comes from Lynx canadensis, assembly GCF_007474595.2. NCBI lineage: Eukaryota > Metazoa > Chordata > Mammalia > Carnivora > Felidae > Lynx > Lynx canadensis. The sequence continues at coordinate 37,060,531 of NC_044309.1, forward strand.
TCGGTTAAGCGTCCGACTTCAGCCAGGTCACGATCTCACGGTCCGGGAGTTCGAGCCCCGCGTCAGGCTCTGGGCTGATGGCTCAGAGCCTGGAGCCTGTTTCCGATTCTGTGTCTCCCTCTCTCTCTGCTCCTCCCCCGTTCATGCTCTGTCTCTCTCTGTCCCAAAAATAAATAAACGTTGAAAAAAAAAATTAAAAAAAAAAAATAGGATAATTCCAGCACTGTTTCATAATCATGTGATTCCCATTTTTAATAGGTGGCTAACAGAGGTCCCAGGTCACAGTGGGTAGTGCTAAAGCTTGACTCCAGGTGTCCTCTTAGGCCAGTGTCTATATCTGGAACCAGGCTGCTGCTTAAACTCCTCAGGGGCCAGAGAGATTGGTTGCTTCTATTTGATGGCGGTAGGAATTGTTTGCTCGGATTGGGCTTAGGGGAAAAGACCCCAAAATTCTCCTGGGTGCCCCATAGTCCAACATGGGTGAGGCCAGGCCGGGTTGGGCCTGGCTGCTGTTCCAGAGCTCCTACCTCTGCAAAACTGGACTTTGCCTTGCAGTAAACAGTCACAGGGATGCCAGGGGTCGGCTGTCGGGCAGGGGGGCCCAGAGGGAGCCGGTGCCAGGTGGCGGGATTGAGCTGTATACGACTGACCCCAGAGAGCAACTAGGTATCTGTTGAGTAGCCTTGAAGGGCTGCGTTTTTTTGTGTTTTTAGAAAGGGAGTGAGGACACAGCAGTGACCCAGCAACTGCCTCACTGCCCTGGGGCATTGCCCCAAGCTGTAGAAAGGGTCCTTCCAGCCAGGCTCAGGGCAGGACTACCTGGCCTTCCTGCCTTCTTTCCTCCTCCAATCCCTCCCTCCCTCCTCCCTCTCTCCTTCTTTCTTTCCTGAGCACACACTACTGGTCAGATACTGTGTCAGGCACTAGAAGAAAGATGTCCTCAGAGATCTGGCCTTCAAAAGCTAAACAGAGGCTTACAGAACAACACAGTTGTTAAGGGTTTGAGCTCTGGCCTCAGACAAAGCTGGGTTCAAATTTTGACTCGCCCATCTCTAGCTGTGTGACCTCACACGTGTTACTTAACCCCTCTGAACCTGTGCTTCTCCTGGAAGGTATCTATAAGAAGTGAGAAAATTCATGAAAACACTTAGAAGAGTGCCCAGAACAGGGCGAGTTCTGAATAAATGCAGCTACTAAAAGAGAAGCTGTACATGTGGAAGAATTTAGAGTTTGGGCTGTTTAACATGTTCAGCACCCACGGTGGATCTAGTTCTAGAGAAAACCTGGGGGCTGGGTAAGAACTGGCCTGCACCCACTGGACATTTTTGCCAACGGTTTGGCAGAGTTTGGCAGACGGTCATCCCTTTCATGTATGTGGCCTGGACCATACACTAGTTCCCCACTGTGAGGGGGAGGGGTGGTACCCTCTCCTTTTACAAAGGAGGAAGCTGAGAAGCAGTGAGTTTGCACGACCTGCCTGAGAGAAGAAATGGCAGCCAGGCTCAGTTCAGATCCCAGCACAATGCCGACCCTTCACTCAACCTTCATCTCCCCAGACCCTGGCCATGGCATCAGATCTGTTGCTCAGAGTGCAGGAGCTGGCCTGGGAGAATGTGTGATTGTGCACCTTACTTCCACATTTGAATCCTGAAGAAGGAAGAGAGAGCAGGTGTGAGAAGCCAGGTGGGGACTGCTGGGCAGAGAGGGACTCTTAGGGCTCAGCTTGCAGCTATCCTGGCAGGCTGGCTGGCAGAAGGCTGAGACCTCTTTGGATTGGCTGAAGCCACTGGGGCAGGGACTCAGGGCTGGCCGACCCTTGATGGCAGTTTCCACCCTGGCTGTGGTCCCTGAGACTCTGCTCCGGGAACTCCTCTCTATCTCCATCCTACATGCCTCTGGAGCTGCAGTGAGCATAACAGCATTGCTTCCTCACCTGCAGCCTGTTTCATGTATGCCAGGACCCAGACACTGCGACCACAGGGACAGTACACACACACACACACACACACACGTGCACACAGAAGTCACATGCCCATGTAAGGAGCTCTATATAAGAGACCTGTGGAGCACAGCTCACCATGGTTCTGCCTCTTAAGCCCCATCCAAATGAATACAGGGTGACAAATGCATCATTAGTTCATTCAGCATGCCGGGCTAGGTGCCAGGCTCTGGGACACAGCAGTGAACAAGACAGATAAAGTCCTTGTTCCCATGACGTTTATCTGCTGGGGTGGGATTGAAAAAGTCTTTTTATCTCCTGGCTTCCCCCTTGATACACTGTAGTCTCTGCTAAGCCTTGTCATTTCAGGGGATTAGGAGAACAGGGCTATGGGGAAGGCAGGGATCTCTGTTGTATCCTAGATGCCTAGCACAGGGTAGGGGCTGAAAACATGTTTGTTGAACTGAATCAAGTAGGAATCTTGGCAGGCTCCCTCCATAGGCCTGGGTGGGGTGGGAAATGCACCAGCTTCCCTTTTCCCACCTCACTGTCAGATATGATCTGCTTCATGAGGTCTTTTCACCTGGACTGTCGCCAGACACTGTGGGCACAGCTCTCACTGCTTCTTAGTCTAATTGCCTGAAATCCCAAGGAAACCATCCCCGCCTTTTGGAAGCGTGCGATCTAGTGGGGACATACAAAACTCATATGCACCGTCATGTGGAATGTTGATATTTTACCTTATGATTAATTGTTCTGAAAGTCATTTTCACCTACCTGTGTGCAGGCCTCCTATCTGGATTTAGTTTCCACCACAAAATCGAAGGTTCTACAAGACCAAGAAAGGCTCAGTAAAGGTTCCTGAGTCAAGCCATAAAGAGAATCTAAGGGTAAATGTATCAGAGCCCTGTAAACAGGCACATGATCAGTAGTGCGAGGCAGCACTGGACACTGGGCAGGAAGGAACTGGTGGAGTATGCTGGCTGCTGGTGTGAAATACAGATTTTGATTTATTCATATTCAGAGGAAAGATTTAAATGTGCTACTTATACATACTTTAGACTAGTGTCCACTCTTGAGAGGGTTGCAATGCCCTATGCTTCTAGGGACTGTATGGTGTAGTGGTCAAGTGCACAGGCTCCAGAGCCTGCCTGGGTTCAAATCCCAGCTCTGATATTTAGCAGCTGGGTGGTCCTGGGCAAAATTACTGAATTGTCCTGAATCCCAATGTTCTCATCTATAAAACGGGTGTTGTTAAAAGAATTCAGCGACAAAATCAACATGAAAATGTCGGGCCCTGAGCCTAGAAGACAGTAAACACTAGCTGTTGCCATTCGGCAGCACGGTGTAGACCAAAGGGCCTCACACTTGAGCTCGCATGAGAATCACTTGAAAACAAAGATCGCTGGTTTCTACCCTGAGTTTCTGATTCAGTAGGTGTGGGGTGGACTCTGACAACTTGCATTTCTAACAAGTTCTATTGCTGCTACAGCTTCCTCAAGGACCACCTTTTAAGAACCACCGGTATAGAAGGAAGAATATAGTTTAGGATTCTGACATTGAGACCATCCCGTAGTATCAGGTGGCTTTGGGCAGATGGTCTCTTTGAGCCTCAATGACTTCACTTGTAAAATGGGACTGTTGGTAGCCACTTCGTGGGGGTTGTGTCTGGCATACAGTATTACCATTAAGTGTTATTGTTCCAATTTTAGCCAAATCTGTTGGCCTTTGCAAGATGAGGAGGATCACAATGAGTGGAGATGGGTGGGGTGAGCCTGGGGAATGCTGCTGAGAACCCCAAGGTCAAAGTGGGGCCTGGAGCAAATGCCAGATGGGTCTGGGAGCCTCAGAGCAAAGTGCTTATTTAGAAAGTACTCTTGCTTAGGGTATTGGGAGACAGCAGAAAAATTCTTTGGAAATTTCTATGTAGCCAATCCATGATTAACTTTGGACCTGAGATGACAGTGTTTCCTGAAAGCCATTGACAAGGTGACCTCTTGCAGGGGAGGTGGAAAATGCTTCCTAAGAAAAAGCAAACAGGCCCCATGGGGTTCCTATTGCAACCCCTATATCTTCCTGTCCCTCCCTGCACACTCTCTTCCTTTTTTATATAGCCCCCTTTTGTTAGAAAGCAACCCTGTCACCTCCTGCCTCACAATGGGATCAAAAGCACTTGGGTTCCTGACCCCTGGCAGGTGGAGCTAAGGCGGGCTTGCCTTGTTGTTTCCCCGGAGCAGCCCCCTGGTGGAGAACAGTGACATTGCAGACCTTCCCAGGGGGAGGTTTCTCCCCACGTGCTCAGTGTTCCAGCTCTAAAGCCCGGGTCTGCAGCCTGGGCCAAGGGCTGGAGCTTCTCAGCAAGACTGCGCCCAAGGCTTGGAGAAGATTTCTGGGTCAGTTGGGTATTACTATTACCGGAATAGCACGCAAAATACACCCCACCCGAGGTGGTTTAGAGACTGTTGATTTTTAAGAGATCCACTGCTCTTGGCACCGGGAAGCAGGCAGTCAGAGCGCTAGCCCCAGACCGGGCCTCAGGGGTCTGGGCCTTTGCAGGTTTTGGCCTGAATATCAGTGGCAGTTTCCAATCTGAGTCATTCACTCCCTGAGGCGGGATACCAGTGGGGAAAGGGCTATCCTTGGATAAGGGGCTTTTTTTTTTTTTTTTAAGTTTACTTATTTTGAGCCGGATGAGGGGGGGGCAGTGCGCAGAGAGATAGGGAGAGAGAATCCCAAGCAGGCTCTGTGCTATCAGCCCAACACAGGGCTCGATCTCACAAACCACAAGATTATGACCTGAGCCAAGATCAAGGGTCAGACCCTTAACCGACTGAGCCACCCAGGTGTCCCCAGGGACTTTTATTTTAAAGGCAGATTCACTGTCTAAACACTACTCCCCTCACCCAGAAGTCATTGTGTATGAATCCCACCCTCAATGATGCTTTGTTTTGCCTTTTTGGAAAAAAACTCAAATAAAAAATTCAATGTTATCATCGCTTATTGCGCATGTAACATGGGCAAGTCACCAAGCTAGGCACCCAGGGGACCCAGGTACCGAGGGGACGCAGGTATACTGAAGATGCAATCCTTGCCTTAAAACGGGCAGCCAGAGGAGCCGTCTAGAGAGGTCTAAGCAAAGCCTGAGGCCAGTATGGAGCACAGCAGCCTTTGCACAGAGTCTGGGCAGAGCGTGCCTAGGGACAGGTTCTAGAAGGGATGAGAGGCTTGGGAGGGTGGGGAGGGCATGGGAAAGAAAGGCCTTAAGTCCTGGAGCTGAGCAGGAGCAGGCCGAGAAGGGTGGGGTGTGTTCAGGGAACTGTGAGTAATCTGGTGTGGCCCAGGGCTGCTGAGCATCACTGTGCCTGGCACAGGCCGAGCGGTAATAAGTAAGGGTTAGCTCTCTGCCCCCTCCCAGGGGTGAAAGGAGGAGCAGTGCACCAGGCTAGAGAGAGGGGTACATGCAGGCCAGCTGAGCACCTGTAGCACCGAGGCCTGGCAGAGACCCCAGGCCCGGTGTAGGGGGGCTTGTCTGAGAATTTCCCTTCCTTTCTTTTTTTTTTTTTTTTTTAATGTTTATTTATTTTTGAGAGAGAGAGCAAGAGAGCGTGCGCACAAGTGGAGGAGGGGCAGAGAGAGAGGGAGACACAGAATCCTAAGCAGGCCCCAGGCTCTGAGCTGACAGAGCCACCCAGGTGCCCCAAGAATGTCTCTTCCTGGCAGATGGGCCTGGTGCAGCTGGAAGGTGAGACTCGCAGGGGTGAGAACAGGTGTTGTCGAAATGGACAGAGAAGTATTTCGATGACCACGGGGTTTGCTGGAAAGACTAATGGTGCCTTTGAAATCTGGGCTGGGACAGGCCCTGAGTCACAGCATATTATTTAAAACATGCCCTAGGCCCACAGGTGCCAAGTCTAATCCTGAGTGGGAGAGATGCTTCTCTCATATCTGTTTGAATACTTTATAGTTTTCAAAGCCCATTCACCTGCTTTATCTCATCGATCTGTTTAACAGCAGCTTTGTGCTAACCAGGGCAGGTACTCCTCCCATTCCACAGATGGAGAAGCTAAGGCCTGGGTATGATGAAGTTATATATTCTACTTTGTTTTAGCCATTGGCCTTGTTATAGTGAGTGTTTGCTTTTGTTTTAAATTTAGTATTATTATTAGATAGTTCAAACATTCAAATGGTTCAAAATTCAAAAGGTATGGATAAAAGTCTCTGTCAACCTTATCTTCACAGACGCCTGGGTCACCTCTTGCCAGTTGGAACCCAAGCCTTTTGACTTTAGGACTAGTGCCCTTTCTGCCACCTGGTGCAGGGGCTCAGGGACACTGTAGATTCAGGAAAGCCTGAGGCAAGTTTCACTGCTACAGGTGTTTTACCTCCTCTTAGGAGTTATGCATATGTATCCTTGGGGACTAATTGTCTTCTTTAATCTTAGTCCACATACGTTTATCTTTCCATCCTAAACTCCTTGGAGGCAGGGAGTATGCCTTCAATTTCTGGGAGGTGGTAGAGTAGGGATTAACCTTGTAGGCTCAGGCATATAGAAAATCGGGATGGGGCGCCTGGGTGGCTCAGTCGGTTAAGTGTCCGACTTCGGCTCAGGTCATGATCTCACGGTTTGTGGGTTTGAGCCCCGCATCGGGCTCTGTGCTAACAGCTCAGAGCCTGGATCCTGCTTCGGATTCTGTGTCTCCTCCTCGCTCTACCCCTCCCATGCTCATGCTCATGTTCTGTCTCTCAATAATAAACAAACGTGGGGCGCCTGGGTGGCGCAGTCGGTTAAGCGTCCGACTTCAGCCAGGTCACGATCTCGCGGTCCGGGAGTTCGAGCCCCGAGTCAGGCTCTGGGCTGATGGCTCGGAGCCTGGAGCCTGTTTCCGATTCTGTGTCTCCCTCTCTCTCTGCCCCTCCCCCATTCATGCTCTGTCTCTGTCTGTCCCAAAAATAAATAAAATAATAATAATAATAATAAACAAACGTTAAAAAAATTTTTAATAAAAAAGAGAAAGAAAATTGGGATAAAGACCTGTGCTGTGTGAGCTTGTACAAGTTACTTAGGTTCTCTGAGCCTCCACTTTTCCAACTACAATGATCATGCCCTTACCAATTTCACAGGGTTCTTGTGAAGACTCACTGAGATGACTCAGGTCCCATGTTTAACCCTGGGCCAGGCACAAAGTATGCACTCTGTAAGTGGGACCTATGATTCCCAGGGTACTGAGTTTGTGCACAGTTAAGTCAGACCCAGGCATCCGTTCAAACTTAATTCTGACGGGATTAGGGATCTCAGGCACCTAATTAAGAGCAAATTGGCATAGTAGGTCACCCAAATCCATATGTTTGAGCAAATCATTCTTCCTGAGCTGGGATCCACCCTTTTTCCCAAAGGAGTCTCCCAACAGCCTGGCTCATCCCCATTTTCTTTTTGGGAGAGGCCTGGATTTTCTGGATAGTCATTTTGAGACCAACAGAAAGGCCAACAAGGCACGGGCCTATTTTGTCTGTAACCTTGAGCCTGAGTTTATACACGGGGAGACTGCCATATGGCTTTTCTCAGGGCTGACAGTAATGACTCACTGCAGGGTCACCAATGCCCTTGAACTGTCTTGGGCAAAGTGGCTCACTGGATCTGCTTCTGGGCCTTGCTCCACAGCTGCCTGACCTCTGCTTCTCTCAGACAAATGTCCTCAACCCCCGAGACTCTCTATTTAGACACAGGGGCTTCCCCACACCTGTATCACTCGGTGTTCAGAGGGACCCAAGAAATCATTTATTCTAACCCTCCTCATTTCACAGATAAGAAAAGCAGCCCAGTGGTGGCTACAGGCTTGCTCATACCTCTAGAGCTTGTAGCAGACCCAGGATTTGAACCCAGGTCCAGGGTGCCCTCTGTGATCCTGTCCTGGCTGCCACAAACCCCTACCCCTCAGCCTGCTCCTTCTCCACAGGGTACTCACTCCCTGCCTCAGGCTCCAGGTCCTAAACATTCTGAGTGGCAGATTCCATGGCTTTGTGGTAGGACAGTTACTTACCCCTTTGAAATCTGGTTTCCATGAAAGGACAGAATGATCTCTTGGAGCCTTGTGGTCCCCACTGACCATAATATCAATTAGCAACGTAAAAATGTGTTTACTTTTCTGTTAAAAGAGGCATTCCTTTCCTATCCAACTCAAGTTTTGTAAAGAAACAAAAATATACGCCAACAAGGATGAAGGGATACATAATTGCCTGGCAGAACAATGGAGCAATCCATGACTTCCAGGGATGGAATCCACAGAGCCTGGGGAGCTGGGACCTGGCAAGACAAACAGGGTGACAGGGAAGTCTGAGTTGGAACAAGGGGAAAGGACAAGGAAGAGAGAGGAAATTATTGTACTGGGGCAGGCCCAGGAGTGGGGCAAGCTGGGGAAACAAGGAATGGATCTCCAACCCCCCTGCATCACCCCACCCCAGCCAACACAATCATGCCCCTCTTGTTGTCCAGAACCCCCATGACACCCCATAATGGGACTCTGGATGTATTCCCATCTGCCCTGATGCCCCCCTGCTCCAACTTCATAACAGTCAAATTCCCCTTCTGGGTTTCAGGGGCCATTGGCTGGCATGATTTTGACGGGTTACCTTTCCCATGGGTATATGCATTTTAACAAACTGAGCCACCCAGGCGCTCAGGGTATATGCATTTTAAATAGGGATTCTGGAATCTCTGGTTCGGCTTCCTGCTTTCTTCAAGTAAAAGTGGAGGGGTTGAGGGGGGTAGGATGGAATAAGACAGATGCCACTGGGAGACAGTGTCACTGAAAGATCTGACTGAGGGGAAACAGGAGAAGAGCTTGGAGTAGTTCTCTTTCTCTGGGGAGAAACAAAGTCTCATTCTGTCTCTCCATAGCCTCCACCCCTCCAGAGATGGGATTTTCCTTCTCTTGCATAGATTTGGAAACTGAGGCCTAAAGTGCCAAGCCCAGAGACAGAGGTGGGCCCAAAGGCTGAGAGTCCTAACCCTGCAGCCCCTGCTCTGAGGAGCCAGATGAAAGGGGCCAGGAGCTGGAGTGAGAGCATGTGGGTTTGAGGAGAGGGGAGGCTCTGGCAGACTGGCCTTGCAGGCTGCAGCAGGGGGCAGGGGCAGCCCTGGGAGGGGGCTAGCGCCAAGGCCAGCGGAGGGAGCCGACCAGATCCAGCGATTCCCAAGTCCCAAGAAATATAAATGACTCATGCTGGGTGGCTGTGCACGCCAGCCCAGCCCACATTCCCGGGCCTTTGTTCCCAGCCAGCCTGGGCCTGGCCTTAAAGGGCCAGCTCCTAGGGCCTGAGCGTGGGCCGCTCCACCCCACCCCCACCCTCCTCTTTAATCCTGGCCCTTCCTTGGGTTGCTCCTAGTCTCTGGGCTGTGGGTAAAAAGGGTGGCATCCTGCGGGATTTAGGGGTCCATCCGATTGAATCTTCAAGCTGTAAGGGAGGGCTCTCAGGTCGTTTCATCCATCCCTCTGCCTCTGCACCTAAACTGTCCAAGAAGGATTAAGAAAACCTTTGCCCTGCTTTTTAAAGATGCTTCCGTGAGGGGACCCCTTTCAAAGCAACTTCTTGCAGAGTCTCAAACCATCTCCCTTCTAACACCATCCCCCAGGCTGCAGGCTGGGCTGGAGGCCCCTCTCCCAGGGCCCCTCCCTCTATTTTCTCCCCACCCCACCCTGGGCCCCGTCAGTATTGTTTTTTTCTTGGCTCTCATTTGACACGTGTTTGGTGGGTTTTAGGTTGGCTTGTGAACCCGGCTCCCTGTGCTGGGCCTCTGAGGGGTCCAGGTTTCAGGCCAGTCCTATCCTGTCCTGCCCATGGATCCCTCGGGGGAGAAACACCATCCTGGCGCCCGTGCAGCCGGGCTGCCCCAGTCATTTCTTTGGACCTTGTGTGCCACCATGTGGACATTCTGGAGATCTGGAGCCTTCTGGGGCTCAGAGGGGGCACTCTGCAGACATGCCCACAGCCACCAAGCCAGACACTGAAAAAACATTCTTAGCTAGAAAGTAGCCCTGAATCAGCACAAACCAAAATAGAAGCAGGCCCTAAATCAAAGAGGGAAAGATAGGACTGTACCCTCTGTGAAACAATGGCTTTTTTCTTCCTTTTTTTGTAAATATATATTTTTTAATGTTTATTTTTGAGAAAGAAAAAGAGAGACAGAGACAGAGCGTGAGCAGGGGAAGGGCAGAGAGAGAAGGAGACACAGAATCTGAAGCAGGCTCCAGGCTCTGAGCTGTCATTACAGAGCCCAGTGTAGGGGCTCAAACCCACGAACTTCGAGATTATGACCTGAGACAAAGTCGGACACTTAACCAGCTGAGCCACCCAGGTGCCCCAACAATGGCTTTCGTAGAGCCATTGAACAACAGAAGCCAGCTGGCTCTATTAAAACTTATAGAGGGGCGCCTGGGTGGCGCAGTCGGTTAAGCGTCCAACTTCAGCCAGGTCACGATCTCGCGGTCCGTGAGTTCGAGCCCCGCGTCGGGCTCTGGGCTGATGGCTCAGAGCCTGGAGCCTGTTTCCCATTCTGTGTCTCCCTCTCTCTCTGCCCCTCCCCCGTTCATGCTCTGTCTCTCTCTGTCCCAAAAATAAATAAACGTTGAAAAAAAAAATTAAAAAAAAAAAAAAAACTTATAGATAGCAATATTTTTTGTTAAAGCTTGGGAAGATCTTTGTGTCCCCAAGCAAACAGCCCCTTCTGTCCCCCAGCCCCTCACACAGTATTTGGGCAATGCTCTGAACACAACACTAGAGCTTTGGGTTTAAGGTTTTGTCCACTGTTAATATGCAAATTTTAAGAGAGGGGTCTCCTTAGATGCTTTCACAGTAATTTCAGGGTTTATCAGATCTTGAACTGAGAGCTGGGTTTGGAGGGAGTAGAAAGTGTCAAGCTATGGGGGAAACTGGAGGGAGGGACAAGGACAGGAGGAGTGGGGATGACCAACAGGAAACTCCATGGGCAGGGAAGCCCTGCTCACAGTTGTTCCCTAGTCAGAGCCCTTCCAACCGTAGAGAGGCCTGGGGGCTGCTCCATAGACTCTGTCATTTAATAAGTGTCCATTGTACCCAGGACAAACCTTTACCAAATGGGCTAGAACCATGGGCTGTAGCTTTGAGGCCTTTGTGGGGCACTGGCCTTGGCATCCCTAGCCCCAACCAACCAGGCCAGCTGGCTCTGGATAAGCCCAACATCCAGAAGGAGCATCCAGAGCCCTCTGAGACCTGCCCCATCCATCCTTCCATCCGCCCACCCACCCACTCAATAGAAAACCTCTGTGGTCATCTGCAGGGTTAGGTCCACCCTCCTTCCAGGCTGTCACATCTTTCAAATTTCTGCCTTCCTCTCCTTTCTCACTTACTCTCCTACAGTTCCTTGTCACCCTGATCCTAAATCAGACCATAGTCTTTCAGTGGATCTCCCTGCTTCTGGACCCACCTGGGCCCATGCATTCCAAACACCACTCCTAAATTTATCTCCCTAAAACACACCCAAGTTCTCCTGATTGCGGACTCTGCCTGCAGCATCCAGTCTGAATTTCTGGGCCCAAACCAGAGGCCTGCTCCCTAAGCCCTATGTTGTCACTCCATCTTTCGGAGTTAGTGACTTCCTGAGAATAAGAGCTTTGTTTTATATTTCAAAATCGAATCAAATGTAAATTATATGTCAATAAATCCTAGCCAAAAAACCCAAAACACTAGCATGTATCGCTGTGTGCATACAGGCATGCATTCTGATGTGCATGGCTGTGGCCTCAGGGCTCTTGGCCACTCTGTTGAGTGGGATCCAAATACGGCTCCTGACACATTTGCTAAGCTGTGCACCCCGCCTCAGGGCCACATCATTCTGGGAGATGAGGTGCCCTTCCTATTCCCCCCAAGTCTCAGAGCTCCTCCTATTGTGTTCTGAGATGCTCTCCTTTCAGAGGAAAAGAGAGCGGCCCAAGGCCAGGCTGGGCCCAGGCAACACAGAGAATGAAATGAGGTTGGTGCATCTCACAAGGGGCTGAGGCCCTCCCCTCCCCCTGCCGTGTGAGGGAACGGTGACCCTGGAGAAACATAAATGACAACATTCCATCATTTCCAAGTTCAAAGGTCCGTAAGGGCTTTCTAGTCCAACTCTTTTATTCTTTCAGGCCATAAAACTGAGAAGGGTACTGCTTGCTCTCGGTTTACCACCAGGTTACAGGAGAGCTTTAAAACCTCTTTGCAGTCTCTCAACTGCTTCCCTTTCGGGAGCCTTCAAGGTAAGCCTGTGCTTTCTCCCTTACAGCCTGGGAACCCCAACCCCAGGGGCAGCCAGCCCATCAACCTGAACCACTACGCCACCAAGAAGAGCGTGGCCGAGAGCATGCTGGACGTGGCCCTCTTCGTGTCCAACGCCACACGACTGAAAGCGGTGCTGGAGCAGGGGCCGTCCGCCCACTACTACACCACCCTCGTCACCCTCATCAGCATCTCTCTGCTGCTGCTCGTGGTCATTGGCATCCTGCTTGTGGTCATCGGTGAGGAGCCCAGGCCTGGACTCGGCCTTGGCGCCCCCTAGTGGAAAGAAAAGCCCCACCGGCTTCCCGGCGCCACCCCGTATTTGCACACGCCAGTTTCTCAGCCTTACACTAACCTGGTGGTAGCCCTCTGCATGACAACCGCCCAAGTAACAACTCCTCCACAGTGAGAGCAGGCTCCCTATCCTACCTCCTGGTATCACACATAGGGGTCACTCCACAATACCTTCACTTACTTGTAGCAGAGGTCCCTACTGCCTTTTGTGTGAGCACCCATCCCCACTCTTATGACCCAGGATAATTTCCCAAATCCCTATTCCATTAAGTACCGTGTGGATGCCCCATGCACTGGGCAGTGAGGGAGAAGGCAGCTTAATGCAATGACTACCACCTCCCTTGCTTTCTGCCACGCAGGTCTCTGAGGTGCCAGACTTTCTCTGACCTCTAGTGGATGCGGTGAGGGAAGTTTGGGGCTGTGGCCCCACCCTGACCCTCCCTTCCCACTCCCCCCACCCTTGTCCACAGCGCGGCTGAACCTCAATGAAGTAGAAAAGCAATGGCAGCTCAACCAGCTCAACAACGCCGCCACCACCCTGGTCTTCATCACTGTCATCATCAACGTCTTCATTACAGCCTTCGGGGCACAGAAGACAGGCTTCCTGGCCGCCAGGACCTCAAGGAATCCCCTCTGAACACAGCCTGGGACCCAGGTGAGGGAGGATGGAAGGTCGCCAAATGACCCTTTTCTCAGCTCTGGGCGTTTGGGGTAAAGTGACATCTTTGCAAGCAAAAGGGGAAAGAGATCTGAGGCAAGGAGGGGATCTTAGAGAAGAGCTTGGATCTGGGCCCAGAAAGTCCCCACGTGCTGTTAACAGGTGACTCTTCCTCGGCAATTAAGCTTGAGCTTTTCTATAGCCTGGGATGGGTTTTTCTATAGCCAGTGTGGTTAGTGCTTGGCTCTGCCCCTCTGGCAAGAGGGAAGATGCAGTAGGGATTCCTCCTTGGCGCTGCCCAGCAGTCCTTGCTACTCAAACTGTAGTCCCTGGACCAGCAGCAAAAACACCGAAGCTTGCAGGAAATGTAGACTGTCCGGCCCCACTCCAGATCCACCGAATGGGCATCTGCATTTTCAAAAGGCTGCCAGGGGAATTGTGTGTGCATTAAAGTCTGAGGGCCATTGCCCTCCTCACTGCCTGCCCTCCTCACTGCCTCTTCTCTGCTTCCCCTACAGGTCCTGGGTCTGGAACTGCTTCCACCTTTCCTCCCTGATCTGTTAGGCTGATGGGCACTTTCCACAGCCCCTGGGAGAGTTCCAAAAAGGGCTGTGTAGATGCCCTTGATCCCTACCCACAGCATCTGAAATAAGATGTACTATTTTACTGGTCTAAGTGAATCCCATCTTGGTCTGGAGTCCTGAACTCAGACTGGGGTACTGCCAGTCTTTCTAGTAGCATCTCCAGAATCTAAGACATGTCTATCTAAGGTCAAGCCCGCCCAGCTTCAGGACTCTGGTTCTTACTCCACCTCATTCCTTCCCCTCTGCCCCATCCATTTCCTCTGCTCCAGGCCTCAGTTTTCCCTTTCTGTAAAATGGAATGATTTCTATCTATAAAGTTTTCTGCAAATCCACTATGAGTCAGTCTTTATGCATTGGGCTGGTCTCTGGATGCCCTCTCCAGCAACTGGAAAGAGCTTGAAGGAGCAAACCTAAGTCCGGAGGGAGAAAAATCTTTTAAATCACTCCCTCTCCTCTGGGTTCTGCTGAGTCAACTTTCCTGGCCCCGCCTGCCTTGGGCTAATTACCACCTGCTACATCAGTGGCAGATTAGTCAATTCTGGATTGATCCATGTATGCGCAATCCTTTTTGGGAACTTGTTATAAACCTATCATAGCTTTCAAATTAGCACTTTCTCTTAGGCATGTACTTAAGGCATGCAAACTCATTTTGATCTTTGCCTATGCAAAACAGAACTAGAAAGGTAAATTTGCACCCATAAAATGTCAACAGGGCATCCGTAGCTCAAACAGAAATGATTTTTAGATTGTCTGCTACTTTAAAATAAGTCACATCTTGGCTTCTCTCTGCTGCTGACCAAACCATTCTGGCCCTATGTCTAGCCTTCTTCACCCAGGGTGTCCATCAGCGTTTCCCCACTGAAACCACAATCTCCACAAATCTGCTGAGCAGAAAATGCCCAGTCTGCTATCAGACCGTGAACTCTGCAGGCAGGAAGAGTGCCGGCCCCTTCCAGAGTAAACCATGCAGTTCCCCACACAGCAGGCACCCAACTAATGGTAAAGGATGGAGGGTGGTGTGGAGGGTCCTTGGCACATCCATCAGAGGCCTGACTACTAAGGGACAGAGACGTGAACCCCGGGCCTCTTAGCCCACCCCTCTCCCATCTTGATGGGCAAGGGGAAAAACACACGAGCCACTTCGTTTTCTAAGAAGATGCTGTATTTAACAATTTCCTTCCCCCCATCCCACTCCCTCCCCCCACCCGACACATTTCCCTACAGAGCAGGGGCCTACCAGGCCCTCCCCCTTAAGGCAGATGGTGTGGAGGTAACAAAGTCAAACACAAGGCACTGGCCAGGGTCAGAGGTGTGCGAGCAGGGCCTAGGAGGCTAGGCTTGCTCCCGTCATCAAAAGAATGGAAGTTGGAGAGCTCTTTGGGTTGGCTCAGGCCTTCCAGTGCCATGCCCAAGGGTGACCCTGGCCCCAGAGAGAAAGCTGGCACCCCAGCCAGCCAACCATAGCTCTTACCGACTCCCTGAAGTCCTTTCCCAAAGGCAGTAAGCCTGAGCGGGCTCTGAGAAAACCCATAGCCCAGGGGGCAGCTATGGCATCCAACAGCCACAGCCTATTAATTGGAAACTCTTTGTTCTTCCTGATTTCTTAGAGAGGGGCAGGGAATTCTCTTCAACCTCCAGAAGGTTCTCAACGGGCCCCAATCTCCTAGATGCCAAGCATGTGCCCTTGGTGAATGCAAGGCCCACCGGGTAGACCCTGCAACTCCAAATGCTGTGACTTGGACTCTATCACAGCACAGCTCTGTGGGGCTCCGCTGACTGGCATCCTGGGCCCTGTTGCACCAGCTAGAAGTGCTTCCTCCCAGCAGCGGCAAGCTCTGCGTTCCCCTCCCTAAGCAGACACTGAAGTTCCACAGCAAGTGTCCGACACACCCACACACCGTTCATCAATTCAGCAGCAGCGGCAGAGGCAGCAGCGGTGGCAAAAAAAAAAAACCCAGCCCCAAAGGCCCCAGGGGATTTTTAGTGCAAGAGAAGTGTGTGATCATCAGGTGCCAGAAAGGGTCGCTTCACTTTTCGGTTCCTCTGGGCCCCACTCCCCTCCAACTGGGGAAGAGATCACAGGGCGATGCCCTTACCTCCCCCAACCCGTGGCCTTGCCCCTTACTACCCTGATCCCTGTTCCTCTGTCTTGCCCACACCCCTTCCTCTTCTTCCAAGCAAGGCCAGGGCTGGGGGTCCCCCTGCAGGAGGGCAAGGCTGTGGGGGAGCAGAGCCGTGGGGACTCAGGATTTCCACTTCCTTTTCCTCCCGTCCTGCTGGATGCCCACCTCCTCTTCGCATCTGAGTCCACGGCTTACATTCCCATCCTCTTTCCTCTCTGCTCATGGTCTCCCCAAGGCTTATGCTTATAGGCGGGTCGGGATAGGGGCTTCTCTTCCTGCCTTCTCCACCCACCTTGCCCGTCCTGCACGGCCTGTATGCCAGATGCCGAGGAATGAAAGCCCGCTGTCCACCCGTTCTCAGAATCCCAACCCCACTGGGGCACCGCGAGGATGATGCCACTTCTGTGTTCTTGTCAGTCTGAAGTTAGCACCGCCTGGGGGGTAAGGTTAATGCCCTAATCAGTGGCCAGCTGTTCAGTGGCTACCTGGGAGAGATGTGCGTGTCTCTGGAAGGCACGAGCCTGGGGTAGAGCTGAGAACTCCTCTGGTTATAAATCAGCTGTCGGGTCAAGGACCAAGGGACACATCGCTACACAGGAGTGGGTCTGAGGTATGCAAGTGGGGAATGTACCCTAAATGCACGACTCCATCCCTCTCTCATAGTCAGTGCTGGGTCTGGACAGTTAGTTTTGGTTTTCTGTTAGAAAAATAAAAACCCCAATGAAGTATGTCCAAGAGAAGAGTTTCCAGGGCACGGTCACTACTCCCTGGGAGGAGCGTGGGTGGATGCTGGAATGCACCTCACAGATAGGTTGGCATTGCTCCAACAGGTCTTTCCTTCCTTAACTGTGCTGCCTTTCCTGGGAGCCGGTCCATCTCTGTCAACTGAGTGCACGGCCCCTCCTGGTCCCTCTCTCAAGGTCCTCCCTTCAGAGGCCCCAAGGGTAGAGAGACGGGCCTCAGCAGCTGTCTGTGTGAGGCGACAGCTCTCAGGGGAGTGAGGGTGTTAGCTCTGAGGCCTCTTGGGGCCCGGCCATGGCTTCTGCTCCCCTTCCCTCTCCTTCTCAACAGTGAGTAGGGGCATTGGGGAGCGAGCACAAGTCAAGGAGCAGGAAGCAGTCAGTCCAGTGGGCCACCCTTCGGGATCACGGCATCTTCATCTGGCGGCGGTTCCACATGCCTCGCTTGGAATGGAAGTGATGGAAGAAATTCCTGAGGGAGAGACGTTCCACTTCCAGGCCTGCTTGGAGGATCCTGAGTAGGGGAGGGGCAGGGTGAGCAACAGAAGCGCAAGAGGCAGCTGGGGAGAGGCCCAGGCCCCTGAAGATCCCGCCCTCCCGCATCTATACATCTATGTCAGACCCTGTCTCTGTCTCCCTCTGTTTACTCCCCACAGGGCATGCACACAGCATGGGCTTTGGAGCCAGACAGCCTGGGTTTGAATTCCAGCTCCTTACTATGGAAAGCCCATGAACCCGTCACCTTCCAGAGTCCCAGTTTGCCAATCTCTAGAAAGAGGAGGATGATGAGGCACCTAGGTGGCTCAATCCGTTAGCTTCCGACCTCGGCTCAGGTCATGATCTCATGGTTTGTGAGTTCAAGCCCCACGTTGGGCTCTGAGCTGACAACTCAGAGCCTGGAGCCTGCTTTGGATTCTGTCTCCCTCTCTCTCTCTCTTTCTCTCTGCCCCTCCCCTGCTTGCGCTCTTTCTCTCTCTCAAAAATAAATTAATAAACGTTAGAGAAAAAAAAAGAGGAGAATATACACTCAACTCTTGAACAACACAATTTCATATTGTGCAAGTTTTTTTCTGATAAATACAATACATACACACACACACACACACACACACACACACACACATATATATATTGGAGGCTGGTGGTAAAGGCTAGAGCTGATGGGAAGAAGGGCTCAGTACAGCTCCTGGCACACACCCCGTGCCCACCACCAGGAGCTCAGCCTACAGGGGACACATTATGTATGTGATGGAGGCAGAGGGAGCAGATTCCCCCATTGCTTTTCTATATGCTTAGCCCATGGGGTCCCTCTCACAGAGAGACTGTCCTTCCAGCAAGGCTGTACTGAAGTCTGCATCTGCCCAGCCCGGCAGGGAGATCAAGGGTGGAGGTAACCGCTAGACTAGGCTTCCATCCACTTTGGGATCTGCTTTGGCCTAGTTTTGTGAGAGCTGGGTTATCTAATATGAGCTCCCTCAAACTACCTCCTTTGCAACTTCTGTATATACAGCATATCTCCCTTTTCTTTTCTCCCTCGAGGGAAAAAAAACATACACAGACCCAGTTTTAAGCCTCAGACACTCCCTAGCTGTGGGATTTAGGACAGGTACTAACTTCTCCTCAAGCTGTTTTCTTGTTTGGAAAATGGAGATAACCACACCCCCTCACAGAAGTTTGGGGACAAACAAACAAGGGACTGATGTAAATCACCTGCCAAATACAGGCCTCCAGTGATGGCTGGCTGTCTCTTAGAAGTGTCCCCACCCTTCCAGGGCTCCTGACTTTGTCTGTGACATCCTCTAGACACTGGTCCCTTCTTTCTTTGCTGTCTCCCCTTTCCCTCCTCTGCCCCCTGCCCCTTCAGCCCAAACCTCAAGGTATCATCCTCTTTCCCTCCCCTTCCCTTGGCAACAAATTTCTTTCTTTCTTTTTTAAACTTTTACTTATTAAATAATCTCTACCCCCAACATGGGGACTGAACTCACAACCCTGAGATCGAGAGCCGCATGCTCCACTAAGCTACTGGGCTAGTAGCCTCTCTTGGCAACAAATTTTTCTTTCTTTCTTTCTTTCTTTCTTTCTTTCTTTCTTTCTTTCTTTCTTTCTTTTTAAAGCAAATTTCTTGACAGAGGAATCTCATACTGATACAGCCTCCACTCCCTCACCACCAGCACGCTCCACGATCCCCTGCAACTTGGGGTCCCGGCCTGCCTGCTCCTGCTTCAGCACCCTCTTCTCGCCTGCTTGCCAAGGCTGCAGCTTGTCTGGGGTTCTTCTTTCTCCTTCTTTCCACTCTTTCCTCCTCCCTGAAACTCCCTTCTCCCAGGGCTTCCAGGGACCAGGACCTC
This sequence comes from Lynx canadensis, assembly GCF_007474595.2. Classification (NCBI taxonomy): domain Eukaryota; kingdom Metazoa; phylum Chordata; class Mammalia; order Carnivora; family Felidae; genus Lynx; species Lynx canadensis. The sequence continues at coordinate 37,079,504 of NC_044309.1, forward strand.
CTGGATATCTTGCTGCCCTTTAATGATCCACACTGCCTCTTTTGTCAGCCCCCAAGTCTTTCCTGCCCCTTCACCTGTCTCTCTTATCGATTCCCACAGACTCAGCCTTCCCAGCCAGGCAATGGCAGAGGGGAAGAGAGCTCCAATTCGGGAGAATGCGGCCATATTCTCCCACAGCACCTTGCTGTGCTTTACCCTGACAGCATACCATGTGCTTTAATTTCCATGCCAACCCTGTGACACAGGCAGAGGCGGTATCATCCCCCTTCTAATACATACAGAACTGAGTCTCGGCCAGGCAGGTAATGTGACCCCCAGTAAGTGGTGGGGCTTCCTTTGAGTACAGTGCTCTTTACCTGCATATCAGGAGTCTGCAGCCCAGGGGGCCGGGACACCATCCGTCTAGCCCTGTTCCCTCCCCAGAGCACCTGATGGGATGGGATCCCAGCACGTCCCTCAGATGCCCTCCTTTCCCAGTCACCTGTCCAGCAGCTCCCAGTCTTCCCCACCCCAGCGATCTCGGAACTCCTTGGTGTTCATGCCCCCGATTCTGTCCAGGTCTGACTTGTAGATGCCGAGCAGTCCAAACCCATTCACCTCCCAGTAGCCTGTGGACAGACGAGAATCCCCCGGTGAGATGAGCCAGGGGCCAGGAGGAAGCAATGAAGGCTTCTGGGCTGCATTCCCAGAGCCTTCTCTGAAAGACAGAGGATGGGGTGCCTGAGGCTGAAAGCTGTCTCGTTTGAACAAGTCCCTTGCCTGTTCTGGGGGGAAGCCCCCCGACGCTAACGTTCAGGGGCCAATGGAAGCAGCGGTCCTAAAAGGGAAGGACCATGGGCTCTACAACAGGATCTGACAGCAGCAGTCACTGGAGGCACAGCCCAGTGCACCTTCCTTATTTGTTTCCCTCTCCAGAGGCAGGGAGCCTGTCTTTCCATTTTTTTTCATCTGCACAGGGCATAGAGTCTGGCACACAGTAAACGTCTGGTGAAGGGAGAAAGGAAGATGGGGAGGAAATGTTCATCGTTGCTGCTGCTGTGGCCATGAGCACAGCCCTCAGGCACCTCTCTGGTGGACCATCCAATGGGCAGAAGCAGCAGGCAGGGGGTGGGGATGCTGTCATGGCAGACGTGGTTGTTTCCAGCTCTGGGATGAAGAACCAAGGCCAGAGAGGACTTTCCTACCCTCCCCAGCCCAGGGCAGAGCTCACCCTCAGGCCACTGGGGGGTGGCCCCGCAGTGCAGCCTCATCACCATGGGGGCAAAGGCCATCTTGCCCTCTACACAGTGCTTCCGGATGGTATCGATGATTCCAGCTGGGAAGTGGATGTGGAGGTCACATAGGAAGATGATGCTGTGTGGGTCCTGGGGACAAATTGGGGAGGGTCAGTAGACCCTGCGGACCAGGGCTCAGAGGTCAGGCCACTCCCTAGAATGATCCTTAGGTCCTTCCCATTTGAATAATGGACAAACTTCCATAATACAAACTGTTGGGCAGATTTCCATAGTACTGGGCACCAGAGTGCAGTTCTCAGAGTCAGAGAATGAGTTCTGATGCTTTCCCTCCACAATGTATGAACTGCAAGGACTCAGGACAAATGCTCCAGTGTCATTTGTTCAGTCCCACCCTGGCACTGGCCCTGCCCCATAGCAGAGTGGAACGTCCGTGTCCTCATTCCCTCCTGCTGTGAGGAGCTGACCACCGCACATATCCCAAATGTCTCCTCCTCTTAACCAATCTGTAACCACATCTCCAGAGCCCCTCCCAGGTTATTACCTTCACCAGGTCTATGCCAGCCTGAAGCCCAGCTGAACGCTCAAAGTTTCCACTTAGCTTCATGTACTGGTAGCTGCAGGGAGAAGAGAGGAGGGAAGGGCAGAGTATCAGGGCTCAGCAGCGATGGTCCCTGGAGGAAGCCAGCAGGCATGGAGGAGGGATGATGCGTGCTCCTGGGATGGGATTATGGGCAGGTGAGTCCTCTGGAGAAAGCCAGAGACTGGGACTCAGGAAAGCCAGGTGGGACTTTGGGCTCTGCCTAGGACCCAGCAGTCCTGAGACTTCAGAAAGCACGTGGCTAAGGCCGTGTGCTGGCCAGGGAACCTCCTCACCTCCGCAGCTTGGACCTCTTTAGGGCCATCTCGACGTCCATGTCCTCACTGCTATAGTCCGTGATGATGATATTGAAGTGTGGGTCACCGGTGACCTGGAACAGCTTTTCCATGTCTCCAATGAATTGCTGTACCCAGCGCGCCTGGTTCTTTACTGCCATGGTGGGCAACAGAGAGAAAGAAGTGATAATGCAAAGAAAGGCATCCCCACTGCCAGCTCCTACATGAGTCAGGACCCTATCAGACCTCCGCTTAGGGGTAATACAACTATGGAAACCACCAGCAATGCTGCAGGGAGGCGGAAGGCAGAGGGAGAGCTCACCAGTGAAAGGGGGCTCTATACCCTGCTGCCTACAGAGCCTCCAGGCAGGGCCCCATGGGAAAGCCTTGGACGGGGCTTGTCCTCAGCTCTCCTAGTCACCCGATCATGCTGTCTCACTGTTATCTGCCCATCCTATTATCACCCTAGCCCACAGTTACACATGTCTGTTACGTGCTCCCCTTTTCCACTATAAAAACCAGGTAACCCCCTCTATGTCTTATTCCCCAGAGTAGTTGCAAACCCCAGTACAACAATCTGGCCATGACTGCACCCAACCCCGAAACCTGTTATAATAGGAGAGCAACTGGCCCGAGAGTCAGCATCTTTTCCAACACCAACACTCAGTCACGTGATCTTGGGTCCTCAACTGTAAGGTGGCCTCTCCCACAGGTTCTTATGAGATCAAATCAGTGAGCAGAGACCTGGGTGGCTCACGGTTACTTTTAGGATCCCCACTCTGCTGATAATGGCCGGGCTCAGCTTGAGGCTCACCAGGCACAACGAAGTGGACCACGGCTCGGTGATTCCAGGAGAAGCCCTGGGGCCAACACAGCTTGGGCTCTGGGGCCCGGACATTCAAGACATGTCTCCGGCGGTTGTGTGAGCCCCAAACCAGGCCCTGCAGGTTCCGGGCCTCGACCTCTTCCCCACCAGCTGGATCGATGCCCTGCCAGCCTCGTGTAGACACATACTCGGAGAGCCGCACTGGGCGCTGGCCTTGTTCCAGCAGCTCAAGCTCCAGGAGGTAGCGACCTCCACGTAGCTGGTCCTGGCGCTTCTCCACGTTCACAATTCGCTGCAGCTGGTACTTCCTGTGGCAGAAAGGGCAGGCAGCTTGAGTAATTCCTTCCCCTACTGTGGGGGTAACATGGTGTGTAAGGAGGTCAGGAGACCCTGGTTTTTGTCCTGGCGATGCCTTTGGCTAAGATGCTTATACCAGGGGGTGCCAGTAGAGCATGCAACTTGATCTCAGGGTCATGAGTTCAAGGCCCAGGTTGGGTGTAGAACTTAAGAAATAAGAAAAGAAAGAAAGAGAGGGACAGAGAGAAAGAAAGAACAAACTTACACCAGATGCTTAATCTCTAGTGTTCACTGCCTCCGTCTTTAAAAATGTACCTAATTGACCTTGGATGATCCCTAAAGTCTGTTATAGCTCTAAGATCCTAAGTATGTAAGGTGAATGTGTGTCCTTCAGAAACTGACCCTCATTAATAAAATACTCTGCTCAGAGTACATAAGACACATGGATTATCAGATAAATTTTGATTGGTTGGCTCAATATCATTAGTCACTAGGGAAATGCAAATCCAAACCATAAAGCGATACCATTTCACACACTTTAGGATTGTTAATGAATTAATTTCTTAATTAAAATGTTTAGTTTTGAAAGAGAGTGAGAGAGACAGAGAGTGAGCAGGGGAGGGGCAGAGAGAGACGGAGACACAGAATCCAAATCAGGCTACAGGCTCTGAGCTGTCAGCATAGAGCCTGAGGCGGGGCTCAAACTCACAAGCTGTGAGATTATGACCTGGGCCAAAGTTGGATACTTAACCGACTGAGCCACACAGTCGCCCCTATTTATTTATTTTGAGAGAGACAGAGCACACAAGCAGGGGAGGGACAGAGAGAGAGGGAGAGAGAGAGAGAGAGAATGGCAAAGCCTAATGCGTGGCTCAATCCCACAAACCGTGAGACCAACACATGAGCCAAGATCAAGAGTCGGTGACTCAACCGACTGAGCTACCCAGGCGCCCCCCACCTCAATGGCTATTTTAAAGAAAGGAAGATAACAAGCGTTGACAAAGATGTAGAGAAATTGAAACCACTGATGGGAAGGAAAAATGGTGCAGCTGATTTGGAAAAGAGATTGGCAGTTTCTCAAAATGTTAAACAGAGTTACTGTAAAAGTCAGCAGTTCTACTCCTAGGTATATCCCCAAGAGAACTGAAAACATGCTGACACAAAAATTTGCCCACCAATGTATTTATAATAGTCCCACAGTGGAAGCAACCCAAATGTCAATCAACTGACAAATGGACACACAATCCATGGCATAGTCACGCAGCGGAATATTATGCAGCTGTACAAAAGAATGAAGTACTCGATACATTCTACAATATGAATAAGCTAAGTGCAAGAAACCAGAAACAAAAGGCCACATATTACACAGTTCCATTTACATGAAATGACTATTATAGGTAAATCTGTAGCAGAAGAGAGTCGAGTAGTGGTTGCCAGGGACTGAGAGGAGGGAGAAACAGAAGTCATGCTAACAGGTACAGAGTGTCTTTTACAAGGGATGAAAATGATAGGAATCATAGTGGTGATGGTTGCATAGTATTATGAACATACCTAAAAACCACCAAATTGTACACTCTAAAACTACACTGTAAAACGGTACATTAAATAGTACGTGAATTCTATCTCAATTAAAAGAATGCTGATTGGTGAAATGAACGAATGAACAAACAAAGAAGTAAGGCCATGCTTGCTGCCCTAGCCCTTGTAGCCCATACCTGGGGTCTTGTCTCTTTTAGCCTCAGTTTTGCCTGATGGTGGGACAAAGACCTGACGGGTACACCTCATTCTCAGGGACGGGGGGTCCCAGGTGCTTGATCTTCCATGGAGCCTGCTGCAGGGGACCGTGCTACAGCCCCCAGGTCCCTGCCCCCAGGCCAGCTGGCTGTGCGAGCCCCAGCCCCGGTCCCAGAAGAGCCCTTTACCTTACCCCCGGCTCCTCTGGTTGAGCTTCTTCAGGAAGATGCGTGTGACCTCGAGAGCCTCCTGCTCTGGAAGCAGCAAGTTGCCAGATGTGTTACAGTTCAGATCGATCCAGTCAGTCCGCAGGGCTTGGAAGTCCAGGTTCCGAGCACTGAAGGTCTGGTCCCAGCTTACCACGGGGTCAAACATGGGCATGTATTCGAACACCTCACTCACATCCTCTTCCTCTTCCTCTTCCTCCCCCTCTTCTTCTCCCTCTGCCTGTCCTTCCTGGCCTGCAGCTACCACCACCTCTCCCTCCCCGGGCCAACCCCTCCTGGGGGCTGGAAGCTCCATCCTGTCCCCCCTTCTCTGCTCTGCAATGTATGTCTCAACTTGATTCAGCCACTGGGATTGCCCTAGCGTCTTCCTGGGGCTGTCACCAGTGGGCCTGGGCCCCTTGACTTGAGGCAGGTTCCCTGCCAGATGCCCCGGAGGCCACTTCTCAGAGGGAGGGGGATCTTGGCTGGGCCCAGGGCTGGGTCTTCTCCCCTGCTTCTCTGGGGGCTGGACTGGGACATCACTGGTCCTCACAGGGAAGGGAGCTGTGGAGTTCCTCTTGGAAAAGGGTGTCAGTGGACCCTCCCAGGGCTGAGCCAGGAGTTTCCGCAGGCTTCGGAGGCGGTAGTCAGTGACATCCTGCCCAGGGGTAAAGGTGGGCACTGGTTTTCCCTCTGGCATCCTGGCATTCTGGTCATTGGAGTCAAGGGTCTCCTCCACTGCTTCTCCATATTGGGATTCTTCTAGAAGGCCTTCCTTGAAACCTGTCGTTAATAACAACCGTTCCTCACATTGGAGTTGCTAACCTTTCCCAAACGAGATATACAAGATAGCTATTGATCATCTGTATAACACACCAAGGAGTTTCAGATGGGGACGGCATCTGGGCTCTGCTATTCACTCACTTATTTATTGTGTGACCTGGGGTGAGTTACTAACCTCAACTAACTCATTTCTTCCTTCGTGTAAAGGGAATAATAGCCCATCTTCCATAGGGTTGTTATGAAGATGGAGTGACATAAAATACACAAAGTGCCTAGCAGGTGCCTGACACTTGTAGGACCCAACAAATGGCCCTGGACGTGCCCTAATCCCTCAGGAAGGAGGGCCACAGAGAGACAGTGCTTCTCTATAGCAGACTTCTCCAGTGAGGTGCCAGGGACAGCGATGCCCTCAAGCAGTCCAAGGAATCTCCTCCAGGGCTCTAAATCTCCTCCAGCTGACTGCAGCATGCTGTTAAAAACAGTGTCCTTTTCTACCGGTATGGAGAAGGTAGGAGTACCACTCTCTACTCCTTTGGGTTGGAGGAGGGGCTGTGTGGTTTGGATTTTAAGCTCCTCAGGGGCAGGACTGGCATGGTCTGAACTTCCCCTAGAAACAGACCATGGTCACCCCTCCCGACCTGACCAGGAAGCCTCAGCTGTCACTCTGTACCTGGCTGCTCCGGCTTCTGCTTCTCAGGCTGGTCCATCTTGATGTACTCCTGAAAGCTGAACCTGTAGGAGGAAGGCAGAGGTAGACTGGCCCCCGGTGCCCTGCAGGCTCGTGAGTGAGGCTCTGCCTGAAGCCCCCGCAGCAATATGGAGTCATGCCGGGGACTAGGGTGCAGGAAGGAGGCTGGGCAAGAGAGTGTGTGTGTGTGCGCGCCCAGGAAGGGCCAAGTCCCCTTGGCCTGGAAGAACATTTGTGTCCCCTCTGGTCCATGAAGCTCTACTGGCTTTTGCAGAACCCATCCATAAGGTCATTTCCTTACTCCATTCAGTGTCACTCACCTGTCCTGGTAGTATGAGTTTTCCTGGTAGAAGCATTTATTGTGGGTCTCCATGTGGCTCAAGCGGGTGTAGTCATTGGGGTAAACGAAGGACAGATGAACCTGGAGGCAGAGAAAGAAGCAGCAGGAATAAGAGCCCAGGATCCTGGTAAGAAATCAGCTAACCAGGGTTAAGCCTGCCCCTGGCCAGGACCACCTAGGGCTCCTAGGGACTGGCGAGGGGAAGACGGGCTGCTCTGAGCTCTGAATTTGTTATGCAGACCGGGATTCCATTCCACTCTTTAGGCCTCCTCTCCTGGGCTCTCTGGACCAAGCATAAACCCCAATTCAAGCTTCCTGGTGCATACATACCTCATCTCCTATCTCAGCTCCTTCTCACCAGCTACAGCCAGGACCATCCTCTCCTCCTTCTGCCATCTTATCCTCTCCTACAACCTCTAACCTTTACCTGCAACGTCCCACAGTCCCCTTTTGTCATTCATTCCATTGCTTTCGGCCCTCTTAAATAGCTTAAGGCAATGTCACCCACAAACATCTCAGTTCAACCCCATTCATTCTCTGATCTTGGGGAGGACTTCTAACCATCTCTAGATCTGGATAAGTAGTGTGCATTCTGCCTCTACAGTTTCTACTAGGGCTACAGGCTCTCTAGAGCTAACCTCCCATCCAGTTCACTTTCCCCCAGTGCCTTGTCTATGAGTTTATTAACTACTGCTGGCTCATAGCCCAGTAGGTCAGACCCGGGCAGGACTGTATGGCCCAAGGAGCAGAGAATATAGGAGGCATCGGGCCACCCCACCTCATGTCATCACCACTGTTGCCGAGTTGGTGTGGGGGCTTCCCAAGGCAGAGCCTTACAGGGTGGTTCTGTGGGTGAGAGAGGCAACCGGGAACGCAAGCGCTCCCAGCCCAGGGACCTTTGAGGACATCCCGTCTGCTGCTATGTGGCATAGGGAGGAGGAAGAGTCAGCCCCGGCACCCCTCCATCTCAGCCACAGGCAGCAAGCCCTCTGGATCCTGCCCCCACTGGCCAGCCCCAAGACTTACAAAGCGGAGTCCCTGGTAGCGCTGCAGGGGGAGCCCATCCACCAGGTAGCTGGGTTTGTAGGGACAATCAGGCAGGACATGGCGGAGATGAGCCTTGGGAATCAGAGGCACTGAGGACAGTAAGGGAAGAGGGGTGAGGGTGGGGACGGGAGCCTGGAATGGGCTGGCTTAGAGCCAGGAAGGCACTCGGTTGAGGAGGAGGGCCGAAGGCCTCTGCTCTGAGAAAACACCTTTTTGTATTTGCTCGTGGCAGCAGTGGGCAGAGACCACGTCCATCAGCTGAGGTTGCCAAACCAAGGCTGGCACCACTTTCTGGGGTGGGTGCATTCAAGGAGCACCTTGGAGGCCAAGGATTCAGACACGGTCCCTGGTTCAAGGTACAGCACAGTACTGGGACTGCTATACTGGGCTAACCTCACTAAAGGTTTAGAAACATCCAAGAGGCCACAAAGTCTCACCCTAGTGTAGTGCCAATAACTGAATTTCCTCCCAGTTGTTATGGGACTTGGTCATCTTTAAAAATGTAAATTCTCCCAAGAGTTGACAACTCCAGCACCTCGGTGGGAACAGATTTCTCTCACTGGATTCAAAGAGCTGTGATCCCCTAAGAAACTATGACGTATGGAATTGTGGAGGCATGCACAGGGGATTTCTGGGCTCTGGTTCTATTTCCTGTCCTGGGAGGTAGTTACACAATGTCGGTTCTATAATGATTTGTATAATTATAAAATTGTACATATATATTTTTTGTGCTTCTCTGTACCCGTGTTATATTTTACACTACATAAGGGGAAAAAATGACTCTTTGACTTTTGGGATACTGTGCTAGAAGTGACAAGTCTCCCAAGTTGCCTCCCACTAAACCTGGCAGAGTACTGTCCCCAGACTGGATGACAAGAATGCGGCTGAGGCCTTACCTCGATAGAGGGTGTCCCGAGGGTCCGGTCGCAGCATGTCTGCAAGGGGCTGCTCATCTCTAGGAAGAGAGTCTGGGGACCCTACATGGCTGGCTGCTGTCTGAGGGATGTGGCCCACGTCATCCATCCTTAGGACTGTCTCGTCTGGGCCCAGGGAGAAAAGAACAGAAAGCAGCTGTGAGTCCTGGGGCAAACCAAAGCCAGGCCCCTGCCCCTCTGAGGGGCTGAGTGCAGGCTTCTGTATCCCCCAGGGATAGTATGGGGTGTGTGCGGTCCCTCTCCCTTGTTAGCCCTGCTCCCTCACAAGTTGTGGGTTCAGCTACTGATCTCCCTTAGAGCCACCCCACCAGCCCCATGGCTAGCACATACCACAGTGTATTTGGGAAAAAGACAGCTTTCTGCTGGAAATTTGTCACTATAAGTATGCCTCATTTATTTAACAAATGCATCTATAGCATTTACTAAATAACAAAACAGGCACCGTTCTAAGCATCTTATAAATATCAAACCATTCAATCTTTATAAGCACCATAAGACTTATGTACTTCTTAATTATTCCTATTTTATAGACAAAGAACTTTGGGAAAGAGAATCTAAAGCATTTGCCAGAGATCACACAACTGATTAAGTGGCAAAGCTGAATTTGAACGTAGGCTATGTCGTCCCTGCCGCAGACAGGTCAGCCATGCCCCCCACGGGCAGGGCGCTCCCCCCACCCCCGCCCCCGGCATTCTGCACAGCTCGCTCATCATCTCCTGGTATTTTCTCTCTTTTGTTTTAATTTTGAGAGAAAGAGACAGACAGAGAATACACACAGGAGGGGCAGAAAATGAGGGAGAGAGAGACAATCCCAAGGAGGTTCCATGCTGTCAGCACAGAGCCCGACTAGGGGCTTGAACTCACAAAACCATGAGATCACGACCTGAGCCGAAACCAAGAGTCGGACGCTTAAACGACTGAGCCACCCAGGCGGTCCATCCTCCTGGTATTCTCATCTCCAAGTGGGCCAGGCTTACTCCTTCCCTTTTCTCACTGCCCTGGGGACGGGTTGCTTGTCCTTGCTCGCTGCCTCCTGGACTCATTTGTCTACAGCCCCAGGTAGAGCTCTCCTTCCGTACCCAAGGCTGGGTGCCTCTGGCTCATCTCACTAGTTTCTCCCCTAAACTTTGGTATGGGCCTCTTTCTTCTCATTTCACATTGCATCGATGGATTCTAGCTCTCCCTTCTTCCTCTTGCACCAATTCAGCAGCTCACAACCTGCCCCTCTGCCTTGACCTTGACCTTGTGGCCTCCTGCTTCACTCACCAGCAACCTCCTCCCACCTGCCTTGCCCATTCCATACTGCCTCCCCTCCCCCGCCCATCACTGTCTGGGAACCCAGGCCTCCCCGGCCTGTCCCCATCCTGCCCTCCTTCTCTCTCACACACTTCCCACTGCCTTCCCAGTCTCCTCCCAGCACTTGGCTTGTCCTTCTCCCCTTAGGGTTCTGGCCCTGCCTGCTCTTCCTACACCCAGGCCCAGTGATTTCTCAGTGGGGCCTGCAGATAGGAGTCTTGCTGAGAAAATCATGAACAATTCACAGTACAACTGAAGAGTTCATTTACTGTGAATTTAAAGCAGGTGAGAAAGTTTCTTTAGCTCTGGTCATGGCTTTGCAAAGAACCATGGTTCCCTCATTTGTGAAATAGGAAACTGTCTCAGAGGTTTCTCATCTGGAGTGAGCCTCATGGTCTCTGGATGCCCTTGAAATCATACACAAAATATTGTGCATGGATGGGTAAGGGCATTTTTCTGGGGTGAGGTCGCAGCGAGCTTCCAGCAGGTTCTCAGAGTCCCTGACCCCTGAGAGTTAAGGACCTCTGACCTTAGGGTCCCTTTAAGCTCTGTTCCTTGTTCTGAGCCCCCTTCACACCCACATTCCAAGCATCTTGAGCTTTAGTCTGCACCCCTCCCCTGACCGAAGCCCCCTGTGGACTGAGCTCCACGTGTTGGTGCCAGCTCGCCTCTGTGTCCAGGCGAGGAGCAGAGCCTACTCACTTGTGAAGAGGGACAGGGAAGGGGAGTCGATAATGCTGAACTTGGCTCCAGGGTCATTCCGTCGCCACTGGAAGAGGAGAGAGGGCAGATGCAGAGGGCTGGAGGTAGCTGGATTTCGGAAAGGGTTCAAGGGACAAGGGGCGAGGAGTGGCTCAGAGCTGAGCTAGGAGGGCAGGAGCGGCGGAGCCCTCACCGCGACTTCCACATGATCGGTGCCCTCGTCATTCTGCTTGTGCAGCACCTCGAAGTAGTACCTCTGGGAGGCTGCCAGGCTGGCAGGAGAGAGCAAAGAAACAAAAGGCTATCTTCTCGGGCCGTGTTGTCACCCCTCTGACCCACTCTTCTGCCGTACCAACACCAGCTCCCACCTTGCTCCCGCCCCCGCCCCCCCCCTCCCATATCTTCTCCTTGTCTTCTCTTTGTTCACAGAATCCCAGGAGCTTTGCTTTTAATGCTGGCCTGGAGTCCCCACGCTACTGCTTACCCACAGTGTGACTTTACTTTTCTCTTCTCTAAGATGGCGGTAATAACAGTACATACTTCACAGGATAATCATGAGAATCAAAGGACATAGACATCTCCCTCAACTTATGATAGGGTTACATCCTAATAAACCCATTGTAAGTTGAAAATATTGGAAGTCAAAAATGAATTTAATACACCTAACCTACCGAACAATATAGCCCACCTTGAACGCACTCAGAACACTTGCATTAGCCTACAGTTGGGCAAGATCATCTGACACAAAGCCTATTTATAATGAAGTGTTGAATATCCCATGTAAGTTACTGAATGGAAGCAAAAAACAGCATGGCTGTAAGGGTTCAGGTTATGCGTGTATTTGTTGTTGACCCTGCGAACACATGACTGACTGGGAGCTGAGGGTCACAGCCACTGCCCAGCATCACAAGACACTGCTGTGCCCTGTATCACTAGCCTGAATAAAGACCCAAATTCAAAATCTGTAGTACCGTGTCCACTGAACACATATCACTTCTGCAACATCGTAAAGTTGAACAAATGTAGGTCTGGCCATCTGTAATAATAGAGTTGATACTGTGTGCTAGACACGTTCTAAGTGCTTCATGTATACTAACTCGCTTAATTCTTGTTTACAGATGAGAACACTGAGGCACAGAAATGTTGGGTAATTGCCAAAAGTCACTGAGGTGGTAAGTGGTGGAGCTGGGATTTGGACCCAGGCAGTCTTGCTTTGGGGTCCATGACGCTAGCTGCTTCACTCAGTTACATGTAAAGTGCTCACCACAGAGACTGGCACATAGCAAGCGCTCTTGGCAAGCTAGACTGTCTTACTGTTATCAGCCTCGCTATTATCACCATCAAGCCCATACGTGTTCTCACCTGTGTGTGCAGGCCACCAGGTGGCACTGTGAAGTTGGGCTAAGTCTCCCTGCCGGCATGTTAAAGCAATTCCAGCCACTACGGCTGGGAAAGGCCTTGTTTCCCTCCAGCCTACCAAGGGATCACTGTGACGAGGAACTTTCTGCAGCACAGGCAGAGCAGCCGGTGTCCAGGCTGTACCGCTGCGGACATTCCCAGGGATGGAGCAAATGGGAAGGTCAAGGACTGGGAGAAGAGAGACCTATTTTGTTTTCTAGTCCTGAGTGTCACTAGATAGCTGTGTGACTTTCATTAAGTGACACATCTCTCAGAGCTTCAGTTTCCCCATCTGTAAAATGAGGAAGGATGGACCAAACGGCTTCTCAGTCAAAGACTTCATCTATCAGAACGCAGGAGTGCCTGGGCACACTGAACTCTGGAATAAGGAAGGCTGGATAGTGGGAGGGGGTGACTGGGCTCCTTGACTCTGATTTGGCCTCAGCGCTTGAGGTAGGCTGGGTTTTTTTTCTCCTGCTCACAGGAACTTCATGAGACTCCCTACTCACCTCACTGGCTTGGAAATTTGACTCCGAAATTTCCCAAACTCTCCAGGGGCAGTCCACTCTTTTCCAGTCTAGAGGTGTGGGGAGAGTGGAAAGAGAAGGAAGGAAGAAGACAAAAAATATGAAGAAAGGGAGGCAGTGAGTGAAGAGACAAGGAAGGAATGGGGAGAAAGTAGACAGGAGAGGAAAGAAGGGGGGCGAGGGGAGAGAAAACAGGAGAGGTAAGGGAAGTGACAGATGACACAGGCAAAAGCACCTCCACCCTTCCTAGAGGGTCCAGAGCAATCAGGCCCCAGGTGTGCCTCCTTGTCACCATGCTAAGGATGCTGGAACCCAGCAGGGGATGGCCTAGTCCCCGCCCAGAGATGAATCTTCCTGAGGACTTTCTGTGGCCCCAGACTAACTCCTTACTCCTCCCCAGTTTACACCTCAGTTTATCCCTTTGTAAAATGGGGCAGCGGTGAGAGGGAACAGGCTTCCTTCCCACACCTTCTTCCCTGGCTGTCACACCAGAAAGACTAATGGTAATGAGGGTTTCCTGATGCAGGCAGGTGTCTCTTCCATGACCTGGCTCCTGGGCCCAATGGGAGAGCTCTGGGGCTGGGCTGACCCTACCTTGCCCACACTGGCCAGCAGCTGAAGGCCTGACACCTGGTCATCACGGCTGAGCCAGAACTCTGCGTTGTCATCTGCAGCAATGGCAAACTGGATCTTCCCTGGGCAGTGGGGGAGAGAGTTCCAGATGAGAGCAAGAAGGGCATTGGCATAAAGGCCTGAAAGCCTATTTTATGTCTTAGCGATTACATTCTCTTCAGGGGACTTGAAGTGGGGGTTCCTCATCCTAGGAGACCCCATGAGGATGGAGAAGACTCACAGGGAGAGACAAGCTATTCCAGACTCTGCAAATTAGGGAGACAAGTGGCAACTGGATGATACCTCATGGGGACTAAATTCCCCCCCTCTCCCCAGTGATAGACTAACAGGGTCCAGGCAGCCTAGTGTGGACTTACTTCTCAGCTACAGGCTTATGTTCTCTGGGTACCATAAAGAACCTGGGGCAGGGAGCAGGAGGAGGGGACTTTGGGGCTGGCCTCACCATCGGTGAAGGGGTGCAGGTAGCCAAAGATGCGAAGGCCATAGTTGGTCCATTTGGGGGACACGGCCAGCTTCCTCAGGGTTGTGCGAATCTATACCAAGAAAGGGGAGGGAAACTGTTACTTAGATGAGAGAAGAGGAAACTGAAGAAATCGGGCCACTCAGGGCTGGTGGGAAGACCAGAAGGGAAGGAGACAGGAGGGACTGGAATGTGACTTGGTGAGTAGAGTATAGGCAAGATTTCCACTCCTACTTGCTTCTTTGAGCATGTGACCTTGTACAGTGCACAACCAGCCCAACTGTATGCGGTAGCTCTGGCTAAACCACATCACAGCCATAACGAGAGCCTAAAGCTGAAAAGATGCAGAAGATGGCAGAGAGAAATCAAAGGAATCCGTGGGATGAGAGCAAGGGTAATAACTGGACAGGAGAAAAGAGGACCCAAGATATAAAGGAAAGAAAGTGAACCAGAAAAGAAGCCAGGAAAGATGGAGACAGAAGGTAGGGGGAGATGAGAGACAGAAGCGGGGCAGAGGGAGGGGAGAGGAGAAGGGTGTGGAGGGAGGGAAAAGAGGCACATCCAGCAAACACTCACATGGGGGTACAGTGGGAAGTGAAGGTTCCTCCTGAGCTGCTGAATAGAACTGCCACACCAGTCTTCAAACACATGCAGGTTGGCGCGGCCCTGGAACTGTATGGGGCAGAGAAGCAAGCGGGTGAGTGTGAGCACCCCCAAACCCATCCAGCTCTGCAGCTTGAGGAGGCACTAGCCACCACAGCCCCAGCCTGTTTTCCTCTCACTACTGAAGGTCACGGTCCACTTCAGTTCCATCCCATCCTCGACCCTGCAGCTTCTTTCTCGAACCTCCATCCCCATTGCCTAGCCCTGAGGCCTGGGTCTGTTTTTCTGGCCATGCTTGTGGCCACACACACACACACACACACACACAGTCCCAGCTCTTTCCATGCAGGAAGGGGGCTGGTTTGCATTCCCCAGGCAAGGGGGAGTAATAGCCATGACAGAAAGGCATAGATGACAGAAAGAACTGGAAGGAGGCGCCAAGCTGGGGTTTCAGCTAAAGACTTGCTCTCCTCCCCTCCCCTTTCCCTTCTGCCTAATAGTAAGCTCCACAGCTGTCTGCCGGTGAAACCTTATCTACCCAGTAGTCTTCACGCTTCTGGCTCCCCTTGTGGGGAAGCAGCTGGGAAAACGCTGCAGGAGGTCTTTGGGGGCCCCATCCGGCAGGACGCCTCTGCCTCCAACTGCTCCCTCAGGAGCTGGAAGCCTCTCGCCCTGCCCAGCCTCTCCTGGCATAACTACCCGGGTGCCCGGACCTGGGCAGCCCTGGAAAGGTAGGAGCAGAGGATGTATGCTCTCTCCTCCTTGGCAGTGGCATCGGTGGAGGGGTAGAGATTGGGCCTGGAGGCCAGCAGCAGAGGGCCCCCTTCAGAAGAGAGGGCCTTAGAGCCAGTGCTCTGAGTGGGTGGAAGAAGGGCTGGGAGTTTGAGTGGGGAGGGGAAGCATGGGGATCATGTCCCAATTTATCCTGACAAAGAGTTTCAGATTACCCCATCTCAGCAATTTTCTCCTCCCCCTCCCCCAGAGCTTAATCTCCAGGTTGTGGGAGGTGGGGCCTCAATTACTCTACACAAACAGGCCCTGCCCTTCCCTCCCTACTGTGGCCCATCAGATATCAAAATCTGAGCTGCCCTTAGGAAAACAGAGGAGGAAGGGACACCCAGACTGGAAGCCAGATAAAAGGAAGTGGCACATGGTCTTCGGCAAGCGATCTGGAGGGAGGGATGGTGGGGGGAGAACTCCTGCATGCCAATGCCAAAGATCTGAGGTGCGGGCTCTGAGGAAACGCTACTCCACAGCCAGACCCAGAAGGGACCCAAGAGAGCTCCCTGTCCGGTCAGCAGCCTGGCCCTTCCCGGGCACACTGGCCTGGTCAAAGCTAGGAGTGCAGGGCCTTGGGAAGCAGCCATCACTCTGGGGAATAGGAGTGGGGGGCTGGGATGGGTGGGAGAGAGAATGTGGGCTGGGTAGGTGGGGGGCGGGTTAAGGCTTCTTGGAAGGAAAGAATGAGGACATTGTGCTACTTCTGGGGAAATTCCTTAAGTCCAGTTTACAAGACTCAGTTGTCTCCTACCAATGACCTCCTCTCGGCCCCTCCCTGGGAGACTTTCAGGGCAGCGTGCTCAGACCCACAGCAAACTGCAGAGGGAGGGCATGCCACCAGAGTAATCTGTTGTGCTCAGCCAGGGGCCAGAGGCCACAGGGGGATTGGGCAGGGGAAGGAGGGAAGGAGGGGAAAAGGAAGGATTTGGGCTGGCCACCGCCACCCTCCCCCAGGGCCTTGGCTTGCAGTACAGCAAAGTAGCCTGGGATGCTGCAGGCAATGGAAGGTGGGGCAGGTGGGGGTGTAGGAAGAGGACTGGACCTCTGCTTCACCCACTCTCAGGCTGTAGGTGGGGGCCTCTGAGGGACCAATGGGCACCATCTTTCTCCCCGGGCCCAACCTGGCAACCCCACCAGGATTTGTGTCTCTCCGAGTTTTGGAGACTTTGTATCTGGCAGGGATGAGGGACTCCAGCTCATCAGCACCGCCCTTTGCCCACTCTTTCCACTGTCCAGCAGGGGCTTAGGCCCAGGGAAGGACACTGGTTACCCTCGATCACCACAGTGTGTCCACAGCTAATGACGGATTCAGAACTTCCAGTTACAAGCAGTTGAAGAAAATATTTGTTGGAACCTTCTTGTTTTAGAGGTGAGAATATTGAGGCCACACGAGGTAAACTGACTCCCCCCAAACACACAGCAATTAGCCCTGTGGAAGCGGGGAGGGCGTCTGGGGGTATGGATGCAGGAGGGTAAGACCAGCCTGCTGGGCCCTCCCACAGACACGTCTGCTGTCTTCCGTTCTCACAACACTGCCTCTGCCAGGCCTCACTGGGCTTGCCAGGCCTGCAGCAGAGCCTCCTAATGGGATGGAAGCTTCTCTCCCTCTGATTCTGCACACTGCCTGCATGACTGTCTTTCTAGAGCACAGATCTGATCATGTCATTCCAGTGCTTCAAACCTCAGAAGGCTCCCAAAAGGTTCCAGAACAGAACCTCACCCTGGCATGCGAGATCTTTCCCACTGACCTATCTTCCCAGCCTCACCTCATGCCACTCCCTGTCACACACCTACTTCCACCCACACCCAACTCCCCGTCTCTGCCATGCCCCTTCACCTCTCCATGTCTTTACAAATACTATTTCCTGGTTGGAAGGCCTTTTCCTATCTCCCCCACCTGGCAAACTCTGGCTCATCCTTCTCTGACTTTTTGAGGCAGAGTTAATAGCTTCCCTCCTGAGTGTTCCCAGAACATCTTAACTATTTGAATGAACAACTGCTTGGAGAAGCTAAGCCCAGAACCATATGCTCCCTCATTTATTCTGTAAGCAGTGAATGACTGCTTTGCAGCAGTTAGAGATGAAAAGAGATGTGGTCCTCCAAGGAGAGAGATGTGTTAACAAATGGTGTCACCTGTGTCAGGGGCTATTACAGAGGTGTCAGAGGCACATGGCACGAAGGCAGGAGTGGTCACCTCTACCGCCAGGCGAGGCAGGAGCTGATCATGGATGTACACTCGAAATGGAGAAATAAAATGTGATACAGACACAATGCAATAATATTCAGCAATAAAAAGAAACGAAGTACTGATACATGCTACAGCACAGATGAGCTTGAAAACGTCACGCCAAGTAAAAGAAGCCAGACATAAATGGTCACATCACATGATTCCATGTATATGAAATGTCCAGAACAGGCAAACGTAGAGAGACAGAAAGTAAATTCTTGTTCACCTAGTTCTGGATGGGGTGAGGGTGGTGAGGGGTGATGGTTAACGGGTATGGAGTTTCTGTGGTAATGAAAATGCTCTAAATTGATAGTGATGGATGATGCATAGTGATGCACTCTATGAATATACTAAAATCTATTGAATTACACACTTCAAATGGGTGAATTACATGGTATTTAATTTGTATGTCAATAAAACTTACAAAAACAATAAAAGTAAGCCTGAGAAGAGGATTCTGGGTCTCTGCCCTCTCCTCAAGAGACACCACCTCACCAAAGCCAGCATGGCATGACCCCAGGAAAAACACTGACTTCCTTTGATCTTATTTTGTATTCACCAAATTTCTTTCTTGTAACTATTTTGGTTTACCAGATGGAGCATCTTAAGTATCAGACAGTGTTTTGATCAATGGAACCATCTACTGATGTAAATGAATAAATTGGCATTGAGGTTTGTTCATTAGCGGGGTTTGTTAACTAGTCTTAGGATTCAGGTTGACATGAATAAGTTTTTGAGGGCAGTTACCCCGTGAAGCCCAGCCCCACACCGGCCACTCTGACGTTCTCTCTGACACACACCAAATAGAATGTCTAAGGCTGCTTTGCTTTCAAAAGTGACTTCTGGCCTCAGAGACCCTGTGCTGCTGGCTAAAGACTGGGGTGGGGAGACAAAGAGACCACCATCAGCCTTGTTACACTCTGTCCTTGCTCACCTTCCGAGCAGGGCTGTGTCCTAGCGATGCCACGTTGAGTAAGTGAGTGAGTTAACCCCTCTCTGAGTCATTACTTGCAAAAGGCGGATAATAGTACAACCTGACAGCTCATGACAGCTATGACATATATTATCATTAACCTGAGCATTTCCTACTGAAACCGTATGTCAAAAGGCAGGTGACAGGAAAGGAGATGGTAACAAAGAAGTCCCTGCGGTGAACTGGAAAAGAGCTGGAACCACCGTGCAGCTGTGTGACTAACTGCAGATGTTAGTTGTTGAACCTTTTCTTTTCTTGAGAGAAAGCAAGAGCAAGTGTGAGCTGGGGGTAGGGGCAGAGGGAGAGTGAGAGGGAATATTAAGCATGCTCCAAGCTCAGCATGGAACCTGATGTGGGGCTCGATCCCACAACTGTGAGATCATGCCCTGAGCAGAAATCAAGAGTTGGATGGCTTAACCAACTGATTTACCCAGGTGCCCCAGTTACTTAACCCTTTTTTTTTTTTTGAGGATTCTTTTTAAAGTTTATTTATTTTGACAGAGAGAGAGAACACACAAGCACGCATGTGAGTGTGAGCGGGGGAGGGGCAGAGAGAGAGGGAGAGAGAGAATCCCCAGCAGGCTCCACGCTGCCAGCACAGAGCCCAAAGTGGGGCTCGAAACCATGAACCGTAAGATCATGGCCTAAGTGCAAATCAAGAGTTGGATGCTTAACTAACTGAGCTACCCAGGCGTCCTAGTTGTTTAACCTTTTAACAAAGGCCTTGTTTTCCTTGTTGGTAAAATAAGATGATTGGATTAGTGATTCCCTGAAAATTCATGAAAACTGTAATGAGGATTTTGCAAGGTAATTTTTTGTTTTGGTAAAGCTACTTTTAATATAAAAAAAAAAAAAAAAAGTTCATGGACCTCTGGCATTTACCACCAAAAGGCCATACACTTAGTAAAAGATCAACTGTTTCTTTAAAAAGTTAATCCTAGGGGCACCTGGGTGGCTTAGTCAGTTGGGCGTCTAGCTTTTGATTTTGGCTCAGGTCATGGTCCCAGGGTCATGGGATCAAGCCCCACATCAGGCTCTGCACTGAGTGTGGAGCCTGCTTGAGATTCACTGTCTCTCTCTGTGCCCCTCTTTCCTGCTCATGCTCAATCTCTCTTTAAAATAAGAATATGGGGCACCTGGGTGGCGCAGTCGGTTAAGCGTCCGACTTCAGCCAGGTCACGATCTCGCGGTCCGGGAGTTCGAGCCCCGTGTCAGGCTCTGGGCTGATGGCTCGGAGCCTGGAGCCTGTTTCCAATTCTGTGTCTCCCTCTCTCTCTGCCCCTCCCCCGTTCATGCTCTGTCTCTCTCTGTCCCAAAAATAAAAATAAACGTTGAAAAAATAAAATAAGAATAAATAAATTTTAAAAATTAAATAAAAAGTTAATCCTATTTTAATCACTATTTACTATTTGTTCACTGTTTTAATTTCACATATATATGTGTATATATATATATATATATGCACATATATATATGTATATCTCCATCCTTGATTGGCCAAAAAAACTGGGGACATTAATAATTCATAAATGCAGAATGTGGGGCACCTGGATGGCTCACTTGGTTAAGTGTCCAACTCTTGGTTTCAGTGCAGATCATGATCTCATGGCTTCATGGGTTCAAGCCTGTGTTGAGCTGTGTTGGCAGCAAGGAGCCTGCTTGGGGTTCTCTCTACCTCTCTCTCTACCCCTCCCTGCTTTTTTGTCGCTCTCAAAATAAATAAAAAAAAAAAAAAAGAAGAAAGCATAAAAAAAAGAAAATTAAAAAATATGCAGAATCTATGTTGGGGTGCTTGGGTGGCTCAGTCGGTTAAGCCTCTGACTCTTGATTTTGGCTCAGGTCATGGTCTCATGGTTTGTGGGATCAAACCCGAGTCAGGCTCTGCACTGACAGCATGGAGCCTGCTTGGGGTTCTCTCTCTCTGCCCCTCCCCCCACTTGCCTGCTCTGTCTCTCTCAAATAAACAAACAAACAAACATGTAAAACAAAATGCAGAATGTTATATAGTCATAATCTTTCAAAATAATTGGTTCATTGGGGTGCCTGGGTGGCTCAGTCAGTTAAGTGTCCAACTTTGGCTCAGGTCATGGTCTCATGGTTCATGAGTTTGAGCCCCGTGTCAGGCTCTGTGCTGACAGCTCAGAGCCTGGAGTCTGCTTCAGTTTCTGTGTCTCCTTCTCTCTCTGCTCCTCTCCCACTCGTGCTCTCTCTTTCTCTCTCTCTCAAAAAATAAATAAACACTTTTAAAAAATTAAAAAAAAATAATTGGTTCATTAAGAAAAATGATCCTAACGATCCTCAAAGGATTGAAGGCTGGATCATTGGATCAATGCTCTTTAAGGGCCTCTCTTTTCAAAGTACTATCTCCAAGTGGGGCAGGGCATAATCACCTGATGACGTCACCCAGTATAGGTGTGCCAGTTTTGTAATCCATCCTCTCTCAGGGCTTTAATGTTTATTTATTTTTGAGAGAGAGAGAGACAGAGTGTAGGCGGGAGAGTAGCAGAGAGGGAGGGAGACACAGAATCGGAAGCAGGCTCCAAGCTCTGAGCTGTCAGCACACAGCCCGACGCGGGGCTCAAACTCACAAGCTCTGAGATCATGACCTGAGCTGAAGTCGGACGCTTAACGGACTGAGCCACCCAGGCTTCCCTCTCTCAGGGCTTTAAACAGAGGTGATTTCACGGCATGGAAAACCTAACATCACATTTAGCATGATACTGCCTCCTTCACTCCTGCCCCACAGCAAATAGGTGGATTGTAAATAAAATCACCCAGACTGAAGAGTTCAATCTGTGATAGGTATGGATAAAGACAATGGGCTGGCCAATACCACCCAGCCAAGAAAAGTAACCCATGTCCGTGGGTCTCAGGACTAAAAGGCACTGAGTTATGGGCAAGTTGCAAAATACGAAGCCCCAAAGCACCATGTTACCATGGAGTCTTGGCATAAGCATTTTCTTAAGGTAGTCTTGAGCATGTTAATTAACTTCACTGAGCCTCAGTTTATTTACAAAAAAAAAAAAAAAAAAAACAACCCTGTCAGATCCTATATAAGTGTAAGGTATCCTGACAACTCATTTACACATTTAACTGCTTCCTAGAAGTTTTCTAGGGGCACCTGGGTGCCTCAGTTGGTTAAGCGTCCAACTCTTGGATTCAGCTCAGCTCATGATCTCAGTGTTGAGATTGAACCCTACCTCCTTAAGATTCTCTCTCTGCCCCTCTCCCTCTCGTGCTTTCTCTCTCTCTCTCTCAATAAAAAAAAAAAGTTTTCTGAAGCAGAGTTTTCTAGAGTATGATCCTTAGAACACTAGTTTCATAGAATATTAAGACATGCTTCATGGGAAAAAACAAGTCAGGAGACAAATAAGTTTGGTACCTGCTGAGCTAAACCAAGTTAAACAGATCACTGGGAACTTCTCAGAACCTTTCATGTGCTAATGTGATTTCCAAGAAGTGGATGTAGCATATAGTTTTTGAGCCTTATTTAACAATGGACTCCTTCCTTCCTGGAATATCTAATAGGACTTACTAGCCTAAGAAAGACAGTTTGAGAGCCTATCTTTAAGACTGATGTGGGTGTGAAAGCCATGTAGCTTTCCTGAGGCTTGTTTTTCTCACCTGTAAAGTGAGGATAGTGATACTACTTACAGGGTTATAAAGCTGATGTGCGATGATATGCAAAAACCAGCACGTAGTAGGCTCAAAGCAAATGTTCTTCTCTAAAGGAAGAACACTAAAGAGACTGGAGCTTCCCCCCCTTTTTTGTCCAAATTAGAGGAAAATTGTTCATAATAACCACTAGAAGAAAATTTTCTATGGTCTCTGCTGGAATTACCTATTGAAAACTACTTTTTGACCATCTCCAAGAGCAGGAACAGTAAAGAGTCCCTTACCTCTGAGAGCCAGGGGACGGGCTTATTCCACTTCAGGTAGCTGCTGTTAGCGCTCCCACCTCGCTCAGAGTCTTGGTCCTAGCAGAAGAGTGAAGAATGAATTTGGTGGGAATAGTAGGGCAAGAACGGGATTTGGGGCCCCTTGAAAGTGCGTAGGGGGAAACAGAGGGCCAGGAGACACAGTCTCTGTTCCTAGGAAGCTTATCAACATAAGGGACACTCCCATTTATTATTCACACTATATCTCTCAGAAATAGACTTCTTTGGTCTCCTAAGGTTCTTTTATTTTCTTGAATGTTCTGTCTTCCCATATGGAATAAAAAATTTCTAACTAGATCAGTCTCTTGAGGGCAGGAACTTACCTCTGTCTTCCTCTCCACACCCCCAGGACTCTGCCCAGGTCTGTCACTCATTTGTCCTAACAAGTAGAAGTCTGTTGGGGGTAACCCAGCCCTTCCCTACCCACTGTGCAGGTGCACGGTTTCAGTCTGGTACTGGTCCAGCCTTGGAGATCCATGTCTTTTCTAGGCTCAGAGGTCTAACCTTAGAATTCCAGACTGAATTAGGCCCCAGTTTCCCTAATTCCACCCAGAGCTACTCCTGCCTCCCTAAGGATTACTGCCCTGAGAAACACTACAGAAAAAATGCTCCATTACACATCTGTCCCCTGGCCATTTGCAGCTGTATATGTCTACCTCACCATCTCTGACTCTTAGCAGTGAGTGTCTGGGACCGTCACTAAGGCCCCAGCCTAGTCCTCATGCCAGTGAGTGGCAGGACATGCTGGTTCTGCCTTAAGCCCTCTGCCACTATTGGAGACAAAGGCCACATGCCTGGAGCGGTTCAATTCTGGGTATCTTGAGCCGGGAGAGGAAGGCTCTGAGGAGGGTAGGATGGACATCTCTACCCACCCAGCTAACACGATCCTGTGATGTGAGACTACAATTCCAGGAACTCCTCTCCTTGGCCTCTTATCACCAAAAAGTGGAGGTTTCCCTTAAGGCTATAAGGGCAGGGACAGCTGAGAACTCATGTTAATGTACTAGCGGGGAAAATGGGCTGCCCCACCACATACCTTGAAGCCCAGCCTCTGGGGATGATAAAACTGGAGATTTGGATCCACAGCTGGAATGTTCCTGTTGGCCAGAGCCTTGGCCAGTTCTCTCCAGCTGCCGTATCCTATGGAAGGGAAAGAAGAGAGAAGCAAGGTCAACATAACTTGAAGACCTCATAGGTCTGTAAGATTTGGGGGAATAAAAGAGGTAAGCTTCTTCCCTTCTGCTGGTCCTCACACCTCTTCACGTGGTGGGCATGAAGTGGAGGCTGCGGCAGGGGATGGGGGTCAGGGGTCAGGAGATAGTTACAACCTTGGCCAAGGTCAATAGGGCAGAGGGAGAGGAAATGAGCTCCTATTGCATTAAAATTTGCTGTCTTCCATAATCAGAGAAGGAGCCAGGCCAGGTGAAAATGGAACACTGTCCATTTGTCCATGCAGTTTGTCCAGCGCTACAGGTTGCCTCTTCCCCAGTTGCCTCTTGAGGCTGATTTCTCCCAAAGGCCGCTGTGGGAAAATGGTTGT
Source organism: Lynx canadensis (assembly GCF_007474595.2). Taxonomy (NCBI): domain Eukaryota; kingdom Metazoa; phylum Chordata; class Mammalia; order Carnivora; family Felidae; genus Lynx; species Lynx canadensis. The sequence continues at coordinate 37,103,545 of NC_044309.1, forward strand.
GAAAGGTAGTGGAAATAAGCTTGCTCCTGCATGGGTTCCCTTTCTAGCTCAGTCCCTTTCTTTCCTCTAAGCCCAGGGAGACAGCAGTGCTGTCTAGTTGGTGGGGAGGCCCTCCCCCTGGCCCATCATTATCAATGAGCTGCTAGATGGAACCAGAGGTGGGAAGGCAGGAAAGGCTGGGCCAGGACTTGGTACATGTCAAACAAATTTATAAAATGCTGGAGAGAGAAGATTAGAGGCCTCACTACTCCTGTGTTTATCTGGAAGCTGATGTCTACACCCCAAAGAATCTGCAACGGGTTGGCTAACACACATCTGGGAAGGCTAAAAGCCAAACTGGGTGAGAATGAGGGGGAACAGGACACTTTTGGGGGTGCAAGCAAGGAGTCAAGGAGCAAAGAGCTGTGCTGAGGGAGAGGGTGTAGAAAAATCAAGGTTCAGTGGATCAGCACTGGGGGGGTCAGAGCCTCCCCATGTGACACAGAGACCACTTGAGCATGACTATCAGACTCTGAATATGTGAAACCAAATCACTGCTGGCCATGAACCCAAATCATAGACTATTAAGAGCTAGCAGAGGCTTTCAAGATCATCTGGTCATCATTTCAGATGAGGAAAATGGGACCCCAGCTGGTCAAATGACTTCTCTAGGCTCACTCACCAAATAGCAACAAGGCTAAGCCTGGAACTCAAGCGTTCAGATTCCCAGTGGGCTACTACTCTCTCTCTAACAGCTCTATCAAGATGCTCCCAGACACTGCAGTGGGTGCTGCACAAAAGAAGTTAGACTCACGGTCACTGACCACTGGGAGCCAATAGCTGGCCCAAATCAGAGTGTCATAGGAACCCCTATGTGAGCACCAGTAGAGATACAGCAAACCAGACAGAGAGAAAAGAGCAGAGTCTATGAATGTGGCGCCGGCAGAAGGTGGACATCAACATTTTGCATAAGTGTTTATGTAATTGACTCTAGCAGGGAGATTGCGGTGGGTGGGGGGATGCTTTTCTTATAGTTATGTTTGGTGTGGCCCTTTGGGATCTTGTGAGATATGCCAGGTCTGATTACCTCCATTTTACAGATGGGGAAGAGCAGCTCAGAGCTTAAAGTCACAGAGTTAGTTTTTGTTTTTAATTAGTTAATTTTGAAGAAGACAGACACCAAGAGTTGGGAACCGGCAGAGAGAGAGAGAGAATCCCAAGCAGACTTTGTACTGTCAGTGCAGAGCCTAATGCGGGGCTCAAACCCACAAAACCATGAGATCATGACATGACCTTAACTAAAGTCAGACGCTTAACCGACTGAGCCACCTGGGAGGCCCCCAGAATTAGTTGTTTTGAAGCCAGGATCAGAACACAGAGCCTCCCTGTCTCAAAAGCCAGCATTTTCTCCTGTGGGCATTTTTGGCACAGACATTGAAAGAGTCCCAGGGGCAGAGGCCTCAGCTGGGGATCTGTGTCTCGGGGTTTCTGCACAGACGTTAAACCTCTGCTCATGTTATGTTTATGGGGACTTCTGCAGGTTTATCCCTCTGCCATCAAGGTCTCTCCTGTTTCCATGGTTGGCCAGCTGGCAGTCAGGAACAGGTCAGACTAGTTCAGTGCAGGGGGATGTTCTGAGGAAGCAGGATTCTGGGGCCAGTGAAGTGAGGTGAGGCTATGGGAGGGAGGAAGAGAAAGAATGCTCCCAGACCTACACCCTAGATTTCTGGATGAGCTCAGGAGAGAGCTGTTTGTTCATCTGTTAATCCCAACTCAGACACAACTAATCTAAGAGCCCGATCCCTTGCCAAGCCCAAGGAGTGGCTGGCTGGTGGCTGGGGAGCTTCAGTGCCTGGGTGGGGAGTGAGTCACACTGTGGGGAGGGGTGGGCAGTCCTTGCTTCTGCCTTTGAATGACTGGGTCATCTCTTCCTTGACTTTGTTCTTAGAATGAAAAGCCATCTACCTCTGGACAAAGTTGTGAGGAAATACTAATAAAAACAGTACTTCCCCTAGTGATGTGAGTTACAGTATGTCTCAAATGCACATCCTTTCTCAGACTAGTTTTCAGTTCCAGAAAATTCTCTGACTCTTGGAAGTCACACCAAAGGTGAGACAACTTAACCTGAAATCAGTGAACTATCATTGTGGGTCTTCAGAATGCCCTGTCCTGGCATTTGCTGGGAAGCAATGAAGATTCCTTGACCAAATTTTGGACAGGCTCCTCTGAGCCCGCCTTTTGAGTAGGCCTCTTCCTTGGGCCCTGTCCTTGCTGGCCCAGTCCAGTGTTTAGGAAGAATCCTGTGAAGTCTTTTGTTGTTGTTTTTGAGAGAGAGAGAGAGAGAGAAAGAGAGGGTACACAAGAGCGGGGGAGGGGCAGAGAGACAGAATCCCAAGCAGGCTCCATGCCCAGCTCAGAGCTGAACTTGGGGCTCACTCTCATGACCGTGAGATCATGACCTGAGCCGAAATCGAGTCAGACGCTTAACCGACTGAGCCACCCAGGCGCCCCAAGAATCCCATTAAGTCTTTTTATCGGGAGTTCCCCCACCTTTGATATCTGATTATCCTTGATAACTGATCAATTCCTCATCTCCGATCCCTGATATATAAGTTCTCAGCCTGCCTTTAGCAAGAACCCCCCACCCTGATGTCTCCCCCTTAGTAATTTTCCATCTCCTGCCGCCCTCACTCTGCATGCTGGCTATAAACCCCCCGCTGCCTTTGCTGTATTGGGAATTGAGTTCAGTTCTCTCCTGAGGTCTCTTTCCTATATCGTGATGTACTGAATAAAATCTGCCTTTATCACCTTTAGTGTCTGGCTCTAGGTCTCTGTAAAAGAAGGTAAGAGGTGGTTCTCTCAGTGAGCAAGGACAAATCCACTGTGGGAAAGGGGATGGATCAGTAAGGTTAAACCCAACCAGGCCCTGCCCCTGGTCACAGGTGTTGGGATGGCTTTGAGATACTTAGAGATGGGGCAGTCAACAGCCCAAGCTTTAGTAAGCTCAGGAATAGAAAATTCCCTTTGCTGACTTCAGAGTATAGGAGAAAGAGAAGCAAGTCTTCGGGGTCAGACCCAATTGTCTATCTACTGCTTATAAATGGTGACTGACTGCTTGAGCAAGTAATCTGACACACTGTAAGTACTCAACAAGCATTCCTTCCTCAATGAGTTTGGGGTTTGGGACCTGGAAGTCAGATACAAGTTCAAGGCCCTGGACAATTTTGTAAGAGAAGCAAGCAGGCTGTGGGCCAGCAGGAACTCAGTGGCAGTGGAACAACGGATAATACTGCATCTGTTTCCTGGGTATTACCTTCTGTTCCCTGCCCACTGCCCATCCTTCCCTCCATTAATATCCACCAAGGGCATAGCAGGCATTGGGCTGTGTGCTGGCCATTTGGCAATCCCTTTTCCCGTGCCTTTGCCTCTGTATTAACCCTGCTAGTGGATACCCAGGCATTGATTTGCCCCCTGGGGGGGAACTTGGATCTAAAGAATGTGCTGATTTAACTATTGACACTTGTCACTTGCCTTCTGATAAGTGAACTCCTCCTGCTCCTGGCCAGACCTCTCCTCCCAGAGTGCCAGCTGCCAGGACCTGTTTCCCCTGCAGCAGGTGTCACATTTGTGCCAGGAGACAGACACCCCGATCTCAGGTGACAGATAAAGCACCACCATGGGCCTCACATTCTGCCCTCACAAAGCTGGGCTATCAAATTCACCATCAGCTGGAATTTTGCCAACATCCCTCTTCTATGCAATGTGAACTCTTCAAAGGCCTGAAGATGATCATGTTGGCTCTTTGAGAAAAATATGGGATACATATATCCCTTGCTGCTTTTTTCAAAGACTGTCACGTATATTATTTCACTGCATCCTCACAGCCTCCCCATGGACTGCTGTCCTCTCCATTTTAAAGATGAAACAACAGAAACAGAGGTGAAGTCATCAGTCCATGGTCACACAGTGAATAAGATAATCCACCTTAAGGACTTAGTACTTGGAATATAATAAGCAATGAACAGGTTGCAGCCTATTATTTTACTACCCATCACGATGTTGCAGATCTGAAACTTGCATTCATTTCTCCTGACCTCTGGCCTCTCTTGGCAATATGTCATATGGTCAACAGGGACATTTACGCCAGGAAGAAAGGAAGTCCCTCGCTGCTCAGGCAGATTTTGGATAGATTTTGAAAGTCTAGCTGACAGGCCTTGCTCATGGATTGGATATGAGGTGAGGAATCAAGAATGACTTGAAGCTTTTGGACCTGGACAGTTAGAAGGCCGGAGTTGCTGTTTACTAAGATGGAGAGCGTCGGCTGGGTGTCAACAGGAGAGGTGGAGCTGAGAGTAAATGTCTAAAAGAGGCAGGGCCAATGGAAATAGGATTTCTGAAGTTCCATTTCCAGCCTTGGGCAGGGCTCCGCCGAAAAGGGCTAGCATGTTTGCTGAACTAAAACACTTTTTTTTTGTTTATTTATTTTTGAGAGAGAGAGACAGAGTGTGAGTGGAGGAGGGTAGAGAAAAAGGGAGACACAGAATCCGAAGCAGGCTCCAGGCTCTGAGCTGTCAGCACAGAGCCCGACGCGGGGTTCGAATCCATAAACCGTGAGACCATGACCTGAGCGAAGTCGGACGCTTAACTGACTGAGCCACTCAGGTGCCCCTAAAACACTTTTTTAAGAGGGGAAGACTGACCCCCCTCTAGGCCAGTGGGAAGGTGGGGCTGAAGGAAGAGCCAGGAGGGCTGGTCCCACAGGCCCCACCAGATGTAAAGGGCCCAAAGGTCCACGGTGAGTGCAGCAACTTTGCTTACATGCCCAGCGTCTGTGCAGAGAAAAGGTGATGAAATCCAGAGAACAAGAGGTTGCCAAGGGAATAAGAGGTCATGACACCCAGGGCACAGTTCCATAAATGCCAGCAACCAGCACTGAGTCCTAGGACAAAAAAAGCAAGACTGTAGCTCTGACCTTGGAGTGCACTTGAGAGCCAGTCACATGTCCTCAGCAGAACAAAGCTGCTATGGCTAGAAGCCAGCAGGGCTTGGACCCTACCAGAAACTTGCAGTGGCACAATCAGGGATGAAACCAGGGACTGTCACCTGGGAGGGAGTCTCTAAGGCCAACACAAAGCTCCAGTGGCAGAGACAGAGCTGTGAGGCTTAATCTTTCCTTTCCAGCCCATGACACCATGATGCAAGAGAACTTATTATTAATGTAACCTTATCAGTCAACATTTGTGTGGGAGGCATATGTACATATATATACTTATATTAAGTGAAATATAGAAAACTGCATTTAATACAAGCCTACAGGAAAACAAGGCTTAGAGGTTAAAAATCTTGCTGAAAGTCAGAGGTAGTGAAAGAGACCAGTATTTGAACTGAGGACAAAAGGCTGTGTCCTTAATTCCACTAGTCTCTATTGAATACACTTGAGAATTTCCATCCACCTCCACCACCATCATTATCACCTGGTGTCAGACACTCATTTAATCACCAAACTATCCCCTCCCTAATTATCTCTGCCTCACCACCCCCACCTGCCAAGCCCCACTCCCCAGACTATTTCCTTTCTCTTTCTAACCTGGCCACTAACACCTCACCATATAAGCCAAAGAAAAGCAAGAGGGAGTGTGGAGACCCAAATATCCCCAAACAGCTGAGAATTGGACATAGATGTATCTGTACATAAGCCTGCTCCCCTCTTCCTGTTTTCTGAGCTTCTTCCTTCCCAACATGAGGAAAAACAATCCAGCTTTGTGTCGGCAAGCAGGGGTTGGCCCAGAGGAAGATTACAAGTGGTTTGCTCAGTCTGTCTCAGTCTCCCTCACAGCACAGGTGTGTGGTGGGGCTGGGGAGGGGCAGGTAATGAGGAGAGGAGAGAGGTGGGGTCCCAGTGTCTCCCTAGCTCCTCTTTGGTGAGCAGATAGATACAGGTAGGGCCTGATGAGCCTCTTCCCCCACTGCCCTGTACCCCCACTGCCAAGCTGCTGCTGCTTAGAGCCGAGCTCAGGAACCAGAACAGCCAGCTGCTCCCAAGCTTCCTGCCAAGCTAGCACCTGAGCTGCTGTAATGGTTTTGGCTGCTGGCAGGTCGAGGCTTGCCAGCAAGATGCAAGGGACTGTACCTACTGCCCTGTTGGGTGCCACCTAAAGTGGGGGGGCAAAAGAAGGCATCAGAGCTGTGCCAAATATGTACTTGTATATTTCAGCTCTGCTGCCAGTACTTCCTGTTCACTCAAACATCCAGATTCAAGCATAAAACTCTAAGGGGGTAGATGAGGAGAGGAGATAGAGAGGGCAAATGCCCTTTCTATTATGCTGCTGCTGCTCTGGGAATGTAGAGTCTGTCTGTACACAGCCCAGCCCGTAACTTTCCGTTCCCCAAGCTACGGGTTTGATCAGTAGAGGCCCCAGAAGGTTTGGCCAGGTCCCAAGGCACCTCTAGGATATTGTCATCATCATTATTACAAAACAAAAACAAAAACCCCCACAACATTTAAGCCCCCATTTGCTGGTCAGTGTCGACAGGACAATTACAGCCACAAACACATTTCTGTCCAGGAGGAATTTTGACCGAAGACCCTTGATGAAATGGGATGGTTTCAGGAAAACCTAGAGGTAACAGGGTCCAGGACTTCTAAGACTGGCCCAAGCCAACTCAAGAGGTGTTTTCACCCTCTGGTGTACCTACACAAGGGCCACTTAGGTAGTCTTAGGATCCCTCAGATCACAACAGAAGCCACTAGGCTTGTCATTTCCAGTCTTTCTGGATGAGGACACAGACAAGCTTCTGAACATGGAGGAAAATGTGGGACAATCCTTTCCCTTCCTGGATTCTTTCTTTTCTTTTCTTTTCTTTTCTTTTCTTTCTTTCTTTCTTTCTTTTTAACCTTTCTTTTCAACTTATTTATTTTTTAAAATTTTGATGTTATATTTTTGTTTTTTTAACTTTTAATTTTTTTTCTGATTCTGTACTTTGTTTTTTTAATTTTATTTTTTATTTTTTAAAATTTACATCTAAATTAGCATATAGTGCAACAATGATTTCCTTAGTGCCCCTTACCCATTTAGCCCATCCCCCCTCCCACAACCCCTCCAGTAACCCTCAGTTTGTTCTCCATATTTATGAGTCTCTTCTGTTTTGTCCCCCTCCCTGTTTTTATATTATTTTTGTTTCCCTTCCCTTATGGTCATCTGTTTTGTCTCTTAAAGTCCTCATATGAGTGAAGTCATATGATTTTTGTCTTGCTCTAATTTCATTTAGCATAATACCCTCCAGTTCCATCCACGCAGTTGCAAATGGCAAGATTTCATTCTTTTTGATTGCCGAGTAATACTCCATTGTATATCTATATACCACATCTTCTTTATCCATTCATTCATCGATGGATATTTGGGCTCTTTCCATATTTTGGCTATTGTTGATAGTGCTGCTATAAACATGGGGGTGCATGTGTTCCTTCGAAACAGCACACCTGTATCCCGTGGATAAATGCCTAGTAGTACAATTGCTGGGTCATAGGGTAGTTCTATTTTTAGTTTTTTGAGGCACCTCCATAGTGTTTTCCAGAGTGGCTGCACCAGCTTGCATTTCACAGAAGTTCGCAGTGCTCAAGAGTAAGCAATTAGCAGGCTGGGAAAGAGTGAATAAATGAATCAGTGAACAAACAAATCACCAGGCATGTATTGAGCACTTGTTATATACTCAGAGCTCTGCTAACTACTGCAATACATAGAGAGGTACAAACTGAGGGGCACCTGGCTGGCTTGGTTGGTGGAGCATGTGACTCTTGATCTTGGGGTTGTAAGTTTCAGCCCCATGATGGGTGTAGAGATTACTTAAAAATAAAATCTATAGGAGCACCTGGGTGGCTCAGTGGGTTAAGCCTCTGATTCTTGATTTCAGCTCAGGTCATGATCTCAGTTTGTGAGACTGAGCTCGGTGTTGAGCTCCACAATGACAGCACAAACCTGCTTTGGATTCTCTTTCTCTCTACCCCTCCCCTGCTCTCTCTCTAAATAAATAAATAAACTTAAAAAAAATTTTAATAAAATCTTTAGGGGCTGGGGAAAAAATAAATAAAATATCTTTTTAAAAAAGAGAGAAAAAAAAAAGAAAGATACAAACTGAGACATGAGGACCAACATGTCTGTGTCCTGGCACTCACACCTGTGTGCACAGGCAGGGCGTGCACAAGCCAGTTTTGCTTTATGCAAACAGACCCGCACTAGACAGCTAGGCTAACTGGATGTGAATGAGATGACGTTGCTTGATGATTTTCCAGACTTGTAGAAACCTCAGGCGAAACGCTCTGCAAACTATTCTGGGATAAGGGAAATGGCCGTCAGGGTCCCAAATAGTTCAAGAGAAGCAGAACAGGTATAGGAAAACCCCGGTTCTGTAAAAAGACAATGGAGTAGTTTCAGCAGAATTAACCCCACGATGCACCTGAAGATCTGATATTGCCTATGGAAGCCCCAACAGTGAGGACAACAGCCCAGGAGCTAGTCAAAAGGCCGAGCTCTTCCTTCTACTTCTTTTCAGGTGGGAGGGGGGAGCAGTAGAGGCCCAAGATCCCAGATCCCAAGATCTCTTTCCTGAATGGGTGGAGGTGGCCCCATCCCTACTTGAGGGGAGGGGTGGTTTCCATAGTTAAAGGTCTTGGAGGACCTTCCGGCACACAGAAAGTGTTATAGAAAGAAAAAGTAGAAACCAGAAGGAAAAAAACAAAGCCTGGAAGAAAGACTGGGAGGGAAGAAGAGCTTTGAAAAAGAGAAGAGCAAGCCCCATCCAGCCAGCTAATGAGACAAGAGGGGAGAAGTGGGAATATTTGATAATAATGATGTTAATTATGAAGATTGCTGCATAAATGCCAAAAGGGAGCTGGGAGGGGAATAACACTGTTTACAGAGCCCTCCTCCATGCCTTAACCCACTCAACCCACTGAACAGGTTAGTACACCCTGTGCATTTAACAGAAGATAACCACAATAGCTAACATCCATGGATTTGTTCAGGCCAGTCTGTGTGCTAAGCACTCGAAATGCATTATTTCACCTTCGTAACAATCCTTTGAGGTAGATATTAATTATTCCCATTTTACAGATAAGAAGGTTGAGGCCGTGGGCAGTTAGGAGGCTCAGTGGGTTAAGCGTCTGACTCTTGGTTTCGGCTCAGGTCATGATATCACAGTTTTCGTGAATTTGAGCCCCGCATCAGGCTCTGTGCTGGCAGCTTGGAGCCTGCTTGGGATTCTCTGTCTCCCTCTCTCTCTGCCCTTCCCCCACTTGCACTGTCTCTGTCTTTCTCAAATAAATAAATAAACCTAAAATAATAATAATAATAATAACACTCTTTTATGTATCTTGTTGAGCCCCTTCTCTTTTCTGCACCAGGCCTGAAAATGCATCAGATACATTATCTGATCTGAAGGGCTGCCAGCTGCTGGATTTGGGAGGGCTGATGAAGGTGACTTACTAAAGCCAAGCTGAGGTTGGTTGTAACCTGTTTGGGGGAAAAAGAGGCAAAGAATAGGACACAGAGGGCATGGGTGACAGTAACTCTGCTCTCCCAGAAAAGAATGTGGGGACCCTACTTTCCTCCTTTCCACAAAACATCATTGTCAAGGAACCTCACAGGTTAGACCGACCAACGACAGAGGCCTGAGTTGTGTGTTTGCCCCACCCCTGCGTCAGCTATTCATTCCCCCCATCCCCACCCCCCACCCCCAACCAACCCATCTAATGTTATATATCAGAGCTCTTTCACACTCTTGGTCTCGTTCTTACTTTTATCCCAACCCCGTGAGGCATCTCCATGTTGCTGAGGGGCCACAGAGACCACAGACAGATTAACAGATTTGTTTAATGTCAAACAGAAGCCAGTGCTAAGGCCAGGCTAGAGCCTAGGCCTCTGATTCTTGTTCAAGGCTGTGCATCACAGCACAGTGCTCATCTGTGGCTGCTTGGCATTCAGTGGCCTACAGGGAGCACTCTGACTGAGCCCAGTTGAGGAAAGGGCTGAAAATTAGCACTGTGCTGGCAGGAACTAGGTCTTGTTCATTATTATACTCCCTCCATATAAATCAGTTGAAATTAGCTGTTTCCCAGCTTCAGAGAGGGGTTACACTACCTGGGCCTGATTTTATATTCCCATTGTAGAGATCAGGCACTTGATGCCTGTGGAATGAACGAACGAACGAATGAATGAATGAATGAATGACAAGGAGGGCTACAGGAGGGGCCTGGCCTGTTGATCATCACAGAACTAATTAGGTGTCTTCTGGCCACAACTCTGGACTAGGGCTTGAATGAACTGACAGACACTGGCCCTGATGTTCCAAGAAGCGAACCAGCCGAAGGCTGTCTCAACACCTGTGGGCACTCACAACGTCGTATGTGTCAAGAACCCAAAGCTACCTCTAAGAAAGCTCTCTCCTAGGCCCTCTTTCTCTCTTTCAAAAATGTAATTTCCAAATCTCCATGTGTGTATGGTAAAACATAATTAACATAAAATTTACCATCTTAACCATGTTCAAGTGTATAGCTTAGGGGCATTAAGTGCATTCACATTGTTATGCAACCACCACCACCACCACTACCATCAACTCCAAAATTTTTTGCTCTTTCCAGACTGAAACTCTGTACCCCTTAAACACTAACTCCCCATTCCTCTCTCCCCCAAGTCTCTGGCAACCATCATTCTACTTTCTGTCTCTGTGAATTTGACTATGCTAGATACCTCATGTAAGTGAATCATATATTTGGCCTTTTGTGTCTGGCTTACTTAGCATAATGTTTTCAAGGTTCATCCATGTTGCAACACATGACAGAATTTCCGGCCTTTTTACGGGTGAACCATATTCCATTGAATGTACAGACATTTTGTTTTTCCATTCATTTGTCAATGGACATTTGGGTTGTTTCCACCTTTTGGCTATTGTGACTAACACTGCAATGAAAATGGATGTACACGTATCTGAGTCCCTGCTTTCTTTTCTTTTCTTTTCATATGGCACTCTCTTTTATTTATTTTTTATTTTTTTTAACATTTATTCATTTTTGAGAGACAGAGTGTGAGTGGGGGAGGGGCAGAGAGAGAGAGAGAGAGAGAGAGAGAGACATAGAATCTGAAGCACGCTCTGGGCTGAGCTATCAGAACAGAGCCTAACGCAGGGCTCAAACCGTGAAATCACGACCTGAGTTGAAGTCAGACGTTTGACTGAGCCACCCAGGCACTCCAGGGCACTCTCTTTTAAACTGCTAAAACCTTTGTCCATTCTTCCAGAGACAGGCCAAGGGGGGAGGGGGGGGGCAGGCTGCTATCCTCTCAGTAGAAACATGGTGGCAAACTTCTTGTTTGACAGAGAATACAAGAAGTCTGGGGACAGTCAGTGGAAGGAGGAGGAAGGGTGGGTGGGTGGGTGGGTGGAATCAGGTTGGAGCAATCCCAGCCAACAAGTTAGGGTCAAAAGCAGAACTTCTGAGTGGGCCCACAGTAGGGCTTTACCCAGCAACTGTCCTAGTTCACTTGCCTATGTGGAAATGGGCAATTTCAACACCTCCTGGCTTCAGACAGAGGTTAAGTTCCCTGGTCTCCTAGAAACTCCAGTTCAGTACCAATGCTAGTCCTCGATGAGATAGGTACAGAAACTTTGAGTAAGCAGTTAGAACCTTTTAGTGCAATCTGACATTGCTGGAACATCAATATAGGATAGTGGAGTCATCTCACTGAACATGGTATAGATCATTTTTGGGTGTTCTGAATGCTGCATCCTGGCAATATGTAGTATGACCACGTCAGTCAATGACAGACTGGGGACTAAAAACAAAAACTGGAAAAACTGGTCCTTCACTATACCTTGTTCTAGTTAGCATCATGGACCTGCCTATCTTCCTTCCTTGCCTCTCTTCTTTCCTAACTTAGGCCAAAAGTAATTCTGGAAATAACTGGAGAATAGCTCACAGAATCAAAGAGAAAACTACACCACCAGCCCCCAGAAAGGCCAAGAACCAGGGTAGTGACTGGAATCTCAGTAACCAACCCATGACTGCTCCAAACAGTTCTCTGTGTCTCTGCTCAGAATTCAAATTCCCAGGAAAGAGAATCTGAGTGGTTTTAGCTTGGGCAGGGGTGTCATGGTGGTGGAAGGGTGGGACGAAGGGGGCAGACTTATAATGGGGATTTTACAAACTTTCCATGTGAAAAGAGCTGAACTCTGAACAATTGACTATTATTCCTTTAAAAAAAATTTTTTTTTAAGTTGGCTCCATGCCCAACGTGGGGCTTGAACTCACTACCCTGAGATCAAGAGCCACATGCTCTATATGGATGGAGCCAGCCAGACGCCTCTGTTATTCCTAAAACAAAAATGGAACTTGTCTGAGAGTCATTATATTTTTAAAGGAGGGGCACATAAAATGCAGATATAGCTGAAAGTATTTGAGACACAGACACATGGAGTTAGTTCCAATACTTAAGAGACTTTACAGAATATGTAAAAGATGGGAGAGTTGATTATTTAGAATATCCTCAGGAAAAGTTCCAGACTCATACAGAGAGACAATGTTGAAAACACATTTCTTGTAATGAGAGGTAAAGCAATCATTCGTCAGAGCCTTTGAAAGCAATACTCCATCAAATTCATTTTAACCTCAGTTTAAAAAAAAAGAGAGAATGAATGTAAGAAGTGTTATAGTGTGGGGAAGCTTATAAATCATCACTGCGAGCCCCAACATTCTACATTTTTTTTAAGTTTATTTATTTTGAGAGAAAGAGAGAGAGTGTGTGGGCTTGCAGGAGCAGGGGAGGGGGAGGAGCAGAGAGAGAGAGGAAAGACAGAGAGAGACGGAGGGGCAGAGAGAGATGGAGAGACAGAATCCCAAGCAGGCTCTGCACTGTCAGCACAGAGCCTGATGAAGGGCTCAAAGCCACAAACTGTGAGATCATGACCCGAGCTGAAACCAAGAATCGGACACTTAACCTACTGAGCCACCCAGGTGTCCCAACATTCTGCATTTTAGAGCATTGAAGGCTTGAAGACTGGGTTCACTGCCAGAGGTCGCAAACCAAGCTAGAGACAGAACCAGGACTGGAACCCAGGTCTCCTCTCTTCTGGATCAGGAGTCTTCAGTTCAGACCACATAACTAACCTGCTAAAGTGTGAGACTGTCCCCAGGCTATGAACCTGATGAACGGACACACAAGCAGTACTGGGTGGGGGAAGGAGGTGGAATGTAGCATTTTGTCATTTGGAATCCTAGGACTGAGCATAGCCCCTCTTGTGGAAACAGGGTTGTGGTCTAAAGAGACAACCTGGGGAACAAGTTTCTCTGAGTATCTGAGAGCCTGCTAGTTTAGTTTGGGTCCAGGCTGTTCTAAATCTAGAATCTGATTGTATAAAGAAGGCTTTCTGAGCTCTTCAGAAGCAGAGGCTGTGTCACACCTTTGACCGTCCTGTAGGCACAGGCTTAAACATGGAAGATGTTCAATAAATGACTAATGGATTTCATTGAAATATCTTTTTTTTTCCTTGAGAGAGAGAGAGAGAGAGAGCACACAAGTGGGGAAGGGACAGACAGAGAGAGGGAGAGAGAGACAGAATCCCAAGCAGGTTATCACCACCAGTGCAGAGCCTGATGCGGGGCTCAAACTCATGGACCATGAGATCATGACCTGAGCTAAAGTTGGACGCTTAACCAACTGAGCCACCCAGGTGCCCCTTAATGAAATATTTTTTATTGTTTTTATTATATTTTGTTCTCTAATTACGAAAAATACTTAACCTAAATATGTAGATATATCCACAAGCACATTAACTACTACTTTGCCATGCTATCTATTAACACTCTACATAGAAGGAAAAAATTCTCTTTTCTCTAGATTAACAACTACTTTTTAAAATAATGGAGGGGCGCCTAGATGGCTCAGTCAGTTGGGTGTCTGACTCTGGCTCAGGTTATGATATTGCAGTTTGTGAGTTTGAGCCCCACGTCAGGATCTGTGCTGACAGCTCAGAGCCTAGAGCCTGCTTCGGATTCTAGGTCTCCCTCTCTCTGCCCCTCACCCACTCACACTCTGTCTCTCTCTCTCTCTCAAAAGTAAATAAACATTAAAAAAAAATTTTTTTAAATAAATGGACAACGGGAGCCGGGGTGGCTCAGTCAGTTAAGTGTCCTATACTTGGTTTCAGCTCCGGTCATGATCTCATGGTTCATGAGATCGAGCCCCACATTGGGCTCTGTGCACTGACAGCAAGAAGCCTGCCTGGGATTGTCTCTCTCCCGCTTTCTCTGCCCCTCCTCCACTCGTGTACGTGCACTTGTGCACGTTCTCTCTCTCTCTCTCTCTCTCAAAATAAATAAACTTAAAAAATTAAAGTAAATGGACAAGTACAAGTATATTTGGGAATAGAAAGAAATTTAGACTTGGTAAAAAAAAAAAAAAGGCTAATTAGGAGCACCAATAGCTAAGTTGATATTTGTTTTCTACCTTCAAAATAAGAATCTGCTCCCTGGACTGCAGTGTAATTACTAAAATATATACTTTAGCTTAGACACTATTGGTCATAACACCATATGATCATACCATCAATACCATACAATCTCTACCAGTCTGCTCGTAACTTCACAAATGCAAGAAAACATTGAGTCTTAGGATGGCTGATTAAACTATTCAGTATACGGTTTTTATATCCCACACAATCAAAGCACCAGCTCTATGTCTAAAGGTAAAAGTGTAATAAATAAGAAAGTGAACACTTGATTAAGTCAACTGGTTATTTGATGTGTCAGTGACCAAATTTCCTGAACCCCCAATCAGGCCATGTGGTGTAACCAAGGCAACAGAATATTTGAAACAGTTAATCTTTCCTGGAAGCTCAGGCCAAATAGTCACATTGTTTATTCGACACTAAATTATCAGTTTCACAGATCTCTATTGTCCTTAACCTCACCAACTTTGCTACATTCACTAGTGAAATGGCCAAACATGAGTAATCTATACAATGCTATCTAGCCCATTTGTAGACAGATTAACAAGAGGGCTGGCTAAAGATGCACAGAGGATAAAAATTCATTCCAAGGACCTCTGTCTCACACCCTGCCTGCCTTCAGCCCCTACTCCCCAACAATTTCTTCCACCACTCATTGCCTGAGCCAGCAGGCCAATCCAGGCCTACCACCATGTCTGGACAGAAGTGACTGCCCAAACCATACCTAGAAGTGGGGACGGAATCACTGCTAGGCCAAATATTTTGAAACCCCCCCCCCCCCCCCACAGAGGACATATGGAGATGCGGGAGGAAGCCAAGAATTTGAAAATCAAAGAATACTCACAGGGTAAACATTCCTAGAATTATCACGAGCACTACTGAAAGTTGAGTGAGCAGCTCAACTTACCCACTTTTTGCTGAGTAGACTATGCTGAGAAGCAACAGTCACTCAACCTGAATTTGTGTGCCTGATTTGGCTCAAAGTCCCTCGATGAAAAAACAAATCAACAAGGTCTAGTGGGAACCAAAGAGGCACTCAAGGATAGCTAAAGAGACAGCTGATTAAAACTGCCCAGGAATTGGACAGTCTACTCCAATCCTTTACCAAATAAAGGAGAAAGTAACAGAGCACTTTGGAAAAGAAGCCAATGCTATAAGAAAGCTACAAAGATGAAAAGCAAGTGGGAGACTTATTACCACTGAGCCGCGTGCCGCTAACAGTTTAATATTTCAACCTTTCGGATCTGTGTGACTCTCATTTTACCTGTGTGATACCAAATGGTTTCAGGAACTTTCGCTTACTTGGAGTACTGGCCAAGACACGTGAGACACAGAGAACTTAGATTATTTTTTGGCTTCCTGAGCATAAACTTTGATATTTAATGACCTGTGATAGCAGTCAGTATCCCGGTAATACATAAAACCCTTGGGAATCTATTAACTGTTTAGCATTCCCAGGTCTTAGGGGAATATGTTTTCCATCTTTCAAAGAGTCTGTTGTAGAGTAAGATGCAAATATTCCCTTGAGTGGGCTGAGGCAAGAGCTAGGTTTCCCTGGAGTTCACCACCACACAAAAACAGATACAGGCTTTGCACAAAGACTGCACAGTCTGCTATTTATTTTGAATTGGCTTCTTGGATCACTTTATCAGAGTTGTGATGGGTGCACTAAATAGCTCATATTGGGAAGGAAGCTTTAAAAGAGACACCTGGGAGGGGCACCTGGGTGGCTCAGTCAGTTAAGCATCTGACTTCGACTCAGGTCACGAACTCCTGGTTCACGAGTTACAGCCCCGCAACGGGCTGTTGTGCTGACAGCCCACAGCGTGCAGCCTGCTTTGGATTGTGTCTCCCTCTCTCTCTGTTCCTCCCCTGCTCACACTCTACCTCTCTCTCTCTCTCTCACAAATAAAGATTAAAAAATTTTTTTTTTTTTTTTTTTTTTTTTTTTTTTTTAAAGAGAGACCTGGGAAATGAAAGAGGAAGCTGCATGAGAAGCCAGTTAACTAGATTTACTGAGCAGCTAGTATGCTGACATCGCTGCTTTGCCTGACTCTGGGAGGGTGATCGAGTATTGCATTAATAACCATTTTCAGAGTTGGGGTGCCTGGGTGGCTCAGTTAAGCATCTGACTCTTGATTTCAGCTCAGGTCACGATCCTGTGGTTCATGAGATTTAGCTGGCAGTGTAAAGCCTGCTTGAGATTCTCTCCCTCTCTCTGTACCACCACCCACCCCTTGTGCCCTCTCTAAATAAATTAAAAATAACCATTTTCAGAGTCAGAACGATCTAGAACTGGATCCCAGCCCTGCCACCTTCTATCTGTGTGACCTTGGGCAAGTTCCTTAATCTCTCAGAGGTTCAGTTGTCTCATCTCCCTGCCCCCCATCATTCAGTTAGAAAGATTACTTCAGTGCATGAATGAATTAAACATTTGCTCCATGTAGATGGGGTAACAGATGGCAACTTTAGTATTTGTGGTACTCAGTAGTTATCGATGGACTAACTACTGACTCTGCCAGGCATTTTATATGGGTTCATTTCCAAGGGACAATAGCCTGTAAGGTATTACGTTCCCCATTCTCCTAATAATAAAACTGATGTTTAAAGAGTACATGAGGGGTGCCTGGGTGGCTCAGTCGGTTGAGTGTCTGACTCCGGCTCAGGTCATAATCTCACGGTTCGGGAGTTCGAGCCTCACATCGGGCTCACTGCTGTCAGCACAGAGCCCACTTAGGATCCTCTGTCCCCCTCTCTCTCTCTTCCCTTCCCCCACTTGCACTCTCTCTCTCTCAAAAATCAATAAAACGTTAAAAAAAATTATTTAATAGTTTACATGATTTGCTCAAGATTCTGTAAATGGCTGGACTGGGATTCAAATTGGTTCTTTTTGGTTCCTTAGTCCACAGTCTTAGTCCCAGTTAATCCTCACTGCAACTCTACAAAAACGAATGTTATGGAGACCCATTTACAGTAAGGAAATGGAAACAAAGGAGTGAACCCAGGTCAGGAGCAAGGAGTCCCGGCCAACAGCACTGCCATTGCTGCTAATGCAGGCTGAGCAGGACTTTCACACACCCAGGCCTGTATCCCTCCTGCACCTTTTCTGTGACACAACTCTGCTTGACACATGCAGGGTGGGTTTGGTAACATGACATGGTCCAAAATGAAGCACCAAATAAGGCTCCCAGAATTTAGAGAAGAGGACCCTGGCGGTC
Source organism: Lynx canadensis (assembly GCF_007474595.2). Classification (NCBI taxonomy): domain Eukaryota; kingdom Metazoa; phylum Chordata; class Mammalia; order Carnivora; family Felidae; genus Lynx; species Lynx canadensis. Next base: position 37,121,238 of record NC_044309.1, read on the forward strand.
AGGTCCAGAGTAAGTGTTCTGGGAAGCAGGTGGAGTTGCTGGGTCTGGGAATGGAAGTAAGTCATTGCCCCTAGGAGACCTCGATTTTACAGGGCAACCTGGATTGTCTCCATTTGCCCTCTCCAAGCCCCACCCGGTTCCCTGACTGGAACCCAGCAGCTTTTTACTGAAATAAAAGTAGCATATGAACAGAACCCTCCCCCAATATCACAGTACAGACATTTATGGAGCAGAAAGTTATGACCCCCAGTGCTCCCCACTCCCCTCCCTACAGGCCACCCCTCCATCCTTTTGCTAGATGCATTCTCATTTGCCCTACGTCCACACAGGGCAGAACTTACCTCAGGGCTCAGTCTGTGGACTACTTCTTTTTTTCTGTCTACATTCGCACCCTTGCTAATCTCCTCAGGTCCTTTTGAATACCATCTAAACTGGACCACACCTTAGCTTTAGCTCCGACCCTCCCTGAACTCTACATTTGTGTATATGATTTACTTCCTCCCGTTCCCCACTTGGAGATCTGAGAGGCATTTCAAATTTAACAGGTCTTGACTTTTTCTGCCAAACCTGCTCCTCCCTATCGTTCTCATCTTAGTGAATGGCATCTCCAGCCTTCCAACTGCCCAGATCGGAAATCTGAACCATTCTCAATTCCTCTCCCCGTATCCCAATCAAACAGCAAACCTTCAAAAACAACCCCAAATCTGCCTACTTCTGACTCCTCTACTTGTACTGCCCCTGTCCTACCATCGGGTCTCGTCTAGTGTCTGAGCTCACACCCTCATACCCTACAGTCTAGAGCAGGAGTGACCCCACTAAAATGTTAAGTCAGGCCATGTCAATTCCCTGCTTAAAATCCTGCAGTGTCTTCCCAACTCACTCACATTATAATCCAAGATCCTTTGGATCACCTATGAGTAAAGTTTGCTGGGGACAGACCAAGTTCACACTGGTTGTCCTCGCAGTGTTCTTAACAGCACCCACTTTTCCTATCAAAAGTGTCCCAGTTTGGACAACAAATGACACAGCCACCTGGCTAAGGATGCCTTACAGATTAAATCCTTGCCCTGGTCTCATCTATCTCTTTACCACCATTCTGCTCCAAACGCTTGTCCCACATGCCAGGTACATTGTACCTCAGGGTCTTTGCACTTCCTCTACCTGAAATACACTCCCTCAGGTATTTACACAGCCTGCTAGCTCTCTTCACTCCAGTCTCTGCTCAAATATCAGGCCTTCCTGATCATCCTACCTACAACAGATGCTGTGTACTCCAAGCCCATTAGTCTTTCTCTCTTACCCTGCATTATCTTTCTTAATAGCATTTACTACCACTTGACATATTATGCCTGCATATGTATAAAATCTATCTTCTTCCCACATGTATTTTGTCCATTATGCCGAGCACAGGGTAGACACTTGTAGAATAAATGCTGTCACTGTTAATAGTATCCATATACTTGCACACAAAGGTTAAAAAGCACGACCTCTACAGGCAGATGCAATGGTATCTAGCTATGTAACCTTAATCTCTAAACCTTGGTTTCCTTCTCTATAACAGTGATATTATATTAGTAGGATTTACCTTATTGGGGTTATTCTAAAGATCAAAGGAGAATAGCATATCTCCTTAATAAATACTGGAGATAATAACGCTTAATCAATACTGGAGATAACAATACAAAGAGCGAATATATTTAGCACTATGTGTCTAAATAACACTATGTTAGCACATGTTAAACATTTTACAAATATTATCTCTCTTAATTCTTATAAAAACCCTTTGAGATAGGTATCTTTTATCTTTTATCTCCCTTTTACAGTTGAGGAAATTGAAATTCAGAGAGGTTAAGTAATTTGCCCAAGGACACATAGCTGAAAGTGGCAGAGCCAGGATCTGAACCCAAGGTCTCTGGTTACAGTGTCAGTTACTATTCACTATTCTGCTTTGATTACAAACTCTATTGCAGAGTTCCTTTTGTTTCCTACAAATTCCAAGTGTTCACACAAGTGAACTATAGAAGCATATTGTTTAAAAAGTATCTCATCTCCTTCTACCCCTTCCCACCATAACTAATGTTAACAGTTAAGTAAACTTCCATATCTCTCTACTAGCTCACACAAATAGAATTTATTAGTTTTTTGTTTTAAAAAATAGGTTCTTATTACATACATATTACCCTGGAACTGCTCTTCTCACTGGTACCATGGACATTTCTCTGGGTCAAAACATAATTCATTTTTTTTTTAAACAGCTGCAAAAGTATTCCACAGTGTGGCTATAGCATAATTTAGCAAACTAGTTTTCCTCCTGCTAGACATCCAACTGTTACCAAACAATGTTTTAAGCATGTATGGCTGCTCTGATTTCTACAGATCAAGTTCCAAAGTGAGATGGCAAAGTAAAGTGCATATTTTTACATTTTTTAACGTTTATTTATTTTTGAGGGGGGGGGGCAGAGAAAGAGAGAGAGAGAGAGAGATAAAATCTGAAGCAGGCTGCAGGGCTGCTGTCAGCACAGGGCCCAAAGTGGGGCTCTAACCCATGAACCGCGAGATCGTGATCTGAGCTGAAGCTGGACACTTAACCGACTGAGCCACCCAGGCACCCCAGTAATGTGCATTTTTAAAATGTCAGTAATTGAGTATTACTTTCTAAAAAGGTTTGAAAACAATTTCACATGGTCACCAACATTATTTAAAACTTTGTTTCCGAGCAACTTCATTAGCAACACAATTAATCTTTAAAAATTTTTGCCAATCTGATGGGCATGTACATTTTTAAATAATTTTTTTATGCTTAGTTTTGAGAGAAAGACAGAGCGTGAGCGGGGGAGGGGCAGAGAGAGAGGGAGGCACAGAATCAGAAGCAGGTTCCAGGCTCTGAGCTGTCAGCACAGAGCCGGACGTGGGGCTGGAACTCACAAACCTGACCTGATCATGACCTGAGCCAAATAACCGACTGAGCCACCCAGGCACCCCTGTCTTTTTAAAACATAGATGCGCTTATACTACACATCTTATCCTGTAACTTGCTTTTTTCCCCTCAACAATAATATCATGGACATCTCTTCAATAGTTTTAAAAGTATGCTATTTACGTCTTATAATTCACCTCTGTGACCTGGAGCACATTTCTTTCCTCCCTGGAACAGTTGATCTTTAAATGAAATGGGGATGACAATGCTGACCTTCCTGAATTGGCAAGAGAAGGTAGAAATTATTTCAAAACAAATACAGAATCACTTCATACCCACCAGGAGAGCTATCATCAAAAAGACAGACAATAACAAGTGGCAAGGATGTGAAAGAAACTGGACACTGATGGTGAGAATGTAAATAGCGTGACCTCTTTGGAAAGCGGTCTGGCAGTTCCTCAGAATGTTAAACATAGACTTAACCATATTTCTACCCCTTGGTATATGCACAAGAGAAATGAAAATATCATAGCAGCATTATTCATAATAGTCAAAAAGTGAAAACAACCCAAACATCCATCAGTTGATGAATGGATAAACAAAACGTAGTCTATTCACACTATGGAATCCTATTCAGCGACTTTAAAAACTGAAGTTCCAATACATGCGTGAGCCTCGAAAGCACCTGTGCTAAGTAAAAGAAGCCAGACACAAACGGTCACATATTGTGTGATCCTATTTCTAGGAAATGTTCACCCTAGGCAAATCCACAGAGCAGATTAGAGATTGCCAATGCTGGGGGTGAGGGAAATAGAGAGTGACTGTTAAATTGGTCCTGGGTTCCTTTTGGGAATGATAAAAGTGTTCTAGATTAGAGGATGAGGACAGTTGCAAAACCACTGAGTTTTATACTTTAATGAATAACACCCTCAAGGCCTCAGACTTCTCCTTCTACCCCAACACCTGGGTCTCTCTAGTCTCCCTTTTCCCCCCAAGCATCTCCACCCCGTTTAATTATCTTGATCCCTAGAGAGCAGGCAACAGGTTTCTTTTCAAAGCTGGCTAGGTAGGGTTTGTAGCTAGCACTGCCCCTCCCTCGCAGACCCAACCCCCTGTTCTTTGTACCCAGATCGTTTACTTATTAAACCAATTAGATTAAATGACTCACGTTGCACCCTAGGGCAGGAGGCGGGATAAATGGCTCACAAAAGAGTCTGCCTTGCACTTGAAAGGGCCTGCTTATCTCTCTTTACCTGTCCCACCCTCTGCCCACCACCTAGGACCAGGCGGCTTTCCTGACTGCTGGAAGAAACCTGAGGAGGATCAGGGGTGGTTGCTACCCCCCCACCTCTCACCTCTCCCAGCCCCCAGAAAGGCCACACCAAGCTCTCAAAGAGCTGACACAATAGTCCTCTCATTTCCATTGCTTACAAGGCCAGCAGGCAACCAGGTCAGCATCTGGGCGCATGTTTGTAGAGCTCCTGGTTCTTCAGAGACTTGCCAGGAGGGTGTCTGGAGCCCTGCCCTTTGCTGCCTCGTCTCAGCCTCAAACAGTGGCGCCCCACTTTGGGTGCTCCATCCCTGCCCAAACTTGCTTGCGTTGAATGCCTTGGAGATGACATACAGCAAACTCCTGAAGTACCCTGGACCCCTCAGTCATCTTGGGTGAAAAGTCAGGGTAAGGGCCTGAAGTACCCTGGACTCCTCAGTCATCTTGGGTGAAAAATCCGGGTAAGGGCCTAAGCTATTTCCCCCAAGCTCTAAGATGTGTGACTTTTCAGTCCAACAAACAGATTAACTCTTTAGGTCCCTGAGGGAAACAAAGGTATGTTCCAACAAGGTGTCTTATCTTCAGAGAAGACTCGGGGACCTAGCAGATAAGGGAGGACTGACACATAAGTAGTCATTTTGCAGGTATCCTGCAGCAAGGGATGAAATAGGGCCGAGTATGAGTCTCACCAGGAGTGTGGAGGAAAGGTTTCCTGGTGTCCTTTCCTCCCTGCTCTCACCACCCCACCCCCAGCGCCCCCTCTGCCCTGCACCCTCGGGCATTGGCGGGACACCCCAGCTATCCAGCCCGTCAAGGGCTTCTCTAGGCCACAGTTAGAACAATCCAGTTCTGCTCTCATACCTCCTTCCAAAACACCACTTCGGAGGCTTCCCTCCTGACAGCCTGGAATCCAGGCAAGAGGTGTGATTTGAGTCAGATCCTGTCCCAGAGTGGAACCACATCCTCTTGCCACCCCCCACCCAGGCATTTCCGCCTTTGTATATTTATAAGACTCTCTTAAAATAGGTCCCAGCAAACAGGAGCAGAGACCTGATTTGGGTCGATGAAATCAGCATTTGGGAGAGTAAAGACGCCCTCCTGAGAGCAAAGTTGCTATTTTTTCTCCTATCCCATATCCGGGTTTCAGTATCATCCAAATCCCCTGAGAAGCCTCCCGGTCCTCCCATCCAGTGGCTTCCCGAGTTTCTCCTGCCCTGGAAACCTCCATGTCTCCTGTCCTCCAAGTGCAGATGAGTTTCCTAAAAACACTGTGGCCCCAGGCCTCCTTCTAATGCTCACTTATTATTAGGCAATTACATTTTGCAAAGTACTTGTCAGCTGTCAGCCCTTTTGCTCAGCAAGCCCATCCACCCACTCCTAAATGGGCTCTGAGCTCCATTAAGGAGGGGGCAAGAAGGGACAGCCGAAGGTCTGCAGGTGCAGGTGTCCCAGACCATCGACCTCAGGACAAGTTGCCCATCATCTCTGAGGTGTTGGAAAGGAGGCAGCGATGGAGAAAGCAGGGCCTTTGAAGTGTGTCTCAAATACCTGCTGGGACCTGGCAGAGATTCTGTGCTGGGTGAGAAAAACCAGCCGAGTGTGTGTGGAACGACTTTCCCAAGTGGAACGACTCCCTTACGAGGCATTCAGAGCCTGGCACCTCTGCCCAAGGTTGGGTCACACACTCTCCTGTCGGCCTCCCCAGGCTGCATGGGAGGAAAGAACTCTGGCTCCCAGGCTCCTTTCTGAGGAAGGATTTATTCTATTTTGCAGTGTGGGAAGCCCGCTGGGGGGCTTTGCGGAACAAGACAAAGGGGAGTGTCTGTTTCTTCCCTTCCTCTGGTTTAAGTCTCAAGTCAGAGAAGGCCAGTCCTAGGAGTGCGTTTGTAAGGCTGGGGCAGGGCAGGACAGCCCTGGAGCTCTCCTGTAAACGAGGGGTCAAAATGGAGGAGGCCAGGGCTGAAGTGGAGAGCACAGGGCCTGGGCGGGGATGAATGTTTAAGTCGGAGGGGTCTTTTCTGTTTTTGTTCTTGTTTTGCTTTTTGAGAGAGACAGAGAGACAGACAGGAAGCAGGAGAGGGGCAAAGAGAGGGAGACGGAGGATCCAAAGTGGGCTCTGTGGGGGCAGCACAGAGCCAGATGTGGAGCTCGAGCACACAAACCGCTAGATCGTGACCTGAGCCGAGGTCTGACGCTTAATTGTGAGTTGGAAGGTTTAAGGCAGATCAGAGGATGATGTTCGCAGGGGCGTCTGCAGAAAACTAAACCTGAGGCAAAATGTTAACATAAAAAAAAGTTGTTTCAAAATATATATTAGCCCTTCTGAGGTGACAGAAACAATCTGTGAAGGATCTGTAAGCTCTGTCTTCATCAGCTAATATTAATGGGATGTCCAGCCTGCACTGCAGGGGGAGAGAAAAGGCAGAAACTGCTAGAAATAGCTAGTGACAGGGAATGCTCTGCCCCACTGTTGGTTCACACTGTTAACCAAATTCTTGTTTTGTGCAGGGCCTCCGAGAACAAGACCCTCTTGGGAAAGTGCTTCAACCAGAAGCATCAGCTCTCACACCTGCAGAGACACGTGTGGAGGGAGAGGCAGAGGTGGGGGGGGGAGGGGTGCCAGCAGGACCACAGGGCAGGTAACATGGTTTGTTGTCGAGCTCTGTCAGTCCATTTACACCTGAGGTCTCTGCCTCTGATAGTGTCAGAACTCAGAGACAGCAGAAGGGTCTGTCTAATTCTCTAGACAGCACCTAGGCTCAGTGACACTGTCAGACAGGTGTTCTCTGCCATGGGCAGTGGACAACGATGCGGGGGAGCCATTCCACGGCAATATTAAAAGGTGGGCAAGGCCTCGCTCACTCACCCTGAAACATGTTCAAAAATATAGCTATGGGAAAAAAAGTTGCTATATAATGTTACAAAAGTGAAGTGATCTAAAAAAAAAAAAAAAGGCTTTTAAAACTGCCACAGCCAAGAGCTTAAGGAGACATGAAAAGTGAGTATAATGTGGTGATGTGGATCCTGGAACAGGAAAAGGGCATCTGAAAGGGAATCAGAATAAAGTATGTACATTTGTTAATAATAATGCATCAATAGTAGTTTATTAATTGTAACAAATGTACCATACTAATGTAAGGCATTAATAATAGAGGAAACCGTGGGGCGCCTGGGTGGCTCAGTTGGTTGAGCGACCGACTTCGGCTCAGGTCATGATCTCGCAGTTTGTGAGTTCGAGCCCCGCATCAGGCTCTGTGCTGACAGCTCAGAGCCTGGAGCCTACTTCAAATTCTATGTCTTCCCCTCTCTCTACCCCTCCCCTGCTCACGCTCTGTGTCTCTCTGTCTCTCAATAATAAATAAACATTAAAAATATTAAAAAAAAATAGAGGAAACCAGGTATAAGGTAAATAAGAACTCCCCGTACTATTTTTGTAACTTTTTGTGAATATAAAGCTATTCTAAAATAAAAGGTTTATTTAAAAATGTACTTATGCCTACAAATACAGGGGTTTATATGTGTACATGTATCATATAGGCATAGAGGAAACTTAGAGGAAGGTATGTTAAATTTTTTATGGTGGTTACCTCTGGGAAGACACTGTTTATATTACACGCTTTTGGATTTTTAAAAAATGTATTTAAATAGTAGAGATAGGAATGAAAATATAGGAGAATCAAAATTGGAAAATTCTGCCCTACTCCATTGTTCCTATGACAGGAAGAGCACTGGGCTAGGTGTCAGGAGGCCAGGATGTGGGTCCTCGTTCTCCTGCTAGCTTTGTGATCCCAGTGACCCTCTCAGACCCTCCATTTTCTTACCTCTAAAATGATGATATTCAGGGGCACTCCAAATGTTACCTTCTGTGATTTGATGATAAGCACAAATAAGAGCCTCAAGTTGCTAGCAGAGCCATCATGGTTTCTCCTTTAAATAATAAGCCTCCCCTCATGCATTCAAAACATTTCAGCCCCTAAAAAAATCTGAACCACATAGAATTTTTCAGGGATATATCTGTAGGTACGCTGTAGTTTCAGAAGTTAAAAAAAATGAGAGAGACAAATTGGGTTACAGACTGATTTTTAAGAAGAGTATTGGCTGATGCTTAACTGGCTCGAATCTATGCAAATGAAGAAAGACAAAAAAAGATGGATGGAGTTGCAAATGGCAATGCTCCCACTTGTCACCGATCTGGGGCTCATCATGGGAGAGGGTTGAAAATCCTTGGCGGGTTCCACAGAGCTTTGTTTCCAGCTCCCCATTCACCTCCCCCAACTCCTATCACTCCAGATGCAGGACAATGTGAGAGGCAGACCTATTCAGACCCCTCTCTCTCTGAAGATAGCAATCCTGGACCTGGTGATGTGAAACAAGGGTCTTCAGGACACCATCCCCCATGACAAGGAAGTGTGCCAGGGAGACAATATCTCATCCAGTGGGAACATTCTGAAAACGGGACGAGAAAGCATGAGAAAGGCCAGGAATCACAAAAGCCAAACCTAAGGATGGGGGCAAATTTCTCCCCCAGGCAAATTTCAGCAAGAGCCAACTCCTGATTTGGGGTTTATCCAAAGCAATTCTCCAATCCAAGAAGGAAGGGGGTGCAGGGGGCAGTGTGGATGTGCCCTCCTTTCCCTGACTGGACTCTTAGGAGTCCAAGGTTAGAGGCTACCGTGGGAATCAACAGAGAAGAAAGCTATTGTGAGAGCCATTGGCACTGCTGCCGTCTCTCTGGGTGAAGTCAGCATGGTGGTCACCCGTCCCTCTATTCTTTTACTTGGTATTAATTTATTCTACAAAGACAACAAACCGTGCATTGTCTCAAAGTACAGCTACCAAATGACTAGTGAACTCACTGGTGACAAAATATAGAATATCTGTTCAAACCTATGACGAAGTCTTCGTAAGACCAGTGGGATGTGCATATATGCAAGTGGCAGAGGAGGTGTGGGGTGGGCAGATGCGTAAAGAAAGAAATAGAAGATTTAGGAATTTATCCTAACTTTAAAGAGTTTATCCTCAAATTTGAGAATATTAGACTATTAAAAAGGAAAAGAAACCAATTTTTTACAAAAGCACCAACAAATATAAGTTAATATAGTGCAGACTAGTAAGTAAACGTTATGCATGGAATAATGGAGTGATTAGTGTTGAACTGAGTTAGTTTGAGGCGACTTGAAAGTTGCAAATTTTTACAGGCGTCCTCCCTGAGGTCAATGGGAATTCTGGCATTCAAGGCAGACAGAACTTGGAGTCTGTAAATCAGACCTACACTTTCTTCCTGGTTCTGCCATTCACCCATGCTGCCACCTCTGGTGAGTGGTGGCCCATTTTCTGCTTTGGTTTCATGTCGTAAAATAACAACTATTGCCCTTTCCAGGAGGCTACAAGAATCAATGAAACAAACAAAAAAACAAAAAACAAAAAAAACCCGACAACAACCACCATAAAACCCCAAACTATTACATAGAATTTGTGCAGAGGTCCATGGAGGGAAGAAAGTGCTAAGATCAATTCAAACCAGTTCTGCTTATTCGTTTCCAATATAAAGTAAAAGAGATTTCAAGAGCAAACCAAACTGAACGGTGGTCTGTGTTATGCAGCCTATGCTGCACTCTAGCCTGTGCATACGGCATACACACGTCAGCAAATACAGTAATTATCTATCGAGGCACCTAGGTGGTGCAGTCGATTAAGCGTCCAACTCTTAATCTCAGCTCAGGTCATGATCTCACTGTTTGTGGGTTCAAGCCCCACATCGGGCTCTGCTCTTATGTTGCAGAGCCTGCTTGGGATTCTATCTCTCCTGCTTGTGCTCACTCTCTCTCTCAAAATAAATAAACTTAAAACAAAAATAGTGAACTACCAATGACCTACCACTTGGTACAAAGATGGGGAAAGACCAGCTTGGCAAGACACCAGTTCTGCTGTCTCAACTAGCTTCTCCCTTATCTCAACAGAACACCTGAAAACCCTCCCCTCTCCCACTCAATCGTTGCCAATAATTTTACAACTGCGTCTGGGTAAACCTTTTAATTGCCTCCTTCCCATAAAACCTATTGCCTTCCGGCAGCTTTTGAATTTCAAAGATATTAGAGTCCTTTGGCTGTAGGAACAGCCCTCTCTGGAAATCCTTTTCTGTCTGTACTCCTGATTTTCCTCAGCTTCCTTCTTTCCCTGGGGTGGTATAAGAGACTCCCCCAATTTCTGACTAAAGAGGCCCAAAGGAGAGAAGGAGGGGGAAGAGGACAGTGCTGTAAGCAGCAGAGACATGGTTTTGTCTTATCTTTAGCCGCTATGCAACAAGTTAATCTTACTGTATCTTTTCTATATGACTAACTCTGCAGCTTGGTAGGAGGGCAATAAAATCTCCTTGTCTAAGGGCTGCCTGCTTGGCTTTAGGCTAGTAGCACTTGATAATGCAAGGCAGGCTTAGCTTTGGTCACCTTGGCCAAAATCCTGGGGTACAAAGAAATGGGCCACATTCAACGATCCTTGATTAGTGACCCAGTGATGGGCAGATAGACCCTCCAGGAAAGTGCCAGAGAAAGGGACAGGACTCAGTGAATGGGCTTCAGAGTCATACAGATCTGCATTTGACTCTCGGCTTTGCCACTTACAGGTATATGTCCTCAGACAGATTCTTACCTCAAGAAGCTTTCGTTTGTTCAACTGAAAACTGGAGTTAAGATACAGCAGAATGGAACTGAAAGAAAACCTCAAGTGGAATCATTGAACCAGACACTAGTTTTTTAGATATTTCAATTATTTTTGAGAGAGAGTGAGCACACAAGCAGCGGAGGGGCAGACAGAGAAGGGGACAGAGAATCTGAAGCTGCTCACGCTGACAATAGGGAGCCGAATGCGGGGTTCAAACTCACGAACTGAACCACGAGATCATGACCTGAGCCAAAGTTGGACACTCAACCGAGTGAGCCATCCAGGTGCCCCCAGAAAGTTTTTTGTTTTTTTTTAATTGAAGATCACAACCCATCAGTGGTCCATGAAATCAGTTTACTGGGTCGCAAACAGTATCTTTAAAAAATGAAAAACACAGGGCACCTGAGTGGCTCAGTCAGTTAAGTGTCAGACTCTCAATCCCCAGCTCAGGTCTTGATCTCAGGATTGTGAGTTCAAGCCTTGCATTGGGCTCCATGGCTGGGCGTGAAGCCTACTTTTAAAAAAGTAAATAAATAAAAATAAAATGAAAAATATCACAGTATCACCCATAGTTGGAGTAAGTATTATTAAATTTTTGTTCCAGTTATAACTATAATGTGTAAGTGTGTATGTTTGTACTGGCAATGTAAAGTGTACTTTTTCAGTGGATCATGGTAAAAAAGTTTGAGTTCCCGACATGGAAGGATCAGCAGAGATCCGGGCAAGAGGTAGCCGGTGACCTGTCTGAACCTTATAAATCATCCATTCTTCTCCAACTAACGACCCAGCTCCCATCCCCATACGTACTCCCAGAAGGTCTCTTCCTGTGTCTTCCTCCCTTTCCCTCCCCAAACACTAGGCCTTTGGCTCCGCAGCTGTACCGCAGTTCCACTGGGTGGGGCATGGCTCTTCTCATCCTTTCTCAATAGCTGGCAGTACAGGCTCGACACAGTGGGAGTGTTCAATAGCCAGGCGGTGGGCCCAGCTTCACTCAGGGAGAAGGGCAACTGGGGCCCTTCAGAATCTGACTCAACAGGCACTGTGCTGGTGCTATTTCTGACATCATATTTAATTTCAAAAGAACCATGGGGTTATTCCAGTTTTAAGGGTGAAGAAACTGAGGTCCACCCAACAAGGAAACAGCAGAGATTTGAATGCTAGTCCAATTTTCTTATTATTAACTCATTCATTCCTTCATTTATTCTTTCAACAGACACTTAATGAATGCCTACTATGTGGTAGGCATTGTGCCCAACAATGAAGACATACCGATCAATAGTCACTGACCTCAAGTAAGAGGTAACAGACATTTAACACGTGAATTTGGTAAATGCTTAAAAAGGGGGATGAAGGGGGGCACCTGGGTGGCTCAGTCAGTTCAGCATCTGATTTCGGCTCAGGTTATGATATCATAGTTCTGATTCATGAGTTCGAGCCCTGCATCAAGCTTACTGCTATCAGCACACAGACCTCACTTCTGATCTTCGGTCCCCAACTTGCCCCTCCCCCGCTCGCTCTCTCTCAAAAATAAATAAACATTAAAAAAAAAAAAGGATGGTGGGAATGCAAGCTGGTGCAGCCACTCTGGAAAACTCAGAGTTGGAGTTTCCTCAAAAAACTAAAAATAGAACTACCCTACGACCTAGCAATTGCAGTACTAGGCATTTATCCACGGGATACAGGTGTGCTGTTTCGAAGGGACACACGCACCCCCATGTTTATAGCAGCACTATCAACAATAGCCAAAGTATGGAAAGAGCCCAAATGTCCATCGAGGGATGAATGGATAAAGATGTGGTATATACATACAATGGAGTATTACTCGGCAATCAAAAAGAATGAAATCTTGCCATTTGCAACTACGTGGGTGGAACTGGAGGGTATTATGCTAAGTGAAATTAGTCAGAGAAAGACAAATATCATATGACTTCACTCATATGAGGACTTTAAGAGACAAAACAGATGACCATAAGGGAAGGGAAACAAAAATAATATAAAAACAGGGAGGGGGACAAAATGGAAGAGACTCATAAATATGGAGAACAAACTGAGGGTTACTGGAGGGGTTGTGGGAGGGGGGATGGGCTAAATGGGTAAGGGACATTAAGGAATCTACTCCTGAAATCATTGTTGCACTATATGCTAACTAATTTGGACATAAATTTAAAAAAATAAAAAATTAAATTAAAAAAATAAAGTACATAAAAAAAGGAGGGCATGAAGAGAGGGGGCTGAATTGGAGACACATTTTATGACAATATGGGGCAGGTGAGAGGACTAGGAGTTTTTATATTTTACTCAAAATCAAGTCTGTAAGGGTTGGATTTTCTTTTTCTCTCTTTTTTAAATGACGAGCATGCATTATTTTTGTAATCTTAAAAAAAGGAAGTAGGTGGTCAACAGTGTCAAGTGCTGTGGAGGTGAGTGGGATGAGGTTGGAGAATTGGGGTCTACCAAGGTTCACAGACCTCAGGTGACTTGCTTTGGTAATCAAGAGCTCACCTGCATGGTAAACACTAAGAAAGGGAAGAGCGGGATTTGGTTGTCAGGGGGTGCAGATGGGGTGGGGGAGGGAGAGGAGTAGAAGCTGACTGTAGCATCTTTCATCAGACAAGCTCCAAGCTCCTTAAAGACATTAAGTCACTGCTCCACACAGCAAGGAGGAGTTAGCAGTGAGCCTGAGGCTCATTTCACGGGTCAGAAATCTGAGACACAGACAGGAAGAATGCTGGTGCAAGAGCCTGCAAAGGATTTGACAGCTGACAGAAGAGAAGTCATAGCTCCCAGGAAACTCAAAGTTTCTTGCCTTTTTTTTTTTTTTTAATGTTTGTTTATTTTTGAGAGAGAGAGAGTGTGAGCGCACAAGCGGGGGAGGGGGAAAAAGGGGGACAGGATCCGAGGCCAGCTCTGTGCTGACAGAAGAACCCCCACCCCATGTGGGGCTTGAACTCATGAACCTTAAGATCATGACCTGAGCCATGGTCATGATCTTGTTTGACCCACTGAGCCACCCAGGTGCCCTGAGTTTCCTGACTTTGCGGGAGACGGCAGTTGGAGGGAAGAGGACAGTGTTGTGAGTGCAGTCATGGCCCTGTTGGTGGAGGAAGCATGGCCGAAGACATCTGAGATAGAGGGGTGTGGCCACTGAGTCGGTGGTGGTAGTGTGTAGGTGAGAGAGCAAAGGCCAAAACAGGGGGGCCCTGTGGTCACATGAGTCACGGCACACACTCCCTACAATTGCCAGGATCTCATGCTGGGAAACATTAGTCAGTGGTTGCAAACCCAAAACATGCTACCTATTGCCTCTGCTGTCACTGCATCTGTCTAGGTGTTCCTACTTAGGAACTTGTTTAAACAAAAAGAAAATAGTGCCTGTGGATGTCACTCCTCCTGAAATAATGGCAACGATTTTCACACTCTCCACATGTGTGCTAAGAATACCACTCACCTCTTCACTGGTGAAGGGTTAGCACCACCAACTTTGGAGACCCAACAGGTCACTCTACTTTGCAAATCCCAGGTTTTTGAGAGAGAGAGAGAGAGAGAGATTACAAGTGGAGGAGGAACAAAGAGAGAGGGAGAGAGAAAATCCCAAAGAGGCTCTACACTGTGACAGAGCCCGATATGGGCCTCAAACCCAGGAACTGTGAGATCATGACCTGAGCCAAAATCAAGAGTCCACACTTAACTGACTGAGCCACCCAGGTGCCCCCTGGCTTCCCAGATTTTAACCTCTCTTTCCTCAGGTCTTTCTTGGCCTCTCTTCCTGAGATTTTTTTCCCCGGTCACTTCCTCTTTTTCCTGTCTCTGGTTTCTCCTTCTGATCTCATTGCATCTGTCTCTCAGCCTTCTATCCCTATGCTGCTTTCCATGTCCTTATCATTTGGAACTAATACAACACTGGGAGCAGAACCCTCAAGGCGGTGCTATAATATTCTACCTCCAAGGAAGGCCCCCCAGGGATATAATTATGAGGCACTGAGTGCAGCTGCCAGAAGAAGAGGCACTCAACAATGACAGCTGCTACAAGTCAGAGTGTCTGACGAAGACAAGGGGGCAGGAGGGTGCTGGAGGCCCAGTTCAGGGCACAGGAAGCCTGTTAACAGGTGGCTTGACCAAGGTCAGCCAACTGGGTCCATGCCCTAAGGGGATGTGATGGAGAAAACACTCATAAACAAGCTAATCTGCCTAGACCGGATCTCCCCTCCTGGGAAGGAAATCCAATCCTCACCCTGTGTGTCTAGTTAGTCTTAAAGCCCAACAAGATGCCTAGGCTTCTTCTCCCCTTGTTCTTTGCCTTAGGGGACACCTAAGGACACCTGGGGGATGGGACAAGGTCTATGACAGATGCAGCAACAAAGGGTGGGGAAAAGGCCTGCAACCCAACTGGTTAAGGAGCACTAGTCAGTTCACATTGGCTCATCAGTCCATCCTGTACACTGAGCACCTGATGCAGGTAGAGTGATGCACTGGGTTCTGTGTGAAGATGGAGAGGCAGGAGACGACGCTGTTCCTCACCTAGATGAGAGAATAAGATAATTCCTGGATTTGGCTGTCAATCAGGATCTAAGGATACTTGATAAAAATAATGATTCCTGGACCCCCCCCCCCTTTGCCGCCCATACCTACAGAATTAGAATTTCATGACGGATCCATATTTAACAACCTCTTGGTGATTCATTAGCATCACCAACTTTGGAGACCCGACTGGTCACTCCACTTTGCAAACCCCAGCCCGTCTCTGACCTCTTCTTCTCCAAGTTGTGTGTAAAGATAAGGTTAGAAAGGATGATGTTTCCTGCTTAGAACATGGAAAACAATAATATTAGTAGCCTGATCTCTGTTAATTTTTACAACAATCCTACCAATAGGGCAGTAGTAGTAGTAGTATCTGCATTTTAAGGATAAAGAAAGTTTAAGCCGAAAGAGGTTAAGTAATTTGTCAAGGAATACTCAGCTAAGTAAGAAGTGGAGCTAGGATGCAAACTCAGGTTTACCCAGGGGTGAGTTCAAAATACTTGACCAGTGCTACAGCACCAGCACTGACTACTGAGAATAGACGTCAGCCCTGGCAACAGAGCACAGTACTGAGGACTTAATAATGGCCAGGCACTGCCTCTTTGGCTGCTAGATGGTATGGAGGTCTGGAGGGTTGCAGTGGGGGTTTGGGGGGGCAGGGACACCCAGAAGATTCAGGGCAGCATGTGTTCACCTCCCAATACAGAATTATTTCAATATTTCAGCACAAGTGGATTGGTGTATACCAGCTAGACAGGCTCCAAATCCCAGGCTTCTTCCACTACACCATTCTGCCCAGTTCAGTTATCCTGTCCCCCTCCACCTACCATTGGAGTTTTAGACATGATAGGAATTAAGCTACAAGTACAACTTAGTCAGAATCTTAGATTTGCCTCCTCCCATGAGTCTCCTCATGGAAACTTGCTCTAAGAACCTTGATTCAGCTTGATAGGTGCAAGATAACATTTTAAAGACTTACTTCTTATAACCTGTGCATTTGCTAGAGATCAAAGCCGTAAGTTAGGAGTTACAAACTCTTTCGGGTTCACTCCTTCGGGTGCTTTAAATAAATTTGAGTCAACACTTAAAACTTGGGAGATTTCACAAAAACTCCACATTTCTAATTTCTCTTGAAAAGTAGGGTAACTGCCAAAACAGGGCCCATAACCAAATGGAAATAAAGGGTTGGAGCCAAGAAGTGGCCATCCCTTTTTTCATCCATTTAACAAATGAATTTTTGAGTGCCTGCCACAGGCAAGGCCCTATTCTAGGTATTGAGAGCATAGGTTCTCCATTGCACTATGGTGCATATAATTCACACAAAGTGTGTGTTTATACTTACATATGGCCTGCTTCATTTACTTAAGTCATCTGCTTATACCTTAAGTTTTTGACCCCTGTCCCTCTGAGCTAAACATACAAAGGTCAAAATGGCCAAAGCCAGGAAGGCAACTCTCATGATGTTATCCCTGCACCAGCTCAGGCTTCCTGAAGGGAGACTATCAGTCCCTAGAAGCCTCTCCAGTCCCCTAAAAGAGTCCTGTCCTCAGGTTTTACATTGTTGGGGGCTCCGGGCTCTGACCCAGACCGCTACTAGATTTTGGGTCTTCTCTTCACACCAAAGCTCCATTGCTGTGCCCCTAGTTCACCAACTTGCCATTTATCATTGGATTTTCTAATTCCACTATCCAGGTGACACCATCACTAAGATTCTTTTCAGGGCAGGGCAATGCTCTAGCTTGGCTAGGAAGCTTGCTGTCTAGCTTGCTGAGGAAGCCTCTTCAAGGATGGACTTGAGAATATCCACGAAGACAAAGTTATAAATGCTGCCTTATCAATATAAATTCCTCTACTTTGCCGTTCTGGGTCTTCTAACCTAGCCCCACATATCTGCTTTCCTCAGCTTGTTATTCCAATCTGAAATTTTTCTTTTTCTGTAGCTACCATCCTCCATACCTGCTTCTCTCACCTACCCCAAGCCTATTATCTTATACATGTAAGAATCCTTGCTTCCTGAGAACTAACTGAAATTAACTACATTGGTATATATAAACATACAAGGAACATATAAAGAACAAAATAAAATCAGGAAGTCAACATTAAATGGGGCCATGGATATAGCTATTCAAATTCAACATGGGTCAGAGAGCATCATTCTGATGTGTGGTAGGAAGCAATGGTTTGGAGCATCCAAAGCCAGCATAGGTTAGCCTTGTAGTGACCTGCGGTCTGAAGTGTCTATTCTTCGGGTGGCAGTTGGACCTGGGTGGAAATTGTGGTGTGAGAGCTGGGGAGTTTAGCATCTCATTCAAAACCACTTCTCAGCTCTAAGAAACATAAAGGCTGGCTTCATGATACCCAATCAGAAGCAGCATCAAATAGGAAGAGGGAAAAACAATCTCTCTTCAGGTCAACTGTAGGGCATTGCTAAGGTATCTATTAATAAGCCCAGGAGAAAGCACAGAGGACTTGGCAAATGGCCAGGGCAGTGGGGGTGAGGAGGGCATAAAGCTAGAAGAGTAGAGACAGGTCTGTTTATTGTTTAGCCACTGCACAGGAAATCTAGGGTGGGTGTGGAAGAGGAGGAGTGAGGACGGGAAGAGACTAAGAAACCCACTGTGCATTGCACCCAGGCAAGGATTGAAGGATCACAGTGGCTGGAAACAAGCTAGGAGGCACTTAGGGTAGCAAATCAAAACACTCTGAAGATGGCTGTGCTACTGAACAAGAGGCACAACAAGAAGATGGCAAGAACAGCTTAGGAACGCTGGGTTTGGGGCTGTTGGTGACAAAAACAAGAAAAATAAAATGCCTACATCCTGACTTGAAGATGAGGTGAGGTTTAAGAATGGAGAGGGGGAGAACAAGCATGACAGGGAAGAAGCTACTACCTGGTTCGTGCAACAAGAGTGAATGAAGGCAGTTCCTCAGAAAGCCAAACATAGATTTATCATCTAATCATCTGGACTAGATGTTTGAAAATGGGTATTCAAACAAATATTTGCACATCAATGTTCATAGCAGCACTACTTGCAATAGCCAAGGTGGAAACAACCCAGATGTCCATCAACAGATGGATGGATAAACAAAATGTGATATATCCCAAACGATGGAATATTATTCATCCATAGAAAGGAATGAAGTACTAATAACATGCTATGATATGGATGAATCTTGAAAACATTATGTTAAGTGAAAGAAGCCAGACACAAAAGTCACATATTATACGAACTCATTTATACAAAATATCCAGAATAAGTAAATCCATAGAAACAGAAAGCAGATTAGAGGTTGTCAGGGGCTGGGGATAAAGGAATGCAGAATGACTGCTTCATGGGTACAGAGTCTCCTTTGGGGATGATGAAAATGTGTTGGAACTAAATAGAAGTGACGGCGGTGGGGGGGGTGGGGCGCGCCTGGCTGCCTCAGTCAGTTGAGCCTCCGACTTCGGCTCAGGTCATGATCTCGCGGTTTGTGAGTTCTGGCCCTGAGTCGGGCTCTGTGCTGACAGCTCGGAGCCTGGAGCCTGCTTCACATTCTGTGTCTTCCTCCCCTGCTCATGCTCTGTCTCCCCCTGTCTCTAAATAATAAATAAACATTAATAAATAAATAAATAAATAAATAAATAGAAGTGACGGTTGCACAAAACTGTCAATGTAATAAATGTCACTGAGTTGTATACTTTCACCTCAATTTTTAAGTGTTTATTTATTTATTTTTGAGAGTGACAGACAGCCTGACAGGGGCAGGGGCAGAGAAAGGGAGACAGAGAATCCCAAGAAGGCTCTGTGCTGTTAGTGCAGAGCCTGATGCACAGCTCCATCCCATGAATGTGAAATCATGATCTGAGCCAAAACCAAGAGTCAGCTGCTTAGCCAACTAAGCCACCCAGACAACCCTCACCTAAATTTTTTAAAAATGAATGAACAAATGAGTGGATGAATGAATGAATGAAGGCAGCAAGGGAGTTCTAGGGAACAAGGTTTAAAGACATAAAAATAGAAAAGTAGGAACCAGAGATGGGCAAGGGACAGAGATACTACCATTTGTTCTCTAGCTCCACAGCTCTCAATCCTTTTCCTGCCATGATCCTTGACAGGTGACATGGCATGACATATCGATGTGCATATTTAGAGTTCTTCCCAACTCTCAAGAACTTAACAAATTCCAACCTTTTCTCTACCCCTCAAGAGAGGGTATTGGAATACATATGAGAGACAAGGATGTAAAACTGCTTTTACATTTATAGATACACATACAAACACAAAATATATACTATTAGCATTTTACTGATGCTAAATAATAAATGCATACTTTTAAATTTTAAATCATTCATGAACATTGATATTCTTGTAATTCTTAAAAACCAAGTGGCACCTGCTTCCATTATTTCATGGGGATAAAATTCTAAGTAAAGATAAGATAGCTATCCAAGGGCAAGACTTAATTCTGAACCACTCTAGCACAGCCACCATTAGCCTGTTTAGTGCCTTTGTGTCTTTCCCCCAAGCATGCAGCTTCGTAAATGCAGCTCATGCTAGATTTTGGTCCCCACTCACACCCTGGTAGAGGAATACCTATGCAGCATACAACCTGCACAACTGTACACAATAGCCCTGAGCACAGGCCTGGAAATACAGTAGGTACTCCCAAGTGCTAAAAATAGGAAGCAATCTTGGAGGTAATCACTTCTCATCTATGGCATTTTTCAGGTCTATGTGACTCTTTAGCTTCTTATTTCAGATAATGTATCTGGGGAAGGGTGCATTGATCAACTTAATTAAGGTTTACAATGAAAGTCAAAGTGACTAAGGGGAGAGAGAAAGTCCCAAGAATTCAGGATAGAATGAGGAAACTCAAAGGCCTCCAGATGAGTGACCTATGACCTATGAGGACTCAACTGATGTTGAGCCATCAGTTCCAGGATATACAGACAACCTACCACCCTCAATGATTACTGTTACTTTGTATTATTTTTTAAACTATTATTTTTCTAAACTATTATTTGATGATTCATGTTTAAATCAGATGGAAAATATACCCAAGACTAAGTAAAAAGCAAGTGGGTAAAGGCGGGAACTGCTAAGGAAAGTGGCTGAGATACTGAAATAGCTTTTAAAGTCTTACTAGAAATAATGGTGAACTATTGAATGCTTTCCCTGTTTAAGATCAAACAATATAGTGTTTCAACATTGTACTGAAGGTCTTAGCCATCACAATAAGACAAGAAAAATAAAAGGCACAATGACTGGAAAAGAAAGAATAAAACTCATTTATTCTTGATTTAAAGATTATGTACCTTGAAAACCTAAAGAAATTGAGAAACTATTTGAATTAATGAGTTACTTAGGAGGATTGCAAGATACAGAATCAATACACAAAATTCAATTATATTTTTTTTTTTTAATTTTTTTTTTTTCAACGTTTATTTATTTTTTTGGGACAGAGAGAGACAGAGCATGAACGGGGGAGGGGCAGAGAGAGAGGGAGACACAGAATCGGAAACAGGCTACAGGCTCCAGGCTCTGAGCAGTCAGCACAGAGCCCAACGCGGGGCTCGAACTCACGGACCGCGAGATCGTGACCTGGCTGAAGTCGGACGCTTAACCGACTGCGCCACCCAGGCGCCCCTAATTATATTTTTTATATGCTACTAATAAACAACTGAAAATGCATTTAAAATAATATAATTTATAGTAGTATCATAAAGCATTAAATATATTGGGATACATTTAGTGGAAGATGTATAAAACCTTGATATTGAAAACTATAAACTACTGCTGAGAGAAATTAAAGAAAATCTACATGAGGCACCTGGGTGGCTCAGTGGGTTGCACATCTGACTTCAGCTCAGGTCATGGTCTCACATCTCGTGAGTTTGAGTCCCACATCGGGCTCTATGCTGACAGCCTAGAGTCTGCTTTGGATTCCGTGTCTCCCTCCCTCTCTGCCCCTCCCAAACTCGTGCTCTCTCTGTCTCTCTCTCTCTCAAAACTAAATAAACATGAAAAAGAAAGAAAGAAAGAAAACCTACATAAGTAGAGAAATATTCCATTTTTATGGATTGGAAGACTCAGTTTTACTAAGATATTCATTCTCCCCCAATTTCATTCCATTCAAAATCCCAGCAGACTTTTTCTAGAACTTATAAAATGTAACGGAAAGCTAAAGGTCCATAAATAACCCTGGCAATCATAAAGAAAAAGAATAAAGTTTGAAGACTTACACTACAAGATTTCATAACTTACAATTAAGCAATAGCGATTAAGACAGTGTGATACTGGTGCCAAATCTGGACTGTTTCAATAGCCCAATAGAGAGTCCAAATACACACACACACACACACACACACACACACACACACACACAAATGATTTTCAATAAGAATTTCAATACAATTACCCACAAACACATGGCCAACTAATCTTTGACAAAGCAGGAAAGAATATTCAGTGGAATAAAGACAGTCTCTTCAGTAAGTGGTGCTGGGAAAACTGGACAGCAACATGCAGAAAAATGAACCTGGGCCACTTTCTTACACCATACACAAAAATAAACTAAAAATGGATGAAAGACCTAAATGTAAGACAGGAAGCCATCAAAATCCTCAAGAAGAAAACAGGGAAAAACCTCTTTGATCTTGGCCGCAGCAACATCTTATTCAACACATCTCCAGAGGCAAGGGAAACAAAAGCAGAAATGAACTATTGGGACCTCATCAAAATAAAAAGCTTTTGCACAGCGAAGGAAACAATCAGCAAAACTAAGAGGCAACCAACGGAATGGGAGAAGATATTTGCAAACAACATAGCAGATAAAGGGTTAGTGTCCAAAATCTATAAAGAACTTATCAAACACAACACCCAAAAAACAAATAACCCAGTGAAGAAATGGGAAAAAGACATGAATAGACACTTCTCCAAAGAAGACATCCAGATGGCCAACCGACACATGAAAAAATGCTCAACATCACTCATCACCAGGGAAATACAAATCAAAACCACAATGAGATACCACCTCATACCTGTCAGAATGGCTAACATTAACAACTCAGACAACAACAAATGTTGGTGAGGATGCAGAGAAAGAGGATCTCTTTTGCATTGTTGGAGGCAATGCAAGATGGTGCAGCCACTCTGGAAAACAGTATGGAGGTTCCTCAAAAAATTAAAAATACAACTACCCTACAACCCAGCAACTGCACTACTAGGTTTTTATCCAAGGGATACAGGTGTGCTGTTTCAAAGGCACACATGGACCTCAATGTTGATAGTAGTACTATCAACAATAGCCAAAGTACACAAAGAGCCCAAATGTCCATTGGTGGATGAATGGATAAAGAAGATGTGGTATACATATATACAATGGAGTATTACTTGGCAATCAAAAAGAATGAAATCTTGCCATTTGCAATTACGTGGATGGAACTACAGGGTATTATGCTAAGCAAAATTAGTCAGAGAAAGACAAATATCATAGGACTTCACTCATATGAGGACTTTAAGATACAAAACAGATGACCATAAGGGAAGGGAAGCAAAAATAATATAAAAAAAGGGAGGGGGACAAAACATAAGAGACTCTTAAATATGGAGAACAGAGGGTTACTGGAGGGGTTGTGGGAGGGGGGGATGGGCTAAATGGGTAAGGGGCACTAAGGAATCTACTCCTGAAATCATTGTTGCACTATATGCTAACTAACTTGGATGTAAATTTAAAAAATAAATTAAAAAGAAAGAATTTCAATACAATTAAATGTAAAAAGGAAAATAGGAAAATCTTTCTAACAGAGTTGGGACATCTCAATATTTGTATGGAAAAAATTAACCTTGATCCATACCTCACACCCCACACAAAATTCAATTCAAAATAGATCACAAACCTAAACACAAAAGGTAAAACTATAATGTTTCTCAAAGAAAATATTTCGGGAAAAGAATATGTTAGTAATCTTGGTATAGGTAATGAATATTAGACAGGCTATAAAAGGCACTAATGATAAAAGCAAAAAAGTAATTGGAGCACATCAAAACTAAAAACTGCTCACTAAAAGACGAAGAAAATGAAAAGGCTTCAAAGTGGGGAAAATGTATAAAACATATCTGACGAAAGAGTTATATCGGAATATAAAAAGAACTCCTACAAATCAATAAGAAGACAATCCAATAAAAAGACATGAGCTAAAGATTTAATACTTCATGAAAGATACAGTAATGGCCAACAAACAAACAAATGGCAAGGTCCTCAACCTTATTGGCCATTTAGGAAATGCGAAGTAAAACCATACCGAGATACCACTTCACACCCACTTGAATTACTAACATTCGTTTATTTTTTTTTTAATTTTCCAACGTTTATTTATTCTTGAGAGACAGAGAGAGACAAAGAGAGTGAAGGACGGGCAGAGAGAAAGGGAGACACAGAAACTTGAAGCAGGGTCTAGGCTCTGAGCTGTTCCGACGCAGGGCTCGAACTCATGAACCTCGAGATCATGATCTGAGCCAAAGTTGGACACTTAACCCACTGAGCCACCCAGGTGCCCTGAATTACTAAATTTAAAAGACTGATAATGCCGAACGTTGCCAAGGATGTGGACCAACTGGAATGCTTATACCTTGGTAGTGAGAGTATAAAATAATATAAATACTGTAAAAAAAAAAAGTTTGGCAGTTTCTTACAAAAATTAAACATATACCTACCCTATGACTCAGCAATTCTACTCATATATCCAAGGGAAATAAAGGCGTATGTCTACTAGCAAATACTAAAAATAAATAAATTTTAAAAATAAAGACTGGATAGGTTATAGTACAAAGTTCTCTGTCATCCACTGCTGGTTAAGATTTAAATTGGCACAACTCCTGAGTACAGTTTATAGTATTTATAAAATTTACCAAGCACATACCCATGTGCTCCAACAATTCCACTTTCCTATGTTTAATAGAGAAACTCTTTTACATATGCAACAGGAGACGTGTTAAAAATATGCTTATAGCAGCATTTTATATAATTTTTAAAAACTGGAAACAATAAAATGGATAAACTGGTAGCTTCATACAAGTATATACCACAGAGCACTGAAAATAAACCATAACTAAAGGCATCAACATAAATGAATCTCAAAAGCACAGTGTTTAGTCAAAAAAGAAAGCGTACAATATTCCATTATATTAAATTCAAAATCAGGCACAACCAAGCTGTATATATTTTTTAGGAATGCACATATAAATAGTATAACAATACAGAAAGACAAGGGCATCATTGACACAACTAATGATGCCGATTATCTGTGGGGTCAAGGGAGGAGATACAATCAAAAAAGTGGCCCACAGACAGCTTCTAAAGTCTAATATTGATGTAATTCTTAACCTGGTTGGTGAATATTTTGGTAATTATCTTATTGTTCTTTACAGTGTACATATTTTATAAATTCTTTGTATGCATGATAAATTTTAATAAATTAAAACCGACTATTTTTCTGTAAGTAATCTTCACACTCAACGTGGGGATCAAACTCACAACCCTGAGACCAAGAGTCACATGCTCCACCAACTGAGCCAGCCAGCCACCCCTAATACAGGCTACTTTAAAAAGCACATGTCTGGGGCGCCTGGGTGGCTCAGTCGGTTAAGCGTCCGACTTCGGCTCAGGTCATGATCTCACGGTCCGTGGGTTTGAGCCCCACGTCGGGCTCTGTGCTGACAGCTCAGAGCCTGGAGCCTGTTTCAGATTCTGTGTCTCCCTCTTTCTCTGACCCTCCCCTGTTCATGCTCTCTCTCTGTCTCAAAAATAAATAAATGTTAAAAAAAAAATTAAAAAAAAAACAAAGCATATGTCTACACAAACCTTGTATAAGAAAGTTTACAGCAGTTTTATTCATAATAGCCATACTGGAAAAAAACTCAAATTCCTATTAAGAGAACAATGGAGGGGCGCCTGGGTGGCGCAGTCGGTTAAGCGTCCGACTTCAGCCAGGTCACGATCTCGCGGTCTGTGAGTTCGAGCCCCGCGTCGGGCTCTGGGCTGATGGCTCAGAGCCTGGAGCCTGTTTCCGACTCTGTGTCTCCCTCTCTCTCTGCCCCTCCCCCGTTCATGCTCTGTCTCTCTCTGTCTCAAAAATAAATAAACGTTGAAAAAAAAATTAAAAAAAAAAAAAGAGAACAATGGATAAACAAATTGTGATTTAGCCAAAATATGGAGTACTATTCATCAATTAAAAGAAAAAAAAAAAGAATAGGGGCTCCTGGGTGGCTCAGTCGGTTAAGCATCCGACTTCGGCTCAGGTCATGATCTCAAGGTCTATGAGTTTGAGCCCCGCGTCAGGGTCTGTGCTGTCAGCTCGGGGCCTGGAGCCTGCTTCAGATTCTGTGTCTCCTTCTCTCTCTGCCCCTCCCCTACTTAAGCTCTGTCTCTCTCTGTCTCTCAAAAATAAATAAATGTAAAAAAAAAAAATTAAAAAAAAAGAACTACTGATATAAACAACAACATAGATAAATCTCAAAACCACTTCTAATGAAAGTCCTAGATGAAAAAGTACATACTGTATGACTCCATTCATATATGAAGTTCAAAAACAGGCAAAGCAAACCTATTACAAAATCAGAACAGTGTTGCCTCAGGAAGGAATTGATTAAAAAGGGGCTTTGAGGAATATTCTGAGGTGGCTGATAATACTCTATGATTTGGGTAATGGTAGCATGGGTATATACACTGAACTGTGCATGCAATTAAGATGCAATTTATATGCACATTGCTGCACTTAAATTATTCCTCAATAAAGAAAAAACATAAAATATATACAGGAAGAGTCAAGAGACCAAATACAAGTGGGTCTTTTGATGGGTAGGAATTTATTGGAAACACAAGATACAAACACACACACAACCTTTGTGGAGGCCTTGTGAAGAAAATGAGGCCGTTAAGATATACATAAATCAGATCAGGGTACCATGAATCTTCAAATCATGATGGGACTGAATTCCTTACCACTGAATTTGTCTTCTCTTTTTCAGAAAGAGCTACCATATTTAGAGAATAGAATTTAGATGAGGTTAGTCTAAGAATCTGAGAACTCAGGTATGGTGCAGCCTAGGAAACCTCTAAGAGAATAAGTTAAGGAGGCTGAGGATAATGGCTCATTAGGTCTGGTCATGAGGAAGCTTCATTTCCAGTTCATTTACACATTTGTAAAATGAGTACACTCGGCCAGATTATCTTTCAGATTCTTTCTGCTCCAAAATTTTTAACCTACAAGTGGAAACCCTGTCTGCAGATAACAATTATCCAGGAAACTTTTGGAAAATGCCAATGCCCAGGTCCTGCCCAGACTAAATAAATCAAAGTATCTGGAGGATGAGGAGTGGTAAGCATCAATTTTTTGTTTCTTTTTAAAAAAAATTTTTTTGGGGCGCCTGGGTGGCTCAGTCGGTTAAGCATCCAACTTCGGCTCAGGTCATGATCTCGCAGTCCGTGAGTTCGAGCCCCGTGTGGGGCTTCTGTGCTGACAGCTCAGAGCCTGGAGCCTGTTTCAGATTCTGTGTCTCCCTCTCTCTGACCCTCCCCCGTTCATGCTCTGTCTTTCTCTGTCTCAAAATAAATAAACGTTAAAAAAAATTAAAAAAAATTTTTTTAATGTTTATTTATTTTTGAGAGAGAAAGAAAGAGAGAGACAGAGGGCGAGTGGGGAAGGGGCAGAGAGAGAAGGAGACACAGAATCTGAAGCAGGCTCCAGGCTCTGAGCTGTCAGCACAGAGCTCAACTCGGGGCTTGAACTCACAAACCGCGAGATCGTGACCTGAGCCGAAGTTGGATGCTCAACCAACGGAGCCACCCAGGAGCCCCTTTTGTTGTTTGCTCATAACTAGACCCAGGGACACATGCCCCACAGACCCCTCCCACAGTTTTTTAAATTAATAAACTTACTTTTTTTTTTTTCAACGTTTATTTATTTTTGGGACAGAGAGAGACAGAGCATGAACGGGGGAGGGGCAGAGAGAGAGGGAGACACAGAATCGGAAACCGGCTCCAGGCTCTGAGCCATCAGCCCAGAGCCTGACGCGGGGCTCGAACTCACGGACCGCGAGATCGTGACCTGGCTGAAGTTGGACGCTCAACCGACTGCGCCACCCAGGCGCCCCAATAAACTTACTTTTTAAGAGCAATTTTAGGTTCACAGCAAAACTGAGCAAAAAGTACAGAGTTCCTATATACACCCTGTCCAAAAAACCCACCAACTTCCCAACTATCAACCTTCTGATCAGAACGGTACATTAGTTGCAATCAATGAACTTAACATTGACACATCACTGTCACCCAAAGCCCATAGTTTGTTAGCGTTACAAGTGTCACTCTCGGAGTTATACATTCTATGAGTTTTGACAAACATTTAATCACATGTATCCACCGTAGTATCATACAGAATAGTATTATTGCTCTAAAACTCTTCTTTGCTCTGCCTATTCATGCAGCCCCACCCCCTGGCAATCACTGACTTTTTTTTTTTTTTTACATAGTTTTTTACTGTCTCCATAGTTTTACTGTCTCCATCCTTTTCCCGAGAATGTTGTTATCATACAACATGTGGCCTTTTCAGATTGGCTTCTTTCACTTAGTAATGTGCATTTAAGGTTTTTCCATGTCTTTATAGAGCTTGATGGCTCATTTCTTTTTAGTATATTGTCTGAATGTACCAGTTTATTGAGCCATTCACCTATGGAAGGACATCTTGATTGCTTCCAAGTGTTGGTAACTATGAATAAAGCTGCTATAAACATCTGTGTGCAGGTTTTTGTGGGGGCATAATTCTTAAACTCTTTTGAGTAAATACCAAGGGGCATGATTGCTGGATCATATGGTAAGAGTATGTCTAGGTTTGAAAGGAACAGCCAAACTGTCTTCCAAAGTGACTATACCATTTTGCGTTTCCACCAGCAATGAATGAGTTTCTGCTGCTCCATATCCTTGTCAGCACTTGGTGTTCTCCACATTTTGGATTTGGGGTATTCTTACAAGTGTGCAATGATATCTCATTGCTGTTTTAACTTGCAATTCCCTAATAGCATATGATGTTGAAAATGTTTTTCAGATGCTTACTTGTCATCTGGATATCTTTAGTGAGTTATCTATTCATGACTTTTGTATATTTTTTAATCAGGCCATTCTTTTTCATGTTGAATTTAAGAGTTCTTGAATATTCTGGGTAACAATCCAGTATCAGATGTGTCTCTTGGGAATATTTTCTTCCAGTCTGTGACTTGTCTTCCCATTGTCTTGACATTGATTTTTTTCAGAGCAGAAGTTTTTAATTGTAATAGAGTCTGTTTTATCAATTGTTTCTTTCATGGATTGTGTCTTTGGTGTAGTATATAAAAAGATGTTCTTTCCTTTACAATCTGTATACCTTTTATTTCCCTTTCTTGTCTTATTGCATTAGCTAGGACTTAGTAGTGGTGAGACATCCTTGCCTTCTTCCTGAACTTGGCAAAAAAAACCTTTCAGCTTCTCACCATTAAATAGAATGTTACCTACAGATGGGGCAATGGTTAAGCATCAGACTTTGGCTCAGGTCATGATTCATGGTTCATGGGTTTGAGCTCCACATCAGGCTCTGTGCTGACAGTGCAGAGCACTTGGAATTCTCTCTCTCTCTCCCTCTCTCTACCCCTCCCTCCTTCCCTCTCTCTCTCTCTCTCTGAAAATAAATAGACTAAAAAAAAAAAATGTTAGCTATAAGTGTTTGTAGATGTCCTTTATCAAGTTGAGGAAGTTCACCACTATTCCTAGTTTGCTGAGTTTTTATCATGAATAGATGTTGGATTTTATCAAATGCTTTTCCTGTATGTATTGATATAATCATGTGATTTTTCTTCATTAGTCAGTTGACACAGTAGATTAAATTAATTGATTTAAAAAATTTTGTTTAATGTTTATTCATTTTTGAAAGACAGGGAGAGACAGAGCATGAGCAGGGAGGTGCAGAGAGAGAGGGAGACACAGAATCTGAAGCAGGCTCCAGGCTCTGGGCTGTCAGCATAGAGCCTGACATGGGGCTCAAACTCACAAACTGCAAGATCATGACCTGAAGCAAAGTCAGATGCTTAACCAAGTCACCCAGGCGCCCCAATTAATTGATTTTTTAATGTTGAACCAGCCTTGCAGACTTGAAATAAATCCCAATGGCTGTTATGTAATTATTTTTATTCATTGTTGGATTTGATTTGCTAATATTTTGTTAAGGATTTTTGTATGTACCTATGTTCATGAGACAATGATCTGCAGTTTTCTTGTAAATTTTTTTTTGTCTGGTTTTGGTATTAGGGTAACGCTGGCCTTATAGAATGAATTAGAAGTAGTCTCCTTGCTTCTATCCTCTAAAAGAGACTGTTGAAAATTGGTATGCTTTCGTCCTTAAATATTTATTTATTTATTTTTTTAAATTTTTTTTTTCAACGTTTATTTATTTTTGCGACAGAGAGACACAGAGCATGAACGGGGGAGGGGCAGAGAGAGAGGGAGACACAGAATCGGAAACAGGCTCCAGGCTCTGAGCCATCAGCCCAGAGCCTGACGCGGGGCTCGAACTCACGGACCGCGAGATCGTGACCTGGCTGAAGTCGGACGCTTAACCGACTGCGCCACCCAGGCGCCCCCATCCTTAAATATTTAGTAGAATTTGCCAGTAAAGCCATCTGGGTCTGGTGCTTTCTGTTTTGGAAGGTTATTAATTATTGATTCAATTTCTTTAATAGATGTAGACTTATTCAGATTGTTCATTTCTTCTTATATAAATTCTATCGGATTGTATCTCTCAAAGAATTGGTTTATTTCACCTAGATTATCAAATTTGCAGGCAGAATTATGCTGTTCCTTAATATCTTCTTAATGTCTATGAAATCTAGTGATTTCATAGTGATATTCCCTTACATTTGACAATAGTAATTTGTGTCTTCTGTTTTTTTTTCTTAGTCTGACTAGAGGCTTATCAACTTTATTGATCTTTCCAAAGATCAACTAGCTTTTGGTTTACTGCATTTTCTCTACTGATTTCTTATTTTCAATGACACTAATTTCTTCTTTTTAAAAATTTTTTTTAATGTTTATTTATTTTGAGAGAGAGAGAGACAGTGTGAGCAGGGAAGGGGCAGAGAGAGAGGGAGACACAGAATCCAAAGCGGCTCCAAGCTCTGAACTGTCAGCACAGAGCCCAATGCTGGGCTTGAACTCATGAACCGTGACATTATGACCTGAGCTGAAGTCGGACACTTAACCAACTGAGCCACCCAGGTGCCCCATTCAATGGCATTGATTTCTAATGAAATTTTTATTATTTCTTTTCTTGCTTACTTTGGACTTAATTTGCTCTTTTTCTAGTATACTAAGGTGGAAGCTTAATGATTTCATATCTCTCTTCTTTTCTAATAAATGCACTCAATTAATGCAATAAATTTCCCTCTAAGGACTGCTTTCACTGCATCCCACAAGTTTTGGTAAGTTGTTTTTTCATTTTCATTTAGTTCAAAACATTTTTAAATTTCTCTTGAAATTTCTTTGATTCCTGTGTTATTTATAAGTGTGTTGTTTAACCTCTCACATATTTTGAGATTTTCCCAGCTATCTTTGTTATTAATTTGTAGTTCAATTATATTGTGTTCTGAAAACAGACACTGTATGATTTCTACTCTTTTAAATTAGCCAAAGGGTGCTTTATGGCCGAGAATGTGCTCTATCTTGGTGAATGTTCCATGTGAGCTTGAGAAGAATGTGTAATATGCTGTTGTTGGGTGAAATAATCTATAAATGTCAATTACATCCAGTTGATTAATGGTGCTGTTAAGTTTAACTATGTCCTTACTGATTTTCTGCCTGCTGGATCTATTTCTGATAGAGGGGTATTATAGTCTTCAACTATCATAGTGGATTCATCTATTTCTTCTTGCAATTCCATCATTTTTTGCCTCAAATATTTGATGCTCTATTACACATTAAGGATTGTTATATCCTCTTAGTGTATTTTATCAGTGCATAATGCCCCCTCTTTATCCCTGATAACTTTCTTTGCTCTGAAATCCACTCTGTCTGAAATTAACAGAGCTACTCCTCCTTTCTTTTGATTGTTAGCATGGTGTATTGTCCTCCATTCCTTTACTTTTGTTTTGTTTTATTTTTTTTTTGAGAGAGAGTATGTGGGCTAGTGGGTGGGAGGTGGGTCAGAAGGAGAGGGAGAGAGAGAATCTTAAGAAGGCTCCATGCCTAGCACAACCATGAGATCATGACCTGAAGCAAAATCAAGAGTCGGATGCTTAACTGACTGAGCTACTCAGGCACCCCTACTTTTAATCTATATGTATCTTTATACTTAAAGTGGGTTTTCTATAGGCAACATATAGTTGGGTCTTGTTTTTCAGTCCATCTGATAATCTGTCTTCTAATTGATGTACTTAGACCATTGACATACATAGACCATAAAGCATACATAAGAAATAGATAAGCATACATAATCAAATACATTGCTGCTATTATTTTGAACTGTTGTTAAATTAATGAATATGAAAAATAAGATCAAAGTAATTTTACCTTCACATACTCATTCTTCAGTGCTCTTCCTTTCTTTATATAAATCTGAGTTTCTGACCTATATCATTTTCCTTCTCTCTTGAGAACTTTTTTTTTAAAGATTTTATTTTTAAATAATCTCTACACCCAATGTGGGGCTCAAACCTACAACTCCAAGATCAAGAGTCGCATGCTATACCGACTGAGCCAGCTAGGAGACCCTGTCTAGAGAACTTTTTAAAAACATTTCTTGCAAGGCAGGTCTACTGGCAATAAATTCCCTCAATTTTTGTTTGTCTGAAAAAGCATGTCTCCTTCACTTCTCGAAGGATGATTTCACAGGGTACAGAATTTTGGGTTGGTAGGTTTTTTCCCTTAATAATTTAAATACTTCACTCTCTTCTTGCTTGCATCGTTTCCAAGATGACGAATATCATTTTTATCTTTGCTCCTCTATAGGTGAAACTTCTTTCCTCTCGCTTCTTTCATGGTGTTTTTGTTTTTGTTTTTTTTTCTTTATCTTTGATTTTCTGAAGTTTGAGTATGATTCTCTGAGCTTCCTGCATCTGTAGTTTGATTAATTTGGGGAAATTATCACTCATTATTATTTGAAATATCTCTTCTGTTCCTTTCTCTCATTTGTTATGAAGAACATATGGTGAACATCATGCATATGTTGCACCTTCTATAGTTGTCTCAGTTCTTGATAATCTGTTCTATTTTTTTTTTCACTCTTTTTGTTTGTTTGCTTTTCAGTTTTGTAAGTTTCTTTCGTCATGTCCACAAGCTCAGAGATTCTTTCTTTGGCCATGTCCAGTCAACTAATTGGCCCATCAAAGGCACTCTTCATTTCTGCTATGGTGTTTTTGACCTCTATAATTTCTTTTTCATTTTGTCTTAGAATTTCCATTTCTTTGCCTACATTATCCATCTGTTTTTGCATGTTGTCTACTTTTTCCACTAAAGCCCTCAGCATGTTAATTATAGATTTTTTATTTATTTAAAAAAATTTCTTTTCAGGTGCCTGGGTTGCTCAGTCAAGCAACCAACTTCAGGTCATGATCTCATGGTTTGTGGGTTCAAGCCCCACATTGGGCTCTGTGCTGACAGCCACCCAGGTACCCCAAACATAGATTTTTAAAAGTCCTGATCTGATACTTTTGACATCTCCACATATCTGACTCTGGTTTTGATGTTTGTTTAATCTCTTCAAACTGTGTTTTTGCCATTTAGTATGCCTTGTTATTTTTAATTGAAAGGTAGACACAATATACTGGGTTAGGGGGACTGCAGTAAATAGGTCTTTGGGGATGTGACAGTAAGGTGTGGGGGAAGTATTCCACAGTCCTATGATTAGGTCTCAATCTTTTGGTGAGCTTGTCTATCTGGTCTATGACCCTCACTGGTGCTTCTCAATTCCCATTCCCTGCCCTTAGGTAGGACAGTATGACTACAGCTGGCTGGAGTTGGGTATCTTCCTTCCTCCAGGGAGGTTAGGCCCTGGTAAAATAGTTTCTCCTTAGGGCAGGCCTTGTTAAGAAGAATAGACTGCTCTGGAATTTTTCACAGTGGTTCCCTTCTCTTCCCCTCGATGAAAGCACAAGGGGATTTTCCTCCAGTATTCACTGTGAGGACTTGGTAGGGCTCCTAGAAGTAAAACACAAATGTGGGAGGGCTCCTTTATAAGTGAGTCCCCTGAAGTTTTTGTTTTGTTTTATTGAGATATAATTGACTTACAATATTGTCGATTTGATATATTTATATGCTGCAATCTGATTACCACCATAGAGTTAGCTAACACCTCTATTATGTCACATAATTATCATTTTTTGTGCGTGTGTGGTGATAACAATTAAGATCTAGTCTTCTTAGCAACTTTGAAGTTTATAATACAGTATTGTTAGCTATAATCACTACATCGTGCATTATGTCTCCCACTGAAGTTTTTAAGTCTCAGACTTGTTCACATTGAGCCTCAATTACAGTTTAGGTTATCCTATGCTGGCACTGGTTCCTATGGAAGTTTCTGCTCCAGTATGTTTTGTTTTAAAATGAACCATACTTAAGTATAATTCGTATACAACATAATGTACCCATTTTAAGTGAACAGTCCCATGAGTGTTGACAAATATATACACTGGTATAACCTCCACCATTTTGCCTCAGTTATTATTGTTTTGTTTTGTTTTGCTTATTTGAGAGAGTGAGAGAGAAAGAGAGAGAGGGGGAGAGAGAGAGAGAGAGAGAGAGAGAGAGAGAGAGAGAATCTTAAGCAGGCTGCATGCTCAGCACAGAGTGTGACACGGGGCTCAATCTCACAACCGCAAGATCATGACCTGAGCCAAAATCAAGAGCTGGACGCTTCACTGACTGAGCCACCCAGGCACCCCTTGCCTCAATTAGTTTATTCCATTATTTCTGTGTCATAGTTTCTTCACATCTTTTGTTCCTAGATGGAATACCTGTAAACACCACTCTACCACAGGGGTCTCAATTTGCTGACTGCTCATGTCATAAAATCAGGCTCAAAATGGAGATAGAAACTTTATTTAATTAATCAAGTAATTTATCTATCCTTCATATATCTATTGAGCCTGTATCATTTCCCATAGCTGGTTCCTCCCTTTCTCTCAACTTTAGCTGCCCTTGGACTGTAAGGACCTCTTTCCTCTCTCTGTAAGGAAGGTAGTAGCCTCTTCTCCTATTAGGCCAGGCTCTTTATCATGCCCTTGGCACATCCATGCTTGTTCTCTGTCTTCAAGCTCCCTTATCTCCCTTATGTCCTACCCTTTGCACCATTTAAGTCCTAATTCAAATCCTACCTCCACCACAAAGCCTTCCTCCCCTAGCTAGATTTTATTTCTCTTACTTCTACCAGGCACTTCAGGACATAGTCATGCTCCCAATACCCTCAGAGCTCACCTTGCTTTAGTTGTTTTAAATAATCAAATTCACTTAAATATGGAATCAGTTGACAGCTTTCTTTGAAGTGGAGATAATGCTAGGTTCTGGGCAATAGAGTGGTAACTAAGACACAAAACAGATATGTTTCTTGCCTTTATATAACACACTCTAAACAAGTGTAATAAGCTCCACTCAAGGTAACAGGGCTTCTGGTTGTTGGGGAAAACACTGTCAAGGGAATTAGTTATTTCTGATATACACATCCATCTCTGCAAGAACACCATAGCTTTTGGAATACCAGCTGGGGGGAGTTCACACTTCTGAGTATCTCCTGCAGTTCACATATACCATATGATCAAATATTTACTGGATGCAACCAAACTCATGAGACAGGTACCATTGGGAAGGTATGGGGTCATTACAGGGGGCAATTTAGCATCCTCCAACACCACGCATTTTTTTTTCTCCATTTTCTCCTCTTTCCTTTCCACTTCATTGTCTCCTTCCTTCTCTGTTACTTGTCTCATTTCCAGTCTTTGCTGGCCTAACCCTGGACCAGCCTGGGGCCCAGGGTATTCTGGTCATTGCTTAGCTATGTACTCCCTTATCTTTTCATCACCCTTTATTTCTTAGCTCATCCCATCTGGAGAGAAAGTGGAGACCTAAGGGTTTTTACCTTGGCTACCCATGAGAATCACCTGAAAAGCTGATGTTTAGTTCCCCCTCTTCTCATATCTAGTTGATTGACTTGAGGTGAGGTCTTGGTATGACTAGGTCTTAAAGCTCCCCAAGTGATTCAAATGCGCAGCCAGACTGAGAACCACCAGGACAGATTAAGGATTTCAAAGCCTCCACCTTCTCAGATGAAGGTGATGGCCCCCGGAGATAACCATGGAACTTGGCATGTGCCAACAGTGGCACTGCTTGCACTAGGGGTGGGGTAAGGACAGATGCTTCATATCTCTAGCATCTCAGCTCCGGAATGACTGCCACTGACAAAGTTAAGCCAGCACCCTAGGGAAGGCAGGGAGAAGAGAAATTTGTTAATAGATGAATGCTCAGAGCAAGGAGGCAGACTGCCCTATAAAACAGGAATCATGTTGTCTTGATGGGGCCAAGGGAAGAGGAGAAGAGGCAGTACCTGAAAAGTAGCTGGCATAGGATTAACTCTCAATAAATGTCAGTTTTTATGGTGATATAGTGTTTTTATTTAAACTATTTACACAAGAAGGAGCAGTAAAATTAGTTCCATTTTAAAGATGGGAAATAGCAGTTTAGAGAGATTACATAACTTCCCTGCCTTTCCATCCCCTACCCCACCCCCACAGGCCAGCTTTCTGTGCAAGTCAACTCACTGCATCATAGCATGTAATGGCTAAGATGTGAGTGCTCAAACTTGACTGCAAAGATTATTCACCACAAAATCTGCAACAGGGTAGGGAACCTCTGAATTTCAGTTTCCTTATCTGCAAAAAGAGGGTTAGATTCCATGCTTTCTGGGTTTCCTTTCAGTATAAGTCTACGATTAACCCAGGAGATGTGTCCTGGGACTTGGCATTCTATAGCACGGTGCTGAAGAATGTCAGCTTCTCAACTGATGTCCCATGGCCCACTAGTGGGCTTCAGATGGGTAACAGATGTGCTGAGTATCAACCCCTTGGGTTCCTGGGGCAATAGAACTCCAGGGCTGGCTGCATTCAACCACAAATACCTTTATCTCTCTATCCCCATATGGGATACAAATATCTTTTCCTGTCATTTTCTACATGTGTCAATAGGAAAAAGGCTGAGAAGCACTAAACCCAATTACTCATTTGGTGTTGAGTGGGAGGCTGGATTTAGTCCCTACACCCAGGAGAGGTTGGGGATACTCTCTTCTTGTTGCCTCCAGCTGCCCCCTTTCAGACACCACGGACCCACTGGCTTGGTGCTTTCTCAGTAGTTTCTGGCCTACAAAGCCATCTGGAAAGGGATAAAAGATAGAAATATCTTAACACAACAGGCCTTGGAGAAAGTGGCAGCCTCAAGGCCCCGCCCTCTGTGCAGAGAAAGCCTCGTCCTAGGCCTTCCCAGCAGCTGAGGCAGAGGCAGGAATGTACCCGGGAGCAGACCTGGAGGGCTGTGCCCACGGCTCCCTGCAAGGAGACTTAGAACTCCCCGCAGGCGGCCAGGCCCAGCTGCCTCTGCCCAGCCACAGCTGCTGGCAGGGAGTCTCCAGGTCTAAAATTAGCCTCCAGCTCTCCACCCAGGCAGTTCCACCACTCACTCTGGCAGACGAGGCCCTGCGGTGAGGTAATGACTGGGAGCCTGTCTGCCCCAGGACAACGAGGGGTTAGGGGAAGGCAGCACAGAGCAAAGTCCAGCTTTCCCATCATGGTCAGCCTCTGGCTAGAATTGGGAAAATGGGGGAAGCAAGGGCATCTGTGTATGTGGGACTTGACTTTTTGCTTTGCTTCTGCTTTTCTTCCATGTCTGGACCTAAGGGGTACACTCTTAACTCAAGGTGCACCAAGGAAAGG
The DNA here is from genome assembly GCF_007474595.2 of Lynx canadensis. NCBI lineage: Eukaryota > Metazoa > Chordata > Mammalia > Carnivora > Felidae > Lynx > Lynx canadensis. The sequence goes on from NC_044309.1 coordinate 37,158,577, forward strand.
AAAGCAAACTTCCTGAGAGTTTAAGATATGTCAGGTTTTCAATTTGCCACAACAACCTTGTAAGGTCAGGATCATTATTCCCACTATATGGAACACAAGGATGCTCATCAAATTAGTTGACCTAAGTCAGTGACCCTGTGAGGAAGAATCTAGAAGTATCAGCCCTCTTCTTTTAGAGGGGAAGTCTGCTTCCTAGAGGGGCACCTCCAGGGAGAGCTGCCTCCCTGAGGCAGAGCCTGAGCCCATGACTCACTGACCCCCATCTGTAGTTCCTCAGCTTCTGATGGTCTGGTCAGGAAACCTGTGGTTGGAGCTGCCAAAATAAGCAGCCAACTCTTTGGCCAATTCCTGGGCACAAGTTCCTCCCACCCCTGGGCTGAGGTGGGGAGGCAGGGGGTCGGCAGCTCAGAAGTACACAGGAAGAGTGGGTAGGAGGGCTATGGGAAGGATAGGTCAATAGGGCCTGTGGAATTGGTCCATGGTCAATAGGGCCTGTGGAAATGCCCCCCAAAGTCACTAAGCCTCTCCAATCAAAGGCGTCCCTGAGACCCTAACGATCATTATCCCAGAATGATCATTACTCAGGGCTCATACCCCAACCTGTCCTTCACTGTCCCCATTGATGGAACCTGTCCTTCTCAAGTGAGGGGGGAGGAGTGAATGCTGGAGGGGGAAAGTGGCAGAGGGCAGCAGTCTCTGGGATAAGAGCTGGGCCCAGGGCCCAACTCCCAGTCCTGTTTGAATGAGAAGGCAAGGTCCCACAGCTAGTAAGAGACTGGAGCCAGGATTTGAATCCAGGCATCTCTCTGAATCTCTTTTTTCCAATCTTTCTCTAGCCACTTCCAGCACAGAATCCTCAGTACTGGTGCAAATACCTTTCTTTGGGAATAATGTTGGAGCCAGAGGGGACCTCAAGCACAAAGTGACCAAGCCTTCTCATTTACAAATAAGAAAACCATGGCCCAGAGGGCAGAATTGACTTGTTCAAAGTCACAGAACCAGTTCATATCAGAACCAAGATGGAAATCCAGATCCCCAGACTCCCAGCCCAGGGCTCTTAGCCCTAACCATATGCCTAAAAGAAAAAGACCTCCAAGTTCTCTTCTGGCCCAAATACTCTATGATTCTATAACCTGGCTTCTACTTTCCCCCTTCTGTTATAACAGACCTCAACTGATCGTGCAACTCACCAGTGACTATCCCTGCTCCTTAGCCAAACATGCTGGTTTCCTCTCAGGTTTCATTCTTCTGGACCTTTTATCTACACCTGACACATTTGCTCACCTTTTTCCTTATCAAGACTCCTTAGAAGAAAGAGCCCCTCCTCCACATTTCCCTAATTGTTCATTTTCTCTCCCTCACTCACTAGTTGTAGGCAGCCAACTGTCCCCCTCTCCTTGCACTGCTAATGACCAGATTCCCAGGGCTGCTCTCCCTACCCCAGCTTTGGCAGTGCAAGGAACATCAGCTTGCTGGTCAGGGGAGGGCTCTTGGGCAAGGTAGAACAGTGACACCGGCAAAGCCATAGCCATGAAACAAAATACCCCCTGCAAGAGTTAAGTTACTCAAAGAGAGATTCTAGACTGCATACCGAGGCCTGCTGAGCTTCTGGGCCATCCCGAAGCCATGACTTAGAACCAAGAGCCCGCACACCTGAGTGAGCTTCCTTCCTCAGTGGACTTAGTAGGTTTGTATGTACTTCTTGCCACCTCTTGCCTTTGTTTCTCCCCATACAAAGTAGGTAGCAGGCTCTACCTTCTGTGTTCTGAGTGAACTCGAGGACTCATCATGCTGGGTGTGTGTCAGTTTGCCACCCCCCTCGCTCCATATGCATCCTTAGGCTGTGGCAGAGGACACCTTCCCAGACAGTTTGGAAAAAGAGCAATCTTCCTTCAAGGAGAAGCAAACAACCTCTGATCTAAAATGTGGCTGCGACCAAAGTTTCTCCAAGTTCTCAGGCGAAAAGTTCCTTGTGAAAACAAGGTACTATTGTTCTCCCTTCGCCTTCTGCTCCTTCCCTTACATGACTGGATCACGAAAACCCTGCCAGCTGGGGAAAGTGTTCACTACTCTGGAACTTTCCAAACCTTATTAGAGATATAAAGGGGCAGAAAAATATAGAAAAAAACAACCCTTTCTTGAGGACTTTTTTTTTTTTGGTTTTAGAAGAAACTACTTTGGAGTTTTTTTCTCCTGCCTCTCAGACTTTCCAATTTCTAAATATACCAAGCATAATCATTTTGAGCAAACCAAGTTATGGGCAATATATGTTTATCTCATTAAACTAACAGAAAACGACTTCAGATTTGTAAGGGGAACTACAATTTTTTATAATTGTTTCCCTAAAAATATTACAATATATTGCCATTTCCCAGAAATTGAACCTCCCTATTTTTTGTATCAAGTCCCTTAGGCACTTTATGCTCATTTCTATCTCTCAAAGTGGTAAATACCGACTTCCACCTTAATACCTCTTACTTTGACAAGTGTTTTCCCATGACAGACAGGTGGTATTTCCTGAGAAATGTAATTAAAGCTTCACTATTGTAGAATGTCCCTTATGCAAATATTTTTCTAACTTTCAGGCATCAAAGATGGAATTCTTAAACAACATGTTAAATCAAGCTTGAATATTAATTTTTCACCTCCTCTCTGTAGGCTTCCAAACATGTTCTGAACCCACTTATTACTACCTCTGCAATTTTTCTTCAATTTGTCATCCATTTCATCTTTTACCCCCATATAGAATTGCAGTAGTGGACTTCCATCTGCTAACTAAAACTAGGATTATGAAAACATCAGCCCTCATCAGCTTGTATCTTTCTCCAGAGATGAGAATAAAGGAGATGACATTTTTAAAAAATATGTACTTTGCTAACAAAGGATCTCACGATTTGTGTGTTTCAAGACTCTTCTGATTTAAAATCAACTTCATCTATTCCTATTCTCCATCCCTTCTCAACTCCAGGGGGTAAGATAGGAAATCATAACTCCACTTGCTTTTTTTAAATTTATTTTAATGTTTATTTACTTTTGAGAAAGAGCATGTGAGCAACAGAGGGGCAGAGAGAGAGAGGGACAGAGGATTTGAAGTGGGTTCTGCACCAACAGCAAAGAGCTGATGTGGGGCTCAAACTCAGGAACCATGAGATCACGACCTGAGCCAGAGTCAGGCACTTAACCCACTGAGCCACCCAGGTGCCTCCACCTGCTTGCTTTTTTTTTTTTTTTTTTTTTTAAAGAGGCTTTCCACTTCTTTACTAGAATGGGCTGATCTGAGGATGAGAGGGTATGGGGAACAAAGGAACCTGCTGGACTAAGAAATGTTGCATCTTGGCCTGCCCTTTGCAATATGAGAATTCAACACCAACAAGAACTTCTTTGCAGGCTTCGCTCAGGTATCAATCTTGATGCAGGGTGTCACTGGAGAAATTTCAGAAAGCCCACAAGTCACCCCCAACAGCAGCTGAGTTGGGCACATGCTCCACCCCCAGCCAGGTGACAATAACTTCAGCTCATTCACCGGCAAGAAAAGCTAAAGCAGACTTGAGAATGAGTTATATGCCTGCTTTGTACACTGTCAGATCGGTTGGATAGGTAGGAAAAAAGACCTCATGAAACTCAAACATTACAAAAAGCACTTTCCTTAAACAAAAAGGGAATGAGTAAAGGCGTGGTGTGCTGTAAAGAGCACTGCTCGGGCATCAGGGGTTCTGGGCCCGGCACTACTCTCCAGGCAGGTTGCTTAAAACTCTTTGGGGCACCTGGGTGGCGCAGTCGGTTAAGCGTCCGACTTCAGCCAGGTCACGATCTCGCGGACCGTGAGTTCGAGCCCCGCGTCGGGCTCTGGGCTGATGGCTCAGAGCCTGGAGCCTGTTTCCGATTCTGTGTCTCCCTCTCTCTCTGCCCCTCCCCCGTTCATGCTCTGTCTCTCTCTGTCCCAAAAATAAATAAACGTTGAAAAAAAAAAAAAATTTAAAACTCTCCAGGCCTTGGGGCACCTGGGTGGCGCAGTCGGTTGAGCGTCCAACTTCAGCCAGGTCACGATCTCGCGGTCCGTGAGTTCGAGCCCCGCGTCAGGCTCTGGGCTGATGGCTCAGAGCCTGGAGCCTGTTTCCGATTCTGTGTCTCCCTCTCTCTCTGCCCCTCCCCCGTTCATGCTCTGTCTCTCTCTGTCCCAAAAATAAATAAACGTTGAAAAAAAAAAAAAAAAAACAAAACTCTCCAGGCCTTAAATTCTGCATCGGTGAAATAAGGAGGTCGGGCAAACAGGTTACACTTTAAGAGGCAACTCAAATCACTTCATAGTCACTGTCTGCTGAGCTGTATTGAGAAAGATCTTGAGACCTTATTTTGGCTCAGTGGAAGAATTACATGCTCTCTTCAAAATGTCTGCCATCGGCCTGGAATAAGAAATGCAGGGGGTGCCTGGGTGGCTCAGTGGGTTGAGTGTCTGACTTCAGCTCAGGTCATGATCTCACACTCCGTGAGTTCAAGCCCCGCATCAGGCTCTGTGCTGACAGTTCAGATCCCAGAGCCTGCTTCAGATTCTATGTCTCCCTCTCTCTCTGCCCCTCCCCTGCTCATGCTCTGTCTCTCTCTGTCTCAAAGATAAATAAAAACATTTAAAAAAGAAAGAAAGAAAGAAAGAAAGAAAGAAAGAAAGAAAGAAAGAAAGAAAGAAATGCAAGTATTTTTCATCTCAGAATTTAAAAATCTCCAAGATCCATTCCTGTCCTGGAATCCTCTAGGATATATGAAAGACAGCTCCTAAAAACCAATCAAATGAGAAACAAAGGGGCTTTAAAACTGACGAAATGATTTAAAAAAATAGTAATTTAAAAAATGACAATAAAAAATGATTTAAAAATAGTAATTTAAAAAATAATGACAATAAAATGATTTAAAAGTAATAATTTAAAAAATAGTGACGGGGCGCCTGGGTGGCGCAGTCGGTTAAGCGTCCGACTTCAGCCAGGTCACGATCTCGCGGTCCGGGAGTTCGAGCCCCGCGTCGGGCTCTGGGCTGATGGCTCAGAGCCTGGAGCCTGTTTCCGATTCTGTGTCTCCCTCTCTCTCTGCCCCTCCCCCGTTCATGCTCTGTCTCTCTCTGTCCCCAAAATAAATAAACGTTGAAAAAAAAATTTAAAAAAAAAAATAGTGACAATAAAAAATTATTTTAAATTTATGTATGTATTTAGAGAGAGAGAGAGAGAGAGCATGAGCTGGGGAGGGGCAGAGAGAGAGGAACACAGAGAATCCCATGCAGGCTCCGCACTGTCAGCGCAGAGCCCAACACAGGGCTCAAACCCTTGAACTGTGAGATCACGACCTGGGCAGAAATCAAGAGTTGGAAGCTTAACAGAGTAAGCCACCTAGGTGCCACTAGAAGCTAACATTTATTAAACATTATGTATCCAGAACTGTTCTAAGTACTTTCTATGTATTATTTCACTAAACTGCCACAACAAAATCCCAATGAGGTAGAACAATTAATATTCCCATTTTACAGATAAGTAACTGGGGCATATTGAGGCTCAGTAACCTGTTTACTAAAGCACAGCTTACTGAGAATTGGAGCTAGCATTCAAATTCCAGTAGACTGACTTCAGAGAGTTGCTCTTCACCACTATGCTACGATGAAGGAAGAAAAGGAGGAATAAAGACCCTGGCAGATGCATGGAAGACACAACAGCAACCTCAAAAGTTAAGGTAGAAAGGATGGCTGTGTCCATATGGAGGAAACATGGGCACAATGAAGCCTGTGCCAAGTCAATCCAAGTTCACTACCTGCCTCTTCCAAGCACTCTACTAATGCTTGTGAGCAGGATGAAGCAGATTGCCATGACCAGATTCTTTGGAGCCATCATTGGCTTCTCTAACAACCCTAGTGGGAGTACATAAGACCAACCCAGATAAAGTAGAAATAAAAGAAAATATTTAAAATAACCAAAGAAAATATCAACTTTGAGTTTCAGACAACTTAAGTGCAAGAGAATTTCCAAAAATGGTTAAGGTCGACTGGCACGGAAGTAAGAAAGCCTTCAGGGAATAGATGGGGTTAAAAGCACGGGTAGAGCTTTGAAAAAGCAAGCATAAGGAATATCATGAGACTGGACAGCAGCATTCAAGAGTCTGGAAGAAGACCAGCTCAAGACGGAGGAGACACCAACTCTGGTTCTCCAAGGACAAGAAGTGACAGTGAAGCTATTGCTCTCTGGACAGTTACTTCCAGAGTTTATACACGCTGTTCTCTATCTCTTACCAGTGGGACTGCTTCCTGACTCTCTTTCTCCCACCTAACATCCGTCCCCTGTAACTACAGTAAAGGGATTTAATTGGAAGGACATCCCCAAATCAATCAAACTCTGGGAAGTTACCATGTACCAGGTAGTGGACAAAGCACTCAAACAGAATTCTTGGCTAGGGACCCACGGATAGGTGTCAGGGGCCTGTGTACCTCCCCAAAATAGCATGCAAAACATACGAGGGGGCAGGCAAATTTCTGGGGAGAGGATCCACACTTTCTTCATCAGATTCTACAAAGTATGTGAGCCACAAAAGGTTAAAAAACTCTGCACTAGGGAGACAACGGGGAGAAAATGCCCAGGTCCAGCACTCTAGAAATTCACTATCCCATGGGGGAGACAAACACAGACATAAATAACTCTGATGCAAGGCAGACTTTGATAAGTGCACTAATGGAGGTTAAAAAAAAAAAAAAAAGCCATGAGGGAAGGGGAACAGGAGGGGAACAGAGGTTGATTCCAATTGCACTGTGGATAGGACATCCTCTCCCAGATCCTGGTTTTGGGATCCAAGTTTGTCCTGAGGAAAACCAACCACTACTACTTCTCCTCAGGCCCAGACAGAGCCTTTGACTAGCCCCTCTTTCTCAGGTACTCCCTGTGGAAAACTGAGTCTAAGGCTGACTCTATTCCTGCCAGGGAGGTGAAAGAAGGACATTGTTTTCAGGACAATGGGAGGCAGTAGGAAGAAGATGCTCAACCTGAGAATGAGCAATGACTCCCTTCTACATTTTTCCCTCTTTAACCCAGTTCCCATTCTCTAAATTCCTGAGGTACTCACTCATTTTGTGTTCAAGCATGTCCTCTACCCCTAGTTGTCTATTTTAGGTAAGTCATTTCTCAGAGCACTCCCTCATTCTCCAAGCTCGTCTTTTCTCTCACCTCTGTGCCCAGAAATTTTGTGCCATTACCATGTTTCATTTTCTTCCAAGAACTAATCACCATCTGAAATTCTTTTGTTGATTTATGTGTTTATTATCTGTCCTTTTTTCATGAAATGTAAGCTCAATGACAGCAAAGGCTTTGAATTTCTGGTTCCCTTCAATATTCTAATACCTAGAACATTGTCTGGCACATATGAAGGGTGCAATAAATATCTGTGGAATGAATGTCTCCTGTTCCACTGTATTCTCCTGCAGGACCAGCACAATATCATAGCCCCAGAGAGGAGAATGTACGGAGAAATGAAAGTACTTTTTACTCATGAGAACATCTTTTGAGGTGCTGATTGTGCAGGGCCACCCTTAAAATGATCAAGGCAGTGTAGCCAGAGAACCTCATGTGAAACCTACAACCCAACATTCTGTCACCTTCTACATCAATTTTACCACCAAATTCCGTCACTTTTTTGACAGGTCTCAACTATTTGAGGTCACCCTTCTCAGCTAGACACTCACTGCCCATACTTTAGGTTGCTGTGATAACTACCTGAGTGGTCCCTCTATTTCTAAGGCATCCTGCAAACTTCCAACAGTTTAATCTACCTATAATCATAGTTCCTAGGACATAAAAGGTATTCAACAAATGTCTGAAGGATCAAAGTAAAATCAGTGGATGAAAATAATAAAACACTGTGTTCATCACATCAAATCCCTGCTTTAAAAAATCTAGGGGCGCTTGGGTGGCTCAGTCAGTTGAGCGTCCGACTTCAGCTCAGGTCTTGATCTCACAGTTTGTGAGTTCAAGCCCTGCGTTATGCCCTGTGCTGACAGCTCAGAGCCTGGAGCCTGCTTCGGATTCTGTATCTCTCTCTTTCTCTCTGCCCTTCCCCTACTCGTGCTCTGTCTCTCAAAATAAACATTAAAAAAATTAAATTAAAAAAATCTATGTTGCTCCCCATCAAGTCCAAACTCAGCAGCCTGGCACATGAGACTCCAGTCATGTCACAACCGCTGTACCCACCTCATCTCCTTTTACCGTGTGAGCCTCTGTGCTACAGGATTACCTTTGCTTGTACATACAACTCCCAATAATTACAGGCTATTGGGGCTGGAACTGGTCTTAAAAATTCAAGCCAAAGGACTCCTCTTTGGGAAATACAGTAAAATACTAAGAAATGGTGGACAAAATATGACAAACTTCTTTTTATTTACATAGTGAAGCATCCCATAAAGTAAGAGAAATCTCCAGGGGCCAAAAAATGAAGAACTGAGGGGTGCCTGGCTTGTCCGGTCAGTAGAGCATCTGACTCTTGATCTTGGGGTCGTGAGTTCAAGCCCCATGTTGGGCATAGAGTTTACTTAAAAAAAAAAAAAAAAAAAAAAAAAAAGAACTCAACATCAGAGCAGCAAGCAGATACTAACACTCTGGCAGCTTCTTAGTTTGGGGCAACCAACAACTTTAGATAATACATTATAAAAAATAAATTTGTTTTGGGGTGCCTGGGTGGCTCAGTCAGTTGAGTGTCTGACTTCGGCTCAGGTCATGATCTCGCAGTCTGTGAGTTCGAGCCCCGCATCGGGCTCTGTGCTGACAGCTCAGAGCCTGGAGCCTGCTTCTGATTCTGTGTCTCCCTCTCTCTCTCTGCCCCTCCCCAGCTCATGCTCTGCTCTCTCTCTCTCTCTGTCAAGAATAAATAAACATTAAAAAAAATTTTGTTTTAAGTTATTAAAACTGGAAGAATATAGTATTTAAATAGCATTTTAAAAGGAACTTGAAATAGAACCAAATAAAACTTACAGCTTTGAAAAATATAGTCATTGAATCAACTGAGAAAATGGGGTAATGCCTCCCTCTCGATTTCTCTTCCAAATTTTCTACCCTTCACTGGGCCTGTGTGGTTTCCCCTGCCTTCCCCTGGAAGTTGTTCACCTGAGATCTCCCCATCATCCTCTCCCTTTTTCCAGCCCCTCAACTCAGCCAAAACAAAAAAAGACAACCAAAAATTGAGACGCTCCATTAACACTTTGTCCCTGGTTCATGAGGGAATCCTCAATGTCCTCATTCTTCCTGCCAATCTTTGACTCAGAGGTGGTGGTGAGCGGAGTTAGGAGACCAGCTGTTTGGTGAGGGGAGGGTGTGCATGTGCACATGCCTGCATGCATCCATTTGAACCCAGGGTTGGCAGGCAGGGTGGAAAGGAGTGGATCAGGGGATTTGTAAGAAGATCTCAGCAGAGAGGCCTTTAATCTTTGAGGCAACTGCTTGTGTGGAGACCATGTTGTCAGAAATGACCTTGGAGACCAAGTAGCCAATAGCACTGGGATAGCTGCCACCTCTTAGTTCAGGCAACTGAGTCATGGAAGGTCAGGGCCAGAATGTCCCTTTGACCCCTTGGTGACACCAGAGAAGTTCCAAACCTACTCCTGAAAGAGGCATCTCCTTCCAAAGATTATGAAACTGAAGTCCTCTAAAAGAAAAGGCACTTGGCCAAGGACCCTCGATAAGTCAGTTACAGAGCCAGGATTTAAACTATGATAACTGCCCAATGTTCCTGCCTTCCAGTCCTAGAAATCCTGAGTGCTACTCAGGGGCATGCAGCAGAGTGACAGGCTACTACTGCCAACTGCAGAGCTTGTGTACCCTGACCATCCCCGACAGATCTCTCATTCTCAGCAAAATCCTGGACTTCTAGCCCACCCCTCCCACCCCCTAATGCAAATCTTTGCCAGGGATGGGGATAGAAAGATGGAGGCAGTGCCGAAGAAAAATAAGGGTGACTAAAAAATATGTATTTGCTGGCAGGTGCTGAACATGGATGGCCTGGGGACTGATGAGGACTGGGCACAGCTGGGACACGGACTGAGATGCTGAAGAAACACTGGCAAAGGGCTAGTTGAGGAATGTATCTATCCATTCCTGCCTGCCCAGCCATTTTCTAATTCCTACCTGACTGTAAACACTCAGGGGAAGTGATGGGACCAAACATTCATTGAGCTCTTAATATGTACAAGGCTTATGTTAAATCCAACTGGGCACCTAATATGTGCTGGGCTCACTAAATCTTATTTAGTCATAAGAAAATCTCTACAGGGAAGGCATTATTGCCCCCGTTGCCCAGATGAAGCATCTGGGGCTTGAAAAGGACTAAGTACCTTATGCAAAGTCCTGCAACTAGTGAGTAACAGAGCTTGGATTTGAGCCCTGCCTCGTCTTCAAAGTCCATAATTTTTTCCAGGAACTATCAATGCTTTCTACCCCACTCAGTCCCCTACAAGAAAGTAAATGCTCCATAAACATTTCAGGTTTTAAAATGAATCACCGCTGCAGCCATTCAACATTGGGAAAATAAATAAAAATTGAAAAATACAAAAAAAATTGAAAAATACACATCACTCGATTTCTGGTTATTTACGTATCAAATCCTTGGTCTGTTTGGAATGTCATTTCTCTGTAACCACCCCACCTTTCTGTCTCTTTTTCCCTTCCTTGGGCCCTCTTCCCAGGTCTTGATACCACAAAGCACAATTCAACCTGCTATGGAGTAGGAGGCATGTATAGCCTCTGCTAAGCACCACAAGAACACAGTTTAAAAGAAGAAATTAGGGGCGCCTGGGTGGCTCAGTTGGTTGAGCATCCGACTTTGGCTCAGGTCATGATCTCACAGTTCGTGTTTGAGCCCCATGTCAGGCTTTGCGCTGACAGCACAGAGCCTGGAGCCTGCTTCAGATTCTGTGTTTCCCTCTCTCTCTGCCCCTTCCCTGCTCACGCATGCACGCACTCTTTCTCAAAAATAAACATAAATGAATGAATGAATGAATGAATGAATGAAACTGGTAGAGGAGGCAGATAACATCTCTTTCTCATCTGTTAGTAAAGGGGCTGGATCTCTGATGGTTGTGACTTTATACATCCATAAGCCACCTGTCTGGGCAGTGGCCACAGGTCTTCATGTGTATGGTCTCACCATTGGTCCAGCAGGGTGGGCATACAAGCTTGAGGTTCCTGGCCTTGTTGACCAGTCTCCTCAGTTGCTTTATCAGTAGTGATAGGGTGCCCCAAGCTTTATTGAATTTTCCTTGTATTTCTGTCACTATTTTTCACTGACACTGGCTAAGGCCCCAACATCTGTCAGTATATTCTAAGCTTTTAACGATACTCATAAAGAGGTGAGAATTTATTTCTGAATGTCATTCAACTTTTCAGCACCTAAATAAGCTAAAGACAAAAATAAAAAAAAGATCAGGAAAATTATTTTTTGGCTTTTTTATCTAGAATTCTTGTTTAAGGTATTCCAGAATCCAGCCTCTGGTTATCACAGCTTATTATACTTTATTTTTTTCTTTTCAACAATCTCTAGATCAAAGTAGTGGGATTACAGGTGATTTTTAATTTCTTCTTCATGTTTTTATATATACCACAGCACTTATATTGATTTCTTTTATGTCTTTGCTTCAGAAAAAGTTAAAGTGGTTTACAAGGATCATAGAATATAAGATGACATAAACTAGAAGTCATTGTGGGGTGAAAAGAAAAAATAAAGGTATAGGCATAAAATTGATACTAAAAGGCAGGTCACAAAGCCTTTTACACTTTTTTCAGGCGAACTAAAAATTGAATTCTAAAGTCTTCTAGTAACCAACACAAAGGAAAATACCTGGTGGTTATACAATTTATATGGACAATAAAAAAAATTGCTCAAAAGAAACATAGCTATTTCTCTCTCTCTTTTTTTAGATTTTATTTTTTGGGCATCTGGGTGGCTCAGTCAGTTCAGCACCTGACTTCAGCTCAGGTCATGATCTGGCCGCGGTTCTCAAGTTTGAGCCCCACATGGGCTCTATTGTTAGTGGCAGAGCCTGCTTCAGACCCTCTGTCTCTGCTCTCTGCTCCTGCCCTACCAGTGCATGCACGCTCTCTCTCTCAAAGGTAAATAAACATTAAAAAAAAAAAAAAGAGTTGGGGAGACTGAGTGCTCAGTCAGTTAAGCGTCCGACTTTAGCTCAGGTCATAATCTCATGTTTCGTGAGTTCAAGCCCTGCATCAGCCTCTACACTGACAGTGCAGAGCCTGCTTGGGATACTCTCTCTCTCCCTCTCTCTATATCCCTCCCCCACTGACACCCTTTCTCTCGTTCTCAAAATAAATAAATAAATAAACTTAAAAATGTATATTTTTTATTTTTAAGTAATTTCTCCACCCAACCTGGGGCTCGAACCCACAACCCCTAGATCAAGGGTCACATACTCCACTGACTGAGCCACCCGGCTGCCCCCTAATGGACAGTTTCATAGGGCTAGATCGCATAGCATTTAGGCTCTTGGTCTTCATTGGCCACTCCTTAAGTTATTATATCAGTTGTACTGGGGTACCTACAGCACAAGAAAGTAATTTTACAGGAGTTAATGTGTTCTAGATACACAGCTGTCATCTGGTATGATGAACATGCATTATTTTTGTAATCATAAATATTAACTTTAAAATAAAGCACATATTTTTCTACACAAAGCATAAAAATAAGCTAAGTTAATCAGTCTGTCCTTGTGATAGTGACTGAAAGGGAATTCAAGGAGTGCTTCTGAAGTACTGGTAATATTCCGTTTCTTCATCAGGGTGCTCATTACACAGGTATGTTCAGTTTGTGAAAATTCAAGCTGTACACTTATATGTGTACTTTCTTTATATGTGCACTTTCCTGAACATATAAGACACTTCAGTGAAAAGTTACAAACAAAACAAAACAAAACAAAACACACACACATACACACACCCACACACACACAGAGCCAGGGACCACAAGGACAATTTGTATCCTTATTGTCTAAAAAAAATTGGTTTAAGGGCACCTGGGTGGCTCAGTCTGTTAAGCGTCCAACTCTTGATTTCGGCTCAGGTTGTGATCTCGCTGTTCATGAGATTGAGCCCCAAATCAGGCTCTGTGCTAACAGTGTGGACAAAGCCTGCTTGGGATTCTCTCCCTCCCTCTCTCTCTCTGCTCCTGCCCCACCCGCATGTGCTCACATGCATGCTCTCTCTCTCAAACTTAAAAAAAATTTTTTAAGTTGGTTAGTAGTTAAGAAATTTTTAAAAATTTAGCATAAAAAATAAATTACATACAAAAATATCACAAGGATAAAAATAATATTCATTCTTGCTTGTCTCATGGATACTTCTAACATTGAAAGCAGCACTTGTTAGAACCTAAAAGTCTGCAAAAATTTCAAGAGCTATCCATCATGGTTTGCTCAGAATATATAACATGTTCAGCCCAACGCCCTTTATATACACCATCCAAACTGTTCTCACCTCTTCCAGTAGTATTTTTTTTATATTGGGTAACATATAAATCTATTAATTGTGGATCACACGATTAAAGGGGTCTGAAAGCTCAGCTATACAGTTGGCCTGGTTTAGACCTCACCATCCTTGGATATAAGTAAAAGTGTTCGTGGAAAATCAAAGGGTAGGTTTTGAGACTGGTGGAACTTGGTACAGAACGAGACTCCAAGAACAGCCTCTAGGCCCCCTTCCAAAGCAAACTCTGCTATGGCGGCTGCTCCGCTGTGCTCCATAAAGCTCAGCACTAGAGGGCAAGACCAGGCTCTGTGGCCTGGAAAATTACTGCAGTGCAAGTACCAGCAGCTCCTAAAACCAGCACAGAAGTGGTTGCTTCAGAAGACCTCATGCTGCAAAGCAGTTATAACCATGCAGGGCATCTGAACAACTCCCAGGACAGGGAGTGGTAAGTAGCCTTAGCACCCCTGAGCAGGTGAATGGCGCCTCAACTTGGACTGAGGGTCCCTGGCTGCCGTGGGCAGGAGAGGTGGCGAGGTGTTTTGCTGCAATTCGCCTGGTCATGTCAGAAGGAGAATGGAAGAGACCAGGGAAAGGAGAGGCCAAGTCTGGGTAAGGTCTCCTACTGCCACATACGGTGTTCCAAGTACAGACCGCACTGGATCCAAAGAAAACACACTTATGTAAAAAAGCATCGATGGCTTAATTCTTACCCTTTGCATATGTGTTGAAAGGCTATTGTTGTTTATATGTATTATGGTACAAGGAACAAGAATTCCTAGGTTCTATTCTTGGACTGGTCACTGATAAACAAAATATCTGCCAGTGGAAAATATCAGGTGCTTGGAAATTCAGAGCTTACCATCCATAACCAGGAGGTATTTATTCAAGTGCCTAGTGTGTGCCCAGAATTGGATAGTGATTTCAAGATGCACACAACAGCCAGGTGGCCAGGATGGCAGCATAAAGAGACATAAGTAGGACGCAGGAATAGGAATCAGAGGTGCCGTGGGAATGAAGGGCAGTCCGGCCAGCGCAGCATGAAACACAGTCCCAGGCCACCGGGAGGACAGGAAGCAGTTGTGCTTCCCTTCAACACTTACCTCTGCCTGAGTGTCAACCCTCAGCCACACCATCCCCGCTGTGCCCACACATCGGTCTCATTTGCTTCTCCTTCTCTGTCTGCCTGCATCTCAGGTTACTGTTCAGCCCTGAGTTACCTCTGCTACTAGAGGGTCTGTATCCTTTCCAGGTCAGAATGGCTGTGGTAACCCTGACCCCAGGAGCTGACATCTGTGGGTGTGCCTGCTTCAGCCCATTCAAAGTCAATCAGAAATCACAAGGGCCAACCAGAGAGATGTGTTGCAGATTTAAGGCAGCAAAAGCCGATTAATTCCTGGGCTTGAGAATACTTTGGGGTTCAGCAGGTAAACGTGGCACTAAAACGGAGACATATCAGACCCGGCCTTGTGAGATCTAGAAAGAGGCTGGTGCATGCTATCATTCTGCCCTGGCTCTGTGCCCAAATGCAATCCCTTGGCTCCAGCAACAAGTTAGTCCCAGCAGTAGGTCAATTATAGAGCAAAGAACCTAGAAACCATTTTAGTCCAGACCTCTGCCCTCAGGCAGGATTTAGCTAATCCAATCTGAACAAATGGGTATAACTTGTTAAAACCTGCCAGAATGGAGAGTCTTTAACTTCCAATAATAGTCTGTTCCCAGGGCTGCTTTTCAGCTGGTACACACCAGTACAGCTGTACCAGTTATTAAAATTCAGAAATACTTTCTAAAAAAATTTTTTTAACATTTATTCATTATTGAGAGACAGAGAGAGACAGAGCACAAGCATGGGACAGGCAGAGAGAGGGGGAGACATGGAATCCGAAGCAGGCTCCAGGCTCTGAGCTATCAGCACAGACCCCGACGCGGGGCTCAAACCCACGAGCGGTGAGATCATGACCTGAGCTGACGTCGGACACCCAACCCACTGAGCCACCCAGGTGCCCCAAAATTCAGAAATACTTATGAACATGTTGGTATACAGTGAGTGCCCCAAGCCCTCTGAATGTCCCACTACCACCCTAACCTGTCCCCAGGAGAGCTTCATGACTCAGCAGCTAAAGGGTTAATGCCAGCCACAGCAAGGGACCTTCAGTACCCTGTTTGTTCACGCATCATCCATACTAAAGTATCATAACACTGTTTTACCCTTGCCGGTTCCATCCTATAATGCTACCTACCCTATTCTAAAACTTTCAACTGCTTTTTCTTATCTACTGAAAAAATACCAGTCTTTGAGGTTGTTATTCAAAGTCTTTCATAATATAGCACCATCCTATATTCTCCCTCCTACTCTCTGCTTCATCAAACCCAGATGCTCAACATTCCCGAACATTAACTTTTCCTTGGTCTTTGTTTACCTTGCTTTCTGCCTGGAATGGCCTTCTCTTTCCATATCCATTAAAATCTTACCAACTCCTCAAGATCTCCTGCAATGTCACCACTTGCATGAAGTATTAGCTGAAAGCGCCACATCCCATTTCCAGAAGTGTCACAGCAACATCTAGATTCTATATTTGTAAAACTTAATGATTGTTTCATATTACGATTATTTTTATATATGCACCTGAACTCTCCCTAGAGAGACAGCTGTTGAGAGGGCAGAAACCATAATCTAGTCATCATTATATCTAAGCGACCTAGCACAATGCCTTGCTCGAGGTATGTGCTAAATAAATATTTGTTTAAATGAGTGAGTGAACAGCTCTAATTCTTTTGTCCAAGGGACCCATTTTCTATCTGTTAAAGATTTGGGTTGTTTTTCTCTAAAGTTACTCCAATTGTGGTTGTATCTCTTTCTACATATGGAGCCCAAATTGCACATCATCCATATCTTAAACTACTGGGTTATTCCATGAAGATGAAGCAGGAAGCATGCTCCCCTGTCATTACTTTGCCACCCTGGAGTTTGTGACTGCCATTTCTCCATACACTTCTTCCAGCATCAGATCAATGTACCCGTCACACAGGGACAGGCAAATGAAAGGTTCTTGGTAAAGGAGGCTGGCCTTAACAGATGACAGGAAGGCTGATGGTAGAGTGAGTTGGCAGGGACTGCTAGAGAAAGGAGGCAGGGTGGCTTGTTGGGAAGCAGAGCCAAGATGGGACTCTGGTTGCTGTGGTCAAGGCCACGGATGCAGTCCTAGGAGGGAAGTTTTATTGCCCTGGTTGCTGTTGGTATGCCAGGGTGTAAAGGAGGGAATGCTAGCAAGACTTTCCTTACCTCTATTTTTAAATTCCTCCTCCCCTGCTCTCCCTCCAGGGGAAGAGTTCTGAGCTGGGAGTAAGACCTATAGGACAAGAGAGGACTTTGATGAAAGATGTCTGGGCTTCTTTAAAACAAAGAAGGATGGAAAACAAGGAGCCAGAAACCACAGCCACTGTTTAAATCTCATTCCAAAAGGAAATCCAGGAAAAAGTAGAATACAATGGGACAGCCCAGCATGAAAACACCCTGCACAGCAGATAGGTTTCGGGGTTCTAAGAGGCTGAGAAGAGGAAACAAATGACCCATCAGTACCCAGGCTTGGGCTCTCTTTAAAAATGATAGTTGGGGTGGTACCTGGTTGGCTCAGTTGGTTGAATGTCTGACTTCAGCTCAGATCATGATCTCGTGGTGAGTTGGAGCCCCATATCGGGCTCACTGCTGTCAGACTGTCAGTGCAGAGCCCGCTTCAGATCCTTTGTCCCCCTGTCTGTGCCCCTCCCCTGCTTGTGCGCTCCCAAAAATAAATAAATATATATATTTTTAAATGATGGTTAGAGAAATAAAGACATTGCTGAATTGGAAGCTAGGAACATTTTTCTGGGGAAGGGTCAGTTTGGAAAAGGAAACAAAGATTAAGGAAACCCAGTTGGGGGGGGGGGGTGCCTGGCTAGCTCAGTCTGTAGAGCACATGATTCTTGCTTTCAGGGTTGTGAGTTTGAGCCCCACACTGGGTGTAGAGCTTACTTAAAAATAAAATTTAAAAAAAAAAAAAAAAGGAAACTCAGTCAGAGAGTTAAGATTCATCTAGAAGGGAAACCAAACAGACCCAAAGAACTGATAGCCAAGGATGAGAAAGACAACAGGAGTTAGAAATCAGGAGCCAGCATGTGAGATTACGATGATGGCAAACTAGTTCTGGTCTCCAAGGAGAAAGCACACTTGAGGTAAGGGAAAAGTGTATTGGGGGGTGGGAGGGAAGAAGGGACATCATTAACTTCAGGGTCACAAAGCAACTGCTTTCCTCTGTTTTTAATCTGTGCAGAGGATCCCCCTGGTTACCACATTAACAAAATGGTAGCCACATTGAGAAGAGGTGTCCCAAGGAGAGAAGGGAGATCCTTTCCCAGGGCCTCCCACCTGCACACACTACAACTGGGCATGCCCACTTGGGACTGAGTGGCCACAGTATAGAAGAGTAGGCTCACTCTGTGTTTCAGAGGAAAGAACAAGGCTCAGGGGAGGGAAGAACAAGCTATGGGAAAGCAAATTTGGGCCATCAGAAGAACTCTCCAATTTGGAGCTGTGGGGCTAAGGCTAAGCAGAGCTGTCTTCATGATGTGCTGAAGCACAAGGCTCAAGCAGGAAAGATCACACAATCTAAGCATCCAGACTCCAAGGGACTCTGGAGATCATTTAGTTCAACTTTCTCCTACCTGAGAAGCTGTCATTTTCCCCATGATCCTCCAACTAGCTAGTGGCAGAACCAGGATTGGAACCCCAGTCTCTTAACTCACAGCCAGAATTACTTCAACAGAGAGGTTCTGCCGTAAGTATATGTCTCTACCCTGAACCAGCTCAATTACTGACCTCAGTAATTCCCTCTCTTTGGCCACTGGAGGAGGCAAAGCACCACACCCAACTCTTGCAGAGCAGTTGACACAAGGACCTGTCCAAGCACCTTCTCACCGCAATGTCATCACCACACCTTCACAACTTCCTGAAAGTGGGAAGTGAAGGTATGGAAGACAATGTGCTAGAACTCCTCAGGCTTGGGCAGGGAACCGCCTCATCTGGGAGTTTCTCCACTCCTTTTTCCTGCCATTACTGTCCTTTTACAGTCCCTGACACTTTCAGAGTTTTACTTTGTTAGCTCCATCAACAGTACATTGAAAATAACTTCGGATGGCCAGGCTGTTGAATTCAAACGAGGAAGAGGTCTTTCCCTCCCATTTCCCTAGGAGGAAACTGAGGCACAGAAAAATTAACTGGCTTTGTCTAAGTTAAAAAAGAGGAGTAGGAATCTAACTACTGCCTGGTCCACCGTGTCGTGCATTGTCTCCAAGAGCAGGGTCTGGTGAGTTTAGTAGGTTCCGCAGCGTTCCAAGGAGAGCTTCTCATAACTAGTTGGGAGGGATTGCCAGAACGAGGAGAGGGGTCGGCTCAGTAAGGAAGAGGAATGGCCTGGGAGGGGGGCGGCATAGGGGAAGGGGGAGGTGAGGGGGGTCTCGGAGGTATGGTTAAAATAAAGAACCCCAGAAAGCGCAGCAGGACTGGAAACGGAGCAAGCCACAGAGAAGGCGCTGAGCAAAGTTTGGGCCGCGCTAACCGGAGCGCGCCGCCTCGGCGGACACCGGCCGAGGGCACCCAGGGCACAAATCCCCAGCCCGCGCGTGGACCGCGCGTTTGTCTCGCTGGGGGGCTGCAAGCCGAGCGCTCTGGATGGAGGTGCCCGGCGTCTCGGCCGGCATCCCCGCGGGGCGGGCGGGAGCCTCTCTCCCCGCCGTCCTCCTAGGGGAGCAGCGAGCAGCCCCAAGGATGTCCCCGGCGGGCAGGCCCGGGCTCGGAACTCGGCGACCGGCCCCCCACGCCCCCCTTCTCTCCCGGAGTAGGCAGCCGGGCGGCGCCGGGCACCTGGACACGAAAATGAGTTGGAAACCAGGTCTGAGCATGAGAGGCGGGTCTCCCCAAAGCGGGGGCCACCGTTCGTGTCTCCCCCCACCTCCGCGCCCTCCCCGTTCCCCCCGGCGCTACTTACTCCGATTCAGGGGGTTCCCGCCGACCTGGGCCGACGCCACCAGCTCCAGATAGAGAGTCCAGAGCCCCACGGACACCAGGGCGAGCGCCAGGAGCAGCCGGAAGCGCCTCCGCAGCAGCTTGACCGGGCGCAGGAGCAGCAGGAGAAGCGCGGCCCGGGGGCTCCCCATGGCGCGGCGCCCCGGCGGCCGCCGCCAGCGCGGGCTGCTCCGCACCCAGCCCCCGCCCCCCGGCCGGGCCCAGCGCCCCCGGCGCACGGCGGCCCAGCCCCAGCCCCTGCCCAGCGTCTCAGGGCTGCGCGGAGGCCGTGTCCCCCGGCCGCTCTCCAGCCGGGCGCCGGCTCATGCTCCGCGCGCGAGGAATCCCTCAGGCTGCGCGGGCGCCTCGCGCCGCCTCTCAGGTCTCTCTCGGCGAGCCGAGCCGGCGCCTCCTCCCCCGAGTGTCCTCCGCGCCCGGCTCTCCTCTCCACTCCTCTCCTCGTCGCAGGCTCGCAGCCGCCCGCCCTCCCTCCCTCCCGCCTCCTCGCCCGCTCGCCGGCTCTCACACTCTGCCCACAGGCAGGCTTCCCCTAGGTGCGCGCCGGCCCGCCTCTCCTCCGCCGCCTCCCGCTCCGGCTCTTTCTCCCAGCTCTGGGCGCGACCGCACTCCCACCTGTCCCGCCCCCGCCCAGGCCCCGCCCCCGGGGCACAGGTGGACTCCGCCCCTGAGAAGCCCCAGGAAGAGGGGAGAGCCCCTCTGGGTGGCGAGAGATGCGGCCAGAGATTGGCGCCACCGCCAACTCGGGACGTTTGGGGTGTAGGAGGGGGCCAGTTCTGATCCGAAACTAGTGTGATCGAGGGCAACTGAGGTACCGCCCAGGCATTTGGTGGTGGTGCGCCCCAAGCCGAAGTGAAGTAGAAACTGGGTAGAAGCGGGGTGGGGGAGTGGGGGAGAGGTCATGCTGGGGAAGAGTTGGGGGTACCGCCTGAGGCTTGGCTCCAGGGCCTTTCGTGGCCCGTGACGACCCTACTTCCTACTTTAGGTATCAAGAGTAGGCATGATATTAGTTGGAAGGCAATGACCACTGAACTCCATCAGTTTCTTCCTCCAGGTTGGATCTGAACACCCTTCTGTCCCAGACTCAACCACATCAACAAGAGATGCTGGGGAAGTTGTATGTATCCCAGACTGAACCCCCAAATGGTTTCTCCCAGACTGGGATGAAATAGCTGTTAGGGGAGAGTAGATGGAGCGTTCTAAAGAAGAATTAAAAATAAAACAGAAAGGGACTCAGAATTGAAAAGATCATCAAGATATTCTGAGTTCCAGTTCTCTGCCTTCCAGCAGGTAAAATAATTATTATCTGATTTAAGGTAGATAATTGAGGTCCAGGGGAGCAGAGTTGCCTAAGGACAGTCAACAGGTAACAACAGTGCAGTTTTCTTTTCCACTCTCCTGGGGGAAATGGTCAGGAGACTATGAAAGAAATGAAGGATCAGAAGCATTCCCGGATATTTTTTAAGTTTGTTTGTTTGTTTGTTTGTTTGTTTGTTTGTTTTGAGAGAGAGAGCTAGAGGAGGGGGAGGGAGGTGGGATGGGGTAGAGAGAGGGACTCGGACCATGAGATCATGACCTGAGCTGAATTCAAGAGTCAGATGCTTAACCAACGGAGCCACCCAGGTGCCCCTTTTCCCAGATATTTTTAAATCAGACCGACAACATGCAAATAGTGTTCCAAGACAGAAGTTCACAGAATTGAGTACTGTGTTTCCCCTTCTCACTGCTAACACTTTAGTTGGACGCTCAATAGTCCACTAATCTTTAGGGACTGTTGTACTTTTCCCAATTAGCCCCCAGCCCCCAACATACTCTCCACTACCACCAGATAGTCTTTATAAAATTCTTTTACATATTCATACTGTTGCTCAAAAATATTTAATGGCTTCTTAGTGCTTACTGATTAAAATGCAAACTGTAAACCTGGAATTCAAGGCTTTCCAAAACCTTTTCCAACTTTATATGACCAATGAAACATGCTTTGGCTAAAATGAATTCATTCACCACGCTCCAATACATTTTGTTTTTTAGCTGGTCAAGTTTGGCCTTTGCTTCAAGGTCCATTTCAGGCTCTATGAAGTTTTCTTGGACCAGCCCAGTCTTGAACAACCCCATCCTGCTTGGAGCTTTAGTAGAACTGACAGCCTGCCCCACCCACTGATATGTACAGATTCCCCAACCTCACTGTGAGGCTCCAAAAGTGGGAAATTTGCCTTCTCAATATGGACCACAAAATCCATTTTAGCATTCATTAATGTTTGAGGAGCAAACATCCCTCAGAACTTTCGGTATACTTCGTTTAAAAAAAGGTGGATCTGAAGAACAATTCTCTCACAGTAGCCCCAAGAAAATGTCTGCAAAGTTCCAAACCATAGATGTGACATTTCCCGTGCTCTTTTCTCTCTCCAAAAGACTGAGAGACAGGAGCAGCCAGTGTGGACAAGCTTGGCTGAGGCAGGTGGGAGGTGATCAGGGTCTCGGTAAATACAGCTTTTCTCTCTCTGTTTCTCTCTCTCTTTTTTTCTCTCTTATTGGGAGCAACCAGACTGGCTGTTAGGCTGAGTCACTTTCAGGACTTTGTGATGGAAACAGGTGGCATCCCTGCCACAATCTTCTCTTCAAGACTAGCCCTCCTGGGAGAACACATACAACCACTTCCATCAACCAAACCATTGAACTATCTATTATGTGGGAACTGGGAGAGATATAACACAGAGAGCATGCCATTTAGTCTAGGAGAAAAGATATTCCATAGAAAAAGAGATCTAATAACATAAAGGCTGATTTTCTGGTCCAAACAGTGAATTCCAAAGAAATTCAGAAAAGGAAAGAGATCACTTTGCGTACCTCAGTTCTTTGCCCTCCTCTTCCCACTCTATGTTCTTATACCTTAAAGAGATCATTTCTGGGGCATCTGGCTGGCTCAGTTGGAAGAGCATGCAGCTCTTGATCTTGGGGTCATGAGTTCAAGACCCACATTGGGTGTAGAGATTACTTACAAAAAAATGAATAGATCATTTCTTTCTCTACTTATGGTGAGAAGGTGCAGGGGTAGGCAGGGATAAGGAGGGTGGGAAACCTTGTGGCTCTCTCTCCCTCTTCTCTCTCTTTCCCGCTGTGGTTACCTCCCCGGCACAGAGATATCCCTCACCCCCCGAGTCTGCTTTCAGACTGCTTGCTCCAAATCCCTTTTGACTCCTAATGATATCACAGCAAGGCAGCAGCCAGACTTTGAGACCCAAATTCTTTTTTCGATCAATTGAGCTGGCTGTCATTCTCCCTGAGGTCCAGAGCTAAGTATATAGGTTGAGGTATAATTTTAGTGGCACAATATTGCCGCCAATGTCTGTTCATTGTCATGTCAATTTAACTGGATGCTCACTCGTTCTTCTGATGGTTTTCACTGTCCTTTTGCTCTCTCACTTCAGCCCCTGGCACCTGTCTAGAATGCCCCAGGGTCACATTGCAAAACCACACCTGAAAAGGAAACTCATTTCCATCATGCTCACCCTCTGATGGGGTGGGCTCTGGTCTCCAGCTTGGCTAGGATGTCAGCATCAGGTCAAACCCCAAATTTCTTCTCCCAAATTACAGAAGCTTTGTGAGAGAGGTCAGTCTAAGCTTTCTAAAATAGGCCAAGGTTAGCACAGGGACCAGAAAATTCTGGTTTGTAGAGAACTCAAAAGGGAATTGTGTGCAGTGACGAGTAGGTGTAGTGGCAGAACTCTTGTGTCCGAAGCAATTCTTATTCTAGTCATAGGGAGGTAGCATATACTGAGTGAATCCCATGATCCTGGGGCCACCCTTTCCATTTCCTCAAACCTGACACCTACAGGATAATGTGGCAACTTGACTTTGAGAACAATTTTATGTCTTTATCATATGTGTTTTATTTCTCACAACCACATTAGAGTAGTAGGAAAAGTATTTTCCTCTATTTATGAACTGCACAAGCCTCAGTTTCTTCAAGGTGATCTGCACCAAGTTCACATAAACAGTAAGTGATGGAATCAGAACTAGAACCAGATTGTTAGCCTCTGGTTCTCTCTCCCTTGTATCCAGAGCACTCCTTCTCTGGCCTGACCTTCCATACTTCCTTCTGCCCATACAGACCCTCACTCTTGTTTTTCACTTCCGGAGCTTCTCTGCTATTCAAAAGTATTTCATGGAGATATCTTGGTAGTGGAAATTCTGATGATAAATTAGTGAGGGTTTCTGGACCATCACTAAGTCAATGTCTTAGGCTGTGAAGTGGGGAGGAATGAGTTCCTTCACTTTGAGAGAATTCCTAAGAGAGAACAGTGCTGAAGCTATCTCCCAGTGCCATGGCCCTCTCGGCAAGCATTTATTTATTTCTTTCAACTCATGTAAAACATCTGTGTTTATAGGTTTCACTAGTTCCATTTTACAGATAAGGAAATGGGCTCAGAGATGTTTAATATCTGGTTCAAGGTGATGTAGGTGACCTGTGTCTTAAATGGGACTCAAACTCAGGCTTTCTAACTTCAGAGCCAATGCCTTTTTTTTTTTTTTCTTCCCTTTGCACATATTTCCCTGGAAGTTCCCCTGGAGCAATATATTCACCCTGGAAACTCTGAGCTCACTCTCAGCACATCCATAACTCACCGAGCCACATGATAATTCTTCTCATTCTCCCCCTTCCCAACCCTCACCAATGCTTCCTGCTCTTCTCTTTACAGAAGAAGTCACTTTTTCCTCTCTCTTCCTTCCATGAGTCCCATCTTTTACAAGACTTTCTGCAGTTTGCTGCTTTGGAGGCTAGTCCCGGGAGAAAGTGGAAACCCTCACTGAATGCTTCTTATTGGATATTCCTCTGGATTTCCAGTGCAGTTGGGCCCTTCTCTCTGGATGATAGAAAGAATTGTATGAACTAAGCCCTAAGCCTTAGTTTCTCTACATTTGTGGTCCTAAATAATTTTGCATACTGGATTGGGAAACAGATGAACATTTATACCATCTTTATAGAAGAATATGTACAAGATCGCATCATACAGAGTCAAATGAACTAGATGAAGAGAGTCAAAGAAAAGATGAACAGAGGGCAGAGATGTTATGCTGAAGTACCAGAACAAAGCTCCTTGGCTTTCAGGAAAGATCCCGGGCGATTCACATACTGAGAGCTATGACTTCATCTCCCTCCCAAGCAAATGAGTTCTTCATTCTATCTGTCGCAAATGCAAGGCATGACCCAGACCAGAACTATATGCTTCAAAGCTTAAATTTGGCATCTATTGCTAGGTTTTGCTTCTCTTTCCAGTGTGCAGTGTAAATGCCTCCAAATTACTACCACTTGTCTTCCTTCCGTCTTCCCCCAGGGAAAAGGATTCTCTAGCAAGTCAACGGACAATTACCCAAGTCAAAAAATTAACTTTGACTTGCTCACGCTTTTCCACAGAGTAGTAGCAATATTCCCCTCCACTCAGATTTGCTTTGTTGGCTGGGAGACCCACAAGGAGAAAGGGTGAACAGTGCTCTTCATTGCTCATTAGTTGGTGCTGAAACAGAGGCTAAATGAGCCTTCCCTGAAGCTCCACCTCCAGTCTCTTTGACAACTAATTCCCACTAGAATGACAGTCTCTCCTGTCTGCATCCTGCAATCTGCTACTACAGATAATGGTCAGGAACTTTGTAGCTGAAGTTAAGGCATAGTGACCCCCAGCTCTGGGTAGCTTCTGCCTCATTCCCACGTCCTGGGAATGTTTGATGTCTAAGAGCTCTGTGGCTCGCCATGGTGCTTGGTGCTTTAGTACCTCTCAGTGAACTCTTGGTGCTTTCTTCTCTTCTCCCAAGACACAACCCACACGGTTGGTCCCCACAAGCATGAACACACACAGGTGTACACACGCTCCCCTTTGGGGGGCTGTACAGATGGTAGACTCAGAGGCAGCTTTCTGGCATGACTTAGCTCTCTGGCACCACCTTCTGCAGCATGGAGGGTGTTCTCAGCATTTTCAGAACACGCTGTAGGTCTCTAAGCCTCTGGGAGAGACTGGATTTCCTATCTCTATTCTTTCATCCTGAAGAAACTCTTCCATATACAGCTATCACTCCAAACTTCCCAGCTTCTCAAATCCCTAACAGGGCTTGTCAGTGACTACATCTGTTCTACGACTCTACAACCTGTACTCCTCCTATAGCATCCTGCCCAGAAGTCATTCAATAAACACTCTGTAACAACGGAAAATGTTCTTACTCCCCTGCCTCCTCTTCAGCCCACTCATTTAAGGATGTCTTCCTCTATTAAAGCAAAAGCAAGAACACAGATGTTCCTTCCCATGCCTCAAACACAAGTGAATCCACTCACCTGCTGGGAATGCTGCAGGCAACCCAGGCAAGTGCATGGCACAGTTGGATGAACCTCCCTTATGGCTTTGCTAGGGAAGAACAATGATCCTAATGGCCAGTACATGTGCAGAGTGCTACAAAACAGCTCCAGTGCTCAAACCCCAGACAGACTTTCTGAAAAACTTCTTTGTCTAAGTTCATAGGTCCAGGCTATAAACTCTGGTGAGAGAACCCCAGGCATGCCACTTAACACTCAATCACTGTGGCATCTCAGCAGCATGTCTCCGTTTCCAGACGGCGATGCTGGGCACTGATGAGAGTCAGAACTGTTGGTTTCGGGTTTCTCAGCCATGTTATCTAAGGACCGGCTGCTTGGGATTTGATCAGGGCTGGTTTGGGAGAGAGGCAGACGCCGTCTTTTCCCCAGAACAGACTACCCTTTGAGCTCTGCCGCCACCCGGGCTGGGGATGGAAGAAAGAAAACAAAAATCCTCACTGTATGTGGTTCTCCGGAATTTAACTTGGCTCTGGAAAGGGAAAATTAAAGAGCAACACTGCTCATCCACTCTCAACGCCCTCTGCAGGCAGCAAAGCCCATTAGCACTGAGGCTTGTCAGGACTGGGAAGGCATTGGGGTGAGGACAAGGTCAATTTCTCTCCCATCTCCTCCCTAGGCCAACACTAAGGTGTTGAGTAGGGAAGTCTGATTTAAAGTCCCTTTACAAGAACCAGCCCTTTCACAAAGATGGCACTGAAGGCAGAGAAGGAAGCCCCTGACCCTCCCAAAGCTGAAGCCAAAGCAAAGGCTTTGAAGGCCAAGAAAGCGGTGCTAAAAGTGTCCACGGTCACAGGAAAAAAAAGATCCGCATGTCACCTACCTTTTGATGGCTCAAGACACTGTGTCTTCAAAGGCAGCCCAAATATCCAGGAAAGGGCACCCCCAGGGGAAACAACCTTGACCATTATGCCATCATCAAGTTCTCGCTGACCACTGAGTCAGCCGTGAAGAAAATAGAAGACAACCACACACTTGTCTTCATTGTGGATGTCAAGGCCAACAAGCACCAGATCCAACAGGCTGTGAGGAACCTCTATGACATTGACGTGGCCAAGGTCAACACCCTGGTCAGGCCCAATGGAGGGAAGAAGACATATGTTCCACTGGCTCCTGACTATGACGCTTTGGATGTTGCCAACAAAATTGGGATCATCTAAACTGAGTCCAGCTGGCTAAATCTAAATATAAATTTTTTCACCATAAAAAAAAAAATAATGAAGTCAGTTTCCAAGAATCAATTGAGACAGAACGTTCTCATCAGGCTAAGCTATGAAGAAAGGAGAGAAACCCAGTCTAGTGATTTGGGACAAGGACAGAGCAACTAGTCACGTGGTGAGATTTTTTTGTTTTGTTTTCCTGGCCCTTCATATATTCACTGCATACGTGGTGTGGGTGTGGTGTAGTGTAGGGTGGTCAGGGTGGGTGTTGGGTGTAAGAAATCACTTTGGGAGAAAGTGAAATGCTGAGTTCTTCCTAAGTATTTATATTCCCTAGAGCTTCAAAAAAATTCTTCTGCCTTAACAAAGATTCTGCTCTTCAACCTGACATCTTACCCTAAAAAGAGGCCTGTCAATGCAAGTCACTGAGAGATACACATGGAAAACCCCTGCATTCCATCATCCCAGCTCATTTTAGGGGACATTTCATGTTCTGTTTTCCTTTAAGTCATTAGCAAGTGAACTTGGGGACTTTAAATCAGTCTCTGATTTATTTCTCTCATCTGGATTCAGTCACCCTTTGCTATACAGTTTCCCATCCCAGTGCTACCTTGCTTACTAGGTGGATACTTTGCTTTCAGGTAGGTTTTCCCTTAAATTCCATGCTGTTCCTGGCTGTCAGCAGAGCATACAACTTTGAATCTCAAGGTTGTGCTTTCAGTCCCCATGTTGGGTATATAAAAAATAAATAAAAAATTAAAAATAATAAAAGTTGTGTGGTTTTTTTTTTTAATTTCATACTATTCTCAAGGGAGATTACTCCTGCTTTTCGATACCTCTAGGCAAAGAAATCCCCTAACATTCTCACCATTAGTTGCTGGAATCATGGAAAAGCAGATCACCTAGGGAGGATCCTGTGGGTGAGAGAGTCCTGGGAATATTGACATTGACATGATAAGCAGAAGGGAGTCAGACAAGGAGTAAGCAAACCCAGCCGACAGAGGAGTCAGAGAGGACAGAGAGATCTACGAAGCAAGGAGAACACGTGAGGATGGGGTGGCACCCTCAAATGCCAGTGCTCAGGAGGTGAAGGTGGAGGCCAGGCATGACACAAGATGGGGCAGGATGAATTCAAGGTTACGGTCAGACTGAGTAGAGGTGAAATACAGAATCCTGAAGACATTATAGAGGATTTGAACAAAGAACATATAAAGAAGAGTTTAATAAGGTCATTTTTGGGGGGAAGGAATTCATTGCTTTGACATAAAGCAAGAAAGCATAGCTTTTGGCACATAGAGAGCATAGCTCTTCTGTAGAAGCTTATCAGGTGGTGCCCTGGCCTAGGAAGTGATACAAGAGTGTAGGGCAGAGTGGAGAATCACTCT
Source organism: Lynx canadensis (assembly GCF_007474595.2). Taxonomy (NCBI): domain Eukaryota; kingdom Metazoa; phylum Chordata; class Mammalia; order Carnivora; family Felidae; genus Lynx; species Lynx canadensis. Next base: position 37,187,022 of record NC_044309.1, read on the forward strand.
AGTTAAGTAAAAGAACCCCAGACAGACCAGTCCAATCTTGACCAATTATCGAGCTTGTGGCCAAATGAAATCTTACAGAAACATGCATGACAATACATCAGACTCATTCAGATTTTGGATCCCTCCATTTAATATTTCATTATCCCTTTCTAAATGTCAAGACAGAGAACAGTCAACAAAGTAGTATCGAGATTGTACTAATTTAAAATTAGCACCGATATGGTTAAATACAAAGATGTTTAGTGGATTGGACAATCGTGAGCCAAAAGAGGAAAGAAAATGCCACAAAACCAACAGGAGGTCCATCAGAAACACCGTGGTCCAATTTGGAGTTTGTTGGGATGCAAAAAACAGCAGACTAGACATGTCAAAATGGAATGGCTGGGAGAAACTGGACAAATAACATCTTACTCTGTATTTCTTCCAACCACATGTGAACCCACAATTATCTAAGAAGATAGATAGATTGAGATGGAGGTAAATGAATTAACTTTTCAAGCATATGATTTTATAATAAATATTTAACTAAAACAAATATATATTTACCACACCAATTTGAATTGACTCTATTACAGTAACCTAAATTCCAATATTTAACTGGGTCTATTTCTCAACTTTGTATTCTATGGCACTTGTTGGTCTGTTAATGTGTCAATACAACACAATTAAAAAAAAAAAAAAAAAAGCATGGCTGGCTCAGTTTTCAGAAAGAAGCCACGCAGCCCAAAAAGCAAAGAAGAGATGCCAAGATCTGCAAACAAAAGCAATAATAGCTTCTATTTGACAGCCAAGCTCCCAGAAAGCTCCTATGGCAAGGGCAGTGGGTTTCTTAGTAACAATCTCACTCCACACACTTATGTACCACTTAAGATGTGAATATTATCATCTGGTAGTTCAGAAAAAAATTACATCGTTTCCAAAAAGAGAGCTATCCCATCCACAATAATATGGGTATACTATGATGCTACCTTAGACACCAAGTAATCAAGTACATAACTGTTCCACAAGTTCAGCTTGTGTTCACACTTTTTGTAGGACTGACTTGAAATTAAGCTACCAATCAGTCCAGGAGTAGAATACTTCACAGCTTACACCCATTAACAGATTTACAAACAACAAACCCCAAAAAAACCTTTTGGAGGAACTTAGCTGGCTCAGTTGGTAGAACACGTAACTCTTTATCTCAGGGTCCTGAGTTCAAGTCCCACCTTGGGCCTAGAGCTTACTTTAAAAACAAACACCACCTTTTGAAACATTTTCTTTGCAGTGCCTCCCTTTGGCCCTTTCTCCTGTCTGCCTATTCTAGATCCATTTGGTTCTCTGCCTTTACCTACTTGGTAAGTTAGGACACATGATGCAGTGATTTGCTGGAATCTTAGACTTTTTTTCATTGGCAGCCAATTCAACTCACCAAATCCTTCATCAAAACCTACTCCTAATGGTTCTATCCGTTGCCCCTCGCCAGTGCCCTCTCCTCTTTCCAAACATTCACTCTTCTCAAGCTCCGCACGACAGCAGTGCCCCATCTCACTCTCAGTGGAAGGCCTTGATTTTATTCCCTCTGTGAAAAATGAGGCAATCAGCCCTTAGGATTATCTACTCCTCTGCTCTTGCTGCCTCCATCGAACTGGCTCTCATTCTCCTCTTCCTCTTATTTCACGAACATCTCTTTGTTTATATGTGATAGAACCAAAGGTAGTGGCACTAAAACTTTATCCATTTTTCCATCTACATCCTCTATAAAGCAAATTGTTCTGCCTCTGGACCAAAATAATTGCATATGTAACTGGACAGCCTCTGGACAGTCAGTTGATCTTAGCTTAGTATAGCCTCATTCTGATTCATCCAGGACAAAGGAAAGAACTCAGGTTTCCATATTTGTATTAAGAAAATGGTGCTTGAACTGCCAGTAGGAGATGCTACTTTCTTCTTTAATGTCTATGATAACAGATCAAGTTTTTTTCAACTAACAAGTTCAGCCAGAAATTCCCAGAGGGATTAGTCTTGGACTTTAGAGGGACTTACATATGTGGATGGTTCTTCTTTTTGTTCTAACACTTAAAGAACTACTTTTTCATTACAGTTGCTATTTTGGCACTACGCAAAACAAAAAGGCTTATTAAATCATAGAATTTCAGAGCAAAACTTTAATACTGGTACAAAACTGCAGAGACTTGGAACAAGTAAAGTCATTAACAAAGTTATAAATGTGGTTTTTAACAAATTATAGAAAACTAGAATATCCTCAATTACATTTTTATTGAAAAATAGTTAATGTGTAAAATACAATATATACATTATTTTTTAAAAAACATGTTATTGGTGAAATGATGAGCTTTCATACAAGGATCACTGAAGTTTCACTCACTCTTAGCAAAGTGGTACTTTTATTTTCCTAGGTGAACATTTTGTTTAAAAATGGAGTCTCTAGAAAGAAAAAGAGAGAAATAAAGGGAGAAAGAAAGGAAGAGGTCTTTAGTGCCCTCTGGTGAAACTTCCTGAGACTGGGTATCCAAAAAAAGTAATTCCGCTCATGAGGGAAGAAAGTTAAATAGCAGAATTACTACCTGTTCACATTTGACAGAATGTGATTTGCTGCCTTGGGCAACCTCAGAGGATGCCTTGATCTCAGGGAAAGTGTTCCAACTACTGACACTCAGCCCAGCTGAGTGAAGAAAATACTTTCTTCCTAAATTTTCATTGTCATTGCCTTCTTAAAAAAACAAAAAACTGTCATATTTTAAGTGGGAGAAAAAATGTGGGAAAGGTTACAATCCAGACCAAAAAAAAAAAAAAAAAAAAAAAAGCTAATAGGACAGCAAAAATTATAGCTAAAACTTAGCAAGAAGAGCTCCTTTAGTGGTCCCTAACTCTTAGCCCGGTCTTCATAATGACGGATATCACTGTCCTAGCCGACTCTATGTGTACAGATTCTGGGAGAAAATGACCTTTTCCTCAGATTTCAGGAAGCAGACTTATTCCAGACGAGGGCCATTTCTAAATGTAAACATCAACAGAGTCTAAGTTCATTCTCCAGACCAAATACTTTGGACTTAAGGTTCTTCAGTTCTCCTTGTAGCTTATGTGCCCGTCTATTGCTGTCACGCACCTCACACAGAATGGCAAGATCCTGGTTTGCCTGGGCATTAAGTGTTGCCTAGAGATTGGAAAAAAAAAAAAAAAAAAAAAAAGAAGAAATGATTATAGCACACGCCAGGCGAAGAAATCGGTCAGAAAGGCTAGGCTCTCTGGCTCCTTTTTGTGAGACTTGTAGTACATAAGAGAAATCCAGTCCTTAGTTTGCTTAACGACTAACTAAAAGAAGGAAAATGTAGAGTACAGTTAAAGCAGAAAAGGCGTGAGACTCTTGGCTTTCCCACATAGCAGTAAAGAAGCCATGGGACAGAGATCATAAATAATGAGTAAAAAAAGACACTGATATGAACATTACTGGTAAATTTGCCAAAGAATCAAAGAAAGCATCTCTTCTTTTCCACAATTGACCTTGTTTGGCACATAGCAATCATTGAAGATATGTGGATGACTGGTTAAATCTCCTTAAGAAGGATCCTGAGGCAACCTGGATTCTAAATAAAGCTGTGTTTGATAGGGAGAAATTACTTTACTACTCAATTACTCACTTTCTCCACTGGTAAAATAGACACAGTTCTTGTACTCTACTTCTTGAATGGGGAAGGATGAAGCTTTCTGCTAAGTTTAGCTAAGACAGAAGTACACTGATGCAATCAATGATTTCAGTCTACTTAGTCTTCCCTCTGGTGTGTACTCGCTAAACTGATTTTAGTGAGGTGTGTCTACACATTTCTCTTCTGAGGAGGCCTCAAGGCCACGTCTCCTCACCTGCACCCCTTTTCTCCCTCTTGGTCATTCAGAATTAGCAATTACCTTATAGAGTATTTGCTCCAAGTCTTTCAGCCTCTGCCGGAGAATCTTAATATCTGTCTTAAAGCCTTCTACTTCCAAGATACGCCGATTCTCCAAGGCCTCATAGCGTTTTGTCATCACCTGTAAGCGCCTCCCCATCTTGTTAGTGCGATCCTAAATATAGGGACAGGGCAAGGCATTTTTGAAGATGAGGGAAGCATTCCCCAAACCATCTGCACTTCCCACTCCATCAGAGGTGGCAGAGAATTTTGTACCTTGAAGATCTCTCTCCTCACTCTCTCTTCCTCACGAATTCGGGCAAGTTCTTCTTCTAGGGAAATGCACTGCTCTTGATACATGTTGGACAATTTTTTCTCTTGTACTAACTTATCTTTTAGGGACTGCAGGTCAGAAGGAGAAAAAGTTACAATTTTGGTAATTCAAACAGCACTTAGGCAAGGAAAGAAAGGATTTCCCTAAGTCTAAAACGAGTTAAGGAACAAGACAGCAAGGAACCTTGGAGAGAAAGTGAAAGCCTCTTATTTCTAGAGGACTCTCTCAACCTTTTTCTGAAGTGTACATAGTAGAAATTCTTTAAAATAAAACAAATACCTTGGATCTGAGAAGAATCAGATAATGGAGCTCAGAACTATCTCAAGTAAGACATTACAATATATGTTTTGGGACACATTTCTGAAGTTTTTCTTTATTTTACTTTCAATTTTTTTTAAGTTTATTTTTGAGAAAGAGTGAAAGCACAAACAGGAGAGGGGCAGAGAGAGAGAATCCCAAGCAGGCTCTGCACTAATAATGCAGAGCCTGATGCGGGCTTGATCTCACGAACCGTGAGATCATGACCTGAGCTGAAACCAAGAGTCTCATCAGACAGAGCCACCCAGGTGCCCCTGAAGTTTCCTTTAAATAGAAACAACAACAAATATTATATATGTTCCATCAAGCAGCCAGAAGATCTACAAAAACCTAAATCAGATGTTTCTTCCTTACACACAATCCTTCAAAGAGGTACAATGTTTACAGCTAAATTATTCTCACCAGGAATGTAAAGGCCCTAGAAGGCATCCTCCACAATTGGCTGCTGCCCCCACCCCCCAACCCATCAACCTCTTTGCTTTCCACTTCCTTCTTGCTTATTCCTCTATGACCACAATGATATTCTCCCTCTTCCCTGAACATACTTTTCTTTTTAAATTAAAATTCTTGTAAAGTAGGGTCCACGCCCAATGTGGGGCTCGAGCTCATGAACTTGCTCTACCGACTGAGCCAGCCAGCTGCCCCTCCCTGAACATACTTTAAATTTGCTTTTCCCTCTGCTTGAAATGCTCATCCCCTAGGTCTGTACAACAGGCTCTGTACCATTTTAGGTCTCAGCAAAAACATCAGACATTAACAGAGGGTCCCCGTGCTTCCCTACGAAAGTAGACTTTTAGCAACTACATACAACCTTCATATAATCTTTTTAATTCCTTAATACCACTTACTTTTTAATAATCTATCATTTTTAAAAAATGTTTATTTAATTTTGAGAGAGAGAGAGACAGCGAGCAAGAGCTCGGGAGGGGGAGGGGCACAGAGAGAGGGAGACACAGAATCCGAAACAGGCTCCAGGCTCCAAGCTGTCAGCACAGAGCATGACATGGGGCTCAAATTCACAAACTACAAGATCATGACCTGAGCCGAAGTTGGACGCTTAATTGATTGAGCCACCCAGACGCCCCAATCATTTTCTTTGTTAATGTTTCCTTCTTACCCATTAAAGTTTTTTTTATCTATTTAAGTAGTCTCTACATCCATGTGGGGCTCGAATTCATGACCCCAAGATCAAGAGCCACATGCTCTTCCAACTGAGCCAGCCAGATGTCCCCATTCTCACCCATGAAAATGTAAATGCCATGAAGGCAGGCCTGGTCTAACTTATCTACTGTGGTAGCTCCAGAACCTAGCCCGTAGTAGGAGTGTTATAAGTATTTGGTCAATGAATAAACGAATCAATCAGTAGTTTAATTTTCTAAATATGCAAACACTGTAATGATAACACTACTCTTTGAAAACTATTTCTTGGAGTGCCTGGGTGGCTCAGTCAGTTGAGCGTCCGACTCTTGGTTTCAGCTCAGGTCATCATCTCACGGTTCGTGGGCCCGAGCATCACATCGGGCTCTGTGCTGACAGTGTGGAGCCTGCTTGGGATTCCGTCTCCCTCTCTCTCTGCCCCTCCCCCACTCATGTTCTTTCTCTCTCTCTCTCTCTCTTTCTCTCTAATACATAAACTTAAAAAAAATATATTCCTTCTTACTATTATTTTTTAATGTTTACTTCTTTTTGAGAGAGAGTTCACGCACGAACCAGGGAGGGGCAGAGAGAGACGGAGATAGAAGATCCCAAGCGGGTCCACGCCGACAGCAGAGACTCCAATGTGGGGTTCAAACTTGAGAACCATGAGATCATGACCTGAACCAAAGTTGGATGCTTAACTGACTGAACCACTCAGGTGTCCCAAAAAACCTATTTCTTGAGGCTGCTGCTATAACAGCTTTGGGAACTGAATGAATCTTGTATGACAATTCTCAGGTTCTTTGAAATTCTCTGAATTCTTTCAACTTTTCCAGAAAAATTAACAATTTCTATAAGACATAAGAAAACTACCTTAACATATTCATTTTGGTGGTGATGATTCTCATGAATGACTGGCCAAACGTTTCTAATTTTATCTTCTTTCTTCTTACATTGCATGCTGTATTGCTTAATCTTTGACATCAAATGATCCTTTTCAAGCATCCATGACTTCTCTTTATTTTGGTTTTCAAATCTGAGTTGCAAAAAGTCTTTGGTGCTCTCATAGAGAAGTTCTTGGGTGTGATGGAGACTGAAAGAAAATACAAATGTGGACACGAAGAAGCTTACATGGCACCTATGACACATAGTTATTCAGACAAAGGGAAGATATAGGTTCTTTAAAAATTGTGAAATCCGTGAATTCTGTAAAATATCATTAACGCTTTTAAAAACACACTTAACCTGGTCACTGGCAATCTTACATGTTTTACAAGACAAAATGTACTGTACTTACCCTTGCTCACTAGCTAACAGACTGGGCTTTATAGATATTTTCCTAAATTTCAGGTTATATAATTAAAAGACCTATAGAAATATTCGCACATAGCCTGCACAAATGTGGACTATTCCCTGACTGAGGGTGAACACAAGTTCTAAAATGTCAAAGAGTTTTGCTTTTGTTTATGCTGTGCTCCACACGTAAACTGCCTGGTATCAAATCTTATCCTTTTCTCAAGATCAACTTCCTCCATGGAGGCATCGTGGCAACTTTAAGCGCATTTAGTTTCTCTATTCTCCAAAATTCCATGTCAGTTTAAATCTCTATGCCTGGGCTACAATCCGACACTTGCTTATATATGATGCTGTTTTAACTATCAAAAGGCATATTTTCCTTTTTTTTCTAAGTTTATTTATTTTTAGATCTTTATTTATTTTTAAGGGAGAGAGCATGAGTGGAGGAGGGGCAGAGAGAGATGGGGGGGCCAGAGGATCTGTACTGATAGTAGCAAGCCCAATGTGGGGCTAGAACTCAAGAACTGTGAGATCATGACCTGAGCTGAAGTCAGACACTCGACTGAGCCACCCAGGTGTCCTTAAAGTTTATTTTGAGAGAGACAGAGAGAGAATCTTAAGCAGGTTCCATGCTATCAGTGCAGAGCCTGACATGGAGCTTGAACTCACTAACAAGGAGATTGTGACCTGAGCCGAAATCAAGAGTTAGACACTTAACCAACTGAGCCACCCAGATGCCCTATTTTTCTTTTTCTTTTCAAAAGATTTTATTTTTAAGTAATCTCTATACCCAACGTGGGGCCCAAACTCACAACCCCAAGATCAAGCACCACATGCTCCACCAACTAAGCCGGCCAGGTGTCCCACCGTGCGTATTTTCTAACCTGAGTGAAAGCTTATACCTTATTTATCATTTACTTTTGCACTGCTACCATCAGATTTTCAAGGACAGTACCAGCTACTAAACAGACACCAAGTACTGAATAGATTCTCGCCGACTACTGAGATTTTGGAATAGACGAATGATGTTCTATCTTCAAAAAAAAAAAAAAATCTATCTAGAAGTTAGCAGTTCATCAGTTTAACATCAACACCTAGAAAAATACTGTATCAAATGATCAAACTGCTTGCAAAGAATATGAAATACCATGAGGCAATCACTGTAATTTTCCACTGACCAAATAATGTCAGACACACTCAGTTCTTTTCATGAGTAATAGGATATGCAGAGAAGGGGAAACAATAGCATAATGCAGGCACAAAGCAGGATAACTGTCACCAGATGAATGTATATATGTTCAGGTATACATGTATGTGTATAAAGAAAGAGACTGAGGGGCGCCTGGGTGGCGCAGTCGGTTAAGCGTCCGACTTCAGCCAGGTCATGATCTCGCGGTCCGTGAGTTCGAGCCCCGCGTCGGGCTCTGGGCTGATGGCTCAGAGCCTGGAGCCTGTTTCCGATTCTGTGTCTCCCTCTCTCTCTGCCCCTCCCCCGTTCATGCTCTGTCTCTCTCTGTCCCAAAAATAAATAAAAAACGCTGAAAAAAAAAAAAAAAAAAGAAAGAGACTGATTCAGTTACCACAAGGATCTCTCTTGCTTTCAACGAGTTATTTTATTCTATCTTACATTATGTTCTCAATTACAAAGTGGGCGAGTAGGATCTTGTTAATGTGTAAGTGGTTTGAAAGATACCCAAAAGACAGTCACTAATGGCCTTGGATTTCATGCCATTCAATATTCTTAGGATGATCTATCTAATGTAAGGGATTGATCATGTGCTCAGATATGTAGATGATGTTAAACCAGGATGGTTATTAATATTCTAGAAGACAATTGTAAAATTACAAATTACTATGAAAATTTAAAAACACCGTTCCCTAGGGGCGCCTGGGTGGCTCAGTCGGTTGGGCGACCGACTTCGGCTCAGGTCATGATCTCGCGGTCCGTGAGTTCGAGCCCCACATCGGACTCTGTGCTGACAGCTCAGAGCCTGGAGCCTGTTTCAGATTCTGTGTCTCCCTCTCTCTCTGACCATCCCCCATTCATGCTCTGTCTCTAAAATGAATAAACGTTAAAAAAAAATTTTTTTTAATAAATAAATAAATAATGAAAACACTGTTCCCTTAAAAACAATTAAAATCCAATGAAAACTGAAAATGCTATGCGTAAGGCCAAAATACCAAAAATAAAAACGAAGGTGGAGGAGTGCTGGCCAAACGCAAACACACTGCTGTGTTCAAAGAAACAGAGCCGGCAAGAGCCAGAAGGCAGTTCCTACTCTGCAGTGGCCAGAAATCTTAATTTAAGTATCACATCCAATTTTAATCCCCATACTTTCAAGTGGAGGAAGAGGCACTAGAGAAGTTTAAGAAGACAATAAAAAAAAAAAATAAAGCGATGAAAAACGTAACATGAAAAAAAATTTTAAATGTAGAATGTTTAACACAGAAAAGCAGCAGTAAGGTGCGGTTTGATAAGGATCATCAAGTACTCAATGTTTATTGCATGCCTATTGTGCATACAGGGCAGGACAAGAGTTGGACACTTAACCAACTGAGCCACCCAGACGCCCCAGGACAGTCCACTTTTAAGCCACTCAGAAAAATGCAAAAATCTGTCAGGTACAGCTTTCTTGAACACTCACCTTTTGGTAAGCTCTTTGATTTTGTCCTGATTTCTCTGTTGATGCACTTGTATTTCCTCAATGCGAATCCGTCTATCCTCTATGAGCCCTTCAACTTGCTCTCGAGAAAGCCTGGTCTGTTCCTCCAGCTGAGCCTGCAGCGCTTCCACCTAGGTAGGCCAAATGGGGTGTGGCGTATCCACTCCTGCTTTGCTTCCATTTATTTATTACCTCTAAAAGCCAGCCTTGCTCCAGAAAAGTGTAAAAAGCCAAACAAAAAACCCACAAACAAAAGCACAGCAGCAAAACAAATAGAAGAAAAATCTTAAGTGTTCTCCTTTTTATTTAATGTCTTATAAATGGGGTTAGGCTACAAAAGAGCAAGCTCTGTCCACACTAAACAAAGCATCTACATCACACACAAAAAGCTAGAAAATACAGTTTCCTCTACCCTAAGATTCTCATCTTTTCACTATCTCCTATTTTGGAATTTTAGGACTGTCTTCCTCTTAAGAACCCCTCGTTGCACAGAAATAGAATGACTCTTCTTCATTTTTCACTTTAAAAGGTGGGGCAAAATCAGTATAATGTAATTTCCTTCTGTGATTCTGGCTGTCATGACTCCAAATGGAGATACTAGCCAAAGGCAGAAACTGTCATTTAAAGCAACAGACTGCTCTGTTGTTACTCCTCCCCAGTAAGAACAGGAACTTGAGTGCAACTAGATGAAAAATCCTGGTTGCAAATGATACACAATTACCAGATGGTAATAGGATGATTCATGACTTTCCTAGGCCAAAGTACCTTTTAAAAAAAAATTATTTATTTTTTGTGAGAGAGTGCAAGCAGGGCGAGGGACAGAGGGAGAGAGGGACAGAAGATCTGAAGGTCACAGCACAGAGCTTGATGCAGGGCTCGAACTCATGAGCCATGAGATCATGACCTGAGCCGATGTCAGACGCTCAACCAACTGAGCCACCCAGGCACCCGTGGAATATATGCACTTAAATAAACCGATTTACCCCCCCAGAGGTCAATCTATCAGCACAGATCCCCTAGGCCAATCACAAAGGGAATTCTTACTGTATGATAGTTTTGTTGGGTAAGGCTTTGTATATAAGCTGAAGGAATAGAAGGTTCAGAATAGCGCTTCTAGAATGGCTCAAAAGAGAACAATGGTTTTAAGATATAAAATAATTTCCTTGGAAATTAGGAACAACCTATATTTTCTTTATCACTTGATGAATAGATGTAACATGTATGTAAGAAGATATTTACATGATAACAAAGGTATGCTACACAAAGCTAAAGTTGTGGACAGAAACTGTTCTGGTCTGCCAAAATAAATTCTTTACCTGCAGGGTAAGTGTTTGTATGTCTCCCTGGTATTGCTCAGAACTTTCTTCTTTCTCTCTCATTGCTGGTTTTCTTTTGCTTACTTTAGAATCTAAAACAGAAAACAAAAATTAATCAAGACCCTTACCTAGTTTTTCTTAGCTATTTGAGCATCAACATTAGCTCTGCAGAGGAGTCTGGTTGGGTTTACCTGTAAGAGAAGAAAAGGAAGAAGAATGAAAACATCCAATGGCTATAGTAATAGTTTTTCAAATGGGAATCTCTCTAAAGGAACTATGCCAGGATGTCTTCTGGATAATAATATTTACCTTTCTAAAGAATAAACACTAAATTTTCCTTTGGAGTTGTATCTATTCTCTTCATAAAATATTATTTAATCAGAAAAGGTAAGGAATAAGGAAAACTAAGTCTAAACATTTGGTTGTGATTTATCACCCAATTTTCTAAAGATGGGGATTTTAAAAATAAGCAATGCTAGGACCCTGCCTGCACCTGCCAGCCAGAGGCCATCTATCGGTGGGGTGGAGCAGCACTTCCCAGGAAGGGGGGTGCACAGAGCAGGACCTTTTAAGGCATCAGGGTTTAAATCCCAGCCTAGCACCAGGGAGGCATCAGAGTCAGTAGAGCAGGACAAACCGCCTCGTTCGGACCCATGTGGCACTGAGAGGAGGCCCTTTGGTGGGGTGCCCAGAGCGGGACCCTTTAAGACATCTGGGTTTGAACCCCAGATGAGCCCAGGCATGGGAGACTGTGGAGCAAGAGAGAGGGGGAAAAAATAGCCCCACTCCCACTGTGCAGTTCTGTGAGGATGGCCTGAACAGAGTGGTTTGGGACACCGGGGGTCTGGGGAGGAGAGACTGGGATGTCACCATTTTTCTTCCCATCACCAACAAGGTGGGGCCTCAGGGAACCGACAGAGGGCCCACAGTGGAGGCGGAACCTGCCTACACCAAACCACACCCCTCTGCACCTGGTAACTGGGTGTCTACCTGAGCAAGATTGACACTAACCAGACCAGACAGCCTCTCCTCCAGACCAGTGCTGCCACCAGTTCCAAGGCACCATCAGATATCAGTCCAGCATTTTTGCATTTTCTGATTTAATTCTTGGATCATTCTTATTATATGCATATATATGTGTGTGTGTGTGTGTATTTACACCCATACACATGTATACACACATATATATATGTGTGTGTGTGTGTATATATATATATATATATGTGTGTGTATATGTGTGTGTATATATACATATATATATACACATATGTATATACACATATATATACATATATATATATATATATATATATATATATATATACACATATGTTTTCTTCCTTTTCTCCCTCTTATTTCTTCCCTTCTCTAGTCTGGTTATTCTGTATTTTGGTTGTTAGTTTATTTAAGCAGACATATTTAACCTATTCTCTTTATACCTGTTCTATATCTCCTTCTTTATTTTCTTCTCTCTCTGGATTAAGCCATATAGTTTCTCTGCCCAGTTAATTTTCTTTTTTTCCTTTTCCCCGCCCCTGTCATTTCTCTCTTTGTACAGGACAGGGCCTTTTCCACCACCACTGCCCCCCAACCCCCTTTTTTAAAAAATTTTTTTTTCCAGGACTACTTCAATGAACAAATCAAAGCACACCTGGTGGAGGGTCCAAAACATCATTATGAGTAGGGAGATAAAGCAACCAGAGTCACAACAACAGAGAGCACATAACACACTGCAAAAAACACCTCCTGAAGGGCCAGGCCCTGGACAGTATATGACCCCTCTTTAATATAGTAGTGCTCCCAGGTGCAGGACACATAACAAGCTTTTAAAACACATAAGGGACAGAAAACTAGCCAAAATGACAAAATGGAAGAATTTTCCTCAGAAGAAATTCTGACAGCTGAAGAGTTGATAAAAACAGATATAAACACTGTATCTGATCAAGAATTTAGAATAATAGTCATAAGATTAATCGCTGGGCTTGAAAAAAAACATAAAAGACAGCAGAGAATCGATTGCTGCAGAGACCAAGGAAATAAAAAGTAGTCAGGATGAATTAAGAAATGCTGTAAATGAGGTACAAAATAAACTAGATGCAGTGACAGCGAGGATTGAAGAGGCAGAGCAGAGTATAAGTGAAATAGAAGATAAAATGATGGAAAAAGATCTAGCCAAGAAAAAAGATAAAAAAATTCTAGACCACGAGGAGGGAATTAGAGAACTGTGATTCAATGAAACAGAATAATATCTGTATCACAGGAGTTCCAGAACAAGAAGAGAGAAAGGGATGGAAGGTTTATTTGAACAAATTATAGCTGAGAACTTCCGCAATCTGGGTAAGGAAACAGACATTGAAATACAGAAGGCACAGAGAACTCTCTTCAGATGTAACGTGAATCAATCTTCTGCACGACATATCATGGTGAAATTGGAAAAATACAAAGATAAAGAGAATTCTGAAAGCAGCTAGGGACAAACAGGCCTTAATCTACAAGGGTAGACACATAAGGGTAGTAGCAGACCTATCTACTGAAACTTGGCAGGCCAGAAGGGAGTGGCAGGAAATATTCAATGTACTGAATAGGAAAAATATGCAGCCAAGAATCCTTTATTCAGCAAGCCTGTCATTCAGAACAGGAGAGATAAAGGTTTTCCCAGACAAACAAAAACTGAAGGAATTCATCACTACTAAACCAGCCCTGCAAGAGACTCTAAGGGGAACTCTGTGAGGGGAATGTTGCAAAGACTACAAAGGACCAGAGACATCACAAGCATGAAACCTACAAATAACACAATGACACTAAATCCATATCTTTCAATAATAACACTGAATATAAATGGGACTAAATGCTCCAATCAAAAGATACAGGGTATCAGAATGGATAAAAAAAACAAGATCCATCTATTTGCTGTCTACAAGAGACCCATTTTAGACCTGAGGACACCTTCAGATTGAAAGTGAGGGGATGGAGGGGCGCCTGGGTGGCGCAGTCGGTTAAGCGTCCGACTTCAGCCAGGTCACGATCTCGCGGTCCGTGAGTTCGAGCCCCGCGTCAGGCTCTGGGCTGACGGCTCGGAGCCTGGAGCCTGTTTCCGATTCTGTGTCTCCCTCTCTCTCTGCCCCTCCCCCGTTCATGCTCTGTCTCTCTCTGTCCCAAAAATAAATAAACGTTGAAAAAAAAAAAAAATTAAAAAAAAAAAAAAAAAAGAAAGTGAGGGGATGGAGAACCATCTATCATGCTATTGGAAGTCAAAAGAAAGCTGGAGTAGCCATACTTCTATCAGACAAACTAGATTTTAAACTAAAGGCTGTAACAAGAGATGAAGAAGGGCATTATATCATAATTACGGGGTCTATCCATTAAGAAGAGCTAACAATTATAAAGTTTTATGAACCCAATTTGGTAGCACCCAAATATATAAAACAATGAATCACAAACATAAGTAATCTTACTGATAAGAACATGGTAATTGCAGGGGACTTTAGTACTCTACTTACAACAATGGACACATCATCTAGGCAGAAAATCAATACAGAAACAATGGCCCTGAATGATACACTGGACCAGATGGACCTGACACATATATTCAGAATTTTTTATCCAAAAGCAGCAGAATACACATTCTTCTCGAGTGCACATGGAACATTCTCCAAGATAGATCACATACTGGTCACAAAACAGCCCTCAAAAAAATATAAAAGAACTGAGATCATACCATACACATTTTCAGATCACAATGCTATGAAACTTCAAATCAACCATAGGAAAAAGTCTGGAAAACCTCCAAATGCATGGACATTAAAGGACATCTTACTAAAGAATGAATGGATCAATCAGGCAATTAAAGAAGAAATTAAAAAATATATGGAAACAAATGAAAATGAAAACATGACAGTCCAAACCCTTTGGGATGCATCAAAGGCAGTCCTAAGAGGAAAATACACTGCAATCCAGGCCTATCTCAAGAAACAAGAAAAATCCCAAATACAAAATCTAATAGCACACCTAAAGGATATAGAAGCAGAACAGAAAAGAAACCCCAAGACAGAAGAAGAGAAATAATAAAGATTAGAACAGAAATAAACAATACAAAATCCAAAAAAACAGTAGATCTATGAAACTAAGAGCTGTTTTTTTTGAAAAAATAAACAAAATTGATAAAACCCTAGCCAGAATCCTCAAAAAGAGAGGACCCAAACAGATAAAACCATGAATGAAAATGGACTTATCACAACCAACCCCTCAGAACTAGAAATAATTATCAGAGAATACTATGAAAAATTATATGCCAACAAACTGGACAACTTGGAAGAAATGCACAAATTCCTAGATACCCACACACTACTAAAACTCAAATGGGAAGAAATAGAAAATTTGAACAGACCCATAACTAGTGAAGAAATTGAATCAGTTATCAAAAATCCCCAACAAATAAGAGTCCTGGACCAGACTTCCCAGGGGAATTCTACCAGGCATTTAAAGCAGAGTTAATACCTATCCTTCTCAAGCTGTTCCAAAAATTAGAAATGGAAAGAAAGCTTCTGGACTCATTCTATGAAGCCAGTATTACCTTGATTCCCAAACCACACAGAGACCCCACAAAGAAAGGAGAATTACAGGCCAATATCCCTGATGAACATGGATGCAAAAATTCTCAACAAAATACTAGCAAATCGAATTCCATAGCATATAAAAAGAATTCTTCACCAGGATCAAGTGGGATTTATTCCTGGGCTGCAGGGCTGGTTCAATATTCATAAATTAATCAATGTGATACATCACATTAATAAAAGAAAGGATAAGAACCATATGATCCTGTCAATAGATGCAAAACAAAATACAGCATTGTTCCTTAATAAAAACCCTCAAGTAAGTTGGGATAGAAGGAACATACTGAAATATTATAAAAGCCATATATGAAAAGCCCACAGCTAATATTATATGGGGAAAAACAGAGCTTTCCCCTGAGATCAGGAACACAACAGGGATGTCCACTCTCATCACTGTTGTTTAACACAGTGTTAGAAGTCCTAGCATCAGTAATCAGACAACAAAATGAAATAAAAGGCATCAAAACTGGCAAAGAAGAAGGCAAACTTTCACTTTTCACAGACATGATACTCTACATGAAAACCCGAAAGACTCCACCAAAAAGCTGCTAGAACCGATACATGAATTTAGCAAAGTCACAGGATACAAAAATCAATGTACAGAAATCAGTTGCATTTCTATACACCAATAATGAAGCCATAGAAAGACAAATAAAGAAACTGATCCCATTCACAATTGCACCAAGAATCATAAAATACCTAGGAATAAACCTAACCAAAGATGTAAAAGATCCGTATGCTGAAAACTATAGAAAACTTATGAAGGAAACTGAAGGAGACACAAAGAAATGGAAAAACATTCCATGGATTCGAAGAATAAATGTTAAAATGTCAATACTACACAAAGCAATCTACACTTCAACGCAATCCCAGTCAAAATTGCACCATCATTCTTCTCAAAGCTAGAACAAACAATCCTAAAATTTGTATGGAACCACAAAAGACCCCAAATAGCCAAAGTAATGTTGAAAAAGAAAACCAAAACGGGAAGCATCACAATCCCAGACTTTAGTCTTTACTACAAAGCTATAATCATCAAGACAGTGTGGTATTGGCACAAAAACAGACACATAGACCAATGGAATAGAATAGAGAACCCAGAATTGGACCCACAAGCGTATGGCCAGCTGATCTTTGACAAAGCAGGAAGGGGCATCCAATGGAAAAAAGACAGTCTCTTTAGCAAATGGTGCTGGGAAAACTGGACAGCAACATGCAACTAGACCACTTATACCATACACAAAAATAAATTCAAAATGGATGAAAGATCTAAATGTGAGACAGAAAACCATAAAAACCCTAGAGGAGAAAACAGGCAACAACCTCTTTGACCTCAGTTGCAGCAATTTCTTGCTTGACACATCTCCAAAGGGAAGGGAATTAAAAGCAAAAATGAACTATTGGGACCTCATCAAGATAAAAAGCTTCTGCACTACAAAGGAAACAATCAACAAAACTAAAAGGCAACTGACAGAATGGGAAAAGATATTTGCAAATGACATAGCGGATAAAGGGTTAGTATCCAAAATCTATAAAGAGCTTACCAAACTCAACACCTGAAAAACAAATAATCCAGTGAAGAAATGGGCAGAAGACATGAACAGACACTTTTCCAAAGAAGACATCCAGATGGTTAACAGACACATGAAAAGATGCTCAACGTCACTCATCATCAGGGAAATTCAAATCAAAACCACACTGAGATACCACCTCACACCAGTCAGAGTGGCTAAAATTAACAACTCAGGAAACAACAGATGCTGGCGAGTATGTGGAGAAATGGGAACCCTCTTGCACTGTTGGTGGGAATGCAAACTGGCACACCTGCTCTAGAAAAGTGTGGAGGTTCCTCAAAAAATCAAAAATAGAACTACCCTAGGACCCAGCAATAGCACTGCTATGAATTTATCCAAAGGATATAGGAGTGCTGATTCATAGGGGCACATATACCCCAATGTTTATAGCAGTGTTTTCAACAATAGCCAAATTATGGAAAGAGCCCAAATGTCCATCAACTGATGAATAAAGAAAATTTGATTTATATATACAATGGAATACTACTTGGCAATGAGAAAGAATGAAACCTTGCCATTTGCAGCAATGTAGATGGAACTGGAGGGTATTATGCTAAGTGAAATAAGTCAGTCAGAGAAAAACAGATATCAGATGTTTTCATTCACATGTGGAACTTGAGAAACTTAACAGAAGACCATGGGGGAAGGGAAGTGGAAAAATAGTTACAAACAGAGAGGGAGGGAGACAAACTGTAAGAAACTCTTAAATACAGAGAACAAACTGAGAGTTGATGGGTCAGGTGGGGTAGAGGGGAAAATGGGTGATGGGCATTGAGGAGAGCACTTGTTGGGATGAGCACTGAGTGTTGTATGTAAGTGATGAATCACAGGAATCTACCCCCAAAACCAAAAGCACCCTGCACACACTGTATGTTAGCCAATTTGACAATAAATTATATTAAAAAAAACAAGCAACACTAAAATTACACTGAACAAAATTCCTAGAATGATTTAAGAACCTCATGCTAAGAGAACAGATCTTAAGAGTTCTCATCGCAGGAAAAACAAATGCATGACCATGTGGGATGATGAATGCTATCCAGACTTACTGTGGTGATCATTTCGTAACACAGACAAATATTGAATCCTTATGTTGTACATTTAAAACAAGTGTAATATGTCAGTTACATCTTAATTTTCTAAAAAGAGGCAAAGATATAAAACTAAGATTTCCATTTAAAAAAAAAAAAAAGAAAGAGAAGAGACTGAGGCTTAGAATCGAATTAATATTCTGTGATCCCAGAAGTTGTCCAAGTCTGTTTTATGATTTATCATCATGTTAATTATGTATTTTTTATTTTACTTTATTAAAACATCAAGGAAGGTTAAAGGAAAGAAAGCTCAGTGAAATCTGAAACCACCAAAGACATCACTATGAATATTCATTATCACTACATAGTAGAAAAAATTTCTAATCATGTGCACTATGTTTTTGAATTCTGCATCAATGAGAATTTGTAATAATGTGGCTAGTACCTGCTCTGAAAGCTGAGGAAAATTCATTCTGTTCACATATACCTACAGGCTGGATAGTCTTTTGGAAAATGCTGACCTGAAAAGGCAAAAAAAAAAAAAGTATAGAATTAGCCTCCCTATAAGATGTCATATTTCACTTTTTAGCTTTATTTCTGTAGGTCAAACACTATTCATATATCAAATTTGTCAAAATTGCCATAATCATATAAGGATGTCATGTATGTGAGATACCAAAGTGGACAAAGTAACAAATTGGATAAAACTCAGTGCTGGTAATACAAACTAAAAAAATTAAATTTCAGAGTTATCTAGTAATATCTGCTGAAAGAAAGGGGGAGGAGATCCTTGACAAAGGCCTTTAGGAAAATAACGGTAACACCAAAGAATGTATATGTAGATACACATAAAGATGCTCATTGAGGCACTGTTTATACAAGTATAAAAATGGAAATACTATACATACACAAATATTTCTATATGAATGGAAAAAGAGTTTTTTCTCTGGGATATAGAATTATGCGACACTGCCCCTCTTATATGATCGATTTCTCAAATCTATCTGTTTTTAATAAAGACCATGCATTACTTTTATTATCAGCAGAAACTTCAGATTAAAAAAGAAACCTGAGGGGTGCCTGGGTGGCTCAGTTGGTTAAGTGACCGACTTCAGCTCACGTCATGATCTCACAGTTCATGAGTTCAAGCCCTGTGTCGGGCTCTGTGCTGACAGCTTGGAGCCTGGAGCCTGCTTGGGATTCTATGTCTCCCTCTCTTTCTGCCCTTCCCCCACTCATGCTCTGTGTATCTCTTTCTCTCTCAAAAATAAAAAAAATTAAAAAAAAAAAAGAAACCTGAGTATTGCAACTTGCTCCCACACTAACTCTGCTCCTGCTTTCCTCTCTAATCTCCCCCCAAAACATCTACTCCTCTATGCTTTAGATTTCCAAACAATAGGGGCACCTGGGTGGCTCAGCTGGTTAGGCATCTGACTTCAGCTCAGGTCACGATCTCAGGGTTCGTGAGTTTGAGCCCCACATTGGGCTCTGCAGAGCCTGAAGCCTGCTTCAAATTCTGTGTCTCCCCCTCTCTCTGCCCCTCCCCAGCTCGCACTCTGTCTCTATCTCTCTTAAATATAAATAAACATTTAAAAAAAATTAGATTTCCAAACAATAAAATGGGGTAAACAATACTACTTCCCAAGGTTTTTTCGGAGAAAAATAAATAAAATCATAAAACTGTCTGTAATTATAGCAAGTGCTCTGAAAACTTAGGGGCTATGACATTTAATTCTCCTTCTATCTTCTTTAATAAGTACCAAAATTGCTCTTATTGTGGACCCCATCCTGTATTTTATAAAAGCCATGCTTACCATGCTGTACCAAAGATTACTTACTTTGTTTGGAGGCTCCTTATAAAAATAGGTCACTTCTCCAGTGTCTGTGCCCACAAGGGTCAAGAGGTTCTGAATCTTTTTCTTGTCTTCTAGCTCCCTGCAATTCTCATAGAGTAAGCACATATTGTGTTCAGAGGAAGTAAATTTTCCTATTTAAAAGACCTCCTTTCTGATTTACTTTTACGACAATGGCAACATCAAATTAAAATTGAGTAAGATATATTTAGACCTTAGCTCTAATTTTTAAAACATCAGGTGTTTATACTAATTCAGAAAGAATGGATCAAAGACCTACATATAAGAGTTAAAACTATAAAACTCTTAGAAGAAAACAAAGTGATATTGGATTTGGCAATGATTTTTTAAACATGACATCAAAAGCAGAAGGAACAAAAAGAAAAATATACCAACTGGACCTTACAAAAATAAAAAAATTTTGTGCATCAAAGGACTATCAACAGAATAAAATGGCAACACTCAGAATGGGAGAAAACACTTGGAAATCACTTACCTAATAAGGGATTCAATCTAGAATATACAAAGAACTCTTAAAACTAAACAACAGTAAAAATCAAAGAACCCAATTCAAAAATGGGCAAAGGACTTGAATAGACATTTCTCTGAAAAAGATACACAAATGACCAATAAACATGTCAGAAAATGTCAACATCACTAATCATTAGGGCAATGTAAACCAAAACAATGAGATACTACTTCACACCCATTAAGATAGCTAGTATTAAAAAAAATAAAGAACAAATGTTGGTATGCACATTCAGTAAGAGACTGAAACCTATGTGCACTGTGGGTGGGAATATAAAGTGGTACAGTCACTATGGGAAACAGTATGGCAGTTCCTCAAAATTATTAAACATAGAATTAACATTTGATTCAGCAATCACACTTCTGGGTATATATACAAAACAACTGAAAGCAGAGACCTGAACAGGTATGTGTACATCAATGTTCACAGCAGTGTTATTCACAATAGCTAGAAGATGGAAATAATTCAAGTGTCCATCAATGGACCAAGGGATAAACACAATGTGGTATATACATATAATGGAATATTATTTGGCCTTAACAAGGGATGAAAGTTTGATGTGTGCTACAACATTGGTGAACCTTGAAAACATTGTGCTAAATGAAATAAGCCAGATGCAAAGGGACAAATACTATCTGATTCTGCTTATATGAAGTCAAATACATAGATAGAAGGTAGAACAGTGGTTACTGGGGGCTAGGAGGAGGGGAGATGGGGAGATATTGTTTAGAGTTTCTATATGGGATGATGAAAAAGTATTCTAGACATGGATAGTGGTATGGCTGCACAATAATGTGAATATACCTAATGCCACTGCACTATGCACTTAAAAATGACTAAAATGGTAAATTTCATGTTAAATATATTTTACCACAATTTAAAAAAAATTTAGTAGTGGATGCTTCCACATCGTGGACCACCGCTCAGATGCTACCTTCAGGATCAAGACACTTCTCACCCAAGAGCTTCTCCAGCAACTGCCCTAGGCTGAAGGCAGCAGCCTTTCCCAAGTCTATATCCCCTCCCTGGTGGCAGCCTACATCCAATGAGTGGGGTACAAATGTTCAACCCCTTTGCCTCTGAATGGCTGTCCTGGCCTCAGAGCTCAGCTGAAGCTAACTGTTACCATCGAATCACAGTTCAAATTCTTCCTCTGTCCAAATCTGCTTGTAGATGGTATTCCTGAAAGTCTACCTACTAACCATCCTACGGGCATTCGTATCCATCTCAGAGTCTGCTTCCTGGGGAACACAACCTAAGAGAAGGACCATAGAGATATTTATCTTGTTTCATTTAATTTAGAAACAGAACTCCAATATTTCCCTTCTGCTAGTTGGCACCTGATTCTCAGTCGGTCGTTTTCAGAGTAGAGGCGTAAAGCATGTTCCCGTTCCTGGAAGAGGCAGACCTGCATATCACTTAGGGCTTTCTGCAATTCAGCAATC
Organism: Lynx canadensis; assembly: GCF_007474595.2. NCBI lineage: Eukaryota > Metazoa > Chordata > Mammalia > Carnivora > Felidae > Lynx > Lynx canadensis. Next base: position 37,209,015 of record NC_044309.1, read on the forward strand.
TCTTCCTCCCTCTGCTGCAAATCCCATTCTAGTTTATGCTGAGGGAAAAAAAAAGGTAGTTGAAAAGATATCTGACTTCATAGGAGTATCTCTTATTGGGTATGGTGGCTCAGTTCAGGTAGATATATCACAAAGTGAATGGTTTCACCAACACAGAATTCAAATGACAACAGGTGTGTATAGACTAGGGTTTAAAAGCTACAGGGTGAGTGTGACGTTTGCATGTAACATCAAAGCTCTCGTATTTTTTACAGATTACAAAACCCTGTAATGCCAAATGATCTACCTGTTCTAGTCACACCTTTTTTTTTTTTTTTTAATGCTTTCTATGTAATAAGGATTATAAAATTTTGGAAAGACAAAGATAAAAAGGTATGATTTTTGGCTACAGAGCTGAAGAATTTTGTGGGGAAAGAGACATGCCAACAATTAAAGTGAAATAATTATTTCATGAAAGAGCATACAGAATAAAACGGTAGAGGGGAAAGCACGGCAGGGGTAAAACCTCTAAGGTTTTGGGAAGTCAGGGAATGCAACCAAAAAGTTGGAACTTGAAAGACGAAAACTGTTGGAGACAAGCGGAGGGGGGCGTACTCTCAGGAAAGAGACATAAATACACAACCATCAAAGAGCTGTAAGTGTCTGGAAAACTCCAAGTACTTCAGTGTTACTGGAGTGGATAGTGAGAGGCAGACTGGGGACTTATGGGGCCGGAGGCTGGATACTGGTAAGGAGTAGCTCAGGGGAGGCATAACTAGTGTTGTGGCAAGAGCGATTAAGCTGTAAGAATGGATCTAGTGACATTAAGGAAGCAGAAGCAATAGCACCTACCAAATGAAGGAAGTAGGGGCTGGGGAGTGCGGCAGGCAACGATACCATTTACTGGACAAAGAATAAAGACAAGTGAAGAGATAAGGGGAAGTGTTAGTGGCATATATGAATGTGTGGGTAGGGGAGCAAAGGGGAAAGGAGCTCAGACGTGGGCATGTTAGCATGGAGCTCAGGGAGAAAAGGGAGTCCCCATCAGTTACTTGGTGTCATCATCGCAGATGTAGCAGTAGAACGAACAAATACGATGAGACCGTATACGGTGGAATCTAGAACTTAGACAGTTAAGACTAAGGAAAGGGAGTTGTGAATGGAGACTGAGAAGAACTGGGCAGAGAAGTGAAGACAGAACCTAGGAAAGAAAAATGACAGAAATCAAGAAAGGATGAGTTTGCAGAAAAAGGTCAATGGTGACAAATACTGCAAAGGCTACAAAGAGAAGAGATCATTTTGACAAGTAGGTTCTAGAGACCACAGGAGGTACAGTTTTCATGCAGCAATGAGGACAGAGACCAAACTGCAGTCAAGAAGTCGCTGAGAGAGTGATAAAGTCAAACTATTCTAAAAGTGTGGTTGAGAAAAGAGGGTCGACAGGGAAAAGCATAACTACAGAACGGCATTTTCTTCCTTTAAGTTGGGAAAGACTGGAGTATGTTTATATACTGAGGAGAAAAAGCCAATGTCATGCAAGAAGTTAAAAACAGAACATGGAGAGAAGAGAGCAGATGAAACAGGGTTTCTTAGGAGGAAGGAGGATTGGGGGCCAGGGAGAGCTCTGGATCAATTCACCTTGAACAGGCAGAGACATCTTGCCCCTGCAGCAGTAAAGAAGAAGAGAGATGGACAGAGGTGTAGGTATCTGTGTGTGGATGGGCAGGAAGGAAGTGCATGCGAGGTGGCTGGCATTTCCTTTGTGAACTAGGAAGCAAGATTGCCTGAGAGAAGTGGGCTAAGAAGGGGTGGCAGGCTGGAGGAGAGTGAGGGTATGGCACAGGTGAGAAAATTGTTGTACAGTGACTGACGATACGGATGGATATGTTTACCGTGACTTTATTGTGTAATGATTTGTGACCGTTCTAGGAGAACGGTTCTTAACTGGGGGGTAATTTTGCCTATGCCCCCAGGAGAAATTGGGCAGTGTCTACAGGCATTTTTGATGGTCACAATTGGGGACAGGGAGGATGGGGGCAGAGGTGTGCTACTGGTATCTAGTGAGTAGAGGCCAAGGATGCTGCTAAACATCGTACAATGCACAGGACAGTCTTCACAACAAAGAATTACCTAGCCCCAAATGTCAATAATGCCAAGACTGAGAAATCCTGCTCCAGGAGAGGAGGTGGTGGAGAACCAGATGAAGTTATAGCTAGGATTTGTGCTATGCAAGCAGAGCAGAAGAATAAGCAAGGGGTCATGTACAGGCAGTACAGCCACTGAAGTGAAGCACAATGGGATTTGGGTTAGAAGGAAGGACATGATGTCAGAAAACTGACAGGCAACACTTAGAAAACCTGAAAAGTCGGGATGCCCAGGGGGCTCAGTTGGTTAAGCATCTGACTCTTTATTTCAGCTCAGATCACGATCTCATGGTTCACGAGATTGAGCCCTGCAACGGGCTCTGTCCTGACAGTGGAAAGACTGCTTGGGATTCTCTCTCTCTCTCTCTCTCTCTCTCTCTCTCTCTCTCCTCCCCCACTTGCTCTCACTCCCTCTCAAAATAAATAAACTTAAAAAAAAAAAGGGGGGGGCGGTGAATAGGTGGCTCAGTCAGTTAAGCATCTGACTCTCGATTTCAGCTCAGGTTATGATCTCACGAGTAAGATCAAGCCCCGAGTCAGCATAGAACCTGTGTGGGATTCTCTCTCCCTCTGCCCCTCCCTGGCTCACATAAGTGCATGTGCTCTCTCTCTCAAAATAAATAAATAAACTTTAAATAAAATATCTGATTATGATACAAGCTGGCACTTCTCTCAGTAACGAATGGACTCCATCAGAGTCCTGAAAGGGCACAATGCGCCATCTCTTTCACCTGTCCTTCACAAGCTCCTTTGTAGAGTTCCAGTTTCTTCAACAGGTCTTCATTTTCTGCCTCACACTCAGCCATCTTCTTTTGGTAATATTCCAGAAGCTCCTGAGAAGGGCAGAGGACAGCCAGACGATCTTGTGTGGAAGGCAAGGGAGTTGACTCCACCGAATCCAAGAAAGACTTTCCCTTCCAGTTGGTGGGACCACTGAAGCCACAGGCAACATCATGTTTGGAGGCAGTTGTCAGCCTATGTGACATTACAAAGGGCATGTTCATTAAACTGTGGGGACTTTTATGAGACATTATAATTTCTTAAATAAAAAAGGGGTTTATGTTCTTAAAGTGCTAGAAGTAAGGTGCTCATAAACCTTCAAAGTTTGATGTTTCAGGTTAGTGACAAATCTTGTGAACTGGTTTCCAAGTATTAAAGGCTTAAAGATAGATTCAAAATACATGTTAGAGGGATAAAAAGATCATTTAGAAAAATGAAACATCACCCAAGTAAGACCAGGTAGTAACAGAAAATGTAATGCTCTTCAGATGCATAGCAACGGAACACTATACACTGTAGTAAAACTGCTACTCCTCTTGTCCTAGAGAAACTCATGCACATATATACAAGCTGACATGTAAGAAAATGTTTATAATGACATTGTTTGTAACAATAAAAATGGTAAGCCTTCCATCCATTCAATAGGATAATGGATAAATTGTGGTATATTCATATAAATGGAACATTATTCAAAGTTATTAGAAACTGTGAATTAGAGATACTCAAATATTACTGAATCACCCAAACAGTATTAAATGGAAAAATGTATGGAGATGCATATATAGAAGGTACTGCCATTTGTTTAAGATTATAATTTGCAAAATGAAACTGTTCTTAGGAACAAGTATATAAATGGCAAACTTATTAAGAAAGGGAATGATAAATATAAGATTCAGGATTAGAAAATAGGCTAGTTAGTGAGCACACAATCATATTAGCATCAGAGACATCTGAATTACACAGACCAAGACTAGACCAGATCAAAGGTTAATCAAAGGCAAGACAAGAAGTTTAGCAAGTAAGAGCCTTCAGCTAAAAGAATGAAAGTTGGAAAACAAATAGCCCAGAAGTGGAGAAACCCTGTGAAAATTAATCCAGTTTGGCTAACTCTCTACAATTTACAACATAACAAAATACACAGCAGTGTGGAGAAACTTTATACCAGAAGCCCAGAGTTGTAGCTAACGAAGGTCATGGTCAAACTTTCAGCTATCAGGAAGGAAAAAAAAACTTAGTATTTTCTCAATCACTAAAAGCTCATGACAGAAATACTCTTTTACTTAATGTTTCATGTTTTCAAAGGAAGTTTTATTTATAACAACTCTGGGAAATAGGCTAGTAGATGAACTAAGAGGTACTTCTGAGATTCTGCAGTGGGGAGTGATGGCCACGAGGATGAGATGTATCTATTGTGTAGCAATAGCAGAACTGGAATTAAAAGTCCCCTGTTTGTATGCTGATTGTTCCCTCTGTCGTCCAGCATCCACAGGTACTATACCAGCCTCACTCAAACTACCTGCATTCTGGTATGAACATTTAGTATGTCCTAGTTTTTAATGTTTATTTATTTATTTTAAGAGAGAAAGAGAGAGAGAGAGGGAGAGAGAGAAAGTGCAAGCGGGGAAGGGGCAGAGAGAGAAGGAGAGAATCCCAAGCAGACGTTGCGCTGACAGCATGGAGCCTGATGTGGGTCGTGAGATCATGCCCTGAGTTAAAATTAAGAGTCAGACGCTTAACCAACTGAGCCAGGCACCCCTAATATGTCCTAGTTTTTAATCCAAAAAATACATAGTAAGAATAGAGAAATGAGGTCTAACATAGTTTAAATCCAGAGTTTGGAAATACACTTCTAAAACCCTTCTAGTTCCCAAGTTAACTTGCACTTAAGGCTACAGAAGTCTTGATTCTTTAACAAGTCAAAAATAAACAAATGGCTTACTTTCTGGAGACAGGGGTTCGTGTTGGGGTAAAGTTCATTCTGTCCTTTTCACACCTGTCAAACACACAAAAATTCAGAATGAGGGGTCAGGAACAGAAAAAAACAGTATAAGATGGGATGCACAGACTCATTCCCTCTCCACCATCATCAGATGCACCTGCTGGTGAGAACGTGCTGTCCTAAAATGTAGGACTCTTGGGGTGCCTGGCTGGCTTAGACAGAAGAGCATGTGACCCTTGATCTCAGGGTTGTGAGTTTGAGTCCCATCTTGGGTGTTCTGATTACTAAAAACAAACAAAACAACAATAACAACAACAAAAACCAGCTTAAAAGTAAATAAAAAATAAATAAAATATAGCACTCTTTAAAGTTGTTCCAAATCCTGAAAATCTGACTTTGAATTTTCATAAGGCATTCATTGTTCTTGTTTTCAAATAAAATCAGAATGGACAAGCACACACAAAAGAAAAGCCTCCTTTATATGAAGGCTGTCTGCAACAATGCAAAACAAATTTACAATCCTTTTGCTGATATAGAAGAGAGATTCAGAAAAGTTTTTGACAAGTAAGGGACAGTATGGGAATTAAGGTAGAGGACTAGTTATGCTAAATTTAAAATAAATACAAAACCACTGACATTTTATCCTTATTTTGTGTTCTTTACCCATTGTTTTATCTTAGAGAAAGAAAAAACTACTTACAAAAGTTCATTTACAATCTCCATTCCCATTGCTAATACAGACCTTGGGTTCCTCTATTTGAACAACCTTATCATAGAAATTTTCATGAAGATAACCTCACAGTCATGTTCTCTGAAAGAGGGAGGAGAGAAGGAGAAAGGGGGAGAGAAAAAGGGAAAGAGACCAAGAGGAGGAAGGGGAAGAGGGAAGGAGAGAGGGGAGAGGAGAATTTATTTTATTAACTTTAGAGAAAACGGTCTTATTGAGCATGCTTTGTGAACCCATTTGATTTTGAGCAAGATGATGTAATATTCTGCTCATGTACTTTTAGGGTTCTTCCTCATCTTTCTCTATACTTATTGCCTTGGTGACCACAGAAAGTGTCAGTTTTCAAATACCATCTACACATTAATGGTTTTCAAATTTCTCCCTCCAGCGCTGGCTCTGCCCTCGACTCTGATCATGCCTATCTGACTGCCTATTCCATATCTCCATTTAGATGTCGTACAGGTCTCTCAGGCTTAACAGGTCCAAAACCAAGCTCCTGCTAAATAAATACCTACCACCCAAAGCTGCTCTTCTCTCAGAATTCTACCTTCCAGTAATTACTACCTACATCTTGCCAGTTGTTTATGACAAAAAACTCGGTTGGAGAAACTTTACTCCTCTCCTTGTCTTATATGCTACACTTGATCCCTGTGAGCAAATCCTGTTGGCTCTACCATCCAAATATCTAGAATCTGACAATCACTCATGCCACTACTGCCCTGGTCCAATGCACTACAACCTCTTGCTTGGATGACTACAACAGCCTCTTCAACTGGTGTCTTTGCTTCTGCTTTTAGAGCAGCCCCCCACAGTCTATTCTCAACATAGCAGTTAGAGTGATTATTTAAAATATAATTCAAACCACAAAGCTCCTCTTCTCAAAAGCCTCCAAGCTGTTTTGTTTTAGTCAGAGAACCAACATCTTTAAAATGGTTTACAAAGTCCTACATGGTCCGACTACCCCAGTACTTCTGTGACCCCACCTACTACTCTCCCCCTGCTCACTGCTCCAACAACACCGGGCTCTGCTGTTCCTCAAACGTGCCAAATTTTTACTTCAGACTTCACATTTCTACTGTATTTATGATGTTCTTCTCCCATTCATTTATACGGCTTGCTCCCGCTGCTTGAGGGTCCTGATGTCACCTTCTTGGTGAGTCTCCTCTGACCACTCTGGCATCCCTTTACCAACCTTCTCTGCTTTACTTCATCACCATCTGATATATTTTACTTATTGACTCCCCACACTGGATCGTGGAAATTCACTAAGGGCAGGGATTTTTTATCTCTTGTTTTCACTGCTAAATCCCCAGTCATTAAAAACAGTGCCTGGTTCAGTAGATGCTCAGTAAATTTTTTTAAAAATCCTCAATATGAATTTGAAAGACTCTGTTCAACATCTTCTTCTACTGGTCAGTAGTCTACCCAGTTTAGCTAGAATACTGGTTTCTGTCTGTCATTCCATTAGCTTTCTTCTACCAACCAACCCTTCAAATATACCATCTCTTTTTCTCACTCTCTCCTTTAAAAACATTTTTTTTTTAATTTTTTTTTCAACGTTTATTTATTTTTGGGACAGAGAGAGACAGAGCATGAACGGGGGAGGGGCAGAGAGAGAGGGAGACACAGAATCGGAAACAGGCTCCAGGCTCTGAGCCATCAGCCCAGAGCCCGACGCGGGGCTCGAACTCACGGACCGCGAGATCGTGACGGCGCCCCTAAAAACATTTTTTAAGTTTATTTATTTATTTTGAGAGAGACAGAGACAGTGTGAGTAGGGGAGGAGCAGAGAAAGAGAGAATCCCAAGCAGGCTCCGCACTGTCTGCAGAGTCCAATGCAGGGCTCGAACTCAGAAACTGTGAGATCATGACCTGAGCCAAAACCAGGAATCGGAGGCTTAATCGACTGAGCCACCCAGGCACCCCTCTCACTCTCTCCTTTAAAATGACTACTCACCTCCTTCCACAAAACTTCTCCAAGTCGGGCCAATTTGTCTTTTGTAAAAAATAACCTAGAAAATAGAAATGGTAATTGGGTTGGTATAGTAGGATTATGGGTAACATTTTTTTTTTTAAACAGCTTTATTGAGATAGAGTAACTCACATTCCAAAAGTCATTCATTTAAAGTATGTAATTCAGGGGTGTCAGGGTTGGTCAGTCAGTTAAGCGTCTGACTTCGGCTCGGGTCATGATCTCGCAGTTTGTGAGTTCGAGCCCCATGTCGGGCTCTGTGCTGACAGCTCAAAGCCTGGAGCCTGCTTCAGATTCTGTGTCTCCTTCTCTCTCTGCCCCTCCCCTGCTTGTACTCTCTCTCTCTCAAAAATAAATAGTTAAAAAAAAATCTTTAAAGTATATAATTCAATGCTTTCAGTATGTTCAGATATGTGTAACCATCACAATTACAGAACATTTTCATCACTTCAAGAAGTCCTCTACCCTTTAGCCATCACCCCTGTGCCCCCCTCCCCTTAAACTCTAAGCAACCACTGATCTACTTTGTGCTTCTATAGATCTCCCTATTTTGGACTTCCATAGGAATGAGATCATATAGTATGTGGTCCTTTGCGGTTGGCTAGTACTGTTCTCTCTCACTTAACATAATGTTTTCAAGGTTCATCTGTGCTGTAGCGTGTATTAGTACTTCATTCTTTTATATAGCCAAAGAATATCCCATTTTATGAATCCAGGTGACATCTTAAAGATGAATGCCACTGTTCTAAAACTACTTAAGAGTAACTTGGAACGCTTTTTTTTTTAAAATAATCTTGAGTCATTTTATTTGTTTTATAAAGTAAAAGTAAAGCCCAACATGGGTTCAAACCCACAACCCCAAGATCAAGAGCTGCATGCTCTACCAAATGAGCCAGCCAGGCCCTGCCGCACTGCACCCCCCACCCCGCCCCCAAGTAACCTGGAACTTTAAGAGAGTCCTCCCACAACCCGTAACCTCTCTTCCCCCTCCGAGTCAGCGACTGTCCTCACTCCTGTTTCCTATGACTACTGCACATCTATAAAAAGTTATCTATATTCACATCTCATTTAGTTTTATTCTCTCACAATCTGACTTCTACTACAACATCTGAACTGGTTATTCTTCTTGGTCACAAGACATCCAAATGAATAAATTTAACTGCTTTCTTGGTTTCCCACCCTCCATCCAACAAGTCACTCCTTGCTTTGCATACTTAATTTGACAGTGTTGACCACCTTTTCAAAAAATATTGGGAGTTGAGAGCTTGGGCTCTAAAGTTAAACAGACTTGGGTTTAAGTATAAGCTCTGTCCCTTATTAGCTGTGTAACAAGACCTGTTATTTAACCTCACTACATTTCAGTTACTTATTAAAGAGGGGGAAATTAGGGGTGCCTTAGTGGCCCAGTCAGTTGAGCATCCAACTTCAGCTCAGGTCATAATCTCACAGTTCTTGAGTTTGAGCCCCACACTGGGCTCTGAGTTGACAGTGTGCAGCCTGCCTGGGATTCTTTTTCTCCCTCTCTCTGCCCCTACCCCACTTGCTCTTTTTCTCTCAAAATAAAATAAACTTAAAAAAAAAAGGGGGGGGATAATAGGGGAGCCTGGGTGGCTCAGTTGGTTGAGGGTCCAACTTCAGCTCAGTTCATGATCTCATGGTTCTTGAGTTTGAGCCCCGTGTCAAGCTCACAACTGTAAGCACAGAGCCTGCTTCGGATCCTCTGTCCCCATTCCTCTCTGCTCCTGCCTCTCTCTCAAAAAATAATAAACACTTAAAAAAGGAAGATGGGGAAAATAGCATATATCATAGGTTGGTGTGAGAATTAAATGAAATAATGAATAAAAAGGATGAACAGTGACACATAAGTGCTCAATAAATGGAGATTATTATTTTTTACTGAAAATTTTCCTTTCTTGGTTCAAAAGGTTCTGTCTCCAACTTTCTTTGCTATTTCCTCTATCCATTTCTGTGGGAACATCATTATCCCCACTGCATTTATGATTACCTCTATTATTTAAAACACTACCTGGCACAGAGTAACTAACAATTACTTACTGAATGAACAAATGACATCTTTCAATATCCTGGTTTGAATGTCCAATATGTAATGGACATTTTCACCTATATGTCCCACTGGAGTTTGAAATGTCTAACTTAAAAAAGTTTAACTTAAAAAAAAATCACTCAAGTCACGTATGTTTTAGCACCTCAAAGCGAATTCAGCATCTCATAAGCAACCTGGACTTTAAAATTAACATTCATTATTTCATTACTCCTTCTCTTGACCTTCATCCAACCATATGAAAATCCCATATAGTCTCTCTGGGCAATCACCATGTTTATTCAGGATCTCCATATCTTCTTCCCAGCTCTACTATAATGGCTTAACTGTTCTACCCACCCCTTGTCTCCCTTGGACCATATTCTTTTGTTTTTTAAGTTTATTTATTTTGAGAGAGAAAGAGAACCAGGGAGGGACGGAGAAGGAGGGAGAGAGAGAGCATCCCATGCAGGCTCCATGCTGTCAGCACAGAGCCCAACATGGGGCCGATCTCACGAATGTGAGATCATGACTTGTGAAATCGTGACACAAGCAGAAGTCGAGAGTTGGATGCTTAAGTGACTGAGCTAACCAGGCACCCCTTTGCACCATATTCTTAAAAGTCATAATATTCATCAGTGGCTCCTCATAGCCTAATGCATTAAATGAAACTCAGCCTAGATGTCATGGCTCTCTCTATCTAAGGACCAAACCTATCTCCCCTAATTTCCCTCTCTTCCCCTAAAATACTCTCGTTGCAGATAACTTTCTTGCTTCCATGCCTTTGTTGGTGAGCTTCCCTCCAGCTGGAACATACATCAATCCATCCCCACCCTTCCCCCATTCACTTAATGAAATCCAGTTAGTACCTGAAAACTAACTACCTCCATCTCTTTCCAGAGTCTCTCGATCCAAATTGATCTATCAAAATGATGTAGCTGCAAAAGAACACCATCTGTAATTCTCTAAAAGTTAACATAATAGAGTTCTTTGTTGCTATAATTTCTCTCATGGCAGGGTATGTTCCTTGCAGATAGAAAATGGGCATTACTCATTATAGTACCTCCCAAAAGATCAATGTAGATAAATTAATGGGTTTCAGTTAGCTTCTACTCCTCTCTCTGTGATATCCTCATTTAAGTGGTTTTGTTTTTTAATACAGTCTGTTTACTTAAAATTAAATCTTGATTAGTACTTTGACATTTATTTTATTTACCCCCATAACAACTCGGTTAAGTACTTTTATTATATTTTAATCTACAAATGAGGAAATTGAGGGTTAGACTATTGTGGGATGAGGGAATACCGGAGCGCATTTCCAGGACACCAAATTCTACACTCTTTTTTATATTTCATCCTGCTGTTGACTCCCTCATGTTTATGGCTCCCCAATCCTCCAGCACCCTCAAAATATTTCACTTTGCACATCCTAACTTCCTTCTTCCGGGACCCGCACTTACTTCTCCCTCACCAGATTTTTTCTAGCCCAAGGCCCGTTCCCCCACTCCTGCATCCCAAACCCAAAACTCTGTACTCACGCCACACTAAACCTCCGAGTCAGAAACCCGCAACCGAATAACAAAACTTAAATCCGGTAGCTTTGCAGCGCCACTGAGCGTGCACGAAATCGGTCCAACCGCCCACAAGTTTACACGGCCCTTTGGATTGTGCGCCAATAGGAAGGCTATTCACACCCTATTGGGGCTATTCACGCCCCATTCCTGCCCTTCCTCGCTGCGCGTCTAACCGCGCAGAGATAGCCGGGAAATGTAGTTTTACTTCAGCACGCAGCTTCCCTGGTTGAGGATGTTAATGGATTGCAACCCAGTTCATCCCAGTACTGGTAGTGTGGTGTTTGGGGTCAGAACGCACTAATTCTGGGCACCCCCAGTTTAAACTTGTTCAACTACTTTGTTTTCATAAAAAATCATGCAGAAACGCGATGCATAATCATGCAATGGATACAGGATTATTATGTGTTGCAATTTACAAGCTTATATCAAGGTGAAGATTCTAAGAAGATAATTTCTCCTTCAATGACCTGGTGGCCTAGGGTCAAGATAGGACCTGTGGTTCAGTCTCTACCGTCAGAGAGTTATGTATATAAATAGTACTATTTTTATCAGCAGACACTGCTTCCTTTTCCTGAAAGATGTGAGAAACTGGCTTTAATAATGTAAGCTAATTCAAAACTCCATTGCAGTCTCATCTTTGCAGAAGAACAAACAGTAGGAGTAGGGGGAAAGGCACTTCAGCCTCTGAGCTGGCTCTACTGCTATGAAAAAGCTGGGACTCTTTGCTGTATAAGACTTAAGGATGTCCAGAAGGAATTTGACATCTCCTAAATTTACTTTTTGCTGTCTTGTGATTTTTCTCTATTAGTTACATCAGTATTTTTGTGTCTCTTTTGGCCCTTACATTTTTTTATTATTTTATTTAATTTTAAAGTTTATTTTTTTATTTTGGGAGAGAGGGAGAGAATCCCAAGTAAGCTCTGCACGGTCAGCACAGAACTGGATGAGGGGCTCCCACAAACCGTGAGATGATGACCTGAGCCAAAATCAAGAGTTGGGTGCTCAATTGACTGAGCCACCCAGGTGCCCTCCCTTATATATATATTTTAAGCAAAATCATGGTGATCTTATCTTCAGACTGGTTCTTAAATACATATCATCCTATTAATTGCTACTCTGTGTCTCGTCACCTTTCACTTGGATTACTACAATAGGTTTCCAACTGGTGTTTTTCCCTTCTCCAATCCATTCTACAAAAGGTGATTATTTTCTTTAAAGCACATTTCTGGACATGTCACATTCCTGTTCATAAACTTTTGGTGACTCCCCAAAGAGTAGAGAATAAGTGCAGAGAGTGATATGGCATTCAAATACTGACATAACCTGATCCTACTTATCTCATTATATAATAAATAATTTTCTGAATGTAGCATGGACTTCCCAGGTTTGGCTCATACCCTTCCTTTTATGTGGATTGATCTTTTCCATGAATCTTAACCTATAAAATCCCTACCAAGGCCAATACAAATACCATCTCCTTTATTAGAAGTAATCCCTTGTGCTTTGATATTCATTTAGCAATTTGTCATTGTATTTTGATAGCATAGCTTCTGTTCAAATGTCATCAGTCTTGAGCCCTTCTCTGACTACACTACCCCCCTTACCACCCTTCCGCTCCCTACCTTCTGTACTTTTTAAAAAGATCTTATCAGCACCTAAAATAATGTATATTTGCTTGTGCTCATTATTTTGTCTCCCCTTGCCAGTAGAATGTAAGCTCTGTCTTTTTATTGTTGTTCATGTTATATATGCAGAATGAATCTAGGAGAGTGCCTGGCACATAGCAGATGCTCAAAAGTTGTTGCCAAATGAATGAATGCATATATAACATTCTTCCCCACAGGTGTGTTTCCTCTCTTTATTAGATTGCTCTTCTTCCATTCTATATCAAGGTTGAAGTGTCATCATTCATTCACATGTCAAAGGGTTATTCTCAACCCTCCCTGTCTCACAACCACCCAATGTCAGATTGATTTTTAAAAAAAACACTCTGGTTGCAGAGGATCAATTAAGGACAATGCTTGAAGATCTGTGAGGCTGCCGTGGTAATTCATGGAAATGCCTAACTAAACAAGGGAGGCAAAAATGGAAATATGAAGAGGAAAATGGGAAATATTTAAAATTTCCAATTGACTGGGTGGCTCAGTAGGTTAAGCATCTGACTTCAGCTCAGGTTGTGAACTCGCAGTTTGTGGGTTCGAGCCCCATGTCAGGCTCTGTGCTAACAGCTCGGAACCTGGAGCCTGCTTTAGATTCTGTGTCTCCCTCTCTCTCTGTTTCTCTCTCTCTCAAAAATAAATATTTTTAAAAAAAGTTCCAGGGTGCCTGGGTGGCTCAGTTGGTTAAGCGTCTGACTTCGGGTCAGGTCATGATCTCCCAGTTTGAGTTTGAGCCCCGCGTCAGGCTCTGTGCTGAGAGCTCAGAACCTAGACCCTGCTCCGGAGTCTGTCTCCCTCTCTCTTTCTGCCCCTCCCCTGCTCGCACTCTGTCTCTCTCTCAAGAAAATAAACATTTTTTAAAAAGTTCCAATCAACTGGATCCAGGACAGGGAGATTAGCTGGAGTAGGTGACATTAATCAGAGTGGGAAATACAAGGGACCTAGCTGGCTCAGTCGGTAGACAGTGTGACTCTTGTTCTCAGAGTTGTGAGATTGAGCCCCACGTTGGATGCAGAGATTAGTTAAAAATAAAATCTTAAAAAAGAATGGGAAATACAAGAGGAAGAGTATATATGAGTATATATGGAGGCTATGAGAAAGGCAAACCTGAGAAACTCTTACTTGGTATATTCTCCCGCCCTGGGACTTTCCTACTCAGTTTAATTCTGTGGTGCATAACATTGTTACTGCCGACAATCTCATCTCTTTGTCTTTCTGTTGTAATGGCACTACACTTTATTTTATTTATTTATTTATTCATTTATTTATTTATTTATGTAGGCTAATGTGGGGCTTGAACTCACTGACACTGAGATCAAGACAGGAGCTGAGACCAAGAGTCAGATGTTTAACCCACCACCGAGGTTCCACCCAGGTGCCCCAATCCCTGTACTTTAGATTATTCTTAGCTTTTGCCTTCTATGTGTGCTCCTGGGGAACAGTCTCCCATTTATGGGAAATGATATCACCATAAAGTTATGGTCTCTAACCTTAGTGAAACCCTCAGACGTGAAGAACAACACTTCTCAAGAAATATTTGCTCTTTCTCCTTATTTCCACAGGAGCCATTTTGGGTATTCACAATTTGCTTTAAACCCTTAAGGGAGCCCTCCCAGTATCTTTGTCTTTCTTTCCCAAGGTAATCAACTGCCTTAACTTCGTGCCTTCTCACCCGCTTACTTACCATCACTGTACTTGTATTTACCTCTTTTCCTCTGCTTCACAGGAACGGGTGTCCCTGCTCTTATGCTCATTTCTTTTGCTTCTTTAGGGACTTTGGTTTTTCTCTTACTATCTTCAGCCTCCAATTCTCCATTAGTTCTTCCTTCTCAGCACTGAGGCCCACTCATGTATACTAGCTTGTGAAGATATTCTTTGGTTCTCCTTCAGTAACTTCCATGTTTCCATACCCAACCTTTCCTCCACAGCCAAGGACATTGAGTCCATGCTTGGCTCCTTTTCTTCATCTCCCATTCACTTCCCAACTCACTCAAAACTGGATTTTGACTCCATAACTTTATTGAAATTGCTCTATGATCTATTAATTGCTAAACTGAATGATCACATCTTGTCATATCTCATTCTTTCTGGCATTTTATACTGTTGCAAATTTTCACCTTTTCTTCAAATTTTACTTTCTTGACAACTATGAAAACCCTCTCAAATCACTCTCACCATTCATTCTTAGCATCACATGCTGGTTTTTCTTTTTATGGTGAAAGAACTATTACCTTCCTGGAAAAATTAACTTTTATTAGCTCAACACAGATAACTGAAAAATAAACTTCTGGTTTCTCTTATTTGTGTAAGAACCATGGACTTCATAACAATAATACATATCAAAGTAAGAATAAATAGAACTGAAGCATGCCTTTGGTGTGCTTCCCATCCTCATTTAATGCTAAATTTAAGAAATAATAGCTTTTGCCCTCTGAGAAATCACAGAAAAATAGACAATGCACATACAAACACACTAAAGGAAATAGGAGTACTTAAAAACTATGTACCTGTGAGGGAGCCTACACCAGGAAAACAAATAAATAACTAGTACCCATGTTTTAATTTTGAAAAATCACAGGGCAGAGAGAAGATAGAAGACTGACATTTATCATTTCCTTTCCAGTTTATTATTTGTATTTTTATTGTCATGTGTAGGTTGGTACACAGTAGTGAAAAAGGTCTGTGTTATCTGTCCTCTATGAAGGCATCTGCGACATAGAAAATTATTGATAAAGTCCTTGACATAAATTTGAGTGAATCCAAACCAAATATGAGAAAATACCTCACCTAGGTTTTTTTGTTTGGTTTGTTTGTTTGTTTGGAATATGGCATTTGACTCTGTTCTTGAATTCACCCAGTTTGTTAAGGTAGAAGCTCTTGATACGTTACTTTACAAATTATGCAAATATTTTGGCAAACACAGATTTAGAGATTCAAATGAGATTCAAATGATTAAAGTTTAAAAAAAAACTTTAATGTTTGTTTAATTTTGAGAGAGAGAGAGAGAGAGAGAGCACACAAGTTGGGGAGAGGCAGAGAGAGAGAGGGAGACACAGAATCCGAAGCGGGCTCCAGGCCAGAGCCTGACATGGGACTCGAACTCACAAGCCGTGAGATCATGACCTGAGCAGAAGCTGGATGTTTAACCGACTGAGCCACCCAGGGGCCCCTAAAATGTTTCTTCTTCCTTTACCATAACATTAATAAGGAGATAATCATTTGAAATATTGCATTTAAAAATCTTTTAGATCACTTTGCCTACCAGAGCCATTGAAAGTGATATAAAACAGAGCCTTGTATGTTATTTCCAATTCTTATGAAATGCTGCCATGCATTATTGAATTAATCCTTTCCTTTATAACTTCCTTTTATATATCTTAATGTTTAGATGAAATATCTTTTAGTCTCTATGTTCAAAATTCTGGTATAAATGTAGCCTCTATTTTATTTTTAAAGGATTTTCTTTTCTTTTTTTTAAATGTTTATTCTTTTTTTTTTTTAATTTTTTTTTTCAACGTTTATTTTATTTTTGGGACAGAGAGAGACAGAGCATGAACGGGGGAGGGGCAGAGAGAGAGGGAGACACAGAATGGGAAACAGGCTCCAGGCTCTGAGCCATCAGCCCAAAGCCCGACGCGGGGCTCGAACTCACAGACCGCAAGATCGTGACCTGGCTGAAGTCGGACGCTTAACCGACTGCGCCACCCAGGCGCCCCTAAATGTTTATTCTTGAGAGAGAGGCAGAGAGCAAACAGGGGAGGAGCAGAGAGAGGAAGACAGAATCCCAAGAAGGTTCCATGCTGTCAGCACGGAGCCCCATGTGGGGCTCAAACTCACAAACTGTGAGATTATGACCTGAGCTGAAACCAAGAGTTGGATGCCTAACTGACTGAGCCACCGATGTGCCCCTACATGTAGCCTCTTAACCAAAGTTCTTCTATATGTGATTTATTTTTCTTCTCCTAGAATATAATTTCTTCTCCTAGACTACATACTAATTAAATTTTATTATTGGCTTCACTACTGCCTTAGAGTTCCACAGCTTTTGAAAAAATTTTAAACTTTGACGTATTCTTCATATGTAATTGATGATTTTTATTTTATCTCTTCTTCAAGACTAGTGAAAATATGTGCACCTAAAATGCAGGTCTACAGAAATTACTTGTAAATTATCACTATTTTCCTCCCTTAATTAAGGTATCAACAACTACTTTCCAATCAGATTATTTGAACATTCATAGTCTATGTCTATCTTCCCTCAAAGTACCCACAGCTTGTTTGCCCGAGATATTAGCATTATTTATTTGAATATGACTTATATTTATACGACCTTTAATGGATTCTTAATCATCTATTCTTTTGTACTCAGCAGATAATGGATTGTTGTAAGGCAAGGCACAAAATTATCAATAAATTTAGGTGCACTGTAAATTGTTCTGTTCAGCAGTAAAACCATGTATATCCTTCAAAAAACACGTTGTAATTGCTTCTAAAATAATATAATTTGTGGCACCTGACTGACTTAGTTAGTAGAGCACACAACTCTTGATCTTAGGGTTGTGAGTTTGAGCCCCCATGTTGGGGGGTGCACTCGTTCTCCCCCACTTGTCTCTCTCTCTCTCTCTCTCTCAAAAGCAAATAAACATTTAAAAAAAAATTTAAAAGAAACATTTTAAATCATAGCTTTTCAACCTTTAGAGTTCATTAAAATTGAATCTCTTCCTCCTATACTGATTTGTCCCTGTGGACTACTTAGAGTCTGTCTGCTCAAAACCCATGTAAAAATGTGTCTTTTTAAAAAATGTTTATTTTTGAAAGACAGAGAGAGAGACAGACAGAGAGAGTGCGCGAGCCTGAATGAGGGAGGGGCAGAGAGAGGGAGACACAGAATCTGAAGCAGGCTCCAGGTTCTGAGTTATCAGCACAGAGCTTGATGCCGAGCTCGAACTCATGGACTGTGACATCATCAGTCCCCAAAGTGTGGTCAACAGATCCTTATTTGTCCTCAGGCCAATGTTGGACCCTGAAGTATCTTCTGAAGGTCTTGAAGTCAAAATTATTTTCATATTAACATTAAAATGCTATTTGCCTTCTTTTTTTATTACAAAATTTTTTAATGTTTTATTTATTTTTGAGAGAGAGAGAGAGAGACAGACAGACAGACAGACAGCAGGGGAGGGGGAGAGAGAGAGGGAGAGAAAGAGAATTCCAACCAGACTCCACACTTATCAGCACTGAGCCCGATGCAGGGCCCAAACTCATGAACTGTGAAATCATTACCTGGGCTGAAGTTGGATTCTCAACTGACTGAGCCACCCAGGCACCCTGTTTTTGTTTGTTTTGTTTTGTTTTGTTTTGTTTTGTTTTGTTTTTGCCATTGCCATTTGCACTGCAAAAGCAGTGGTGGCTAAAACTACTGGTTCCTCAGCATGAATCATGGCAGTAACACCAAACTGTACTTGTAGTCATTGTTTTCATGACACACACACTAATGGTTTAAGAAGAAAAAAAGCCAGTTGCATTTAAATATGCCCATGATGGGGGTGTGGGGGTGGCTCAGTCGGATGAATGCCCGACTCTTGATTTTGGCTCAGGTTTATCAGTTCCAGCCCTACATCAGGCTCTGTGCTGACGGCGTGGAGCCTGCTGGGATTCTCTCTCTCTCCCTCTCTCTCCCTTCCTCTCCCCCATGCTCTCTCTCTCTCTCTCTTTCTGTCTAAATAAACTTAAAAAAAAAAGAAAGAATGCCCATGATGAAGCAGTAAAAATGATTAGTTTTAGTAAACCGTGACTCTTGAACATGTTTTTTTAATAGTCTATGTGATGAAGTAGGAAGTACACATAAAGAAAGCAGTTCTACTACGTACAGAAGCAGGAAGGTTTTCTCAAGGAGAAGCACTTATGAGCTTAATTAGTCACATTTTTCATGTAACACCAGAAGGCCAAACAGATAAACCATGGCTATTTAGATCTAGGTAGTTGACAGACATTTTCTTGAAAATGAACAATGTGAGCCCATTTATTCAGTGGAAACAACTGATGGTATTTGTTGACAATGAAAATCTGAGCTATAAGTGAAAATCATTATTTTGGAAAACTTGTTTCTGTTACTCTAAGTTTGACAGCCTCTCAATTTTCTGAGAACATCAATGGTAATATTGCTATGATTTTTTATATTATATAATTATGTGCATCAACATTAGGAAGATCTATATAACTCAGTTATAATATTGAAATAATATTATCAAAATGACCAATGCATGATGTTACAAAATCATGACTGAGTAAAAAATCCATTCAAGGACAATGTTGACTACCATTTTAACGTAACAGAGTACAAAAAGTTCATTGATAAAGTTTTAGATTCCATATTGCTAACCTTTAAGAAATTACAATTATCAGGGTGCCTGGGTGGCTCAGTTGGTTGACTCTTGATTTTGGCTCAGGTCATGATCTCACAGTTTGTGGAATTGAGCCCTGCATTGGGTCTGCACTGAGTGTGGACCCTGCTTGGGATTCCCACTCTCTCTCTCCCCACCCCCCCACCCCTTTCCCCTGCTTGCGTGCTCTCTCTAAAATGAAAAAAAAAATGGAAAAAGTAATTACAATTATCTGAAAGGGCTAAATATTGAAAAAATAGTATTTCCTTTCCAACTACATATCTGTGTGATGCTGGATTTTTTCCCATATATTTCAACCCAAACAATATATCCCAAAAGATTTAATACAGAAACAGGTATGAGAATCCAGCTTGGTCTTACTAAGCCAAACATTAAAAAGTTTTTCAAAAAATGTAAACTCAAGCTACTTTTATCACTAAATTCCTTTTAGAAAAAAAAAAAAAATATATATATATATATATATTAACATGTGTGATGGTTAATTTTATGTGTCACCTTGGAGGGTTTTTTTTGGATGAGGTTAACATTTAATCAATAAACTCTGAGTCAAGCAGATTTTTCTTCATAGTGGGTGGGTCTCATTTAATCAGCTGAAAGCTTGAATAGAACACAAATCCAGCCTCCCCAAGCTAGATGGAATTCTCCTGCAAAGCGCCTTCAGAATTTATCTGAACCATCTTCTTTCTTGGGTTTCCAGCCTGCTAGCCATTGGAGTGGAACATCAACTTTCCTAAGACTCCAGCCTGCTAGCCGACACTGCAGATTTTGGACTTGCCGGCCTCCATAATTGTGTGAGCTAATTCCTCATTTTCTCTCTCTCTATCTCTCTCCATTCTATTGGTCTTGTTTCTCTGGAGAAAGCTGATTAATACAACATGTAAGGGGTTTATTATTTATTATTATTATTATTTTTAATAGTCTACTTACTTAGAGAGAGAGTGCTCACATGTGAGATGGGGGAGAGAAGGAGAAAGAGGGAATCCCAAGCAGGCTCCATACTGTCAGTGCAGAGCCTGACACAGGGCTCGATCCCACAAACTGCGAGATCATGACCTAACCTGAGATCAAGAGTCAGATGCTTAACTAACTGAGCTACCTAGGTGCCTGGTTCTCAATAATTTTTAAGAGTACAAAATGGTCCCGAGACCAAAAAGTTTGAGAACCACTGGTAGAAAGTATATTTGAAACGAAATAGCCTTTCCTTACAAATTTAGTAATTTTTAATTTTGGCTCTCAGCAACTTGCCTTCCTTCAATTAGTCTGAATTTATGAAGTTTTATTACGTTTTTTAATAAATTCAGAGATCACAGCCTAGCTAGATGATTATCAGAGTTGGATATTCATTTTATCCTATTCTAGCACCAAGGACAGCAAATTTTGTATAAAACATAATTTTTAAATATTATTTAATTTTTTCTCAAAAGTTTCTAAGAATAGCTTAACTACTGAAAACAGCACCTGTAAACTACAGCTATACCTAACTGTTCTTCCCTGAGACCCAAGCACTATTGACAGTCAATATTAACATACTACGTGCAGAAAGCCCTCATTAGAGCTGATTAACCACGGGCAAAGTAATGTTGAAAAAGAAAACCAAAGATGGAGGCATCACAATTCCAGAATTCAAGCTATATTATAAAGCTGTAATCATCAAGACAGTATGGTACTGGCACAAAAAAACAGACAAATAGATCAATGGAACAGAATAGAGAACACAGAAATGGATCCACAAACATATGGGCAACTAATCTTTGACAAAGCAGGAAAGAATATCCAATGGAATAAAGACAGTGTCTTCACCAAATGGTGTTGGGAGAACTGGACAGCGACATGCAGAAAAATGAACCTGGACCACTTTGTTACACCATACACAAAAATAAACTCAAAGTGGATGAAAGAGCTAAAACGTAAAACAGGAAGCCATCAAAATCCTATAGGAGAAAACAGGCAACAACCTCTTGCAGCTTGGCCGCAGCAACTTCTTGCTTGACATGTCTCCAGAGGCAAGGGAAACAAAAGCAAAAATGAACTTCTGGGACCTCATCAAGAGAAATAGCTTCTGCATAGTGAAGGAAACAATCAGCAAAACTAAAGTTTTAGTTTAGCAAAACTAAAAGGCAACTGAGAGAATGGGAAAAGATATTTGCAAATGAGATATCAGATAAAGGGTGAGTATCCAAAATCTATAAAGAATTGTCAAACTCAACACCCAGAAAACAAATAGTCCAGTGAAGAAATGGGCAAAAACCATGAATAGACATTTTTTCAAAGAAGACATCCAGATGGCTAACAGACACATGAAAAAATGCTCAACATCTTATCATCAGGGAAATACAAATGAAAACCACAATGAGATACCGCCTCACACCTGTCAGAATGGCTAAAATTAACAACTCAGGAAACAACCGATATTGGTGAGGATGCAGAGAAAGAGGAACCCTTTTGCACTGTTGGTGGGAATGCAAACTGGTGCAGTCACTCTGGAAAATAGTATGGAGGTGCCTCAAAAAATTAAAAACAGAACTACCCTACGACCCAGCAATTGCACTACTAGGTATTTATCCAAAGAATACAAAAATGCTGATTTGAAGGGACACATGTACTCCAATGTTTATGGCAGCACTATCGACAGTAGCCAAAGTATGGAAAGAGCCTTTGTTATGTAACATCGACTGATGAATGGATAAAGAAGACACACACACACACACGATGGAATATTACTTGATGATCAAAAAGAATGGAATGAAATCTTGACATTTGCAACAATGTGGATGGAACTAGAGTGTATTATGTTAAGCAAAATAAGTCAGAGAAAGACAAATATATAATTTCACTCATGTGGAATTTAAGAAACAAAACAGATGAATATAGGGAAAGGGAAGCAAAAATAAGATAGAAACAGAGAGGGAAACAAACCATAAGAAACTTTTACAATAGTGATTCTCAAAGGGATGGGTATGAGGGGTGAGGGTGGGTGATACTCCTGGAGGGGAGGATTAGAATCTCATGTGGGTAAAACTGGATAAGTTTTTTCCATCCCCAGTAGAGATATTCACTGTGTTTCTCTTATAGACTCACTGCTAAAGTGACTGCTACAGATTTTTCAGGCATATTAAGGCAAATAAATGATTGAGGATAATCACTGAATGAATTTAAATACTAGGGAGACAGTTTAAAGTACTAGGTAAGTATACCTTGAAAGATCAAAAGGAAAGTAAGAGAAACAAAGCTTTTAGGAGTTTGTGTTTATTCTGAGGATCAATCAAGGCTTTGCTGCTCTGTTAGTAATAGAAAAGCAAAACAATTATACTTTAATTTACATATTTAATGATTATTTCAGTGTTACTTGGTTTACTTAGAATTTCATTATTTCTGTTGTGAGTAATGTGGATTTTCAGATTTAAATAGTAAAAATTTGATTTTTAAATCAGATTTTATTGTGACTCATTATAATTGTGTGTGACAAATCACACTTTTCTCTACATCCCTTTGCAATGTGATATTATTGTTCTTCCCATCAAGATATGTAGTCCATTTCACCACCTTCTCGAATCTGGACTGGCCTTATGATCTGCCTTGGCCAACAGAATATGACAGAAGTGATCTTGTACATTTTGGATCCTAAGACTTAGGCCTAGGCTTCCATTCTCACACTCCCGGAATGTTAAGACCATGTTATGAAGAAACACAGTCTATCCTATCCAGGATGAGAAGTCATGTGGAGAACTGAGGCTTCCCAGCCAACATCCAGCACCAACTGCCAGAGATATGTGATGAGGCCATAGTGGATCCTCCAACTCCAGTTAAGCTGTCAGATGCCTGTAGCTGCAGAAGTGATCCCAGGGGAACCATGAAAACACCGGACTGCCAACCCACAGAATTGCAGTAATAGTTTTCATTTTTAGCCACTAAGTTTTTTTAGCCATTAAGTTTTGGGGTAGTTTGTTACATAACAAAGGCTAACTGAAACAAATGTTTGTGTATGGGTTTGAGGCTGGTGGGTGTAGTAACTGGGCATTAACTTTTACGGATACTATAAACAAATGATGGGATATCATATATGCCACACCTTAGTAGAGTCTTAAAATTTGTTATATGTAAATGTAGATGAGGCAATGAAACACAAAGTAAATTTATTGGGTGAATCCACCCACTCATTCAACAGATACTTATTTAACAGATGTTTATTGCATACCTTCTATACACCAAGCACCATTCTAGGAATTGGGGCTACAGTGGTCAATACAACAGACTTGCACCTACCTTCATATAGTTTACAGCCTGAGGAAGAATGGCAATGAAGAAATTCCAAAAAGTTTGATAAGGAAGTACAGGTTGCTGTTGGGTAAATGACGCTAGAGAGTTAAGGAAAGCTTTCCAGAGGAAGTCATATTTAAACTGATATATGAAAGATGAGTAGGTTAGAAAGGGGATATATGAAACCGTGGGGTGGGGTCAGGAGAGTACAAACGTGTTCCAGACAGAGGAAACATTATCTGTGGAGGCTCAGAGATGAGAGAAGGCACAGTGCATTAAAGCCACCACAAAGCTTGGGAGTAAGGTGGCAAATAAGAAAGGAGTTTGGAATCGTTGAGTTTGGAGATGAGGGGACAAGGTGTATTCTGGATTTTAGACAAAGCAATCTGACAACTGAATGGAATGGGATTTGAGAGGGGGGTAAGAACTGAGCTATCATAGTTCAGGTGAGAGAGAACTTAAATTAAGATAGTGATACGTGAGGATGAAGATACATGGGTGGGTTTAAGATTTTTAGGTGAATCTCTAGACAGACTTGACACCCAATAGTACATAGTAAGGGAGGAGTTAAGGATTAGCTCTAGATTTCTGGCTCAGGCAACTGAGTAGGTGAAGTCATTCACGGAAACAGGAAACACTGAAAAAACAGTAGGTACTTGAATTGACGACGTGGGGTTGTCTCGCAGGTAGCTAGATGTATTGGTTTCGAAATCAAGAGAAAAACCTTGTCTGAAAATACAGTTTTGGGAGTTATCAACCACAGTTGGTAATTCAGGTCCTGGGGTAGCCGAGATTGCACAGGGAGTATGAAAAAAAGCCCTGGAAAGGAAGTCTCCTTACAATAAATATTTAATACTCGAACTACCTTTTCAGTTTCTTCTTTAGTTCTTTCTACGTTATTTTCCACAATTTGGAGTAAGTGGAGATGTACACTGGCACAGAAACTTTTAACAAGCAGGATCAGAAGGTTTGCCATAGTCTTTACAGCGTATTGAGAAAAGTTTACGAAGCGTGTGGTAGTAAAGTGCTTGCTGTTGAGATGACTTGGGGTTGTCAATTGCTGGAAAAGTAAGGTCAAGAGCGGTGTCTTCCACGAAAAGCAATTCCTAGACGGGGACTAAGGCCGGCTGGCAGGATTTGGGGGACAGATTCGATCCGAACCTGTTGTCACGGAGATGAGGCGGCTATGGAGTGGCCAAGGGAGATTATTTGGAAGAGATACTAACAGTCAAAATACTAAAGAAAGAGCCAGATGCTGAAAAAGCTGATTATGTGGGAAAAGACAGGTACGTTAAAACAAGCCGCGATGCCAGGACTGCCAAATAGGCTCGCGGAAAACAGGTCGAGTTTGTTTCCGTGTCATTTATACACAAAGGGGAACAGAACCCTCCTCACCGGAAGCAGAACCTCTGCCCTCTGGGGCATTACACATTCCTCCGCGCCGGAAGAGTGCGCCCCTCCTGAGCCCTGACTGCTTTCTCCCCGCCGGTATCTTTCCTGAGGTGAGCTCGTGCGACCTCAGGGGTGTGCCGCTGAAAGTCGTCGGACAGCGCGGAATTTCCGCAGACAAGGAACCACACCGGATTGCCGGCAAAGGGAGGAAGAAGAAGGGCGAAACGACGAGGCGTCGCGTTGCTGCGGAGGGATTCTGTTTCTGTGGTGGCGGAGGGATTTGACAGTACATTAACTTCCGGAAAAGTCCTGACCCAGAGAGGAAAAACCCCGAAGGAAACAATAACAAACGAGAAGAGGAAGCGACTGTGGGGTTCCTGTGTTGAGCGGTTCTTGCCCGAGAAGATGAGCTTCGGCCCCTGTCAGGAGACGTGAGAGAGTTCGGTGGGCTTCACTGAGCCTTTCTCCACCTGTTCCCCCACGGGGACCCCCCCCCCCCGGTATTGCCATGGCAGGCGTGGGGCCGGGGGGCTACGCGGCGGAGTTCGTGCCCCCACCGGAGTGCCCAGTCTTTGAGCCCAGCTGGGAGGAGTTCACAGACCCGCTCAGCTTTATCGGCCGCATCCGGCCTCTGGCGGAGAAAACCGGCATCTGCAAAATCCGACCGCCCAAGGTACCGGAGTCCGAGGAGAAAGGGAAGGGAGAGTGCTTTAGCTTTACTTTTTCAGTCCTTCTGTCCTTTCATACTTACTGTCTCTCATTTCTCAGCAGCTAGAAGCTAAGTTTGTAGATGTTCTTGCCTTGGTTTCTTTTGCAGTCTTAACGTAGGAAGGTCTGAGCCTGCGAGTGGTGTCCCAGGGGCCTTTCCGCCTAGAACTTGGGAACTGGTACTTTTCTTGTTTGACTGTAGGCAGGGGTAACAAAAGACTTCAGGCCTTTCGTTGGTCAGGAACGTGTTTGAAGTTTATGACATGGCATGTCTTATCCTCATGTACTGTACTCTCTTCTTATGGTGCTATAGTAAAAATTGCCCTTGAATTGGTTATTTCTTTAACCAAGTCCTATTAATGCTTAACTTATTAAATATTTGGAGGCCTCATCTCAAGGCTAAGGTTTCTTAAATGGTAATCTGAGATGTAGTTGTCCCCTAGGATGATATTACCAAACAAGAGCCCTAGACTCTGTTGCCGCACTGAAAAAGTCTTCCCAGGGGAGGAGAAGGAGCAGCATTTATTACAGAATTTTGAGGTTTAAGAGGAATTGGTCAGTAATAGATGTGGAAGAAAACGTTGGATCTTTTGACATAGGAACCAAGGTTCAAAGATTTATCAATTGCAGTTACTGCAAATAACTGTTTGCCTATAGTTTTTTTATAATTCTCAATCTTTAAAGTAAGGAAAGCAGGTACTCCCCTTTGGGGGGAATTAGTGCCCCAAGAGGTTGAGTGATTTGCTCAAGGTCAAAAGCTTTTTTTTCTTTACCCATAAGACGAACGTTTTCCAAATAATGTTCTTGGTCCACCTGCGCCAGGCTCAACCAGATGCTTGTTAAAATGCACATCTCTAGGCCTCATTCCCAGACTAGAATCAGTTTCTGGATATGGAAGTTCTAGAACGTGTTTTTCTAGCAAGTCCTCTAGCAACTTAATGCACATTTAAATTTGAACTGTTGCCTTCGGTGCTTCTTAAAGGGACACTTTATGTTTTGTCTACTAGTTATAAGAATAAAAGATGAAGTACTTTTATGCGTGTTGCATTTGAAAAGTGTTCTCACCACAGACTACCACAGTAGTGTGTGCACCATAGAGAATAAAGAGTTTAAGATGGGGGGGGGGGGAGGAGGAGGAGGGATTTAGATAATAAACCTACAGATTATTTCACTTAATATTCTTTGAAGCCCTAGGAGGTAAATAACGTCTTGTTTTATAGGTGAGACAGGTCTGAATAAGTTACATAACTTATTAAATATATGATCTTGGGCGTGTGGCAAAATAGATTTTGAACCTAGATCAGTCTGATTCTGAAACCCAGACATGCTACTAAACCTGTTTATGCTTAATGAATTTGATTAAGGTTTATAGACTATCAATCACAAGCAAAGGATTAAAAGCTATTGCTATGATCAATGATGGGCATTACCATCCTCCAAAAACTTCATTTAACTGTTTACCTATCAAAATTACCTAATACTAGCAAAACTTTAAGCACTGAAATTTTTCTCAAACAACCACATTTTCATCTACTTTGTTGCCATTTATGAATTAGAAATTGTATTCAGGGTTCCTTTAGGTAAAAAAAAAAAATACATGTTTTTTATTACTAAAAAAAAGAAATAATATATCATCTCTTTGTATGTCGTATTATTACTAAAAATAAAATCTTGTTTGCAAGCAGAATTTAATTTCTATATTGGTGGATTTCTTTAGTTTCCAAGGTAAGAAAAAAATACTTGACTACTTCTCATATTTTTAAGTAGATTTACTCTTTAGGCCAAATCAAAGTATTTTTTCTAGAACCCTGCTCAAATTGTGCTATCTCATTTCAGTTACACCACAACTCCAATCAGGAATTGTGCTTGTTCTGTGGATTTGCTTACTTTTTTTTTTTTTTTTTTTAATATTTGGGTGCCGAGAAACCAGGCTTTGAACAAAACATTTATGTAACATAACGTAGACTGTAAAGTGCTGTGTCACATTACACATGAATAAAAAAAAGATATCCAATTATATAAGTACTTTAAAAATGATTTTTCAATCTTTTACCCTTTTTAGTTTCTTTCAAATTCTGTTTTCTTTTTAATTTGGTAAATTTAGATGTTTATTAGACACTGTGTTGTGATACATGAGCTCACTGCATTCCACTTGAGTAATTGGGGAAAGCATAATATTGGGTTATAGAGTGGGATTGTTGAAATTTGAAGAGGGTTTATAGATAAAGTAATTTTAAAATTAGAATATGATAGATAAGTAATTGGAGGTAAGTAATATTAAATTATATCACCTAAAGAATGTTACTCTTTCTGTTTCTACAGTGAAAAAGACTTAAAGTTGACCTGCTGTCATCATGATTTGTGGCTACTCATCCTTTAAATTAAGGGAATAAATAATAGATTCTTTCTTTATATATCAGTATGTTTAAAAAAAAAATCTTTCTCTTTAGGATTGGCAACCTCCATTTGCATGTGAAGTAAAAAGCTTTCGTTTCACTCCCAGAGTCCAGCGCCTGAATGAACTTGAGGTGGGTGTTGTGTCACCATTTCTGCCTCCTGATTCATTGTTTATGTCAGGGCTCCAGTAGAGAACTTTGAGAAGCTTATGTACCAGGGCTCAGAATTAATGTTAATTGAGATTGAATGGAAGGAAGTTTCTGATAAAAACACATCATAAAAAGTAGTTGTTATAGTTTTTCCACTTAAATGGGATTATGGGAAGCTATTTTTTTTTTTTTTTTATTACAGGAAACTGTGTTTTTCATAGTGGAAATATCCAGTACTTACCTGCAGAGACCTGGAATTCTCAAGTTCTGTTTCCTTTGGCACTTACTATTCTATGAAAATTTTATGTTAATGTTGGAAGATTCTGTTTCTTGAGGTCTTTGGAAAGTAGGTTTTAAAATTTTATCAAAGGTTTTTAAAGGTTATATTTGGCTTTAACAGAACTTTTCCAGGACTCGTAATCTGATTTATTAAGATTTCCCTTTAAATATTATTTGTCTCTTTTATGTTTTCTAAATTGAAGTCTATTTAAATATTATTGTTTTTCCAGTCTGCTGGATTATCAGAAGATACTTCGGTGTGGTAGAAAACTGTTTCAGAGTACAAAAGAGAATTCTTAGCTGAGGTTTAATATGTCATAGTAAGGTGTTTTTTTTCCCTTGATGTTTCTGAAACATTTATTTTCTGAGATTTTAATACTTTTTTTCCCTTTAAGTTTCTTGTAATTAGATACTTGATGAAGGATCTTAATATCAGTGGGGTAGAAAGTTAGTGTACCTGAGGTATATATAGTTTATACAGATGAAATGATAGAATGCTTAGAATAATCCGATTTACTACATTTTCTGCTTAGCTTAGTTAAGCCAACTCTTAGAAAGAAATTTCTTTGGTTGATAAAATATGAGAGCATTTCTCATAATTAGAGTGACTTTTTTGCCTTAGTGAATAAAGTTTATTAGTAGTATTTTCTCTATTATTGTCTTATTTTACAGGGTTGGACTAAGCGATACGAATTTCTTTAGAGAGATGAGTACCTCTGTTAAGTAAAGCTCATTTATTTTCAACCATAACTTAATTCCTATTTCTGGTTTCTGTTTTTTAATAATCTTAGGCAATGACCAGAGTGAGACTGGACTTCTTGGATCAATTAGCAAAATTTTGGGAGCTCCAAGGATCTACCTTGAAGATTCCAGTGGTGGAGAGAAAAATCCTGGATCTGTATGCTTTGAGCAAGGTGAGGCTTGTACTTGGTTTAGAAATTGGAGCAGAGCCTAGTGAATCTGTGAAATTAGAAATTTCCAATAAACTTTATGGAAAACATTGTTTCCTATGTGGGATTTGTTTGACAATGAAATGCAAGCATGAATAAATGTAAATGACAGATTCTGAAGTTACCTTTAAAATTATTTCATAATTTGTTATGAGATTTAACATATTTAATGATTCATACTAGTAGACTCTGATAAACATTATACAAAAGAAATGATGCCAATCTATTAATAGTATCTTGTGTTGAGGGTACGATGTCTTATGTTGAGCTTGCCATTTTTATTCTACTTCTGAATTGAAAATTTGCTAAAGAGATTCATTTGCTCACCATTCTTGAGTGTGGTACATATCAGTTGTATTAATACCTATAAGTAGTGTTAACTGAAGCCAGCATTATCCAGAATGAATAAGAGCTTGAAAACTTAAGAGTGAAGAGTTTAGACTGATTTTTACCTAAATTTATGTTAATTTTGTAACATTATATTTCCTAATGTGAAAAGAACTAACTGACCTGCAAGAGCATTTGAATTACCTTGAAAACCTGTTTTGTTAATATAATAAAATGTATGATTGTTCTGACTTGTGAGTAAAGACAGCTTGATTATCTGAGAAATTTTGCAAAACATCTATTTTTGAGTGGTCTTTCATGTCTTTGATGTACTGTGTTGAAATAAAAAGTTATTCAAGTTACAGAGTTAATTTTGGAGATTTCACTATCAAGGAAAAATGAGACAAACATACTTAAATTATTTTTTGTGGGCATCTGGGTGGTTCAGTCAGTTAAGTGTCTGACTCTTGATTTCAGCTCAGGTCACGATCTCAAGGTTCATGAGATGCAGCCCTGGGTCAGGCTCTGCACTGACAGCAGCATGGAGCCTGCTTGGGATTCTTTCTCTCTGTGTTCTTCCCCTGCTCATGCTCACTCTTTTCTCTCACAATAAAGAAACATCAAAAAAAAATATTTTTTGTAACACATTTTTTTTAAGGCAACAAATTTATGATTTTTTGAGAGAGAGAGAGAGTGCCCATGCACACACTTGAGGGAGGGGCGGAGGGAGAGGGAGAAGGGGAGAGTGAGAGAAAGAGAATCTTAAGTGGGTTCCACTCTTAATGCAGAGCCTGACACAGGTCTTGATCCCAGGACCTCAGGATCACTACCCGAGCCTAAATCAGGAGTTGGACATTCAACCAACTGAGCCACCCAGGCACCCCGTAATGCATTTTAAATTTAGTGTCAGGTTAGAATGCTCTAAAAATTCTGGGATGTGTAGTCTTATGCTAAAATATGGTTATAGGCTTCTTTCATCTGATAAAGTTTAGTACTGATATCAATAATTGAACACCATCCTGAGAATTATCTAGTATAGTTGTATGAAAATTGATGATACCAAAGAGCAAAGTATATGTGAATATGAGGGATGAGTTTGTGTCTTGTAGGGAACCATTAGGATAAAAATTTAGTTTTAAGGGTGCGCCTGGGTGGCTCAGTCAGTTAAGCATCTGACTTCGGCTCAGGTCATGATCTCATGGTTTGTGAGTTCAAGCCCCGTGTCAGGCTCTGTGCTGACAGCTCGGAGCCTGGAACTTGCTTTGGATTCTGTGTCTTCCTTTCTCTCTACCTCTCCTGCTCCTGCTCTGTCTCTCTCACTCTCGAAAATAAATAAACAAAAGTCTTTATTAAAAAATTTTAAGAATTTTTTTCTTTTTTACATTTTTATTCAGTGAAAGCTTAATTATTGAGTTTTGCTATGTGATGCTGTTTAAAGTTCTGAATATGTTTGGTTCAATTTAGATAGTTTATTTTTTTTTTTATTTTATTTTTTTTTAACGTTTATTTATTTTTGAGACAGAGAGAGACAGAGCATGAACAGGGGAGGGGCAGAGAGAGAGGGAGACACAGACTCTGAAACAGGCTCCAGGCTCTGAGCTGTCAGCACAGAGCCCGACGCGGGGCTTGAACTCACGGACCGTGAGATCATGACCTGAGCTGAAGTCGGACGCTTAACCGACCAAGCCACCCAGGCCCCCCTTTAGATAGTTTAAAGAAATTTTCAAAAATTAATCATTAATAACAATAGGGTTATGATAATTTTTGGCTAAAACTCCATGTACCTTGGTTTTATGGAATTTGCTAGAATAAGTATTTTATATAAGCAGATAATCTATCAAATTGAAGTTGTTCCTGTTTCAGTAATTTTCCAATTAAAAGGTAAATACCTAAAATAAATAAACATTAAAAAAAAAAGTAGATAAAAAAACACTTGGAGGATACTTGGGTGTCTCAGTTGGTTAAGTGGCTGACTCTTGATTTCAGCTCAGGTCATGATCTCATGGTTCATGGGTTTGAGCTCTGCATTGGGCTCCCATGCTGACAGCAAGGAGCCTCCTTGGGATTCTTGCTGTCTCTCTCTGTCTCTCTCTCTTTCTCCTGTCTCCTTCCTTTTCTTTCTCCCTCTCTCTTTCTCCCTCCCCCCCGGCCCCCCCCCCCCCGCTTGCGCATGCAAGTGTGCTCTTGCTCAAATAAGAAAAAAAATTAACATTACTCTGATGGTAAATTAGATTGCATTCTTGGTTTTACTGAATTGTAGCATTTCAAAAGTAAAAAGGGGCTTTAGAGGTAACGTGAATACCTAGTTGTTCACAGTTCTGTATTGTATTTGTCATCTTGCCAGTTTAACTCCATCTTGAGAAACCCAGTTTCTTTTTGTGCAAAGAGAAAAACTACTAGTAAAATATATCTCATTTAAATACTTAAGAGAGTATGTTGAAAATATATTGTGATGAAAGGTTAAGTTTGATTGTCCTGGTGTTTATTGGAGTCTCGTCTTTTAAGTACCCATGGACATCTGTTTCCCCTAATCTTTGGGAGTGCTTATAAACCTAAGATGTAAAACTAAGAGGTAGATCTAAGTTTTGATTTGTAGTTGTTTTGTTTGCATGGTATAATACTTTGTTTCCTAAATGTCACCTAAATGATGAGCTTGCTGCTTCTCACTACATGAACTTTTTTTCTTTACGTTGGGGGAAACTTAGAGTGCAATGCACAAATCTTAAATGGACAGCTGGATCAATCTTTTTTTCTTTTTTTTTGGATCAATCTTTATATATGTATACACTCAGGTAACCACCACCCAGATCAGGATGTAGAACATTTACAGGCTCTAGCAGGCTCCTTCGTCTCCCTTGTGGTCAGTACTTCTCCCCAGAGGTAATCACTATTCTGACCTCTGTCATTGGGTGAATATTTCATTACCATGACATTTTACTTTGTAGCAAGGAGCTCAGGGTGAAAACTACAGAAAATATGTGAGAGTTTATATATATGAGAGTTCTGATATGTTTAGGTTGTTGGGTATGCCCTTTACTTAAAAAGAGAAAAGATTATAATTGGCTGACAGCTGGTGAGCATCTCTGGAATTTGTGTTATTACAGACATGATTTTGAAACACTTTAATTCCCACTACTTTATAATGGGAAGCAAATTTTCAGTCTCAGTCATTAAATTGTCAATTTGATGGTTTCCTGTGTTGATGAAATCATTTGTCTTCCTGGCTATTTTTTATTTTTTTTTTTAATTTTTTTTTTTCAACGTTTATTTATTTTTGGGACAGAGAGAGACAGAGCATGAACGGGGGAGGGGCAGAGAGAGAGGGAGACACAGAATCGGAAACAGGCTCCAGGCTCCGAGCCATCAGCCCAGAGCCCGACGCGGGGCTCGAACTCACGGACCGCGAGATCGTGACCTGGCTGAAGTCGGACGCTTAACCGACTGCGCCACCCAGGCGCCCCCTGGCTATTTTTTATTATAAGAAGTATAGGGGCGCCTGGGTGGTGGAGCCTGGAGCCTGTTTCCGATTCTGTGTCTCCCTCTCTCTCTGCCCCTCCCCCGTTCATGCTCTGTCTCTCTCTGTCCCAAAAATAAATAAACGTTGAAAAAAAAAAATTAAAAAAAAAAAAAGAAGTATTGCTTGGAATGTCTATAATTTAAAGGAGTTTGACATTAACAATTACTGTTTATAATCAGTGCAGCAAGGAACATTCATTCTAGCCCTTAAAATTTTTTTGTCAATGTAATACTTTTTAAAATATAAGGCTTAAAATGAAAACCAACATTCTTCCTTCTCCACCTCTCCACTCCCATTCCCACTCCTCAGAGCTAATCATGTTCAATTCTTTTAGCCATTTATTTTTATATTTATTTTTTTAACATTTATTCATTTTTGAGAGATAGTGTGAGTGGGGAGGGGCAAAGAAAGAGGGAGACACAGAATCCGAAGCAGGATCCAGGCTCTGAGCTGTCAGCACAGAGCCCGATGTGGGGCTTGAACTCACAGACCACGAGATTATGATCTGAGCTGAAGTCGAACGCTTAACTGACTGAGCCACCCCTAGCCATTTCTGATTTTGATTTTTGTATTTCAAGTAATATACTCATGCTAGTTCATTTTTCAGTTTTAAGTATTATACACTGTATTTCTACCATTAAAGATGGAGAAAGGGTGTAGGAAACCTAAATCCTTACATAATTCCCCTCTTCCATTCTAGTGTAGTTAGATCAGTTTTTTATTAATCAAACATTTTTACTCTAACTGTAAATACAAATATCATTTGTACCTGAGCCTTATAGTGTGCCATGATTGTTTCCTTATACCAATTTTTATTTTCCTTGGGGTTAATAATCCTCCTTGTTTTCATTTTGTAATATTTCTTTGTAACCATCAAAAATTTGTTTTCAGATTTTCCAGCAGCAGTTTAACTCTCTCTGTATGCTTCACCTGTCAGGTAATCTATCAGTTTCACTTTGTTCTTGGAGCCAGTCCTCTGGAGTTCTATTTTCTGCTTCAATCCAGACTGCTTGTTTTTTAAGGTTAGCTGTCAGCTTGGAACTTCCTTTCACTGTTATCATTCTGGGAATTCCCTTTGCCTCTCTCCTTGTTTCAAGTCTTCCTATTACTTGGTTCACTCCTATTTTGATGAAGCATTTCTTCTGTTAGTTTCATGAACAAGAAGGTAAATGGAATGTAAATTTTTTGCCTGTCTAAAAATGGTCTACTCTTACACTTTAGTAGTAGTTTGGTGGGGTTTAAAAGTCTAGATTGTAAATTGTTTTCCTTTAGCGTTTTGAAACTTTATTCCATGATCTTTCAGCTTCCAGTGTTGCTTTTGAGAAGAATGATGCTGTATTAGTTCTTGTTCCTTCCTATGTGGCTTTCTTTTTCTTGAAGACATAGAACGTAATCTTTATTCCCAGTGCCTTGAGATTTCACAGTGGTATATGCATTAGTGTTTATTTTCATTATATACATACGTGTTTGTTTCCTTTAAAGTTTTGCTTTTAATCACCTTTTTAAACACTTAACAGATGGACATCCATTCCTTGATTTTTGGTCTTTGTTCATCTATCATTCTTAACAGTGAAAGTCCAGAACCTTTCACACTAATTGTAAAGTCCCGCTAAACATTCAATAGTGAACAAAGCTGTTTACATTTACCTTTTATTTTTGTCTAAGTCTTTATTAAGTTTATTGTAAGTAGGATCATCATAAGGGAATTTGTGAATCATTCCAGTCAATGATTCTAAGACTTTCATCCTTTTGCTGTCTTTCTCAGTGGCATAACTGTGGAGGAGACATTGCCAAGCAAAAGCAACACTTTGGTAGCACTCCATCTCAGAGCTGATTTTTAACTCCGTGTAATGTGCCATATTGTCTTCCTTCATTTATACCTACACTATTGCCTTCTTCATAGCCTTTCTGAAACCCTCCTCCAGGAAACCTCTTCTGAAGAGAGAATGTCCACTTCCTCATTTAATACCTGTTTTTTTAATTTTAGTTTTTTTAAGTTTATTTACTTTGAGGGAGAGAAAGTGTGCGCCAGTGTTGGGGGGAGCGGCGGGGGGGGAGTCCTAAGCAGGCCCTGCACTGTCAGTGTGGAGCTCCCTCCCCTCAGGGCTTGAACCCACAGACAGTGAGATCATGACCTGAGCCGAAATCAAGAGTCCGACACTCAACTAACTGAGCCACCCAGGTGACCCTCCTCATTTAATATTTTTTATTGCACTTGATAACTTTTCTAATCTGAACTCGTGTCTTTGAGTTTTTGTAACTTTTCTTGTGTTTTTTGTATTTGATAATTTCTTCCACTTTTCTCTCTTTTTGAACTTTTATTAGTTGAATGTGAGACTAATAACCTGATGCTAGATTATTAGACTATTAGACTGATCCTATACTTGGCTTACATATTTCTCTTAGGGTAGAGTCCCTTCTTTTCAAACTCTCTGAAAGTAAATCTCTAGTTTTCTGCTAGGGTTAGAGAGCAATAGTTGCCCGGCTGTGCTGACTGGGGGAGGTCTAATTGCTTTTATACAGGTTTTCAGCCAGTCCTGTTCTCTGTTTTACTGCCATCTCTGATTTTAAAGGTACTGCTGCTTCCATTTCTTAAGCCTTTCCAGGTTCTGTATTGGAAAGCTTCTCCTTGACTTTCTTCTGTTGAAGGTACTTGGTTGGTTTTTGGTTCTGCCTGCTAGGTTTTCACTCCTACATCTGCTTTTTTCTTGGTCCTTTGCCTTTTTGTTCCTTTACTGTCTTTTTAATGGATGCTTGAGAGAGAGCTTTTAAGTAGAACACTACTACTTCATGTCTGTTAAAATTCTCTTGCTAACCAGACTTAGTTTTAATTTTGGCCTTGATTAACATGACTCTTTGGTTAAATTTTGATTAAGGGCTTGTCTCCACTTTGTTCAGTTTAAGTGCATGGCATCTTTTGTAGGGCATGGCTCATAAGTGATATTTTTCTAGTGATAGTGGTGTGATATATTTCATGGCAAAATGTTTGGAGTAAATGGTTTATATTTTGAAATTATACATGATAATTCTTGAATCTGTCAGCTGAAGAAAACCAAGTGTAAAGTTTTGTGTGTTTTGATAGTATCGGGCCTTGTTAGATTGTTAGAGTGTTGTATGCATGATGCCAAAGTCATAGTTTTGATTTCTTTGTGAGATAGTTTCATCTTATTTCTTGGCTATACTCTGACTGTGCTGGCTGTTATTTTCACAGCTGCATGCCGGTAATCATCTTAAAACTGGGTGGGAAAGCATGACTGGATCCATGAAGATATATCATTACTAATGGAAATTGAGCTTGAAGTGCTTTGAATATAGAGTATTGTGTAATGTAATGGTGATAATTGTATAATAAAGATTACTAAGAGAGCTGCTGTTTCCTTTCTAACTTCTCCCCACTTGCTTCAGCCACAGTGGCTTCCTTATTGCTCCTCAAACACTTGAGGCATGATTCTAACATGGGGCCCTTCCTCTTACTATTCCCTGTGTATCTGTTTGGGTAACTGCCTCACCTTGAAGGAGTCTTTCCTCACATTTCACCTTTATAATGAAGTTTTTTGTGACTGTTTAATACTTCAGTTAACCTTCACTCTGCTACATGTGAGGCCTTTTAACTGGTTTTTAAAATTTCTTCCACAGGATTTATTACTTTCAAATTTACATATTATGTGTATTGCCTGTTTTTCACCCTAAAATGTAAGCACCATGAAGGTAAAGATCTTTGTTTTATTCACAGATGTGTCTCAAGCACCTAGAACAGTAGCTGACAGTATAGAAGCACTGGAAAATATGAATGAAAGGCATTCTACTTCATCTGCTTACTTCCAGACAGCCCTCTAAAACACCTTCATTGTGTCTTCCTCTACACTACAAAATTGGAAAAATAAACTTTCTTCTCTTTATAATTTTCCCCTGGTTAGCCTCAGAGGGGGCTTCTCTGAGGGTGTGATAAAAACAGCTAAAGAATTAGAGATGTGTTCAGCTCTTGTGCATGTGAACTTATGTGTTTTCTACCAAGCTTTCACATACTTCTGTAGAGGGAAATTTTGCTTTGGTATAAGTTCATCTTTGTCTATAATAGCGTTGTAGAGCACAAGCGCTGAAAACATTTGCTTATTTATAGCACGCACACTTCCTGCCCACACACGTAGATATTATAATACTGCTCACATTGATACAGTGCTTATTTTGTCCTGGTTTTTCATGTTTTATTTAGTTTGTCTTCACAACTGCCTCATAATAAAGTGTGGGTGCTGTTAAATTATTAATATTTTAATAATAGTGAATACTCCAAGACACATTATATAAGTTGCCCAAGGTCATACAATTATTAAGTAGTAGAGCTGGGATTTGAACTTTGGAAATCTGGCTCCAGAGTCCATGTTCTTAGCCTTTTACAAAAAGTTGTGGTAAAATCTGTGTAACATAAAAGTTACCATTTTTTAAGTGTACAGTGGCATTAAGTACATTCACAATATACAACCATCACTGTTCTTCATTTCCAGAACTTCCACTCTTCCTTCAGACCTCTATTCTACTTCCCCTCTCTATAAATTTGCTTATTCTAGGTGTTTCATATAAGTGGAATCATAAAATATTCATTTTTTTGTGTTTGGCTTATTTTACTTAGCATAATGTTTTCAGGGTTCATCATGTCACGTGTATTAATTTTACTCCTTTTTAAGGCTGAATAATATTCCATTGTATGTATATCACATTTGGTTTATTCATCTCCTGATGGACCTTTGGATTGTTTCTACCTTTTGACTATTGTGAATAATGTTGCTGTGAACATTGGTTTGCAGGTATCTGTTTAAATCCCTGTTTTCAGTTCTTTTGGGTACAATTGTTGGATCATATGGTAATTCTATGTTTAACTTGTTTCTTAACTTTTTTTTTTTTTTTTTTTTTTTTAAGTAAACTCTGTGGTCAATGTGGGGCTCAAACTCATGGCCCTGAGATCAAGAGTCTCCTGCTCCACCGACTGAGCCAGCCAGGCACCCCTCTCTTAACTTTTTTTTTGATACAGAGAAATACAGTAGTATATACTCAAAGAGGAAAATTTTTTTTTTGAGTTAAATGATTATGTCACAGTCCTTTTTATTGTGTTGTTAGTCAACTGAAGACTGTCTGAGACATACAGTATCAACTTCTGGAAGACAGGGAACCTTGATACATGTGTATTCTATATAGTGTCTTTTTGAAAAAATGTTTATTCATTTTCGAGAGAGAGAGAGAGAGAGAGAGAGAGAGAGAAGAGGGGAGGGGCACAGAGAGAGGTTGGACAACTGTCTGAAGTGGGCTCTGTGCTGACAGCAGCGAGCCTGATGTGGGGCTCCAACTCACGAGCCACAAGATCATGACCTGAGCTGAAGTTGGATGCTCAACTGACTGAGCCACCCCAGTGCCCCTATTTGGTGCCTCATTTGATGGGAGCATTCAGCCACATTGGCCAGTTTATCTCATCTTTTCCTACATTAATACATTCTATGGTATGTTCTTTAGTAAGTCTGCTACTGTAATCTGATTTTTCTCCATTCCTTCATAAACTTCCATGTAAAACTTCTCCTTTTGAAAAAGTATAGCCTTTTCCAAAATATCCTCTGAATCCATTGTTTGCTTGACATTTTTCTTTTGTTTCCTCTTTCTTTCTTTCCTCTCTTTTGGGGTAGGAGGGACAGAGGGAGAGGGAGAATCCCAAACAGGCTCCATGTCCCACGTGGGGCTTGATCTCATGACCTTGAGATCATGACCTGAGCCAAAATCAAGAGTTGGATGCTCAACTGACTAAGCCATTCAGGTGCCCCTGTTTGTGTGACGTTTTTGTTAAATTCTGTAAGGTATTTAGTACATTTTCTAATTCACGATTTACGTTCATTTTGTGTCCTATATAACTTAATTTATAACTTAATTTATCCTTTTTTTCCTTAACATTTATTTATTTTTGAGAGACACAGAGTATGAGCAGGGGAGAGGCAGAGAGAGAGGGAGACACAGAATCTGAAGCAGGCTCCAGGCTCCAAGCTGTCAACACAGAGCCTGACGCGGGGCTCAAACTCACAGACTGCAAGATCATGACCTGAGCCAAAGTCAGATGCTCAACTGTCTGAGCCACCCAGGCGCCCCTAACTTAATTTATTCTTTTTTAAATATTTACTTACTTTTGAGAGAGACAGAGAGCATAAGAGGCAGAGGGGAAGAGAGAGAAGGAGACACAGAATCCGAAGCAGGCTGTCAGCACAGAGCCCGATGTGGGGCTTGAACTCACGGAGTGCGAGATCATGACCTGAGCCAAAGTCAGTGGCCTAACTGACTGAACCACCCAGTCGCCCCTTAATTTATTCTTTAAAAAAATTTTGTTTTTAATGTTTATTTTTTAGAGAGGAGAGAGAGAGAGGGAGAGTCAGAGCGCAAGCAGGGGAGGGGCAAAGAGAGAGAGAGACACACAACTGAATCAGGCTCCAAGCTCTGAACTGTCAGCACAGAGCCTGAGGTGGGGCTCGAACCCATGAACCGTGAGATCATGATGTGAGCCCAAGTCAGACACTTAACCAACTGAGCCACCCAGGCGCCCTTTAACTTAACATTTATTCTTACGTTCATTTTTGGTCTGTTTTTAATTCATATTTTATATTGAGTTCCTTGTGGATATTGAGTACATAAACCTGTTTAGTTTTCTCAAGGTATGTAACATACAAAGTGTAAATCATTAAATGTTTTTGAGTGCCTAGTTCATGGAAAATAGACACAACACTAAAACTTCAAAAAATCATTGTCTTTATTTCATACTTTAAGTGTTGACAAGTTACAATTTTATGGGTATTTGTGGAAAGGAAATTAGAAGTGTAAGCTCAGAATAATTTTTGTATTTAGCAGACAGATATAGAGTCAGAATACATGAATCTGTGTTTTTTTCTTAAATAATGTTTACTTCGTTTTCAGATTGTTGCCAGCAAAGGAGGTTTTGAAATGGTCACCAAGGAGAAGAAATGGTCTAAAGTGGGTAGTCGCTTGGGATATCTGCCAGGAAAAGGAACTGGGTCTCTTTTGAAGTCACACTATGAAAGAATTCTCTACCCATATGAGCTTTTCCAATCTGGTGTCAGCCTTATGGTGAGATGCATCATTTTTTTTTTTTTTTAGGAGTGGATAAATCCATTGGGCCAAATTTGAATGTTAGACTGTGTTCACCATAACAAGTTAGCAGTTTACTAAGTATAGGAAGTTAAATTTCTCCTGGTACCAAAATTTGGGATAGCAAGGTGTAGTTTAAAAATTGTGGCTGTTTTTGGTGGTTTACAAGATAAAGGCTAATGGGAATGAAGGCTATTTTCTTATTTATTTAAAATAAATCCTCATGACTTAAGCTTTTTGAAAAATTCCTCTTGGTTTCATGTATTTTTTTTA
Source organism: Lynx canadensis (assembly GCF_007474595.2). Taxonomy (NCBI): domain Eukaryota; kingdom Metazoa; phylum Chordata; class Mammalia; order Carnivora; family Felidae; genus Lynx; species Lynx canadensis. The sequence continues at coordinate 37,249,610 of NC_044309.1, forward strand.
ACAGCTTTATCGAGGTATAATTTGCATACCATAGAATTCAGTCATTGTAGATACTGAATAAATTTAATAAATTACATATTTATGCAGTAATCACCACAATTCAGTTTTAGAATATTTCCATCAGCCCAGAAAGTTCCTTTGTGTTTAATTGTAGTTGGTTCCTATTCCTACCCTCAAACCCAGATAACACCTGATCTGCTTTCTGGCTCTGTAGTTTTTTGCCTTTGTAGAAATTTCATAAAAATGGAATCATACAATATAATTTTGTGTCTGGCTTCTTTCACTTAGCCTAATGTTGAAGGTTCATCTATGTTTTAGCCTGTATTAGTACTTCATTCTTTTTTATGGCTGACAATATTCCATTGTATGGATATACCATATTTGTTTATCCATCTACCAGTTGGTGGACAGTTAGATTGTTTCCAGTTTATGGCTATTATGAATAAATGCTATGAATATTCATGTATAAGTCTTTGTGTGGACATATGTTTTCATTTCTCTTGGGTAGATACCTAGGAGTGGAATTGCTGGGTTATATGGTAAGTTTATGTTTAACTTTTTAAGAAACTGCCAAACTGTTTTTCAAAGTGGCTGAACCATTTTACATTCCCACCAGTAATGTAGAGGCCTCCAGTTTCTTCGTCTTTGCCAACACTTGATATTGTCAGTTTTTTTGCTTATAGCCATTCTAGTGGGTGTGTAGTGGTATCTCATTGTGGTTTTAATTTTCATTTCCTTAATGATCAATGGTGTGCATCTTTTCATGTGCATATTAGCATTTGCATATCTTCCTTGATGAAGTGTCTGTTCCGATCTTTTTTTTATTGGGTTGTTTGTCATCTTACACTTCTTTTAAGAGTTTGCTATATAATCTGGATACAAGTCATTTATCAGATATATGATTTTACAAATATATTCTGCTAGTCTGTGGTTTGCCTTTTCATTTTTATAATGGTGTCTGTTTGAAGAGTAGTTTATTGATTTCCCTCCTCCCTGCTTCTATGGATTGTGCTTTTATTGTCCTAAGAAATCTTTTCCTAACCCAAGGCCCCAAAACTACTTTTTGTTTTCATCTAGAAGTTTTATAGTTTTAACTTCTATATTTAGGTATGAGATCCATTTTCAGGGTGTGTGTGTGAGTGTGTGTGTGTGTGTGTGTGTGTGTAGTATGAGGTAAAAGTGTAAGTTCGTTTGTGGGGGGTTGTTAGGAATATCCAGTTGTACCAGTATCATTTGTTTAAATTTTCCCATTTATCTTGACACCTTTGTTGAAAATCAGTTGACTATAAATGTAGGTTTATTTCTGGTCTCCGTTTTGTTCTTTGATCCATATATTTACCCTGATACTAATACTGTGCTGTCTTGAGTACTATAGCTTTATAGTAAGTTTTGATATCCAGTAGTATAAGTCTTCTAACTTGGTTCTACTTTTTTCAGAATTTCCAAACAATTTGCATTTCCACATAAATTTTAGGACTGACTTCTCAATTTCTACAACAAAAGCCTGCTAGGATTTTGATAGGGATTGTCTTGAATCTGTAGATCGATTGGTGGGTAGAACTATCACCTGCTTTCATGTAATTTTGGGGATTTATTGGAAATTTATTATTTTTCTCCTGATTCTCAAATCTGACTTCTTATCAATGAATCTGCTCTCTTTGTGTGCTCTGATTCTTTAGGGTGTACAAATGCCTAATTTAGATCTAAAGGAAAAAGTAGAGCCTGAGGTTCTTGGCACTGATGTCCAAACTTCCCCAGAGCCAGGCACAAGAGTGAACATTCTGCCGAAAAGAACAAGACGTGTCAAGTCTCAGGTATCAGCTTCCATGGATCATTTTTAACATGCGTTTTAAGTGCATTGACTTCAGAACAGTTATGTGGTTATTGGAGGCAGTCACATACTGTTGTTCTTTAGAACTTGAAGAGACCTATTTTTCATTTACTTTTACAATAAACAAGGAAGAAATGATAAAATTCAGTTTGATTTGATTTAGCAAGCTTTTTGTTAATTTTGAACAGTTTTTGAGAGGGATGACAAATCAGAGGGTGACTGGGTATTGTAGGGCCAGCGTTATAGACATGCTGATGATCTGTAGTATATTATATTTTCATGGTTAGAAGTGAGAGGAGTAGGAGAGGATGGTTTTATTTTTCACTCATTCCTTTAAAAGCTAGAGTATGAGCTTGTGTCTGAACCATTCCATTGTTAACTTCTAGAGTGTTCCTGTAGCCTAAAATATTTTTTTTTTCAGAAAAAAAATGCCTTAATTTCCTTTTTGTGTTTCCTTGTCCTCCTTTTCCCATTCCCATTTGTGGCCCTCAAAGTTACATTATTTAAAGTTGCTGGTAAAGACAGGTCTGTAGGTTGACAGTGAGATGTTCTTATAACTCTTAGATATGTTTCATTTAACCTGTGGTTAGATCAGAAGAGCAGCTTAACTTGATCCTAATCATTGATTTTAATATATCTAAAGAAACATTGTGTTATAAGAATGAAAATGGTTCCCACTGAAAGTAGGAATGGAGGGAGGGGGGGTGGCTGGGTGGGCTGGGTTGCTCAGTAGGCTAAGCATCTGACTCTTGAATTTCCACTCATGTCATGATCTCACAGTTTGTGGAATCAAGCAGCAGATTCTCTTTCTCCTCTCTCTGCTCCTACCCTGCTCATGCGCACTCTCTCTCTCAGTCAATAAATCAACACTAAAAAAACAAAAGAAAGTGGGAATCAGAGAAGGGACTTGGTCTATTCATTATTAATAAGACTTATTGGATCTAGGGTTGTGAGGAGTTCTGTTAGTAGAAAGGAAGGTAGTGATATTTCATCTTGCTTTTCTAGAGCTCAGGGGATATCTGTCTTTCATGCCATGGCAGCTTTCTTTGCTCTGAATTCATGTTCTTTATTTTATATTATTTTATTTATTAAAATTTTTTTTAATGTTTATTATTTTTTTTTAATTTTTTTTTTAAGGTTTTTTTATTTTTGAGACAGAGACAGAGCATGAACGGGGGAGGGTCAGAGAGAGAGGGAGACACAGAATGTGAAACAGGCTCCAGGCTCTGAGCTGTCAGCACAGAGCCCGACGCGGGGCTCGAACTCACGGACCGCGAGATCGTGACCTGAGCTGAAGTCGGACGCTTAACTGACTGAGCCACCCAGGCGCCCCTTTTTTTTTTTTTTTTTTTATGTTTATTTATTTTTGAGAGAGAGAAAGAGAGAGAACGAGTTGGGGAGGGATAGAGAGAGAGGGAGACCCAGAATCTGAAGCAGGCTCTAGGCTCCGAGCTGTCAGCACAGAGCCCAATGGCCCAATGTGGGGCTTGAACTCATGAACTGTGAGATCATGACCCAAGCCAAAATTGGACACTTAACTGACTGAGGCACCCAGGCGCCCCTGAATTTATGCTCCTTAAATAATCTCCTTAATAATAATTTAGCTTCTTAAGTACTTTGATAACAGAAAGTAAGTGTCTTGAATGAGGAGTGTGAATTTAATAGAAATTCAACGGAAAGTGAATTATAAGTTATAACATATTCGTTAATTAGTGAGTTATCAATATATAATATAAATCAGTAATTCATAATTTAGTTATATTTTATTATAATTACATAGTATTTATAACTTACATTTATCATAGTAGGAATTCTTTCTTTAAAAATTTTTATTTAATGTTTATTTATTTTGAGACAGAGAACAAGTAGGGGAGGAGCAGAGAGCGGGGAGAGAGAATCCCAAGCAGGCTTCGCACTGTCAGGGCAGAGCCTGACACAGGACTCAGATCGTATGATCATGAACTGAGCTGAAATCAAGAGTTGGATGCTTAACTGCCTGAGTCACCCAGGCGCCCATATCAGTAGAAATTCCTAATTATAAACCATTATAAATTGGTAAACTCTGGCTTAGATTTTTATTACTGTGGTTGATCTCAGAAGTTCTGATCATCTTTGGATATATAGTGATGATTCTATTTTAAGACAAACGGTTGAAGACTAGTCTCTGACATGATGATTCACTTTTGAAGAGTTGCCCCAAGTGGCCCTGCGCATCTAATCATTGGCCAGCTTGTGATGAAATTTTTTGATGTTCCTTCTGAAACCAGAAAAAGTCCTGCTGCTGGTTGCCTGTACATACTATAAGAAAAGGACAACATAGAATGTTTTACCTATTGTAATAATTGTCACTGTAGTCAGATTGGTTGATATCAGGTAGAAAGTAGAACTATTTTAGAATTTTTTTTCTCCAAAGATCTATTCATTCATTCCCTCATTCATTTTATTCATTCATTCATTCGTTCGTTCGTTCGTGTGTGTGTGTGTCTGTGTGTGTGTGTGTGTGTATGTGTATGTATTTATTTAATCTCTACACCCACTGTGGGGCTTGAACTCAACAACCGAGATCAAGAATCACATTCTCTTCTGACTGAGCCAGCCAGGTGTCCTTAGGATTTTCAGTTAAGAATTTCTTGGGGCGCCTTTGTGGCTAAGTTGGTTAAGTGTCCGACTTTGGCTCAGGTCATGATCTCACAGCTTGTGAGTTCGAGCTCTGTGTCAGGCTCTGTGCTGACAGCTCAGAGCCTGGAGCCTGCTTCAGATTCTGTGTCTCCCTTTCTGCCCCACCCCACTCACACTCTGTCTCTGTCTCTCTTAAAAATAAACAAACATTAAAAAAATTTTTTCTATAACTCTTGGGCCCCTGGGTGGCTCAGTCAGTTAGGCATCTAACTCTTGATTTTGGCTCAGGATCTCACACTTGGTGAGATATGAGCTGAGAGTGCAGAGCCTGCATGGGATTCTCTTTCTGTCCCTCCCTGTCTTGGGTATGTGTGCTCCCTCTCTTTTTTTTTTTTTTTTTCTTAAAATAAATAAACATTAAAAAAAGAAAAGAATTTCTTCAACTCTCAATTTATCCCTAATTACTGTATTGCCAAGTCTGCCTCATTCCTAGTCTTCAGTTTCAGAAAGAAAATAAAGGCTTTCTGGTAGAACTCCTTCAACTTCTTGCTCCATACACAGAATTGTTAGTATTCATTCTTAATTTCTGCCAATCTCAGTGGGCAAAGGGTACCTTTGTCTCTAAGGATAATCCTTCCACATCCATCCTTTCTGGCTTCTTTAGTGATTTCAATATTACCAGTTGTGAAATCTTTCTCTCCTACCTTCTCTGTCTGCTTGGATCTTCTTTTACCCCCAGTGTAAACATGTTTATGTATCATCTTAAAACAAAAACTCTCTTCCTAGATAGTGCCTTACTCCTTGCCTCTCTAAATGAACTTCATTTTTTTTATATTAAAAAAAATTTTTTTTAGTATTTATTTCTGAGAGACAGAGCACATGTAGGGGAGGGGCAGAGAGAGAGAGGGAGAGAATCTGAAGCAGGCTCCAGGCTCTGAGATGTCAGCACAGAGCCCGACATGGGGCTGAAATTCACAAACCGCAAGATTATGACCTGAGCCGAAGTCGGATGCCCAACTGACAGCCACCCAGGTGCCCCTCTAAGTGAAGTTTCTTGAAAAATAGTCTGTGTTGTCTTGTTTCCTCAGTATCTGCGTAGCTTTTTTACTTTTTTATTTTTTTATTTTTGAGAGAGAAGGAGCATAAGTGGGTTGGGGGGGGGGGTGCAGAGAAAGAGGAGACACAGAATGCAACGCAGGTTCCAGGCTCTGAGCTGTCAGCACAGAGCCCAGTGAGGGGCTGGAACTCAGACTGCGAGATCATGACCTGAGCCAAAGTTGGACATTCAGCCGACTGAGCCACCCAGGCGCCTCTTTGCTTAGCTTTCATACTCTGTAATCTGACATTGAGTAAAATCATTTTATTGAAACTGCACTACCTAAGTTACCACTGAGTTAATAATTGTCGGAAGCTGAGTACATTTTTTTAAAATTTCTTATCTTCATCTCTGGTCACATATACATTTAATATGGTTGTTGACTCCTCTCCTTGAAATTCAATTATCTTGATTTTTCTTTGGCTTTCATGATGCCTCTCTCCTGGTTATTGTCTTCACTCTCTGACCTTTCTTAGTCATCTTTGTTCTCTTTTCTCATTGCCTTTTACTTGGTGTTTTTAGTCGTTTCCTATCTTTACTCTCCCTAGTTGTGTATCTACCCTGTGATTTCAGTTACTACCTATGCACTCAAGAATCCTAAATATGTCTTTAAAAAAATTTTTTTTAACGTTAATTTATTTACTTCATTATTTATTTATTTATTTTTTAATGTTTACTTTAAAAAAAAATTTTTTTTAACATTTATTTATTTTTGAGACAGAGAGCATGAACACGGGAGGGTCAGAGAAAGAGGGAGACACTGAATCTGAAACAGGCTCCAGACTCTGAGCTGTCAGCACAGAGCCCGACGCGGGGCTTGAACCCACGGACCGCGAGACCATGACCTGAGCTGAAGTCAGACGCTTAACCGACTGAACCACCCAGGCGCCCCAATGTTTACTTTTTTTTGAGAGAGAGAGAGAGAGAGAGAGACAGACAGACAGAGCACAAGCGAGTCAGGGACAGAGAAAGAGGGAGACATAGAATCTGAAGCAGGCCTCAGGCTCTGAGCTGTCAGCACAGAGCCTGGTGCGGGGTTCGAACTCACAGACCGCGAGATCATGACCTGAGCCGAAGTCGGATGCTTAACCGACTTGAGCCGCCCAGGTGCCCCTATTATTTATTTATTTTAAAATTTACATCCAAGTTAGCGTATTGTGCAATAATGATTTCAGGAGTAGAGTCTGGTGATTCACCCCCTACATATAACACCTAGTGCTTATCCCAACAAGTGTCCTCCTTAATGCCCCTTACCCATTTAGTCCATGCCCCCACCCACAACCCCTCCAGCAACCCTGAGTTTGTTCTCTCTGTTTAAGGGTTTCTTATGTTTTGTCCCCCTTCCTGTTTTTATATTATTTTTGCTTCCCTTCCCTTATGTTCATCTGTTTTATATCTTAAATTCTTTTTTTAATGTTTTTTAAATAATTTTTTTAAATGTTTATTTTTCACAGAGAGAAAGAGAGACAAAGAGAGAGAGAGAGAGAGAGAGAGAGAGAGACAGAGTAAAAATGGGGGAGGGGTAGAGAGAGAGAGAGAGAGAGAGAGGCAGACACAGAATCTGACGTAGGCTCCAGGCTCTGAGCTGTTAGCACAGAGCTCAACGTGGGGCTTGAACTCATGAACTTTGAGATCATGACCTGAACTGAAGTTGGACACTTCACTGACTGAGTCACCCAGGTGCCCTGTTGTATTTTAAATTCTCAGTATTTATTTATTTATTTAATTTTATTTTATTCTATTTCATTTTATTTTTTAAAATTTTTTCTTAAGTTTATTTTGAGAGAGAGAGCGAGCAGGGAAAGGGCAGATAGGGAGAGAGAGAGAGAGACAATCCCAAGCAGGCTCCACATTGTCAGCACAGAGCCTGCTGTGGGGCTTGAACGCATGAACTGTGAAATCTCTACCTGAGCTGAAATCAAGAGTTGGATGCTTAACTGACTGAGACATCCAGGCGCCCCAAGACTCCTAAATGTTTTGACACCATGGTTATTTATTTTTGAGAGGGAGAGAGAGACAGAACGCAAGAAGGGGAGGGACAGAGAGAGAGGGAGACGGAGAATCTGAAGCAGGCTCCAGGCTCTGAGCTGTTAGCACTGAGCCCAGAGTGGGGCTTGAACCCATCAACCACGAGATCATGACCTGAGCCGAAGTCAGAAGCTTAACTGACTGAGCCACCCAGGCGCCTAACTCTCCTAAATATATCTTGACACCATGTTTCTTTTCTGTTTACCTGGGATGTGTGTGTGTGTAGAATATACGTATACACGTGTACTTCTTGGTGGCCACGGCAGGTGTGCTGAATTCAGTACACCTCAAACATTATTACCTTTTCTAAATCCATTTTTCGTTTGTTATTTTCTAGCTCAGTGTCTTTGACAAGCCTTCCATCAGTCTCTTAAACAAGAAACAAGTTATGAAAGATATCCCACTCCCCCTTCTTCTATCACATCACTTGCTTTTCTCTGCTAGAGTTGTTTTTCATCTGCAGCCTCATTAGTGAGCTTTTTGAAAGCTCGTTTATACATTCAAGGTTTTACACTGAAGATAAATTACCTTTAATTACATTCAAAACTTTTTTTTTTAAGGGAATAAGCTGTTGGGCTGTATCTGTATAAATGTGCTTTTTATTTTCTGGAGGTACAATGAAAGTTTATACTTGTATCTCACTGCATCATATCTGGTTGCAGAAATTAAAGCATAATTTACAAGAAAAAAATAGAAAACAGTTTGTAAAGGGTTATCAAATCCTTAGCATATTTATACTTTAGAATGAAGCCCATAATGCCAATATGTCTCATTATTAGTGACACTGAGTTTGAGCCAATTTCTCCATTATACTTAAATTAGTATAATCAAATCAAAGTTTATGTGTATTAAAATGCCATTTTGGTTGGTTTGGCTCTTATATGATCATAGGTAGTTTGGTTCTTATATGATCATAAGGTAGTCTGTATTTTGTCCTGGTTTATTTTTATTCTTACTGACTATATTTTTAGTAAATTTTGGTTATTTATTTAGTGTACATTCAGAGCGTATGGGCCATCTGAATTCATGATGTAACACTTGTGTCTACCAGGATGCTCTCGTCTTCAAGTACTAGAATGCCAAATGACATCAGTTTAAACATCAACAACACAGTTTTCACATAAGGACACGTTTTTCACATAAGATTTACAGGTATAGGTAGTTCTAGGATTGATGCAGCAACTGCACATTGCCATGAAGCGCCAGGCTCTTTCCATCTTTCTGCCTTGCTTTCTTCAGTGTGTGGGTAATATATTTCTTCCTAATTGCATTGTGGTTGCTGCATAGTCCAGCACCATACTTACACCAGGTGAATCTCCTAGCAGTATGGAAGGAAGTTGGGACAAAAGGCTTACTCTTCAAGAAGCTTTTTCTTACTAGAAGATGAACATCTTCCCAAGAGACTTCGAGTAGACATTCTTTGTGTCTCATTGGCTAGACCAGGGTAACATTTCTACCTCTGGGTAGGTCATCACTAATAATGAGAAATGGCATGACTGGCTTAGGATAATCATTCATCTCATGGACTAGGCATACTGCCTTCTGTTCAAAGAAGGATGTCCATTAGCAAGTTAGAAGTGAGGATCTCTGTTGAGTTATTACCAGTATTATATTGGTTTTTACCAGTATTATTTGTCTCTGGACAGAACTTAATTGACAACTGTGCTTTTCTTAGAGATAGATTTTCTTTTGTTGAAAGGAAGCTGGGTGTTGCATAGTGCTTGGATGACTGTTCAACTGTTGTAATGAGGCAGTGAGTGGATTTAGAAGAAATCAGTTAATTTTTTTCTCATTTTGAAGAGGATCTTGAAATTTTTCTTGGTTAGGAAAATAAATATATGAATCAGAATAATTAGATAATACGAGTTTTGTTTATTGTTTTAGTCAGAATCTGGAGAGGTGAATAGAAACACGGAACTGAAGAAACTTCGAATTTTTGGGGCTGGCCCTAAGGTTGTGGGCCTAGCAATGGGAGCAAAAGATAAAGAAGGTAAAATCTGTTATTTGGTCATGAAAAGAAATAAGGTAATAAAAATAATATTTGAATTGCGGTCTCCCTTGGGATTTTCTTGAGTGTAAACTTGCAGTATGGTTTTTAGATCACCCTTTATGGCAGATAATCTTGAATTTAAGGCTTGAGGAACCATATTTTATTGAATTTTTATATTTGAAAGAGATAAATTTTCATTTTTATGTCTGATATGTGACACAGAAATTTATAGTTTCTGAATGCTTTAGTTTATGAGAGAGTGGTGAAATAAATGGTTCTTACTTGGTGATCTAAAGCTTTTAAATTCAGAGACAGGGTTCCGTGACCTTTACTATTGACATGTACTGCGGGGAGTTCATGACTTACATTCTAATTCCAGTTTTGTTGTTTTTCCATAATTATCTTGATACATTATGACGCTTCATTTAAAACAAAACTGTGAAGAAAGCCTAGTTAGTCTCAGCTTAGTATGTTTGAAACTTCTTGTGAGTAAAATTTCTAATGTAAAGGTCAAGTTTTGCTGTTCTATGTACATGTCAGTTTGAAAACTCAGTTTAACAAAGGTTGTGTTGGATTTGTTTTTAGTATATATGAATTTAATGAAGTGCTATAATCACAAGTCACATTAGTTATCCATTTCATGATATAAATCACAATTCAGATTGTGGACGAGAACTCTGGAGGATCAGATAATATTGTCCCATCACTCTAAAAACATTCAGTGTGATAGGACTTACCAAATACATTATGATATTTATTATCACCCTTTTAAGAATTAAGCACTTAATTGTCTTTTTCATTCTTGTACTTAATGCATTGGCTGGCAGTGATCTGAAAACTAGTCTCAAGTTAGTCCCTGATAAGTACTACATACAGGCAGTATAGAATTAGTAGTTAAGCTCTCTAGAGCTTGATTGCCTGGAATGGATTCCCAAATCTGCCTCTGACTGGCTTTATGATTTTGGGCAAGTTACTTCTCTATACTTTAGATTCTTTATCTTCAATGGGGATAGTAGCATATCTACCTCATAGGGTTGTGAGTTTTAATTTAAATAATTTTAAGTAGTGTCTGGTCCAGAGTAAGCTCTCAACATTAGTTTTTACTATTATTATATAACTATTTTTATTTCAAGATGAGGTCTCCCGAAGACGAAAAGTTACCAACAGGTCAGACGCATTTAACATGCAAATGAGACAACGGAAAGGAACTCTCTCTGTTAACTTTGTAAGTGTTCTGAGATGTGTCAGGAGGGAAAGGATTTATTTTTAGTTTTGCACTTTTTTATCTCGTTATGTATTAGTATGCCATTTGGTTAGTTCATTTGGTTAGAAGACTAGATGGTAAATTTAAAGTTGCAGCTTTCGTTTATGTAATGTTAACCTTGCTTTGTCCATTTACATTGACTCTTCCCCTAAGTTATACTCACGTATACCTTGTGAATGAGAGAATAAGAATCTAAATTCTTGAGCTGTATTGTGGACAGTGCTCAGTATTCATTCTCTACAAAGAGTGTTTGTGTATAGGAAGGATGACATGGTGTATTTTATTTATAGAAATTGACTTTCAAGTGGTCTAGAAAGTCTTTCTTTATTCTGATACCTTGATATGCTTTTATTAAGTAGAAGTGCTGAGGAAATTGAAATTTTATGAAAACCTGTTTAAATACAGTCATTTAAAAAATATTCAGGATTTAAGTTATGTGTACTTTTTAGTATACATTATTTTGTTTCAATTAAGGAATTCCTGGTAAAAATTCAGTATTACTTATTGTAGAAAATAGACTTTTATTTTGTTTGTTTTCTAACAGGTTGATCTCTATGTTTGTATGTTTTGTGGTCGGGGAAATAATGAAGATAAATTGCTTTTGTGTGATGGATGTGATGACAGCTATCATACATTTTGTTTAATTCCCCCACTACCTGATGTGCCCAAAGGAGACTGGAGGTGTCCTAAATGTGTTGCTGAGGTACAAGCCTAAACTTTATAGATTCTTTTTTAATTAATAACAATAATATACACATACACACATACAGTAAATCCAATTTCCAAAAGTGCTTGCTTTGTTCTTCAATGTTTAAAATCTCTAAGATTTTTTTTTTTTTTTTTGAGAGAGAGAGAGAGAGAGAGAGAGGGCACAGGTAAGCGAGAGGCAGAAAGAGAGGGAGAGAGAGAGAGAGAAAGAGAGAGGTGGAGCTCATCCAGGGTTCATGTTTTACCTGAAACAGGGCTTGTGCTTACCCGAATCGGCAGAGCACTATCTCTCCTGAAGCAGGGCTCGAGCTCACCCAGTGTGAGACTCGAACTCGTAAGCTGTGAGGTCATGACCTAAGCTGAAGTCAGATGCTTAACAACTGAGCCACCCAGGTGCCCTAAAATATCTAGGATTTTTTAAGAGCAATATTGAATGAAAATGTAACAGTTGTATTATGGCAGTTTGCCTTTCAAAAACTCTTTTTCTGACTATCGGTTAGATAATTCTGTTTATTGCTGTAGGTGAATGATACTCTTGCTCAGAACGTTCATATTCCTGGAAACCTGGCTGGCTCAGTCGGAAGAGCATGTAACTCTTTTTTTAAATGTTTTATTTTTTTTAATTAATTTTTTTTTTTTTAGTGTTTATTTACTTTTAAGAGAGAGAGAGATGCAGAGCATGAGCGGGGGAGGGGCAGAGAGAGACAGACACAGAATCCCAAGCAGGCTCCAGGCTCTGAGCTGTCAGCACAGAGCCTGATGCGGGGCTCGAACTCACGGACTGTGACATCATGACCTGAGCTGAAATCAGATGCTTAACTGACTGAGCCACCCAGGTGCCCCTAAATTTTTTAAATTAAAAAAAATTTTTTTTAATGTTTATTTTAGAGACAGAGAAACAGAGCACAAGTGGGGTTGGGTAGAGAGAGAGGGGGACAGAATCTGAAACAGGCTCCAGGCTCTGTGCTGACAGCTCCGACGCGGGGCTCGAACTCACAAACTGCGAGATCATGACCTGAGTCAAAGTCGGACACTCAGCTGACTGAGACACCCAGGCACCCCTAAATGTTTTATTTTTGAGAGAGAGAGAGAGAGAGAAAGCGCAGGGGAGTGATAGAGAGGGTGAACAGAGGATCCAAAGCAGGCTCTGTGCTGACAGCAGCGAGCCCAGTGCGGGGCTCGAACTTACAACCGTGAGATCATGACCTGACCCAAAGTCAGACGTTCAACTGACTGAGCCACCCAGCCAGGCTCCCTGTAGCATGTAATTCTTGATCTTGGGGTCATGGGTTCAAGACCCGTGTTGGGTGTAGAGATCACTTAAATAAATGAACTTCAAAAAAAAAAAAAAAAACCAAAGTAGAAATCAGACATAAAGCTCTAGAACTTAGGATTTATGCCTCCAGTTCTCATGTTAACAGATAATGGATAGTATCTATTAGCTTATTTAAATTTTTACTTGATTATTCTAAATTATTCTTATTCAAAGATTACATTGACATTATTGTCCTGAAATACCTAATCCGTTTGCTTAACAGAATGTTGTGGTAGGATATGGAAGGGAAGGAGTTGGCTGGGTTGTATCTAGGTGTATTCAGAGCTTTGAATTATTATTTGTTATTCTCATGGTTAGATGATTCCAAAGCAGTTATACTCTGAGAATTTGTGTTAAGATACTGGTTAGGGTGATTGGTGGTGTGAAACAACCATTCCTATAGCTAGATATTCTAGCAGTCAAGTGGATATCCCTTTATCCATTATCTTTCCTTTGTCTGTGAACATTTATTTTCTCCATTGCTAAATCCACTGGTAAACTGAGAATGAGTAGCATCCCTGGGCTTGATTGCATGTCAGTAGTCCTCCAGGTGTTTGTCTTGGTGCCGAGCTTAACCGACTGAGCCACCCAGGCGCCCCTCTCACCTTGTCTTGGTGCTGAGCTTAATGCCAACTCCAGAGTCTGAAACTGTCTCATTGCCACCTTCCTACTGGAAGGCTGTGAAAATGCAGTTAAGGTTTTAGAACATTATTTACTGATTTCATATTGCAAGTAATTAATACTTGTTTTGCTAAGGTTGATTGGATTTGCTTCCCCTAGGGAAATGATCAAAGAAGGTAATGCCTGAGAGCCTTAATATTTTGTTCATTTTCAGTGAGTTAATCTTAGGTATTTCTTCTTCCTAGGAATGCAATAAACCTCGAGAGGCCTTTGGATTTGAACAAGCTGTACGAGAGTATACACTTCAGAGCTTTGGAGAGATGGCAGATAATTTTAAGTCTGATTATTTCAATATGCCAGTTCATGTGAGTATCTTTCTTTTAGGTCGGTTTGGGGAAGTCTGAAGATTTATCTGTGTCCAAAGCTTTTGGTTTGCTTTTTACTTTCATCATTTTGTGGAAAATCGGGACAGCATGAGAAAGATGATAGAATATTAAATCTAAAGATCAGGGGCCTGGCATCTGTTTCTATTTTTTTCATTTGCTAATGTGGCAGTGTGTACTCTCCTGTTGAGAAATCTGCTTTGATCTTGGAATTGTTTATTAGCCTTCTGTAGGAAATCTTTTATAGAAAACCATGAAGTATGTGGCAGTTGCTCCTTTTGTTGTTACTTGTAATATGAAGTTTGTTCTTCTCCTACGGGATATTGGGCTTTTTAATATCCTTATCCAAAAAATTTGCCAAAGCTATTAAAATTCAGCCTTGATTTTTCCATTTCCTTTTTTCTTTCTTGATGTCCTGGGTCATTTTTATATTTCTTAGTTGGAAAACAGTTTACAGAAAAAGGCAGTTCAAGTTTATTATGTTTTTCTGAACATTTAGGTTGCCTTTAGTATTTCGCTATCCTCATTGGAAAAAGCTAAGAACCTGGTCTTTTCAGCTCTGGAAATAAGACTTTTCATTTTATCATGGGTTTGTGTTCACTTGATCTGCATTTTATGTTTTAGAAGGTTATGGTTATAGTGAGTTAGTAATCTGTAATCTTTGTTTTCCCTGTATAGATGGTTCCTACAGAGCTAGTAGAAAAGGAATTCTGGCGGCTGGTGAGCAGCATTGAAGAAGATGTTATTGTAGAGTATGGAGCTGATATCTCCTCAAAAGACTTTGGAAGTGGATTTCCTGTGAAGGATGGTCGGAGAAAGATGCTGCCAGAAGAAGAGGTGCAGAGCAGATAGTAGTAATTCAAACTTAGCCCAAGCTGATTTAGCCTTTGCATAGTAGAAAACTGCCTTTCTCTAATTTTAAGGGATTGCATTCATTTAAAATATTCAATCTGTAGGATTTGGACATTATATATTATCTTCAGTTTTAAAAACAATACATCCAGGGGCACCTGGGTGGCTCATTCAGTTAAGTGTCCGACTTCCGGCTCAGGTCATGATCTCACAGTCCGTGACGGGCTCTGTGCTGACGACTCAGAGCCTGGAGCCTGCTTTGGATTCTCTCTCACTCTCTCTCTGCCCCTCCCCTGCTCATGCTGTGTCTTTCTCTCTCAAAAAATAAACAAACATTAAAAAAAAATTAAAAACAATACATTCAAAGTACCCTTAAAAATTTAACTTTGCATTAAAAAAAACCTTTTTTTTTTTTTTTAATGTTTATTTTTGAGAGAGAGAAAGACAGTGAGGGAGGGAGGAGTAGAGACAGGGAGACACAGAATCTGAAGCAGGCTTCAGACTCTGAGCTGTTAACACAGAGCCCAACGCAGGGCTTGAACTCACGAACTGTGAGATCATGACCTGAGCTGAAGTTGGAACACTTAACCGACTCAGCCACCCAGGCACCCCTTAAGTTTGCATTTTATTATTACTGTTATTATTTTTTCTCCCCACTCTCCCATTAACTTTGCATTTTAAAACCATTTTAGTTTATTTTTATTTTTATTAAAATCTTTTTTTAACATTTGTGCCTTTTGAGAAACAGAGCACAGCAGGGGTGGAGCAGAGAGAGAGGGAGACACAGAATCTGAAGCAGACTCTAGGCTCTGAGCTGTTAGCACAGCTAAGACCCACACACTGTGAGATCATGACACTCAAAGTCGGACGGATGCTTAACTGACTGAGCTACCCAGGCGCCCCAAAACCATTTTAATTAGTTTAATTTTTTTTTTATGTTTATTCTTGAGAGACAGAGCATGAGTGGGGGAGGGGCAAAGAGAGAGAGAGAGAGAGGAAGACACAGAATCTGAAGCAGGCTCCAGGCTCTGAGCTGTCAGCACAGAGCCCAATGTGGGGCTTGAACCCACCAACTGTGAGATCATGACCTAAGCTGAAGTTGGACACCCAACCGACTGAGCCACCCAGGTGCCCCAACCATTTTAATTAGTTTAAAACTTTGATTCCAGTTAAAAAAATTTTGCCTCTTTGTGTTTGTAGTGATTTAAGATTTTTTTAAAAAGAGTTACATTTCTTGATAGGTTCAAAATTAAGTTTCCTTTAACACCTGAGCAGGTAGGTTTTCAAATAATGCATTTAAACTGTAATATATATTGAAGTTCTGTCAAATAGGAGATGACCCTTATGTATAAAGCTGAATTAAGATGATCATTCACTTCTTTTTCTCATTATTTTGGTCCTTTTCACTTTTCCTTTCCTTCTATATTGGCAGTGATTAAGAATTTTATTTCCTATGAAAAGAGTTACACATGGTTAAAAAAAAAAAGTTATATAGTGCAGAAGGATATATAGTTAAAAGAATATCCTGGGGCGCCTGGGTGGCTCAGTCGGTTGTGTCCGACTTCAGCTCAGATCATGCTTCTTGAAGTTTGTGTGTTCAAGCCCCATGTCAAGCTCTGTGCTGACAGCTCAGCCTGGAGCCTGCTTGGGATTCTGTGTCTCCCCCTCTCTCTGCCCCTCCCATGCTCATGCTCTGTCTCTTGATAATAAATAGAGATTTAAAAAAAAATAAAAAAGAATAACTATCCCAGTTCTCTTAAGGTTAGTATTTGCAAGGTATATCTTTTTAACATTCTTTTACTTTGAATCTGTTTGTATCTTAGAATCTAAAGTGTGTTTTTTGTAGGAGGATATGATTGGATCTTGCCGCCTTAAAACAAAAAATGCTTATTTTTATTTATTTTTGAGAGCGTTGTACATGTGCGTGCATGCCAACAGGGGAGGGGCAGAGAGAGGGAGGGAGAGAGTCCCAAGTAGGCTCCGTGCTCTTAGCATAAAGCCCAACAGGGGGTTTGAACTGTGAGGTCACGACCTGAGCCAAAATCAGGAGTCGGCCACTTAACCAACTGAGCCACCCAGGTGCCCCAGGATCTTGCTTTTTTAAAAAACCTAGTCTGAGGGTTGCCTTTTGATTGGAGTATTAGTGTATTTACACTTAATATAATTACTGACACGGTTGATTCATGTCTGTTCATTTTGTGATTTTGTGTCTTGTGGTTTTTTTTGTTCCTCTGTCTCTGTGGCCTTTTTTTGGTGTTAAACAGATATTTTTCATAATACCATTTTAATTCCTCTAGATTTTTTTGTTTTGCATATATGCTTTTTAGTTATTTAGTGGTTCTAGGAATTATAATATGCATCTTATTTATTTATAAAAGTTTATTTTTGAGAGAGAGAGAGAGAGAGAGGGAGGGAGTACACGTGTGTGCATGGGAAGGGCAGAAAGAGAGGGAGAGAGAGAATCCCGAGCATGTTCCATGCTGAGTGCATAGCCTGACTCGGGGCTCGATTTCATGAACTGTGAGGTCATGACTTGAGCCAAGATGAAGAGTCAGGAACTTAATTGACAGAGCCACCCAGGTGCCCCTTTTGCCCCTTTTTAACTTTTTAAATGGTCTTTACACAGCCTACTTTATGTTAATATTGACTTAATTCTGGTGAATATAGCAACTTTTTTCTTCATTTCCCACTGTATTGTTATACATTATGTCTACATATTGTATAAACACGACAACACAGCAATAAAATTATTACTTTAAACCATCTTTTTTAAAAAGGTAAGAGAAGGTAAAAAATACACATATACTCTTTTACCTATTTACTCACAAATACACCATTTCTGATGCTCTTCATTTATTCCTGTGGGATCCAACTTACTTTTTCAGGTCATTTTCTTTCAGGCTGGAAGACTGCTTTTATTTGTAGTATGGGTCTGCTAAGGAATGAATTTTTTCAGTCTTTGCTTATCTGGGAATGTTTTTATTCAGGCTTTTAGTCTTTCAGTTGTAAATGCTTCTCAGTTTTTTGTCGTGTTCTGTTGTTTGCCTTTAGTTGATTTATAGTGCCTTAGAAATGGCTGTTTTGATAATTTTGTCCAGATTTATCTTTGTTTTTTGTGGAGGGGAATTGCCCAACCTCTCCATATTACCACTGCTGGAAATTCTTTACAATTAAAAGTCTCCCTCCTACCCAGATCACCAATGTAACAGAGGAAGACACTATTTCATCTTCTAGCTGTTCTTCAGATACAGTGATCTATGCAAGCATTTTATTTATTTATTTATTTATTTATTTATTTATTTATTTATTTATAAAGTTTATTTTTGACAGAGAGAGAGAGAGAGACAGAGCATGAGTCAGGGAGGGGCAGAGGGGGCAGAGAGAGGGAAACAGAATCCGAAGCAGGCTTCAGGCTCTGAGCTGTCAGCACAGAGCCTGATGCAGGGCTCGAACTCACGAACCAAACCGCGAGATCATGACCTGAGCCGAAGTTGGACGCTCAACTGACTGAGCCACCCAGGCGCCCCTCTATGCAAGCATTTATACATCACACATGCAGAATTGTATATTCTTTTTTTTTTTAATTTTTTTTTAATGTTTATTTATTTTTGAGACAGAGAGAGACAGAGCATGAACGGGGGAGGGGCAGAGAGAGAGGGAGACACAGAATCGGAAGCAGGCTCCAGGCTCTGAGCCATCAGCCCAGAGCCCGACGCGGGGCTCGAACTCATGGACCGTGAGATCGTGACCTGAGCTGAAGTCGGACGCTTAACCGACTGAGCCACCCAGGCGCCCCTGCATATTCTTTTTAAAAAGAAATGGTGTATACTACTTACGTGGTCTTACCCTTTTTGTTTTTTGTTTTTGAGTCCCTTCAGGCCCTGTTCAGTCCATCCTAATTCCTTATAGCATTACTTACCCAGTTTATTCATGGTACCATCTCATTGGATATTATGCCAACCAGTATCTGAGCACTTAATGTGTGCTGAATTAAGTTTTCATTTTGTTTCATTTCTTTATGATCAAAAGTTACATCTTTTGGCTTTCTTATTATTTTAGCCTTATTATATTTTTCCTTCTGCGTAGGTAGAGTACAGGTTGGAATAATCAGGTTAGGATAATATAGATTAGAGAATACACATTGGGTTTTACCAAGGGAGAAAGAGAATGATTACAATAGATGGAGAACATAGATAATATACAGATGGTTTGTTCAGTATCACTGAATTTAATCTGGTTTTTATAGGTATAAGGAAACACATCAGAGTTTCTTTATACCCTTCCTTTGCCAAGTGGTGGGCAATTACTGAATTATTGGGAAGAGACTTTTTCTGCCTTTTTCTGAATTTTGTTTCTGTTCTGAATTTTTTTTATTAAAAAAACTTTTTTTTAATGTTTATTTTTGACAGAGAAAGAGACAGAGTGTGAGCAGGGGAGGGATAGAGAGAGAAAGAGACATAGGATCTGAAGCAGGCTCCAGGCTTCAAACTGTCAGCACAGAGCCTTATGCGGGGCTCAGACTCGTGAGCCGCGAGATCATGACCTTAGCCAAAGTTGGACACTCAACCGACTGAGCCACCCAGGCGCCCCTGTTCTGAATTTTTAAGTTGTTCTTAAACAGATATTTATATCTTCTGATCTTAAAAACAAGGTCACAGAGATTTTAAAGATTATTTTAAGTGTCAAACCTAAGCACCTAATATTAATAATACAGATATTAGTCTTTCTCCATGTTTGAGTTTTAAATTTTTTTTTTTTTCAACGTTTATTTATTTTTGGGACAGAGAGAGACAGAGCATGAATGGGGGAGGGGCAGAGAGAGAGGGAGACACAGAATCGGAAACAGGCTCCAGGCTCTGAGCCATCAGCCCAGAGCCTGACGCGGGGCTCGAACTCACAGACCGCGAGATCGTGACCTGGCTGAAGTCGGACGCTTAACCGACTGCGCCACCCAGGCGCCCTCCATGTTTGAGTTTTAAATGAATATCTATTTCTGCTTTTGCTCTATTCACCTTCATGAATGTGGAGAAATGCTGGGCTGTAACCAACCATAGTATAAAGAGACAGATGATACAACTTTTTTTCTAGACTGGATCATGGATTTGCTCTTTGTTTTCTAAGCAGTAATGTTTTTCACAGGATACTTTTGTTGTGTTTAAAGATAGAATGAGAGGACTTCTTTATTACAAAAGGATTTTAAGGACTAATTAGAGTTTGTGTAAAACCTTCAGACTTTTTATACTTAATATCAGTTACGGTAAAGTTACTGTACTAGAATAGCAGATAACTACCAACATTTCACTAGGCGTTGTACATTTGTGTTGAACTTCTGCATGAGATAGCTCTTGGTATCTGATAGCATATTTCTCTGGAGTCATAGTTTACTGGAGAAGTATTTCTGAAGTTAATATATTGTCTTATGAATACAATGTGCTCTACCAACAGGGCTTCTAAGGAATAAAAATAGGCACAGAACTTGAAACCTTGGGAACATTTTTTTCTTCTTGTCCTTGGCTCCATATTAAGTCATTGACTAAATCCTGTTAGTTCATTTTTCATTATTTTCTGTAGGACTGGCCTCTTTTCATACCCGCTACTACCATCTTTGTCTAGGTCCTGTCACATCATGTTGGGATGATTGTCATAATCTTAAATAATGACCACTTGTGTTTGGAGTCCCCAAGACCATCTCCAGGTTCGGTGATTTTCTGGGAGGACTCATGGCTATGATTACTATAGTGAAAGAATACAAAGCAAAATCAGCAAAGGGAAAAGATGCATGGCCCAAATCCAGAGAAAACCAGGTAGAAGCATCCAAGAGTCCTCCTAATGGAGTTACATAGAAGGCACTAGTATCAAATTGACAATGTGTAGGAAGTATTGCCTACCAGGGAAGCTCATTAGTGACCCAACTCAAGGTTTTTATTGGAGGCTGGTGACCTGGGCATCCTCTGCTTAACACATACTATAAAATCCCAAACTCCCAGAAGGAAAGCAAGTGTACATAAACTACATTGTATGGTCTAGGCATCATAAATCACTCTTTTTATTAGTGTAGGGAGCTGTCTGCCATGTAAGTTTCCACATACCAGCCAAGAGAACTTTAAGTAGGCTTTTTGAAGAATAGTAGTCTTAGGCCTGTTATGTTAACCAGATTTTCTGCTTACTGCTCGTCTCTGCAGTCATTTTAAATATATTGCTTTGGGGCGCCTGGGTGGCTCAGTCGGTTAAGCGTCCGACTTCAGCTCAGGTCATGATCTTGCGGTTCGTGAGTTCAAGCCCCGCGTCGGGCTCTGTGCTGACAGCTCAGAGCCTGGAGCCTGTTTCAGATTCTGTGTCTCCCTCTCTCTCTCTCTCTGACCCTCCCCTGTTCATGCTCTGTCTCTCTGTTTCAAAAATAAATAAACGTTAAAAAAATTTAAATATATTGCTTTTACTTAACATGTTAAGGTTGAGACGTCTTCTGGAGTTCATTATGCAGTTCTGTCTACTTTTGTTTATGTTTCAAACTTTCCGTAAACAAAAGTTTAAGAATATTTAAGATACTATGTTTATACTGTTTCATTTTTCAGATTCTGTTTTATTTCTTTTCTGAATATAGGATAAAACCCAAGCTTCTTAATTTAAGGTTAAAGGTCCATTCTTCTTTTCTAGTCTTATTTCCTGTGTTTCTGAGTATGACTAATTTCAGTCTTCCCCTTCACCAGCCAGGACAGTATATATTCTGTCTTTCTGTCATTCATTGTCACATCTTATCTATTTTTCTAAGCTTTACTCAGGTTCTTCTTTTGTATAAAGTTTTCCTGGGGTGCCTAGGTGGCTCAGTCGATTGAGCCTCTGACTTCGGCTCAGCTCATGATCTCGCGGTTCACGAGTTTGAGCCCTGCATGAGGCTCTGTGCTGACAGTTTGGAGCCTGGAGCCTGCTTCAGATTCTGTGTCTCCCTCTCTCTCTGCCCCTCCCCTGCTCACACTCTGTCTCTCTCTGTCTGTGTCTGTCTCAAAAATAAATAAACATTAATATTAAAAAAAAAAGTTTTCTTAATGATGCAAGCCCACACTAATTACTATTGTCCTCTGAAGAACTAAAGAATTTACTCTTTTATCTGTGTTTGGGGTTTCATGTGTATATTGTTGTCTTGAAACTTTTTGTATGTAGGTCTTACCTCTTCAACTAGATTGATTATGTTTTCACACAACCAGCTGACCAACCAACTAAAAAACATATTGAACAGTATTTTTTGAAAACCTTTTTTAAAAAGCATATTGAGGGTATGAATCGTATTTCATTACTATTTCTTTGTTTTTAATTTTTTTTAATGTTTATTTATTATTGAAAGACAGGGAGAGACAGAGCATGAGAATGGGAGGGGCAGAGAGGAGGAGACACAGAATCTGAAGCAGGCTCCAGGCTCCAAGCTATCAGCACAGAGCCTGACATGGGACTTGAACTCACAAACTGCGAGATTATGACCTGAGCCAAAGTTGGATGCTTAACTGACTGAGCCACTTTACTATTTCTTAATGGCATTCGTACTTATTTTTTTAATATTAAATATAATTTATTGTCAAGTTGGTTTCCATACAACACTCAGTGCTCATCCCAACAGGTGCCCTCCTCAATACCCATCACCCCCTTTCCCGTCTCTCCCACACCCCATCAACCTTCAGTTTGTTCGCAGTATTTAAGAGTCTCTTATGGTTTGCCTCCTTCCCTCTATGTACCTTTTTTTTCCCTCCCTTCCTCTCCCCCATGGTCTTCTGTTAAGTTTCTCGGGATCCACATATGAGTGAAAACATAATGGTATCTGTCTTTCTCTGCCTGACTTATTTCACTTAGCATAATACTCTCCTGTTCCATCCACGTTGCTACAAATGGCCAGATTTCATTCTTTCTCATTGCCAAGTAGTATTCCATTGTGTATATAAACCACATCTTTATCCATTCATCAGTTGATGGACATTTAGGCTTTTTCCATAATTTGGCTATTGTTGAAAGTGCTGTTATAAATAAACATTGGGGTACAAGTGCCCCTATACATCAGCACTCCTGTATCCCCTGGGTAAATTCCTAGCCGTGCTATTGCTGGATCATAGGGTAGATCTATTTTTAATTTTTTTGAGGAACCTCCACACTGTTTTCCCGAGTGGCTGCACCAGTTTGCATGGAATTCCTACTTAAACCTATGATGGACTTTCTTATTTTGTCCTCTGCGACTCTTAACTACATATTTATAGTTTCCATTTTTTTGTGCTACAATGTGGATGATATCCTCAAATCTGACTTCTAGTTGACACATTCTGTCTTCAGCTTTGTCATTGGCTGTTAAAGCTCTTACTTTGAGGGTTTTATTTTTTCAACTCTGTATTGTGGAAAGTGCAAATAATAATGAACTTTCCTCCTTCCCTCAGTACCTGGCATCCACGTTTAGCAGTTTTGGACTACCTGATAGAAGGCAGCTGGGTTCACTTTCTTCTTTGTGCATTCAGTCTGTTGTGATGTTACATATCACGTATCCTCTGGAAAATTCACACTACATCCCTGTAAGAATGAGTGTAAAAAGGCAAATAACATCTTAACAGTTCCTATGAGCATAGTTTGACTTTGCATAGTCCCGGAAATAGTTCTGGGTTCCCTGGACCCCACTTTGAGAACTGCTCCCAGCAAGGATGATAAGCACTTTAAGGCTTCATAATGGTTTCAGGGTAGGCTTTTGAAACTCAGTGTCCAGCCCTTATATCCAGAGAAGCCTCTATGAAAACTCAGTCAGTAGCTTTCCTTTTTCATTCTGCCTTTCTTTCCTTTTTCTTTGTTTCTGGAAACTGGAAATTCTTTTTTCTTTTGAGTTCATCTATGAAACAAATGTTTTCATTATTATAATTTATCCAGTATTTCTAGGTGAGTTGCTAGTGGGGGTGGTAATGGTGACTTTCTGTGTCATCTTAGTCTTTGCTGTTGGCATAAATGCAGGATTACATATCGTAGTATTCTGTTTTCACAATATCTGGCACCATGCTATAAATATTTGGGGAAGTTATACTACTAGGGATAAAATAGAAATATAATACTGTCCTATTAAAATGAGTCTCACATAATTTTATAGTAGTGTATTTGAGGGAGGAGTAGTAAAAAAAATTGCTTATATGCTTCAGAATAAACCAGAGGTATCTGAAATAACTAAAGGGAAATCTAAATGCCAGCTAGACAGGAGACAGAATTGAATAGGTATATGAGTTACATGTTGCAGAGAGCAAAGAGCACGATTCTATGGACTAGATTATTATAAATATTATATACAATTTTTACCTTATTTTAAAAGACTCCCTTGAAATTTCTATTGGGCACGTGTCATTTCTGATCTTTCATTTACATCTTTTTTTTTTTTTTCTTTATAGGAGTATGCACTTTCTGGTTGGAATTTGAATAATATGCCTGTCCTAGAGCAGTCTGTTCTTGCACACATTAATGTAGACATCTCTGGTATGAAAGTGCCATGGCTCTATGTGGGAATGTGTTTTTCTTCTTTCTGCTGGCACATTGAAGATCACTGGAGTTATTCCATCAACTATTTACACTGGTATATATGATCTTTGTTATATGTTTAGTAACCGTTTTAAAGGTGTGTTATAGTATTAGGTGATATGTTAGTAAGAGCTGAATTTAAAAGTATTTCCTATCCAAAGTAGGGTAACATATTGAGAAGTGTAGAGGTCTAAGGATATGTATATCTCAGATACCTTCCCTTTTAAAATATGTGCATGCAGCAGAGCCTAGAGTTTTATTTTTTTATTTTTATTTTTAAACTATTTTTGAGAGAGAGAGGGAGAGGAGAGAGAGAGAGAGCAAGCATGTGCGTGAGCAGGGGAGGGGCAGAGGGAGAGAAAATCCCAGGCAGGCTCCACACTGTCAGCGCAGAGCCTGATTCGGGGCTTGAACTCATTAACTGTGAGATCATCACATGAGCTGAAGTAGGACGCTTAACCAGCTGAGCCACCCAGGTGCCCTCAGAGCCTAGAGTTTTAGACCAAATGATACTTATTTGGTGTACATGAAAATTACTTGGTGTATCTTTTGATATTCAAGGTAGAATGTTCAAAGCGTGTATGTAATTAAGATCTGACTAAACCTTCAGTATTGGAAATTATCAAATGATTTTTTTTTCTCTTTGATAACATTTTCCCTAAAAATGCCTGTTACATGTGTATTCATTAAATTTGTTGGCTGAATTTTTTTGTATCTCCCCCATAGCTTTTATTTTCTTGCCCAGTTCCTTGTCCATTATTATGATATCAACTATATGATGTTTTTTTTTTCCCATTTGGAAGATACTACTCAAATCACTCTTTGCAGTGGAAAACTATAGTGATTGTATTTCTCTGCTTTATCACAGTGCTGTTTAATATGATAACTGCTAGCTAAATGTGGCTATTTAAATTTGTTAAGAATGGGGCACCTGGGTGGCTTAGTTGGGTAAGCATCTGACTTCAGCTCAGGTCACGATCTTGTGGTTTGGTTCGTGAGTTCGAGCCCTGCATCGGGCTCTGTGCTGACAGCTCAGAGCCTGGAGCCTGCTTCAGATTCTGTGTCTCCTCTCTCTGCCCCTCCTTGACTCATCCTCTGTCTCTCTCCCAGAAATAAATAAACATTAAAAACAATCTTTTTTTAATTAAGATACAATTAAAAATGTAATTCCTCAGTTATAGGAAACATATTTCAAGTGCTTTATGGTCACAGGTGACTAGGGCTGTATGTATTGGTTAGCACAGCTATAGAACATTCTCATGATTATAGTAAGTTCTGTTAGAGACAGCACTGTGGATTGTATTAGGATTAGGAAATGCAGCTATTTTATAAATATAGTATGACTCATTAAATCCATTTCCTAGGAGTACAATTTAGTATTATAAATGAACTCTAGTCCGCTAAAGTCTGGTACATTAATGGGGCCAGTTTGGTCCTTAAGATTTATAGATAGAATTCTTTAAGTTTTCAACAATTTCCAGCCTTGCCTTATTTTGTTGGATAGTAAATCAACTTAATGAAGTTATGTAAAAGTAGTCTAGAGAGTACTGACTTTGACTTTGGTCGTTGTGGGGATAATTGGAATGTCCAGTGGACTTGAAATCAAGGTACCATGTCAGTATCCTTTAGAATGATGTTGGTTTTTCAGATAGGATCTTTCCTGTTTGAAATACTATTTGTTGATCTACCTTAAAGAGTTCATGTGCTTTGAATTGCTTTTCTGATAGTAGTGATAAGTATGTGCCTGCCTGTTTATATACTCTTGCCTTACCTTCTTTATGAACAATAGCTCATCAAACAATAGATTTATGAGTTGGTTTGCCAGGATTCAGGGTATATAATTTATGACCATGGGACAAACAAAATTAATTATAAATTAGTGGATTTGCATGAGAGACCCTGGCCTCATTGGTACCATGCTCACCTAGTTAAACAGTTGTTTCTTTTGCTAGGGGGGAACCAAAGACCTGGTATGGTGTGCCATCTCATGCTGCAGAACAACTGGAGGAGGTGATGAGGGAGCTGGCCCCTGAGTTATTTGAATCCCAGCCTGATCTCCTGCATCAGTTAGTCACCATCATGAATCCCAATGTACTGATGGAGCATGGTGTGCCTGTGAGTCTTTTCGGGTCTCCTTTTAGTATTTTTACTTTAAATTTATGTTCGCTTTTTATCAGAATCACAACATATGCTTTGTTTTGTAACTGGAAGCAAAAGATCATGTCATTTTCTAGCCAAATTAGAATTTATATTCTGAAGGGAAGAACATTTTTTTGGTTAAGAGGTGTTTTAAAGTATTCATCATATTTTATGTATAACTACCTATGAAAATAGTCTTCTGTTTTCAGTAAACCATTATGTCCTGGTCTTAACAAAAATCTTGTATTCCTTATTAACCTTGTTTAGTCAAAGTGTAAGTATT
The DNA here is from genome assembly GCF_007474595.2 of Lynx canadensis. Lineage (NCBI taxonomy): Eukaryota > Metazoa > Chordata > Mammalia > Carnivora > Felidae > Lynx > Lynx canadensis. The sequence continues at coordinate 37,276,261 of NC_044309.1, forward strand.
TTAAGTGATAGTTGTAATAACTAATGTCTATCCTTTGGAGATCATTTTTCATGTAAAGATTTCACAGCCTCTTTTTATATGCAATAATGAAATATACTATGGATACTTTTTTTACTTTTCAACTTGGTTTTGATAATGATTATTAAATTTAAGCCACTAATACCTGATAAAGTATAAATATATACAGATTTGCTGTATATATTCAAATATTCATCACACCCTTAATGAGAAAGTAGTTTGAGTAATAGTAGTGTTAGTTTGTCTTTGAAGAGTGAATGTGTACTAGAATCTGAGACTTTTTTTTTTTTTTAAGGTTTATTTTTGAGAGAGAGAGATAGGAGCGCAAGCAGGGAAGGGGCAGAGAGAAAGGGAGACGGAGAATCTAAAGCAGGCTCCAGTCTCTGAGCTATCAGCACAGAGCCCGACATGGGGCTTGAACTCATGAGCTGTGAGATCATGACTTGAGCCGAGGTCAGATGCTTAACTGAGCTGAGCCACCCAGGTGCCACAAATCTGGGACTTTTCTAAAGACATATAGTATTATTACAAAACTAAGTGGGATTCAGGAAAACTGATTTTGGGGATATTTCAATATTACGTATGAACTAATTAGTTAATTTCCAAAAAATTGTCCAAGAGTAGGAGGAAATTCCATCCTTTTACCATGATTGACAACACAAGGATAAAAGGAGTAAAAGAAAAAATCTCTTAATTGTAAAAATTTTGTCAAGTTTCAGAAACTAGTAGTTCAGTGAGTAACATTTCTCTTTGAAAATTTGTCTCATACTTTCTTTTTATGAATTATTATAATTTGTTATCAGGGACTATTTTAAGAAGGTAGAGTTCTGGCTGCTGCTTTTTTTTTTTTTTTAATTATTTTTGGTAGAGAGAGAGAGAGAAACAGAGCATGGGCGGGGGAGGGGCAGAGAAGGAGACACAGAATCTGAATTAGGCTACAGGCTCTGAGCTGTCAGCACAGAACCTGATGTGGGGCTCAAACCCACGAACCGTGAGATCATGACCTGAGCTGAAGTCAGACACTTAACCGACTGAGCCACCCAGGTACCCCTCGGGCTCCTTTTTAAACCCTGATATTGTCTTCTGATAGGTGTAAATGAATGCTTTACTGTTTTTAATTTTAGAAAGTGCTGCTGAAAGTGACTGATAAAATCTGTTCCCCTTTTTTGTTGTTTTTATTTTGTTTTGTTTTATATCCCTGTTCCCACTTTGCATTTAGGTGTACAGGACCAATCAGTGTGCTGGAGAGTTTGTTGTGACGTTTCCTCGTGCCTATCATTCTGGATTTAACCAGGGCTACAACTTTGCTGAAGCTGTGAACTTCTGTACTGCTGACTGGGTCTGTTCTATAGCAAGTAGCTGTTGTACGTCTACTAACACCCCTGGAAAATGCATCTTAGTTGCCATATTTGCTTAGCTGGGGAGGGGAGGATTCATGAATATTTCAGTCGAGAGTAGAGTGGCTGTTATAATTTAGAAAGTTCAGTTTCCATTACACTTTTTATTTGGAAGATTTTATAGTTCTTATCCATTATTTTCCCCATTCTGTTTGAATTTTAAATGAACAGTTGATATTTTTTGAATCTTTCTTTTCTGAGAGAATGTGGTTCCTCTAGTCTTTGCTTTATCTGAGCAACTTATGGATTTTATAATGACAACCAGATCTTTTTTTTTTTTTTTTTTAAACGTTTATTTATTTTAGGGAGAGTACATGTGCACTAGAGCCAGGGAGGGGTAGAGAGAGAGGGAGACAGAGGATCCTAAGCCGGCTCCGGGCTCTGTGCCAACAGCAGGGAGCCCAATGTGGGGCTTGAACTCACGAACTGCAAGATCATGAACTGAGCGGAAGTTGGAGGCTTAACCGTCTGAGCCATGTAGGTGCCCCTACAACCAGATCTTTTTAAGAATTAATTTTACCGGGGCATCTGGGTGGCTCAGTCGGTTAAGCGTCCAACTGTCGGCTCAGATCGTGGTCTTGAAGCCCGTGAGTTTGAGCCCCGTGTCAGGCTCTGTGCTGACAGCTCAGAGCCTGGAGCCCGCTTGAAATTCTGTGTCTCCCTCTCTGTCTGTCCCCCCTCCCCCCACCACTATACTCTCTCTTTCTCAAAAATAAATAAACATTAAAAAATTAAAAATAAAAGAATTTTACCCATATTTTCCAATATTTAGCTTAGATTTTTAAAATATCCCTTTATTATTTTCCTTTTTATAGACAATTAGTTGATTTTACTCTTCCTGCCATTTTGTTTTTTTATTCCTTTTAAAAAATTTATTTTAAAAGTTACTATGATATTGGGATCTCTGTTGATATACTTTTGTTTAAATGATAATGCCAGTGATTTCTCTTTTGCTTTTTTGTATGAGGTAGATACCAAAAAGTAATTAGATATGATTATGTCATGTTGGTTGGGAAAAGACTGCAAATTTATGATACACTCTTTGACTTTGTTTTTCCTTTAGTGACGCTTTTCTGTCTCTCAACATTTGGGGAGATATATATATATATTTTTTTAAGTATCTTTTTTTTAATGTTTATTTATTTTGAGAAAGAGAGGGAGTGCATGCATGTGTGCTAGCTGGGGAGGTGCAGGGAGAGAGAGAATCTCAAGCAGGCTCTGTGCTGTCAGTGCAGAGCCCATCACGGGGCTCAATCTTAACAGTCGTAAGATGAGTAGGATGCTTAACTGACTGAGCCACCCAGGCGCCCCTTGGGGAGGTGTTTTTTTGTAATACTGGGTCTTATGTTTTCTGTAGCCACCTTAATTTATTAAATTTCATAGTGAATCATTTTTGTTTCCTTGGTTAACGGATGACATGAGTAATCTTATTTGATCTAGTAATTTTGAACGTTATTAGGCTTAAGGAGCAGTATGAGCAAGTTCGAGCTTAGGACTTTTCCTTGGGTTTGAACTCTGTTTTTGTTTTTAAGTTGATTTATTTTGAGAGAGACATAGAGCAAGTGGGGAAGGGGTAGAGAGAGAGGAAGAGAGAAAGAATCCCAAGCAGGCTTTTTGCACTGTCTGCATAGAGCCCGATACAGGGCTTGAACTCATGAACCATGAAATCATGACCTGAGCCGAAGTTGGACACTTAATCAACTGAGCCAATCAGGCTCCCCAAGCTCTATTTTTTTTTTAATTTAACTAACATTTATTAACTTTATGATTTACTTGTTTCTTGGCTAGATGTAGGATAGGAAATAGAGGTAATTCAGAAACAAATTAAAGATGGTTTCTGTCTTTAATGTTTTCACTGTTATTGATGTTTGGCCTTGAGCAGCTCTTTTAATTTCACTGGGCCTAAGTTTTTCACATGGTATATAAAGATGCTAAGATTTGCTTAATAACTTCAAATAAGTGAGATGATATATGTAAAAGTCCTTGAAACTCTGTAGAAGAAGGGTGTGATAGAAATGGGAAATTTTTTTTTTTATTGTCAAGTTAGCCAACATACAGTGTAGTCCTGGCTTCAGGAATAGATCCCCGTGATTCATCACTTATATACAACACTCAATGCTCATCCCAGCAAGTGCCCTCCTCAATGCCCATCACTCATTTTCCCTACCCCCATCAACCCTTAGTTTGTTCTCTGTATTTAAGAGTCTCTTATGGTTTGTCTGTGTCTCTGTCTGTCTCTGACTGACTTATTTCACTGAGCATAATACGCTCCAGTTCCATCCACGTAGGTGCAAATGGCAAGATTTCATTCTTTTTGATTATTGAGTAATACTCCATTGTATATATATATACCACATTGTCTTTATCCATTCATCGTTTGATGGACATTTGGGCTCCTTCCATAATTTGACTATTGTTGAAAGCGCTGCTATAAACATTGGGGTGCATGTGCTCCTTTGAATCAGCACTCCTGTATCCTTTGAATAAATTCCTATTAGTGCTATTGGTGGGTCATAGGGTAGTTCTATTTTTACTCTTTTGAGGAACCTCCACACTGTTTTCCAGAGCGGCTGCACCAGTTTGCATTCTCACTAACAGTGCTAGAGGATTCCTCTTTCTCCACATCCTTGCCAACGTCTGTTGTTTCCTGAGTTAATTTTAGCCACTCTGACTGGTGTGAGGTGGTATCTCATTGTGGTTTTGATTTGTATTTCCGTGATGATGAGCAATGTTGATCATCTTTTAATGTGTCTACCATCTGCATGTCTTCTTTGGAAAAGTGTCTATTCGTGTCTTCTGCCCATAGAAATGAAATGTTTTAGCAGCTTTAGATTTGGAATAAAGTGATGGTATTAAGTTTTATAAGCCACAATAGATAATTAGTTGTATTTTATGTGGCTTCTTTACAGATTGTAATAATTAAGATCTGCATATCTTCTTGCCATTGTTAATAAGTTGTATCAGAAATGTTTAAAAAGTAAATATTTATGAATTATGAAATGAAAGACTTGTAGATTGTTAATAGACAAAATAATTGCTAATCATAAGTTCAGTATAATTGTTTTCTTGGGAAAGATGGTTTCTTTAGAAGAGTATGGAAATATTACTTGATTCAGAGATAGTCTTATATTCTTTTTTTTTTTTTTTTTGATAGTCTTATATTCTTAAACTATGATTCCTATCGTTGTCTTCTGCCTGTCTTAAACTGGAGGTGATTTCTAAAAGGTTCTTAAAGGTCCATTTTTTAATTTTTTCTCCTTTATATCTTAGTTTTCAAATATAAACTAAAACCCTATTTAAATCACCCAAGTTTTTCAAACACTGTACAGGAGGATACAAGTGTGGGGGGGGGGGGAGAGGGAAAGAGAGAGAGAAAGGAGAGAAAGAGAAAAGAGAGAGAAAAGGAATGGGAGGAGTGTGTGTGTTTGTGTGTACAGGCATACGTGTTTCATCACACTTTATTGCACTCCACAACTGCATTTTTTTTTTTAAATACAAATTGAGGGCTTGTGGCAACCCTGTGTCAAGCAAGTCTCTTGGTGCCAGTTTTCCAATGGCATTTGTTCATGTCTCTATGTCACATGTTGGTAATTCTGGCAATATTTCAAACTTTTTCATTATATGTTACAGGGATCTATGATTAGTAATTAGGATTTGTTGAAAGTTCTGGTGATGGTTAGCATTTTTTAGCAAGAAAGTATTTTTTTTTTCATCTCCCCCAAGAAAGTATTTTTGAAGTAAAGTGTGTACATTGTTTTTTTTAGACATAATGCTGTTGCACACTAAATATATATTGTAATGGTGTAAACCTAACTTTCATATGCACTGGAAAACCAAAAAATTCACTTGACTCACTTTATTGTGGTATTCACATATTATGGTGGTCAGGAACTGAACCCACAATATCTCTAAGGAGTGCCTGTATAGTATAACTAGTATCACAATTTGGCTTAAAGCTTGATGGTTAAAGAAATTTTCAGTATTTATCTTAAAGAAGGAATCTGATGATTTATGAAAAGTGATCATTTCACGTAGGGAGAATAAAGTATATAATCTCAGGACTTCACTTTGAATTCTCTTTGGGTTAGACTGATTGTATGTATGTATGTATGTATGTATTTATTTTTACGTTATTTATTAAAAATTTTTTTTAATGTTTATTTTTGAGAGAGAAAGAGCGTGAGTGGGGGAGGGGCAGAGAGAGAGATGAAGAATCCAAAGCAGCCTCCAGGCTTTCTGAGCTGTCAGCACAGAGCTTAACGTGGGGCTTGAACTCATGAGCCCATGAACTCATGACCTGAGCTGAAGTTGGACATTTAACCAACTGAGCCACGCAGGCATCCCTAAGTTATTTATTTTGAGAGAGAGTGTGTGTGTGTGAGCAGGGGAGGGGCAGAGAGAGAGAGAGAGAGAGAGAGAGAGAGAGAGAGAGAGAGAATCCCAAGCAGGCTCCACACTGTCAACAGAGCCCGACCTGGGTCTTGATCCCACAAACCGTGAGATCATGACCTAGCTGAAATCAGGAGTTGGACACTTAACTAACTGAGCCACCCAGGTGCCCTAGACTGATTGTTTTTAAAATAATTTCTAGATGCTAAAATGTAAATCATCTTTTGCTTTGGTTCTTACAAAAAATTGAGTGAGTCCATGTGAATTGCTAAAGTAGTGCTTTTTTTCTCCGCTTTTCTTTTTCAAACTTCTAATAACATCTCTGCTTTTTGTTCTATGGAAACTTCTGTGCTGAATATGTCCACTGAACCCTTTATAATCTGAATGTCTTTTCTTTTTTCTTTAAAGGCAGTTTATGTTAGACTGGTCTAAAAGTTTGCTACCTTATTTAAATATCAAGGAACTTGTACTTCTGGTACATAATGAGTAGAAAGTCAATAGCTTAGGGTAGAGGCTTAGCATCTCAAATTATGGAAATTTTCTGTGGGAACACCTTTGAAATTCCTGCTGGGCCATAAAGATTTAATATTTAAATTACCTCTTATTTTCAAATGGAGTTGGTTATTCTGCCTTCTTTACAGTAAAAGAGAGGATCTGTAGGCTAAATAGTGGTTTTGTTCTGGAAAATGTTATAAGCAAGTAAGTTAATTTGAGAAACTTGTCGTTTTACAGTTACCCATTGGACGTCAGTGTGTCAATCATTACAGACGGTTAAGGCGCCATTGTGTCTTTTCACATGAAGAACTCATTTTCAAGATGGCAGCAGATCCAGAATGCTTAGACGTGGGCCTGGCTGCCATGGTGTGCAAAGAATTGACTCTCATGACTGAAGAAGAGACAAGATTAAGGGAGTCTGTTGTACAAATGGTGAGTTTGCTTGGCACATTCCCTGTATTCAATACTGCTCATGGAATATACTAAAAATGGAATGTGTAGAAAGAATCCATTTTCATCTTTGATTCCTTTAGAAGTTGAACACAAAAATCATAAGTTTAGAGAAGGTATGTTTTTATACTTGCCATTTTGCGTTCTTCAAATTGAAAAATTTTAGGAATCTTTATGTCATTTCTAGATTAAAAAAATAGAATCCTATCAGCTAGAATTTCTTAGGTATATATTTATTTCTTTAAATAAGAATCTTCGGGGCACCTGGGTGGCTCAGTCGGTTGGGCGTCCGACTTCGGCTCAGGTCATGACCTCGCGGTCCGTGAGTTCGAGCCCCGCATCGGGCTCTGGGCTGACAGCTCAGAGCCTGGAGCCTGGAGCCTGCTTTAGATTCTGTGTCTCCCTCTCTCTCTGACCCTCCTCTGCTCATGCTCTGTCTCTCTCTGTCTCAAAAATAAATAAATGTTAAAAAAAAAAAAATTAAAAAAAAAATAAATAAGAATCTTCTACATATAGTATTTCTTTAAATAAGAAAGTTCAAATCCTTTGAGGTTTGAAATTGAATAAAAGTTATGTTTCTGGTGATTCCAGCTGTCAGACTAAATTGATTTGTTTTTATTTCTTTCCTCTTTCTAAGCAACTTAATGAGTAGGAAGTACTGAATGACCAAGTGCTGGGATTTTTTTTTTCCTGGTTTGGAAGCCAGTTGAATTTTTGATGGAGTTTCCTTATAATGGAGGTGGCTGGGCAGAGGGTGACCAGATCCACCTCCCACCGCCACCCCCCTCCACCCCCAACAAGTGTTAGGATTTTGAATGCTTGTAGTAAATTAAATCTTTTGTTTTTTAGAATTTATTTATTTATTTTTGAGAGAGTGGGAGCAAGGGAGGGGTAGAGAGAGGGAAAGAGAATCCTAAGTAGGCTCTGTGCTGTCAGCACAGAGCCCAGCATGGGAGCTTAAACTCACAAACCATGAGATTGTGACCCGAGCTGAAATCAAGAGTCAAACGCTTAACTGCCTGAGCCACCCAGGCACCCCAAACCTTTTTTTAAAATTTAATTTAATTTTTTAGTTTATTTATTTATTTTGAGAGAGAGAGAGAGCAAATGGGGAAGGGGAAGAGAGAGAGAATCCCAAGCAGGCTCTGCACTGTTAGCACAGAGCCCAGTGCAGGCCTTGAACTCATGAACCATTAGATCATGACCTGAGCCAAAGTTAGACACTTAATTGACTGAGCCACCCAGGTGCTCCTAACTATTTTTTAAAAATTCAACTAACGTTTTAATTTGAAATTAAAAACAAATTACCACTGGGGCACCTGGGTGTCTAAGTTGGTGAGGCCTCCAACCCTTGTTTTCGACTCAGGTCATGATATCATGGTTTGTGGGATCAAACCCCTCACCTGGCTTTGCGCTGACAGGATTCTCTGTCTCTCTTTCTCTCTCTGCCCTTCCCTGTGCTCACATGCACACTGTCTCTCAAATAAACATTAAAAAACATTTTTTTTAAGTTAACCATTTATATTAGCACCCTCCAAGAATGAAATACTTAGGTTTCTTTTTTTTTTTTTAATGTTTATTTTTGAGAGAGAGACAGAGTGCGAGCAGGGGAGGGGTAGAGAGAGAGGGAGACACAGAACTTGAAGTGGGCTCCAGGCTTTGAGCTGTCAGCACAGAGCCTGACATGGTGCTTGAACTCATGAACCGCAAAATCGTGACTTGAGCCAAAGTCAGATGCTTAACTGACTGAGCCACCCAGGCGCCCCAGTTTCTTTCTTTTTTTTTTTTTGGAAGTTTATTTTGAGAGCAAGTGAGTACAAGTAGGGAGGGGCAGAGAGAGAGAATCCTAAGAGAGCTCCCAGTGGAGAGCTTGAAGCTGAGCTTGAATTCATGAAACAGGGAGATCATGACCTGAGCTGAAACCAACAGCCAAATACTTAACCAACTGAGCCACCCAGGTACCCCGAACATGTACAGGGAGGAAAACTACAAAACTCTGATGAACAAAATCAAAGAAGAGTTTAGTAAATGGAGAGATATTCCATGTTCATGGATAGGAAGACTCAGTGTTGTCAAGATGTCAGTTCTTCCCAACTTACCTATAAATCCAGTGAAATCCTTATCAAAATCCCAGCAAGTTATTTTATGGATATTGACAAATTGGTTCTAAAATTTATTTGGAGAGATAAAAGACTCATAATAGCCAAGTCAATATTGCAGAAGAACAAACTCAGAAGACTAACACTACCTGATTTCAAGACTTACTATAAATTGTACACCTGAAACTAAAGTACACTATGTGTCAACTATACTCATAAAAAATAAATAAAAATATTAAATACTTACTATAAAGCTAGAGTAGTAATAAAGACTATGTGGTATTTACAAAAGAACAGACAAATCAACCAGTGGAACATAACAGAGTACCCAGAAACAGACTCACATAAATACAGTCAACTCACCTTCCACAAAGAATGATTTCTTTCCCATTGCCTGGTGTCTATCTTTTGAAGTTTCACAGGTACTGTGTTTTTTACAAATTGAAGGTTTGTGGCAACCTTGCATTGATCAAATTTATTGGCCTCATTTTTCCAACAGCATTTGCTCACTTCATGTCTCTCTGTCACATTTGGTAATTCTCAAAATATTTCAAATTTTTTCATTTTATTTTATTTCATTTTTTCATTTTTAATTATGGTATAATTAATATACAATGTTATATTAGTTTTAGGTGTACAATATAGTGATTCAAAAATTCTATACATTAGTCAGGGCTCATCATAAACGTACTCTTCATCCCCTTCACCTATTTCACTGATCCCCCCCACCCACCTCCCCTCTGTAACCAACAGTTTATTCTCTATATTTAATAGAGTCTGGGGCATCTAGCTGGCACAGTGGATGACTTTTGAACTCAGGGTCATGAGTTTGATCCCCACATTGGGTGTAGAGCTTACTTAAAAAAAGAATGAAATTCCCTTAATAGAGTCTGAGGTTTTTTGTTTTTTGTGGTTTTTTTTTTTTTGTCTTTTTTTTCTTTGTTTTGTTTCTTCAGTTCCACATATGAATGAAATCAGATGGTATTTGTCTTTTTCTGACTGATTTATTTCACTAGCATATTCTCTAGATCCATCCATGTTGTTGCAAATGGCAGGTTTTTGTTCTTTTTAATGGCTGAATAATATTCCATTGTGTATATATACCACGTTTTTTTATCCATAATTTGGCTATTGTAAAGAATGCTGTAATAAACGTAGTGGTGCATATATCTTTTCAAATTAGTGTTTTCATATTCTTTGGGTAAATACCCAGTAGTGCAATTGCTGAATCATATGGTAATTCTAACTTTAATTTTTTGAGGAACCTCCATACTGTTTTCCACAGTGGCTGCACCAATTTGCATTCTTACCAATAGTGCATGAGGGTTTCTCTTTCTCTACATCCATGCCAACACTTGTTGTTTCTTATAGTTTTGATTTTAGCCATTCTGAGAGGCATGAGACTATATTGTGGTTTTGATTTGCATTTCTATGATAAAGAGTGATGTTGAGCATCTTTTCATGTGTCTGTTAGCGATCATGTATGTCTTTGGAGAGATGTCTGTTAATGTCTTTTGCCCATTTTTGTTGATTTTTGTTTTTGTATTTTAGAGAGAGTGCAAGTGGGGGAGAGGGACAGAGGGAGAGAGAAAATCTTAAACAGGCTTCCGTGCTCAGTGTGGAGCTTCACACAGGGCTTGATCCCACAACTATGGGATCATGACCTGAGCTCAGATCAAGAGTCAGATGCTGATCCACCCAGTCACCCCTTCTGCCCATATTTTAATTGGTCACGCTTTTTTAAATTGTTATTATTATATTCTTTATGGTCATTTTATGAGTGATCTTTGATGTTACAACTGTAATTGTTTTGGGGTGCCACAACCTGTGCCCTCATAATGGTGAACTTAATCGATAAATGTGAATGTTGAGCCTGCTCTACCAACTAGCTATTTCTCTGTTCCTCTTTATTCTTTGAGCTACAACAATACTGAAGTTAAGCCAAGTAATAGCCCTATTACAGCGGCCTTTTAAGTGCTCAAGTGGAAGGAAGAGTTACACATCTCTCACTTTGGATCAGAAGCTAGAAATTATTAAGCTAGTGAGGAAGGCATGTGGGAATCCTATGTAGGTCAAAAGCTAGGCTTCTTGTGCCAGCTAGCCAGGTTGTGAATGCAAAGGAAAAGTTCTTGAAGTAAATTAAGAGTGCTACTCTAGTGAACACATGAACAGTAAGAAAGCAAAATAGCCTTTTTTGAGGATACGGTGAAAGTTTTAGTGATCTGGATAGAAGATGGAACCAGCCACAACATTTCCTTATGCCAAGGCCTAATCCAGAGCAAGGCCCTAACTCCTAAGTTTTATGTATGCTGAGAGCTGTGAGGAAGCTGCAGAAGTTTGAAGCTAGCAGAGGTTGGTTCATGATGTTTGAGGAAAGAAATCATCTACACACCACAAAAATGGAAGGTGAAGCAGCAAGTGCTGATACAGAGCTGCAGCAAGTTAACCAGAAGATGTAGCCAAGGTCATCAGTGAAGGCGGCTACACTAAGTATAGATTTTCGGTGTAGACAAAACTGCCTTCTATTGGAAGGAGATGCCATCTAGGACTTTCATGGCTAGAGAGAAGTCAATGCCTGGATTCAAAGGGCAGGCTGACTCTCTTGTTAGGGGCTAATACAGCTGATGACATTAAGTTGAAGCCATTGCTCATTTACCAATCCTAAAATCTCAGGGTCCAGCTAGGGGCATCTGGCTGGCTCAGTCAGTTAAGCATCTGACTCTTGGTTTTCACCTATAGCTGGTGAGATTGAGCCCTGCATCGGGCTCCTGTGCAGACAATGTGGAGCCTGCCTGGGATTCTCTCTCTCCTTTCTCTGTCCCTCCCCTGCTCACACGCTCGCTCTCTCTCTCTTTCAAGAGAAATAAAATAAACATTAAAAAATAAATAAATCTTTAAGAATTGTGCTAAATCTACTCTGTGTTGTATAACTGGAACAACAAAATCCAGATGACAGCACATGTGTTTACAAACAGTTTACTGAAATTTTAAGCCCACTGTTGGACCTGCTGTGCAGAGAAAAAAAAAGATTCCTTTCAAAATATGACTGCTCATGGGCAATGTGCCTGGCCACCCGAAAACTGTGATGGAGATGTCCAACAAGATTGATGTTGTTTTCATGCTTGCTAACAGAACATCCATTCTGCAGCCTGTGGATCAAGGAGTAATTCAACTTTCAGGTCTTAATATTTAAGAAATAAATTTTGTAAGGCTACAGCTGCCATAAATAGTCTTCTGATAGATCTAAGCAGAATAAATTGAAAATCTTCTGGAAAAGATTCACCATTCTAGATACTATTAAGAACATCTGTGATACATGGAACAAGGTCCAAATATCAACATGAACAGAAGTTTGGAAGAAGTTGATTCCAGCTGTGGCAGGAGTGACTTTTAGGGCTTCAAGATCTCAGTGGAGAAGAAAGTGTAGACGTGTTGGAAAGAGCAAGAGAACTACAATCACAGAAGTGGAGCCTGAGGATGTGACTGAATTGCTGCAATCTTGTGATACGGCTTTAGCAGATGAGGAGTTGCTTCTGATGGATGAGCAAAGAAATTGTTTTCTGGAGATGGAATCTACTCCTGGTGAAGATGCTGTGAAGATTATTGAAATGACGACAAAGGATTTAGAATATTATGTAAACTTAGTGGATAAAGCAGTGGCAGTGTTTGAGAGGATGGACTCATATTTTGAAAGAAGTCCTAATTGTGAATAACATGCTGTCAAATAGCATCATATGCTAAGAGAAGTCACACGTGAAAGAGACAATTGATGTGACTCCATTGTTTTAAGGAATTGTAACAGCCACTCCAATCTTAAGCAACCACCACCCTGATCAGTTAACAGTCTGATGAACATCGAGGCAAGACCCTCCATCAGCAAAAAGATTATAACCTCCTGAAAGCTTAGATGATGTTGAGCATTTTTTAGCAGCAAAGGATTTTTTAATTAAGGTGTGTACATTGCTTTTTCAGACACAATACTATTGCACGCTTAATGGACTACAGTATGGTGTAAATATAACTTATATATATGCTGAGAAACCAGAAAATTTATTTGACTTGTTCTGTTGTGATAGTTGTTTTATTGCCATGGTCTGGAACCAAACCCACAGTATCTCTGAAGTGTGCTTATACATTGGTGGAGACTCATGAAGTAAGTTCTTGTGGTATGGTCCCATTTCAGGTTTAACCTGTGTCATTAATGGGGCATCATTTTTCCTTGTTCTGCAATAATTTGAATATCACAACTCTTGATCATCTTATCCTTTGATCAGATTTCTCTAAGGCTCTTTTCCTATGAACTTTTGAATAATTAGGAAAGATTCATTTTTGAATAATTAGGAATGATTAATTTTGGAAAGTATTTTGATGATGTGTCATTGTACCTCCCATGTTTATATCTTAAGTCAGAGATTTACCTGTAAGAAAAAAATTTAATAACTTGAAGGTCTTTGATGCTTGAGAGACTAGAAAGATTTGATGTAGTGACATGAATTGTATTTCAGGGTGTCCTGATGTCGGAAGAAGAGGTGTTTGAACTTGTTCCTGATGATGAGCGACAGTGTTCAGCGTGCAGAACCACATGTTTTCTCTCTGCTCTGACATGCTCCTGTAATCCTGAGCGGCTTGTGTGTCTCTACCATCCAGCTGATCTGTGCCCCTGCCCCATGCAGAAGAAGTGTCTTAGGTATCCATAAGTTTCTTGTAAAACTTGTTAATTCTTTGAAAACGAAGGGCATTGTTCTTTGTAATTTCCCTTCCCCATGTGTAGACTGGTGACTTTTCCTTGTCTCTCTGCCTCCCTGCTGTGGACCAGTCCTTTAAAGTTGGCTCTAAACTTGGCAACTGAAGTTATTTTTTTTTATCAGTTGATTTCATGTGTTCCCTGTCTCTCCCTGCATTAAACCTCTATGGACAACTTTGATTTTTTTAAGACCCCATTCACCTCATCATTGTATTAAACTGATTATGTTTAAAATTTATTTTCAAGTTATTTTTGGATTTTCAAGTTTTTATTTCTGTGTTTTGTTTGTTTCTCTTTGTTTTTAGATACCGCTATCCATTAGAGGACCTCCCTTCTCTGCTATACGGTGTGAAAGTCAGGGCACAATCTTATGACACTTGGGTCAGCCGTGTTACAGAAGCATTATCTGCCAACTTCAACCACAAGAAAGGTTAAGTATCCTCCTTTTGTATGCATACACTGAAATTACTGTCACATTGAAAGAGGCTTTGTGGGGCGCCTGGGTGGCTTGGTTGGTTAAGCGTCCGACTTCGGCTCAGGTCATGATCTCACGGTCCGTGAGTTCGAGCCCTACGTTGGGCTCTGTGCTGACAGCTCAGAGCCTGGAGCCTGTTTGGGATTCTGTGTCTCCCTCTGTCTCTGCTCCTCCCCTGTTCATGCTCTGTCTCTGTCTCAAAAATAAATAAACATTAAAAAAAAAAAAATTTAAAAAAAAAAAGAAAGAGGCCTTGTTTTGTTTTATGTGTTTTTCTATTAAGGAAAAATCTTAGGCTTCATTTAAGATTTGAGACTAATGGATTGGTTGACTGACTTAAGATTTAGTTTTCTATTTGAGAATCTTCTCTTACATCAAAAGTTAATATAAAATGGGACAGATGGCTAACTGGCAATAGATATGTATTTTGGGGAGCCATTGTGACCAGTGGACTAACACTGAAGGCTAATTAAGAACAAGGAATTGCAGGGGCAGCTGGGTGGTTCAGTCAGTTAAGTGTCTAGACATTGCTTGGGATTCTCTGTCTCTCCCTCTCTCTTTGCCCCTCCCCTGCTTGCGTGCATGCTCGCTCTCTCTCTCTCTCTGTCTCTCTCAAGATAAATAAAACATTAAAAAAAAAAAGAACGAGGAATTAACCTTACCTGAGAGAAATCATCCATAAGGATTAGGAATGAGCATCTGCTCATAAGCTTTTAATTGCATTGGTGAGATTTTCCCAGCTGCGATGATTCTTCTGATAGGTTGAGGACTAACTTGAGAGGGGTTGGTTAACATTTTTAAATGGCTTTTTATGTCTGTGGTTGTAGCATACGGTTTTATTCTTACAGATTTGATTGAATTACGAGTAATGCTGGAAGATGCTGAGGATAGGAAATACCCAGAGAATGATCTCTTTAGAAAGCTCAGGGATGCTGTAAAAGAAGCGGAGACCTGTGCCTCTGTGGCTCAGCTGCTTCTCAGCAAAAAGCAGAAGCACAGGTAAGACTATGAAGAAGAGTTGGGTTCCCCAGTGGTTTCTTGTGGGTTTTTTGGTCTTGTTTGTTTTTCTTTCAGAGTAGAAGCCAGAATTTTAACTGGCTCACAAGGCCCTCTATTTAATCTTTGATCTCTTGTGGCCATTTCCCTTTCTCCTCCAGTCATGTCCCAGTCTTAAACTCCTACTACTCTCCCTTCTTTCTTGCTTCACTCTGCAGTCTTCTTCCCCTTTCTGCTTTTCCTACACACTGGGCACGGTTCTCCTTAGGGCCTTCACAGGCCTTCCCTGCTATCCAGGTGGCTTGTCCCTCACTTCTTTCAGGTCTTTTTCAGATGACACATTCTTGAAGAAACTTGCTCTGACAACCTCTATAAAATTGCAACCTTTTTATTCTTTTTTCCTGTTTTGTTTTTCTCCTAGCCCAGTCACCTCCTGATATACTAATTCATTATCTCTTCTACTGTTTCCCAGGCCCACTAGAACATGTGTGAGACTGGGATGTTGGAGATTTTTTATTCTTTTTTTCATTGCTTTATTTCTTGTGCTTAGCACAATGCCTGACACATAAAAGGTGTGCAATAAATATTTGTAAATAAATAAATGATACTACATGCTGAAGGCAGGTGGCAGCAAAGAGTAACCTTGATGGATACAGGAGAGGCTGTTATTAAGGAGTGTAGAAGTATGCGCCCTTGATTGAATGTCATTTGTATGTGTTAAATTTTCTGTGGTATTGTTTTGTATTCATTCCAACACATTCCTGGTATCTGAACAGGTTCTTCTGTAGCACTACACATTGGGTTTTAAAATTACTTTGTATATTTTTTATTTATCATTTTATTAGAGAATCTTTCTTAAAGATGTTGGTCAGTGAATCTTCAGCTGTCATTGGGTCACTAACCCTCTCGGAGAATCTGGCAAAAGCTTAGAGACCCTTTTCTTAGAAAAATGCACACACACATACAGTTCTGAATATGTTTCAGAGGGTTTATTGTCTCCTAAGTTAAAGGTGCCCTTGTTCCACATTTTAAGCTTTTTGAGGTAGAAGATTTAGTTTTATTAATGAACATAATATTTTGATCTGAGGAATTGATTAACTGTTTGAAATGTTTAACACTTGTAAGAGTGGAGGAACTACAACTTGGAGTATTGAATCTTTGAGCCATTAACTAAAGAGGTAAATACCTGATTTGGAGGTGATCAGCATTACAGTGGAACCTCTCAAACACTCATATTCTGGGGTTGCTTGGGTTAGAATTCTAGAGAGACTAGAAGCCCCTTTGATATCAGATGACTATGAATTTTTCTTATGTCTCAATATTATTTCACATCAGGCAGAGCCCAGATAGTGGGAGGACTCGGACCAAACTGACAGTGGAAGAATTGAAGGCCTTTGTCCAACAACTTTTTAGTCTTCCATGTGTCATCAGCCAAGCTCGACAAGTAAAGGTGGAGTATTACGTTTCTTTTCTTGGGTAATAACCTTTGTAGTATGGGTTTCTGTTTTGGGCAGATAAAATACTGTGTCTAGACTAGTTTTTTGTTCTGTTTCTCTTACTGGTGACAGTAAGAATCCTTTGGTTTAGGGGCGCCTGGGTGGCTCAGTCAGTTAGGCATTCAACTCTTGATTTCTGCTCAGGTCATGATCTCACGGTCGATGGGTTTGAGCCCCACATCGGGCTCTGTGCTGACAGTTCAGACCCTGCTTGGGATTCTCTCTCTCCCTCTTTCTCTGCCCTCCCCTGCTTTCTCTCTCTCTCTCTCTCTCTCTCTCTCTCTCTCTCAAAATAAATAAATAAACTTAAAAAAAAAAAGAATTCCTTGGTTTAGTTCTTAGTCTTTAATACTCCCTTTAAGATTCTGGAACCAAGAGTAATTAGTTTAGAATTTTTTTCTGTTTTAATTTTAGATCAGAATCCCTATCTGGCATAGATAAAATTGAAATGCAAGAAAATCATTAAAAGAATCTAAATGTTTCAGTAAGTTATTAGTTCATGAGCTTTTAAAAATATGAGCTCTGAAATTACTAGAGTCCTGATGGTTTCTTGAATTTGTAAAATCTAAAAAGTATATATCAAATACATTAATTTGTGTAGTTAGTATTCCTTTGATAGTTCATGGTGGTGGTTTGTGATTTGGCCATGGGCAGGATATCTGAAATGGTTTTTATCAAGGTTATCAGCTTGTGAAATCTAGTATCAATTGTGGTTTTGCTTTATTCCTTGTTGTGGGAGCATTTTGATAGTTGACCACACTTTCCTATCTGAGAGACTTTCTTCTCTAAACATCTGTGACATCACACTCTCTGGTTTTCTAGGTTATTCACAGTTCCTTCTCTTTAGTCTTCTTTGCTGTTTGTTTTCTCCTTGGCTTGACTTCTAATTGTGGAGTATGTTCGGAGCCTCAGCCCTTTCTTTAGTCTAGGTCTTGACATCTTACTTGTTTAGTGACATTAAACAAATCTGATCTGATTCCCAGATCACCAGTTCTTAGTGCCTTTGTTCTTTTCTACAGGCTTGTACATCCAGTGGCATACTCTCCATATCCCTTTGGCAGACTGAAGTAATCTTAAAAGCCTTTTAATGAGTCAAAATCCTTGATTCTTTTATTTCCCTTATTACCCTACAACGAGTCTCTAAACAAGTGCTGTTTTTATCTTCAAAATGTATCCCAGAGTGAACCATTTATCATCATGACCATTGCTTAAACTGCTCTGAACCACTAGATTCTAGGCCTTAGGTTACTGGAATAGTCTCTTAACTCACCTCCTTTCTTCTTCTCTTGTCCTTGATAGTTGATTTTTTATTTGGTAGCCAGAATGATTGTGTAAAATATAAATCAAATCATATCATTTATTTGTGGTAAAATTCTCCAGTGCTTCCTCAAAGCCATTAGAATGAAATCTAAATTCATAATCTACAGGGCACTGTGTAATCTGACCTCTGCTTATTTTTAAACTACATTCTCCACTTTGCTTCTCATCACCCACTCATCCAGATGAGCAAGACAGCAAGCTCATTTCTCTTTAAGAGCTTTTGCAGTTATTACTTGCCCTGCCTGAACTGCTCTTCTTCCAGATCTTCTTATAGTTCCCACTTCTGTCTCCTTATTTTAGTTTCAGTTTATCTGTTTTCTGTGACCACCATTGCAATGTAGTATGCCCTCCTCCTCTGGTCATTCTCTATTGTGTTCTATTTTGTTCTCATAGCATTTAAAACTAACTGAAACATTTCATTCACGTATTCAGTGTATGGCTATTTAGATTAAAATGCGTTCCTTGAAGACAAAGGACTGTATGTTTTAATATTGTGCACTTAAAACAGTGGCTATATCTAAGTCTGCAGTCTTTAAATATTTTTTGAATTGGAGTGCCTCCGTGGCTCAGGGTTAAGTGTCCGACTTCGGCTCAGGTCATGATCTTGCGACTTGTGAGTTTGAGCCCCACATCAGGTTCTGTGCTGCCAGCTTCAGAGTCTGTGTCTCCCTCTCGCTCTGCCCCTCCCCCGCTCATGCTTGCGCTCTCTCTCTCTCTCTCTCTCTCTCTCTCTCTCTCTTTCAAGAATACACATTTAAAAAAAATTAAAAAATTTTTTTGAATGAGTCGTATTTTAAAAGGAAAAAGGTAAGTAATTACAGAAAAGCATATTTGTGATATTTACGTTTTTTACTATCGTATCTATTTGGTGCTATAATGGTGAGATTATTAGATAATCTAGAGTTTGTTAGTTTGCCTGAGCTATATTCCATACTCATTTTGTATCTTTTATTTTTTATTTCTTTAAAAAAAATTTGTTTTCCATTTATTGAGTTTTTGAGTGACAGTGAGACAAAATGAAAGTGGGGGAGGGGTAGAGAGAGAGGGAGACACAGGATCGGAAGCAGGCTCCAAGCTCTGAGCTGTCAGTGCAGAGCCTGACATGGGGCTTGAACCCACAGACCGTGAAATCATGACCTGAGCCGAAGTCGGACGCTCAACTGACTGAGCCACTCAGGCACCCCTCATTTTGTATCTTTTAAATTTGGTTGTGGTTTTTTTGTTTTTTTTTTTTTTTTACTTTTTCAGAATCTCCTGGATGATGTGGAAGAGTTTCATGAACGTGCTCAAGAGGCCATGATGGATGAAACCCCAGATTCTTCCAAACTCCAAATGTTGATAGACATGGGTTCTAGTCTCTATGTGGAGCTACCTGAATTAGCCCGACTAAAGCAAGAGCTACAGCAGGCTCGATGGTTGGATGAAGTAAGACTGACCCTGTCAGATCCACAGCAGGTCACTTTGGATGTCATGAAGAAACTGATAGACTCTGGGGTGGGGTTGGCACCCCACCATGCTGTGGAGAAGGCAATGGCTGAACTACAGGAGCTCCTTACAGTCTCTGAGCGGTGGGAAGAAAAGGCTAAGGTCTGCCTGCAGGCAAGGTGAACACATATATTGATGACTGTTGCCTCTTTAATAATGAAGTCAGAGTAGAACCAAAGGAGGAACATAAGGTTCTATTTCATTAAATATTTAATTAGATGTTTTGTGCCTTCCCTGATCAATCACTAAGTTATCGAATAGGTCTGCACATAAACAGTTTTCAAATATTGTGTGCACTCTAGTGCAGAGTACTTTGCTAGGTACTTTAGGTGATACAAAGTAGTATTTTGTTTAGAACTTTCCATTACCTATGCTGTATTTCAGAGCTAAGAAATGTAAAGCTCACCACCATATGTTACTGTTAACTGAGAGGTACAGAAAAACGCAACAGGAGTTTAGAGGAGAGGTCAGTGTTAGCTTGGGTACTCAGAAGAGAAGCTGGAGAGAAAAGAAAGAACTTAGGTAGAGACTTGAAGCATGAGTGCGATTGAAGCGGAAGGGAGGTAGGAGAAATGTCATAAGCTAAATTGTGTTTTGGTGACAAAAGTTAAATGGGCTTCCCTGGAGTAGAGGATTTATGCAGGAAAGTAGTGGGAAAGAGAAAGAAGGGGAAGAAAACATTAAGTTGCATTAGCATTGGCACCCCATTGGATTTGTGAGATTTCAGTAAAGCATTCATCATATTTGTGTATCAACAATTTCATAATTATGTAAGAACTAATGTCCTTTATTAAAGTATTTCTTCAGCTAAAGTTGATACACAATTTCTCGTGTGAGGATGAGGAACCTGGGATACTTAGATCACATAGTTCTTAACACAGCTCAAATTTGAAGCCTTTTCCACTTCATTCCAAAGTCTTCATGTACTTAACTACTTTGCCAGCTACTTATGTTGAATGCAGATGATAGGAAAAGCCTTAGATGATTTAATGAATAATGACCACAGTTTTGTTTTGCCAAGAAAAGGCTGCATGTATTTTTGCTGGATATTTTGCTCTCCAGATGCCATGGAGAATACATACTAAAATGTATCCATAGCTTTTTTTCCTTTGAAACTATTCAGTGTCTTCAGATTCATGACAATTCCAGGAGCATATTAAATGGGAAAAACTAAATAACTGTGGAATGCAAAACTATAATTTGGTATACCTGATGCAACTTACCGTAGTCTACAGAATGAAAATTTGGCGGTAGTAATATGTGAAAACTTTTTCTCTCATTTTTCTACATTTAATCAGTCACCAAGTTTTAGTGAGTTTGCCTCCAAAATGTCTTTCGAATCTGTCTTCACTGTCACTGACCTAGTTACAGTACTCTTGTATTTTCCCTTAATCTTTGCAATTCAGTAAGTATTCGTGGAGTAGCTGCTACATGCCAGGCACTGTTTCTCAGTGCTATAGAGACAGTAGGGAAAAGCACACAGAGTCCCTGCTCTAAAATAGAGCCAACATTCTAGTGGGGAGAGCCAAGAGACAGGTGAATAAGTGAGTGTATGAATGGATGAGTAAATTTCAGATAATTAGTGTCATGAAGAAAATAAAATTAGAAAATAGAGGGTGATGGAGTTTGGGGATAGTGGGAAAAAGAATCTTTTGTTTTTTTACTCCTGTCAAGATTATCTTTTTGGGGTTTTGTTGTAGTTGTTTGTTTGTTTGTTTTTAAATATAATTTATTGTCAAGTTAGCTAATATACAGTGTTTGCAGTGTGCTCTTGGCTTCGGGGGTAGATTCCCTATGATTCATTGCTTAGATACGACACCCGGGGCTCATCCCAACAAGTGCCTTTCTCAATGCCCATCACCCATTTCCCTTCTCCCCCAATCTCTGCCATCAATCCTCAGTTTGTTTTCTGTATTTAAGAGTCTCTTATGGTTTGCCTCCCTCCCTCTCTGTTTGAAACTATTTTTTCCCCTCCCTTCCCCCATGGTCTTAAGTTTCCCAAGTTCCACATATGAGTGAAAACATATGAAATCTTTCTCTGAATGACTTACTTCATTTAGCATAATATTCTCCAGTTCCATCTACATTGTTGTAAATGGCATGATTTCATTCTTCCTCATTGCCAAGTAGTATTCCATTGTATATGTAAACCACATCTTCTGAATGGATAAAGTTATCTTTTTGAAACACATCTATAATATTCTTCACGTCTTAGCATTGATTGATTACTGACCATTATTTTCTCAATACCCTTCTTCGCTTTTGGCCTTTTTTCCCCTGCCTCTTAAATAAAAGCTTTCCTCAAGATTCTGGTGTAGACCACTTCTGTTTTTCACTGTGTACATCTCCCTGGAAATTTCATCTAATTTCTTGGCTCCATTTGTCCTCTTTATACTGATTAACTCCAAAATCTCATGTATAACAGATATATTTCATAGATATCATCTACTTATTAGATAATTCCATTGGATGTCCTATTGGTACCTCAGATTCCCCAAATCCAAAATTGGGTTCATTCATACATAAGCCAGTACTTTGGAAATTAACTTTAACCTTTCCTTTCCATTTCCTTACCCTCAAACTCAGTTAACTACCAAGTCATGTTGATAATATTTCCTCAATGTTTCTCACTTTCATTCTTCTTTTGGGTGCTGTCATAGCTGGCCTAAATCATAGCAACAGGTTCTGTGACCTCAGTGACCTCACTCTTCTCTAACCCATTCTCTACATTGCAACTCATATTTTCCTAAAATATAGGTATGGCTTTTTGACTGTCTTGTTTAAAGCCCTTCAGTGTTTCCCATTCTCCTTGGGATGAAATTTAGACTCCTTAACCTGATTCATAAGGCCATCTGTAATTTAGCCTCTTGCTTTAGGATCTAGCCTCATCCCTTGCCTATCTTCTTTGCATTCTGTGTTCCAAACATAGTGATCCCCACTTGCTTTCTTCAGACATGCCATGTTCTTTCTTGTCTCTGGACCTTTGCACATGCTTATTTTGTTTTCCTGTGGAACATTCTTCCCTTCTGCCCAGCCCCTGTGGTATACCCCTACCCTGCCTCTGGTCCCAGCTTTCCTGACTCACTCCTATTAAAAAAGGATAAGAAACTTTAGAGGTCACTTCTGGGAAGCCTTCCTTCACCTGCCAAGTCAGTTTAGGTCCTCCAACTATATATTCTGATAGCATCTTACAGTGCATCATAACTGTGTATTAATAATCCCCCTCCACCACAAGATTGAAAAGTTTCATGAGCATATAGTAGGATTTCTATATGAGGAAACTATTCCCACCCTCAGTAGCTTCCTGTTGCTTTCATAGTGAAATTCATGGCTGTCAAGACCACTTATATCAGTTTGTATCTATCTTTCCGGTCATGTTCTCCTACTTCCTGCTCTTACTCCTATTCCTGTTTTACCTCCATCCTCATGCCAGCCCCCATCTTAAACTGGGCTACTAACTTAATTTTTTAAATATTTTATGATTATTTTTAAAATAATCTCTACCTCCAACGTGGGGCTTCAACTCATGGCCCTGAGATCAAGAGTTGCATGCTCTACTCATCGAGCCAATTAGGCTGCCCTGGACCACTAACTTATTTTTAAATGTTTCTTCCTGTGTTTGTTCATTATATTCCTGGTTTTTCTTCTTTAACATTCTACTTGATAAAATCAATTCTTTAAGTGCCTCTCAAGGCCCTTCTCAGCTCCCCTAAGCAGAATTAAACACGACATCCCATTTTGATGAGCCTATACTAATTTGTTCTTAGTTCCCAGTACAGGTTTAATTTTTAACTTGTATTCTGATTAGTTGAGGATAAGGTCTATTTTATTCATCTTTTTTGTAACTAGGTATTCTTGAATGCAGTTGAATTAAATGTATATGGTCAATATTAATGGACTTCTAGACTATTGCTTTTTACATTGCTGTCTAATATGCATCTCTGACAATTTCAGATATTGTGGAGTACTAAAATAGATGCAATTTACTATAGTGAAAAGAGCATGGGATCTGAGACTCATTCTGAATCAGTATTTCGGCTGTGCCATTCACTGTATTAAATGACTTTGGGGGTAAATAATTGATTTTTGAGCTACGGTTTTCTTATTTGTAAATTGGAAATAAAGATAATAGCTGCTTTGCCTTCCTTATAGAATTGTGGTAAGAAGTAAGTAAAATCATGTATATGAAAGTTCTCTGCACATTCTAAAATGTGATTTAAATGTTGGTAGCAGTTTGACTTTTCCTCATGCATCTACCCTATTTTTGTATTTTTTTAGACCAAGGCACAGTGTGGCAAGTTTAGAAAGCATAGTGAATGAAGCCAAGAACATTCCAGCCTTTCTACCCAATGTGTTGTCCCTGAAAGAGGCCTTACAAAAGGCTCGAGAATGGACAGTGAAAGTAGAAGCTATTCAGGTAAGGAGCCTCTTGAGTTATCCTACCATTCGGGTAATGCTGTCTCACAGATGAATTCTTTAAGCCTATAATTTTTTAGAATAGAATAACCAGAATAAAATAATGATAGTACTTAAAATTCAATTGTTCTTCCATCTGATTCTATCATTCAAAGTAAATATTACCTATTTAAACGTTAACTTGTTTTGTTGACTCCCTGCTGTGAAAGATGACAGAATTAGCTATTTATTTAACTCTTAGCAATAGGGAGTTTATTCCCTGCTGTATTCTTTGAATCTTTGCCATGTGCACAAATTACTTTAAAATAAGAGGCAGCAAAAAGAAAATGAAATTAATATTTACTGAACCCCATAACACTCATGGTACTATTCTAGTTGTTTGGGAGCAGAAATGTGAGGGAAGGGTGTAAAGGTAGTACCCAGGCCCTCAAAATAGCATATTCTCTAATTAGAAAGACATATACATTTTAATTTAAAACAAACTATAATGAGGTGCCTCAGTGAGTTGAGCATTCAACTCTTGATTTTGGCTCAGGTCATGATCCAGTGTTGCGGGATCAAGCCCTATGTCAGGCTCCATGCTGAGCGTGAAGCCTGCTGAAGATTCTCTCTCTCCCTCTGCCTCCTTCACCCTACTTACACACTCTCTCTCTCTAAAAAAAAAAAGAAAATTAAAACAATGGAATAAGGGCTAGAGATGAAACTGTATTTGAATATATAAAATTCCTCCTGAATTATAAAAACCTGGCAGCATTTTTAGTATTGAGGGTATACCTACTCTTTATTGTAGAACTATATCCAAATAAAAGGAAACCAACTCTACTAAACTTAGGAGAGAACATACTGTAGTTGTCAAGTTCTAATGACTTCTGTTTTACTTTGTTTTAAGTTGATTTTTTCTGGGAGCTGGTTAGCCGCACTTTTTCTATGCTATTTTAAAAATTACCTGTGTTTTCATTAGGGCAGCTCCTCTGTTTCATCTTTAACCTATTTCAGGAAGTTGGTTGTCCTCGAATGTCTGATAACCCTTAGTTGGCTGTTTATTTATGACTGCTGGACCAAGTCTCCAAGTGTAGGTGGCTGCCATGTGTTTCCTCTGTCATTTAGAGGACTTTTCCTCCACTAAGCCCTCCCTTCAGTGGGGAGATGGACTTGTAGATTCTAAGTAAGTGGACAACTTCTGTTGACAGGCAGACTCTTCTTTAAGATACATAGTTTGGGAGCAGGCTCTGTCAAGCCTTAGCCAGGAGATATTCTATAGTCAAACAGCTATAGCTGGGCACAAGGAGTACTAGTAAACATGGTATTTGTCAACCATATCTGTATTTGAGCTTTCTTTTCTTTTCCAGTTTGCTATTCTTTAATCCTAGTCCACAGTGATTTTAATTATACCATTTTAATATCTCTTAGGGCTAGAACCTTCCCATATTCTTTGTAAAAATTGTCTTAAGTTGATGCACCTGGTTGGCTCAGTTGGTGGAGCATGGGACTTTTGATCTTGGGGTTTGTGAGTTCAAGACCCCTGTTGGGAGCTGGAGCCTACTTTAAAGAAAAAAAAATTCACTGAAGTTTCTTGCTTATTTATTTTTCCACATGTTTCAGTGTAACTTTCCAAATGAATTTTTAGGCAAATGAGTCATTTAATAGATAGGAACTAACTTTTTATTAGAATGTCTGTTTAGCACGTAACTATGCCTTTCCTTCATTCAGAGCCTCTGAATAACAATAAATGTTAAGGGTATATATACAGTTTCTTGTAGGAATGGTTACGTGTCCTGTCTGCTTGGAGATTCATCCAATCTTATCACTCAGAATTACTGTAATGGATTACTTGTTAACCCTCTCCCCTCTTGTAATGATTCATTTAGTTAGTAAATGTAAAGCAGTAATAGTTCTAAAAACAATAATGACTTCATTACACATAAATACTGAACCATGTGACTTAGGCAAATATCCATTCTCATCTGTATTTATAGAACATAAAATGGAGGTGGTTATCAGAACTAAAATACTGCTTTGTAGTATTTGGAAAAGTTGAAAGACTGAAATAGGCAAAAGATATTACTGATGTCCTTTCAGTGGAATACTGGATATTGTCTGGTGAACCCTCCAAGATTATCTCATTGAAGGAGTGTGCGCCTTAGATTTTGTTTGACCAGGCTATCTTACAACTCTGTCGATTACTAAAAACGATAGTAATACAAATGAATTATGTCCATAGAAAAGCAATTAAGCTTATCTGTAATGGAACAATTGATTTCCACATGGTAGAAAAGATGATTGCATTGTCTGGTATGATATTAAACATCTGTTTCCATCTATTAGCAAATTCCTTGCCTCATTCCTGATCGTATTTATATACATGTTCTTTAGATTATCTGTTGAACTGGTTTTTACATTTTAACTTGTTCTCAATTAATAAAATAAAAAAACTTTGACAACATGAATTTACAGACTTTTTAAAAACGACATTGGCTCTGTTCAAGAGATACGATTAGGTTTAAAGAATAATATTTAATAAAAAGCTTAACACTAAACTCTTTGTAAGATCTTCCAACCAGTATTGCTAGACTCCATAAGAAAGTGCAGCTGTGTGAGAGTGTACTTTTGTTTTTCAGAGTGGCAGCAACTATGCTTACTTGGAGCAGTTGGAGAGCTTGTCTGCTAAAGGGCGCCCTATCCCTGTGCGTCTGGACGCATTGCCCCAAGTAGAGTCACAAGTAGCAGCTGCACGGGCATGGAGAGAACGGACGGGGCGGACCTTTCTTAAGAAGAATTCTAGCCATACGTTGTTGCAGGTAAAGAATAGTTGGTAATTTAACACCTGTAGGTAGGAGTTTCATTGGTGAGGGTTGTTTTCAGTTTATCTGGTCATGGTTATATAAGTGATTCCTATTAAGTGATATCAAATGTTGACTAGAAATGTGGAGCTTTAGGCAGACTTATTTCCAGTTCATCTTCTGCTGCGTCCAGAATACAGTATCAGCCTGGATCTTATCTCTGTTACTAATAGATTCTGTCATTGAAAGATTTATTTCTCAGAAGTACAAATTTAAATAGTAGTTATCTTTTTTATCTTGAGCATTTGAATATCGTAAAGAGCATAGTTGGAGTAAGATAGTTTCACGTTTGAGGACTGCTCCCTAATTGCTAACCCTGTGTCCTTGGGCAAGTTGTTTCCTTTCTTAGCCTCAGTTTCCCTGGTTTGTAAAATACAGATAATACTACCTACTACGGAGGGTTGTTGTGAGGACTGAATTAGGTAATGTGTATAAAGTATGTAAAAAAGTGCGTAGGACATGATGAATGGTCAGTAAATGATTCCTTTTATTATTTTCAGTTTTAAGATTTTTTAAAAACTGGAGCTCAGTGTTTGGTTTTATTTTTGTAGGTGCTGAGTCCCCGGACTGACATTGGTATATATGGGAGTGGTAAAAACAGAAGGAAAAAAGTAAAAGAACTGATAGAAAAAGAAAAAGAAAAGGATCTGGACCTTGAGCCTCTGAGTGATCTTGAGGAAGGATTGGAGGAAACCAGAGATACAGCCATGGTGGTAAGAAATTATGTAATGCATCTTGAATCTGCTTGTGAATACAAAATTCTGTGAAGATATTAGCAGATTCACTGGTTTTATGTTCTTAACTATTTTTGTTTTGTAAACATTATCTTTGGCTTTATATATATATATGTATTTCATTTTTTATATTTGTTTATTTTTTATTTTTTAAGTTTTTATTTTTTTAATTTACTTTCAAATTAGTAGTTAGCATATAGTGCAACAGTGATTTCAAGAGTAGATTCCTGGGGCGCCTGGGTGGCGCAGTCGGTTAAGCGTCCGACTTCAGCCAGGTCACGATCTCGCGGTCCGTGAGTTCGAGCCCCGCGTCGGGCTCTGAGCTGATGGCTCGGAGCCTGGAGCCTGTTTCCGATTCTGTGTCTCCCTCTCTCTCTGCCCCTCCCCCGTTCATGCTCTGTCTCTCTCTGTCCCAAAATAAATAAAAAACGTTGGAAAAAAAAAAAAAAGAGTAGATTCCTTAATTCCCCTTACCCATTTAGCCCATCTCCCCTCCCACCATTCCTCCAGTAACCCTCTGTTTGTTCTCCATATTTAAGAGTCTCTTACGTTTTTGTGCCCCCCACCCCCCGTTTTTATATTATTTTTGCTTCCCTTCCCTTATGTTCATCTGTTTTGTATCTTAAAGTCCTCATAATGAGTGAAGTCCTATGATATTTGTCTTTCTCTGACTAATTTCACTTAGTGTGATACCCTCTAGTTCTATCCATGAAGTTGCAAATGGCAAGAT
The DNA here is from genome assembly GCF_007474595.2 of Lynx canadensis. Taxonomy (NCBI): domain Eukaryota; kingdom Metazoa; phylum Chordata; class Mammalia; order Carnivora; family Felidae; genus Lynx; species Lynx canadensis. The sequence continues at coordinate 37,304,345 of NC_044309.1, forward strand.
TTCGTTCTTTTTGATTGCCGAGTAATATTACATTACATACATATATACCACATCTTCTTTATCCATTCATCCATCGATGGACATTTAGGCTCTTTCCATACTTTGGCTATTGTTGATAGTGCTGCTATAAACATTGGGGTGCATGTTCCCCTTTGAAACAGCACACCTGTGTCCCTTGGATAAATACCTAGTAGTGCAATTGCTGGGTCGTAGGGTAGTTCTATTTTTAATTTTTGAGGAACCTCCATACTGTTTCCCAGAGTGGCTGCACAGTTTGCCTTCCCACCAGCAGCACAAAAGAGAGCCTCTCTCTGCATCCTCACCAACATGTTGCCTGAGTTGTTAATTTTAGCCATTCTGACAGGTGTGAGGTGGTATCTCATTGTGGTTTTGATTTGTATTTCCCTGATGATGAGTGATGTTGAGCATTTTTTCATGTGTCGGATGGCCATTTGTATGTCTTTGGAGAAGTGGAGAAGTGTCTATTCATGTCTTTTGCCCATTTCTTCATTGGACTATTTGCTTTTTGGGTGTTGAGTTTGATAAGTTCTTCATAGATTTTGGCTACTAACCCTTTATCTGATGTGTCATTTGCAAATATCTTCTATTCCCTTGGTTGCCTTTTAGTTTTGCTGATTGTTTCCTTCGCTGTGCTGAAGCTCTTTATTTTTTATTTTTATTTTTTTATTAAAAAAAATTTTTTTAATGTTTATTTATTTTTGAGAGAGAGAGATACATACAGAGCATGAGCAGGGGACGGGTCAGAGACAGAGAGAGACACAGAATCTGAAGCAGGCTCCAGGCTCCAAGCCATCATCATAGAGCCCGACACGGGGCTCGAACCCACAAACTGCAAGATCATGACCTGAGCCGAAGTCAGACGCTTAACCAACTGAGCCACCCAGGCACCCCAGAAGCTTTTTATTTTGATGAGGTCCCAATAGTTCATTTTTACTTTTTTTCCCCTTGTCTCCAGAGACGTATTGAGTAAGAAGTTGCTTTGGCCAAGGTCAAAGAGGTTTTCGTCTGCTTTCTCCTCTAGGATTTTGATGGCTTTCTGTCTTGCATTTAGGTCTTTCATCCATTTTGAGTTTATTTTTGTGTATGGTATAAGAAAGTGGTCCAGGTTCGTTTTTCTGCATGTCGCTGTCCAGTTTTCCCAGCACCACTTGCTGAAGAGACTGTCTTTACTCCATTGAATATTCTTTCCTGCTTTGTCAAAGATTAGTTGGCCATACGTTTGTAGGTCCATTTGTGGGTTCTCTGTTCTGTTCCGTTGATCTGAGTGTCTGTTCTTGTGCCAGTACCATACTGTCTTGATGATTACAGCTTTGTAATATAGCTTGCATTCTGGGATCATTTTTTGTATTTGTAATCAAAGTTTATCATTTTGCTCCCTCCCTAAAATTGTCTTTTCCATATCTCTGTTCGTTATTATTGTTTTAATAGTTGTCTAATATTCCTTCAAATTGTCCATGATTTGCTGAACAGTTCTCTGATACATCAAATATTTTGATTGTTCTAAGTATTTACTATTATGGATAATATAAAGTGAACTTCCTTGTAAAGCCTTTTCCTTTTTTCAGATTATTTTCCTATACTTGACTCTTAGGAATAGGATTACTGGGTTAGAGTTTAATAGCATTTAGTACTGTGCTTTTAAAAGGAATTGTATCTATTTAATTTTTTTAAGTTCATTTATTTTGAGAGAGAGAGAGAGAGCACATGCACAAACGGGAGAGGGTCAGAGAGAAGGAGAGACAGAATCCCAAGCAGGCTCTGCAACATCAGTGCAGGGTCCGATGTGGGGCTTGAACCCACAAACAGTGAGATCATGACTTGAGCGGAGATTAAGCATCAGACGCTTAACAGACTGTGCCACCCAGGTGTCCCTTTATCCATTTAATGATTCCAGCTACTATTTAAAATATCTCCCTTCTCTTTGTAGCATTCATAGTATAGTGAGTGCTGAAAATATTTGTAGCTAATTAGAATGATGGGTGTTTTTGTTTTTGTTTTTTGAGAGGGGGGTACAAGTGAGGGAAGAGCAGAGAGAGAAGGAGAGAGAGAGAATCCCACAAGGGGTCGAAAGAAAGAGAGAGGGAGAGGGAGAGAGAAGTGGGGCTCACTCAAAGTGGGGCTTGTGCTCACCTGAAGTAGGGCTCGAGCTTACCTGAAGCAGGGCTCAAACTCAAGAACTGTGAGATCATGACCTGCGCCGAAGTCAGATGCTTAACCTACTGAGCCACCCAGACACCCCAAGAATGATAGATGTTTTTGGAGAGGAGGAGGAAAGTGTGAAGATGACTAGGAGCCTGAGGTTGTAAAGAGAAATAAAAAATGAGTTTGGGCAATATGTAACAGCAGGGAATTACATACATTAAGTCACTTGATATGGCTGTTTCTGCCTACAAATGATCTTGGTTTGAGGCCAGTGGAAATGATTTATTAGCAAATCTGCCTAACAAGTCCGTCCTGCCAGATTGATAGGACTGGAAATTATTTCAGAATTGTTTCGGGGCGCCTGGGTGGCTCAGTCGGTTAAGCGTCCGACTTCAGCTCAGGTCACGATCTTGCGGTCCGCGAGTTCGAGCCCCGCGTCAGGCTCTGGGCTGATGGCTCAGAGCCTGGAGCCTGCTTCCGATTCTGTGTCTCCCTCTCTCTCTGCCCCTCCCCCGTTCATACTGTGTCTCTCTCTGTCTCAAAAATAAATAAACGTTAAAAAAAAAAAATTAAAAAAAAAAGAATTGTTTCAAAAGTACCATAGTTTAAAAAAGAAAATGTACTGACAGTGTTCATGATAATTAAATTTTGTTTGCTTTTACTTACTTTTTAAAAGTGAGTTACATAAAATTTTGTTATAATTGGTCATCACGCTTTGTTATTCTACTTCTACATTAGTTGGAGAAGCTGTTTAGAAAGAAAGAAAAGTTGATTTGTATAGAAATCCCCCAGGGAAGGAATATTTATTGACTGCTTACCTTGTGCAAGATACCAAATTAGGCACTTTCATGTATTATCTTACTTAATCCTCAAAACAACAAAACAAGATTGGTTGGTATTCTCATTTTTCAGAAAACTGAGATTCATAAAAGTTGTGCCCAGATGTCCAAGAGCCAGGCTTCATGCCCACGTTGCCTGACTCCAGGGCATATTATCTTTCCTATTGCACCCTATAGAAAAATTCAAAGTACTCTACTGATATACAGTGTCAAATATGGTAGCACTCTGCTCATTTCACAAATGAAGAATGTACCCAAATTATGGGAAATGATTGACAACTGATTTTTTTTTTTAAAGGACAGTGGTTTGTTACAATGAGGGCACAATGTGGAGATGATCCCTCAGCTTTGAGGATTTGTCATTTTTGGAGTATTTTGCCATGACTCCTTTTAATTAAATGTTCGTTGTATACAGGTGGCGGTTTTCAAAGAACGGGAGCAAAAAGAGATCGAAGCCATGCATTCCCTCAGAGCAGCCAACCTAGCCAAGATGACAATGGTGGACCGCATAGAAGAAGTAAAATTTTGTATTTGTCGCAAGACAGCCAGTGGGTTTATGCTACAGTGTGAGCTCTGCAAAGACTGGTTCCATAACAGCTGTGTTCCCCTTCCTAAATCAGGTTCCCAAAAAAAAGGATCTAGCTGGCAGGCTAAAGAAGTAAAATTCCTTTGCCCTCTTTGTATGCGGTCTCGAAGGCCAAGGCTAGAGACTATTCTATCACTCCTGGTATCCCTTCAGAAGTTACCTGTACGTTTGCCAGAAGGAGAGGCCCTGCAGTGTTTGACAGAACGTGCTATGAGTTGGCAAGATAGAGCACGGCAGGCTCTAGCCACAGATGAACTGTCCTCTGCCCTAGCCAAACTGTCCGTGTTGAGCCAGCGTATGGTGGAACAGGCAGCTCGAGAAAAAACTGAAAAGATCATCAGTGCAGAACTCCAGAAAGCAGCTGCCAATCCAGACTTACAGGCAAGTTTAGGATTTACTTTCTTTTTTTATTTCATGGGATTATATTTGTCACTGTATAAATAGTAAATCAAATATATGTTACTGGCTGATGAGGAAAATAACAGTAAGTTGCCAGTAGCCATGTTATCAATAACACCTTTGTATATATAACTGTAGAATTTTCTTCAGATATATATCTAGGTAATTTTAGTGAACTAGTACCTGGAAATATCATTGAGATGGACCTTGGCATCATAACCAAATAATTTAATCTGTACTAACTGTTGAACTTTATTGACCACTTAGCAAGTTCATTACATTTTGTTGATATTTTTTAATTTTTTATTTTATTTTTAATTTATTATTTTTTAGATGTTTATTTTTGAGAGAGAGAGAGAGAGAGAGAGGTGAGCCAGGGGAGGGGCAGGGAGAGAGACACAGAATCTGAAGCAGGTTCTAGGCTCTGAGCTGTCACTATGGAACCTGGTGCAGGGCTTCAATTCAGAAATCATGAGATCATGATCTGAGCTGAAGTCGGATTCTTAACCAACTGGCCTACCCAGGCGCCCCATTAACGTTTATTTATTTTGAGAGAGAGAGTGAGCAAGCAGGGGATGGGTAGAGAGGAGATAGAGAATCCTAAGCAGATTTTGCCCTGTCAGCCCGGAGCCTGATGCAGGGCTCAGTCCCACAAACTGTGAGATCATGACCTGAGGCTGGAACTAAGAGACACTTAACCAACTAAACCACCCAGGAGCCCTACATTTTGGTGCATATTAATTACCAATGTTTATTTAGTATGTTGCTCTGTTCATCTTGGAATTTTTTGTTGTTTAGGGACACCTACCTAGTTTCCAGCAGTCTGCTTTTAACCGGGTGGTGAGCAGTGTATCTTCTTCTCCTCGACAAACAATGGACTATGATGATGAAGAAACAGATTCTGATGAAGACATTCGGGAGACCTATGGCTATGACATGAAGGTAACTAATGGATAGGCTCTCTGAGTGCATACCCGATCACTGGGCTTATTAAAAAAAGTTGTTGAGGGGCGCCTGTCCCAAAAATAAACGTTAAAAAAAAAAAATTAAAAAAAAAAAAAAGAAAACTAAAATCAGTCATTTGATCTTAGTTATCATAGCATCTAATTTGTGCTTTGCATTATTGGATTACTTCATTTGCATGTAATATCCTGTAATCACCACTGAATCACTGAGTAGCAATTTAAGAAAATCATTACTTAGGAAAATATATATTTAATGAAGGAAAATTTGTCATGGATCTTTTGTGTTTGTGTCTGGCATAACCTTTGCATATTCACGTGATTAATTCCTTTTTTTTTTCCCCCTTAAGTTTATTTACTTTAAGAGAGAGTACGCAAGCATGGGAGGTGGTAGAGAGAATCCCAAGCAGGCTCAGTGCTATCAGCACAGAACCCGACATGGGCTCGATCTCATGACTGTGAGATCATGACCTGAGGCGAAATCAAGAGTTGGATGCTTAACTGACTGAGCCACCCAAGTGCCCCTCTTTTCTAACTCTCCCCTTTTTTTTTAAATAATTTTTTTAATGTTTATTTATTTTTGAGACAGAGATAGCACATGAACAGGGGAGAGGCAGAGAGAGAGGGAGACACAGAATCTGAAACAGACTCCAGGCTTTGAGCTGTCAGCACAGAGCCCGACGTGGAGCTCGAACCCACAAACCATGAGATCATGACCTGAGCTGAAGTGGGGCACCTAACCAACTGAGCCACCCAGGCGCCCCCACCTTTTTTTTTTTTTTAATGTTTATCTATTTATTTTTGAGAAAGAGAGAGAGACCGTGAGTGGGGAAGGGGCAGAGAGAGAGAGAACACAATCCAAAGCAGGCTCCAGGCTCTGAGCTGTCAGCACAGAGTGCAATGTAGGGCTCGAACTCACAAACCGCGAGATTGTAACCTGAGCTGAAGTTGGACGCTTAACCGACTGAGCCACGCAGGTGCTCCTTTTTAATCCTTGGATGGCTTGAGCTTTGGTGGAAAGACTCAATTTTTTTGTATTTAAAATATGTCTCTTGTAGATAGCATATATATAGAGGGTCCTTTCTGGACTGTAATTCTACATATATATGCATTCATAAAATACAGAGTTAAGTCTTGTTTTTTGTGTTTTGTTTTTAAAGTAATATTACAATCTCTGTCTTTTCATTGGTAGTGTTTAGTCTATTTTCTTTTTTTTTTAGTCCATTTTTCATTTAACATAGTTGTTGACATGATTGTGTTTAAGTTGATCATCTTGCTGACTTTTTATTAATCTCTTGTTTTTGTTCCTGTGTTCCACTTTTCATGCCTTCTTTGGGTTAATTAAAAACAAATTTAATGTTTCATTTCATTTCCATTATTGACTTCTTGCCTTACACCTCTTTTTGTTTGTTTTCAGTGATTGTTCGAGGGCTAACAATGTGTCTTTATCTTACCTAAGTCAGTATTGTACATATTCACATTTCATGCATCACCTTGGGGAAGTAATTTTTTTAAAAACCTCTTTTTAGCTATAATTATTTTCCATCATTGTTTTCTTTTTCTTTTTTTTTTAAATTAAAAACATTGTTTTAGTGTTTAGTTTTTGAGAGAGACACACACACAGATAGACCATGAGCGGGGGAGGGGCAGAGAGAGAGGGAGACACAGAATCAGAAGCAGGCTCCAGGCTCCAAGCCGTCAGCACAGAGCCTGATGTGGGCTCAAACTCATGAACCGCAATATCATGACCTGAGCCGAAGTCAGATGCCTAACTGACTGAGCTACCCAGGTGCCCCTCCATCATTATTTTCTGATCACTGTCCTTTCCATTTTGAAATCTTAACAGAAAGTTCCGTGTATGAGTTATAATGAAATGAGTAGAATCAAAGTCAGGAAAGACAATTCTAGTCAGTGAGAAGAAGCATCTGGGAACTAAAGCAGGGGTGCACTAAAGTATTCTTTCATCTGATGGTTTTTAGAAATTAAATTTTTGACTAGGGAAGATGACTGTAAACTGCTATTCCTAAATTCTCAGTGAGTGACATTGTCTTTTAGAATTCTCTTCTAAAACCTTTGAAGTGTCCTATTTAATTAAGGATAGTCTCATGATCTTCCTCTTGTCCACTGTACAAAGAGAATCAGGCAGGTGTTGTGCTAGTCTTTAAGCTGTGGTCTCTCATCTCCTTTTTGTTTTTAAATTTATTTATTTATTTTGAGAGAGAGAAGGAGGGGCAGAGAGAGAGGAAGAGAGAGAATCCCAAGCAGGGTCTGCACTGTCAGCACAGAGCCCATTGTGGAGCTCGAACCCACGAACCTATGAGATCATGACCTGAGTTGAAATCAAGAGTCGGATGCTTAACAGACTGAGCCCCCCAGGCACCCCTTTGGTCTCTCATCTCCTAACTCACTCTTCTGTACTCTGCTTTGTGATGCTGGGGATGGGACTCTACACTAGGGGTTGCTAAACTTTTTCTGTAATGTGTACATATTAACACACATTGATATACAACTAGATAAATAACACACATAAAGCTTAGTAAATATTTTAGGCTTTGTAAGCCACATGTGGTCTTTATTGCATATTCTTTTTTTCCCCCCACAACTCTTTAAAAATATAGACTATTCTTAGTTCTTACTCCATACAAAAAGTGAGCTGCCAACTGGGTTGCAATATGCCAACCAACTCCTGCTCTACACATTTGTTTTCTGCCTACTGCCTTCCTTCTGCCAATAAGAGGACATTAGAGAATATTAAAAGGCCTGGACAGTAAGAAGGGACATGATCTTTCCCCTGTTTTAGCCTCCATTTGTGTCATCTGAATTGCATGCTTTTTTTCCCCTTCTTTTTTTACTCTGGCATTGGGAACTGGTTCCAATTTGTGGTTGTTTTTTTTCACATCCCTGAAACCAACCACATCATGTTCCATTAGAGATAGCAGAACTAACTGGCCAGCACTTCCTTCTCAGAGGTATGGATCCCAACTCCACAGGGCTCCTTCTCTGAGCTTTGTTACCTCAAGCTGTAGGGTTGGCAACTCTCTCTTGGTGTTAGCTTGGTGTTTCCATTTTGCCTTTTCAGCCTTTAATATACATCTAACCAGTTCACTTTATTAAATTATCCTTGCTGAAATACCTGTGATTTCTGTCTTCCTGATTGTTCATTAAAGCTGTACATGTGAGCTTCTGGAAAGAAACTACAGGGGAATCTGAGAACCAACTAGAGCTGTCAGAAGTATATAATTTGAATGTTGTCAGTGAGGCTTTTTGTTGTAAGAGCAATTGATAAGCTTCTAGGTTTGAAAACCTTTAGAGAGGATTAAATGTTTTTTTAAGTTTATTTATTTATTTTGAGAGAGAGAGAGAGAGTACGTGAGTGATCACCAGCAGGGGAGGGGCAGAGAGAGAGAGCAAGAGAGAGAATCCCAAGCAGGCTCCATGCTATAAGTCAATGCGAGGCTCGATCCCACAAACCATGAGATCATGGCCTGAGCCAAAATCAAGTTGGACCCCTGACTGAGCCACCCAGGTGCCTCCTGGATTAAATGATTTGTGTCCTTAAGACACCATGTCTAAACCTTTCTTCCCCTCCTAAGTCCATTTTAAGTGTCAAGATTGTCTAACTTGGTATAGGAGTTTTTATGACTTGTAGACTGTAGAAGGTAGATTATTTAATAGTACCTTTTTTTTTTTTTTTAATGTTTGAGAGAGAGACATGGAGCACGAGCAGGGGAGGGGCAGAGAGAGAGGGAGAAACAGAATTCGAAGCAGGCTCCAGGCTCTGAGCTGTCAGCACAGGGCCCAACGTGGGATTGAACCCATGAACTGTGAGATCATGACCTGAGCCCAAGTTGGATACTTACCTGATTGAGCCACCCAGGCTCCCCTAATAGTAATTTTCTTGAGGTTTATTATCTCTGTGGATTATTTTTGAGCTTTACTCATTCCCTTTTGGCTTGAAACTGTAATCATTACTGTTTTTCCTCCCAGTGGGCATTTTCTGTCCTATTTAATACTATGTATCTAATTTTACAATTGTATTTTTAGTATATTACAAAGCCTGCATTTAGATCTTTGTCACAGGGTAAGTTAAGTGGTTCTAATTCTGAATACCCCTCTTTGTTTCTTCCTCAGGACACAGCCAGTGTGAAGTCCTCCAGTAGTCTAGAACCCAATCTTTTTTGTGATGAAGAAATTCCCATTAAGTCTGAAGAGGTGGTCACTCACATGTGGACAGCACCTTCGTTCTGTGCAGAACATGCTTATTCTTCTGCTTCTAAGAGTTGTTCTCAAGGTATTACCTTTAAAGCAATGTGGAGAAGATAGGCCTGAAACCAGTGAGAAAAAAAATTGTATTAATCAAGACTGTGAATCTCTCTTAGATGTATATCCTAGCCATGAAATGCTAGTAAAACCTGAAAATGCAATTTTGGTTAGGAAAAGCTACGCCCTGTTTGCATTTTATGTTACTAGGTGGTAACCTGAAAAAACTTGCACTGAATTATTGAGTCCTAATAAGAAGAACTTTAGAGGCTCTCTAGTTCCATCTTTCATTAATATAAAATCTCTAATAGGCCTCTATTTGTTCATTACCAGTTGTTGAGGAACTTGTTGCTTTTTAAGAGTATTCATTCTTGTTTTGGAAAGCTTTGTTAGAAAGTTCTTCCTTTCTTTGGTAGATAATTGCTCTTGTATGTCCACTTTCCTTTCCCCCATTGAAAATATATCATTAGGTCACACGTCTGGGAAGTAAAGGGTGTTTCTTCGTTTAGGATTTTATGGAACAGCATATTATCATTGGTTTATTAGGAGGATAGCACCTTATTTATATAGGGCAGCTCATGTGCTTACTAATCTTTTGGTCCCCTCTAAAACAGAGAGAGAATGGATTAAGAGATTCTTTCACATTCCCTTTCCACTTCAGTCACAGAGTAAAGAATCAGTAAGGATCCAGATTTTTATTCTTAGCTAATTTTTGAGAGTGGGCATTAGAATTCGAGATCTTTTTTGTTTTGTATTTTTTGAAGATTTTATTCTAACTTTAATATGGATGCAGTGAATTCAGATGTCTAAAGTATTAGAGGAGGAGGAACCATTCCCCTAAATATTTACTTTGGAAACATTACAGTTTGTTGATAGTTTTCATTTTTTTGCTTTGTCTTTTGTTTTACTGGAAAGGTTCTAGTACCCCCAGGAAACAACCTCGGAAAAGCCCTTTGGTGCCCCGGAGTTTGGAACCTCCAGTGTTAGAGTTGTCACCCGGCGCTAAAGCCCAGCTGGAAGAACTTATGATGGTTGGGGATCTCCTAGAAGTATCTCTGGATGAGACTCAACACATTTGGCGGATTTTGCAGGCCACACACCCACCCTCTGAAGACAGATTCCTGCATATCATGGAGGCAAGAATTTAAAGCTTAAACCGTGGCTTTAACATTTTTAGAATGCCTTGGTTCTTTGGAGGTACCACAAATGCCAGGATGGGGATGGCTGAGTGGGTAGTACTGTGGCTATCCTACTTTTTTTCCATTAAGCCAAAAGTAGTTCTGCTTTTTGGTTTTCTTTATTAAGATTTTATATAATATCTGTGGGGGGGGGGAAGTAAACACCATTTCTGCTAAAAAGAAAAGAGGGCACTGAAAACTACCAGTTCTTCTAAGGAAGGAACAACTTCCTTATCCCAGACTCCCACTGTTGAAAGGCCTAAAAGAGAAGGCAGAAGAAAATATAGTGGTTGAAAAAAGAAGCACGGGAAGGGTTAAATAGGGGAGGAGGGGAGAATAAAAGGGAAAGGTTAAATAGAAGCAGACTGGGGTAGGCAAGAGAGTCCATGTTCATATATTAATACCTCATAGCAGGTTGCAGTTTATATGATGTTTTTCTATCTGTGATCTCATTTGATCCTCACCATAATCCTGAAGGGGAGAGGAAAGGATAGATGGGCAAGTATTGAGCCCATTCTACACATGAAGAAATTAAGGGTCAGAGAGGTAGAAACTTGCTTAGATCACACATTTAGTAAAAACAAAGAGACCTGGATTCCAGCTCTGGCACTGGACTTTTAATATTCTTTTCATTATTCTTTTCCATTACTTATTTCCATGTAATGGAATGGTACGATGTCACTGACAATTGATACAGATATACATGGCATATGATAGTTTTTGGTTTGGAATTCAGATCAAAGGTAGTCTCATTTAGATAGTGTTTTCCAAAATACAAAGGGTTTACTTCTCATCCATTATCTCATCTGATCCTCTTTATTTTACACATAAGGAAACACAAAGTATTGAGAGGGTAAATTTATAGTGCAAGATGTGATAGACTTCAGACATTTATAATGCAGTGTTCTGCATTCTGCGGTTTCTTAGGTTCCTGTCAAAGATTTTCCAGTTTCAGATATGTCACAAAATGAGTTCTCAAGTGGTGTTTCTTAAGTAACTATCAAGCTTAATGTTTTTCAGTATTTCTTTCTTTACCTCCTCCTTGTACTTCCTGTTGCTAGACATACTTTTACTGTTAAAATTTTTAATGTTTATTACATTGGCATATAATAGAAATCAGAAAAATATTAGAAAATTGAAAAAAAAAATAAGAGTTTTTTGTTCTAGCCCTTGCCAAAGTTACTACGTATCTTTTGTAATGAGATCATGGATATAGTTTTATGTTTTGCCAACCATTTTGATAACTTCTTGGCCTTCAGGAATTTATTAATTGTGAGTTAGTAAAGAACTGTAGTAGTAGTAGTAAATGAAGACCAAAAAACTTGTTACATAATTCAGTGTACATTTAGTGCTTTTAGCTTTATGTGTGTGTTTTATCTCAGTTAAACAGAGGTACTACACACTATACTAATATATGCTAACAACGATCTTTTTTCCCTAGTAATCTAAAGTCAGATGTTTTATATAGGCTTGCCATTATTTTCATTGAATATTAACATTTGATTTCTCGTTTTTTAATGTTTATTTTATTTTTTTTTTTTAATTTTTTTTTTTTTTCAACGTTTATTTATTTTTGGGACAGAGAGAGACAGAGCATGAACGGGGGAGGGGCAGAGAGAGAGGGAGACACAGAATCGGAAACAGGCTCCAGGCTCTGAGCCATCGGCCCAGAGCCCGACGCGGGGCTCGAACTCACGGACCGCGAGATCGTGACCTGGCTGAAGTCGGACGCTTAACCGACTGCGCCACCCAGGCGCCCCTTTAATGTTTATTTTTGAGAGAGAGTATGTGCATGTGTTTGTGCAAGTGGGGGAGGGGCAGAGAGAGAGGCAGGTGAACAGAGTATCTGAAGTGGGCTCTGCGCTGACAGCAGAGAGCCTGATGTGGGGCTCAAACTCATGAACCCATAAAATCATGACCTGAGCTGAAGTTGGAAGCTTAACCAACTGAGCCACCCAGGTGCTTTCTTTCTTTTTTTTTTCTTTTTCTTTTTTAACATTTATTTATTTTTGAGAGACAGAGACAGAGCGTGAAAGGGGGAGGGGCAGAGGGAGACACAATCCGAAGCAGGTTCCAGGCTTTGAGCTGTCAGCACAGAGCCTGACGCGGGGCTCGAACTCACAAACTGTGAGATCATGACCTGAGCTGAAGTCAGACGCTTAACTGACTGAGCCACCCAGGTGCCCCTATATTTGCTTTCTTAAAATGTCTTTTAAATATCTTTAGAACATTTATTATATATAATGTACACAACATAAAATTTACCATTTTAATCCTTCTAAGTATACAGTTCAGTTGTGTTAATTGCATTTACAGTGTTCTGCAACTGTTGCCACTGTCAATTTCCATAATCATCCCAAACAGAACTTCTGTACACATTAAACAATAAATACCATTTCCCTCTCTCCTCAGCTCCCGGTAACCTCTGTTCTATTTTCTGTTTCTGTTGTTTTTGTTTTTGTTAAGGTTGTCTACTCAAGATACTTCATATAAGAGAATAAAACTTTATAAATGTCTTGCTTTAGAGGTACCTGGGTGGCTCAGTCAGTTAAGTGTCCTACTCTTGATCTCAGCTGATGTCTTGATCTTAGGGTTGTGATTTCAAGGTCCACGTTGGGCTTCGTGCCAGAAGTGGAGCCTACTTAAAATGAATGAAAAAATAGTAAGAAAGATTATTATTTAAAATAAAATAAATGTCTTGCTTTAAAATTGTTTCTAATTTTATATTGATGAAGGATGACAGCATGGAAGAGAAGCCATTAAAAATAAAAGGAAAAGACTCTTCAGAGAAGAAACGGAAACGGAAGCTAGAAAAAGTAGAACAGCTTTTTGGAGAAGGAAAACAGAAGTCCAAGGAGTTAAAGAAAATGGATAAACCTAAAAAGAAGAAATTAAAACTAAGTGCAGAAAAATCAAAGGAGCTGAATAAACTGGCCAAGAAACTGGCAAAAGAGGAAGAGAGAAAGAAGAAGAAGGAGAAGGCTGCTGCAGCCAAAGTTGACCTTGTGAAAGAGACAACTGAGAAGAAGAGAGAGAAAAAAGTGCTGGACATCCCCTCAAAGTACGACTGGTCAGGAGCGGAAGAGTCCGATGACGAAAATGCTGTGTGTGCAGCACAGAACTGCCAGAGGCCCTGCAAGGACAAGGTGAGCTCTTAACTATACGGTCACGTGGGAGAGAGGACAAGGAGCAGCAGTCTCCAGACAGAAGTTTGATGAAATGAGAATCTGGTTTTGATTCTAGAATTTGGGCTTCCAACTTAATATGTTTTCTACAGTTTCTATAAACTGTTGTGAATTATGAGGCTGTTAGGTCAGTGTGCTTAATAAAAGAGATATTGTGCTTTAAAAATCAGGTACTTAGTGAACATAAAGAGACGAGAGCAGAGAGAAGCTATGTGATAACCCTGGGTAGCAGTGCATTTCATGTGCAGCTGGCATAGCAGTTTTGGTATAGTCTTTTGCCTTCCCTGTAGGGTGACTCAGAGAACTAAATACCCTGTCGGTTAGTCACAGTGGCCTGAAAACATTCTGGGCCAGTATTTTAAGAGCTCTGGAAAATTGCATTAAGATTTGTTCTAAAGACCTAAACTAAGGGGTTAAATCTTCCCGTTTGGTCTGTGTCTTACCAACACTCAGGCCTGTGTGCATTCTTCTAAATGGAGTAAGAGTTTTTCAAATACCTTGTGAAGAAATAATTAAGATCTTTAAAGGTATTATTTTAAAAGTTTCAGTATATTCATTATGTGATGGCCATTCTTTAAGTAATATTGATGTTACGAACTTCTGAGTAAGATGGATGGACTTTATGAAAAATCCCAGTTCATTCAATGACGGGAGGCATCTGTTATGGTTCCCATCAAGATTATTAGTAAATTCATAGTTTTTATTTGATAATGTTTATTATACCACTTGGTACTTAAAATTGTAATACCTCTTCAATTTGAATATATGAACAGAGAATATAACTGCACCATTATTCCCTTACTTCCCTCCTCAGTCAGATTCTTGTTAGAGCTTGAAGAGGTCACCTTGTCCAGGCTCTTCATTTTACAAATGATGAAACCAGGACTCAGTGAAGATAAATGATGTGACCAAAGTCATAGAGCTAATTAGTGCAAAGCCAAACGTAGAACCGTGGTTTCCTGGCTCCCAGACCAGGTTTTCTCCACTAATATCCCCCACCCCACCAATAATTAAGATGTAAGTACAAAAGCACATTCCAAAACTGAATGACACTTATATTTAAATTACACTTATTAAATGTTTTCCACTCATTTTTAGAAAATGAATATATATATATGGTAAGACACATATCCCATAGTCTAACCTTCCAAGGACAATATCTACAAATATTTTACTGTGTTTCCTTCTAGTCTTTTTTCCTATATGGCTTATTTTATATTATGTCATAAAACCTGTTCACTTTTGTATCTTTATTATATAAATGTTTCTATTTTATGAACATTTTAAAACATTTTAGTAGTTACATTATATATGTGTGTATATTATTTTTCTTTCATTTTGAATTTCTTCTCATCCGAATTTGTTTATTAAGCTGATGAAAGGTTAACTTTTTCTTTGGGTACTGAAGAACTATTGGCAGCTCATGTTGGCAGAACCTTCTCCCTTTTTTAAACTAATTTTATGGCAGTTTCAGGACTGGCAGCAAGATGGTGTTTCTTTTTTAAGCTTTCCTATCATCATTCCTACAATGTTTATATCCATCACAAACTTTTTGCTTTCTGTTTTTTCACCTTTCCACCTAATAATCTTTCCCCTCTTCTGCTAAGCATCGTAAATATGGCTCAGGTCATCCATTATCTTCCTGTAGCATATAAACGTTACAAGCAGTTTTTTTTATCATCTGCTATAAAATTGTTAAATAATTTAACACATGCCCTGCTTACTCTCAGGGTTATGAGAATTAAGAGGAGATCATTTATATGAAAACACTTGTTAACCAAAATGCAGTATAAATGTTAAGATGTAATGGTTATTTTTAAGTGAGCCCTGAGATTTGCTCCTAATGTTAAAGGTTTTTTTTTTTTTTTTAATCTGGAAAGTTGTCTTAATAGAACTGAGGGAGATTTAGCTGCACATTCAGAGAAAATGTCTATTTCAAACTGTTAAAACACATACAAAGGTGAGGAAGATGTGTCTTAACCTGTCATTAGTTTACATAAAAGAAACAGTAAATGTTGTAATTTTTTTTAATTTTTTTTTTCTTTTTTTTTTTTTTGAGAGAGGGGTGGGGGCGGGAAGTACGGCCCGAGAGAGAGGGAGACAGAGGATCCAAAGCAGGCTTTGTGTTCACAGCAGAGAGCCCGATGTAGGGCTCGAACTCATGAACAGGGAGATCATGACCTGAGCCAAAGTTGGACACATAACTGACTGGGTCACCCAGGCACCCCTAAATGTTGCATTTTTATAGTGTGTTTTTTTTAACTTTTTAAATAAATTTTTTAATAAAATTTTTTATATGTTTATTTTTGAGAGAGAGAGAGAGAGAGCACAAGCAAGGGAGGGGTAGAGAGAGAGGGAGACACAGAATCTGAAGCAGGCTTCAGGCTCTGAGGCATCAGCACTGGGCCCAATTGCAGGGCTCTAACTCATGAACTGAGCCAAAGTCAGATGCTTAACTGACTGAACCACCCAGGTGCCCCTAATGTGTTTAATTTTAAACAGAAATTATTTCAGATTGTAAACATTTTGCTCATCATTGCTGTTTTGCAATATTTATGGTTCTCCAAGTTTGTTCTTGAAACTAGTTTTACTAAATAAGAGGTGTATTTCTTCAACTGCTTTGTAAAGAATTTTACAACTTTCTCCATTTGAAGTATAGTATTTTTCTAAGAAAACCAAATTAATGCATGGCATAAAATGATGGTTAAAAAAGAAGAATGTTTTTAGAGAAGTCTGTGTTCTTTAAATATCATGAAGCAAAAAATAACTTCTAGGGTTCGTTCATATTTAGGTAAATGTACATTTACCATATTTCTAACCAATAATTACTATTACTTTTCCCCCACAATGTGCAGATTGAGAAAACTTTGAAGGGCTACCTAAACATACCTAGCCTCAATTTCAAGATGTTTTAGAAAGAGAAAAGAAAAATATTACCAGAATAATGGGAAAGGGTTTAAAAAAAAAGTCTCTTTTCCACCATTATCAAATTAATTTCAAGGTGTAATTAATTTTAAAAATAATGAAAAAAAAAACTATTTTCAAAAAATTAGTTTTAAGGTTCGGAATCTTCTTCTCCCTGAAGTCTGCCACTTTTCATTCAGTCTTCCTGATACCAAAAGTAAAAGAAGTTAACTTGAAAAGGAGCACATTCTTTAAGCTAACATTTAAGTAACCTTTTTTTTCTGTATTAGAATAAATATTTAATCATCTTATGAAAATAGACTTTTTTCCCTTACCTTTTTTTACCTTTTTCCTGTGGGCCTTTTCCTTACCCATTACTATTTCCATAAGTTTTGGATGGTTAAATAGAGATGAAGTTGATAAACTTATGTCTCACTTTTACTCTTTGTCAGCCACTCTGATGTACTAAAAGATTTTCATAGGGTGCTATCTCAGCCAAAGTATTTGCATTTCCATTATTAGTTCATATCTCTTTTTAAAAGCACAGATAATCAAAGGTTGGATTACCCTCAACAAGTGGTGATGTGGAGATTGGGTAACGAACTGTCCCAGTTTGCCTGGACTTTCCAGTTTTAGTGTTGAAATTCCTATCTTGGGAAACACATCAATCCTGGGCTAAGAGAGCTGGCCACTTAATGTTAAGAGCATCAAAAAAATATACACAAGGATTCTGAACATTGTTCTCTTGTACTTCATTAAGTGAATTGTTTTAATTTTCGAATCTGGTTTTTGCAGGGAACCTTGGTGCAGTAGAGATTGAATGCCAAAATAACAAAAGCTTGGTCGGGTAACTAAGCTAAGACTATCACTAAATCACCAGGCTTTCTTTTTTCCCAGTGCAGTAATAATGCCCTGTGAAGTGAACAAAATGAAATATGGTAAATATTTTTAAGTGTAAATATGAAACCGTATAGCAACACAGGAAATACTAAATTAACATTATTTCCTGTATTTAATGTATTTCTCTTTAAAAATTTCCCCCAATCCAACTGGTAATGTATTTGTACTATACTTTCAAATCTTTTATCAGTTAATATTTGAACAACTCACAGCTGTGAAGTTTTTTAAATTATTTTTGTGATTTGATAAGTAAATCTCTTAAAACCAATGAAAGGGGAAGTGACTATTAGAGCCTAATGTGCAGATAACCAAGTTCTGTGTTCTTGAGTTTTCAGCCTAGTACACAATCTGTTGCCCCTGTGTCAAATCTTCAGTTAATTCAGTTGAAATTCCAAACTTTGGTTTGCTTTATGACCCTATGGGCCTTTTCAAACAGAAGTAGCACTGGAATTGGATTGTTATTAGTACATGAACATGACAAAAAGATACTGGTAAGGGAAGGATTGTTTTTTCCCTGCTAGATTATTAGGGTAAATTGATATATAACCTGTAGGCTGAGATACAATCTGTGTACTGATAAATGTCTCAAAAAAAAAGTTTTATACTGTTTTGGAATGGTGGGAGAGCTAGGCTCTAGGAGTGGACCTCTAGCCAAAATCACAAAAGAGAATGTGTTCTCATCCTTGCTTGAGACTGATAGATTTAATTTGGGGAAACCTGGAATGCAGTGCAGAATTAGATTTTTAAAAAGATAGGGCCACTTTTTCTTGGCAGGATATACTGATAAATTGGGAACTTTCTTATCCTATGGGTTAGCATGAATGGGGACTGGACTAGATTAAGAAGGTTGAAAGTAGGACTAGAGTTATCTACTGGTTCAGGGTGGCATCATAAACAGGGTAATATCTCCAATTTGGGCAGCCCAAAGAAACACAGATATCTTCCCAGTTCTTGTTACCAGTGCCAAATAGCCAAAACACTTAACCCCAAGTTACTTACCATCACATTAGCACTTTGTAAATCTTCATTGCTATAGTACCTATATGTTTAGTTTGTTGCAAAGAAGTCATTTATCTCCCTCTTTTGTCTTTCATATAGTAGTTTGCTGCAATAGGAACAGTTCAGTTTTCTTTACTGCACTGACTTCAGAAACTAAATATTACATAAATAATTACAGAACAAAAACAGAATTTGTTTTAGGAAGGAATTGTTAAATTGCTCTGAATTTACCAGCAAGCAGTATCACAAAGTACTAGGAATGATCAAATTTAGAAAATATAAAGGTTACCTAGAATCTGACTGAAAATCTAAGCTCTGGTTTGTACCCCCAAGATATTCTGAGTCTGTAGGTTTGGGTTTGGGATGGGTCTCAGCCGTACTTTTAATGAACACAACAGGCAATTCTATGTAAGTGGTCTACACGTTTTTGAGAAGCAGTGCTACAGGCAGTTATTTCAAAGTGCAAAATGGATCTTGTGTAAGATAGTATAATGAGTAGAGGCATGAAATTGTGATCTTGAAAGATGCCACACGGTGAGCTAGCTGTTTTGCCATGCATTATTTCATTTAATCCTCTAAATAATCCTGTAAACAGAATATTATCTCCATTTTACAGATGAGGAAATTGAGCCTTACTGAGATTAAATTCTTTGCCTCAAATTGTACACATCAGAATTCAGAACTTGTGACTGAATTCAGTAATCTTTACTGTACACAGCACTGTCTCCTAATAACTAGAACTCTAGAATAGGAACAATGGAAGCAGAAAGATTCTTTTGACAAGTGATTTTTCCCATGCTTTATTACAACCCTAAAACCACTAACATGAGCATCATCATTTTGATAACTCTTTGAGTACTCGGAAACTAATTTAGAAACTACTCACTTTCCCTGAAACTCATTTACCTAGCCCAAACCTTCCTCCTCTGTTCTTTTCTCATAAACTTCACTGAGGTACCTCTTTGATCCCTTCATACTCCTTACTTTGCTCTGAAAACTGGCAAAGCTCATTGTAAGTGGCTTTGTAAGTTGCCAGTGAGATGATCCACTTTGTACTGGGGAGAGGAAGAGTAGCTCTTTTAATCTTAAAGGTTCTCATCTGCCATGACATCAGTTATAAAAACTACCACATTCACCCTCCAGATACAAAAACCCAAATCATCTTATTGTTAACTCCAGGCCCAAGGCTTAATAAAGTCACCAAACTACAGTCTCTTTCTAGCCTTCTATGATTACAATATCCTCTGAAGGGTCAAAGTTTGCCTGGCATCTGCCACTGACCTATCAGTTATACAGACTTGAATTTTAAACCCCAGAGTGATCTATTGACCTGTGACTTTGACTGTTTTAATTGGTTAATTTGTAAGATTTGACCTCTGATATTTGCTAACTTTTTATAGGGAGTTGTATTTGTAACGGAAGAAGAGAAGAATAAAAAATATTAGTTTTAAAAGTGGCCTATGTGACTGCTTTTCTAAAAAGGTATTTAATGCTCTTAGTACTTTGGCTTATCTCTTTGAAATAAAGCTAATACACAGGATTGCCTTCACATTGTTGTACTCTTCCTTTCTTGATTGATAATTGCATTGTCTTAGCGTCTAGAAATTGTTAATATTAGCTAAAACTACTTGGCTGCTCTATTAGAAGTTCCTTTTTTGTCAAGTTTTTCTCAAACATGTTTCTGCCTCAAAAGGATCCCTGGGTATTTATGAGGTAATGGAGTACCTAAGAGGCCTAATTTTGTGGACATACTGTGGTAAAATATAATTTGGGGATATTAACTTCCCAGCTTCTTTCTTTAAAAAGTAACCCCATAAAAAGTCATTGTCTGTCTCTGGACATCCCAGTTATTTGCTATCATTTAAGCCAAGAAAGCTCTTTGGTTTGCTTTTTTTTTTTCTAGGCTTAATGTTTATGTAACCTAAACATTCCTCAATCTTGTCTCCTACAGGTAGACTGGGTACAATGTGATGGTGGCTGTGATGAGTGGTTTCATCAAGTTTGTGTGGGTGTATCTCCAGAAATGGCTGAAAATGAAGATTACATCTGTATAAACTGTGCAAAGAAGCAAGGGCCAGATAGCCCAGGTCAAGCACCACCTCCTTCCTTCATAATGAGCTACAAACTACCAATGGAGGATCTTAAGGAGACCAGTTAGCAGTTGCTGGGTTAGTTTGGGACATGGGGGGAAATGGACCACATTGAGACCTTAGTCATCAAGTAGAGTGGTTTAGATCCACTCAGAATGTTGCTTCCAAAGATAAATGGCCTTCAGAGAAAGTCCTCTTAGCGGACTTCCTCTTTGCATGGACTGTGTGACCTACATTCTCTTCAACACATCTATGCAGAGGGTGTCTTTGGTACAGCAGCCAGTATTTCAGTTTATGTCTCCTCTGAGTACAGTATGTTACTTTACAGCCAGACATTTGATTGAGCTCTAGAGTGGCTGGTTGGCATTAATACATTGGTATGTTAGCAGGGCATGTAGGATGTGGCTTATGGCCAGTTGATACTAGTTAGAGGTTTACAACCTAGAGGCAGTACTGTCTGGAGGTGCTGACTACTTGGCTCTCCTTAGGACAGTTGGACAGGAGTGAGAGTACCACTCTCCTTCCACTGTTACCTGGCATGTAATGCCCTACGGATATAGCCATGGGAGCAACAGGGCCAAAGTTACTCCTGTTAGTAGTCATGGGATAGTAGCACAGTCTAGACCCCAGCTACTTGTGTGTGTTTGTACCAAGAAGAAAACCCCAAATGAGAGGCAGATCACCTTATCTTCCTAAGGAGGAGTATGTCATCTAGTTCAGAAGTCTGACTAGATTGGATTCTGGGAAGAAGAGCTTTTCTTATTTCAAGGCAAGGAGCCTTTTTTTTTTTTGGCTTTGAGAAGTCTTGCTGTCTTGGGTCTGCATTTTAGAGACGAGCAGGTACATGGATCCAGGCTCCTGCAAAAGAAAAGAAGACAAGTCAGAATGTTTTACTGAGACCCAGTGATGCATGCTTTTCGGGGAAACCTTCATTTACAAGTATACCAGACCACCAGGCTTCAGGCATGGCCATGAGCAAGACCAGCAAATAACAGCTTTTTGCCTTGCAGCCCTGACCCCGATGTCTGCTGTTTCCAACACTGGCAATTTCTGATACTGGCCCACAGCAGATGCTGTTGAATAACACCCTGGCTTCATCAGAGGATATGGGGTTGTAGCACCTCCGGGTGATAAAGTTGTTTTAGTAAATCCATTTTTAAAAAAAGAAAAAAGGACTTGTTTTTACTTTTTTCTAAATGTCTCTGACTACTGACTGTTCTATAAATAGATTATTTTTCCTTTTTTAATATACATATATGGATATATAAATATATATATTTACTGTTACCAGCAGCATATGACAGAGTTTTCAGCATCAAAAATCCATTTGGGGGCTTGCTTTCTCTTTTTGCTTTTTAATAAAGAAACCCCATTCCTTCCTTGTAGTACAAGGAGTTAGCACTTCCTTCTCCATCCTAGCCTGACCACATCTTCCATCTTGTTTTTGTTCATAGATCATTGTATTTCCTTTGTGTTGTTGGAACTTGTCCCTGTCTATTGGGAAACTTGGTCTTACTATTTCTGTGATGGCTGATTTGTTTTGTTTTTGTATGTGAATGTTTGAAACTATGGTGCTGTGCCCTCTTCCCTCCTGTTGTGTTCTCTATTGTTAAGGTGTTAGGTAAGCTGTATGGAAACTTTTATTAGAAGGGGACTAATTTTTTTTAAAGGACAAAGAACCCCAAAAAACTAAAAATAGTGTTTTGTCTTCACTATGCTGTGTCCCTTTATTTTGTTTAAAAATCTGTGGTTTGGCTTAATTTATCAGTTTTCTTTTTAAAAGGGGGGAGCAGGGTGGGCCTAGAGAACAGCTTATAATCTCCTTTTCCCTTTTTGCCCCAGTCTCTTTTAAAGAAATGTCTTCTAGTAACTAGAAGTGAAATGTACTGTCCAGTTACAGTTTGAGTGGGTATGAGATTTAACTCAAAAGGCATCTTGCTAAAAAAAAAAAACAAAACAAAACAAAAAAAAATTTTTTTCCTGTAAAACCCAGTTTCTGTAAATGCTTTCTCTGTGGTTCAAACTACCTAATTTTTAGTCTTCCCTTAATATTGCATAACATTTTTAGTGTTTTGACCTGTTACAAGGGTCATAAGCGTCACTCTGCATGATCTCAAGTGTGTATATGATTTAAGATTTCAAGGGATATTACAAGGTAACTTTTAACCAATTTCATAAATTTTAATTTTGCCAGTCTATAAAGATATTATTACCTAAGAATTTTATCTGGTTGATGTTATAAAAGAAAGCACAATATTTTTTGCCTTTCGTCTTCTCTGCAAAGATCTTCAAATACTTTTGGGTTAAAAATTGAATGCAGTTTTAAGTGATGGCTGCCTTGGTGGAAAACATTTAAAAATAGTTTATCTTTTCTTCCTAGTCACCCATTAACTTTACTCAGCCATCAGTGGAAGGGCATGAGGATGCTGAGAAAGATAGTTAAGTTGGTGCTCTGCTTCTTGGAGTATGGTGGGTGGATGCAGGTGGCTGTTGAGGAAATAATTTATGTCCTTAATAGAGTATTTACCAGCTGGAGATCTGAGAGAAAAATGCAAGACAGTCTTCAACTATGAGTAGCCCCCTGTTTATCTTCTGTTTTGAAACTTTAATATATCATTCAGTTGATTTGGTGGGATTTTCTGTATTTATTTGAAAGTCACAGAGGATTTGGTCTGACTCTTGACCAAAGGCTGAGAAGAACAGATGAGAGACATTAGTTTAAAAAAGAGAGAGAGAAAAACGAACATATACAAGTCTATAATTTTGGAATTAATGAGCTAAGATTCATCTATTTAAAGACATGCTGGTGTTCTAATATAAAATATTGTTTTCAGTTAGAGGAAATTACCTATTTACAACTTACTCCATTCTTCATTGTTGTAACATTTTATATTAAAATTTGATTTAAAATGTTCCTTTACTTTTCAGAGTTGCAAATTTTCACCATTGGTGTTTTAACTAATTCTGTGATAGTTCTTTCAAAGATATTTCTTACTATCTTCATTGTAACTATGTTGGGGAAGGTTATAGAAAGAAAAATTAAAAAAATGCTACATAAGTCTTTAATATTCTCAAAGGGGTAGGTCAGTGGAACTATGCAAATTCCCAAGTTTACAAATGCAACTATAGCATTAGTAGTAGTTAGCTTTCTTATTGGCAGAAGAGGGGACATTTTTTTCCCACAAATGTCTATTTTAGTTCCTGATAGTTATTGCAACAAAGCCATGTTGAGAGTTAGATGTTACACTCCCTTCCTAAGTTGCTGCAGACCACCTTTGCACTGCATGATTCAAATTTGTGCCTCAATAAAATTACAAATTACTGTATGTCATACTTTGAATAATTGAAAAGATAAGCATTAAATCTGTGATTGTCTACTATGTACTTTAATAATCAAAATCCTAGCAAAGCTAGCAGACCTGTAAGATTAGAACAGTTTTTACCTGTGCTTCACTTCTGTTCTTCTCTGCTTTTGTCTTTGGTGTCCAAGAAATGTGTGTTTATTTGTTTTTCTTAATTTTAACATTCTGGATGCAGTTGAGTGCACGTAAAAGAAACTCCCTGCTTGTCAGTATTTTAATTCTGTAGTACATTTGTATGAATATGAGCCAGAACTTAAAGTAGGATGAAAGGAAAAACTGAGAAAGCCTTTCTTTCAAAGGATGAGACTATATCCTTTTTAAAGGAGAAAGTGACAATTTGGAGTGGGATTTAAAAATTGTAAATTGTGGAAAATTAAGCTGTTAAAGTCCCACATATAACCAGGTTCAATAAAGGTTTACATACGGAACTAGCTTCATATGTGTGTAGAAAGTTGCTTTTGCAGTAGGTCTGTTAAGTATAAATTTTAAAAAGCAGGCAGTTGATTTGTCTTTCACCTTTTGAAACTCCTGCCCCCCCCCCTTTTTAAATTAAAGCATATCATTACTTCTTTGGATATGGATGTGCCGAATGATATTTACAGCATGAGAAGGAAACAATTGGATGTAAATCTGTTTTGGAATTGCAGTCTTCTCTTGGCCTGGATCATAATCCACTCACCACTATGCAATGGCTGATGTGCACTGGGAAAGGATGTGACGGGTGTAGATGTATCCAGCTTATTCTTACTTTTGCAATACTCCAAGATGTCTAAACAGGAATGTCTTTTGTAAACCTCAAGACCCTCTATTGATTATTCTCTTACATATTTATTTACTTGTTAGTGAGACACTTAAATATAATATGGACTCTGATTTACCAAGGTTTTTGGTGGTGCCTTATGAAAAGTATAACTTGTTTTCTTGTTTTTTGAGCATGTTTTCCATTTCTTTTGTTTTCTAAAAGAATATTAGATATGGTTATTTGCATTACATCTAAAAAATAAAAAAAAAATTTTGTGTGTGTGTGCTCAGGTTCCCCCCTACTCTCTCATTTACATTGGTGTCAACTGTAAATGGTAACCAAGTAAAGGTAAATGTTGGCATTGAGTATTGATGATCCTGAGGAAAACTGGCAGGTGCATGAGAGCTTTTCACCCGGGGTCAAAGCTGTTTCTGATACTGCAGTTGCTCTCTATAAAATCAAATACTGGCCTCAAGTAATTTGATCACTGGTGTGATTAGCCTATTACTGAGAATACTGTTTTCAGAAAGTGTGAAGTGGAAGAAGTGATCCCTGAAGATTTCACCTGTCCTGCTTTCAGCAAGAATCCAGCAATGATCTACAGCCATTTCCCCACCTTTGATTCTTGAGCACTTCGATCCTTGCAGCAAACCATAGCAGGGAAAATGAGGAAATACTTTATTTTGGCCTCATGCTTACAACTAGTTCAAACTGCAGCTTACTTCAGAGAAGTAAGTAGCGTTTTTTACTCATTGCCAAGGTTACCAGATCATGTGGGCATTGCTGGAAATGTTAAGATTCTGCTTTCGATGAAATTGGCGTCAAATATGAAGTATGTGACTGTGTATATATGTGTTGGTATGGAAGATTGGTGGGAAGGAGGAGGGGGGAAATCTGGTTGTCTCTTAACTTGGAAAATAATCTTGCCAGCGAAAAAAAGACACCTGCAATTTCATACAGTGACAGATTCTTTAAAAATTGTGTGGGGTCCTCCCAGTTTAGATCAAATATTTCTTGGACCCTTGGCATTGTAGTTGACATTAATAAATTGAAGGTCCAGAATCTTAGCCATTAGCCATGAATCGGGAAGTCACATACACAAGGAGAGAAAATACAAAAGAACACAAAAATGTTACGTAAATAAACTTAGAGGGATTTTGGAATTTCTGGATTCTTTTCAGCTCTTCTTTTTTAAAATTTTTTTTTTCAACGTTTATTTATTTTTGGGACAGAGAGAGACAGAGCATGAACGGGGGAGGGGCAGAGAGAGAGGGAGACACAGAATCGGAAACAGGCTCCAGGCTCTGAGCCATCAGCCCAGAGCCCGACGCGGGGCTCGAACTCATGGACCATGAGATCGTGACCTGGCTGAAGTCGGACACTTAACCGACTGCGCCACCCAGGCGCCCCTCAGCTCTTCTTTAAAGACTATTTCTACCCCGTTTTAGTAGGAAGAAAGATTTAATTAGCATTTCCATATAGTGAAGTTCCATGAAATTTCTTTACCATAGATTTTCACTAACCTTGACTTTGGAGCTAGGTTGTATGTCTTGTTAATGGGAAAAAAGGCAACACAGGAAGTCTTGAAAATGGCTTGGTAGGTCCAGGTGGTAACCCTTGTATTAAGGAACCCTGATGAGTTGCCAGGAATATAGGGATGAAGACAGAATTGTCTGTAGTTCACAAAAACAAGCAAATGAACAAAAACTTAAAGCCCAGATGAGGACTTTAGGATTACAATAAGGTAAAGAACATGGATTTAGGAATCAAATAACTAATGGGTTTTTAGCTCTATATTACCTATACTAGTGTTTTTGAGACTAAGTTTCCTACCTTGTGTGGGTTAGTTTGTGTGGATACAAAGTTATAGCTCTCTCCCCTCTAGAGAGGTAAGACCTAGATGATGATTTTTAAGAGTTTCCTATTAAAACTTTTATAGAATTTCTAGAGGAAGTAGTACAAGGATTTTGGACATGTAGTCCAAATCCCTGTTTAATGTTAGAAAAAGTCTACTCATTACTTCCGAGGAGGGACTGTACAGACTGTATTGAATATTCTGTTTTTAGAAAATGTAAGTATTGGTCACTAACTTACATATTAGAGCTTACCCGTAGTCTTCCCTTCACTTGGGTCTGGATTTTGCAGAGTTCATCAAGCACTTTTATGTATGCCCCAAGACTAGCATCTCGTTCTGTCCAGTGCCCAACTGTGTGGAGGTAAGGTGAGTAGAAGACACATTTCGACAGACCTATTAGACTCCCTCCTCCTGAATTGGTATTTGATCTTAGTAATATTTTTCCACCACTCAAAGCAAAGACCCCTTCCCACTGAGACCAGTAGGCCACTCACAGGTCTTCAGTCTTAGTAGGCTACTTTAGTCCTCTCTGGCCTAACCTTGCCATCCTCTCTACTTGGGGCTAAGCTTTGCTGAGACACAAAATGGAGTTTTATCGTTAAAACTTTTTGGAACCTAGAAGAGTTCAGGCATATCTAGGCTTGGTCAATGCTCAGCACTTCTGTTTGTTTTGTCATAGACACGTGACTTCAGAATTCCAGTTGGAACATTTAAGGCTGGTTTAATTCACTTTGCTTCTCATCCCTGTAATTCACTGCTGCCATCTAAAATAGAAGTCCAAGGGGCGCCTGGGTGGCGCAGTCGGTTAAGCGTCCGACTTCAGCCAGGTCACGATCTCGCACTCCGTGAGTTCGAGCCCCGCGTCGGGCTCTGGGCTGATGGCTCGGAGCCTGGAGTCTGTTTCTGATTCTGTGTCTCCCTCTCTCTCTGCCCCTCCCCCGTTCATGTTCTGTCTCTCTCTGTCCCAAAAATAAATAAACGTTGAAAAATAAGATTTAAAAAAAATAAAATAGAAGTCCAGGGACACCTGGCTGGCTCAGTAAATCATGTGACTCTTGATCTCAGGGTCATGAGTTCAAGCCTCATGTGGAGCCTACTTACAATAAAGAATAAATAATAGATCAAAGCCCATCCAGTCATCCTTCCTCTCTCTTTGTATTCCAGTGTTACCACCTACTATCTCCAATTCATGTTCCTATTGTGCCCCTTCCTGCCCTTTTTTTTTTTTTTTTTTTTTTTTGGCATTACAGAGGGGCGTCTGGCTGGCTCAGTCAGTAGACCATAAGGCTCTTTTTTTTTTTTTTCAACGTTTATTTATTTTTGGGAGAGAGAGAGACAGAGCATGAACGGGGGAGGGGCAGAGAGAGAGGGAGACACAGAATCGGAAACAGGCTCCAGGCTCTGAGCCATCAGCCCAGAGCCCGACGCGGGGCTCGAACTCCCGGACCGCGAGATCGTGACCTGGCTGAAGTCGGACGCTTAACCGACTGCGCCACCCAGGCGCCCCAGACCATGCGGCTCTTGATCTCAGGGTTGTTAAGTTTGAACCCCGTGTTGGGCAGAGATTACTTTAAATAAATAAGTATACATTATAGAGACTTGCTTCCCTATTCCTTTGTGAACTTCTACTTTTTCATTAACTGGAACCTGGCTCTCAGCCGCACTTACCTTAGGACTATTTCAAGTTGAGGGTGCCCTTTTTCTCACTTTACTACTGTAAGGTATGAACCAGTACATTATAGGGGCTGTTGCCTTTATGTTACTGATTTCCACTGCCACACATTGAGGCCTCTGACATTCAGCTGTACCATCATCTATCCTCATTACTGTCATCTCTGGTTACTCTTTTACATTCATTCAGGACTTGGATGGTTCAAGAGCATCTCTGCCTCCAACCCTACCATTATTCTGGGCAATATCATTGATAATGGTTGACTTTACTGTTTCTGTACCTTCACCTCCAATAATCATTTTCTTTCCTTTTTTTCCCAATACTCCTTTTCATTTAGCAAACCAATTCCAAGGCCATAGCTTGGATTGTGTCAAGAACTTATTTCTAAATGTTAAGGTCTAGGCCTATACTCATACTATTGTGATTTTTTTTTTAGTGTTTATTTATTTACTTACAGCATGAGAGGGGGAGAGGGAAGGAGAGAGAATCCCAAGCAGGCTCCACATGGAGCCCAATGCGGGGCTCAAGCCCATGATCTGAGCCAAAATTAAGAGCCAGATGCTTAACTGACTGAACCATCCAAGTGCCCCCATACAATTCTGATTTTTAATGTCGTATCTTTGATCTTTGCCTCCTAGTGTATTTATGATCTCAAAAATCTCCAGTTAATCACTTTTTTCTTTGAATCTTCAGTTCACTCTGGCTCCAGCTCATTTCTTCTCCATTTAGCATAGACTGCATGGTCTGTCACTCATTCATGGTGTTTCCCCATCACTCTGGCCCTGCAGAACCTTATTTCTGGATCATTTTAGCCATCTGACCTCTTTGCTCTCATGGGCTGCTGAATATTACTGAGTACAAACCACTGATTGGTAGTACCAAAAACTGACTCAGGTGGGTGGGTTCTCAAAGTCCCAATGGTCCAGCAACCTCTTCCATTTTTAAAGACTACTTACCACTTTCATTGTTGTCAAATCCTCACCCACCACCTCTCTTCCCTCAGCAGAGGTACCCTCCTAACACTGACTTGAGCAAATTGAAGCTAACAGGAGAGCTCTAAGTTTCCCTAGTCACCACTATCAGCATTTTAAAGTGGTGTCATCAAAGACTCTTCTCTTATATACCCTGTTAGGGGTATATAAGGTCTTGTTCACTTCCAGTTACCACTTGCCACTTTTATTCTCTGATGTTTCCCAAATCATTATCACCAGTTCATGCTTGCTTGCTTGCTCTTTAATCAACTGGTAAGCATTTCTATTTGTATGATTTTAATCACTCCAAACTCATTGTGTCAAAACCAAACTCTTCTTCCTGCCCCAAACCAGTTCCTTTTTATTCCCTCCAAAAGAATAGCGTGTTGCACAAGCCAAAATTCTGTGAACCATCGTATATTCTTTCTGACCACTCCCTTCCTGTATGCAATTATCTCCTCTGTTCTCATTGTGATGTATTAGCTCAAGCCCTCCTTCGTTTTCCCCTGGATTTCTGCACTACTCTTTAGTCTGGTCAATCAAGTTTATCTTGCAAATTACTACTAGAATGAACTATCCAAACAGCCAGCCTGTTTAACACATTGTCCTATGGAATCTGCCCCATTTACCTTTCTAAGCTTGTCCTGTTTCCACATACACCCCCATTCACTGCTTCAGACACAGATGTTCATTTCCTAGGCTTTTTCTGGAATGCTCTCCTAGTTCTGTCATTCTCAAGATGTCAGTTTAAATGATACCTCTTCAGAGGCCCCTTATTCTCTCCTAACAGCTTATTCTACCCCCTAATGGGACTTTGCAATATGTATTGTATTTGTTTATAAGTTCTATGAGAGCAGGAGCTTTTTTTTATTTCATCTCTTTATACCCAGCAACTAGAAGAATACCCTGCATATGGTAAACATTCAATCAATGACTTGAATAAATATTGTTTCATGCCTTTGTCCCTTCCTGTATATTGTTGTCTCTCAATTTATTGTGCTCTGTTTGGGCTGCCATGCCCTCATCCACACTTTTCCTTACTATCTCCTGTTAAAGAACAAAAACTCAACTGAGTAAATTTGAAGATCTAATTGGTTTTATTAAGTGATTCATGAGGACGGCATCCTATCTAGCAAGTTAGAGGGGGGGCTCTGAGGACTTGTACAAAATAGAAGATTTTTGTAGGAGGGAGGGTGGGGCAATGAAGTTATTAGCAAAGGAGAAGAAAGGATTGTTTCAAACAAGGTCACTTTCCCTTTAGGGAATGATCAGGAGGTCTCAGGCAGATTACCATATTTTCTTTGAGGTGGGGAAGGTGGATAGAGAGGGTCCCTGTGACAAATTACCTCAATGATCAGTTAAGACTATGTTTCTGGGGGAGGTTGAAACTGCAATTAGGTTAGATATTAAGTTCCAGTTTGGTGACTTGGCCTGACATAAGTGACTTCATATTGAGCCCATGGCTGTCGTTTGAACACTGCCCATTTTTCAAAATTCAGCCCATCCCCAAAACTCTTCTGAGAAGTCTTACAGGTTAATCCTTTCCTCCTAATGTGATGTGGATGTCCTTTCATGGAACTCTAGTAATATTTAGATTATACAGTGGTTCACAAAGTTGTGGTCTCTAGATCAGCAGTGTCAGCAACACCTGGGAGTTTGTTAGAAACACAAATTCTTGGGCCCTACCCCAGACATCTTGAATCAGAAACTCGGGGGGCAGGGCCAACAACCTGCATTTTAATAAGCCCTCCAGGTGGTTGTGATACTTGATGAAGTTAGAGAACCGCTAGACTGTATTATAGTCACAGCATTTATATCACTAGCTTCTAACACAATGCCTAGAACAAGTTTATTGTAAAGATCTTCCTTTGAAAGAACTAAAGTCCATCTTCCTGTAGCTTCATACATCAATCCAGATTCTTTTGAGGATATGAAAAACGAGTTCAACTGCCTCTATTTGGCATCCTTTCAATATTTGACAATAACTTTTTTTTTTTAACCTCCCCATCCTTCAACTTCAATCTTCTGGCTTAATATTAATTTTTTCTTATGTGTTATGACTTTGAGTCTCTTAAAATTCAAACACATTGAATTTATCTGAAAAAATTCCAACTTCATTTCCATCTTAAATACATACTCAGAACATCCTTTAGCTTTCAAGCTAAAATTCTAAAGGTGGAACTCTATGTGTAGTGTCACCCCAACACAATGGAGTTCGCAACGAATTTGACCAACATTCCATTTGCATAGTTGGAGATGTACAGTGGAAATCAAAGGTGGTCTGAAGCTCTGTGTATTCTCTCAAAGAATCTGGCCTTGGTAACATGAAGTAATTCTGTATTCTCCTACAACTGAATTGGTGGTTCTCAGCCCTGGTAGCACATTGGAATCATCTGGAGAGCTTTATAAAACCATCCCTGCCACTCCCATCCCAGACCAATTGAATTAGAGTATCTTGGGGTAGCATGCAAGCACCAGTATTTTTTTTTTTTGAAGAGCTTTTTTGAGATACAATACCATAAAATTCACTTGTTTTTATTTTATGAGTCAAAGATTCTTAGTAGATTTACAGAATAGTGCAACTATCATCACAATCTAACTTTGGAATGTTTCCATTACCCCAAAAAGAAACTTCATGCCCCTTCAAAGCCATCCCGTTTCCACTCCCAGCTCTAGGCAGCCATGAGTCTACTTATGTCTCTGTAGATTTGCCTTTTCTAAACTCAAGCATTAGGATTAAAAAAAAAAAAGTTTCCAGGTGATTTTAGTTATGCAGCCAAGGGTTGAGAACCACCATTCTAAATGCATTATAGGGAATCTTAATGATTGTTAAGAGCTGTGTATAATAAGGGTATTCGCATATTTTTATGCAGTGCCTTCCACCTATGCCTGTGCATTCAGCCACCACTAGTGTGACAAGATCATTAATTTGATAATGGCACTTAGTAGGCTATTCTATTATTTCCCCTGTATACCTTTTAGAATCATATTAATTGCCTCCCATGCTTTCCCCAACCTATTTCAAAACATCTCTAGTCTTTTTTCCTTTTTTCTTACAAATTACCAGCAATAGAAGTTATCTCCAGAGCATTCTCCCTGAGATAATATAGTCTGCAGAAATGACTGCAACATACTGGTGTTGTTCCCATCCAAGAAATTGTTTTCCTTTCAGTGTCTTTCACATTGGTATTTCTTCTTTAAATGTTTTCTGTTTAACTTATCTGACAAATATAACGATTTTTGCACTAATATTTCTAAAAGTTTTTTGGGGAAATATATTTATTGTTTTTTGTTTGTTTGTTTAATAGCACATGAACATTTGTTTATTTTTTTTTTTTTAATTTTTTTTTTCAACGTTTTTATTTTATTTTTGGGACAGAGAGAGACAGAGCATGAACGGGGGAGGGGCAGAGAGAGAGGGAGACACAGAATCGGAAACAGGCTCCAGGCTCTGAGCCATCAGCCCAGAGCCCGACGCGGGGCTCGAACTCCCGGACCACGAGATCGTGACCTGGCTGAAGTCGGACGCTTAACCGACTGCGCCACCCAGGCGCCCCTGAACATTTGTTTAAAAAAAGTACTAAGAAGGGGCGCCTGGCTGGCTCAGTTGGAAGACCATGTGATTTGACTTCGGGGTCATGAGTTTGAGCCCCAAGTTTGTAGAGATTACTTAAATAAAAATAAAAGTTAAACCCAAAAAACAAATAATCCAGTAAAGAAATGGGCAAAAGACATGAATAGACACTTCTCCAAAGAAGACATCCAGATGGCCAACTGACACTGAAAAAATGCTCAACATCACTCATCATCAGGGAAATACAAATCAAAACCACAATGAGATACACCTCACACCTGTCCGAATGGCTAACATTAACAACTCAGGCAACAACAGATGTTGGCAAGGATGCGGAGAAAGAGGATCTCTTTTGGATTGTTGGTGGGAATGCAAGGTGGTGCAGCCACTCTGGAAAACAGTATGGAGGTTCCTCAAAAATTAAAAATAGAACTACCCTATGACCCAGCAATTGCACTACTAGGTATTTATCCAAGGGATACAGGTATGCTATTTCAAAGGGACATATGCACCTCCATGTTTATAGCAGCACTATCAACAATAGTCAAAGTATGGAAAGACCCCAAATGTCCATCGAGGGATGAATGGATAAAGAAGATGTGGTATATACATACAATGGAATATTACTCGACAATCAAAAAGAGTGAAATCTTGCCATTTGCAACTACGTGGGTGGAACTCAGGGTATTATTACGCTAAGGAAAATTAGAGCAAGACAAAAATCATATGACTTCACTCATATGAGGACTTTAAGAGACAAAACAGATGACCATAAGGGAAGGGAAACAAAAATAATATAAAAACAGGGAGGGGGACAAAACAGAAGAGACTCTTAAATATGGAGAACAAACAGAGGGTTACTGGAGGGGTTGTGGGAGAGGGGATGGGCTAAATGGGTAAAGGGCATTAAGGAATCTACTCCTGAAATCATTGTTGCACTATATGCTAACTAATTTGGATGTAAATTAAAAAATAAATAAAATAAATAAAAATAAATAAAACTTTAAAAAAATACTAAGAATAAGTGAAAAATGACCCTCCACCAAAAAAAGACCACTGCTGGGGCACCTGGGTGACTCAGTCAGTTGAGTGTCTGACTTAGGCTTGGGTCATGATCTTGCAGTTTGTGGTTTCGAGCCCCATGTCGGGCTTTGTGCTTACAGCTCAGAGCCTGGAGCCTGCTTTGGATTCTGTGTCTCCCTTTCTCTCTGCCCCTTCCCTGCTCATGCTGTCTCTCTCTCAAAAATAAACATTTAAAAAAATTAAAAAAAAAAAGACCACTGTTAAGATTTAACCAAATTTACTTTCACACAGCTATCTGTGCATATTTATGTATGCATATATGCAAATATGTACACTTTTACATAAATGATGTCACACTCTACTGTTTGGTAACTTGATTCTTTTACTTAGTAATAACATTTGTATAAGACAAAAATACAGAGTTGTATTCTTTTTAATGCATGTATAGCTTGCATTAAATGGAATCTTAAAGATTTTTAAGAATTGTGTGTATTGAAGACATTATTTCTTTGTCTTGTGTTGCAAATTTTTGATCACCTTGTTATTAGTCTTTTATTCTTGTTTATTATTTTTTTCTTTATAAAAGTTATTATTTTATTGAGATGTCAACTTCTTTAATTTTATAATTCCTGGTTTTCCTGACATGCTTACAATGACTTCCTCTACAAGATAATAAAAATACCTCCTTACCTGCTTAATACTTTTTTTTTGTAGTTTATTAATTTATTTTAAGAGAGAGACAGCGCAAGTGGGGGAGGGCAGAGAGAGGAGGAGAGAGAGAATCCCAAGCAGGATCCATGCTGCCAGCATAGAGCCCGGTGTGGGGCTTGAACCCATGAAGCTGTGAAATCATGACCTGAGCTGAAACCAAGAGTCTGATGCTTAACCGACTGAGCCACCCAGGCACCCCTTGCTTAATACTTGTCTAGTTTTATTCTCTATACTAAATTTTTGTTCTATCCTGAATCAATTGGTGTGAGGAGTGTCACGTTTCTTTAGATTATTCCTCTGTTGACTACATTTCTTAAATTTCTTATAGCATACTCATTCATTCTTCAAAGTATCTGAGCATCTATGCATATGTAAATATAGTCATTCCAAAACCTCTACTATGCAACCATAATTACTTATGAGGATATATCTCATGTACTGGCTGTAATAATTTTCTATTGCTGTGTATCCATAATATCACAGTTTTAGCCATTTGGCACGGCACACATTTATCACCTCACCATTTCTGTTGGGCAGGAGACACAACGTTGCTGGGTCCTCTGCTTCTGGGTCTCACTAAGGCTATAATCAAAAGTGGTGGTTGAGGTTGTGGTCTCATTTGAAGCTTAGCTGGGGAAGAATCCCTCTCAAGCTCATGTCGTTGTTGTAGCATTTAGTTCCTGTGGGTTGTTGGACTCAAGGCCTCCATTTTTGTTGGCTGCTGACAAGGGGTCATCCTAAGTTCCTTGGTGCATGGATTTTTCTAGCATGGCCAATTGTTTCCTCAAAGCCAGCCAGGGGAAGAGTTTACTAGCAAGACACATGTTACAATCTTATATAATCATGTGTACATAATCACATATATCCTGTCACCTTTGCTGTATTCTGTTGGTTAGAAGTAACAGGTCCTGCTTACACTCATGGGGAGAAGGTCACAGAGGGTGTGAATGCCAAGAGGCAGTGATTGTGGGGTGCGACCTTCCTTCCTACACACAGTCAGCATGAGTAATATGCTGTATCAGCCTAAGACCGAAGTGCCTGAGAAAATTAGCTAACTTCCTTAGGCTTAACAACATTCACAATTTCCATACTTTCCCATTCAAATCAGATTGAAAAAAAAAAAAGTGTAATGGCTTTTTTTCTAGTGTTCATGAGAAGAAAAGCAGTAACTTTTTTTTTTTCACTTGAGCTAAACTTCTATAAAACTACTCCAATTTGGGGTAATTATAATTGTCCTTTGGCCAATCCCCCTCTTACATTCAATGGAAGTGATCTTTTCTGCTTCTTAGAGAAAGAGAAACCTCCAAATCTCCTCACATCTACTACAGTGTGTTCTGAGTTACTTGGCCCTACTGGTAGTTCTCCTCTGAAAACATTCCAAATTGTTCCCATCTTTTTTATTGTGTATGCAAAGCATTCTTTTAGTCTTTAAGCTATAACTCTGGAGGAAGGAATCAAATCTCCTTGAATTTTTTAATTCATGAGATTCACAGTATGCATAGCGAAGAGTCTTTGCAAATTTGCTTCCTCTTCATTCATTTTCTTATCTTTGTAGCCTCATGCTTTTGGAAGCTGTCAGCAAAAATTGCTGTATTTTCCATTCCTAATTTTCATTCACAAATATGGAAATGTGAGGATTTCCTCATCATTGAAATTATGCTCTTATCTTTCCCATGTATCCTGAGAGTTTCTATTTTGTTTCTAGGGATGGATTAGTTGGGGATTTAGTAAGCTGATTTCTTGATATGTGGTAATAAAAGATAGGAGGCAAGAGACCAGAAGCAGAATTTAGAGTTTTAAAGTTTCATCCCAACTTTGTAAACTAATAATAATTTTTATTTATTTATTTATTTATTTATTTATTTATTTATTTTCTTTTTTTTTTTAATTTTTTTTTTCAACGTTTATTTATTTTTGGGACAGAGAGAGACAGAGCATGAACGGGGGAGGGGCAGAGAGAGAGGGAGACACAGAATCGGAAACAGGCTCCAGGCTCTGAGCCATCAGCCCAGAGCCTGACGCGGGGCTCGAACTCACGGACCATGAGATCGTGACCTGGCTGAAGTCGGACGCTCAACCGACTGCGCCACCCAGGCGCCCCTATTTATTTTCAATATATGAAGTTTATTGTCAAATTGGTTTCCAAGCTAATAATAATTTCTATCCAGAGCACCTGAGGGACTCAGTTGAGCATCTGACTCTTGATTTCCGTTCAGATCATGGTCCCAGGGTTGTAGGATTGAGCCCCACACTCAGAGCAGAGTCTGCTTGGAATTCTCTCTCTCTCTCTCTCTCTCTCTCTCTCTCTCTCTCTCTCTCTCCCCCCCCTCCCTTCCTCGGCCCCTATCCTGCTTGTGCACACTCTCTTTAAAAGAAACAAAAGAAGAATGGGGTGCCTGGGTGGCTCAGTCAATTGAGTGTCCGACTTCAGCTCAGGTCACGATCTCCTAGTTTGTGAGTTCGAGCCCCGCGTCAGGCTCTGTGCTGACAGCTCAGAGCCTGGAGCCTGCTTCAGGTCCTGTATCTCCCTCTCTCTCTGCCCCTCCCCTGCTCATTCTCTCTCTCTCTCTCAAAAATAAAATAAAAACGTAAAAAAAGATTTAAAAAAATAAATAAATAAAAGAAGAAGAATAAGGATTACTGATATGTGAGTCCTATATATCCACTTGCCTATAGACCTGTTTACATCTCAGCAAGGGGTGCTGGCTTTGTGTGTTGTTTTACAGTTCTTTTCAGGGATATATTTAATATTCTGCTTTAAGTTCTGCTTTAAGTTCTATGTATACATGCACATATATATGCATATATCCTATCATGTCTTAGAATGACATAGCCCTAAGATTTCCAGCTTTTCAAATGTCAACTTTTCCATGCTTCTTCTGCCAATAGACTAAATTGTTTCTAAAACATGGCTAACGCTTGCATGAAAAATGTGTCTGGGAAATATTATATATAAATAGTCTAGTTCTACCTTGTTTTTTCTAGTAGTACTAATTAGGCTACCATTGCATAATAAATATTTGTTTACCAAGCAAAGGTTTGTCTGATTTGTGGGATGTGTTGAGGCTATGGGAGATGATGAGTGGACAGGTGGAGGGAGAAGGAGATACTGTGCTGACTTCACATGAAATTCCCAGTTTTGAAGGTGTTTCTCTGTTAAGCTGTATTTTTCTTTTCTTTAATTTTTTTTAATGTATTTATTTTTGAGACAGAGAGACGGAGCACGAGTGAGGGAGGGGCAGAAAGAGAGGGAGACACAGAATCTGAAGCAGGCTCCAGGCTTTGAACTGTCAGCACAGAGCACGATGTGAGGCTCAAACTCATGATCATGACCTGAGCTGAAATCAGCCTCTCAACCCACTGAGCCACCCAGGTGCCCCAAGCTGTGTATGTCAATAGTTGTTATCTGCACTCTCTCTGGTTTGCAGAAAGGGAGGAAAGAGAAAAACATTTGCATTAATCTCAAGGAGAACAGGTTTTTGATAACTAAGATCATGATGAAGGGAAGAACAGTAGATGAAAAATACAGTGTTAGAGTATTTTGATGTGGTTATAGAAGAAGCTAGAATGAAATGTGAAAAACCCTGGCATTAGGGCCTTTCTAATAGAAATTGAGGTATAAGGTGCTCCCTCTTCTGCCCCCCCCCCCCTCCTTTTCAAGGTACTCCTTTCCAAGTGATCAAGAAGCACTACTTTTCTGGCTAAAAAAGTAGAGCTGAAGCCCAATGCCAAAGCAACTGCAGGCTCTGGTCTGGAAAGCAGACTGAGAAGAAGGTGGCAGGAGGGGAAGGGCAGAGTCATTACCACAGATCAGGTGCAGAATGGAGATCTGTGAAAATCAGAATGGAGTGGCATGTCACAGGATGAGACTCATGCCATCAGGCCTGCCATAAGGGACAGAGGAAATCCACAGCCTGTCACGGGAGAAGGATACCACGGGTACAAAATAAAGTGGAGGAAGAATGAAGAGTGAGTGACCCATGTTCACACGGCACAAGGTGAAACCACAGTCCCTCATTTCTTTAAAGTAGCAGGATAGGTTCCTAGAGCAGAAAGCCAGCAAGCATTCCTCTTGAATTCATGTCTAAAACATATTCTCAGGGGCACCGGGGCGGCTCAGTCGGTTAAGCGTACGACTTTGGCTCAGGTCATGATCTCACAGTCTGTGAGTTCGAGCCCCGCGTCGGGCTCTGTGCCGACAGCTTGGAGCCTGGAGCCTGCTTTGGATTCTGTGTCTCCCTCTCTCTCTGCCCCCCCCCTACTCATGCTCTGTCTCTCTCTGTCTCAAAAATAAATAAAAACATTAAAAAAATGTTAAAAAAAAAAAAAAGAAAGGCACCCGTGCAAGTGAGGGACCCCAAGACATCACTAGCTTCAAGGTGTACCTATCTCTGCTGGGTGAAACAGAGGGATCTGGGGGAGCCCTGGATTCAAATCCCAATTCTGTTACTTAGTAGCTTTGGAATCTCGGGCATTTACTTCTCTCTGAAGCTCTCTGAGGCTTACCTATAAAATAGGGATCATGCCAATCTTTCTGGTTTGTCAATGCAAACCAGGAGAATGTATGTTAAAGCGCCTGGCACAGTGCCACAACTGCTAATATTGATGACTCTATAGGGTGCTACATTTTGGTAGGTATAGTTGTTGATGAAGAAGTGAACACTGGGGGCGCCTGGGTGGCTCAGCCGGTTAAGCGTCCGACTTCGGCTCAGGTCATGATCTCGCGGTCCGTGAGTTCGAGCCCCGCGTCGGGCTCTGGGCTGATGGCTCAGAGCCTGGAGCCTGTTTCCGATTCTGTGTCTCCCTCTCTCTCTGCCCCTCCCCCGTTCGTGCTCTGTCTCTCTCTGTCTCAAAAATAAATAAACGTTAAAAAAAAAATTTAAAAAAAAAAAAAAAAGAAGTGAACACTGATTATTCTGGTCATTCTTGTTTAGAGCTCTAATTCTTAAACATGGAGGAATGTGTCTTTAACTCATTTCGATGTTTCAAGGATCAGCTGAGTGGACTGAATACTTTGAGACTGTTTTCTTTATTTAGAAGACGGCACTGTATCATCTTAAAGAAGCTTCCATTCTAGGGATGCTAGGTCTGCACTGTAATCCTTGATGTCAGGATTGGGAAAATAATAACTCTTGGAATGACTGGAGCTGCTGAGAGAAAGAACTGTGGGCAGATCAAGTAGAAGGGGAACCATGAGAGCCACTTTTTTCTGTTATGGCCTGAGGTCAGCTGTGAAAGATGCAGAGCTGAAGTGAAGCCTAGACATGATCTGGGCTTACTCTCTGATTTTACACATGAGCAACTGGGGCCTAGAAAGGTGAAGTTCACTGCCCAAGGTTATGGGGCTGATTAGAGTCATTTCCAGGACTGGGATCGTGGAGTTCTGCCTCCCACGTTATCCGTTTTTTTTTTGTTTTTTGTTTTTTGTTTTTTCCCACCACACTGAAATTTGCTCTTGCCTCATTCTGCACTTATGCCCTTTCTTTCTGCCTCCTCCATGCGCCACCCCCATTGGTCACCTTGGAGGACTTGCTACACAATTCCCGTACTGACTTATTTAGGCTTCTGCTTCTAAGTCTGCGAGTGTGTATGTGGAGTTCGCCAATTGGTGGATTTCTTGATTGGTGGAAACCAAGAACTGAATCAGCAGTGTGGAGCCACCGTTGAAGCAATCACAACATGGAACAGTCAACAACAATACGGCACGGCAGGGTCCGGAAGTTTTGAGCACTCCAGCTTGACAGAGATGTTAAGAACCTGGAGAGCATCCAGGGACAGCACTGAAAACAGTGGGTGGAGTAAGAAAGGAGGATTCTTAGAAGAGATAAAAGGGATTTGTGATTATTTATCTTGGAGAAGAAAAGGCTGAGGGTGGCTTTCCAAAAGAATTTCAAATATAAGGCATCTTTCCCGAGGATGGAATGAGAGCTAAGATAACTGCCACAAGAGCATTTAGGCTACAGAGGTTTTCAACTTCAGCTGCTCATTAGAGTCATCCAAGGAGCTTTTGAAAACAGTGTCCAAGCTGCACTTCACAACAATAAAATCAGAAGCTTTAGTGTCGGGAGCCAAGTGTCAGTGATTTTTAAAATGCTTTCCAGGTGATTTCAATGGGCAAACAAGAACCTGGGCTAAGAGTGAAGACAAAAGCCCCTTACCTGCTAAGGGTTATGTGATTTTGGAGAGGCCCTGAGTGGAGTGTGTGATCTTCCTATTTGGAAATGGTTTAAGTATATAATAGACCCTTAGCTTCTTGGAGTGTAGATAGATATAGATAAACACATCTGTAAATATAGCTGTCTGTATCTACATCTATCTGTCTGTCTATCTCTATACCCCTTAGAGATAGGTTTTGATGTGGTAGCCTTTTTCAGATGCACTAGTTCTCAATCCTGGTTGTGCATCAAGTTTAATCTTTGTTAGAATCAAGATCATATTTGTGAGAATCAGGGTCAGTATGCATTAAGATCAAATTGTGGAGCTTTAAAAACACAGAGATATC
Organism: Lynx canadensis; assembly: GCF_007474595.2. Taxonomy (NCBI): domain Eukaryota; kingdom Metazoa; phylum Chordata; class Mammalia; order Carnivora; family Felidae; genus Lynx; species Lynx canadensis. The sequence continues at coordinate 37,345,222 of NC_044309.1, forward strand.
AGGGCACCTGGATGGCTCAGTCAGTTGAGTGTCTGACTCTTGATTTTGGCTCAGGTCATTATCCCAGAGTCATGGGATCGAGCCCCACATCAGGCTCTGAGCTGAGCGTGAAACCTGCTTAAGATTCTCTCGCTTTCTCCCTCCCTCTATCCCTCTCCCCTGTTCACACTCTTTCTGTCTTAAAAATAACTGCCCCCCAAAACCAGAGATATCTAGGTTCCACCCCAGAATAGGGAATCAAAATCTCTTAGGCAGGACCCAGACTATAAACTTATATATGTTATATATATAGTTAGCTAGATTTATATATAGTTAGCTAGACTAACTACATATAGATGTAGTTATATATAGATATATAAATCTAGCTAACTATATATATGTGGTTATTACATATAACTACATTATATATATGGAGTTATATATATGTATATATGTGTATATATATAGTTAATACATATAACTACATATACATAATGTAGTTATATACAGCTATCTATAAATTTATGTAGCATAGCTCTATGGGTAATTCTGATGTACAGTGTTGGGAATCACTTTCTTTTTTTAAAAAAATGTTTCTTTATTTTTGAGACAGGGTGAGCGGGGAGGGGCAGAGAGAGAGAGAGAATCCCAAGCAGGCTCTGCACTGTCAGCACAGAGCCCAAAGCAGGGCTCAAACCCACGAACTGTGAGAACATGACCTGAACTGAAGTTGAAAGTCAGACATTCAACCGACTGAGCCACCCAGGTGCTCTTTGAGGAAAAGTGTTTAACTGGAGAGGAGGAGCATGTTGGAAGGGAGAAGGGAGCAGAGTTGGCAGGGGTTCATGGCCAGATTATCACGTGCACAGCCATCCACCTTAGTTTTAAACACTCTAACAGAGCAGGCAGCCTTCTGAGCTGCTGAGATCTTAGTGTAAAAAACAAGGGTTAGCGACACCTCAAGGAGGTCATGCTCTCATAATCCTTGCTTTCCTAGTTGCTCCAAGGCCCATGGAAGCAAGGTTTTCTCCAGACTCCATGTTCACGCATTGTGATTTCATATTCAGAAAAATTTACGTATTAATCTGATAGAAGAGTTGAGAGGAGAACGGCCAGATGATGTCTATGTATTCTAGGAAATTTTTCTTTCCTTTTTTTAATGGAAGGAAGAGGAGAAAGATGCAACAAGAGTGAAGAATGTTGGGGTAGGGCTTCCTTCGAAGGCCAGAGAATTCCAGGAAATGGCAAGGGAGAAGCTGTGGCCAAGGCCTTTGAGAGGAAGGTGGGTTTCCTCCTCTCCGCAGAGTTACCAGCTCCCGCTGTGTCATTTCAGCTCTGCGAGGCTCTGCGTGTGGCTACCAGTGAGAAAAGAAGCCCCGTGACAGCTAAGACCTGCATTAGCACTGCCAGAACCTTGACGTGGCTAGGCCTTGACACCCACAGTTGGGCCCCGTGTTCTCCTGTTGAACATAAGGCATTTCCCACATCATCATCAGACAAGGCCACTTTGTGATCATGATGGAAAAGACAAAAATAAGACCACTCTGTGATCATCTCTGAAAAGAGACAAAAACATGAACGTTATCCAAATCACAAAAAATGGCCAAATGTCTCCCTATGCTGGCTAACACGAATGACCACTGCTTCCCTACAAATTCCCATTTTTAGCTTCGCTTCATTCTTCCTGCTTTCTAGATAAAATTTAGCAAGAAATCCGGTCAGAAAATGATCTCTGCTTCCTAATAGCAACCAATCCACAGCAAAGCTCTGCTTCCCAAACCATCCTCAAAATCACCTAACACAAATTCATTTTATAATCAATCCTCTCTAACACCCTCTTACTGAGATCTCCCACAGTCCTGATGGAGCACATTCTCCCTTGTTGCAATGAGTAATCAACCTGTTTCACTACTGGTGTGTGCCTGGTGTCTTTGGCTGGTTGGCATTGCTACAACATAGTTTGGGTGTGGGCCCTATTCTTTTCTAGTTTGGGGGAATAAGGATGGAGGAGACCCATATAGTCACACTCCTTTTTGGGGCCCCTTCTCCCTCTCTGGACTAAGGAAAGAGTCATCAGCAGTGACACATGAGATTATAGGCAGTACCTTGAGTTCCATATCCTCCAGCTAAGTGATCAGTGCATCAATATATGTTCTTGCCTATCGTAAATAAACTCCTGTGGTGGTATTTAAAAATGGTTAGCCTAAAAGACTGTTCAAAGGTTGAAACTGTCGTTTTAACACGTTGCCACTCTGCCCTCTCTCACCGTAGCTCTGGGCTGTAGTGTCAGTGTGTGGAATCTATGTTGAGAATTTCTCCATTCACTCAGAGCCCCTTATCGCTCACGGTTAATCAGCCAAGAGTTTCCTGCTGAGACTAGTTAGTTACATAAATGTTGCAAACTCTCCTCTCTATTCTGAGAATGAGACAAGAAAATCAGGGGAACAGAGATCAGAAGAAACTGCATACAAGTAGAGAAGGACTACAATTAATTTTCTGGAGTTAAAGAGAAAAGTTATGATTTTCCTTCCTTGGTAGGGAAGGTAGAGTAGTGGGGCAGGATTGTCAACACGTCGGGATAGGAGACAGCCTCTAATTAGATTGTTAAAATATTCTTCAGGTCTGATGAAATTTTCAGTGAAAGCAACAATTTTTCTTGTCATTTCATTATTCACCTCTTTCCTAAGAAAGCTATGTTTAATCCCATGGGCTAGCAACAGCCCAAATAAACACAGTGCTACAGCTGTGCTTGGTAGCCTTTTTCTTGTCTTTTTTTTCCACCCCTCCTGGAGTTAAAGTGTAGCATGGTATTTATAAGTAGTGGACTTTGAAATCTTGCAAGCCTGAGTTCAAATTCTGCCCCACAATTTTCTAGGTACGTGACCTTGAGTAAGTTATTTACTTCTCCCTAAGCCTATGTGTTCTCATTTTTAAGAAGTTGTAATAGCTGTTTCTGTCATGGTGTCTCTCCCCCAAATGTGGGGCAACCCGATGGGTGGAAGCTTGCAGCACAGGAGGTGAAAGAATTCACCCGAGGCAGAACAAGGGAGATAGAAGTTTGTTGAATGCACTGGAAGGGAGCTGCATGCAGGACAGCAGAGCAGACACTGTTATGAGGCAGGGGTGTGGGCTGTATTTAAAGGGGAGGAGGAGGAGGTGTGGGAATATATGTAATTTTCCTTTTTTGTTACCTGTGTCCGGGTTTATGTAACCCATTGGTCAGCTAGGGATTATGGATACTTTGAGGTGGGTCACCTGATGGCCCTGTCTGTATTCAGCCAAGAGGCTGGGGTCACCTCACTCAGGCTTCCATCGGTCAAGCCTGTTGCCCAAAAGCGGCCTCTACATCTGTTTCATAGGCTTTCTCTGAGGGTAAAATGAGATGGTGCACGAATAGCACTTACATGGTGCCTGGCACACTGGAAGTGCCTGATACAACTAGTAATGGTGATGATTGACATTAATATTCTTTGTCATTAGTTTTATTTCTTTAAGACCTTGGGCTGACAGAAGTTAGGCTATCCCATGTGGAATCCAACACAGCATAGTGAAAGTCATCAACATTTTCAGTATCACCTGTGTTACCAGGGCTTTTCACAACAGGGTCAATCAAGTACTTGAAAAGCAGTAGTCAGGGAGCAAACGATAGTCTTTGGGAAAAAAAAAAACAAAACAAGCTTTTTATATAAATTAGTTTTAGACTTAAAGAAACATTGCAAAAATAGTCCGGTTTCCGTTCACCCAGCTTTCCCTAATGTTAACATCTTACCAAACCGTAGTACGGTTGCCAGAATCGGGGACGTAACATCGGCAGAGCACATTCAAAACTAAGTCCTTCTTCATATGCCACCAGTGTTTACACTAATGTCCCTTTTCTGTTCTAGCATCCTACCTAGGATCCTATGTAGGATCCCAGGTTACATTTAGTTATTATTTCCTTCAGTCTCCTGCGGCCTAAGACAGTTCCTCAGTTTCCTTGTCTTTCGCGACTTCGATGCTTTTAAAGAGTAGTAGTCAGTTATTTTGTCCAGTGTCCCCCACTCTGGGGTTGTCTTATGTTTTCTCGTGACCAGACTCAATCTTTGGTGAGGATACCACAGAAATGTTGTGTTTTTCTTAGTACATCATCTCCTGTGGTTCGTGATGTGCTTATTGATAGGTCTTATTATGGGAGATGTTGACCTTGGTCACTTGGTTATGGTGGTTTCTGTCTGATTTCTCCACCATGAAGTTACTGCCTCTTAGTAGTTGATAAATATCTTGGAGGAGATACTTTGAGACTATGTAAACTCTGTTCCTCCTCAAATTCTCACCCACTAATTTTAGCATTCATTGGTGGATCTTTTCTCCAACAATTATTACAGTGGTATTTGCCTAATGGTGAGTTTCTATTTCTTGCTTTCCTTCTACTTTTATTAATTGGAATTCTACTGTATAGGAGAGCTCTCCTTTCTCCCCCATTTATTTACTTCATTGATTATATACTTATATTAGCATGGACTTGTGATTATATTTTTTCCTTTGGGTTAAAACCCATTATTATCCTTATTCATATTGTTGCTTGAATTGTTCCAGTTTTAAAAAAACATAATTTGTTGTCTAGTTTGTTCACTACTTCCTTTCTTCCCTTTCAGGGTGATATTTGAAGAGATCAAAGAGGTCAACCACCTCACCCCTGTGGTTAAACAGAACTAACTATGACTATTAATTTAAAGATTTCCAGAGGAACCCACCACTTCCCTCACCAACCAATTCCAGTGTTGACACTGGAGTTGCTCAGAAATATTCTTTCTGAAATGAATCATTCTCCTTCTAAAATTTATTTGCCCTTGTGTCACTCCTAGTAGAGACAAAAAATTGCTGGGGGAGTATATCATGGCATATTGGCATTTAAATATGCCCAGGGTCAATTGGATAGAAGCCAAGACCTCCCAGGCCCACTTTCTCCATCGTTCGCTTTGTTTCATGCATCCTGTTTGGGGAGCACATCTTCCCATTATCCTCACTAACAGGCCTGAGTGAGTCTTAGAACTTATGCAGACTCTTGAGTGAGAATTCTGGAGTACTGGTTCTAGTGTTACCTTTTCCCAGATTCCCTGACCCAGGAGACAAAAGGATAATGGCAATGTGAAGGAGATGCAAAGCTAGTCCTGCCTGATTTGTGCTTAACCCCAAACAGGGAGTTATGAAGAATTGTCATGAACACTCATTTTCCAGTGATTTTCAAACTTTTTAAAACTTTGGTCAACCTAAACAAGGCAAATGACCTACAGCATTGGGGCGCCTGGTGACTCAGTTGGTTGAGTGTCTGACTCTTGATTTCAGCTCAGATTGTGATCCCAGGGTTATGGGATTGAGCCCTGCGTGGGGCTCTGCACGGAGTGTGGGGTTTGCTTAAGATTCTCTCTCTCCCTCTCCATCTGTCCCTCTCCCTTGAGTGTATTCTCTCTTTCTCTCTCTTAAAAAAAAAAAAAAGACCTACCACATCAATTCCTACTTTATGGGAAAAAAAAAAAAAGAAATTGAGGGTAACAAAGATTTGGAGAGGAATAAAATAGCAAAAGAGCAATCAAAATGGTAATATGTGGGGCGCCTGGCTGGCTTAGTCAGTGGAGCATGTGACTTTTGATCTCAGGGTTGTAAGTTCAAGCCCCACATTGAGTGTAGAGATTATTTAAAAATAAAATTGAAAAAAATGGTAATATGCAAGTGGTTATGTAAAAACAATAGGATCAACTAGCAAAACAAAACATTCCTTAACATGAGAGCAGCAACTCAAAACTAGCTCAGCCTGATCTTAATGATGCCCTGATCCCTGACAGTCTTTCCTGGAAACTGGGAACGCCAATTTTTGCACATAGAGGACATAGGAGGGGCTGTGCAACATTGCTAAAGGCTGTATGGTATCTTTATATATGTGATATGTGTATATATATATATATATATATATATATCTGAGGCCTCAGTAAACTCAAGTTATCTGGTCTTTTTTTTTTTCTTTTAATTTAGAGAGAGTGTGAGTGAGGGAGAGGGGCAGAGGGAGAGAGAGAATCTTCAGCAGGCTCCACGCTCAGCACGGAGCCCATGTGGGGTTGGACCCTCTGGGACCATGACCTGAGCTGAAATCAAGAGTCAGACGCTCAACCCACTGAGCCACCCAGGCGCCCCTATCTGGTCATTTTTGAATACAAATACCAGAGTTTCCAACTTAACAGTTCAGTTACAAGGTCATTAGTAAGTACCACTCAATGGTAAATAAAAATAGAAGTTAACAGTGTTGGCTTTGAAGACAGACTTTTTTGCAACCTCTCTCAGAGAAGATATTTGGTCTCTTGTTTTACAGTTAAGTAAGATGGAGGGATGGTTAGAAGGGGAGAGGAGACGGAGCTGCTGAAATACAGGAATAATAATCTCTGTGAGGCTCCTTGGGTATTATAACGCGCTGCCGTGCCCCTTGCTGCCATCCCTGGAGGGGATGTCGCAGATGAGACAGAAGAGAAATAGAAACTGTGTTAGAATCTCGGATTTACCTTCTTTTCTACTCCTCTGTGTCCTTTCAGGCACATTTTTTTTTGTTTTTAATCCCATTCAGTCATCCACCTCCACCACATGACTATTTCTTACTGTCTGGCCTGACATTCAAGGCTTGCTCTGTATTAGGCCCTTTACATATGCCCATTTTCTCCCGAAACCTCAACTCAACCCTGCAATGTAAGCACCTTTTCATAGATTTCTTGAAAACAAGGTTCGAGCAACAAGACCACAAACTGGAAAGTGATGGAGGCAGGACTCAGCCCTGGACCGTCTGGTCTCGGCGCCGAGGCGGTGTCCTGGCACTGCACTGCGCCCCAGCCGGTGGCTCTGGGGGGCTCTGCTGGCCAAAGAGGCAGCCTGCCTTCACCACAGCCGGGCCCTGGGCTGCTCCTGCCCCGACACTGAGTGCCCGGGACAGCGCCCGCCCCCTCTTCACAGCCGGCTCTTTCACTTAGGAGGACTTTAGGGCTTTGCTTTGTTGGAAAGTTTGGCACTTTCTTTTCTTATTGGCTTAAAGAGTTATTTCAAAAAATCAATTCTAGCACGTTATTTGAACATTCAAACTGACCCCAAAGCTTAAAAATTTAAGCAGAAGTGGAAAATGTCCCTTACTTCATTTTTCGTTTCCTGACCCCAACCCCTTCTCTCCAGATAGAGCTACTATTAATTGTTTAGTGAATGCTTTTTCTGACTTCTCTTTTTTCTTTTTTTTTTTTTAAGATTACTTACTTTGAGAGAGAGAGAGAGAGAGAGAACAAGTGGGGGAGGAGCAGAGAGAAGGAGAGACAGAATCCCAAGCAGGCCACCACACCACTGGCGCAGAGCTCGATGCGGGGCTCGAACTCACGAACCAGGAGATCATGACCTCACCTGAAACCAAGAGTCAGACGCTGAACCGACTGAGCCACCCAGACACTCCCAGCTTTTCTATATGTATATAAATGTGTGTGTGTGCATGTATGTGTGTTGAGGAGGTTTTCCTGGCTTCTCAGTTGTCTGTAATCTATATATCTTTACTTTTTTGTTTTCTAATGAAAGTTTTCTTTTATTGAATTTTATGCATATAATTTTGCCAGTAAAACAAAAAGTACAAAATAAAAAATAGATAATATGGTACAACTTTCAATGATCGATAGTTTTTTCATTCTATCAATGTATTTTTTTTAATTGAGGTGTAGTTGATTCACAGTATTACATTAGTTTCAGGTGTACATATGTATCTTTATTCTAATCACGGTCTACACCAAATCAGAACCTACAGAGGCATAAGAGAAATGTACACTAAAATTTTTTTCAATGGTTTTTTTTTTTTTTTTTTTTTTTTTTTGAGAGAGAGAGAGAGAGAAACAGTGTGCCAATGGGGAAGGGACAGAGAGAGAGGGAGACAGAATTCCAAGCAGGCTCCAGGCTCTGTGCTGTCAGCACAGAGCCCGATGTGGGGCTTGAACTCATGAACCATGAGATCATGACCTGAGCCGAAAGCGGATGCTTAACCAACTGAGCCACCCAGGCGCCCTGAGAAATGTACATTTAATCTGCACAGCACCCAACCCAAGGGACACCTATTCCTGATGTGTGTATAGGAGTACAGGAGCACTGGGGCTGGAGAAAGGGTGGAAGGTGGGATCCCTCTAGGGTGACCCTGAGGTTGCCGGTGGGGGGAGGGGGGGGCGGGCAAGAGCACATGAGCTCTGGGGGAGAAGACTAGCTGCCCAGCCTCACAAGCAACTGGCCTGACCTGCCAGGGTGTACTCGCACTCCCCAGGCTGTGAAATGACTCCGGTGTGTAAGTCTGCTGCTCAGGGGGAGGGAAAGTGGGGTGGGGAGGCAGGAGGAGGAATGTGGGCAGGGCCAAGTTTAGAATTACAAGTGCAAGTGCCGCAGAGGAGTTGGAACCACACTTTAAATAGCCAGCACCTTCCCCTTCCCCCTTAGATAATTCTTCTCCCCCTGACTGGACCTCTGGCAGCAGCTGCACTAAGGTTCGTAATATGTTCTCTCTCTCTCTCTCTCTCTCCCTCCCTCCCTCTCTCATTTTTCTGTTTCTGGGTCTCAGACTATAGGATGGGATCATAGGACTTACAACCAAAGGATTTTTTGATCCTCCTAGAATATATGTTTCATGTGTGTACATGCAAACCTAGATGCTATATTCTTGGCTTTCTGAAACTGCAGTGGCTGTTGACTTAAGGGACAATGCGATTTAGAGAAAGAGAGGCCTAGATTGAGCAGAAAGGAAAGCTTTTTTCTCTGTGAAATGGGACAATGAGCAACTCTTTGACAAGATTGAAAGAAACTACAAATTTGAGTGCCTGTTATTCTGCTAAGTCCTTTACTTTATATGCATAACCTCATCTAATCCTCCCCACTTTTACAGAGGAGTGAACGAAGGCTCAGAGTAATTAATTAACTTCTCTGAAGTTGGGCAGCGAGTGGTACAGCACAGACCTAAGATTTGTACCCGGCTTGTCTGACTCTACAACTCATGACCTTTTTGTTGCACCACACAACCTCTGAGAAACAGTACCCTAATGAGGCGAGGGACCCAGGATAGGGCTACTGTTTCTTCTAGGGTCTGAGAAGATGAAGGAGTGGAGGGAGATGGCGTGCCATCATCGGAAGACACCCATCGGATGGTAAAGGGAGGCTGAGAACCGGCACAAGACGTTAGACAACCTTCTCAAAAGGACTGAGGAAGCTTGCTTCTTGGGACCAGCTGCTTGGATTTCTCCTTCTCAGTGCACACTCTTTGGAGCCTATTCCCTAATTTATCAAATAAGCAAAGATCCCTACTGTTCCTTGACTTTCTCTCTAACTTTTTGAATCCTGAAGGTAGCCCCTGCTGGGGAAACTGAACCATAGGAGAGTCTGGCCAGATGGGGCTCCCAATGAGAAAGTTCTGTTAACATGAATTTTTCTTGAGGGGTACAAAAATGTCCATCTGCTTACTTCTCCGGAAAAGGGGCCACTGTGAAAAATCAAGGAGAGTCATTAGAAGATGCTTATTTAGACATGCTGAGAGATGCCTGGGTGGCTCAGCTAGTTGAGCGTCTGACTTGATTTCACCTCAGGTCATGATCCCAGGGTCATGGGATCCATCCCCATGTAAGGCTCTGCACTGATCGTGGAGCCTGCTTGCGATTCTCATTCTCTCTCTCTCTCTCCCTCCCTCTGCCCCTCTTCCCTGCTCATGTTTTCTCTGTCTCTGTAAAATAATTAAAAAAAAAAAAAAGAAATGCTGATAAACCTGGGCAGCCAATTAAATCAAGAGATTTAATTGAAAGAGCAGGGACAGAGTGGGTTCAAGTCCCACTTGTGCAATTTACTCGCTATATGACCACAGATATGTCATTTAACCTCTCTGAGCTGCACCTTCTTTATTTACAAAGCAGAACTAATACTGCTTACATTTCAGGGTGGTTGTGTGGATTAAGTGAAATAAGTATATGTAAAGTACTTTGTAGTAGTTACTCTTTACGTGTGAGCCATAGCAGATCTTATCTTCAATCTCAGTAAGAGTCTAGAATAGGGCAGGGGAACATTTGGAACTGTGGCCCTTTATTCATTTCATGTTGTCTTCTCTACTGAAATAGATTCCCACATGTTTCATCACCAACAAAGAAAAAGAGCCCATAGTTCATCTTTCTCTTATGTTGACTTCAGAGAGAGGTAGAAAGATAGCTGGGAAGGTCAGTCCATCTTAATTCAGAATTCCAGGGCCCACTCAGCTTCTCCCATTCCTTTGGAAGGATTTCTTTTCTTTCTTTTTTTTTTTTTTTTTGAAAGAGAGCAAGAGTGCGCTTGAGGCGGGGGCAGAGACAGAGAGAGAGAGAGAATCCCAAGCAGGCTCCTTGCTGACAGTAAAGAGCCCGACTCAGGGCTCAAACTCACAAACTGTGCGATCATGACCTGAGCTGAAATTAAGAGTTGGACACTTAACTGACTGAGCCGCCAGGAGCCCCTGGAAGGAGTTTTTAAAAACTTGCTTTTATTTTAATGTTACAAAATAAATCACGTTCTTTGATGAAAACATAGAAAATAGAAATAAGGAAAATATTCCTATAATCCAATCACTGAGCGAGAAACATTTTGGTGGATATCCTAGTCTTTTTTTTTTTTTTTAACTTTTATTTATTTTTGAGACAGAGAGAGACAGAGCATGAATGGGGGAGGGTCAGAGAGAGAGAGGGAGAGACAGAGTCCGAAACAGGCTCCAGGCTCCGAGCTGTCAGCACAGAGCCCGATGCGGGGCTCGAACTCACGGACCGCGAGATCATGACCTGAGCCAAAGTCGGACGCTTAACCGACTGAGCCATTCAGGCGCCCCATCCTAGTCTTTTGATGCATACACTTTATAAAATGTTTTCCAAGCATGATCATATCATATGTGCTATTTTATAATTTTTCACTCCACATATCGTGAACACTTTCATTTCATTACACTTTCTTCTGCAACACAATTTTTCATGATTATATATTAGTCCGTTGTATGTATGGGCCATAATTTCTTAACCTGTGCGTGTTTTCTAATTTTTTGCTGCTGTAAACAATGAACATCCTCAGTGTCAAATCTTTATCCATAGTCACAATTATTTCCCTAGAGTAAATTCCTGCATGGGAGATTGGTGGGTTTGAGGATCTTTTCCGCTGTCCCCATACAGAATACAGACGCTGGAGCACGTGCTAACACAGACAAAGCTGGTTGTAGGATGGCGTGGAGAACTTAGCCCAGGGGCCATGTGAACTCTTCCATGTCCACAAGCCCCAACCCAAGAGGCCCTCCCTGGTGGAAAGAGTATCTATACTTCAGCATCAATGCTTTCTTCCTGAACAGTAAAGGAATATACATTCTTAGCAGGTGTTACCCAGACTTTACCAATACGAGATGCTAAGGAGGACGTGGGTCTATAGGCAAGGGGGTAGGAATTTACTTTCTCCTGGTGCACTTATTCCCTCGGGAGTTTGCTGGTGAAGGAAGGGGAAGGCTTTCTTCCCAAGGTTCCCAGCGGTAATAGAACACTCTGCTTGTTTTTCAGGTGGGATGGATAGCAGGATCTCGAGCACAGCCAGCAATGGGGAGACAAAACCAGTATACCCTGTCGTGGAAAAGACGAAGGAAGATGGTACCCTGGAACGGGGGCACTGGAACAACAAGATGGAGTTTGTGCTGTCAGTAGCCGGGGAGATCATTGGCCTAGGCAACGTCTGGAGGTTTCCCTATCTCTGCTACAAAAATGGGGGAGGTGAGAGCTACTGCGCCACCCCACCCGTCCCTGGAAGGAGGATGTCTCCATCTCCTGTAATTATTGCCCCTCTGGGGACTCCCATGGGTGCATAGAATGCTGGAGTTGGACAGCCCCTTACAAGTCAGTAAGGACACTGCAGGAGACTGAGACCTAGAGAGATTATGTAACTCTCCCAGGGGTCTTTCTAGAATGCTATGGCATCATAGACATATTAACATAGGTTTGGAACCAGATGTATCAGAATTTGGATTCTGGCTCTGCTACTTACTCTCTGTGTAGTCTTGGGCAAGTTATTGAAGCCCTCAGAGCCTCAGCTGCTGTTCCTGTAAATTCAGATAGTAGTACCTGCCTTTAAGTTGCTGTAAGGATGAGAGGTAATGTGTGTAAAGTGCTTAATAAATGGCAGCTGTGTTGAAGATGATGTTGATACTGAACTGTCCTGTGGTCTTGAGACTCCTTAGTCTTTGTGTTTTCCCTTTCTCTGCTGGCATTGTGACATTCTCTAAGCCAGTCATTACCCAACCCCTACCAGTGTCATAACCTTTGATATTAGTGGCTCTGCCTTCAAAACTTCCCACTGAAAGTTTGTGTGTATGCAGTATTAACTCTAACTCTTTCCTAGGGCTTTTTTGGCTTCTCATTCCTCCTATCCCTTCCAGCCTCCTAGAATAACTTTGCTACCCCACAGCAGTGGTGGTAATTTTCCAACCAGTAACTCACTTTCAGGGAATCCCAGACCTCTGTGGGACGCCCTGGAGGGATTTCTCAGGTACTGAAGTGTTCTGGCTGAGCAGTAGGTTACGAATATCTCCTTGTTGATGGGTAAAGCTTATAGGTGATAGGGCTCCCAGATCTGGTTTGGAAGTGAGGTTGCAGCCTGGGCTGCGGGAGGGGGCAGTGCAGAGGTAGGTAACGCGGGGAAATGCTGAGGGCAGTGGTTATTCTGGGGCCATGAGGATTGGAGGGTACCCTAATGTGACACCCAGCCTTGTGCAAGGGAGTCGGAGCCTCCAAATGCATTGAGCTCAGTCTCCCGGTGGTTTCGGACAGTGGAGGTGGGAGGGCCGGAGAGGAGGGTACAGAGGTCCTCTGAGCCCATGGAGCCTATTCTCAGGATTGTGGAGGATTGGCCGTGGAGTTGGAAGTTAATTTGTATGTTTCCAGAGGGGTGGGTATGGGCTGATGCGTCCTTTCTCCCCAGGGATTTCTGGCCAGCAGCCTGAAATCACAGGACTTTGTTCCGTGTGCCCTGTGAGGGAAGGAAGGAGGTCTTCCCACTTTGAACCTAGTCCTGGACACTCCACACGCTTCCCTTCAGAGAACTGGGTGGAGGGACGAGGCTGGTCCAGGGAGGAGGAGGAATCTGGGGGCTAAAGCTGGCCACTGGGACTCTATATCTGGAGCCTAGTAACCAGCTTAGCTCCTCACATGGCAGGAAGATTAGGAGGTGAGCGGCTTTCCCCAAGCCTCTCTGGAATTGGGTAAAGGTTGGCCTGGGAATTAGCAGGAGTGGCACGAAGAGGTGGGAGGGAGTGATATCCAGGTCTGGCGCAAAACCGCTGGGCTGAGAAAGGTGAAGCGAAGGGAACCGTAATAGGAGCAGTGGGGAGTGTGGGCTCACCCTGTTGAGGGAGCTTGTCTGGCAGTGTTTGGATCTGAGCTCTGCCTTGGGACTCTGTGGTGAGTCTGTGTAGGCCTGGGAGTGTGTGACATTGTCTCCAGGGGAAATGCAGGCCCAAGAGGAGAAAAGAATCGGGGGCCCTTGGTTCTTGCTATGGGCTTGTGAGGGAAGAGGGTGGATATGATGGCTGTGGCTGCTTCCTCCCTGGAGAGAGCCTGCCTTCCAGCATGCTGATTCCGATTGAGAGTGGAGACATTTTCAGGGGTCCTGGATCCAGTCAAACTCTCGGTTTAATCCCTAACACTGCCACCCACAATCTCTTCCCTTGATCAAGTGCAGGGTCTTAGGACTCCTCTTTTCCTTGATGGACGACAGCAGCTGGAGGGAAGTGTTCTGAGGGGCTTTGGAGCTAGAGACTGATGCCCAGGTTTGCTCTGAAGGGCATGAGTCACCCAGGGCCACCGGGGGAATTAATGGAAAGCCTCCTTTGCCAAGGTAAGGGGGACTAACTGAGGAGATGTGTGCTCGTGAGAGGGACCTAGATATGCCTGGGTTTTGGGGTTCCCAGCAGCTTAACCTTTCTGTCACCACTCAGCCCCCTTCATCTCCCAGCAAAACACATTCTCCACAGAGAATGAGTCCCCATACTTCCTCTTCTCACCCCCTTGTCTGTCAAGGAACAAACTGATGCCTCTTTCTGACCCTTTGCTACCAGTATGGGGAAGGAAGGTGAGGAGAATGGAGACCACTTACATTGATTTGACCCTTTTCCTCCTGCTTTAGTGATTTTATTTAAACCCATGGTCCTCCAACTGGGACCTGGACTCTCAGGGGATGAGAGGAATGTTCTGAGCAAGTTCTGGAGAAGGATGCTGGGGTCCTCTGGGGTGTATCATGCTCAGGTAATGGACCCTATCGGCCTGCTTCTGGGCTTCTGGGCCCTTTCTTCAACTTCCTAGCTTTAAACAGCCACTTTTGTGCTTGGGGCAGGAGGGGAAGATAAGCTTGGCCCTTTATTATTATCAATATTTGTCTAGTGGTGAGGTCAGAGATTAAAAAAGTCCCTAAAATATAATTTTAGTTCCAAACTTAAGAAATACAAATGATGTCTTCTTGGGTTCCTTCTAGCTTTAACATTTGGTAGATCCAATTTGAAGTGAGTTCCAGAGCAGAGAAAGGGCTGAAGCAAGAAGATGATAGAAAAGCAGGTAAACTAGTTAAACGCTAGAGTTGAAAACCAGAGAAGCTGAGACAGTGATTTAAAGAAGCGCATCTAAAATCAGAAGAAACTGGTAGGCTTTTCAGAGAGATGGATGAGCGAGATGCCTGCCTCAATCATCTCCTAGCTGAGCACAATCCTTGCTGTCCGGGACCTGTGGCCAATCCACCCCCAGATATCTTTTTGGAGTCTCCAGTCTCAGCCAGTTGCCCCAGCACACAGCCCACCAAGCTCCGACCCTGCCTGAGTCATTCAACAGCAGTTACAGGGTACAAACTATCTGCCTAGAATTATTCTAAGCTGTTGGGCTACATCTACAAACAGAACAAAACAATTCCCTGTCCTCGTGGGGCTTACATTCTTGAAGAGGGAGCCAGACAATAAACAATAAATGTAGTAAATAAGAAAATTATATATAGCATATCGGAAGTTAATGGGTGCTCTGGAAAATGACCAAGTAGAGCTGGGAAAAGAGGATCAGGAGTGTGTGTGTGTGGAGGGGGCACATCGAGAACATTTGAGCAAGGTTTGCCAGGAGTGAGAGGGCTGGTCATGTGGATATCGAGGGTAAAAGTGCTCCAAGCAGAGGACACAAAAGGTTTAATAGTAGTAAAGCAAGAGGCTGACTGGCTTATTTGAGGAGTTGCACGGAGGGGAGTAAATAGAAGCTGAGGTCAGAGAAGTAAATAGGACGAGGGTGGCAGATCATGTAGGTCCTTGTCAGCTATTGTAAGACTTTGGCTTTTGCTCTAGTGACATGGGGAGACAGGGCAGGGTTTTGAGCAGGAGCGGCATGATCTTACATTTTAAAATAATCTCTTTGGCTGCCGTTGAGAACTGATTGTACACGAGTCGGGGCAGAAGCAGACCAGTTACGAGGCTAAATATTTCGGAGTCATCCTTGAGTCCTTCCCTCCCACTCCCAGACTGTTAGATCTACCTAATTACCCAGATTCTGGGGGCTTCAGAGCATGAGTCTTCAGCTGGAACCTCTCCAGCTCCCTGGACTCTGGCTGCCAACAGACTTGAGGAACCCAGAGTGCCTGGGACTGGAGACCCCACATGATGTATGCAGAATCTGACACCTCTTGTCACTTCCACTGCTGCTGCCTGGGCTTAGCGGTCCAAGGATTGCAGACTGAGCACTGCGAAGGAAGGAGTTGCCATTTACTGTGATGTGGAAGGCCATAAGAGGAGCGGGTTTTAAGAAGAAAATAAGGAGTTGGCTTTGGGGAACACTGAGTGGAGATATCTGTCAGATATCAAGTGGAGATGCGACCAAGCA
Organism: Lynx canadensis; assembly: GCF_007474595.2. Lineage (NCBI taxonomy): Eukaryota > Metazoa > Chordata > Mammalia > Carnivora > Felidae > Lynx > Lynx canadensis. The sequence goes on from NC_044309.1 coordinate 37,361,106, forward strand.
GTAAAACATATGAGTCTGGAGTCTGTGAGAGAGATGTGGATGAGAGATATAAATTTGAGAGTGATTAGAATTTTGATGGTGATAAAAGAGAGCAAGGACTGGGGGGAAGGGGAGGGACCATCAGGAGACAGAGAAGGAGAAACCAGTGAAGAAAGATGATACCAGGGTGATGAAGTGTTTTGGGAGGCAAGCATCAAATGCCGCAGATAGGTTAAGAAAGATATGGAGTGAGAATGAAGTGTTGGCTTTGGTGGCATGGAGGCCTTTGGTGACCTTGTAGGAGCAGTCCCAGTGGTATGGCAGGGCAAAGACCGCTTGCAGTGGGTTCAAGATAATGGGGAAAGAAAATGATTAGAAATAGGAAATATGGGTGATTTGGGCAGAACTTGGGAGTGGGCAAAGTACATTTCTGCTGTCTGTGTTCTCCCTCCTGGGGAGGGATAAGCCAATATGAGTACCATGTAGTAGTGACAGTGTGCCCGTATGTCTGGCGGTGGTGGGGATGGGTCTCCTGACTGGAGAAGTGGCCCAAGAACTATTTCTCAAGCTCTCCACCCTCAGTTCCCTGGAGGGAAAAGCAAACATGACCTTCCACCAGGGCCTATCCCTTAAAGTTCTAGCCATGCAGATGAAAAGTCTCTGGATAACTCAAAAGGCATGATGTTGGGGAAAGGTGGTAGGAGAGGGTTTTGGCAAGAGAATTCAACTCTACCACAAGGGAATTTAAGTTACTTGCCTGCCAATCTCAGCCCAGACAAAAAGACCATCTGCCAAACATTTTATGCTTAATTCCTTTTCTTTTTAAAGATTTTATTTTTAAGTAATCTCTACATTCAACATGAGGCTCAAACTCACAACCCCAAGATCAAGGGTCTCATGCTCCTCTGACTGAGCCAGCCAGGCGTCCCTATACTTAATTTCATTTTTTTAAAGTAGGCTCCACACCGGCTGTGGAACCCAACACGGGGCTGAACTCACAACCCTGAGATCAAGACCTGAGCTGAGATCAAGAGTCAGACACTTAACCTACTGAGCCACCCAGGCACCCTCACCCCCCACACTTAATTTCTGAGTCCAGGTTGCTGAAAACCAGGGGCAGAGGTCACTTGTGCTAAGAATCGTTGGTTTTTGCTAGTCATAGAACAGCAGCTGGAGATCAGTTACCTTGTGCGAGGACAGGTGCTTCCTTCTTCCTTGTACCCCGCCTCCCCCCAAGCCCTCTCTGCTTCTGATCTTCAGTCCCCAGACACCCAGATCCTGGTGGCTTCAGAACATGGGCCTTCCGCTAGGATCTCTCCAGCTCCCTAGACCTGGCTGCCAGCAGACTGAGTTTCTCAACACCTGGGATGCCTGGAGACTGCATGTGAGGCTACAGCAGAATGTCCCACAACTGGATCTCTAGGAATGGGGATCTTAGAGGAGCAGGCTGTGGGGGAAGGGCAGCTCTAGACCATAGGGAGATGAAGGCAAAGAGGATTAAATGGTACCTGGCCTCAGGGAGAACTGGTCACCTTGCTGTTGCTTGTCAGTACGTAAGAACAGAGAGAAGAGAAGAACACTTTTTTCCTCCATGTAACAGTAATAGCTATTTTAGTAGTGTGTGATGATTTGTTATCATTTTCAGTTAATTACTCACCCCCCAGGAGTGGTCAGATTAGTGGTGACTGCAGCACATAACTGTTCATGTATGCTCACTGCTGTGTTGCTCATGTGGAATCTCATCTGTTTATGTTTTAAAATATTAGCTGGAACGTTACAGATGACACCACAGAGTGTGCTGCTTTTGTGAAGGGTGGCCTATAGAATGATTCCCCTCTAGGTTGGGCATGTGGCCTCTCCATCTCATGGGAGAACAGGCCAGGACCTTTTAGAATTTGGAGAAGGAGACTAACCCACAGGAATAGGGAGCAGGTAACTGAACTCCATCCTCCACCTCTAGGACTAGCTCCATCTTTTAATGGTGGTGACTGGGGCTGTGGGGAAAGAGGCAGAGTGCCCCCAAAGGACTTCCCAATCTGCACCTGGCTCCCTCTGGGTCCCGTCTCTCTCCTACCCCTTCCCTTTGTAGGACTAGTGGCTCTGCTTATTGAGTGTGAACCTTGCCCCTTGTGGCCAGCTGCCCACGTGCTCAAAGAGGCAGAGGAGGAGAGGCATAGACCTGACCATGGAACCTACTGCAGTTAAACATTGGCTTGGTTTATTGGGAAAGAGCAGGTAGCATAAAGATAGGGAGGTGGGGCTTGAGCTGGGCAAAAATTCTCTTTCTCTCGGTCTTTCTGTCTCTCCCTCTTCTCTCTCTTTTTTTCTGCCATGCTTCCAACTCTGAGCAGTAACTGTCCATATCAGCTACTAAGTTCTGTCTTCCCTTATTTTCCTTTCCTACTCAACAAGCCTTGGGTTGACTTATGGACTTATTAGGCTGAGGTGTTTATGATCTTTATTTCTTTGCCCTTCGGGTAATCAGGTGCCTTCCTCGGTGCCTGACTTATGGATGTGTAGACTACAGGCCAGAGATTTGAAAGGTGAAGGACTGGAGAGCTCTATTCCCCATTAACTTTCATTTTAAACCGTTTCATTTCCTCCATCCCCAGATCTTTGGCAACCACCATTCTACCCTTTAATTCCACAGATTTGGCTTTTTAATTTTTATTTTAAGTTTGTTTGTTGTTTTAGTAATCTCTACACCCAACGTGGGGGTCAAACTCACAACTCCAAGATCAAGAGTCACATGCTCTTCTGACTGAGCCAGCCAGGCACTCCAAATTTGGCTTTTTTAGATTCCATATATGAGAACAATCAGTATTTGTTATTCTCTCTCTGAAAATGTAATGTCTTCGAGGTCTATTCATGTAATCTCAAAAGGCAGGATTTCCTTTTCATGTGTTGATATTTAAAGTGCATTTCTTTTAAGCAACATGTAGCTGAACCTTGTTTTTATTTTGAAGCCAATCTGACAATCTCTGCCATTTATTTGGGACATTTAGACTATTTACATTTAAAGCAATTATTCATACAGTTAAGTTTAAATAAAATTATCTTGCTTTTTGTTTCCTATTTGTCTTATCAGTTCTTTGTTCCCCTTTTCCTATCCTTCTGCTTTCTTTTGAATTAATTGAAAATTTTTTATTATTCCATTGTTGGCTTTCTTCCTTTGATGACTTATTAGCCATAAGCCTTTGTTATGTTAGTTGAATGATTTTTTTAGGTTTTGTAGCATACATTGGGTTTTTTTAATGTTTATTTTTGAGGGAGAGAGAATGGGAGTTGGGGAGGGGCAGAGAGAGAGAGAGAGAGAGAGAGAGAGAGAGAGAGAGAGAGAGAGAGAATCTGAAGCAGGCTCTGCGGTGACAGCACAGAACCTGATGCAGGACTTGAATTCATGAACTGAGAGATCATGACCTGAGCTCAAGTCAACCAACTGGGCCACCCAGGTGCCCCTGTAGCATACATCTTCAATTTATCACAATTCACCCTCAAGTAATATTATACCACTTTACATATAAGAACCCTACAATAATACATTTCCATCTCTCTCCTCCTGACTTTTGTGCTCTTGTTGTTACACGTTTTACTTTTTCATCTGTTATAAACTCCACCTTACATTGTGTAACCAGTCAGTTAACTTTTCAAAGAGATTTGGGTGATAAGAAAAAAATTCTTATATGTTTACTTGTGTATGTAACATTTCTAACATTCTTCGTTCCTTTGTGTAGATTCATATATCTCTCTGGCATCATTTCCCTCTGGCTGAAGGTTTTTCTCTAACATCGCTTGTAGTACAAATCTTTTGGTGATGGATTCTTTCAAGTTTTGCTTGTCTTAAGAAGCATTACTTCACTTTCATTTCTGAACAGTATTTTTATTGGGATTTTTATATTTCTATAAAAATTCTTGAGTTTTGCTCGGGACCAGTGAAGTTATTTGATACTTTTGGGTTTTGCTTCTAAGATTTGTTAGGGAGAACCAGAGCTGTGCTCAATCTAGGGCTAATCATTCCCCACTTCTGAGGAAATACCTTCTCTTCCCAATGCCTTGAGAATTCTGGGACTATCCAGTCTGGCTAGTGGGAGCCAGCACTCTTCCCAGCCCTGTGTGAGCACCATTACTCTCAATTTTTTTTTGAATGGTTCTTTCCCTTAGTTCGGGTCATTTCCTCCTATGTAGATGCTGAGCGGCACTCAGTTGAAAGCTAGAAGGGGACTCTCCGCATATATTTGGATCTCCTTCTGTGTGCAGTTCTCTCTTCCCTGGTACTCTGTGAACTGCCCTATCTACCTTGCCAACAGATAGAGGTCCACAGTGGAGAAAATGCCAGCATTTCCAGAATCAGTACACTTGTTTCAGCCAATAATTATGAAAAACAGAAGGAGAAAGGATTACTAAAGGGAAATCTGATTTCAGTCTGCTAAAAGTCTCTCTCTACCATTAAAAGCAGTCATTTCCTTGGAAGAAATTATAGTCTGTGGGCTGTGTTAATGCCCCTGGATGTCCGTTATTCAATGAGCGCCTTGCTGTGGCCACAAGTTTTGTGTAATTAAAGTAATAATTGATGTTCGATGGGGAGCAAGCCTTGGTAGGTATAGATTGAAACTTTCAGTGACAAAAAGGGCTCGTTAGGTAACTTGGTGACTCTTGATTTCTGCTATGGTTCCAGATATCTGGACAGATGTCCCCTGCATTTTGCATGTTCTGCACCCCTGGGGATTCTGACTGGCAACGTGGGGTGGTGATGGGAGGAGATGAATGTGGACTATGAGGAGGGTGGTGCCAGGTAATGGAAAGCCTGTTTCCCACCCCACAGGTGCCTTTTTCATCCCCTACCTCATCTTCCTCTTTACCTGTGGCATTCCTGTCTTCCTCTTGGAGACAGCACTGGGCCAGTACACTAGCCAGGGAGGCATCACAGCCTGGAGGAAGATTTGCCCCATCTTTGAGGGTGAGTAGCCCTGTGCCTGATTCCAGGATATCTGCATACATGGTTATAAACCTTATTTGGAATGACTGGATTTAGTAGCCGTGCTACTAACTTGGGGTATATTAGAAATCTGCCAAGTAGGTCATGGAAATCTTGGGTCAAAGATCAGAGTGAGAATTCATCAGAATGGCAGGCAAAATATCACAGACTTAAAGACTTTGTGTCTTTATGTTAAACCCCCCACTTGTGGATTTAGGGCTGAGCTAATCCCCTGGTCTCTGAGAGAATGGAGATGGGGGTGAAGAAGGGAAAAAAGGCTTTAGATTAAATAAGTAGAGTGCAAAGCTATCTTAGCTATATAGTTTACACATGCATAACAATGATTTTGTATTTTTCAAAGCATATTTAATTAATTACAAAACAAATAAAGAGAATTTTAAATGGCAAAAAATATCATTAATAATTCTACTGTCTTGACACAATTGCTATTTAGACTTGAGGGTGTTTAATTTCAATATTTCTCTTTCTATAGGATTTTCTTTAAGTGTCTATTTTGAAATAATATATAGTCACAGAAAGTTGCAAAAATAGTATGGGGAGGTCATATGTACCCTTCACCCAACTTTCCCCAAGATGTTAAGATGTTACTTAACTATTAAAAAATATCAGGACCTGGAAGTTAACGTTGGTACTATCCACAGACCTTATTCAGATTTCCCCAATTTTCCAAGCACTCATTTATGTGTGTGTGTGTGTGTGTGCGTGTGTATAATTCTGTGTTATCTTATCACATAGGTAGATTTGTGTGACCATCACTACAATCAATATACATACTCTTCCATTATCACAAAGATCTCTGTCATGCTACTCCTATGTAGTTACACCTACCCCTTCCTGCTCCATCCTTAGCCCCTGGCAACCACTAATTTGTTCTCTATATCTATAATTTTGTCATTTTGGGAATGTTATATAAATAGAATTGTGCAGTCTATAGTCTTTTGAGATTAGCTTTTTTACTCAGCATGATGCCCTTGAGATCCATCCCAGTTCTTGTATAAAGATTTCATTTATTCTTTTTTAATGCTGAATAGTATTCCATGGTATGGATGTACCACAGTTCATTTAACCATCACCCACTGAAGAACATTTGTGTTGTTTCCAGTTTGGGGGGTTTATTTCATTCTTTCTGTCTCTCTGAATAGAACTAACATATCTGTTAATCTGGAACATACACGGTTTATGTTTCCACTTTTCAGTTTTTCCATCCTCTACCCAACAATTATTTTATTTTATTTTATTTTATTTTATTATTTTAGAGAGAGAAAACACATGAGTGAGGGAGACAGGGAGAGATTGAGAGAGAGAGAGAGAGGGAGAGAGAGAGAGAGAGAGAGAGAGAATGACAAGCAGGCTCCACGCTCAGCATGAAGCCTGATGCAGGGCTTGATATCACAACCCTGGAATCATGACTTGTGCTGAAACCAAGAATCAGACATTCAATCAACTGAGCCACCCAGACGCCCCAACACAATAATAATTTAATGATTGCATAAACTTCAGTTGAGTGGGTATATCATAATTAACAGTTCTCTGTTTGGGGCTTTTTAATTATTTTCAATTACTTATAACATTTTTATATTCTGTTATCATGTGTATTTGTTGAGATAGCTTTCTGCCTCTTTTTGGGGAATTATTTCTTTGGGATAAATTTCCAGGATGAGGATTGCTGGATCAAATGGGCAATCAAGTTGATGTCCCTTGGTCTAGCTTATTAAATTTTTCTATGGAAATGTTATATTGACTTGCCATGTCATTAGATATGAGTAAGCATCTTTCCCCCTTATCTTTAATGACTCCAAGGTATTTGTGGTTCCCAAACTTGTCTGCAAGTTGGAATCACCTGGGGATCTTCAAAACATCCTGAGTATCCCATCCCCAGAGATCGTGATTTAATTGGTCTGGAATCTGGTCTAGACTTTGAAATTTTAAAAATATTCTCAGGTATTTCTAATATTTGGACAAATTTGGAAATCACTGAGTTACATCATTTGTAACAAATTTCATTACATCTGGCTATACAGAAAGGTATCTCATCACTGTTTCCTTTTGCATATCTGCAATTATTAGGAAAGATCTATTTGTATTTCTTCTTATGTGAATTGTCTATTCCTGCTCTTTTTTTTTCCCAAGTAGGCTCTACACTCAATGTGGGGCTTGAACTCATGACCCTGAGATCAAGAGTCTCATGGTCTATGAGCTGAGCTCAGCCAGATGCCCCTGTTTCTGCTCTTAACATGTGTTTTTATATTTCAGAAATATATCAGCCTAATTCCAGGGAACATTAACTATTGAAAATCAGGGAATTTTCAGAACCGGTAAAGAAGAAAATTCACAGGAATCCAGGGCACAGCAATGGAAGGCAGAGAGAAAAGTCTCTCCTCACCTGCTGGGGAGATTGAGGAGAGAGTCAATGAGCCTGGACCCAGCAATGTTTTAGGGCCCTGACAGTGGAGTACAAACCCCCTCCTAAACTGGGAGGGGTGGCTTATGAGAAATCTGTCCACTGTCCTTAGCCCAATTCTGCAGTTTTCCCCTCCAGGCATCGGCTATGCCTCCCAGATGATTGTCATCCTCCTCAACATCTACTACATCATTGTCCTGGCCTGGGCCCTCTTCTACCTCTTTAGCAGCTTCACCATCGACCTTCCCTGGGGAAGCTGCCACCATGAGTGGAACACAGGTAAGGTCATCTCTAGCGAGTCCATTTCTAAACACCACATTAACCAAGACTGAGATTATCCTTATGTCCTGAGTATCCCCAACCCTAACGTGGCACATACTAGAAGTCTGCCAAGTAGGTCATGGAAATCTTGGATCAAAAGTCAGAGTGAGAATTCACCAGCATCACAGGAAAAATGTCACAGACTTAAAAAAAAATTGTGTGTCGACTATACTCAAATTAAAAAAAATAATAATGGGGGCACCTGGGTGGCTTAGTTGGTTAAGCCTCCGACTTCGGCTCAGGTCATGATCTCACGGTTCGTGAGTTCGAGCCCTGCGTCAGGCTCTGTGCTGATGCCTCGGAGCCTTGAGCCTGCTTCGGATTCTGTGTCTCCCTCTCTCTCTGCCCCTCCCCTGCTCATGCTCTGTCTCTCTCTGTCTCTAAAAAATAAATAAATGTTAAAAAAATTTTTTAAAAAATAATGCATTCAACTCATGTATTATGAAAGCATGTGTTATGCAAATAGAATTGATTCCTTTCTATGTAGTTTAGCCATTTACTTATTTCAATTTGAAGTATGATTACTTAGGTGTATATATGTATTGTTTGTCCATTAGTTTTCTTTCTCATGGCTTCTTTCTGATACTATCCTAGGTCTTTCTAACTCACAGTTCATCTGGACTTAACCAGAGAATAAACTGTTTTGTATGTCTTCATTACAATTTGTAGTAACAATTAATTTCTCCTGTGCTTATAAGATTGCATGTGACTCTCTCGTAAGACAACAAGAACCACCTATGGCCATAGAACTGCTGAGTCTATTTGACTGAAAGTAACAACAATTAAAAATCCCTAGTGCCGTCCAAAAGAACTTATCGGTGATAATGACAGTGTTCTCTGTACTATCCAGCGTGGTGGGTGCTAGCTACGTGCGGTTATTGAGGACTTGAAATGTGCCTAGTGTGTGTGAGGAACCGAATTTTAAAACTTGTATTTAATTTTAATGAACTTAAACGCGAACATCCACATGTAGCTGGAAAATACCCTATTGGACAGCACAGATGGAGAGCTGTCCTTCTTGGACCCTCAGCACTACAACTCTCAGGGCTGATCCGTCACCAAGGCCCTATATGTGCCATGATTAATTTTTTGTTGTTGTTCAGGTAAGGTAGTCAGTTCCGAACTGGAGTCTGAGTCTTTTTCTTGCCAGGGAGGCACATTTTGCAATGTTTAGCAAGGCCCCTCTTGTCCTCAAACTTTTGATCACTTCCTAGGCATTCTTTTGCTGATCTCTGCCACCTTCATTCCACCATTTTGCAAGTGAAGAGTCAAATCTTGGAGCTTCCTCCCCTGATGCCCCAAGATTCAATAGGTTTCCTTTCTTCTTGGTCTTCAAAGTTAATTTATTTTTGAGAGAGAGAGACAGCAAGCGAGGAAGGGGCAGAGCAAGGAGGGGCTTGAGTGAATCCAAGCAGGCTCTATGCTGTGAGTGCAGACCCAGACACCAGGCTCGAACTCATGAACCATGAGATCATGACCTGAGTGGAAATCAAGAGTCGGCTGCCCAACCGACTGAGCCACGCAGGCACCCCATGTAATGTAGTATTACCTGCACTGAGCCCTGACTCTACTGTGGCACTTGCCTTACTTTTGGGCTGTTGGTCTGGTTTTCCCACAGGTCAGCAATATCTTGAGGACAGAAAAGGTATCTTTATCTCTGTATCCTTTGTGACTAGCACAGTGCTGCCTACCTCATAAGCACTTGAAAAAATATTCGTCAGATCTCTCCAATTTTATTTTATTTTTTAAAGTTTATTTACTTATTTTGAGAGAGAGAGAGAGAGAGAGAGAGAGTGAGGTAGGGGCAGAGAGAGAAGGAGAGAATCCCAAGCAGGCTCCAAATTGTCAGTGCAGAGCCTGATGTGGGGCTCAAACTCACAAATGGCAAGATCATGACCTGAGCTGAAATCAAGAGCTGGACCCTTAACCGAATGAGCCACCCAGGTGGCCGGATGAGTCCAATTTTAAAAACCTGTTTTATTCTAATATTTTCTTTATCATATATTTCTTCTTTCTTTCTTTCTTTCTTTCTTTCTTTCTTTCTTTCTTTCTTTCTTCCCTCCTCCCTTCTTTCCTTCAACCCTCATTCATTCATTCATTCATTCATATATTCTAATGACGCTGAAATCACCCTTGACAACCAGCTTGTCAGATAGTGATTTGATCCAGATTTCAGGGGAGTTCCTTTTGTAAAAATGTTGCAAATTTTTGGTGGCCTAGGGCTTTTGCTTCAGGGCACTTTTAGGCCTATATACCTTTGGGTTGACTGGAGGATCTCTGAGACAATTCTGAGGAAAATTCAATTCCTGAGCCTTTTGCTTGGCATTTTTGACATTTCTCCTAGTGAGTCTGGTTTTACTCAGAGCCTAGCATCTTTCATATACAGGACATCTTGTCCTGTCAAGATGAAACAATACTTTTCTGGGTGTGCAGAAGCTTCAAGGAGAGAGAAAGGGTTTAGTGAAAAGAATGCTTGATTTACATTCATTCAACAGATATTTAATAGAGCTCCTACTATGTGCCAGGCTCTGTTCTAAGCAGTGGGGTTACGAAAATGCACAAAAACAAAGCTCCCTGCCCTCATGGAATTTTTGTTCTAGTGTCAAGACACATACCATAAACAAAATAAATGATTAATATGTATTATGTTCAAAGAAGTGCTAGGGAGAAAAGTAAAACAGGGAGGAGGGATTGGGAGTTTTAGGGGTGGGAGTTGTCATTTTAAATAGAGTCATCAGGGAAGGTCATACTGAGAGGACATAGGACTAATGCTCTGAAGGAGGTGGGGGAATCAGCCACTCAGATTTCAGGGGCAAACGCTAGGTAGAAGGACCAACCAGTGCAAAGGCCCTGAGGTGGCCCTGTGCCTATAGCATCCAGGGAACAGCAAGGGGGTCGGTGTAGCTGGAGCATTTGACTGGGGGAGCACTGGGAAAGGAGGACAGAAGTGATGGAGGTAGATTGAAAAGGGCCTTGGAGGCAATTATAGGGGTTATAGCTTTTTTCTCTGTATGGGATGAGAAGCTCATTGGAGAGCTTTAAAGTGAGACATGACATAAAGCCACTTAAATTTTAACAAAATCATTCTGGCTGCTGTGTGGAGATTTGGTTAAGGAGGCAGGAGTAGAAACTGAAGGCCAGTCTAGGAGCCAGGGAAGGATGAAAACCTGCACGGTTTTCATAGGGTGCTGGTAGTGGTAATGAAAAAGGTCAGATTCTAGGTAAGATTTTGAAGGTGAAACATATAATTTGCTGAGCTGGATTCTAGCCCTTGCTTCGTCATTTATGAGCTGGAACCGGCCATTTCTAAGAAGATTCACTTTCTTCACGTGTATGATGGGGGAAACACTATCTGTCTTAATATCTCTAGGATTATTATACTAACACAATGTATAAAAGAATGTGAGCCCCGTTGTGAAACTCCAATGTCAGATGCAGATAGTTAAGAACCACTACTTACTGGGCACTTTGCACTCATATTTTCATTTAGTCCCCTGTCAATCCCACAACTGGATATCACTACATGCATTCTAGAATTGAGGGAAGCGAAGTTAGAGAGCCACACGGCAAATAACCAGAGGGTCAGGATTCAAGCCAGAACTTTCTAACTTGTGTCTGTGCTCTTGGCCACTCTGCTTCATCTTTTCCCTAGAAAGCACTTTTATGATCCCTCAAAGGTTGTGACTTTACACAAGACAGTGACCTAGAAATATTTGTATACTTTGAAGAAGATGTCATGTGGAATATCTTTCCTGATGCCATCTGATCATGCTTTAGTAAGAATATGTACCCAAACATTTAGAAGCCCACACGTACAGTCCTGTGGGGGAAGGTGAAGTAAGCTTGTTGAGTTCATCTTGTGTTCAAGGATGTTTGTTTGGACAACTTCAGCCTGGCTCATTCCAAAGACCTTACCTTCCCCATGACTCTCTCTAGTCATGCCAAATATTCAATGATCTTTTTCTTGCTTCCTTCCCTGGGACCCACGGGTAGAATCCTGTGTAGAGTTCCAGAGGACCAATGGCTCCCTGAATGTGACCTCTGAGAATGCCACGTCTCCTGTCATCGAGTTCTGGGAGTAAGTGAGGTCCCCTCCCCATCCCAGTGTGGGTTGTGTTCAAAAGAAGGGCACAGGGATGGGCTCATGCAGGGCTGACCCTCAGGGGACAGCAAGAGAAGAATTTCCACGTCCTTCTTTGGTGGCCTAAGTGGTCACCTAAGTGGCCTTTTTTCTGGTGTGCTTGTATTTGTGGTTAATGCAGAATTGGTTTCAGAGATGAGAATTTTGCAACTCTCCTCAGGCTGTGCCTGCCTCTCCTCTCCCACGCGCCCATGTGCATGTTAGCACACATGCATGTGTGTGCACACTCCTAACCCCTCCTCCCTTCTGCTGCATGCATATTGCCTCTTAGCCCCCCCCCCAATGTTGATAATGACCTAGGACATGATTCCTAATATCAAAACATCCTGAAACCCTGGTTGAGAAGATATGTGTTTGCACCTCCCTCTCTAGGTTAAATTGGTACTCAGCCTCCCAGAGCAAACTTACCTGGGAACAGTTTATATTTGCCTCCCTTTATATCTACCCCCAACTCTGGGCAAAGGAGAGCCTCATGGATCTGAGTGAAAAGAGCTGACAAGCCTTTGGACAAGAGCCTGGAGGCATGGCTCCACTGCCTGAGACACATGGGCTACAAAACTGAGGCTGGCAGCAAAAGTGGAGCCCGGCTCAACCTTCTCTCCCCAGGAGGCGGGTCCTGAAGATCTCCGATGGCATCCAACACCTGGGGGCCCTGCGTTGGGAGCTGGCCTTATGCCTCCTGCTCGCCTGGGTCATCTGCTACTTCTGCATCTGGAAGGGGGTCAAGTCCACGGGCAAGGTCCGTGCTGGAGAGCTCCTGGCCTCTCTCATCCCAGGACTCTCTGTCCTCCCTGGGGGCCTGGTCACCCAGGAGTTCTCCTAAGCTGTAACCTGGTCAGGGATGGGAGGGAATGATCTTGCCAAAATTTTGTGTGGCTCCCTTCCTTGATTCTGTGTCTCTCCTTGATTCAATCCTGTGGACTCTGGTACATGGGGAAATGGAGTGGAAAGGAGGGGGAGAGGAAGGCAGGAAGGACACTTCCAGATCTGTAGAATGTGATCTTGCAATACACCACGTGTGGGGGCACATTGCAAACTGGACACAGTTCGTGGCTCTTGTTTCACCCAACAGTTCTTGGGAGAAAGAATCTGCCCGAGACAGTTAATCTCAAAACGATTCTCAACCACCCTGAGAACCTGGGGTGGGGGGCACTCTTTGCCTTGGGTGTACAAGGTATGAGAGGGCTTTCTGAGTTCTTCTGGACTCTTGCCCTGGAGGCCTCCAACAAGGCTTCCTTCGTAATCTGGCTGCCTGGGTGTGCTAAGCTCGTAAGCTCTGTGAGGACAGGGATCATGTGTTACAGAGTTTTCATACCTGACAACCCTTGCCGTAATTCTAAGCACACTTGGTGGGAGAATGCTTGAGTTCATTCAGTCACTCGACAAGTATTTACTGGGTATGTGTCAGGAGGAGGGTGGGTGCTTTAAGTGGGAGGGAGAAAGGGATAAGGGAGGTTGCGGCTTATGGCAGAGGGCAGATGGAGCTGAACAGCTGCAGGGGTTGGGTGGGGGAGGAGAGAAACTCTCTTGACCTCTTCTGTGAGTGTGGGGGAGCTCCAGCCTCCTAACTCTGCTGCTGGATCGCCAGGTCCTTCCTTCCAAACTCACAGGTTCCTTGTGTTTCATCTGCCCTCTGGCCAGGTGGTGTACTTCACAGCCACATTCCCTTACCTCATGCTGGTGGTCCTGTTAATTCGAGGGGTGACGCTGCCTGGGGCAGCCCAAGGAATTCAGTTTTACCTGTACCCAAACCTCACGCGTCTGTGGGATCCCCAGGTAAGAAGCCACAGACAAGGGCCATCACGTGGCCCTGGAGGCTGTTTCTGTGCACTGTGGTCCGGAATCCCTGCTCCTGGCCCAAACCCCAAGGCATCCATGGTGGCGTAGGGGGGCTCCAGACATGTGTCAGCAGCTGTTTGTGGTCCCTGCTTGGCTCATACCTCTCAGGGCTGCCTGAGACGTGTCCCTTGGGGCCTTTTACTCACAGGTGGCGGCCCTTTCCCCACCGTCTACCCCGTCCCCTTTTTGCACTTTTTTTCTCTTGGTGATCTTTCACACTGAGCTTCCTCTCTATTTCTTCACCCTCCACCAGCTCCTCTGGTTCCCTCCCTGTGGCCACGTGGCCCATTCTGAGGTGTCCCGGGCCCCTCCCAGCCAGCTGGGCTGGTATTGAGTTTCCTGTCAGTTGTCAAGAGGCCCCTGCCTCTTCCCTCCCCTTTGGCCCTTCCGTTGTGCCCACACTCTATCTGCTTCAGCCAGCTTCCTCGTAGCTTGGCGCAGGGAGGGGGTTGGTGCTGCTTGCTGACTGGAGGGGTTTGTAAAGCAGGGCCTGAAATAAGAAGCCACTGCCTCTGACAGGTTTCTTATCTTCTCATGTTTGGCAGCCATTTTGAAAGCTGGCAAAGCCAGGAGGTGTCGAGGGCCGGAGGGGAGCGTGGGTAAGCTCCACCCCAGAGCCCCTAAAATGTGTTGCCCAGCTACGTGCCCCGCCTCCGCCTCCCTGGCACGGAGGTCGCCCTCCCTGGGGAGCATGTACAATTTAGAGATCCTCCCCTTGGGTCCTGGAGGAGTTCTCTGAGTTTGGAAAGGGGCCCTGAGGAGACAGAGCGGGAGGCTCCCAGCACAAAAAATACTAACCGTTGGATGGCTTTGCAAACATCATAAATAATGCGGTACCAGCACATTCCCTGAAAATGCCCAGGGGGAATAAGAGCAAAGGGAGTGGCACACAGTTCCACACTTTCCTCTGGGGCTGGGCGCTCAGCCCATGCAAAAGCAATGGGTCCCCATGATACAGAATTTTGGGTGATCCAGCAGCTGAATTTTTCTTAGGCCTTCCAGCCACCCCAGCCGAGTTAAGTTCTCCCATCCCAAGTTCTACCGGGCCTGCTGTGGCTCCCAGAGTAGCCAGAGCACTTGCATTCAAAACCTCCCCCAGGGAATCCATAGCCTTGCGTCCTAGGTATTGCTCAGTGACCTGGGGGGATATGGGCTTATCCCACCCTCCCCCATTTCTTAAACATAGTGGAGGTGCAGATTGCTGTGGCGTCAGCTCCACGTGAGGCACAAAGGCTGTAGTCAGGCTTTGGAACAAACCATAAAACTGTAGGTGTTGGCGCTAAAAGGACCCCAGAGATCATCTAGTGCAAACTCCTCATTGAACAGATGAGCAAACAAGGCCCAAGGTCACACAGCAAGTAAGTGGCTGGCCAAACAAAGTGTATTTTTATTTTGTGAATCATAAGCGCTTTGACTTATCTGGGACCAAAGTGTTGTGGTGGAGAGTCCACAGCGAACAGGAGGTCATGGGGGCAGAGTTGAAGGACAGCTTTGAAGGCCAAGGGTAGACTCTGGCTTGGGTCTGTTGTGCAGGAGAGCTCCGTTGTCGTTCTGGAGCAGCAGAGGTGTGAACCAGTCGTGAAACCGCACAGTCTGCCTTTGTTGGGAGGTCAGGGTGGGAAGGAAGGGCTGTGTTCAGGCGGGGAGACAGGCAGGTAGGCTGACACAGAACTAACTAGGAGAGAGGGGTCTGGGATTTCTGGAATGGATTTATGGCTTCTGTGATCAGTGCCTCATTTGTTCTGATCAGCTATTTATAGCCAACAACTATTGAGTGCTAACTATATCCCTGTCATTGTTAAGAGGCTTACATCCATTATTATAGCTTATCCTCACAACAGATCAATGAAGTATCCTCATTTCATAGATAGGAAATGAAGGCTTAGAGAGTTTAATGAATTTTCCATCTTCATGTCTGCAACTGGAAGCTGGGCCCGAATGCTGACAAATCCCATATACTTTATGATCTCTCTTTTAAAAAAAGAAAAAAATTGTTAATGTTTATTTATTTTTGAGAGAGACAGAGTGCAAGCAAGGGAGGGGCAGAGAGAGAGGGGGACACAGAATCCAAAGTGAGCTCCAGGCTCCAAGCTGTCATCACAGAGTGGGGCTAGAACCCACAAACCGCGAGATCATGACCTGAGCGGAAGTCATACGCTTAACCGACTGAGCCACCCAGGTGCCCCTACTTTAGGATGTCTTGAAAGCAAAGTCCCGTCTGCACATCTTGGTTTTTCTCACAGCTCATTCATTCAGCAAAAATTTCTTGAGCATTCGTTATGCAGCAGGTCTGTTCTAGGTGTAGCGTTTGTTGTAGAGTAGCTTCTAGCAAACGTGAAGAAGGTGGACCAGATAGCCTTCAACTCTGAGCGTTAATAAAGCCACAACTCCGGGTCTGGGTTACCGCAGGGAATAAAACCTCTTTTAATCTGCCTCTGGGATATTACCCTTCCAACCCCAGCCAGCTGTAGGCTGTGCAGATAGCATGTGTCTTCCTGGTCCTCTGAAGCCATGAGGAGGGAGATGTTTCAAGAGCCAGGCTTGGTCTGGGCTTCTCAGCAGCCTCACTGGCAGCCAGGTCCTGGTCTCATGCTGCAGGAAGCCTTTGTTGTCAGCGAACAGAGCAGCGGCCTGCAGGTGTGATGCTCCTGCCAGAGCCCTAATTGAATGTAGTTGGCACTCCCCAGGAAGTGCGATAATTCCAACTGGCATTTGCCTAGCACTTGAGAACGGTGCAAAATTCCTGCTAGCCAACACAAAGACCAAAGACATCTCTCTCTGCCAAGCAGTTGGTCTGGGAGTGGGGAGGCAGGCAGAGACAATGCTGGGTTGATCTGGCTTTCTCCTCTCTTTCTGCCAGGCTTGCTGTGTGTCAGGCAGGTCACGGACTCTCTTCGTGTTCCCTGGGGCTCGTCTCTTTCACGTTGAGGAGTGGATCCTGGAAACTCAGGACTCTACTGGGCGCTTGTTTCTTTCCCTCGCCTGGCCCTCTGTCCTGCTGCACTTCCATAGATGGATGGGGCAGCAGGCTGAGAGTACAGTGTCCAAAGAGCCCTTGTGGAGCCTTTTAAAGCCCTATGTTAAGCTATTCTAATGAAGGGTCTGTTAAGGGAACAGGTTGGGTCCATTGATTAGAACGAGTCTTTTTATTTTGACATCGTACATTGAAATCTATGGGACCTCATCATTACTGAAAGGCGAGTTGCCTTTTTAAAATAACAACAACAACAACAACAAACAGCAGCAACAGCTAACACATTTATTATGTGCTTACTGTTTGCCAGGCACGTAACTGGTTACATGACACAGGGTGGTCCCCACACAACCCTGCGAGTTTGCCGTTAGCTTCATTTTGCTGAAGAAGAAATGGAAGCTTAGAAAACTTAACAAATTTGCCCTAACCCACAAAACTAGCACATGGGGGAGCCTGGGTTTCATTCCAGGTACTCTAGAAGTCTGCTGTGTTGATGACCATGATATAAATCATCCAAAGAATATGAATTTGAGAGTTTTAAGGGATGCTTTTATTATTCCAGAAGGTGGGATAGGGAACTAATATTTATGTGTTAGGTATTTCATATATATTATTTTATTTGTTGTTATACCCATTGCCCTGATGAGAAAAGCAAGGTTCAGGGAGGTTAAGTGACTTGCCCAAGATCACATAGCTGGTAATGAATAGAGTTAAGAACTGAACCCAGTTCAGTTTGACTCCAAAGCCCAGGCTTTTTCCATTGCACACTATTGCCGTCCTAAAAATACTGAATATAATAGTCCTTGGGATTGAACTCAAAGTTGGAAACGTCTCTCCTGGATCTTCTAGAGGTCTCTTTCTCTGCTCCCCCAAAGACCTCTTTTTTGCCCACATTCCACCAGGTGTTTTTCACACTTGTCTTATTCTCGATCAGACCTCTATTTCAACCAAAGACACACTGGGGCTTTGCTTTAGAAGCCAGGGCTGCTGGTGTGGTCAGAGAGCGGGTCGCCTGTGGCGGGGAACAGGACAGCTTGCTCTGCTTGTCCCTGTGGCCCTTCCTCTGACTCCACTGCTCTCCCCATCCCAGCAGGCCTGTCAGGCTGCAGCTGGGCCAAGAGCAGGGGGCTTGCCAAGCTCCCCAGGAGGGGGCTTTTGTCAGAGGCACCGGGTCTGCCCCTTGCCCTCCGAACTCTCAGACCTCCTGCTGCATTTTTTTTCTGTGTTCTCATTAACCTCTGTTCCCACCCCAGTCTTAGTCTGTCCTCCTCAGGGCAGGGTGAACTGCCAAGGCACAATTTTTCTTATTTTTTTCTTCCCGAACCCAAGTTCACGAAACCTCATCACCGTGGGATCTGCAGCCCGTGCCTGTGTGTGGGCAGCTGCAGAATGTCTCTGAGGGCACTGGAGGGTTTCCCTGGTAACTTGTGGGTCAGTCTGCACCCTGTGCACTGCCAGGCACAGGGAACAAACTTGGAAGATCTGACACTGGGCAGGCTCTTGGGCCATATCCTGGATGACCTGATGGGGAGAGATCGCGGGGGCCCGTGACTGTGAGCCCCCGGGTAGATCAGGGCGTCTCCCAGCCTTCCATGTCTGTGCCTGGGTCAGGCCTCTCCCCACAGGCTCAGAGCCTCTTGCTGCAAGGCGCTGCGAATGACCTGCTTGCTGAGTGAACAGGAACGAAATAGAACAGAGCGACCTCTGGTCACTGAGTTTTCCTGCAGTGACCATTCTCACAGGCTCTGTGGGGGCACTTTTAGAAGAAAAAGCTTTGAGACATCTCAAAGGAGCAAATGGAGGACCCAAGGTACCCCCTCAAGTGTCCGTGGCATCACACCGAATTTTGTGAGCCCCTCCTTCTCGTCCTCAGTTTCATTCCTAACTTTTCCTTCTCTAGCTTCTGAAATAAATCCCGAAACTGCCCCTCCTTTTCCCATTATAATTTGCTGTCAGGTTTAAAAAAGTTTTCCTGGTGTTTCCATCTTTGTGTGCTATTTCCTTGTTAGCCAGGGACCCTTCTGGATCTTCGACTGTGCTGCTTGTTGCTGACGCCTTTTCCCTGGTGGCAACTCCCACCTCGCGGAATACCTTGGGGACAGGGTTCACAGCGAGCAGAAGGGGTGGGAGACTGGAGATGGTCTCCCTTTTTCTTCACCAGCTTTCCCTGTGCTGTCCTGCTTCCCACAGAAATGGGACTATAACCAGAGGACTGAGTGCCCTGGATGGGTCCCTGATGCCAGTTCTCAGGGGCAGTGATTCCCACATCTGGCTGACATTAGGATCATTCAGGAAGCTCTGAAAATAATACAGATTTCTGAGTTCTCCTTCAGTCCTAGAGATCCAGTATCTCAACTGGGGCTTGCCAAGAGGTCCCTGAGACCCATCACAATGCTGAGGAAAATGGGCACTTGGGTGGGGGCGAGTGTGACCAGAAAGCAAGGGAGGTTGGGGGCTGCGGAGATGGTTAGTGAGGCAGGGAGAGGTAGGTGAGGGACTGAGGAGCTTTGGACAGACAGAAGCTGAGGTTCTGGTGGATGTGGGCATTGGGAACTTGACATGGAGGTAAGGAGAGCAGGGGCTTACTTGGGAGCTGCTAGGGCAGGGCTGGGCAGAGACCAGAAATGGTGAACACAGAGATGGTAGGACACCTGCCTGGTGATTTCTGCGCCAGGAGCTTAGTGCTCCTTTGTGGTGCTCACATCCTCTGAAGACGGGAGGTGCCTGGGGAGGGTCTGTGGCCCCAGGACCCCACCTCCTGCAGATCTGCAGAGTTGCCTAGTTCTGTTCGCCTTGATGTTCTTTCTCTTTGGGATGTTATTGTAGCTGTTGAATCTAAATCATAACATGCCGGGGCTGGGTCAGCCAGCTGAGACAACAGTAACAACCATGCCCTATGTTTAGCCACAGAGCTCCTTCCCCCCCCTCCCCCCCCCCCCCCCCCCCCCCCCCCCCCACCGAGGAGTACAAAGCCCTTACAGATGCATTTCTATTCATCCTCTTGACTTGGTCAGCTGCGGACTACTTTCTGTTTTTCAGATAGCAGATTTTGAGGCACACAGGGGCAAAGCCATATCTCATGTTGGCATTGATATTAAGGGCCTATATCTGTCCTTGGATTCCTTCTGAACTGGTCACACTGCCAGGAGGGGCGAGGATAGGGGGGAAGTGCAGGCAGAACCCAGGGCTGTATTTCTGTTATACAAAAGTTGGTGCTGGGTCTAGCCTAGTCCTAGGGCTCCCTCCCAGCCTCCTCCATCAAGGGTCCATTAGTCTTTTCCAATGCCCAATGCCCACGCCATCCTGGTAGTGCCCAAGAAACTCCATCTAGGGGCCCAGGAAGTAGAGCCCATTGGGACAGCAGGGTCACAGGCTGAGAGCAGGGTTCTCACCATTGCTAGCCAGTGTCTGGCTCAGCCATGGGCCTGTGTGCCCCCATGGAGCCCAGGTGGCCTGGCTCTCCTGGAGTGCAACTTTCTTGCCTTTTCCCCGTGTAGGTATGGATGGACGCAGGCACCCAGATTTTCTTCTCCTTCGCCATCTGTCTAGGGTGCCTGACAGCCCTGGGCAGCTACAACAAGTACCACAACAACTGCTACAGGTGACTGGGGGCAGTGGGGCCCGGGCCACCAATCTGCCTCTCTCAACTGCCCTCCTCCAGCATGCTAGATCAAGGGTGATTTGGAGGGTGCACCAGCTCATGGATTCACCTTCCCCCTACTCGTCTTCACCCTATTTTCCAATGCCCCAGGGCCACAAGTTGCTGAAAGGAGCCAACTGCAGCACGGGCAGGGGGATTGCTTCCAAAGGCTGGGATAGTTGCAGTTGGCTGGGAAACCACAGCGAGGGCCCAACCCTCCGACTAACGGAGAGGTTGGTGGGCTGAAGCCTGAGGAGTAATTCATCATATACAGTGGAACCTTGGCCTGACCTGCTTTGTACATTTGCCCCAACAAACACTGAATCCTTACCTATTTTTACCTTACTGCTCCCCTTCCCATGTCCCCCTCCCTCTGGTTCCCTAGTTGGTTCATATCAGAGCATTCAAGCTAATTTCAATCTTAGCTAAAAAAAAAAAAAAAAAAAAAAATCATGTCATGAATTACGAAATCAAATTTGGGGGATGGGACTTATTTGTTGCTTGGGATCGTCTATGTCCATACCCTCCATATTAGTACGCCAAACTGAATTGTGTCCGAGTGGTAGTGTCCCAAGTGGTATGGTGGCAATATGGCAGGGAGGGGAGGCCGTGTGGCAGTTTGTAGTTTTTAGACTAGCATTTTACTTCCTTAGAGCCTTATTCTTTCATGACTACCTTGACTGACTCCAAGTCTCAGCTAATGGAGTGGGCAGGGGGAGAGCAGAAGCTAATCCTGGCGGGCAGCCCCTCTCTGGCCTGCGTGAAGGGCTGGGGTGAGTGTCTGCCTGTCTGAGGGGCAGTGCTCCCAGTTCCTGTTGGCAACCCCTCTCTGACCCTGCCTGTCTCCGCCTTCCCACCTGCCCCACAGGGACTGCATCGCCCTCTGCTTCCTCAACAGCGGCACCAGCTTTGTGGCCGGATTTGCCATCTTCTCTGTCCTGGGCTTCATGTCTCAGGAGCAAGGGGTGCCCATCTCTGAGGTGGCCGAGTCTGGTGAGTGTTGTGGGGAAGGGTGCCAGGGGCGGCTTCTGTGAGTTTTGCTTGAACCTTCGCCAAGCGGGATCTGTACACGTTTCTATTGTCGCCTACACTGGGGGTGAGCCATAGTCATCTTTCGGTGGACGTGTCCTGGGAAGACCTGGGGAGCACCCTCACCCCAGCTTCAAAGGGTAGAGGCATAGACAGTGAGCATTTCCCACAGCTGGCCTCCATGTCCTTGCCCTGGAGGCAACCAAAGTGATGAGGTTCATGTTTCTCCTTCCAGAAACAGTTTAGGCATATATGAGTAAAAAGTGTGCACACACACACACACACACACACACACAAACATTCATACATGCCTAGCACATATTACTACTGCTATTTCTTACTCCCTTCAAAAAGCTAATTGATAATATACTATGTACACTGTTCTGGGCTTTTTGTTTTACTCACTTTACTTTTTTTTAAGTTTATTTATTTATTTGGAGAGAGACAGAGACAGTGCAACGGAGGAGGGGCAGAGAGAGAGAGGGAGAGAATCCCAAGCAAGCTCCTCACTGTCAGCAGGGAGCACAGGGCTCGAACTCATGAACCATGAGATCATGACCTGAGCTGAAATCAGGAATTGGATGCATAACTGACTGAGCCACCAGCTGCCCTTGTTTTGCTCATCTTAAACTGTATCTCGAAGATAAGTTTATGGTGGCACATAGTTTCCTCCTTTTCACCATGCAGTGCTATTGTTGCTTTTAAACAGAATCAAGGATTGGTCCCCTACCTGGGTAAGCTGTAAATGTCCCTTGCCCTTCCCCTATTCTTGAGGGCCACCATCGTGCACTCACTAGCAAGGCAGTGTTTTATTATAACGTTCCCACAGCACATCCTGTCACGCAGAGTACCAAGCACTGGGATCCCACTGAGTCTTATTAAAAATCATAGCGTTTCACTTTTATTAAACATTTACTAAATGCCAGGCACTGTGCGAAGCATTTTGCCCGCACCACGCAGTGGAAAGCTTTGAGGCAGGTGCTAGAATTATCTCCCTCTCACCAGTGTGTGACACTGGGTCAGCTGCACGAATGTAGCTGGCCTGCCGACCCCCTGGCTCTTAAGTTTGAAACCTCTGGTTTGGGGCAAGAGATCCTGAGAGTGAGCCTGAGGATTCAGGGTGGAGCTTGCAGAAACGCAGGTGATATGCCTCCTTTCCATTTTCCAAAGCCCTTCACACCCACAGTGTCTAGGTTCCATCCCTGCCAGTGAGAATACAGCGGGTGGTACCTTGGAAATTTGGGACCCAGGTAGAGGTTTAGGTGGCTTCTCCTGGGTGAGTTTGGGGGTGATGATGGTAACTTTGGGGTCAAGTTTCCTCTGGCTCCTGTGATTCCACGGCCCCCGCTGGGAAGCCTTGGGATCAAACACGGCCTGGAGCCAGCCCAGGCACTGCGCTGTGTTCCTTTGCTTCTTGCTGTAGGCCCTGGCCTGGCTTTCATCGCCTACCCCCGGGCTGTGGCGATGCTGCCCTTCTCTCCTCTCTGGGCTTGCTGCTTCTTCTTCATGGTCGTCCTCCTGGGACTGGACAGCCAGGTACCAAGAACTGGCCGAGCAGAGCCTGAGAGATGGGTGGGTGTGTGGGGGCTGGAGAAGGGGGAGCAGGGGAAACGAGGCTGAGCCTGATGTCCCGAGGGGCCTTAAAACAGCCGGGGGCTGGGCGAATGTCAGAAGTGGATGCCCTTCTAGGGACCAACACGAGCTCTGAAGGGGAGGTCCAGACTTAAGTGTACAGGACAGCTTCGGGGACCTGAGACAGGGATGCTGCAGGGCTGACGCTGGGAGCCAGAAGCCAGAGCTAGTTGGTGCAGCGTGTTTTGGGAGCTCTCTTTCCCTCCAATTCTTTTGCCCTCTCATCCAGTTTGTGTGCGTAGAAAGCCTGGTGACGGCGCTGGTGGACATGTACCCCCGTGTATTCCGCAAGAAGAACCGGAGGGAGCTTCTCATTCTCGGCGTGTCTGTCGTCTCCTTCTTTGTTGGGCTGGTCATGCTCACAGAGGTGAGGGTCTGGGAGGCTTGGAGGTGCGGACCGGGTGAGGAGGAGAAGCCAAGCTGGACGCTGCCACCTGTCAGGCGGAGCAGGCTGTGTGGGTTCAGGTCGCGGGGCAGGCCTTCCGGGCTTCAGGGCCCTGGGACGCCCTCCTTTCCCAGCCACAGGAAGCACAAAGCAGGCGGCGCCTTCCTCTGGCCTTTGGACACTGGCCACCTACCTTTGGGGGTGGCCAAGGGGTCATTTGGCTCCAGGTAAGCTAAGAGGTGTGAAAAAGATGGTCAGAAAGTCCTGGATTAGGACTGCCTCTCCAGCAAGCTCCTGTGATTTCCCAGGCAACTGAACCAAGTTCCAGGGACAAACTTCAAAGGAAGAAAGGGCGCCCTGGGGAGGGGTGATATTTTCTGTTTTGTCTCAAGGGAGACGGAAGGAGATGGAGCTTGCCAGCTTGACAGTATCGAGGACAGCCCCTGTCCGAGCGTTTGCCAAAAAAGTACACGCTGTTTCTTAGACTTCCGGGTCAATCCCTAAATGTTCTCAGGGATGAGCTAACAGTAGCTGTCTGTTTTAGCTTCCTTCCAAAAATCATAATAAAAAATAATTACTGTCTCATAGCTGCCTAGTGCCTTAGAGCTTACAGACTATGTTGTTTTAATATCTGTCTCCCATGATCCTCACCAGGTCTGCTCTGTGTCTGAGGGTGTGAGGCCGGAGGCCATGGGCCAATCTGTTTCCTCTGGATACATTTCATTTTTTTCTTTTTTTAATCTCTTCCTGGGCAGGGCGGTATGTATGTGTTTCAGCTCTTTGACTACTACGCAGCCAGTGGCATGTGTCTCCTGTTTGTGGCCATCTTTGAGTCCTTCTGCGTGGCTTGGGTCTATGGTGAGTGACTCTTCCCCCAGGTCCCAACCCCAGTACTCACCGTCACCTCAGGGCCTGAGAGCAAAAGACAGTCATCTCCTGCTCACACCCACCTTTTCCTGGGGCACCTCCCCTACTCAGCCTCAAAAATCTTCTGGTTGCTACTGCTACCATTGTCACTCTCCTGGTTATGACTGTACCCAGACCACCCCAAGTGGGTCCAAATCCTGTCCTGTCCAAACCTTTTCAGCCCTTAACAGCCTTGGTAATCAGAAAGTTATTATCTTTGCCTAAGCCGAGTCCTGCCCACTGCTGTGCATGCCTATGAATTTCAGGGAAGAGATTCTCCCAGCAGCGATTTGGAAAGACAACCATGGTAGCTTCTGTTCATTGGCCTTTGCCCATCCTGCCTCTGCCTTGGATGCTAAAGAATGTCCTTTCTCCCCCTTCCTTCCTTCTCTTCTGCACGGTAGGAGCCGGGCGCTTCTACGACAACATTGAAGATATGATTGGGTACAGGCCCTGGCCTCTTATCAAATATTGTTGGCTTTTCCTCACACCAGCCGTATGCACAGTAAGATAACCCTCAGGGGGTAAAACTACAGGAAGGCAAAGAAGGATGGTGGCCGTAGGAGGGTAGATAGGCTGTTAGCCCTGGAAAGGATGTGTCCATGAGGATTGAGAATCATTTTAGATTTTCACTCGTCCTCCTCTTGGATTCTAGAAAACGATTAGTGAGATAGATTCTTCTTTTCCATTTCACAGAAGGACAGACTGAGGTTCAGAGCTGTCAGATGGCTTGAACCCACACCACAGAGTGAGTCGAATGTCACAGGGCAGGAGCAAAACCCAAGTGTCCTGGGTTACTCATAATAATACTATTAACCACAGCAATAATAACAGCACCGTCACAAGGCACTTACTTCGCGTTAGGCATAGAGCGTGGTACACATTTTAGCCCACGCTATCTGCACAAGAACCCCATGAAGCAAGAATTAACATTAGATTCATTTTATAGGTGAAGCTGAAGCCAGAGAGGTGAAGCCATTTGCCCAAGTGAGAAAGTGGCCGTGAGCTACTTTGGCAGCTTGGCTTCAGAGCCTGAACCATAAACCACTAAGTGCTGCTTCCATAAACCATCTTGCGTGTCAGCAGTCCCCCCACGCGCCCACTATAGGCAGGGCATAAATGAGGCCCAGGGGGAAGGAGGCATGACCCTTGCCCTTGAGGCCCTGGCAGCCCCTCCTGACGGTGCAGGAGACTTAAGCAGCCGAAAACACCAGCAGCCATGTGACCATGTCCTAGCTGAGGGCCGGCCATGTGTATGGGTGCCCGGGGGTGCGGGGACCCTGCAGGAACAAGGTAGGTGCCCTGGAAATACTACTGGGGGTGTGGACTTTGAGTAGAATGTGGATGGGAATTGGGGGTTGATTGACCCAGTTGAGCCTGGAGGCAAATCCAGTCTTGCAAGGGGACTGGTCTCTGCCAGCTCTCCCAGGGGGGCCGAGGGCACAAGGCCCCTGCTCTCCCAGCCCCTTTCTCTTCTCCTCTCATCCTCAGGCCACCTTCCTCTTCTCCCTGATCAAGTACACGCCGCTGACCTACAACAAGAAGTACACATACCCGTGGTGGGGTGACGCCCTGGGCTGGCTCCTGGCTCTGTCCTCCATGGTCTGCATTCCTGCCTGGGGCTTCTACAAGCTCAGCACCCTCAAGGGCTCCTTCAGAGAGGTAGAGAGTCAGTAGGGCGGGTAGGAGCCCTAAAGGGTGAGGTAGGGCCCCCATGATGATACACAGATGCCTGCCAGCAAAGGAGCCCGGTGAAGGTGCTGGGGAGGTACTGAGTGAGTGCTTCCGAGTCTCAGAAAGAGACTGGAAGCCTCCAAGTCACAGGCGGTGATGACAGGGCTGGCACCTGGAGGGGCGTTTGCCTGGGAGGGCGGCAGGCAGACGCTGGTGGTGAGGGAAGCTGGGACATACGCCCCTGACTCCAGCTCACCACCGCCACCTCCACGTTCCTTGCAGAGAATTCGCCAGCTCCTGTGCCCAGCTGAGGACCTGCCTGGATGGAACCGAGCAGAACCCTCTGCCCCCGCCACACCCAGGACATCACTGCTCATACTCACAGAAGTGGAGTCCCACTGCTAGGTCCGCAGGGCCTCGGATGGTGCCCGTGGGCCTGGCTGTGGGGACAGCTGCAGAAGGGGAGGGCAGAAGCAGCCCCGCTGTGCTTCTCTGCCTCCTCCCGGGGCAGATGAGAAGGAGGGTTTGGAATCCACCTTGGGTTGGGCACCTGCCACCGGAACGTCTCTGCTCCAGGGGTGGCTGTACAGGTGTGAGATGCTGGTATCGAGGGCACCCCTTTTGCAACAGGCCTTGGGAAGTCGGGTGAGGGCCGGTGGGTGGAGTGACAGCCCCGTCCCTCTTACCCTTCATTCCATTAAATCCATGCTCTTCCCACCGACTGCCAGAGGCTCTGCCTGGTTCCTGCCCCTCTCTGCCTTGCGGCCTTGGCCACTTCCTCGCTTTACAGCTGTGGCCTTAGCGGCCCCTCCCTCCTCTCTGTCTCTCCCTGCCTCATTGAGTACTTGTGGACCATGAGCAGAGGGGACTGCGGTGGTGAGAAGGGCAGTGGGGCCCAGCTGAGACCCTCCATCCTCAGACACTCACACCAGAGGGGTCTGTCACATTCTGTCCATGCGTCCCCCACAGCCCCTTCCCTCCCTCCTTCGCTCGGTGGAATAAGCAGGGCAATGGAGGGAGGAACGAGGGCGGCCTGAGCCTTAGCTAGAGGAAGGCAGAGGAAAGTGTGGTTGGGCTTCTTCCCGCCCACATTCCCCTTACCATGTCCCTCCCTGACCCCACCTGCCAAACTTGTGAGTGCAAGCGCGGGTGCCTGCGGGGGGACGCGAGGGAGACAGCCGGGGACTGCAGCAGACCTGAGGCCGCAGGCATGAGAAGCCCGGACAGAACGGGCACTACCCCAGTTCAGCCAGCAGAGGGCGCCCACCTCCTGAGGACCACCTCGCTTTTCTGCTCAGCGGACAGATGCCAGGCGCGGCACCGCCGGACGTGGCCACCAGGGGGTGGCACTGCCATGACCACAGCTCGCGGTCAGGGCTGGAGCTGCGCAGATGAGCTCTTGGGGTCAGGCTGCAAAGAGAATGCAAGTGGAAGAAGGCAAAGCCTGTCCTACCTCGGGGTCAGTGGCGTGGCCTGGTCCCCAAGTTCTACCACAGGTGTCTGCAGCCTATACGTGTGGAGCTGCGTGGAGCTGGGGTGCACTCATCTCTCGGGGGGTGTGTGTGTGTGTGTGTGTAAGTGCCTGAACACACACAGCTGCATTTCTCCCTGAACATGTGGAGGCTTTGGGGTCGGCCGGTGTCCCCACCTCTGTTCAGATGGTCCTTCTGGCGTTGTTCTGGGGGAGTGCCTGGGATTCTTGGGGCTGCAGACTGAGGGCACACAGCGTCCCCTGGGTGATTTTCCTAGTTTGTTTTACAGGTCAGTTAGTGGGAAAATGCACCGGAATCTTTGCCAGTCTTCAGTTTTTGATTTGTTTGTGGCTGTTGGGAGAACTCATAAAAGTTGGTGATCGTGGCCCTCCTGTTGGTCGGTGTTGGCTGCTTCTTCCTGGACAATGACTGGTTGGGCCTCCCTCAGGTGTGCCAGGTGGGAGAAGTCAGTCTGCTAGAGAAACATGCTGCAGCTCGAGACACCACACCCCTGGCATCTCACCCGTCTGACGATAGTTCCAGAACACCTACTATGTGGCGCTGTGCTATACTCGTGACACATGACACAGTGTCTTCAATAAGAACTTGTGACAGATGCTGTTTTTTTGAAGGAAAAGCAAACAGGGGTCTGGGAAGGAACTCGCTGGTTTAGATGGGGCGGGCTGTGAACCCCGTGCTGACAGTGTGACAGCTGTCTCTCCATCCATCCATGTGATCACAGCTGCAAGCATCTGAGGGAGGAGTGCCAGTGTTTCAGTAATGGCGATTTGAATCCTAGTTAGGAGATTCATTAGTGGTGGAATATGGTGTGAAAATAATCCGTTGGCCTGAGCATCAGGAGATGTGGGGTCCAGTCCTGACCTGCTTCTAACTTGTCTTTGTGGAACTTACCCGAGATCCAATTTTAGTATATGTGCTGCCGAAGTGAGCACAGGAACTTACTTGGGATTCAGATCTTCATGTTTTTCAGACGGAGGTAATACTGTGCACCCGCATGTACGCAGTCTTATTGTAGGGCTCAAATGATGTCACGGGTGTGAGAGCCCTTTCAGTCCTCAGTGCCAAATGGTGTGAGGTCATTAAGCCAGTTGGGGGGACGGATGAGGGGGATATGCTCTAATAACCCAGGGCATTGACAGACAAAGACGTGAGAGAAAAGCCACTTGCCTGCGTCGGGGCCAGGAACAGGAGCAGGAACTCCTGAACGTCGCTTTAGCCGAGACGGTGGGGCAGGGCCTGCTGTCTGTCCCATCTGCTTTCTCTCCCTGCAAGGCCAGATACCTGATCCTGCAGTTCTCCAAGGAAAAAGACACAAAAAGAAGGGGACCCCTCTTGTCTAGCAGCCACACCTGTTAGGGAAGAAAGACAGGCGTGGGGAGCCCTGGGCAAGCGATGGCTGAATGGGGAGGGAGGAAGCCCAGCTCACTGGAGTTGTAAGCGGGGCCCTTACAGGCGGGGAAGCTGAGCCCACCAGGCTGCCTTGGAGCCTTGGATCCCACACCTCAGACCTGGCGTATGTCCCAGATCCATCCGTGTGCACACAGACACCCAGTCCTCTGTTACCCTCAGATAAGTGTGCCCAACTGAGATACACCACAGTCAGCCCAGTATAGTCCCTCCCAGAGGCTTGCAGTCCCCGCTGGGGTCTGAGACTTCTTACTTACCAGCTCTGTGACCTTGGGCCGGTTCACCGTTCTGGACCTTCACTTTCTCCTCTGTAAAATGGAAATAATAATACCTAGATCAATGTGTTGTTGGAGTCCAGTGAAAGGTGTAGGGGAGAGCTGCCCCGGGGACACATTCGAGCAAATTCATCCTCTTTCCTGTGGCTCCAGCCCCACGACACTAGGCCAGGAAGAGTTCAGAGGCATCTTTGCTGTCCCTACCACCTCTCCAGCCGCAGGCATCAAGTCGTACTAGGCCCAGAAAAAGGCTACACATTTATGGGGCTAGGCGTTTTGCAAGGGTGTAAGGGAGAGGTAGCCCTAGAAGAACTCTGCATCCCGTGGCCCCAGAGTCGGGCTTGGCACTAGCTGTATTGTTCAGGAGAAGCGGGACCTGAGTCCTTCAAGCCCTAATCTATCCCCTGGTTCCAGGAGAGCAATGGTTTTCCAGAAAATGGAAAACTGGGATGGATTTTTTCCCTCAGCTTGCATCCATCCATCCATCCATCCAATGAGCACTGAGTGTCTGCTCTGAGCCAGCACTGCATTAAATGCTGGAGGCAAAAACAAGGAATTATGAAGCAGTCCCCACCCTTTAGATATTTATGCCCTAGGAAACAATACACTGCAGGAACAAAAGTTACATGCTCACACAGTAGGTGCCATGGCAGGCCTTCTAAAAGCATGCATGGAGTTAGATGAAGGTGGTGAGGAGAACATTTTATGGGGTTCACAGTTCTCACTGCTGCAAGATGACTGAGTCATTTAACTGTATTTCATCTTGTCTCTGGACCCTCCCCAGTGTGGACACAGTCTTAGGTAGGCTTTCCAAGTAATTTCAGGATTCCTACCTTTTGTAAAGATTGGGGTCTCTGGCCTCTGGGAGTTTACTAATTGGTCTGAATACCCAGTGGGGGTTGGAAGCTGCAGGGGCCAGGGTGGGCTTGAGTAAGGATGGGCTCAAAGTGAAAAGGAGGCCAGAGCAAACAAGACAGCTGTTCTACAAGTTGAAGGTAAGGTAGTAAGACTGCCTGTCCGTGCATAGCCCCAGGTCCCTGCAGAAAGTCTGACACATTGTAGGTATGAAATAAAAAAAATTTTTTTTATTTAAAAATTTTGTTAATGTTTATTTTTGAGAGAGAGAGAGACAGAGACAGAGAGAGACAGAGAGAGAGAGACAGAGCACGAGCTGGGAAGGGGCAGCGAGAGAGGGAGACACAGAATCCGAAGCAGGCTCCAGGTTCTGAGCTGTCAGCACAGAGTCCGATGTGGGGCTCGAACCCATGAACCGTGAGATCATGACCTGAGCTGAAGTCAGATGCTTAACCAACTGATCCACCCAGGCGCCCCCAATTTTTTAAGTTTATTTAGTTATTTTGAGAGAGAGAGAGAGAGAGAGAGAGAAAGAGAGAGAGAGAGAGAGCAGGAGCAGGGGAGGGGCAGAGAGAGGGAGAGAGAATCTCAAGCAGACTCCGCTGTCAGCACAGAGCCCGATGTGGGGCTCGAACTCACCAACTGTGAGATTGCGACCTGACCCGAAATCAAGAGTCGGCTGCTTAACCAACTAAGCCACCCAGGTGCCCCTGAAATAAAATTTTTGAATGAATGAATGAGCTAGGAAATCTAACCCCTGCTTCGTCTGATTCTCTTTCCTCTTGCTTCTGTTCATGGAGAGGCTGGGTATTTTGTTCTGGGACGGCTGTCGCCACTGTTCTGTAATCTCATGGACTTTGGTGTCCCTCTGCACTATGGTGGACCCAACACGCAGGGACAGGGCAGATGCAGCAATGCAGGTCACACCGTCCCAGCTGAGCCCAGGGGTAACACGGGTGTGAATTCTGGTTGAGGCCGTGTGGCTCTGCCAGAGCCGACCTTCCGGCTTCACAGAGGCTAAGAGTCTGAGGCCGGAGACTCGCTCTAGCTTTCTCTTGCTGGGGATCCCCACAGGACATGCTGAGAGGGGCCTGCGAGACACCGAGTGGGGCTGCTTGATGGAAAACTACAGACCGAGATTCTCACTTCACACCCCAGCCCTGCTGGGAAGTTCTAAAATATGAAGGGGAAGTTCATGCAAAGGGAAATTTCCCTTGCTCCCCACAACTTCCCCTCCCTCCTCAGCACCTGGGGCTGAAAAAGCACCTTCACTGTCTTGAAAGAGACACTGGCTGTTCTGAATGAATGACCGACCAGGGGACGGTCCTGTACCCAGCACCACGAGGGCATGCTCAGGAATAATGATAAGGACCCCGTTCTGGATGAACTCACTCATGGCGGGGGGCATACACATTTATTAAACAAATACCAATTCACCACTGACAGCTGCCAGGCTGTCTCAGCTGTGTGCTTTTGTGCTGAGAGGTCACCAGAACATAATTGCTGGTGCCTGGGCCCAGACACCCATCATCCCAGCCCCTGCGTCCCGAGGACACACAACAAACACCAATGACCGCCCCCACCCCCACTCGCCTTTAAGCACCTACAATATCCTAAGCAATTTACCATATTGTCTTTAACCCTGAAAAGTAGGTAGACATTGTTTTTTACCCTTTACAGATTGGAAGACTGAGGCTCAGATCCTTGCCTAGCTGCCCTGACTGGTGGAACAGAGGAGGGGTTCAAACTCAGGTCCGTCTGACTGTAAACCTGTGTCCTTTCTAGATTAGGTTTCTTGAAGTATGCTGTGGGCACTTTCTCTAGGAAAATCCCAGGGAATAGGGTAGTGGTTGTGAAGGTCCAGAGCCTTGCCTTGAAACCACAGAGGGCAGGTACTTGGTGGAAAACTCCAGTGCGTGATTCACCCTCCTCCTGAGCCCTCGTCACTGAGGCCAACTCCCCTCCTAAGGTTGTCAGTTTCCACCGTGGGGTTGGTGGCTCCCATCCTACTCCTCTGGCAAGAGAAGGCTGCTCCCTGACCTGTACATCTTCATTTCTTCCCTCAGAAGTTGCTGGTGCTGGAGGGGCACGGTGAGAAGGGGGAAGGCGGGAGGGACGAAAGAAAGGAGGGAGATGAGATTGGGTATGAGTCTCTGAGCTGGTCTGGAGGGACCGTCTTGGGACAGCACCCACTAGGAGGGCTGGGGGGGGCAGCCCACAGCAGGAGAGAGATGAGGGTGGGGGGCTGGGGACAGAGGACTTGGCTTCCTGAATTCGGATGTTGTAATCCTGGTGCACAAACTTTTGGCTTCAGTCCCTCCTGTTGCTTGTGGTATTTCTCTGTCCCTTCACTTCCCAATACACTGGTGTGTGTGAGTGCGTGCACACACACACACACACACACACACACACAGAGCTGCTTTCTGTCTGGGAGTCCCAGGACAACAACTTGGACGGGATTCTGAGCTGGGAGGAAAAGGGAAGGAGAAGAGGTGGACAGTTTCCCTCTCAGGTCCTGTCTTTCTGGGTATTCTTGCAAGCCGCTTCCCCGGGACTGTCCTGGGGACCCAAGGCATGGAGCTGAGCTGACCACGGGAGCGGAGATCGGGACTGAGGTGAGCAGGAAGTGGAGGACTGGATGTGCCTTCGCAGTGCCTGAGAGGTGCCTCAGAGGGGCTGGAGGGCTGAGTCCCAGGTGGCAAAGCTTTGCAGAAGTGTGTGTGTCTGTGGTACAAAAACCTGGGACCGGAGGAAAGTCTGATGCTTGGGACTCTTAGGACAAGGGGCATCACCCCAGCTTCCCCAAACCATGCTCAGGGACCATCCTGGGAAAGTACAGAGATCGGGGGCTGGCCCCAGACAAGCGGGGAAAGAGGGGTGGTCACCTGACTGACAGGGAGGGGAAGCAGACAGTGCCCAGCGATGTGGGAAGGGAGAGCAGACAGGAGAAAGCTTGGGCATTCCTGAGGCCCCATGACCTGCAATTAGCCACGCAGATGAGGGGTTTCTGCCCTCCCCCACAGGTGGGGCAGGGCAAGCAGGGAGCCAACTGTCTCCCAGAAGGAGGAAGCAGCCTCAGCTCGGGGTGCCGGGGAGGCATGAGCATGCTTGTGCCAGGGAAGGGCAACGAGGGAGCCGCCGGGAGGTGCAGGCGGCCACCAGCTGAAGCGAGCAGCCCACAGGGTGTGAAGGACTAGACGGAGTCAGGTTTTGGTGCCATGCACACAGGTATGTGTGTGCAAAGGGACGTGACGGGAACGGCACCAGTGTGTGTACGGAAAAAGGAACTGGTATGTGGGTGTGGGCTGCAGCAGGGGCTGGGGCATCCCATTCGCCCCCGTAGCCGGGGCTGGCCCGGGAGGGTGATGGGCTGCACTGGGATCCCGGCGGCACACGGGGGGCGGCATTTCCCCACCTGTCTGCTCCTCCGCTAGCCCCCGGCCAGGCCTCCGTCTTCATGCCCAGCTCCTGAACACGGTTAATTCCGGACTTGCTAGGCCTCTTGAAGATTTCCTCGATGGGCAGACTGAGCCCAGTGTGGGTGTAGGTGTCTTTGCTTCTGGAGGGCATGGATGTGCGGTGAGCTCCAATCCGTGCCCCGTGCCCTGCTCCAGCTTAGCGGGGGTGGGAAGGTGGTGCGAGCGGCTGGAGAGCTGACCGAGACGGGTGGACCCTTGGGAAGGGGGGGATCTCTGGAAGGCATCTCAACTGTGGATGACACCGTTGTTTATTCCTAGCACACAGCGGGGGGGGGCGGGTAGAAGGGTACCGTGGAGACGGGGTGAGGGAGGCGGAAAGGTGGGGCGTGCCATCCTCCTGGCTTCTTAAAAGTCACCCCAGAAGGAGAGCTCTGTACGGCTTGTTTTTGTATCTGACATCCTCCTGGACACTTCTTCCCTGAGTCTAACTTGAATCGCACTTGCTGCACTGTCAGCCTGTTTCCCCTTGGCTTTGCCGTGGCTCTAGGCCAGCTTTCCTTCTCACATGCTCTTGCTTTCATTCTGCCATTCCGGTTTTTCATTCTAACACACAAATTATGATCTTCCCAGTAACCTTTAAACATTAAAAAAAAAATGTCATTATCAGCTCATCAATGTATGTTCTCTTGTCTCCCTTCCCCCATCCCGATACAACCCAAACCCTGTGCCCGAGCCGGGCTCTCAGATTTGCTTCCTCATCCTGCACTCGCCTCTGGTTTCCCCTCCGTTTACTCCTTTGCCCCAGCAGGTCTCCCCTCCTTCAACTGTCCAGGACAGCTGGGCCCTGGAATAGCTGCTTTTGGTCTGCGAAGTAAGGCTTGTCCCTTGACCACCCCCTTGGTGACCTGTGTGCTCGGGCTCACCCTGAGCTGAGCTACACTATAGCTCTTGGTACTTGGTACTTGGTCAGGCAAAGGCAAAAATCTCTCCTTGTCTTTCATGGATCTTATTTTTACTCCCCACCCTCCCAATGCCCTTGTTGAACAGGGATCATTCTCTCTTCCAGGGAGACTTAAAGCCCAGAGAGGAGGTGTGATTTGCCTAAGGTCACACAGCAAGTTAGAGACTCAGCTCCACTGCTTAGTGTATTGGTAAGTTTATTCAAATCATTCAAAAATAGTTTTCCTGAACACCTGGTGGGTGTCAAGTCCTGTTCCTTAGCCTCTCTGAGCTTCAATTCCTCATTTATAAAATGGAGTTAACAGTAATACCTACGTCAAAGATTTTAATGAAGATGAAATTCAGTAACGTACACAAAGAAGTGTATGTTTTTGGCACAACGTTAACTTTTGTTAATATTATTATTGGCTAGGTCTGGACTAGAACTTGGGTTTCATGTCTGGTGCTTTTCCATTAACATTTTTGAATTCATTCATTTATTCCTCCACTCATCCATTCATTTGTTTGATAATGAATTGGGGGCCATTGGTCAGGGTACCCTAACCCCAGTTATGTAACAACATCTACAGCTCGTTCAGGTACCCGCCAACTTTTCCCCTTGGGGCCAGACTGCCCTGTTTTTCCAACCTGACACTCTGGCTCTCAAAGCAAACCCCCCCCCCCCCCCGCCACCTGAGGTCTGACAGTCTCCTCTGAACCTGGGAGCTTTCTTCCCCTCCTCCCTCTCCTCCTCCTCCTCCCTTCCTTCCTCCTCCCTTCCCTCCTCCCTGACACCAGAGGCCCAAGACCTCTGATTTCCACTGGGTGCTTCTCCTCATCTCCTGTCCTGGGCTGCGATTGCAGTGGAACCCTCTGAGTCCCCATACCAGAATTTCCCCCTGCCAGGCTTTCCCATTCCTGGGATAACCTGTACCCTCGAAGTCACCTTCAAAAATTTCCATAACCTCAAATGGCTCCTGCCACGCCTTTCTAACTGACTTGGGCTTGGGCTGTTGCCTGGGTTAAAAGGACCAACAAATAAACACAGACACTTCTTTTAGTAAAAAGAATCCCTTGTGTTTGTCTAGAGCCTTGGAGAAGCATGGAGCACTTGGTAGCTTCTGGTCACTTTGATTCCCCCAGCGCCCCTGGAGGTGAGGGGCAGTGGGTGGGCGCTTCCCTCTGGAGCCCGGGCACCTCCTCCTGGCAGCTCACTGGGAGCCAAGGCGGAGGTGGCCTCAGGGCAGCTGTGTGTAGGGGAGGGAGGGGAAGGCAAACACGGATTCCAGGACAACACCGCAGTGCTGCAATTTATCTCCCGGGGGTTGACAAACGGATGATGACAGGCACAGAGTAAAGCTGAGAACGACCACATCATTTTTCTGGCAGTTCAGGGAGCTTTGGGCTCTTTAGGGGAGCAGGGACTGAGGAAGAGCAGTGACCCGCTGTCATGGGCAGCCACTTCTGGGTCTCCCACGAGGGGCCACCTTGACCTGGAGATGACCACTACCCAAGTGAGTCTCGCCCTGGGATCTCCCACCAGGACCCCTTGCGTGTTCTCAGGACAGAGGTATGCCGGAGAGAAAAGGAGCCAGGTTTCCCTCGAAGGCCGTAGGTACTTGGTTCTGGTGCCGATTCCGGGTCTCACCTGGCCTTGCTCAGAGGCCCCACCTTCTCCTTCCCTCCCAATCAGACACCCAGGGCTAGCTGGCTCCCATGTTTACCCTGAGCCGATCAATGACCTGGCACGGGAGTGAGCACACAACCGCTAGGGGAAGACCATGCAGTCACCTAAGCCACACTTGCCCTTTGACCTCCTATCACCCCTGGCAGGCTTCCATCCCTCCTGGGCTGGAGGCCGGAGGCTGGGCTGGCGCCACTCAGTGGACCCTGTGGAGCTGGGCAGATGGGCCCAGCGCGCATGGTGGCTGGCTGTAAAGCTCAAAAGGGACTCGGAATAAAAGACCCCGAGCCCTTTCCTCCCAGTCCACTCCTGCGTGGTCTTCATCTCTCGAGGCCTGGGTTTTTCCATCTGCAAAATGGACAAACTAAGATTGGCTCCCTATTTGGTCTCTGAGTTATGAGAGCAAAGTGTAACTTCAGGTGTAAAAGTCCTTGAGAGTTCAGGAAGAAAATCAACAGTCCGACAATATTAAACAATATTGCAACCATATGAGATATTACAGCAATGTTATACGGATGACAAAAGACGAGGATGGAGAAAGCAGGGGTGGCGGGGCACGCACTGGGGTTGCACGGCTCACCCCTTGTCCTCCCACCAGGTGCGCCTGTCTCCCCATCCTGCCCGCTCCCGGCTCGGTGGCCCCCCCATCTACCCCGTGGCTATGGACAGAAAAATGGAAGTCCCCGAGGACGGGCCTCCTGTGGTCTCCTGGCTCCCTGAGGAGGGAGAGAAGCTGGACCAGGAAGGCGAGGACCAGGTGAAGGATCGGGGCCAATGGACCAACAAGATGGAGTTTGTGCTGTCAGTGGCCGGGGAGATCATTGGGCTGGGCAATGTCTGGAGGTTTCCCTATCTCTGCTACAAAAATGGAGGTGGTGAGTTCACTTTGAGGTAGGCGTGGTGGGGAGAGCCGTGCCTTGACTGCCAGGCAGGGCCCACCTGGGCGCCTCCTGCCTGGCAATGCGGTAAACCAGAAGGAGGCTGGAATGGAGTTTGGAGGGCTTGGGTCTGAGTTCTAGTTCCGCCTCAGGGTCTTCCTCTGTGAAATAGGGATGGTGCCTCCCAGGGCTCCGGTGAAGGTTAATCGAGGTAATGGGCAGGACCAAGGAATCTGAGTGTTTAGTAAGATACACTACTAACAATCCTTCATTATTCTGGACAGTGTCAGTGGCTGATAGGATTCGTTCATTCGACCTGTGTTACTGTGGGCCTACCCTGGGCCAGGCAGTGTTCTAGATACAAAACAGAACATATTCCTAGTGCAAGGTGGCAGATGACAGACAAACAAGTAAAATGCGTGGTATGTTGAATGGCGAGTTGTGGAACGGTGAGAAGCAAAGCAGGGAAGGGGTGGGGCAAAGCTGGGTCATCGGCGGGGAGGGGGTGGGGTTGAAAATGTGGAGCAAGGTGAGCTGCAAAGCTTTAGCTGAGGAGGTCACATTTGAGGAAAGACTTGAAGGAGGTAAAGGAGTGAATCGTATGGACAGTTCTCAGGTGAAGAACATTCCAAACAGAGCAAACAGTGAGTGCAAAGGTCCTGAGGTGAAAGTGCATCTGGCATGTTTGAAGAGGAGGGCAGAGACAGATGGGGGCAAGAGTAGGGGAAGGGATCAGAGAGGTAACAGGGCCCATATCTTGTAGCCTCTGCTCTGAGTGAGATGGGAACTGTAGAAGAATTTGATCAGAGAGGTGATATTACCTTGTTTATGATTTTTTTAATTGAAGGAACATTAATTTTATTATTTTTCAGCACTGGTAATAAAAATGAGTAGGGGCATGGTGGGAAGGGGCCAGATTAATCTTTTTACGTGTACAGTTAAATGGTTTTAGCCTATTCACAGAATTGTGCAACCATCACCACAATTGATTTTAGAACATTTTCATCATTCCAGAAAGAAGCCCCGAAGCCATAAGCAGTCACTGTATTCCGTGTCCCTGCCAACCCTTGGTGACAACTAATCTACTTTCTGTGGCTATAGATTTACCTACTTGGAATTTTCATACAAATGGAAGAATTCATTTATATGAATTTATTTGTGACTGGAGAGATTCTTTTTTTTTTTAAGTTTTTAATTTTTATTTATTTTGAAAGAGAGATAGAGAGTGAGCGGGGGAAGGGGCAGAGAGAGAGAGGGAGACAGAGAATCCCAAGCAGGAACTGTGCTACCAGCACAGAGCCTGATTCAGGGCTCAAACCCATGAACCGTGAGATCATGACCTGAGCTGAAATCAAGAGTTGGACACTTAGCCGACTGAGCCACACAGGTGCCCCTGTGACTGGACAGATTCATCTTTCCCTTTTGAAAATATCTTTATTCTTCTTGTGCAAATTGCATATGTATATTGTGAAATTAGAAACATTCCAGAAAGGTAAAAAGAAGAAACATTCCTATTTAAAGGTAATCATTGTTTAGAAAATCCTTCTAAACACGATTCATATTTAATTTGACAAGTATTTACTGAGTATCTACTATGTAACTTGTTCTGTGTTTCAAAACTTACAGTTATTATTACAAGCTGCTTGAACTAATGGCTCCAAAGAAATAGCGTTGGGGTTTCCTGGCAGGTCAGGGATATGGAGGCAGGCCTGGGAGTGGGGGATAAATCCTGGCCAGAGATCAGGGGAAGCAAGAAGAACTTGTTTCTTTTCTTTTCTTTTTTTTAATGTTTATTTTTGAGAGAGAAAAAGAGAGAGGGAGCGAGCCAGAGAAAGAGAGAGAGAGCATGAGCAGGGGCGGGGCAGGGGAGAGTGGGCCGGAGGATCTAAAGCTAGCTCTGCGGTGACAGCAGAGAACCGGATGTGGGGCTTGAACTCACGAACTGAACCGTCCTAGGCCAGTTTCACGGACACACAGGGTGTTAATGCTCCAGCTAAAGAGGACTTAGGCTGAGCCCTCATCTCATAGAGCACGTGGAGGCTCAGAATGTTTAGCAATTTGCCCAAGACCGTAGAACCAGCTGGTAGCTGGTAGCCTGCTTCGCAGGCTCCTGCATCCTCTCCCTGCCGTCCGAAAAGGAGACAGGTTTTCGGGTTCCAGGGCCCACGCTGCCTCGTCCCACCTGGTGGCTGCACTGTGGCTGTGGCCTCTGTACTGTGGGGCGGCCTGGGGAGACAAGCACCTGTGCCAGTGTGCAGTGACGCTGGGCTGAGCCTGGGTCATCTGCGAAGAGGCAGAACCAGACTGCATTTCCTGGCCAGGGTCTGTGTTCATTTCTGTCCCTTGTGTCCTCACTTGAGCTCTGCCCCAACCTAAGTACCTGGAGGAGGCACACTGCCCACCCCCCCGCCGGCCCTGGCGTGTTTCCCTCACCTTTAACAAGAGACGCTGAGCCAGATCAAAGGTCCCGATCTGAGGTCACTGGTGTGTGGGGGTCTAGGAAAGTAGTAACACATGTTCCTCATTGCAGACAACTTGATAATGGATCTGTGTGGGGGACATGACTTCACGGACCAACTCAAATGTCAACTCGTTGCTTTAGGCTTTTACAATTGCACTGACTCATTGCGATAATAGGGTTTATCTCAAGCTGACCATAATTCTCAGTCGGCAGTTAAATATAGTTTTTACTGATAAATGAATCAATTATTATTGCTTAATAGATAATTATTATTAGTTAATAAATAGTTTTGTAGAGAAAAATCTTTCCAAAAGGATAAAAAACAATGTTATTGGTATAATAATGTCTTTGGTCACAAAAAAGCAGGGAGTCACTAAACTAGATCATCTTCAAAAAATGGTTCACTCGGAGAGAGAATTTTATGAATTCTGAGTTTCCAGATGACAATGGAAACTCAGTGGTTCAGGAGTGTGTGCTTGGCAGAGGTAATAAGGCCTACCTTAGAGCAGAGGGAGGGAGATTATAAACACGTCTCAAGTTATCCTGTCTTCACAGATTCCTGTGGGGCATCATCAGGCCTCTGGTGCCCAGAGTCTGGGCAGATGCCAAGAGAAATGTGGGCCAGGGCAATCTCCCCAGGTGAGGATTCTCAGAAGTTCATTAGAGGGGAGTGTGTTTGCAGTGATAGTGCGTTGGAAACCCAGGGAGAAAGCCAAGGATGGAGAAACCATCCAGGCGATCCAGAACCAA
This sequence comes from Lynx canadensis, assembly GCF_007474595.2. Lineage (NCBI taxonomy): Eukaryota > Metazoa > Chordata > Mammalia > Carnivora > Felidae > Lynx > Lynx canadensis. The sequence continues at coordinate 37,401,184 of NC_044309.1, forward strand.
CCTCCTCCCACTGCTGCCCATGGCCCAGGCCCTCACTGCCCTTCTGGGGTGGACTCAGGCTGACGGCGGCCCATCTCCAGGCCTCCTGAGCTCTCCCCAGTTTCCGTGGGGCTGAAGTCTACATGCCAAGGGTAGAGCTGAGACTGTCTCCTTCAGTAGAGAGAAGGGCCTCCACACAAGCCAGCAGAAGGGGTCCATGGGTCACAGGCCGCCACAGACCAGACTTTGGGAAAGTGCCCTCTGGGAGAGCCCCCAGCCCAAACACTTCTGAACGCTGCCCCTCAGCCACCTAAGCCACATAAACTGGAGTCAGTGATGGTACCGGCACTGGGTTGAGGAATGTTCCAGCAGTACTCAGGATGTACCGGCAAACCTGGGGTTAAAAGAGTTACTGGCTGTTATGGTTCTGTAGGGCCCAGAAGACTCGCAAATCCTTCTGTCTCACTCTCACATATCGCTACTGGCAGCACAGATTGGTGTGAGAGTCTGGGAGGGCGATTTGGAAATGCATGTCAAAGACCTTAAAAAAATGTTCAAACCCCAAAGGTGGAAATCCACCCAAATGTCCCTCAATGGACAAATAGACAAACATGTGGTATATACACAAGAGGGAATACTGTTCAGCCTTAAAATGGCATGGATAAACCTTGAGGGCATAAGCACTGTATGATCCCTCTTTATGAGGTGTCTAGAATAGCAATTCACAGAGAAAAAGTAGAATCGTGGTTACCAGGGGCTGGGGAGAGGCAGAGAACAAGGAGTTCCTATTTAACGGCTACAGAATTTCAGATTGGGTTGGGTAAGAAGGTTCTGGAAACTGATGGTGGTGATGGTTGGATAATAATGTGAATGTACTTAATGCCACGAAACTGTACACTTAAAAATGGTTAAAAAGTAAAATTCATGTTATATATATTTTACCACAAAAAAAAGCAAAAAAATAAATATGCATACCCTCTGACCTACAAATTTGTCTACTGGAAACTTATACTGAGGAGCAAATTAGGCAAGTGCACAAGGCTGTGGATAACGGATCACAGCAGAGTTTCCAATAAAACAACCAAAAATGCCAATGGGAGTACTGATGGAATAAATTAGGGTAGATGCATAAGGCAGAATACTATATAGCCATTAAAATTATGACATATGTATTTATTGATATAATAGGTTCTTGATGTGTTTTTAAATGGTTATCAAGTGATTATAGTAGGTTCTCACTTTTGCAAAAAAAGAAGTATGTATGTGTTTGTGTGTGTGTGTGTGTGTGTGTGTGTGTATAAAAAACTGAAAAGGTGTACAATGCTTTTTCCCTTTGCACTTTCTATTTTGTCTACAAAGTAAAGTGGATTACTTGAGTGGTCTTATGATACAGTGGTTAAAAGCACAGGCTCGGGGTGCCTGGGTGGCTCAGTCGGTTGAGTCTCTGACTCTCGATTTCAGCTCAGGCCATGATCCCAGGGTTGTGGGATTGAGCTTCTCATTGGGCTCCATGCTGATTGTGGAGCCTGCTTGAAATTCTGTCTCTCTCTCTCTCTCTCTCTCTCTCTCTCTGCCCCTCTCCCCTGCTCATACTTGAGCTCCCCCACCCTCTTCCCCTCTCCACTGCTCACACTTGAGCTCTTTCTCTTTCTCTTAAAAAAAAAAAAAAAGAGCACAGACTCAGGATCAGACCAGCTGGGTTTGCGTCTCAGTTTCCTCATCTGTGTCTTAGTTTTCCCATCTGTAAAATGGGGATAACAATAGTACCTACCCCACAGGAGGTGGCTTTGTTGAGGATTTTGATGCTGGTGAGGCATTTACAAGAATGCCTTACAAAGACACCTGGGTGCCTCAGTTGGTTGGGCGTCCAACATCGGCTCAGGTCATGATCTCATGGATTGTGAATTCGCGCTGACAGCTCAGAGCCTGGAGGCTGCTTTGGATTCTGTGTCTCCCTCCCTCTCTGCCGCTCCCCTGCTCACATTCTGTCTCTCTCTCTCTCTCTTTCAAAAATAAATAAACATTAAAAAATTTAAAAAAAAGAATGCCTTAGATACAGTAAGCAGCAAATAGGTGCTAAGTGTTATTATTGTACAGTAAACAATATTCCATTCACCCATGGATACACTTCTGAGGTGAGGTCACTATCTTAGTGACTGAAGTGGGCACTGATGGCTTAGGGTTGTCTTCAAATTCCATAATTTATCAGATGCTTTTTAGGCCTGGCCTCCTATGGGGGCCTGTAGGTCAGTGCTTTATCACATGGCTACTGAAACCCCAGTGCCCGGGAATCTGCCTGAGCAGAGGAAGGGCCTTGTCTGCTAAGACCCCAGTTCAGACCAGAGCCTGGTGGAGGGGAAAAAAAACCCTCTGAAAATTATTAGAGGGAAAATAATTTTTCCAAGGTGTTTTTGTTTGTTTTTCTCTAACATGTAACAAACTTGATAATTTAATAAGCATATCAAATTATACAGAACACATGTTTTTGTTCCAAAAATAATAAACTGACTGAGTTTGTGAAGCACACTGAGAAAATAAATAGTGCGTCTGTTAGGATTTCCACCTAAATTTTTACTCATTTTTCTCCAAAGGCCTTTCCTATCCTGAGTGGGGTTCAGACTGGAAAATTTCTGCCTGTCCCTGCCAGCAGATGGGAGGAAGCCGACTTGGGCCCCTGGGAGGGTGAGGAGGGTGACGAGCACTGGGGCACAGGTCTCCGAGGACTGAGGGCTCAGCTCCTGCCTCCTTCTTCCACAGGAGCCTTCTTCATCCCCTATTTCATCTTCTTCTTCACCTGTGGCATCCCAGTGTTCTTCTTGGAGGTGGCGTTGGGCCAGTACACCAGCCAAGGGAGCGTGACAGCCTGGAGGAAGATCTGCCCCCTTCTCCAGGGTGAGTGTTCCCTTTTGCCCTCCTACCAGGGCCCCCAGGGGCCTCTATCCCTCCGTCACCCCATTCCCCTTCCTTTGGGGCCACCGCTTCCTAGTCATCTCCTCTCATCCCGTGCTAAGTGCTGTGGACGACCCAGGAAGTGTCGCCAGACTTTGTGGGGCCCAAAGCTTATAGATGCTGGGGAGGAAAGCATTCCTCAAGAAAGACAGCACAAAATTGCAAGTGAAACTTCAGATGAGGAGCCTTGGAAGGGGTCCTTGCAAGTGAGGAATCCTGAGCTTCATCTTCCTTGGCTTCCTGGAAAGCTGTTCCTGGGTACATGGCGTGGTCCCAGAGTACATAACAATAGTCATGATGATGAAGATGATGTCGTCTGACATCTGCTCAGCCCTGCTACGTGTTAGGGCTCATGTAAGCACTTTACATGCATTTCCTCATTGAACCCTCCAGTAATAACTCTCTTAGTTATTTGTATATGAGAAAATGAGGTCATTCGCTAAGGATTTGAACCCAGGCCTCCCTGAGCTGCAAATTCATGCTATTTCTTGTGTTCGGGATTATGTTAGGGACAGTTCCTGTTCCCCCTATGGAGTTGCTGGCACTAGTGTGAGCAGTTTGGAGTGTCCTTCCCTGACCCCATCTTTAATTGATTGGACCAGTCCCCTGGGGGCCAGTGGGAAGCCCAATCCTGGTCTCCAAGAGGTTTCTTGCATATTTGAAATGAGGAGAGGACTCTTTCCCTCGTGTCAGTCCCTAAGGGAGCCCAGGGACTAGGCTATCCGGGGTTGCTGCCCAGCTCGGTAGGCTGGACGGGGGTGGGCATGGTAGAGAAACACTGGTTCCTGAGCAGGCCAGGTCCCTGACCACTGAGTGGGGGTTTGGTTGGGGTACAAGGCTGGTCTGGTACTGATCCCTCTTGGGGCGTCCATGGGGCCCCTGTAGCGGCAGCAGTGAGCGGCTGGGGCAGGGGGAAGCTTGGCCCACATGCATTTCTACTCATGAGTTCCGGCTGCTCCAGGAGTGCTGTGGCCTCAGCCGGAGCACAGAGTTTCTCAGTGCTCTGCTCCAGACCCCAGAGCAGCCTACTGTCCCAGCCAGTTGGGCTCTATCCCAAGGTCCACGCGAGCCCCTGGGCGTCCAAAACAGGGGCCGGCCTCTCTGGCACGCATGTACTAACTCTCCAAGGGAGTCACCACAGACAGGGGGAGCAGACTAAGCATTGGATGGGGGTTGTGGGGAGCGATTGCTGCTCCTTCTGTCTTTTCCAAGCTGAAGAGACTCCAAGGCCTGGGGTCTCAGGGAAAGGCTCACTCAAGGTGTGTGCACCTATGTTGGTGGGAGGGTCCAGGCTGCTTACTGCCTGCCCGCCACCTGCCTAACTGCACCCAGCCCACAGTTCACCTCCCAGGGAGCCTGGGCACACCCTGTGCTCGCCCACCCTCCCTCTTCAATTTGCACACAGGCACAAGCTTCCTCCTCTCAGAGAAGGGGCACCTCCCCTCCCCAGCCTGGCGCCCTGCCTTCTCCAGGGTCAGGTCGGTGTTTACGGGGCGGGCGGTGGGAGCACAGTGCGTTCCGGCGGGCGAGTGGCCGCACAGTGGCCGCTTGTTTGGGTGTGTGGGCGTCTGTGGGCGCGCTCTGAATATCCCCGCCACCGGCTCCCCCGGGGGACCCTCCTCACCATCAGCAGCCCCAGCCACCGCCCCTCCCGAGGACCAAGTTGCCCTGGCCACGGCCACTTTAGGGCTCCAGTCCCCCAGTGCCTGGATGCTCTGCAGGGACCCAGATGCAGGAAAACACGGATGGCCTCTGGTCGAGTTTGCCAGGCCAGCGGGAATAGACAATCGGGGTGGGCTTGCCTGGCCAAGGGGTGGTATTGTTGACAGTCAGCATTGATTCTCCAACCTGCCCTGGGGCTGAGCTGGCCTTCCTTAAGTCGTTCTTGAGCCCGGGCGAGGACTCAGGACTCAGGACAAACAGGCCTGTGATCTGTCCTCTGCCCAGCTTTCACACCTCGGGACTAAGAGCCTCCCTGGCAACGTGCTACTTTTAAAATTACTGTGGCAAAGATCCCACGTTTGCAGGAGCAGACGGGCTGGGTGGGGGTGACTGCGCCTGCCCTTTGGTACCTCCCCCCCCATAGGGAGCCACAGCCAGCCTCCAGGCTGCTCCTGGGTGTGAGAACGCCTCTGCCAACACTCTGGCCCCGCACTCTGCAGCGAGGTGGCGTGCGGAGACTGACTCACGCTCCAGAGTTCTTGACAGTCAGCGACCACTTCTCCTTTCTTTTTTCCTTGCTGGTTTCTTTTGGTTTTTGCACTTATCTTTTGGTTTTGCACTTTTTATTTTACAAGTAATGCATGATTGTCACAGAAAAACTAGAAAATGCAGATGGACAAAAGGTAAAAAACAAACAAACTTTAAAAAATGAGCCGAAATCCTATCACCTAGATAGACAACCACCGTTAACTTTTGGATGACAATCCTTCCAGACTTTATCTCATCAGAAAAAAAAAAAAAAAAAAAAAGGTATACATTCAAATATATATTGCAAAAGTGGAAGAATGCCTGAGATGGTATTCTGTAACCTGCTTTTCTTACTTAGAAAAATATGCTGTGGGCATCTGGGTGTCCCAGGAGGTTGAGCGTCTGACTTCGGCTCAGGTCATGATCTCATGGTTCGTGAGTTCGAGCCCCGCGTGGGGCTGTGCTGACAGCTCAGAGCCTGGAGCCTGCTTCAGATTCTGTGTCTCCCTCTCTCTCTCTGCCCCTTCCCTTCTCGTGCTCTGTCTTTCTCTCAAAAATAAATTTAAAAACATTAAAAAATAAAAATAAATTTAAAAAGAAAAATATGCTGTAAATGGCTTCTGAGGCCAACAAGCAAACCACAGGTGTTCTGTTCGTTTAGTACCCAATGTCCTTCTAGCCACAGCTGGCAGCTTCTATGTGACTTTGTTGGGCTAACATTGATCTCTTGGATTCTATTTGTTGCTCCCCATGCCTGCCCTACTCCCGAAGGCATTGGTCTGGCGTCGGTGGTCATTGAGTCCTACCTGAACATCTACTACATCATCATCCTCGCCTGGGCTCTCTTCTACCTGTTCAGCTCCTTTACCTCTGAGCTGCCCTGGACAACCTGTACCAATACCTGGAACACAGGTATCCATCATTTCAGCCCCTGGGAGGGGGCCTCTCCTTAGGGGTTGGGCCTGTGGTGGCTGGTGATGGCGAACAATGACAGAGCACATGGTATAACTTGCCTCAAAGCCAAGTTCTGTGGCCTCTGGTGCAGTTTTGTGGGAGTCTAGGCTAGGTTCCCATTAGGAGAACCAAAAATCCAACAAGACTGTGAATGTTTTATATAACTGCAGGGGGTTATCCTCACTCCCTCTGTGCCAGGTGCTAGAGATCCAAGGGTGAGCACTGGCAACGTGGCCCCAGCCCTCCTTGAGTGTGTGGTCTAGTGATAGAGACAAGTTAATAAAACAATCACAAATTGCAATGGGTGAAAGAAACATTGCAGAAACTATACAGCAGTGGGAGGGAAAGAGCTAGCTGAGGCCTGAAGGATGAGAAGGACCCAAAATGTGAACAGCATAAGCCATGTGGGGGGGAAGAGCAAGCCCAAGGACTCAGTCCATTCATCTGCTGAGTGGAGAGAGAGTGAGCAAGTTATAGGGGCAGAGGGGATTCGAGGTCTGTGTCAGAGGTTGGTGGGCGGGGTGGCCAGAGAAACAGCCAGATTCACTGGAACAAGAGCAGTGTGAGGCACATGAGGAGGGAGGCACATGGTCCCATGAACCACTTGAGTGGCTAACTCCTGGGAAATGGGGGCTCCAGGGGAAGCTCTTGGGACTGGGAATCATGGGGACTGCTGGGCTGCAAGGTCAGAGGGTTGGAGGGACTAGGATGTGAGGGCATCTCTCCCCATCTGGTCCCCAGCTGATGCACAGCCCCCCGCCCCACCCCTTGTTCCCAACAGAGCATTGCGTGGACTTTATGAACCATTCAGGAGCCCGCACAGCGACCCCGTCTGAGAACTTCACTTCACCTGTCATGGAATTCTGGGAGTAGGTGCTGGGCTTGGATGCCATGTGCTAAGGGCCCCAAGCAGGAAATTTGGATGTCTGAGGTCTGGGACTTGGAGTACAAGTTTAAGCCTTTCTGTGCATGCTCTTCAGCACTTACCCACCTCCCACCCCCACCTCGCACATCACTGAGCCATGAGGGAACACTCACATCAACCCACACGTGTCCACAGGTGCACAGCAAATAGTCTGTCCCAGCTAAGGAGAGCTGGTTGTGCACATCGCTCCCCAGCTTTGTGTTCAGTGATGTCATGTTGGTGGCTTGAAACTGGCCAAGGAGGAAGCATTTGTACTGCAAAAACTGGCAAACACTATACTCACACCTCCACCCTTCCCTTGACTACACCCTTACATCTGCCCATGCCCACGTGTCCACCTTCGTTCTGACACAAGTATACCTGTACCCTCACCCTTACCTAAAACCCACACTTATTTACCAACACTCACATGTGTCTACCTACACCCTCACACATTTACAACCCCATGTCACCCAAACCTCACACATGTCCACCAACGCTTACGCACACACATTTCCACTACTCCCTACACCCTTTAGGTACTAAAACACATTCAGCCCCTCTGTTTGATACCCATGTAGTTGTGCATCAGCCTGAATATCTACTCTCCATCTACTTATCCATTTATTATTTACCACCCTCACTCTCTCTCTTTCTCTCTCTCTCTCTCTCTCTCTATCTCTATCTCTCTGTACAACAGAGAAAGCTGGATGGTTAGAAAGACAAAGATACCTATGGGATTACGTGATTTGGTCTTCTAACGGCCAGGGGCATACAGACTACAGGTGGGAACATGGCATGGCCATAGGGGAGGTGCAGGGGGATGGGGTGGGGAAGCCTGGAACTTGAGATGTGTGGGGTCAGCTCTAAGAATCAAGAGACTTGAAGACAAAGGCGATTTGTGCCCCTGTAGCCTTTCACCTGGTTATTCATTTTTTCCATCCTCAGGAGACGTGTTTTGGGCATCACCTCAGGCATCCATGACCTGGGGGCCCTGCGTTGGGAGCTGGCCCTGTGCCTCCTGCTTGCCTGGGTCATCTGCTACTTCTGCATCTGGAAAGGGGTCAAGTCCACTGGCAAGGTGAGGTGTTCTGGCTCCTGGTAAGCTCTCTGCAGCCCCCCAGAATCCATGGAGACACTCACAGAGTCCCTCTGGAGAACTGAAAGAGTAGTTTAGGGGAGAGGCATGGTGAGAGCAGGGGAAAATGGTAGGAAGAGGTTAGCTCAGCACAAGGAAGGACTTTCTCTTTCAATATTACTTTAAAAGACCTGTTTACATAAGAAACATGCAGAGCAAAATGAGAAGCATAAAAGTCCCCCTAATCACTGTTGGAGCCAGCATGGTGGCAGTTTGGATCTACTAATCCCTGTTAATGTTTTGCTGTATTTCCTTCTAGTTTCCTTTTTAAGTATGCTTGTGTATATCTGTATCTATTATGTGTGTATATTACACAATTAGGATCATACACTTTTATGACTTGCTGTTTGCACCTAACAACACAACAAGACAATGTTTGGTAAGAACTAGCACACAGAACTATCTTTGAGGTGGTGAGTTTCCAGTAATCACGGGGGTTTAAGCCAAGAATGGACAAGAGTGGCTTATTGTATGTGTTGAGAGAGTTCAGACTTGAACACTTATTTTCAACCCAGGGAATCTCAGGTGGATGCCTCATGCTTTTTAAAGCCAGGAGTAGACAGGATGCTGACTTCTCTGATTAGCCTGTTCTTGGGGGGCAGCCTTGCCTTTCCACGGATTGTTGTAATTATAATAAAACTAGAAATAGTGATAATAACACAGATATTGCCATCCCCGTGGGTTAAGGAGCTAAACTTGGTCAGGGGCCGAGTAGACCCATCTGAGTGTCTCCATGTCCCAGAGCTCAGGCCACTGCTGTTTGCCCAACCCTAAGCCTGGAAAAGTGCAGTCTAAGTTTTGCCACAGGTCATTGCGGCGATCTGCTCCCCCTCCCTCACCACGTCCCACACTCACCAGGTACATAGGGAGACCAGCTAGGGTGAGGGATTAAGGGAGAACAGATTCTGGATTCTATTTTTTTTCTACGTTTATTTATTTTTGAGACAAACAGAGAGAGTGAGTGGGGGAGGGACAGGGGTGGGTGATGGACAGAGGATGCCCGATGTGGGGCACGAACTCACGAACTGGGAGATCGTGACATGAGCTGAAGTCAGACGCTCAACCGACTGAGCCACCCAGGCGCCCCTGAATTCTAAAATAGTCTTCGAAATGTTATGGCTGGAAGCTTGTACCCCTCCCTGTCCTTGTTCCCTCTTTGCCCTGCTGATGTATATCTCACAGTCTGCCTGCCAGGGCACCTAAGACCCACTGGAATGTGTAAAGGAAGACAGGTGCTCACACGCTCTCAGCATCTCTAAGAAGGTGTCGGACCCTGAGCTAGGTGTGACTCATGCTGCCTGAGGAGGGGTGACAGGAGGACTACTGCAGACTCCCTGGTACCTCCTGGCAGCTGTGTCCCCAACAGCAGTGACCTGGCCCCGCTTCCCCTCCAGGTTGTTTATTTCACAGCCACATTTCCCTACCTGATGCTGATCATCCTACTGATCCGAGGCATCACCCTTCCGGGAGCCTACGAGGGTGTCATCTATTACCTGAAGCCAGATTTGCTTCGCCTCAAGGACCCCCAGGTAGGGGTTGTGCTGGGGACCCTTTCCCAGATGCCTCCCACCCCAAACCAGAGCTGTACTTTTGAAAATCTGTAGTTGCTTTTCTCTTGGTTTAAAGGCAATATATTCCCCCCTGCAAAAAAATTAAAAAGGGGCGCCTGGGTGGCTCAGTTGGTTGAGCGTCTGACTTCAGCTCAGGTCATGATCTCGCGGTCTGTGAGTTTGAGCCCCACAGCAGGCTCTGTGCTGACAGCTCAGAGCCTGGAGCCTGCTTGGGATTCTGTGTCTCCCTCTCTCTCTGCCCCTCCCCCGCTCATGCTCTGTCTCTCTCTCTGTCAAAAATAAATAAACATTTTAAAAAAAGATTAAAGGCAATATATCTCCACTGGAGAAAAATTAGATAAAGGTGTCTTGTAATCCCACCACTCAGGTATCATCTCTATGAGCATTTTAGTATATTTCCTTCCAACTCTTTTTCTAGTTGGTGTTGTGTATCTTTGTTTTAATGTATTTGAGATATTTATATACAGAGAGATGCATCTTTTTTCATTTAAATTCCACTGTAAGCATTTTTCATGCTATCACATTCATTTGTAGAAGTCATTTTAAATCCTTGCATAATATGTCCTCCATCCATCATCCATTCGGTCACTCATTCACCCAAAATGTACTGAGGACCCGTTCAGTGCCAGGTGGCTCTCTGACCATGGAGTGGGGCAGTGGGCAAAGCAGACAAGGCCCTGTGTCCTCTGAACGCTCACCCCTGGGGTGGCGGTCCTCACTTTCTCAATCTCTGATTCTTGGACATTTAAGGTCATGTAGTTTTTTATGATCGTATATACAGCTGCATTGGACACCCCATATTTAAATCTCTTGCCACCTCTCTGATTATTTCCTGATGGCAGTCAGCCCTGGAATCACTAAGTCAAAGAGCATGTGCCTTTAAGATTCTTGAAATGTACTGGCTTTAGAGAAATGTGGACTTTCTCCCCCAGTATTGGAGGGTACCCTTTTTTCTGCAGGGCCCATGAGAGATTCGATAATAATTTAACCTTTGGTAATTTGATAGATCAAAATAGTATCATTTTGTTGTCTTAATTTTTTTTTTTTTATTTTTTACTGCTGTGAGGCTGGACATTTTCCCACAGATTTGCTGGCCATTTGTATTTCCTCCTCTAGGACTTGTCTGAGCGCATTCTTTGCACCCCCTCCCCGTGGAGTCCTGGTGGTGTTTTTCTTTATATTTTAATGAAGTGGCCTGTGGCACTTGTTGAATGAGCCAGGTGCTCTCAGTTCTGCCCTGCAGGTAGGCTTTGCCTTCTCGGGACACCGCCACTCCACCTGAGAAATTCAAGTACTTGGTGCCTACGAAGTGCCCCCAGAGGCAAATTTACTTAAAAAAATTTTTTTTTAATGTTTATTTATTTTTGAGAGAGAGACAGAGAGTTGGGGAGGGGCAGAGAGAGAAGGAGACACAGAATCTAAAGCAGGCTCTAAGCTATCAGCACAGAGCCAGATGTGGGCCTCGAACTCAGGAACTGTGAGATTATGACCTGAGCTGAAGTTGGATGCTCAACCGACTGAGCCACCCAGGCGCCTCTCCCCCAAAAGAGGCAAATTTAAACCTGGCCTGCCAGTGAAGAGATTGTGAGCAGAGAGTGGGGAATAAGCGACTCTGAAGGCACACCCAGGGGGGCCCGCTGGGGCTGAGGGGTGACGGGCGGGCACCCTCCCACTCCTTCTGCCACTTTCTTGGGGTCTCACGTAGGTGTGGATGGACGCGGGCACCCAGATCTTCTTCTCCTTCGCCATCTGCCAGGGGTGCCTGACAGCCCTGGGCAGCTACAACAAGTACCACAACAACTGCTACAGGTAGGGCTGGGCGGTGGGGACGCTGTGGGACCCCGGGGCACCAGACCTGCCTGCAGTGATGTCGGGGAATCAGCTTCATCTTGCAGACTCAGTGTCTTCCTTCCCTCCTCTTCTTTCTTCCTCACGTTCTTCTCTCACCTTCCACTACATGACCGTGGTCTTTCGCCCATTCTCTCTTCCATTTCTCTCCTCTCGCATATTTTGCCTTCCTGTTCCCTCTCCTCTCCCCGCTTGCTGTCTTTGGATCTCCCCTCCCTTGATGGATTTCTTCCTCATTTTCCTTCCTGGTTCCTCTGCATTGGCCCCGCCCCGCAGGGACTGCATCGCCCTCTGCTTCCTCAACAGCGCCACCAGCTTCGCGGCCGGGTTCGTGGTCTTCTCCATCCTGGGCTTCATGGCCCAGGAGCAGGGGATGCCCATCTCTGAAGTGGCCGAGTCTGGTAGGTACCACTTTGCTGTCTGGGCCCTGAGGGGAAGGGGGGTCAGGGAACACAGATCCCTCCTACAGGGTCCCAGGCAGAAGTCCCAGCAGCTGGCTTATGAGAACCTTTCAGCAACTGGGGGCAGAGCTTGGGCCTTCTCATGGGAGGGAGGGAGGTGGGGGAGGGCACTGAGGGCGGGTAGCCCCACGGTTGTGTGCAGGGATGGATAAATGGATGAACCAATGCACAGCCAACTCCCCAGAACCAGAGAGCAGAGTAAGGGGTGAAACTACCCTGATCTCTTGAACCACTCCCCTAAACGCTTTCCCCCTTCCCCCTGTCCCTCCACACACACAGTGCCTTGGGAGAAGGCTCTTCGCCAGGGCAGTGAGAGCCAGGAGCTCTCCTGACTGTGCTGTGTGCCTGCAGGTCCTGGTCTAGCCTTCATCGCGTTCCCCAAGGCGGTGACTATGATGCCCTTATCCCAGCTGTGGTCCTGCCTTTTCTTCATCATGCTCATCTTCCTAGGGCTGGACAGCCAGGTTCGTCACCCCACCCCGACCCTCCCTGCCCTGGTGACCCTCTTGCCAGCTTCTGAGGTTCTGGGCTTTCCCTCCCCCCCCCCCAACTCCTTTTCCCCTGACCTACATTCCAAGCCCCACTCCACTTTCCAGGGTTTGTCCTTGCAGTTGTTTGGGTGACCCTTGGCCTCAAGACCTTCTTCTGTGAGGCGAGCCACCTGCTTTCTCCCCCCACAGCCCCACCCCCCATCCTGGGGACGGAACATATCTCCCCCTCCAACCCTCACTCCTGGGACCCTCGGTCATAGAGATACGGCCGAGGGCAGGGCTGGCCACCCTGTTTCTGCCCCTGTGCCCCTTCCTGCGCTCCTGTGCATCAGCACGGGTGAGTGGGGTGCGAGGTGGCCAGGGCAAGGCCACGCCAGGCAAGGCCCACGGGCAGGCGGTGCCTCTCACCCCGGCTTCCCTCCTGCCCGCAGTTTGTCTGTGTGGAGTGCCTGGTGACAGCCTCTGTGGACATGTTCCCCGGTCAGCTCCGGAAGAGCGGGAGGCGAGAACTTCTCATTCTCACCATTGCCATCGTGTGCTACCTGCTAGGGCTCTTCCTGGTCACGGAGGTGAGCAGAGGGGGGCGGCCTGCAGGCAGGGCCCCAGGCTGAGGGAGCCGTGGGGTGCACTGGTGACCCTTCTCAGAGCCCACCTTCCTCACAGCAAGGTTGTGGGGACCACGAGGCAGAACCTACCTGTGTTAGTTAGCTGTCTTTCCGTGTCGGGTGACAGACACCAAATGCAAGCTAGCTTAAGCAGAAAAGGGAGCCTTGGGGGGGCCAGGAAACTGCAAAGTCTAGGGATATTTGGTTTCAGGCATGGTTGGATCCAGCTGGTCCAATGACATTGTCAGGAATGCCCTTCTTAGCCAGATTCCCCCCCTCATATTAAAGAAGGTGGGTGCAGCTTCAGGCTTACCTTCTGCCACCCACCCAACCCCACAGGAAAGAGAGGGACCTTCTCCAAGAACACGGTAAGTGTCTGGCCCTGGCTGTCCTTCGGGCCTGGAGAGGGGAGTGGAGCACTCTCAGAGTGAGGTGGGGCCAACTTCTAGGAGATACGATCCCCGGCAGGCAGTTCCCAATGTCCCCGTAGCTGTCAGGTTGTTGTCCCGATGTTAAATGAAGGGCCTGTCTTGCCTGGCCAAACTGCCTTCAGATGCAAGGAACAATTTCCCATGGGCCGAGCAGGATGTGTGCCCAGATGGGTGTGCGCCCTGTCCCCGAGGAGCGGGTTCCCTCCCCCATTGGCCAAGGCCCAGCTCTCCCTGCCTCTCTGCAGGGCGGGATGTATATCTTCCAGCTGTTTGATTATTACGCTTCCAGTGGCATATGCCTGCTCTTCTTGGCAGTGTTTGAAGTGATCTGCATCAGCTGGGTGTATGGTAAGTGGAGGGGGGAGGTGGGGAGAGCCTACCCCTAAGGTTGTGAGAGGCGGGGTGTGCCAGCCCTCTGGTTTCTATAGGTCTTGGTGTTGCTGCCCTGGTTCTTTTCTCTGGGAACTTTGTCCGCCTCTGGGAACCCAGGCGTTTCTCATTGTGGCAGACAGAGCTGCGGTAAGGACAAAACTGATTTCCTGCACTAGTGAGAGGAATCAGAAACAACAGTGTGCCGTTTTCTTGATGTGGAAACTGCTGGAGGCACTTCATCAGTGGGAGTCCTAGTCAGAAGAGATCTTCAGGGCCACGTAGTCTGAGCCTCCACACATTCCCACACTCCCTTTCTAGGTTACCACCCAGACCTTGCTTGAGTACTTCCAGGAACAGAAAACTCGTTCCCACGTTTTTGAGGTAGCTTTTTTTGTTGTGGCTGTTATGCATTTCTTTCTTAAACTAAAGTGAGTTCTGCCTTCCATTGACTGCCCTCAACCTCCCTGACCCCCCTCAGTGCTGGGGCAACTGGCCAGTGGTGCTGAGTGCTGTGACATCCATGCCATTGTTGTGCCTGATGACAATAGAGGAGAAATCTTTATGCATGGAGTCCGTGCACTGCTGAATGCCAAGCAACGTGATGATTGTATCATACATTCTCCCTCAACCCACACAACAGCCTGTGCAGGGGAGGTGAGGCTCAGAGAGGTAGGTCTCTTGCCTGAGCTCACACAGAGAGTAAGTGGGGGAGGCATCATCATACCCAAACCATCTGACTCCACTGCACCAGGTTGGGGGGGAACACATTGCTAGTGTAACAAGGCTCAGGGCAGAGAGGGTAGGTGGGTGCCGTGTATTGGGCATAGGTAGGAAAGCCACGAGAAGGTTTTTATTTTGCTACTCTAGGCCTTCTTTTTTGGTGTCCTTTCCTTTCCTGGGACAGGTCACCTGTCTTCTCACCTCAAGCATCTGATGTCTTTCTGATTTTCCCCTACTGCTCCTCAGAACTTGTTCTCAAAGAAGATCTGATAAACTCAATCACAGAAAGGTATAAGTAGCTGAGAAACCTTAGTATGTTACCCCTTCCTAGTAACATCTGGTTTTTAACTGGGGGAAAAATTTAGAAGCCAAAGGAATGACTCCCTAATGGTGGCATTTCATGCCCATCAGTGATCAGCGGAAAGTTCCTTTTTTTTTTTTTTTTTTTCCTGAGGAAGGGTTAGGGGGCCCTCCAACTGTCTTTCCCAATCAGCGGCCCTTTTCTTTTTGGGAGACTGGCTGGATCTGGATCTGGAGCAAACGTGGAAACAGAAGGACAGTAAACAAATCCAGTCAGTGTTTCCACAAACACAAAGCAAGCCTCTTAGCAAGATTTTCTAAGAACACAGAGTGGCTCCTCCAGAGTGTCGAATCTAGACTGTTGTTCCATTCCCAGAGGCTTTCTGGCCTTATGTGAGTTCAGCACGCTATGCTTGGAACAGTGGGAACTTTGCTGTTTTGACTTGAAACTGAAGTCATGTCTGAGGCATATATAAGTGAGCGTTTGCACAGTCATTGTGCCCATTTTAGGCTCACACCCACCTCTGTGGTTAGTAGGGTCTTCATTCCTAGACAAGGGGCCAAAGGATTTAACTGGGAGGTTAGGTGACTCTCTCAAGGGCACCTGGCTTTTTGGTGGCAGCCCCTTCTTCCTCCTCGCTCCCTGCCTTGTGGTTGGGGTGCCAGGGACCCATTTCATTCATGTGCCTGGATCCGGTTTCCTCTCATAGGGTAGGGGGAAGAGTGCAAAGCCAGGTGAGTCCTTCCCAGATACCATGAGTTCTTCCCTTCCTCCTGTTCTCACACTCCCCTCCCACCTGGGCAGGGGCAGATCGGTTCTATGACAACGTTGAAGACATGATTGGCTACCGGCCATGGCCCTTGGTGAAGATCTCCTGGCTCTTTCTGACCCCTGGACTTTGCCTGGTATGTGCCCACCCAGCTACCCCTATATCTCCTCCTACATCCAGAAGACTCGGGGACAAGGAACAGGATGCCCGGGTTCTGGGGCTCTTTTCCTGCCTGTCCAGTTACCTTGGGAGGCTGGTCCATTTCCACTTCTGGGTTGGTTCTCCTGCCCTTCCTTCCTGGGACCATTTCATCTCTCTGCTTTACCCTCTCTCATCATTACCCTACAGTTTCTGCTCCCTTCCTTTCTCATAGCGCCTCCATCCAGCCGCCAGACTTCCCAGTTATGGTCTCTTTCTGTCTGCCTGCTCAGGGCTCCTCCTCCCTCCCCTCCCCCACCACCTCCTGTCTCAGCCCTCCATGGAGTGATGCCTTGGCCCACAGCTTGTAATGGCTTTTACTATTCTACCTCATTGAAGCACCTCAGTGTATTTATTTATCTATCTGTGTATTCTTTTAAGTTGATTTATTTGAGAGAGAGAGAGAGAGTGAAAGAGAGAGGAACCAAGCAGGCTCCTCACTCCACGCTGAGCCCAATGCAGGGCTCGATCTTATGACTGAGATCGTGACCTGAACTAAAATCAAGAGTTGGATGCTTAACCACCTGAGACACCCAGGCGCCCCCACTTCAGTGTATTTTACTTGTCCTCTGTCACTGGATATTTAAGCAGCTAAAGAGAGGATTTCAAGGGCTCTCTGTCTAATCTGCATCCACTTCTCCCTCTTTCCAGGCCACCTTCCTCTTCTCCTTGAGCAAGTACACACCTCTCAAATACAACAACATCTATGTGTACCCTCCTTGGGGCTACTCCATCGGCTGGTTCTTGGCTCTGTCCTCCATGGTCTGCGTCCCTCTGTTCATCATCATCACCCTTCTGAAGACCCAGGGTTCCTTCAAGAAGGTAGGGGCCAGGGGAAGTGATATATTAAAGGGGGTTGCTGAGTGAGGTTGCAGGCAGGGCACGATGGGCAGGGCCCAGCTCTGAGTGTGGGACAGCTCTTTGGTGTGATGAAATCTCAAAGAGAAGGGTCTTTGAAGACCAGTCCAATGGCTTCATTTCCAGAAACACTCAAAAGACCTAGAGTCCTAGACCTTCAGAATCTGACCTCCAGCCAATCATGTGGGCAGATTGACCATGGGTACACTGTCAAATGCTTATGGAGGAAACTGAGTCACAATAAGAACTTCAAGGTGCCCAGACAGAGATTTATAGGGCACAAATTCCTTGCTCCCAGGAAATTAATAACCAGCTATCATGGTTCATTCCTGGTTTCTTTTCTTAATTCTGCCTGGGGAGGCATGGGCAAAAGCTCCCTGTTTAGAGTTTAAGACATGCCTTCCCAAAAGGGGATAGCGCATGCTCCACAAAGACATTACACTTGCAGAAATCTACCTGGCCTACAAGTAATGGAAAACCCGACCTGCAATAAGCAAATAGGCTTATTTTCTTTTTACATCAAGAGACCAGAGATGGGTGCTGCTGGTGTTTGGCTCAGCTGCTGAAAAGAAGTTGTTAGGGCCAAACTCTTCCTCTATTTCTGCACCTCCATCCTGAGCATGTCTTTTTATCATCATGCTTACCACTTCATGGTCACAAGAAGGCTGTCATCATTCCAGTCATCACATCTGCATTCAAGGCAAGAAGGAGGCGAAGAAGATGGCACCAATAACAGTAATAATAGTAGTACTGCTCCTCATAAAAAATAATAGGCACTTATTGACCAACTGACCCTGTGCCAGGCACTATACTATGAGCTGTGTACTATTATTATCTTCGTTTTACAGATAAGGCACAGAGGGGTTAAATGGGTTGCCTAAAAGTTGCATAGGTAGTAACATAGCTGGGACTAGAACCCAGCCCATTCATGCTCTTAATCGCCACGGGATTGATCGTCTCTTCTCTCTTCTCAAAATATTTATTCATGTATTTACTCATATCGTGCTGGCTGCCCCCAGTGTGCCTGGCTCTGTACCAGGCCCTGGGGATACAACCAGGATGAAACAGCTTTGTCTTTCTCACCGGTAGCACCCACTCGTTCCTTCTTCTCTCCACAGCGCCTGCAACAGCTCACCACCCCCGACCCCAGCCTCCCGCAGCCCAAGCAACACCTGTGTCTGGACCGTGGTACCAGCCAGGACTGTGGGCCTTCCCCAACAAAAGAAGGACTAATCATTGGGGAGAAGGAGACCCACTTGTAGGACGTGGCCAGCAGCCAAGTGGCCATTGAGCCAGGAACCTCTGTCAGGGCCACTACAGCAAACAGCCTTTGCCTCTGTCCCTTACCACAGTCCTGCTGAGCACCTCTGTGAAGTTCATGGGTGCCCCCGGCCAGAAGCCACGCTGCTCTCTCCTCAGCGAGGGCAGCTCCTTCTGGTGGGCTAGAGGCGGTCCCACTGCACCACGCCATACTGTTGGAACACACCTTCTTATTTATAAAGGAGGGTGGTCTTTTTTGACCACCATCTGATTCTAACATATTACACTGTGTGGAACTCCCACTGTAGGGATGTTCCTGTATCTGGGGATGTTACAGCTTACTATATTTGTGCATTGGGAGGGTAGCACTGATGGGAATATGTATCATGCTTTGGCTTGGAGAGCCCAATGGAACACACCATGTTGGAAGTGACAACGAACACACTATTGGATTCTGACATTCCATTAGAGGGGTGCTTCATTAGGCTTAGTGTTCTGGAGTCAGTCCATGGGGAAGGAACTAGAGAAACAGCCAAGAGGCAAGCCTTCACAAGCCATCATTGTCTTAAGGTGTCCCTAGCTGCAGCCCTAGTTCCACATGCTTCCTGCAATGTTGTCCTCAACTCATGGAGCATTGGAATGGAAAGAACTTAGAGATGATCCCTAGACTGTGCAAATGCATGGTGAGGGTGTCTGTACTTTCCTATGCCTGCAACAGACATTGCTGATTGAGTCTTTCCCACCTCACAGTCCTTTCAAATACAGTGCTCCAGCTGCTCCAGTTGCCACTGTGCTTTTTTTGTCCAACCTCCTGACTTCATGGATGAGGAAACCGAGGACCAAAGATAAAGTGACTCTTTCAAGTTCTGGCTCCTTAGGGCCAGAGATATGCCTAAAACCTGGTGTCCTTGTTCTCAGGCCGGTGTTCTTCCCCATCATACATATTTAACAAGCATGTATGGATTGCCTGCTACTGTGTGCTAGTTTTCTCTGCCTCACCCCATTTCTGTTTAGTTATGTTGTCTTGGGGTGGGAAGGAGAGTGGTCCCCTCTATAGAGGGGTGAGCAGCTCTCCCCAGATTGGCATCCTTACCTTGGCATTTTCTCTGCCATCCCATACTCATCTGGCCAGATTTCCTCTCTGGATCCTTTTGTTCTTGCCATTTTCCATCTCTCCTTCTCCCCTCCCCCCGCTTCCTTGGAGTCTGAAAGACCTCTGGTCTCCCACAGAGAGAGAGGTGTTGTGTTTGGGACGCTCCTTTCCCCACGTCCCTATAAAATTATGCCAGTTCCTGCCAAAGGCAAGGGAGGAGAAGGAGAAGAGGTGGGGTAGGCCACTCCAAGAGAGTTTCCTGGGGCAGGACCTGGGAGCTGGAAGAAGGGCAGCCACCTGTATAGATAGCCATCTGCAATGATGCACAGATAGATGTCACCCAGAGCCACTGCCCAGTGGCCAAAGTAAAAAACCATGGTCCAGCCAGGGTGAGTTCCATCTTCAGAGTGCCTGGCGTCCTTCATCCAGAGCTGTTAGGGCTTCTCCACTTGTGAGAACAAGTACATTGGCACGCTGGGCACAGGCAGATGTCCAGACCCCTGGGTTCTGCCTCCCTTTGCTCTGCACATCTGTGCTTACTTTTGTTGGACTAGTTAGTGGGTGAAGAAGGAGGTCCAGGAGAAAGCGATAGAGAGAAACTGCTTCAGCCAGATTGCGCTCCTGTATGACCCTGGGAACATGTGAGGCAGGTTCAGTGCTTTTTGCTGCCACCTGGTGGTGGATGAGAGCAGTGCAGCCTCCCCTGGCCCTGCCTCCTCTGCCCTCGCAGGCTGGCTGGCTGTTTCTTCCCTGTATAAGCTCTCGCCCTCTGGAAACTAAATACTTCCTATACCCTCCTCCCATGGCCCAAGCAGGGCTCCCCATTACAGCTGGCTTGCCTTGGAGCTGCCTAGCTGCAAGGGCATGGGGGGCGCTGAGGTCGGCCTCTCAGCCCCCTGCCACCTCCCCATAGTGTGCTGTGCTTTTTAGCCTGGGCCCTTTCAGCCTGGAATATGGCATTTTCTATTGTAGGCGGTTGCCCTGTTCTGGACTCTGGCGGGGCACTCCCTTTCCCCAGCTTGTGGGGCCCTGAGCCTCAGCTTCTATCTCTGCAGACTGTTTGCAGACACCCATGGCCCTCACCCATTTTTCCTCTCTCCACATAAACTCACCAGGAGTTTCTGGTGCTCCGGGTTCCCTGGCTTTAAGCTCCCAGCCTGTCTGGGAAGGTCTCCGCTCTGGCTCGGGGGCCCCACTGGAGACAGCATGTCTGCAACCATTCCCCTCGCTCACTGCCTCTTCCACCCTGGCACCCAAGACAGAGTCTCTGTGGTCTGCGGCGGGCGGGGCGTGTCAGAGGGCCTTCATGGGGCGGTTGGGGCGAGCCGAAACCAAGTCGGACGTTCAACCAACTGAGCCACACAGGCACCCCAACAATTTGACTCTTCAAAGTGTCCAGAGCACTTTACTTCAGGAGTTTGTGTGTATGTATGTGTGTGTGTATGTGTGTGTATGTGTATGTGCGTGTGTATGCGTGTGTATGTGTATATGTGTGTGTATGTGTATGTGTGTGTATGTGGGTGTGTGTTCATGCGCATATATGCATAAAGAGCAGATGCAGGGTTATAACTTGGGGTCTGATTTCATCTCATCTAGGCTGTTTGAGTTTTTTTTTTTTTTTTTTTAATTTTTTTTTTTTCAACGTTTATTTATTTTTGGGACAGAGAGAGACAGAGCATGAACGGGGGAGGGGCAGAGAGAGAGGGAGACACAGAATCGGAAACAGGCTCCAGGCTCTGAGCCATCAGCCCAGAGCCTGACGCGGGGCTCGAACTCACGGACCGCGAGATCGTGACCTGGCTGAAGTCGGACGCTTAACCGACTGCGCCACCCAGGCGCCCCTAGGCTGTTTGAGTTTTAAACTGATGGCCTGATCTGGCAACTATGATTTGGCCAGTATGATATTTAAAGAACAACCCTTGAAGGTGAACGCCTCCAGGCACTGTCCAGTTTGCCACAGGCTCCCCCAGTCCCTATTATTCATACCTGACCTTTTCACATAATCTGTGCCGTGGGGGAAGAACTGAGAACTCTGCAAGGGAGGGCACGGGAACACTTGCTTTGAGCAGGACGGGGGACCAAAGGCAAGTGGTCTCAGGCGTCCCTGTGCCTAGAAAAGGGGTGGTTCATGGCTTGTTCATGTATGGATTTCCCATTCTGTAAACCCTCTGATGTAATTTATTGATTCTGGTCAACTCCCCCTCCCACCTGAGCTCTTCCCTTTCTCAAGGAAGGGGGATGGCTAAGTTTGATTTCAGAGATAGATATAAAGTGTCATGGGGCACATGGGTGGCTTAGTCAGTTGAGCATCTGACTCTTGATTTTGGCTCAGGCCATGATCTCAGAGTTGTGAGATCGAGTCCCGCATTGGGCTCCGCACTGAGCATGGAGCCTGCTTAGGATTCTCTCTCCCTCTTTCTCTGCCCCTCTCCCCACTCTCTCTCTCTCAAATAAAAAATAAAAAAAGTAAAAAAAAGAAAAAAATGCCAGGACACGGCAGCTCCCATGGTAGAGTGGACTCCGAAGCCAAAAAGGACAAGGTTAAGCTGGATTTTCTGAAGTTTGGGGCCTCAGCTGCCTCCCCAGCCCACCAGCGCATCCAAATGTGCTTAGAAATCATCCTCCCCTTTACTGTAGGCAAAAGCATTTTTACCTGACTGGCACTCCTCCACTTTGTGAGGCTAAGACTGTCCCTGCTTTCTAGGCACCCCGAGTTCTTCCTGGGAATCCCTACCCCACCTGAGGCTGGGCTTCCGGGGAGCCCACCTCCCAAGGCGGGGGTTTGCCATTCCCAGCTGCTCACTTTGCTTTCCCTGTATGTCCCCCTTGCTTGGCTGGACCTTGGTGCTGGCCTGGGCTTGGCCCCTCCCCCTCTCATCCAGCGTGCTGCCCTGTGCACGAGCTGAGGAGTGGACTCAGGTGCGCTCAGTCCCCTCCAGCCAATCCCCCTGAGCTGGGAGAGCTCTGGGAGCTGAGGAAGCCTTGAACTCTGCTGACACTGGAGCCTCTGACCCCTGGGGTGTGGACTTCCCATTTGCAGGCTGTGGTCTGTGAGGAGAAACTGCTCCCCCATCTAGCCTGGCACCCTACTTTTGTAGTTCTCCCACCCCGCTCCCTGCAGAGCCCCATAAGAGAGGGCTGGCTTTGGTTTGGGGCCTCCAGGAACAGTCTGGGCTCCTCCTCCAGCTCACCTCCCAAATCCATCCTTCATGTAGAGGCCACCTGGAGGGAGACTCTTAACTTCTGGTTGGGTCCCTTGTGTCTGCTGTCCCTGTAGACAGGAAGCACAGCTGTGCCCTTCTGTTCCATCCCAGTGTGGCCCAGGGATGTGGGTTCTTGAGCCTCAGATCAGAACTCCCCCCACTCAGTCAGAGAGAGAGAGAGAGAGAGAGAGAGAGAGAGAGAGAGAATGCTTACAGAGAGAATGCTTGTCAGCCTTGTAAGCTTTTAGCTGTGGAGGTGAGGGGACAAGGTTATGGGAATGGGGGTTAGGGCAGGGGAAAGGAGCAGAATCAGATGGTGGGGGTGGGGGGAGCTTGAGGCAGAGGGGCACAGACTAACGAGATTTTGGAAGAAGGAGCCAGGACTGGGGTCTGTGGGGGAAATATCATAATCACAGGGCTTGAGCTCAGCTCACTGGAAAGGCTAGCACGTTGTCCTAAAATAGGCAGAGGCACAGAAGGCGCTCTCTGGATAAATCTTATAGTCCACCTCCTACCTCCTACTCCCCTAAGGGCCCTGGTAACCAGCCTCCAAGATGGTCCTCAGTGATCCCTACCTCCTGGCACCCACACCCTTGATCCACAGTGTATCTGATGGAGTGGTGGCAAACGGCTTCTTCTGCCTTGACCTCTTGGGTCATTTGGGAAAGCCAATGGCCATGCCATGTGGACACTCAAGCACCCGATGGAGAGGCCCATGTGGAAGGAGCCAAGGCCTCCAGCCAAGGGCCATCACTGATGTGTCAGCCAGGTGAATGGGCCACTGTGGAAGTGGATCCTGCAGTGCCACTCAAGCCTTCAGATGACCACAGGCCTGGCTGACACTGACTGTAACCTCCCGAGGGGCCCTGCGCCAAAAATGTCCAGCCGGGTGGACTCTGATTTCCTGACCCACAGTGAGTGTTTTAAGCTGCTGAGTTTTGGAGTAGTTTATTAAGCACCAGCAGGTAACTACTATAGGCCCTTGGCTTCCCTGCATACGAGAATCCCCGTCTCCAAGGATCAGTTGTGGCCTCTTGTCAGAGGCATCCCTCAGCACTCTGGGAAGAAGATGCCTCGCTGGTATTCCTCCTGAGTCCTTTGCCTTTCTCCCACATCCTCGCCACCTCTGGCCCTCCAAATCCATCCCCGGACCCTGGGCCTTGCCCTCTTCTCCCGGTTCTGAGGCAGGTGAGGCCTGCCTGCCACCCAGGTCCTCACGTGCCCACTCCCTGTTGACCATGGGCTGATTGGATCTGACAGGGAAGAAAAGCTGGTTAGCCAGTCATCAATACAGAGAGGCTGGGAGGACCACAAGCAGAGGGCTGCTGAGGGCCCGGCAGTTACGTGGGGCTGAGGTGGGTTGGTGCTGTGGGACCCGACGTCCTGCATTCCAGCACTCTGTGCTTCCAGTGTGACCGCTGGCATGGTGGTCAGAGCTCACTCCCTGACAAGGCCAAGGCTGAGCCCCTCTGCAGGGTGAGCATCCGGCCCTGCTGATGTAACAAGAATCCAGCCCAAACTCCTGATGTGATCACGTCCTGAGGCTCTTTCTGCCCACACCACCTCACCGATCTGCTAAGGGCGTCCTCAGCGGCACCGGAGGGCCTGGCCCTGAGACCAGAGCTCGCACAGTCCACATCTGCAGTGGGTAGGCCCCCACAGAGAGACTCCGTGCCCTCCTCCCCACTTGGCTCCCGGCCTACCAGAGTGCGTGAAGGCAGCCTGCGCCCACCTGGCTGGTCCTCAGCAAGTGCAGTTGGGCTGGGGTCTATTGGTGAGAGGAGGGGCCCCGTGAGAGGGTGGGGATGAGGCCAGAGAGTGGCCAGTGCAGGCTTGTGGGGCAGAGGAGAAACAGCCCCTACCAGGCTGCAGGCTTTTCCTCTGAATTAATTCTAATGATTTTTTTCCTCTTGATTCTTCAGGGCTTTTTACAAATAATTGGACTGTCTGGAAATAGTGACAATTTGATTTCTCCGACCATCATGCTTTCATTTTTCCTCCTTTTCCTTCACTTGGTGACTAGCGATGGTGGGAGCAGGTACCGTCCCTTCCTTCCTAGTTATGAAAGGCGTTCTGATATTCCACGCCTAGGTGTGATGGCTGGTGTAGGTATCACTTATAAGGCTATGACATTTTCCTCTGTTCTAAGGTTGCTGGTTTTGTATTTTTATTCATTTATTAAAAAAAATTTTTTTAGTATTTATTTTTGAGAAAGAAAGAGAGCATGAGCAGGGGAGGGGCAGAGAGAGAAGGAGACGCAGAATCTGAAGCAGGCTCCAGGCTCTGAGCTGTCAGCACAGAGCCTGACTCGGGGCTCGAACTCACGAGCTGTGAGATCGTGACCTGAGCCGAAGCCATGCTCTCGGATACTTAACAGACTGAGCCACCCGGGTGCCTCAATGTTGAATTTTATTGATTGCCTTTTCTGCATCAATTGAAATGATCATATTGTTTTTCCCCTTTAATCTGTTAATGTAGTGAATTATATTAATGGGTTTTTCTAATATTTAACCATCTTTAATTCCTGGGACTAATCGAGTTCGGTCATGGTTTATCACATTCTTTGTTCTTCACTGCCAGATTCAGTATGTTATTTTGCCTCTACAAGTATTGTATTTATGCTCAGGAGCAAGAGTGGCCTGTAGTTTCTCTTTTCTCATATAAGCCTTGTCTGATTTCGTTTTTGTTTTTAAGATGACTCCAGAAAAGGAGTTTGGGAAATTTCCTTCTTTTGTTCTCCTCTCTGAAAGAGTTAATGTTGGGGCGCCTGGGTGGCGCAGTCGGTTAAGCGTCCGACTTCAGCCAGGTCACGATCTCACGGTCCGTGAGTTCGAGCCCCGCGTCAGGCTCTGGGCTGATGGCTCAGAGCCTGCAGCCTGTTTCCGATTCTGTGTCTCCCTCTCTCTCTGCCCCTCCCCCGTTCATGCTCTGTGTCTCTCTGTCCCAAAAATAAATAAACGTTGAAAAAAAAAATTAAAAAAAAAAAAATGAAAGAGTTAATGTAAGATTAGAACTATCTGTTCCTTCAGTGTGTGGTAGAATTTTGCAAAATCATTTGGCCTGGTTTTGTATCATTTTCATGGAGGGAGGTGATAGATTTTTAACTACCCATTCAAGTTTCTTTAATGATTATACATCTCAAATTTTCTGTTTGTACTTGAGTGAGTTTTGGTAAGGTGTTTTTTTAGAATAGTATTCATTCTGTGAAGGTTTTCTTTCTTTCTTTCTTTCTTTCTTTCTTTCTTTCTTTCTTCTTTCTTCCTTTTTTTATTTAAGAGAGAGACAGCACGAGCAGGGGAGAGGGGCAAAAGGAGAGAGAGGGAATCCCAAGATGGCTCCACGCTCAGCACAGAGCCTGACATGGGGCTCGTTCTCACAACCCTGGGATCATGACCTGAGCTGAAACCAAGAATTGAACGCTCAACTGACTGAGCCACCCAGTCTCTCCCTGTGAAGGTTTTCAAATGTGTTGTAATACAGTGTATAGTTTGGAGTTTTTTTGGAGTAGTCTCTACTTAAAACCACGTTTCTGCAGTGCGGGTAGTTCCAACCCTTGTTGCCTTAACGTACTTATCTGTGACGACTCTCATCTTCATGATCAGTAGTCAAATGGGAGCTTTGTCTATTTTATTAGTCATTTCTTAGAACTAACTTCTGGTTTTGTTAATTCTGTCTATTGTGTATGTCTTTCCTATTTCATTATTTCTGCTTTTGTCTTTGTTATTTCCTTCCCCCTACTGCCCGTAGGATTATTCTGTTGTTATTTTTGAGGCTTTAATTTAACGTCTTAAATGAAAGTCTCCTTATCCATAAAAGGAAGCAGTTGGACTGACTAACCTGTCTGCTTCCAGGTCGGATGTTCTGGGACCCTGTGCCTCCCTGTGATGGTGGCACAGGGGGTGGCACAACCCCCTTAAGCCTGGGGGTTGGTGGGGAGGCCACTTCCTAGCCCAGATGTCTTAGAAGGAAAAAGGATTGGGGGTGCTGGGGGAGGGAAGTTGGGAATGTGGGAATAAGAGCCAGCTCTCCTGGTGGCTTCCTGCCTTCCCGCAGCTAGTTCCCACAACTTTTCCAGAGTCTGCCTTGAGGTTCTTCAGGGTCATGGAAGCAGGAAGCACCGAGGTGCTCAGGGCTGGCTAATGGGGTTAGGGCGCCTGGTTCCCTCGGGAAAGGAGCCACCCAGACCTGCAGGAGGGATGGAGGGACAGAGGAAAGAGTTTCCAGCCCTCCTCCTCATCTCCCGACCCAGTTCTCTCACCCTCCAGCCTCTTCCAGAATGGAATTTTCCCAGTGGAACCAGTTCTGACTCCAGGCTGGGACATGGGGCCTATCGCTGGGCCTGGCTCCTTCCTGGGAAGGGGAGGGGAGCACATAAGAGCTCAGCCTGTGACTCCAGGCCGCTGGGCTCTGTCTGGGCCCCACGTGCTCCTGGAGGGAACACATTCCCCTGTCCCGTGAAGGGTCGCTCAAGGCCAGAAATGCCTGGTGGTGGCCTCTCCCAGCCATGCTTTGCCCAGGGATGGAGAGCTCTTCTGAGTTTCGTCCCCCCTGGCACTCCCCACCTGCATCTGTGACCCTGGCTGCTGTCTTGTACCTCAGTGGTTCGCTCTGTGGGTCAGAGGAGAGAGGGAGCTGGTGGCCGGTGAGTAGAGGAGTGAGGGGACCTACTGGGCAGGGTGTTGACAGGGTGCTGGAGCGGTGTGGAGCCCCAAGAAAAGCGGTCCTGAGCATCAGACGGGCAGAGCATCGCTGAGCTAAGGAATAGTGAGGCGTCCTCCTGAGCCATTTTCCACAGGCAATCTGACAACAGTGGGCACGAGCCCCTGCTGCTGGTGTTTGAGGAGACTTCCTCCCTGGGACCCAGAGTCTGGCTGGGCCTCTTGCTCTAAAACCCCCTCCATCCATGGCTTCCCTCAAGGTGGCTCCACAAGGACACCATGGGTGGCTGGTAACTGAATTTCATCCCAGGTGTCAACATTTGTTGACTGGTGGTGATTCCTGAAAAAGCAGTGGTCAATTAGCCACATCTGTCAGGGCTGGGGAAGGAAGGTAGGCTTGCCAAGGCGCACAGTGGTATTCTGCCTGTCCTACTGGACGAGAAATCAACCCTACTACAGTTTTGTGAAATTCACGCTGAGGTCGGAAAAGGTGCCAATCCCAGGGCCTTGTGGGTAATGGGCCATGGAGTCCATGCAGTTATATTTTATTTATTTATTTATTTATTTATTTAATGTTTATCTATTTATTTTTGAGAGAAAGAGAGAGAACACAAGCAGGGGAGGGGCAGAGAGAGAGGGAGACACAGAATCTGAAACAGGCTCCAGGCTCTGAGCTGTCAGTGCAGAGGCCCACGATGGACTCGAAACCAAGAACCATGAGATCATGACCTGAGCCCAAGTCGGACACTGACTGAACCTCCCAGGCACCCCCTATTATATTTTAAATTGCAAACCTGAGTCCCCTTGGTTTGGGGTGACAAGGAAGACAGGGAGGGGGAAGAGTGCTGCCTGTGGGCTCATGGCGCCCTGGGGTGGGCTCCTCCCCATCAGGAGTCAGAACCATACGGGAGCCCTGGGTCTGGACAGTACTGCCCGGCGGCAGGACAGCATTTCCTCACTGTGGGTGTTTCTCTTCTGGGGCCTGCACTGGTGGCCTGGGTCCTCCCGCTACGGCCCAGCCCTAAACGCCACCCCCACCCGGCCTGCCTCTGGAATAGCCTGACAGCCTGCTTTCAACCCACCTCCTTTCCCGCTGATTATCATCCCCATCTGTCTGGAGTTTTCCAGGAGAAGCCTAATTTTATTATTTCCTCAGTATAAGTAGTTCTTCAAATGCATTTAAGTAAGAGATAGTAACGATTTTCATGTAAGTAAATTCATATATTAGGAAATATCTCGGTTTCTGCCTCAAAACACTGTGGCCATTCAACATTGTGGAGATGGTCTTTGAACTGCTCACCTGCCCTCAGACCTGACCTTGACCTTGTTGAATATGCCTCCCCATAGAGGCCTTCCTTGACTGTTCACTCTGACACAGCCCTTCCCTGTCACCTCTAGCGTGCCAGCACTCACTATGTGAGAGTAATTGGTCTGTTTGTGTGTGACGGTACCACTCTGTGTGAGCTCCCGGAGGGCAGGAATTTTGTCCCATTCACTGTGTACCCCCCACCCCCAAGGCGGGGGCCTGGTGCATGCTGGGGCTTCGCAGCCTTGCTGACTTTCCCTGGATTCTAGCGCTGGCATCTCGTTCTGGCCCATTGCTCTCAGCTACAAGCCTATCCATCCCTGTCTCCCTTATTGGAAACATTCTAAGCCAATGGCTGATGAGTTTGAGTTTCCCCCCAAAGGGTCACTACCAGGGAGAGTCACTGGCCCTGGCTCTCCAGCCCTGTGGCAGATGGATCCAGGGGCCTCTGTTAGAGAGAATGGTCTTTCTCTCTTGCTGAGCCAGGAATGCGTTCCTTCCAGATGACCTCAGGGGCCGGCAGGCTTGGAGAATGGTGGCTAGCCTGTGTTCTCACACAGCAGCAGCCCTTTTGGCCTTTGGCCCTCTCCCAGGCCTGGGCTGAGCTGGGTCCCCTCAGGGGTGCTCTCGAGGGGCCTGTCCTCAGATTCTTGGGTCAGAGAGTTCCCAGGATGGGACAGGTCCTAGCTGGCCCCAGGCTGCTCCTGGAATTTCCCGTTTCCTGGAAGGAGGGTAGAGGTCATGTTCCTCTCCACTTTTGCAGGGGATAATGGGACCCAACCTGGGGAGCTGTCTGGATTTCAGGGTGTTCAGAGTTCTGGTCACCAGGAGAGCTGGTTGCCCTCTTTGCAGGTGTCCCTGGCCCCGCCATCTTGGCTGGTTGCTTTTTTCCCATGGTGCAGTGCCTCTGATGCTTCAGCTTTGCTGGAAGGCTCTCTCCTCTCTCCTCTGCCAGGAGAAATCACTCTCTGTGAAGCCTCTGTCCATGGAGCCTGATGTGAGCACTGCATGTAGCTGTGAATGCTGGCCCAAGCCCCTTGTGTCTCTCCTAGCCCTGATTTTCTTGTTTTCTCCTGCATTACAGCCACCTTGTCTTTGTCTTATCCTGCCGCCACCAAATCTCAGCATCCCTTCCAGCAACCCACAGATGTTTGCACCCCCACACTCTGTGGTTCCGTGTACCTTCCCTGGTAGTGTTCCCTCAGTCCCTTCACTTGAGCCTGGTGCCCTCCACACAGGGCTTGTCAAAGCAGACCTGTGATTAGACAGTCAGGCTTTGGGGGGTTGACCATGGTCAGTGGGACCCTGGGTCCCCAACATGCCCCTGTTCTCCATTGCAGAAAGTCATGCAGGGCAGATGCGGTCCTGGTCCCTTGTCTCTCACTCTACTGAGATGCACACTGCCAGTCATGGGGCCTCCTCCCCCCAAAACTGCTCCGGTCTCCACGGTTAGGTGCTCTCTTACCTGGCTGACAGGTAAGTTGGTGGGGTCAGCTCCCTGGCCCTGCGTCCCCAGCTCTGACCCATCATATGACCCCCCCCCCACACCCAAGTCTCCTTTAGTTAAGTTGGGGCTTCCTAACCATGTCCCATGGTGGCACAGAGGTACCTCCTCCTGGAGTGAGGGGTGACATCACTGTGGCCAGAAGAGAGCAGACTGGCAGCCCAGTGCTCAAAGACCTCAGGTCGGAGGGCCTCAGAACAGCCTCTGGCTTTGGCCTCTGGACAATCAGACACTCTGATTTAAAGTAGGACTTCCCTCTGAGAGAACAAAACAAATGCAACCAACACAAAATTTGCTCAAGTGACATATTTCAATATAATCTCTAAAACTCTATGAATTGAACAGATAAAATACCTCTGGGCTATTTTGTTACAAAATATTTGCCATTTGGATTAGTCGCTGGGTGCAGCCACCCTGCCTTTCCCTAGAGAGGTTTCTCTCCAGCGGGGTGAAGGGGCATATGCAGGGAGGTGGGGTGCAGCAAGAAGGTATATACAGCAGAACACAGGGACAGATGGACGGATGGTTACCAGGGAAGCCTATTGGACACAAAGACACATTCTGGCAGGCTGTGGGGGCACAGGTGCAGGGGTGGGGGGTGTCAAGGATCTCAGGGGTCAAGGACTCAGGGCTGATCAATACGTGTGCCCTTGGAGGCAGGCAGACTTCCAGCTCAAGCTGCCAGGGCGGGTCTTACTCCAGGTGTGGGGTGGGACTTGCCTGAAACCGTGTGGGAAAGGGAGTTGTATTTCCCATTCTTGATTCTGGAGTTGGGGCCAGATGGATAAAATTGAGCAAGGGGCCCAGATCCTCTAAAATAAGGCCTAGAGAGTTGATAAAGTGGGGCCACCCTGGGGTAATCGGACATGTACCCAGGACGCTGTGTCTGGGGGCCCAGTCAGCCCTCCATTGCCCCCACCATCTTGGGAGCCAGGGGGAGCCGAGTGCATCTGCAGCTGGGCTCACTGGGAGAGCTGGAGGCTCTGCCACGGCTGCTGCCATGGGAGGAGCAGGAGGCTTATCCCAGGTCTTTGGGGATGAGGCTCTGGGGACAGGGACAGCGGTGGGTCTCAACTTTAGCCTGTTGGCTGATCAGGGGAGGGTGGTTATAGGCAACGGGAACTCTTGCTTCCCCAACAGTGAGGGGGCCCCATTGCACCCCGCTTCAGGCCATCAGGAATTAAAAGGTCCTTATAGCTTGGGCTTGGTGCCACGTGCTGCTGACCCCAGGCTGGTCCGCCTCCTAGGCCAGGCCTCCCAGTGCTGCCACCGCAGTGACGGGGGAGGGAAGCCCCCACCTGGGGAAGGGGCCCTGAGATGCCTGAGCATCTGGGTCCTCAGAGAGAGGCTCCAGGCACATGTCAGCCCTGAGGCTGGTCCTGACCTGGAAGGTTAGGGCTGTGGCAGAGGTGGGGGGAGGGGCCAGAGTTGCCACGCCCATCAACAGGGAGGTGGGCGCTGTCAGCGAGAAGCACTATGTGAGTAGGTGACAAGGGATCCGATGGCTGAGACTGTGTCCCTTCTCAGCAGCTCCGGCACTCATGGTCCCCACCCTATGAGCACACTTAGCCGCCTCACAGCCCCTCTTCCTCCCTGCTGCCTACACTCCCTTCCAGCACGGCTTCTCATTTGAGCTTCATCCACTCCCTCCTGAGTCCCCGACTCCTGCGGCCTAGGCCTGCACTTTTTAAGGGTGATCCCTGCCTTGGCCAAGGGCACCAGAGGGGACTGAATCCTTGTGCTCCGTCAGCCAGTCTGTTCCAAAAGGCTGTGGGTTGGAGCCACTTGTTATAGGGAAGACCCAGGACAGGGGCCAGGGCAACAAGGACGGGGGACATTAGCTGGGCAGCCACCGAGGGAGGAGGCGGCAAATTGGTCACAAGTTATGGAAACCAGGCTGACAAAGACACAGCCAGAAATAAACTCACTGGGTGACATCATACTGACGTCTGGGTGACCACACACACACACACACACGCACGCACACGCACACGAAACTAGGTCATCTGGAACCTCCTAGAGTGGGGGAGGACTCTGTGCCTCCTAGCTGGCTCAGGGCACTCCCTTTAGGGCACAGGGTAGGCATCAGGAAGGAGCAGATTCACTTTAGACCTGCCCGATATTCACTGCCATCTCTTGGCATGCTTTGATAATGGGCTCCAAGTGGGACAGGATCTTAATGAAGGACAGCAACGAGCTCTTGGCACAGGACTGGAGAGTCCAGCCTGGTTTGGGACAGAACTTCCTTGAAAGGCCTGGGATTGGGGCAGGCTATGCTGCTGCCCCAGGTCTTTGGGGCTGGGCTGCCTGGGTTCCGTGGGGGTCTCATAAAAGCTGACCTGGGAGGTCAGCGAGCCCAGCTTGGCTCTCCTTTGCAATTGTGAAGGCGAAGGGGTCTTTTAGCCACTCCTACTGGAGGCAGGTCTGGCACCTTCTGGGGTGGGGGAGGGGGATCAGGGATTTAAAGGCTGAAGGGCTGGTTTGGGATGGCAGCAGGGGGCGTGCAAGCACCTCTGGACCACCTGCTCCTCTCACCCGTGGATGTGTGCAAACCTCTCCTGGAGGCCACAGAAATCATTCAAGAGGGAGTCTGGACGTGGGTCCAAATTCTACCTCTGCTGGCTGCATTTGTCCCTGGGCAAATCACTGCTCCTTCTCCCTGTTTGTACTTCCACATTGGAAGAACCCGTGTGTGTTTAAGTCCACGCCCTGGGCACTTTGCATTGGCCAGGTCATATCTGGGGCTAGAAAATGAAGAAACCCTTTTAAAAGTTGGATTTTATGGATGTAGGACCTCACGATTCCATGGCTCTGCCGACTTGATCTTTCCCTCTTAACCTTTCTCAAAACTTTCCTGAAGTCTGAGCAGCCCTGGGCAGGCAGGGCCCAGCTCCTGAGAAAGCAGGAAAAGGCCCTGGGAGGAGGCAGAGGGTGTGACCAAACTCCTGAGACTGCTGGGCTTCGGGGTGCAGCAGAGGAAGCCTCCTTACCTGGCCTGAGGCCTGGGGCCTAACACACTCAAGACTCAGAAGCCGGTTAGGCCCTCAGCTCTTGCTTTCTTCAGTCCACAGCCCAAGTGGCCAGAGTGGTGGCAGGAGGAAGAGGAGGTCTGGACGTGCCTGGCTGTGTGGGGCCCCAGGAGAGTGAGGTGGTGTCTCCAGATTGGGGGGAAGGGGTGCTCAATGGAGTGAGGGGAGCAGGGTTGGGCGAGGCAAACCCAGGTGCCAGGGATTGGGATTCTCTTTCCAAAATGATGGTGATCAGTGACCAGTAGCGCATCGTGCCAGGGCGTGGGGAGCAGCGAGCAAAGGGGCGGTGGGGGCTGCTGGGTGCAGCCGAGGGCCCCTCAGCGGCCAGCCCTCCTGGGACAGCAGCAGGGTGGGGGGGGGGCAGAGTCTACACCAGGCTCCTGGAGCCGCTGGAGTAGCGGCGCCGGTGCAGCAGAGAGCCAGGCGGGCAGTACTGGTGGGGGTGATTGTAGGGGGGTGGGGGCGGGGGCAGCGGAGGCTGGTGGATGACCTTGACCGGGGAGCCTGGGCCACCCAGGGGTGTGGAGCCACAGGAGTCGGAGGAGGACGAGGTGTAGCAGGAGAGAGCCTGGCTCAGCAGGGGCTCCATGCGGGCCAAGCAGGGCTTGTCCAGGACAATGACCTTGACAATTTGCTGGCATTGCACCAGGGTCCCGGGGGGTGTGGGTGGCAGCGGCGGCAGCGGCGGGGGCTGCTCCCTCAAGGGGCTAGGCTGCGGGTCTGGCAGTGGCACCGGCGCTCCCCTCTCGGCCCCCAGCCCGGGGTTGTGCTGAGACGTTTGAAGCCTGTTGTGAATTGACACCTAGTTTAGAAACAGCCAGAGAAGCATGAAATGTTACAAGACTAATTCCCAGCTGCTAGGACTGGCTACCCTGAGCCTCCCTCCCCACCATTCCTGTCTCCTATGCCCCTCGGAGGCTCCCAGCCCTCACCTGGACCCGCCATCTCTCCACCCACCTGGAGGAAACCTGACTGCTGAACCCAAGTGCCGACCCTGGGTGGGGAAGGGAGAGCCCGTCTCCTCACCTGTGAGATGGGCACCTGGGCCAGCCGCCCCTAGGGTTCTGCAGTGCTCTGCAGTCACATTTCACAGGCAAACCTCTCTCTGCCTCCCTCTCTACCACCTCTGAGCTTGGAAAACAGGGGAAATGGTCTTTGGCCCCTCCTTGCCTCCCAGAGCTGTGTTGAGGGACAGTCAGTCATCTTTGAGCCTTTCAAGCCCCCTCCTCCGGCCCGCTTTGTTAAAGGAGAAGCTTCATTGTTCTGTCGAATTACAAAGGTGCCCAAACCCAAAATGCCAGGGCCCCCTGAATACGTGATCTGGACCTACCGGATCCTCCTGGATCCCCAAGGCCAAAACCATGCATGTGAAAGCAGCCCAGACAGCCAAGGCCAGAGTGTGGTCCCTAGCTGCCTTTCTGGCCCAGCCTGCGTCCCGGTTAAATGTGTCCCACTGCAGGAGAGGGTACCCAGAAAGGACTCTAATCTTCACCCCCTCTCTCAGCCCCTGGAAGTCACTGTGAACCAGCCTGGCCTCCTCTTGCTGGCAGGGGGAGGTTGAGGAAATGGGAGGAAGGGAGCTAGCACCTTCTGAGAGGGGAGGGGTTAATTCCTCACCCTCCAGCTCCCCAGCCTGTAGGTGCAACGTGCCTCAGTCCCCTTCTAACACCTGGACTTCTGGAGTGGCTGAGACCTTCACCCTGAGGACGCATCCTACTGCCCTTGGGCACTGTCACCCAGGATGGGCTGCCCAGAAGAGCACAGAGGGGGAAATTGATGCTGTAGGGGAGGGTTCTTGATCGCCAGGCCTAGACCAAGATGGCTCAGCTCAAAACTATCTCAGAGACCTAAACCAGCAGATCCTATTGTCAGCAGAAGGTGCAGTCTCTGGGCCTGTGCCCTCCCCTTGGGCTGCTCCACAGTTCCCCAAGCGCCGGCTCCGTCCGCCCCTTCAATATCCACATTGCAGGCTTTGCTCTTCCCTCTCAACCTCCAACTTTGGCAGCGTTTTCTAGGCCCGAGATTCCCCCCAATGAAATGAAGGAGCCCCTGAGTCCCTCAGTGCCCTGCCAGGACACAGGGCAGGCACAGGGCATTGCTGGGGCCCACCTTCCTCCTGGGGAGCCCTCTGTGGACCTCATTCTGGCAGAAGGCCTCTGCCCCCCGCTGCCGGAGGGCACTGGCTCCTTGCCCCGCCTGCATGGATTCTGAGTTATTCCCCACGAGAAAAGTGGCCTGAACGGTGGGTGCAGGCTTTCTGCCCTCCTGCTCCCCCAGACTGTACAGCAGAAGTCTGACCGCACTAATCCAGACCCCCTGAGCCTGCCTTCTTTTCCCAGGGGCCGTGACCCTCCCGCCCACAGAGCACCGCAGCTTTTGGCTCCTCCTCGCCTCTTCTTCACTTCTCGCTTCCTGATCCCCTCCACTGTCTGCACCTCCCTCATCTCCACCTCCACCCCGTATCTCTAATGGTAAGTGAGCAGCAGGAAGTGACAGCAACACATTCATTTTGACCCCCTTCTCACCTTCCTGCTGATGAAGGGGAGAGAAAAGAGAGAGAAAGAGAGAGAAAGAAAGAGAGGAGATGGAACATGAGTAGCAGGTCAGAACAGCTCAGAGAAGATGGAGAAGCGCCTGCCAGAGGGGCTCGGCCAGGCAATGACGAGAGAGGGCAGAGGACAAGAGAGCTTGGGGTCCAGCTGAGAGGCCGGGAGCAGCGAGGCTGCCCTCCGTGCAGGGG
This sequence comes from Lynx canadensis, assembly GCF_007474595.2. Taxonomy (NCBI): domain Eukaryota; kingdom Metazoa; phylum Chordata; class Mammalia; order Carnivora; family Felidae; genus Lynx; species Lynx canadensis. The sequence continues at coordinate 37,436,716 of NC_044309.1, forward strand.
AGCAGAGGCTGGCAGGGCCCTGGGGCTGGCTGGGGGTGGCAGCCTTGCAGATAGCCACATGGCCCTCTGGCAGGGTGGGAGGGGAGAACGGGCCATCAGGTCGCTTGTCCTCCCTGGGCAGGTCAGGCTAAGGCACGGGCAGAGCTGGTAGAACAAACCGGAAGGCTGGTAACTTTGTGTGTTTATCTGCAAGGCTAGAGAATGGGCAGCTGCAGGAAGATGGGGAGAAGAGGGGGCAGGGGATGGAATACCCACCCTGGGGGCTTGTCAGCTGCCGGGGCAGGAAGCTCCTCCGTGTAAAGGTGCCTCCTCCAGACACAGGTGTGTGGGGGGTGGGGGCCATGGGGAAAGAGGGAAGACACGGGGCTCCCCTGGGGTATCCTGGTGGGCAGGCTCCTCCCTCAGACCTCTAAGTGGGGGCTCCTCCAGCTTGGGGTGGGGCTGGGAAAGGAGGTGTCTGTGTGAGAAGCTAGTAGTCCCTGGAAGCCTGGCAGAGGAGTGGGAGGGGAAGGCTCACTGGGGAGCAGTGGAGGAGGACTGGGCCCCAGCAAAGCTTGTAGGGGCCACTGAATGCCCCCCAGGTGACACTTGGGGGCCTGGCAAGGACCAGCTTCTGTGGCTACGTGGCTTGGGGATGGGCAACCCCCCCTCCCACACGGACAGTCTTCAAATTTACGTGCTCCCCACCCCCAGTGAAATCCCTAGGATGACTCAACCCTGTTCTGCCTCATCAGCTCCTGCACACACCCCTACGCCATGGCCAGCTTTCCGAATGGACCAGCCGGTCCAGGGAGGAGCTCCACCCTCTCAGCTGCCCCCTCCAGTTCTCCACCTGCCCCAAGAGGCGGCTGAGGGCAGGATCCAGGGTGGAAGCGGTCACTGGGGCTGGACTTGAGGGGTGAGTCTCTGGAGGGGCCCAGGCTCCCTCCTATGGAGGATAGGGGAACTGAGGAAAAGGGAACAGTGGCTTCCCTGATAGAGCGGGTACTAGGGGGATCAGTGAGCGATCTCTGCTGGGGGAGTGGGTTGGGGGATGGGTGGGGTCGCTACGGAGGCGGCATGGGCATCTCTGCAGGTGTTGGTCTGGGAGCTCGGCCTCGGAGGGCACTCAGCTGGGGAATGGGCAGAAAGTGCTGTGGCATTATTAGGTGCTGGAACAGTGGCATTACCCATGCTAGCAGTAACTTTTAATTGTATCTCTTGAAATTGGTAAAATGGTGAGTCGGGCTGGGGAGGCATTGATTAATACCTGAGAAGAGAAACAACAGAGACAGTGAGAAGAAGGACAAGCGGGGGTGCACGGAACCACTCACCTGGGCAACCAGGCCTCCACTTACCTCCACGGTGCTCTCCACCGGCTTCTCCCCCAGGGCAGCTTCCCTTTTGGCTTTGAATGCAAAGAGCACAGGGCTCACTCTCCAACCAGCCCGACACAAATCCCTGCCTCTCCCTCCCAGCCCCCACCCCACTCCTCCACCCCCAATACCAAGCATCCTTGCAGTTACACGTTGTGGCCAGAAGACTCTGGGTACCATGCCACTCCTGACGGAGGTGCAGCCCCAGGGCGGGGGCTAGAAGTCGGAGCCCAGTTCTGCCACTTAGTAGCTGTGCGACCTTGGGAGTCCAGCCTAGAAGATCTCTGAGGTTTTTTAAGCGAGCATTACTGAGTCTCAGCAAGCATTGCTCAGTCTTGACAGCCTGAGCCACTGTCAAAGGTTCCCCGGTATGGACTGTGGAAGTTGGTTTTGCGGTGGCATTGGTTCTTGGCTCTCAGAGACATCAGGAGGCTCTGCTGTGTGTTTGTGGGCACTGCACTAACCTGCCTCTTTCAGCCACAGGCACCTTGAGGGAAGGGCCATGTTCCTTTTGTGTTTCTACCCCTGCTACTTGGCTGAGTGGTGGGGATTCAATGAGTGGGGACCTGTAGAGCACTCACCACAGGGCCTGGCATGCTTAGCTTAAGCTTAGCTGATGACGGCTGTGTAACTGCTGCTGGGGCATTCTGACTGGGCCAGCACAGCACCGGGGACCCTGCAGATCTCCAGGGACATCGTGGTAGCTTTTTCTGGCTCAGTCGCTCCTGGCTCCCACCCCTGCCCCAGCAGGCCACCCAGAGCCCCTCTGCTGGAGCCCCTGTGACTTCTCAACACAGTGTGCATGTGTGTGTGTGTGTGTGTGTGTGTGTGCTCACGCATGAGCAAGTTCCCTTGCTGTGCTCATCGCCCTGCTTTCTGTAGCACAGAGGGAGCTCTGCCATTATTTGGAACCTAGGAGAACCCCACTGGGGAGGTGACTGATGGACCAGGCCATGGAGACATGCATCCTGGTCTGATTGGGGGGTGCCGCTTCCAGAAGAGGCATGCTGGGATGCAGAGTGGGGTGGGGTGTCAAGTGCTTAATCACAACTGAGGTTTGGCTCTGGAGTTTCAACAGCTGTGCAAACAAGCAGTGACTCGTATACTGTGACCTTACAGACATGAAGGGGCCGGCTGAAAAATCAGGCAGGGTGGAGAATTATGACTGCATGATGGCAGGTCAAACCCATACACAGAAGATGATATCAGAGTGAGAATCTCCATGCAGCTGAAACAGCCCCAGGTCTTGTCTGGAAAATGAATCTCATCTCTTAGCTGAGTGACCGGTGCTGTGATGCTGTCTGTCCTGGCATCACAGTGTCATGGCTGTAACTGAGGGTTGGGGACCAGCCTGAAACCCACCGGAGTGTCTCAGCTCAAGCTAATGTCTTGCTGGAACCCTGGTCTTCTAGTGCTTAGCAGGGGACACACAGCAGGCACCCAATAAATGTTGGGTAAATGAAAGAACAAATGGCTGAATTAATTAATTAGTGAACAGTTCTGATGGTTTGCTGGGGGTTTGTTGGGATGGGAGTTAATTCTCACACCATCTCTCCCTCTAATTTTTATTTGGGACTGCAGAGTGGGGGTGGAGGTAACTCTTCCCATGCCCCCTGTGGGTGGGGGTAAAGGTGAGGGGCAAGAGGTAGAAAGTAGGAAGATGTCCATGGAAGAAATAAAGCAGGTCTAGAAAACGTGGCCAAAAGTGGTCAAAAAAAAAAAAAAAATCTGAGGCTGGCTTGATGCGTCTGGAGTGCATAAGTCAATTTGAAGAAACCATTTGGGAAGTTAGGTTTGGAGGTTTATCTGGGTTTGGGGGCGGGCTGACTCTGGCCTGGGATAGGAAAGCACTCGTGGCTCCTTAGGGAAAGGACTGGACGGGCAGATCAAGATTTCCAGACCCTCCTGGCCACCCTCCTTACTGGGCTCATGCTGCTTCTCTTTACTACACCTGTCACCCCCTCCAGTGAACCTGAGTCCCCAGACAGCCTGGGTGTGGGGTGGGAGGGGGTGGGTAGGAGGCTCCCCGACTGGGGTTAGGGCTGTCTTGGCCTGACTCCTCCAGGGAGAATGGTTGTTTTTCACAGGGACCCAGGGCCTCAGGACAGCATGTAAATCGACACATTCCTCTCACGCCTTCCTTCTCACTCGCACCACTAAGGCCCATGAGATTAAGCCTGGAGCTCCTAGCAGAAAGAAATGGCCATGGGAACGAGTACTTTCCTCACCCCAATTCCCCAGGAACCCCAGGCTGGGGGCAGAGGGTGGCCCCCATGCAGGCCCAGGGCCATCGTAGGCCTGGGGCCCGGGACAACGGAGCAGAACCAGGGCTCACCTGTAGGCGATCCGTGCTTGGACTGTGGGTCCACCTGTGCCCCGCTGGACTTGAAGGACAGCGTCTTTGCTCCCTGCTGCTTCTCCAGCTCCCCTATAGGACAGAGAGGCCCGTGAACAGAGAGGAACCCAGCCTCAAGCACAGTGAGGTGGAAGAGGAATGAGGAGAGAACAAGAAGAGGGGGGCTCCCTGACACGCTACGAAGTGTGGCCTGAGTCTGGCACCCCACTTCACAGCTAGAGCCTCGGTTTCTCCATCTCTGTGTGGGGGGAAGCTATTAGCTGCTTGAATGTCAGAGGCAAAAGAGAGGGCGGTGGGCTGCTTGGGTCTGAATCCTGGTTCTGGGGCTTCCTAGCTGTGTGGCTTTGGACAATTTACTTAACCTCTCCATGACTTACCGGAGGGGACATCGGTGCCCACTTCAAAGTGCTGTTAAGAGGATTACGTGAGGAAATACATCAAAGCCCTTGAGAACGAGGCCTGGCTGGAGGCAGGTGCTCAATAAATATTAGCTTTTATTATAGCAGAAACAAATTTCTTGGACCAGCGGACCTCGGTGATGGCTGGTGACAGCCAGCCTGCCCACCTTGTGCCCAGCGGGACAGACCTTCCTCAGGGTTTCCAGAGCTCTCCCAGGGAGGAGATTCCCCACCGAGGGTGTCGGTGCGGCGCAGTCCGTGTGGCCAGGGCATCTGTCTTGTCCACAACCTTGACTCCTCTCCCTAGACTGTCAACTTGTTCCTTCTCGTTCTCTCGGCGGTGCTAGAGAAGCGCCAGTTACCATCCTCAGAGGTTTGACGATTATTAAATCACTCCTTCAGTGTCTCTTTTCCAGGAGACATAACTCAAGTTCCTTTGATTAAGACCGCTCTCCTGGGTCCCATTTTCTGTCTCTCTAGTTGTCAGGAAGCCAGGAACACTGGACTGCATACTCCAAACCAGAACAGTTTGTCCTGACTGCTTGAAGTACACCACCAGTCAATACTTGATACTTATCTTGAATGGGGGGTCGTCCCTCCCTGGAAAAGGGCTGTCTTGGCTTTGGAGAAATTAGCATCGTAATTATAAGCACAGAGTCTGAGGACCTTGGTGCGAATCTTGCTTTGTCACCGACTGTGTGAACTTGGACAGCTTCCTTAAGCTCTGTTAGACTCTCCTTACTCGTAAAATGAGGACAATCCTACCTGCCTCACGGAAAATTGTGGCAGGGATTAAACAATATGATAGGTCTGGCATTCAGCCCAGTGCCGGGCATGTAACGCATGGTAGCTGTTACTGTTTTCACTTTCTTTTCTACTTCCTTCCCTCCCTGCCTCCCTCACCAGTACTTCATCTTTTCTCAGCTGTTACTTCCAGCCAGACGTGAGGCTCTCTCTCTGCTCCCCTGTCCTCTAGACAGCAGGAGATGATATTCACTCTTGATATACTGCTTCTGGCAATGTCTACTCCTTTGTACTTTGGAAGGGACAGGGATGCCGCTCCCGGGCTGATGGGGGAAAAGGGATCTCTTCCAGCAAGCATGGGGCCCATTGGTGTGCTGTGCCTCCCCAGGGCTGTGCAGAGCCATCTGTAACATTTTGACAGTGACAGAAGTGACATTTGAGGGTGTGTCCTTGAGCATGTTCAAGATCAACAGCCAAGGTGGCGTCTCTGAGCATCCAGTCCAGCCGTTGAAGAGTCTGTCTGTCATCCTGCTGAGCTCGCGGTTGCCCCCAGAGCGCAGACAAGGGAATGTACACCCCTACCACCCAAGCAGTTACCGAGTTGTACGGTCTGGTCTGGTGGGTTTTTGTTTCAACCAGATTTAACGGTTTCCTGACGATATTATACACGGAACGTCTTCTGTCGTTCTCAGAGGAGAAAGTACATGAGCCTCAGAATCAGACTCAAACGCAAGCGCCACCTTCTCCACTTCTAATACGCACACCCTTAAACACATCCCTCAGTGGCCCTGGGTCTCGTCTGTGAACTGCAGACAAGCACCTACCTTGCGACCTCACTGTGAATGCTGTAGGCAAACTGCCTGGCACGTAGTAGGTGTTCCAAAAACGCTGATTAAAAAGCACTGCCCTGTCATGTTGGTCCCTTGCTCCCAAAACTCCCACTGCCTTTCCTATTGCTTAATGGGTTTATATTAATTTAGAACCACTTCCCAACAGAGTGACCGTATAAGGCAGACCTGAAGTCTGTCTGTACTTTCCGGTTTAGTTTCTGAATCCATTCTTACTAAACTTCCCGATAAAGGCGATCTATGCTTAAGCAGCAAAAGCTTGCAAGTGGGCACAGCTTGCAGGCCACTGCTGCTCTTTTCCTAAACCACAAAGTAACTGGCAAACCACCCGGACCTACAAAGACCCCACATAGTTTCTACAATGCCTGAATTGGAACAATCAAGAATCAAGGCATTCCTTAGGGGAAAAAAAAGACAACTCCTAGGTGAGGGATAGTCAGAAAACCAGGCTGGACTCTTCAAAAAGACCATCGCATGAAAAAACAAAGTCGGGGGGACTATGATTCTAGATTAAAAGAGATTAAGGAAAATGACACAACCAGATGTAATGCGTGAATGTGACTGGATCCAGGGGGAGGGGCTGTACAAGGCAGTTCAGTGGGAAGAGAAGCACCTGGGTCCCCAGGCCTTTTGGGTTTGCCTCCTTGCCTTGGTCAGCTGGCTTGGATGTGTTGCTCAAACACCACAGAGTCCCCTGTTCCAGGGGACACCCCCACAGCCCCACCGGAGCATGTGCACCTCGCTTTAACTGTGATGGTGCAGTGGGGCCGGGGTGGCCTCGGGATGGCAGGAGCGTCTTTGGCTCACCCCACACTCGCTCCACAGTGGGGCGAGGAGTCAGACTTGTGCCGCAAGCAGCCTGTGTTCCCCACTGACCCTGAGCCCGCCCGCCCGCCCACCCGGCCACCGCATCCTTACACTCTATCCGGATCTGCTCCAGCTCTGTCACCTCAGCGATGGATTCCTTCAGGTCCTCCACAAACTTCTGCATCTCGTCCGAGCCCAGGGCACAGAAATGCAGCACCTGCTTCTTCTCAGAGCCCGAAAGCGGGGTCACCAGGGTGATGCCATGAGAGTAATCTGGAAAGCAGACCCCAGGCCCCCATGGCCGTGAGCAGCAGTGAGCGAGGCGGGAGCCGGCTCAGTGTGGAGAGTTGGACGGGGCTTTTGGGGTGCTTGCCCCCTTCCCCCTCCCTGCAGCCTCCAACTTCTCCCCAATACCCTTGGCCACATCTCCGGGGCCGAGGGAGACTCACATTCATTCTCAAAGAGGTGGAACCCCATGCCCAGCAGGCCCACTGACTTGCAGAACGTGTATGTGGAGGAGCTCTTCTTCTTCGGGCAAAGTTTGAGAATCTGTTCAAGAGAGGGAGACAGACATGCACTGAGCGTGTACACACATGTGTGCACACGCAGGCCCACGAGCACACAGGGACACAGGTGAGCACACACACAAAAAGAAACATGAACACACGTGCACGCTTATATACTTAGGGTACATTCACACGTTGACATCCACGCATATGTACACACACACACACACACACACACACATATAACAGGTATATAAATACACATACCCTATCACAATATGGGGTTTCTTGTATTGCATAAAACCCCTCAGTGGCTGTTCCCACTGCACTTAGAAGTGCACATTGCCCGCCTCTCCCCATCTGGTCCCTGCCTCACTCTGGCTTCATGTTCAAGCCCTGCTGTCATCCTTTCCGTGGCCTGAATAGGGCCAGCTTGGTCCTGCTGCAGGCCCTTTGCACATGCTATCCCCATTCCGCACCTCTCCCTGCGGCTCTCTGCATGGCTGGATTGCTCTCATTACTTAGATCTGAACTCAGATGCCGCCTGCTTAGAGATCTCCTTGAGCAACCCATGGAACAAACAAAAACAAACCAAACCACATTGGCCCTAACCCCAGCCCCTCCTTCCTCCCTATCCGGTCATTGGGTTTCATCGTCTTCACACCACCTTTTTCCCAATTTGATACTATCTGGTTTATTTGTTTCCTTCATTATTTCCTATCTCCCTCCCCAACTAAAATGGAAACTTAGCCAGTTGCTCAGTACTTAAACACTTCTTCAGCACCTTCTCCCAGCTGGGCCCTGGAGGCCCAGGAGCGCAGAAGCCAGAGAGAGCTGTGCCCCCAGAGTGCCTAACAGAGCTGCGGAGCAAGACCGGTCAGGGGGTAAACCAATGGATTGATCCATAAAGCATAATAAGCAGAAGAAAACCAAAGTGAAGGAATAAATAAGGTAATTCCAGAAACTGACAAGTGTTTTGAAGAGAATGAAATAGGGAAGGAATAGAAGGTGACTGGGCAGGCTACCTTTCGAGGTGCACAGGGAGGGCCTCTGGGAGGAGGTGATGTTTGAATTGAGACCTGAATGAAGACAGGGAGGTGGCTGGGCAAAGTCTGGCAGGGTGGTGGCAAGAACAAAGGTCTGAGATGGAAGGAGCCTGGGCCTTGGGACTCAGCTCTCGAGACCAAGGTGCCAGCGCAGGCAAGCGGTGGAGTGGAGGGTGGGGAGGGGAGGTCAGAGATCCAGGAGGCCTCCAAGTGGGGGGTGCGGGCTTCCTTTGCCTGGCATGGGAAACATGGCAGATATGAGGCCCCATTTGTACTCTGGAAGGATCACTCTGCTGCTCTGTGCAAGGTGGAGCTCAGGGGGGGATGGTTAGATGTGGGATAATTTTAGAGATAGTGCCACCATGACTCATGGATAGAGAGGATGTGGGAGACAAGGGAAAGACAGAGACCCGATCGTGTTCACCGCTGTTTCCCAGCACTTACAAAAATGCCCGGTACATAGTTGACCCTCATTAAATATTGTGGAATGGATACCTATTCCAAAGAACAAAGAATGAGTACGCCATAGACATGCACGCACACACGTGCACATACACACACATGCACGCATCCCCTGGGCCCCAGGCAGCGCAGGCCCCGCTCAGGCCCACCATCCCCCACTGGCTGTGGGACGAGAAGCACATCCCTGTCCTGTCCCGCCCCAGGTTTCTTATACTGTGGGAGAGGCTCATGATCTGTGATCTGGTTCATTCCCACCATGACTGTGGAACCATAAACAAATCACTTGACCTCTCTGAGCCTCAGCTTCATAACTTACAAAGCAGCCCTATGTGACTAAGCAACCTCACCCCCCATGATGGGACAGTGTCGTGCAAGAGGAATCAGCCCCTAACTGTGGCATTCTGAGTGAAGTCTCTGAGGCCCTCCCCGCCCCTCTCTGGGGTCAGGGCTAAGGCTGAGCTGGGCAGCAGGTGGCCCGGGCCTGGCCCGTGTACTCACCACCAGCAGGTCGTTGAAGAGGAACACCTCCCTCTGATGCGCGGCCTGCTTCTGCAGCTTGTTGACATCTGTCACCTCAAAGAGCCGGCTGCAGCAGACCAGGCGGCGGTGGGGCACCGACAGCACCTTTGGTGGAAGCAGGAACTTAGGGGAGGAGCCCTGGAGCTCACAGTCCTCCCCACCCCATAGCACCCACTTTCCGGGAAAGCAGATGGAGGCCAAGGTTTCTACTGCAAGGCCTGAACTTGACCCTAAACGTCCTCTCTCCTCACCGGGGCTCTTCCCTTGTCATGCTTCTTGGGGAGCAAGGCTTGGGGAGAAGGGTTCATCACGCTGGAGTAAGTGAGATGAAGGCACGGGGAATGGAAATTGAAAAGAGCTTCCAGATTGGTCAAATTTGGTTGCTGTCAACCCCCACGACCCAGGCTGCAGCCTGCAAGGTGGCCCCTTTGTCCCTTTCTCTACTGCACACCCAAATGCAAGTGTGCAAGAGGGAGGGGACTGCAGGGATACCTCAAATCTGCCGCGTGTAAAACAATCTACTGCAGGCCTCGGCAAGAAAGGCTCTGGGCAGAAAAGGGCCATCCCTGCAGAGAGGAGCTCAGTGTAGAGCTCAGACGACATCCTCAGACTGCTTCTTAGGTCAGCAATTTAGGGAGGAGAAACTGGAGACAAATACCAGAACCCACTCTACATGCTTTCAGTTTATGGCATGAAGAGTCTCTGCTGACATATGAGTAGTAAACTACAGAGAATCATTGCCAACATGGACCATATTGCCTGCGACACAGGTCACAACTAAGGGGCACACCAGTGGCTTACCACAGTCTAGAGCCTACTTCAGCCTCTTTCCTGTCTTCTATTCTGTAGGACCATCCAGGAAAGCCCAGTATCCATCCCATCCTAAGTCTCCCCATCTGGCCATCCAGATGCTTCAACCCTAGACCACTGGGCAGCCTTTCCCAACATCTCACCTCAGCCTCTCTGCTGCCATAGCTGGTAGCACTGAGGAAGTGAGGTAAGGGAAAACGGAGGGTGCAGTGTATGGTACAGAGTAAGGACTCAATTACTATGAAGTGAGCAAATAATGGAAAAGTGTTCCTGAAAGGGAAGGAGGAGATTGGGAGGAGATGTCAGCTGGTCTTGAGACAAAGGCAGGTGCGAGATAGGGGGCGCCTGGCAGCCATGGGAGAGGAAGTGGCTCCCACGGGGTGAGTGCTGTTCTGTAGTGGGCACTTACCGTCTTCATGCCCACAATGGACTTCTCCACCTTGGTGACATACGTGACGTGGTCCTCATTGGACTTGAGCTCCTTCTGTTGTATCCTTTCATAGATGCCCACCACCAGCTCCCTGGGGATGTCGGCGCCGTCATCCACACCTATCAACATGGCAAGGGAAGGGGAGGCGAAGGAGGCGGAGGACGGATGTGTCAGAGGCCTGCAGCCAGAGAGGGGAAGCCCCCACCAGGCTGATGTTCCACAGGGGTGGCCTTGATTTTGCCCTGTCCCTGTTGCAAAACCTTCAGTGACTGGCTTCCCAGCCCCACTGAATTAAAGACAGACTCCTTAGCCAGGCACCAGAACTACTACAATATGGTCCCAACACACATTTGCAGTCTCATCTCCTGCTGTTCCATAACCAGAACATCCACTCTCACCTCCCTGGTCTCTTTCCTCATCCTCAAATACAGCCTCCATGTTCCCACTCAGGGCCTCACTTCTGTAGTTCTTCTTGTGCTCTGTGTATTTGTCTACCCCCACCCCACTCCCTGTCCCCCATGAGAACAACTTGAAGGCTAATATTGTCTTTTTTTTTAAGTTTTTTTAAAAAATCTATTTTGAGAAAGAGAGAATCTCAAGCAGGCTCTACACTGACAGCGCAGACCCCAACATGGGGCTTGAACTCATGAACGGTGAGACCATGACCTGAGCCAAAACCAAGAGTCGCATGCTTAACTGACTGAACCACCCAGGTGCCCAGCTGATGTTCTGTCTTATTCTCTCTTGGATCTCCTCCCTCTCACACCTAATCCCCACCCCTGATTAGTTGTTAACTAAGAATGTGTGACAAGATTCTTCCCTCACTGGGAGCGTGGGGAGGTGGTGGTGGTTACATGTTAGGTGAAGAGGAGCCGGACAGCCCCCTGTAGCAATGCAGGTAAGGACACTCTACTCCCATCTCTTACTTCATAGTAATAAAACTCCAGGAACAAAAAATACTGACTTGGAAACAAATTCTTTGGGAAGTAGAAAGAGAAGCCATAAAAAATTTCTTCATTCTACCTTTCCTAAATCTTTTTTTAATGACTATATGCTTCTCCTATAAGACAGAAACATTCAAAGTAAAGCAACTTTGGCAAGTGTCCTCAAAGGAGATTTCCTACCTAGTGAGAGGACATTATACCTTCTATGAGCAACTCTTTGTATCAATCCCATTTCTTCCACATCTGATCTTGGTTCTTCAAGTCAGGCAAATTAGCCCATGCAGCACCCCTGGGGGCCTAAAAGACATCAGGCTGGGGGCAAGAAAGAGCAGGGACCAGGACTGAACACACAGAGGCTCCCAGCCGAAATGGCAGGTTGCACACCTTTGCTCCTTCTGAATATTCTGGTCAAAGGGAATTTTTTAAAGAGGCATATACACACAAAGAGAAAGAGAATGGGGGAAGAAACAAGGGCACCATATGACCTGGAAAGTGGATGCATGAGCAATCCTGAGAAAGTGGAAATTGAAGCCGGCCGAGAAGTTACAAGCTATTCAGCACACCACAGAACCACCAAAGGGCTCTGGAATGGGTGGCAACAGGAATCCCACTTTTAGTGGAGGTGAGGTCAGGCTGGAAACAGGAAAACAGGTTGATAATCAGTCTAAAAAGGATTTAGATCTCCCTGTCCCTTCCTCTGCTTCAGCAGCAGACTGAAGGTCAGTCCTCTAGAAGAGGTGAACCAGGAACTCTGGGGTGGGGGCACCCAAGCCCAGTCCAAGGTGGGAGTCTGTGCTGAAAACTGGAGCATGGAGTTGATGTCTATGTATTAAGAGACCCTCTCAATCCTTCTTACCCAAAAGATCTTAGAATATTGGCAGCCAGACTCATACCCTCTGGTCAACAGATCGGACATTTCTCTTCTGGGGAATCAACCAGCACAAGAGAAAAATCTGAAGATACTGCAGTAAGGGTGTCCCAATGAAACAGCTCAATTTAATCACCCTATGAAAAAGCCCACCACTCAGAACCCCCCACCCATACTCACAGAGTTTTTAATCAGCCTTTTAGCTCACTCTTAAATATTTGAGAACCATCAAGTTTCATCAAGTATATATGGAAAGTCTATAACACAAGAGAGAAAGAAGTACGGGAAAAACAGAAAAAGGAAGCCAGAAGAAATAGAGGCAAGTAGGGAGTAACCAAAACAAACAGATACCATCAGAGATACATGAGAAGATAGCTGCATCTACAAAACAAGACTAAAATGCTATAAAAGGGGAATATTTACAGAAGAAAAGAGTTATTAAAAATGAAAAATATGACAGCAGAAATGAAAAAAATTGTAGGAAACTCGCAAGATAAAGCCAAGGGACATCTTCAAGAAAGTCCAACCAGAAGACGAATATGGAAAATAGAAAACTGTAAAAATTAGAACATCAAACCAGGAGATCTAACATCTGAATAACATGAGTGCCAGAAAGACAGTACAGAGAAGATGATATCTGCACCCTCATGTTCACTGTAGCATTACTTACAACAGCCAAGACATGGAAGAAACCTATGTGTGTATTGAGAGATGATGGATAAAGAAGGTGTGTGTGTGTGTGTGTGTGTGTGTGTGTATAATGGAATATTAGTCATAAAAGAGAATGAAATCTTGCCATTTACAACAACATGGATGGAGCTAGAGGGTACTATGCTAAGTGAAACAACTCAGAAAGAAAAACACAGTATGACTTCACTTATATGTGGAATCTAAATGCAAAACAAATGGACAAAACAAAATAGAAACAGACTCATAAATACAGAGAACAAACTGTTGGTTGCCGGAGGGGAGGCAGGTTGGGTGTGGGCAAAATAAATGAAGGGGATTAAGAGGTACAAGCTTCCAACTATAAAATAAATTGAGTCATGGGGATATAATGTACAGCACAGGAAATACAGTCAATAATACCGTAATAAGTTTGTATGGTGACAGATGGTAACCAGACTTATCATGGGGACCATTTCCCAATGTATAAAAATATCAAATCACTATGACGTACACCTGAAACTAATAGGACATCAATTATACTTCAATTTTAAAAAGAACCATAATGAGGCGAAACATCAGGAAAATTTAGAAGACAAAGGAGAAAGAGAAGAGCCTGTACATTTTCAGAGAGAGAGAGAGAGAGAGAGAGAGAAATAATATGCAAAAGGTGAGGAATTGGAATGGCAGAGTAGCACTGTCCATTAAAAGACAATGGAGCAATGCCCTCAAAATTTTGAGTTCAGTGTTTCCAATCTGGAATTCTATGTCCAGCCAAACTCCCAATCAAGAGTGAAGGTAGAAAACAAATATCCAGACACACAAGTTCTCAAAAATTTGTGGCCAATGTACCTTTCGTATGGAAGAAAACTAAAAATGAGCCAGCTATGAAATCTAGGATACAGGAACCGAACACAGGAACAAGACAAAGGAGGTGCCCGGATGATAGTGGAGGGAATCCTAGGTGACTGCATGCAGCTGGCCCAGCCACCTGTCCAGATAGGAGCAGAGACTAGAGGCTCTTGGGAGAGAGACCCCAAGAAGAATACCTCTCCGTGTTCCACGTGCAGAGAGGAACTTGACACTTAGGTTGGGGAGTTTGGAGATAAATTAGTGGCAGGTATGTAGAGAGTTGAGCAAATGGGAAAAGAACACAATATTCACTCCATGGAAAGGAGAAATAGAAAGGGTTTGTAATCATGCTATACTTCAAGACTCAGCTTTGAACTGTGTTTACCTAGTCTTAATACCATAAACACTGACGTCACAAAAAGAATGCTACAGCTGTAAGAAGATCATGGGGATTCAGGGTAGTTTTAGTGGGGGTGGGTTGGGGAAGGTGGATCAAAGAGGGCTAATGCTCATGTTCTATGAAATTGCTATGGTCTGAATGTCTGTGTTTCCCTTCCCCCTTTCATATGCTGAAATCCTAGCTCCCAAAACTGATAGTATTAGGAGGTGGGGCCTTTAGAAACCAAATTATAAAGGTGGAGTCCCCGTGAATGAGGTCAGTGCCATGTAAAAAGGACCTCAGAGAGCCCACCCCTTCCACCAGGCGAGTGCACTGAGAGAAAGCCCCCGCCAGAACCAGGAAGAGGGCTCTCACCAGACACCAAATCTGCCAGAACCTTCATCTCGGGCTTCCTGGCCTCCAGAACTGTGAGAAACATGTCTGTTTATAAGCTACCCAGCCAGTAGTATTTTGTTATAGCAACCTGAACGGATTAAGATATAAATTAATAGATAATGCTCAACATTTTTAAAAATGAACAAGTAGCAGGGTATAAAAGAAAGCAAAGTATAGATACTATTTCATCCCATCTATATGAAATTCAAGAGCTACACAGCTAGTCAATGCGGACGGAAGGTCAGGAGCCTTGGCATTCTGACAGGGGCACTGACTAGGCCGGGACATGAAAGGATGTTCTGGGGCCAGGGGAATGATCTGGAACGAGAGCCGGCTGTGATCACACATGCATATGAACATAAACTTCATCATGCTTTCAGATTTGTACACCTTACAGTTTGCTTTCATAGCAATTTAAAAAAAAGAATAAGAACAAAAAAAAAAAAAAAAAGGAAGAAGAAGCACGTGGTTTCGCGATATAGAAGAAACACGATAAATGGCAAAAAGAACGTTGAGAGTGGCAGAAGAGTGGCGACAGGGGCAGGGACTAATTTTTTTTGTAGCAAGCCGTGTAGAATGATTTGACTTTATTAAATGATGTGAATGTATAGCTTCGATTCCTTAAGTGCTAAAGAAGAAAAAAAGCCAGTGAGTTGAGCACACATCACATCCTGCCAGTTTAGCTCTGATCCCTGCTAGGTGGTGCACTATGTCATTTAGAGAAGGACTTGGCTGCTGGGTGGCATGAAATTATCTGCAAGGCTGATGTCCATGGACCCAAGACCTAAAAGCCTCCGTCTGTCGTGCGGTGGGAAGGGCTGGCACACATAGGCGCCAGCTGTGTGGCCGGGGCCTAGAAGTCAACCAGTGGAGGACGTTCCACAGAGGGCAAGGGGCATTGCCCAGGGGCCCTTGCTGGTTGATGTAGGGCAGTGGCCATGACTCCTGGAAACTCCCCCAATGCCTGGCATGCAAGCAACTTTTCCAGATGGCTGTGTGTGACTGGGACCACAGAGCAGTGTCCAGTGCCCCTGGCTGCTAGGGTGATAATCTACAGTCAGCTCAGACACAGAATTCACGCTGAACAGAACGGAGCCTGAGCAGCGGCCTCGGCCCTCCTCCCATCCTCCTTACCTCTCAGGTTTCGGATAAAGTCCTCTAGCATCATCTTCCGGTCGGGCTTGATGTTGGGGCTGTACATGTCGGTGTTGAGGAGGATGATGGCAAAGGCGAGGATGAAGATGGTGTCGGGGTTGTGGAACTGCTGCACCACCTCGGGGTTGCACATGCAGTAGCGCTGGCTGCGGTGGGGACACAAGCGGGGTGCTGAGGTCCTTCTCCCCCTTCCCTGGGCTCCAGAAATGGGGGGTCGTGGGGGGGGACAGATGCCACTTCTCTGAGGGCATCGGGTCCCTGTAGCCTGGCCTTTTTCCCCACTGAGGGGACAGGGCCAGTGTCACACAGCCATGGAGTCCGTCACCACACCTAGATGCTCACCAAAGACTTGCTGGTCCATGGGGATGGGTGGGATGCACCCTGTCTACCTGGAGGGCCCCGGCGCTGCTCTAAGCCTAGAGAGCTCAAGGGCTCCTGTCCCTTTTCTTTCCTTCCCTCCTCTGCAGCCAGCCCCCCACCCTTCCCGCCCCACCAGGAGGGCTTCTCCCAGCCCCAGACGGACCCCCCAGCATCTCTGGTGCCCCACATCCCAGGCGTGTGTTTTGAGGGCTGTGTGAGGGAAGTGGGGATGGGGGTCCTACCTGAAGGCCTCTATGAGTCGCTCTACCTTCTGGGCTTCCCCCTGCACGCGGATGTGGGCCTGGAACTTCCGCAGGGCCTCGTCCAGCTCCATGCTGGAGAAGTCCATCTCGTCCACCACACAGCTGAGGGCAGGTCGGGAGGGGGGGTTCTTGAGAAGAGGTCAGCCCCTAATCCTCTCTCAGCTAGAGGCAGCTGAGGAGTAGGGTGCAAGGTGTAGCCCCCTCTCCCACTGGACCACCCACCCTGGTGGCCAGGATTCTCCCTCTGGTAACCTAAGAGGACCCTCCCTTACACCATCTTTCCTCCAGCACAAGAGCCCTGGGAGGCAGATGGCTGACTGCTGTCTCCATAGCTAAGAGCCTGAGACCCAGAGAGGCCAGGGGGGCTATCCAGAGCCACACAGCCAGAAGGAGGCTGATCTTCCACCTCTAGCTCCCAGCTCGTCTCCTCTCAGCCTCAGAGGGTCTCAGAGTCAGGCAAAGGTTTGAAATAGGAGTAAGTGCAATTTACTTATCTGCTCCTGTCCTGTTAGGAGCCTAGTTTCTCGTGCCCATTTGGGCTTCCAGGTGACGGACCCCTCCTCCCGTACCACCCCTCGGGGTCTGCCTCAGGCCAGATGGGAAAGGAGTGAGCTCATCCTAAGCTCCCTTGCAGCCAAGGAGCCCTGAGCTCTCAGGGAAGCTGTGGCCTCTGAAGAGTAAATGACAAATCAGCCTAATGTGGGAGGGGAACAGTGTGACAAACACGGCCGGGTTCTGAGCCTGGGCTTACCACTGAATTTTTTGTGTCTTTTGGTGAAGACTCATCTTTTAGAGCCTTGGTTTCTTTTTCTGAGGAGGAAAGAGGTCAGAGTCCTGCTCCCCAAGGGCCCTTCTACCTCTGAAATGCCACCTCTATCTAGCCCTGGAGAGTTTGCATCTGAATGTCTCCCTGCAGTGCCTGGGGAAATGGAGATGGGGACGTGGTTCCAGTCACCCCTACGAGGCAGTGTCATTCCTCCCAGGGCCCCTCCTGTTCTCCTGCTGCCTTGCCCTCCTTTGGGGTGGCCTGTCCCCAGGGCCATGAGCAGCGGGCAGGGATCCAGGTCTGGCCAAGCAGGAGCCCTGATGTGCCTGAGAACTGCAGACGCTCCCATGTGCCACCAGGCTCCCAGAGCCGACTTCTCCCCTTTCTGCACCGTGCTGTGGTCCAGCCTCCTCTCTCCTGGTCGTTTCATACCCAGCACCACAATGCCTGCTGGGGTCAGCAGCCCCTCTGCTTCCACAGCCCCGGCCACCACCGCCACAGGGTCACGGCCTGGTCGCTTCCTGCCTTCCTGCCCAAAAAGGCAGGGCAAGCTCTGGGCTCGAGCCCAGTGTGTGGCTTGGTGCCCAGCATACCGGGGGACTCAGGGAACATTTGCCCAGTGACCGTGTGAGCAGAGGGACGAGCCCTAAGCAGGACCCACTTCCTCCGTGATGCCAGCGCCTGTGCAAGGCCCACCACCTAGGAGACTCAGAGATCCTGACTCAACCCTGGCTCTGGTGTCAGTTTTTAGAAGGAAGCAATGGGAGACAGCCACACAACAGTGGTCAGGGGCCTGGTGGCCCCTTTCAGGGGGGAACAGAGAGGAGGGAGTATCACTGAGACTTCTAGAAAGGGGAGGCTAGGAGCCCCCTCTTGGATCCCACAGGGGAGATGGCCATCTCCAGGCTGGGAGTCCATCCTCCTCATAGTCAAGCCCAGCCTCCTCTCAGACTTATCTGCCTGGATAGTGAGAGAGAGGGTGGCACTGGGGAGGCCAAGGCAAGAATGTGGCCCAAGTATGAGTGGCAATGTCAGTGTCTGGGTGTTTGAGACGGAAACTGGTGGTAGCAGCCCCCGGGTCCAGCCTGGGGAGAGGCCACTCTGATTTTTCAGCAGTTCTTGTCGTCCTCCCTGAGCATTCCCAGGCTGGCAAGTGAACCTCAGGAGCAGCATCATGGGGCCCACACCCATGTATCCCCTAGCCCAGCACAGCCAGGAGTTATGAATCGTGCATGACGGACCCAGACAGCGAGGCCGTCAGAGGAGGTGAACCAGTGTGGTCCTGCAGCAAGGGGACCAGAGCTAGAGCCGGGGAAGCAAGGATAGGGAGGGAGGAGACAGACGTAGAGGCAGTGAGAGACACAGAGGATACAGAGTCAGGTCAGAAAGACCAAGAGAACAGGGACAGAGAGAGAAGGCAAGAGAGACAGAAAAAGAGAGGCAAGGAGGCAAAGAGGAGAGAGAAAGATCCACAAAATGGGGGAGACGGAGACAGAGAACAAGAGACAAAGAGAGACGAGGGGAGAGACAGAGACAGAGAGAGGAGAGAGAGGTGGAAAAGGACAGGAGATGGGTGTGGAGGACAGTACCACAGACTGGACAGGGGTGGGTGTTGCTGGGTATGGAGCAGAGGGGCCCCACCCGCTCATCCTGGCCCCCGCCTAACTCGTCAAGGCCCAGGGGGAGGGCAGTGGGCCCCAGGCTGGCCAAGCCCAGAGGACCCCAGGATGGCCCCCGGTCCCCCAGCCTGGCATCCAGCTGCTGCCCAGGACTCGCCCCATTGGCCTGTCCACCGCACCCCTACCTGGCCTCCATATCCCTCAGAGTCTCTGTCCTGTGCCCCCTGCCCCAGTGCTCCAAGGGTGTGACCGCCTGAAGCCTGGGCACCGCGGTGGGGGCCGCCAAAGGAGGCAGAGGGGTAGCTGGGAGAAAGTAGGATCTGCTCGGCCAAGCACGATGGCCTAGTTTCCAGGCCTTCGCTCAGGTGACACGCAGCCCGCACGCGCGTTCGCTCGCTGGCTCGCTCGGGGCTGCGGCTAAAAGCTCCAGTAATGAGCCCAGAGCCTGAGACTCAGCCAGGTGGAAACGCCAGCGCACAGACTGGGGAGTGCTGAGTGAATCAGTCACCGGCCACGGGGGCGGGAAGGACTTCATGGGAGGATGCCTGGGCCGTGGGGCTGAGAGTCTACACCCCACATCCTCAAAGACCCCGTGTGAGAGTTGCGAAGTGGCTTGTTAAAATGCAGCTCCCTGAGCCCCACCCCAGATCTACCCACTCGAATATGTAGAGGCGGAGCCTGGGAATCCGCATTCTTCACAAGCTCTCCAGGCGATTCTTAAGAACTGAAAGCCAGTAGCTGAGCTGAGTGCAAGGGTAGGAGGCGGGTCCAGCCCAGGTGGAGCCTTTGCAAAGTGAGTCCAGCAACTCACAGGCCACCAGGGCAGCAGCTCAGGGGCACTCGTGTGTCCCTGTCAGGCTCTCAGAGGCTGCTTCTGCAGAGCGGTCAGGGAGGAAAAAGGTGGAGACGGATGCCGCGCCCCCTCCACACACACGTGGACACACACATGTATTCCCGCCTTACTCCCTGCAGTTGCCAGCTTGGGGCATCAGTGTTCAATGCGGGCAGTGTCCTGGGGCTCTCAGATCCTGGGGAACAAATCTGAATGTGTTCTGCAAAACCCGCAGACAGGAGGGAAGGAGCTGTGTTGAGTGACGGCAGGGCACTACTGTCTCCAAGGAAACAAATGCCTTCCTCTCTGTAGAGTTGGGCTTTGGGCCAGGTGACCTCTCAGGACTGCTCCCGCTCTCTGAGAAGGGTCCAGAAGCAGAGCAGAGGGCTCCCAGACAGCAGGTGGCCACAGCGCCATTTCTGGCTGGCTTTGGAATAGAGCTGGCAATGACCGATGACCGACTGCTTCTCTCCCTCCTCCCAGCGAACCACTGTATACCTTCCTGGTGGGGCCTGTGGTCTGGGCTGAGGCTGTGCTCTCTCCTGACAGGCCTGTCCCGGCAGCCCCTCACCTCAGGGGCCTCTGCCATCCTGCAATCATCCACAACTCTTTTGCTCCTCCACTCAGCCTGATTCTCTTTTCTCTCCCGAGGTACAAGCCCAGGCTGCACCGTGACCCACTCCCCGCTCCTCTTCTCTCACTCTTTCCCACGGCTTCTCTTATTATTATTTTTTTAATGTTTATTTTATTTTTTTTTTAAATTTTTTTTCAACGTTTATTTATTTTTGGGACAGAGAGAGACAGAGCATGAACGGGGGAGGGGCAGAGAGAGAGGGAGACACAGAGTCGGAAACAGGCTCCAGGCTCTGAGCCATCAGCCCAGAGCCCGACGCGGGGCTCGAACTCACGGACCGCGAGATCGTGACCTGGCTGAAGTCGGACGCTTAACCGACTGCGCCACCCAGGCGCCCCAATGTTTATTTTATTTTTGAGACAGAGAGAGACAGAGTGCGAGTGGGGGAGGGGCAAAGAGAGAGGGAGACACAGAATCGGAAGCAGGCTCCAGGCTCTGAGCTGCCAGCACAGAGCCTGACGCGGGGCTCTAACCCACAGACCTTGAGATCATGACCTGAGCCTAAGTCAGGCGCTCAATCGACTGAGCCATCCAGGCTCCACGCCCCCCCACCCCCCCCGCCCACGGCTTCTCTTATTTTGTTGTGTCTACCAGTACGTAAAATCTCCTCTTCCCCATCCTTCTTTGCCACCCTGGAATTGTGGTGGGGAGCAGATTGTTTGACAGTTTTCCAAATCCACCCTGTGGCCTCCACCCAGGACAGCCAAGGACATTAGTCCCTCTTTGATCATCTTTAAGGTGAAAAACATCACATGTTTCTGGGTGGTCTTTTCTGGTGTATAATCTCCCCATTTTGCAGAAGGCGAAACTGAGACCACAAAGGGGCTTGCGCCAGACTTCCTGCTCTTGTGAGGCCTCTTCCCCCAGGGGGCCGTCTCCACTTCAACGGGGGTCCAACACTAGCGGGGGGGAAGTGCCCTCTGTGCTCATGTTACTGAGGATTGTCACTAAGTGCACCCTGACTTCATCTTCTCTCTCCATCCTGTGCGATATTAACCATTATCCTGTTATTTTATATTCCATGTGAAGAAACCAGCTCACAAAAGAGCTGCCCCTGCAGGGGGAGCTGCACACATCACATGCCTTGCTGGCATCTCCTGGGCCAGGCAAGCCTGCCTCCTTCCCCATCTAGTGTTAATGCCCTGGGGGCAGCTGTCTTACCCTGATGCCTGGCTGGAGCCAGTGGGGGGCCAAGGGGAGGGACAACTGGGTACCATCATGGTCACAGTCACGTGCTGGGAATCACTTCACTATCGGCAGTCAGCACAGAAGCTGTGAGGCCATCCCTCAGTTTCAGAGCTGGCCTGGGCACCCAGAAGCCACAGCAGGGAGCAATCCCCAACCCCCTTTCTTCCCCCTTCCCCTCTCTGGTGCTTTCTCTGGCCCCTGGTGGTGACTTTTTTCTTTCTCCCCTCCCTCCCTCCCTTCTTTCCTTCCTTCCTTCCTTCCTTCCTTCCTTCCTTCCTTCCTTCTTTCCAACAAACATGCATTTCCTCCTGTATGCAAGACGCTGTGCTTGGGACCTGGTGTAAGTGGCAAACAACACAAACACAGACCCTATCCTGGTGAGAGAGAAACATTATACACAGAGTCAAAAATAATCATTTCATTGTAATTGTGGCGAATCCTATGTAGGCAAAGGACAGGCTTCCGTGAGAGGACAAAAGATGTATTTCATATTTTGGAAAGGCCCCTTTACGGACATGACATTGAGCTGAGACCTGAATGATGAGGAGCTGACCAAGGGAAAGGGAGGGGTGGGGGAGCTTTCAGGCAGAGGGGGGAAAGCATATGCCAAGGCCCTGTGGTAGGAAAGAACTTCCAAGGACCTAGAAAGGTCAATGAGTCTGCAATGCAGAGAGTAAAGGGGACAATGGAGAGTGGCAGGCTATGGGGCTAGAGAGGCAGGCAGGGGTTTCACCAGACAGAGCTCTGTGAGTCACAAGAGGGTTTCAGAGTTTAGCCTGAATACAACAGGAGACAATAGGATATGATCAGAGGAGTGATACAAGCCAGTTTGTTTTATGAAGATTTCTCTGGCTATCGGGGGAGAATGAGTGGAAAAGGACGGCAGGGAACAAGAATGAAGCAGGGGCCCTGTTAGGATGCTACTGCCAAGGCCCAAGTTAGGGCTGATGGAGCCTAGGCTAAGGTGGAGACCAAGTGGATGGGCGATCTGAGATACATCCTAGAGGAAGAACTGATGGGAGCGGGCAATGGAGGGAAGGTGGGAGGTGAGGAAAAGAGGAGTCAATGGTGAGTCTCCAAGCCCTGGCTTGAGCACCTGAGGGCCTGGTGGTACTATTTTTTATGCTGAGTCCATGATGGGATGGACACCTATGCTGAAGGAGAGACCGAGACTGCAGATTTGGACACGTTATGTCTGAGATGCTCTTTCCTGTAGTACCAATTTAGTATCTACTAAACCATCGTCCTTAGCACCCAAAGTCTTGTCTTTCCTATTTTACAAATTATAACCCTGCCTGGACCCTTCTTTGCCTCGAGTCACTACCCCTTGCCTCTACTCTTCTTTGGAGCCAAACTGCTAGGTGGTCCCTATGCCTGCTGTCTCCACGTCCTCAATCCCATTCACCTTTCAATCCACTCCAGCCAAGCATCTACCTCCAGCATTCCACGGAAACTTCGCTTGTCAAGGCCACGCCGGCCGACATGTTGCAAGTCCAATGGCACCAACTTTTCATCCCAGCAGCCTCTGGGCAGCACCGACATGGCTAATCATTCCCTTCTTGAAACACTCCTCTCTCATGCTTCCCTCACACCACCCTCCCCTAGGTTGACTCTTTCTTCCCTGAAGGTGCACCTCCTTCACGAAGGGCCTCCTTCTGCTGCACCTCTACCTTAGGACTAGACACCAGGCTCCTTTTCCCTTCTTTTTCTTAAATGACTTTTTAAAAGTTTATTTATTTATTTTGAGAGGGAGAGACACACAGGAGGGGCAGAGAGAGAGAGAGAGAGAGAGAGAGAGAAGGAGAGGGAGAGAGGTTAGAATCCCAAGCAGACTCCACACAGCAGAGAGCATGATGCAGGGCTCGAACTCACGAACTGTGACATCATGACCTGAGCCAAACTGGTAACCATCTGAGCCACCCAGGCACTCCTCCCTTCCTGCTCTTAACAACCTCTTTCTAGGTGGCCTTACGCAATTCCTGGCTCTGAATGTCCCCTTCAACAGCTCTTAAGTGTTTCTCTCTTGTGATGCATTCACCCTTTTAATTTTATTATTAGTCACCAACCAGTTAATTCTTTTTGGTTGATCTGTATTGTTTATAAAAGACAACGTTGCTGAGTCCAGAGGGCACACGTACACCATAGACTCTGCATTTGGTTGGAAGTTGACCAACACACTTCTGAGTGCCTTGGTTGCTGAATTCCTCTGGGTGCTCTGGTCTGAATGGCAGTCATGGGGGCAACACTCACAAGACCACAGGTTGTGCTGGCATCTCTTGCAGGGAAGTCAGGCTGCCCATATTTCACCTTTCAGCTGCTATTTAATATTTTAACATGTTCTCAGTAAATACTTGACACTATCTGATTTGAGGAATTCTTCAGATGAAATGTCCCCAAACCCAGCATCTCCCCTCCCAAACTGAATAATACATGCATGTTTATTTGGTATAATTTCACAAATTACCCTAGAGAGGCTGAGAGCACAAATATATTCACATGCAAAGACTGTTCCAAATCCTTAGCAGCTCAGGAGGCTGTTTCCTGCGATCTGGCTGCCTCTGCTCTCCTCCAGCCCGTCACCTGCCTCACCATGTCTCCAGGCTCCGAGGACTCCTCCCTCCTGTGGCCACTGCCCAGGCTAAGGGTCCCTCCTTCCTCGAATTTCTCCCCACGTCTGTGACTGCAGTAGCCTCCCTAACTGGCCTCCCTGCCTCCAAGTCATGTTCCAGAACAATCCTTCCAGGACACCCATTTGGTCCTGCCACTCACTCCTTTGTTTATATTTTTCAAGGGCTTTCCACATCCCTAGCATGAAGCCCAAGTTTCTCAGCCGAGCAAGCAAGGCCCTGTTAGCCACTCAGCTTCTGCCCCTTTCACGTACCGCCTCCCCTCCTGCAGTCTGGCTCTCAAGCCTGCATGCTTTTGCACACAGTGTTCTTTCTTCTTGCCGCCCAACCCCTACCTGGAGGTCCCTGTTGAGCGATCCGTCTCTCTAGGAGTCCCCCTCGACCTCCATGCTATCCCAGACAGGCATCTGTCTACCAGTGCAAGTGTCTCCTGTGTCATAACATTTACCTGCCTGTCTTCCCACTCGGCTCTGTGCTCTTTCCGGCACAGGCAGTTCTTTTCCCCTCTGCATGCATGTCTGGCGCACATACGAATTCAGTAACTGTTCCCGGGATGAATGAATGCGTGAGTGAGAGACCAGCTGGGTGAATGAATGGGACCTTGAGCATGTGCTCGGCTGGGGAGGGAGCCCAGGGGCCTGAGCTTCTGGGAGCTCTGCCCGGCGGTCCAGGATTGCCAGGCCTGCTTTGCCAAGGTCATCTGGAGCTCACCCCGAGACTGGACGGAGCTGCCCAGGAAATGGCCCTGCAGATTCCAGACCGTGGGCGGTGAAGCAGGGTGGAGTACATGTGCTTCCCACTTCCTTCAGCCTCACGTGCAAGTGAGTGAGTGATGAGAGCCGGGGCTAACTGGTGCCCATTAAACCGCTTCCAACCGAGCACGGCTGCACCTGCCCAGGGAGGTGCCGCTGCGGATCCGCGAATGAGTGAATCAGGGGAGCGAAGCTTCTGTCCAGGCCTCCCTCTCTCTCTCTCTGTCCTGTGGCAAGTACCTCACAGGGGCTGGGCAAGCAGAAGCACAGATGTTCCCTGCGTCTGCATACACAGGTACGATCTGGCATGAAATTGTTTGTTAATACTGATCAATGCGTGGAGTCAGTGTGTTGCAGGGAAATGAAGCGTCATACACGACTGTGATCAAAATGAATTTCGTCATCTCAATTTT
The DNA here is from genome assembly GCF_007474595.2 of Lynx canadensis. NCBI lineage: Eukaryota > Metazoa > Chordata > Mammalia > Carnivora > Felidae > Lynx > Lynx canadensis. Next base: position 37,461,711 of record NC_044309.1, read on the forward strand.
TTTAAATGATAGCAAGACAGCGTCTGGCAGACAAAGGAACTGACTGGGAGCTGAAAATAGGTAATGATAGCAGCAGGGATTTTTAATTGGCCAGAAGAGACAGCAAAGATCTGGAAGGTGAGGCGCACGCAGGCTGAGGCTCGGCAGAGGTGCGTGTGCCGCAGACGGCGGTGGGGCGGGAGGGTCCGGGTGGGGGCACTGGCACTCCGGGAGGAGACTAAGCCCGGGTTTCAGGATTAGGATGGAAAATGAAACCGCCTACTGCCATGGGATATAGCAACCTTGGTTTTATTTCTGCAGTTCTTGGCTCATACAATTCAATTAAAAATATCCCCATCCACCAGAGAGTTATTTTTGTTAGGCACAACTCATAACATGCCCAACAAAGGTCAAGGCTTTTTGGAAAAGTGCAACGTGGCTCAGAAAATAGAGCAGAAGGGAGCTGACGCAAGAGGACCTGCCAGCGTCCCTGATGGTGACATGGGAACAAAGAAAAATCTCGTCGGGGAGGGCCCCAGAAGGGATGGCTGCCAGTCGCACCTTGAGGACTCAGGAACCAAAAGAACCAAGTTTAAACTACCCAAGTGAATTAGAAGTCAATGCGGATGTCTGAGGTGATTTTCCCTTTGCTCGGCCTGGGCCAGCATCCCTGTCTGCTGGGGGTTCTCGAACTTGAGTGGGCATCAGAGCCCCCTGGCAGGCTGGTTAACCCACAGTTGCTGACTGAGTTCTGCAGAACCCAGAGTTCTGACTGAGCGGGTCTGGGCTGGAGTCTGAGAACTGACATTGCTAACAGCTTTTCAGGTGGTGATGCTGCTGCTGCCGTTCCGGGGACCACACTTGGAGAACCACTGCTCTGTGCCATTAACAGTGGGTGGAATGAGAAGTCAGCTGTTGGTGTCAGACACCCTTGGGGTTGATTCTGGCTCCCATCATTTAGCCTTTTTCAGTTCAGGTCCCTTAGCCTCTCCATGCCTCCCTTTTTCCATCTACAGAATGGAGCGGACAACTATAACATCTAGTGGGCAGGTGGTTATGAGTTTTGAAAGAGACATTTTATTATATTAAGTGCCTGGTCTGTAACAGACCTTAGGAAATGACAGTTTTCGTTAGGCACCTAGAGACAAAGTCTGAGTTGACATACCAAGTAAGTGAGGTTGAAGTCCATTCTAGCATAGGTATTAAGACCTTTCCCTCATGAACAGTTCCATCTGCCTGAAATTCCATCTCTAGACATTCATCTGACTCCTTAAAATGTCCATCTATCAGGGAGAGGGGAAACTGGTTCTAGCTCAGACCTCTTGAGATTTTATGAATCAGTTTCTCAGTCCCGCTTTCTTTTCAGATGAGCAGAGCGAGCAAAGGTGAGTCAAGGGACGGGATAGTACCTGATTTCGTTCAATCTGCCACTGGCCAGGGGATTAGTCATTTCTTCTCTCCCGGCCTCAGTTTCTGCCCGGGTGAGATGAGACGGCTGGACCAGCAGGCCGTGCAAGGGGTCTTCCAGCACTACATTTCACCACTGGGGTCTGACAAAAACTACAAGGCATTTGGACCACACATCCCTTGAGATAAGGCACAGGGGAGGACAGCTTGGGTTATAGAACCATTGTGCCTGCCATCATTGATCTCAGCCATTGGTTAGCTCTGTGATTATGGGCAAGCTACCTAACATCTCTGTTCCTCTGCTCCCGCGTTTGGCACAGATCAACGGCACTCACCTCACAGAGCTGCTGTGAAGACCGAATGAGATTTTGCATGTATGGGTCTTGGCGCAGTGCCTGTTGGCACACAGCGAATGCTTGATAGATGTGAGCTGTCAGTGTTATGTCTCACAGCCTGCTCAGTCGCAGCTGGCCCTCCTAAAAACCCCAGGAGAATGTAATCTCAGGAAGCCCCTTTCCTAGAATCCTGCTCCCAGGAAATCCCACTTCAACGAGTGGTGGGTTGAAGCCACACCTGAGAATCACATAGGGATGTCAAGAGCCCTCCAGAGCTAGGACCCGAGCTATCAGGAAGGGGCTGGGTGGTAGGTCTTTGTATGAAAGCCCAACTTAGATGCTAACGTGACCAAGCCAAAGGGAGTCTCCACTCTGGACTTGTTCACCCCATGCTTGGGGTCCAAAAATCTCCACTATAGGAGTAAGTGGGTCTGAAATGTTCATGACTCTTTATTGTTAAGGAAAGTCTCTCATCTGTCAGTGTGTGTGTGTGTGTGTGTGTGTGTGTGATGGGGGCGGTGGGGGCAAGGGGGAAGGGCACTGGAGAGGTGAGGGGTCAAGATCATAAACTTAAAGACTTCACTTTTAGAAGAGACTCCCGCCTTCCATCCCCTGGGCGGCCGCAGTGTCAAACTTTCAAAGCAGTGGAAATAACCCCAAAGTCTATCCCTGCCTACCCGGTGTCTCTTCCACCCTCCTCCAGACCCACAGGGGTCTGCATGGGCCCCAGCCTCCTCTCTCCTTCAGTGGAATTCTTCAGAAATAAAGTAACCATTCTGAGGTTACACGTGACACAATGGGCAGGATATTCTCAAGTAATTTCTTCCTAGCCATGAAAGGCTAGAGCCTTCCAGCCTGTTGAGTTTGACAGACAATCTGTCTTCATTTCTGAATGTCCCCTAAGAAGAACAAATCTGTTACACTCTGGCCAACACATTTCCAAGGAAATGAAATAATGCAATCTGACTAAAATGTCAAACTCTAATATTGAACAAAAGATGGGAGTAGACACAGTGAGAGAAAGAACACCCAGGAAACTCTTCTGGCAACCCAACCCAAGAGCTGCCCTTCGCACACTGCTATGGAAAGGACAGACACTGCTGCCCTTCATGTGTATGTGATTCACATTGGAAAAGATCACCCAGCCCAGAAAAGGGACCACTCACAGCCAGCGTGGAACATTCCCCCATCCACTGGCCTTCAAACCTGCTGAAGCGAACATTTCAGAAGGGAAATAGAGCAGAGTCAAATTTCCCAGCCATGTGAAAACAGAGAGAGAAGCTTCCAGCACCAACGGATCCTAACCCCAGCTGATGTCTGGCTCCCTTTGCTAAGCCAACACTGCCCCTCTCTCCTCGGCACCAGAGGGGGCTTCCCCAGAGTGCAGGACGGTCCCCAAAGGAGCTCTCCCTTCCCCAGCAAGCTTCAGCATGTTCTCGTTGTCCGGGGAACAGACCTGATCCCAAACCAGACATGGGGTGGTCTGAGGTTTCCCTGGCCAGGGTGGGGAGGTGTTCAATGCCTTGTGTTTTCAAGTGGGAGAAATAATAACAGAAATAGCTAATGTTTATAAACAACTTCCTAAGCATCAGTCACTGACTTAAGCACTTTACATGCATTTAAAAATTTTAACTCATATGACATGGGTAATATTTTTCCCATTTGACAAGTGAGGAAACAGGCTGGTTTCTCCTTTAAAAACAAACCAAAGCTGGGGCGCCTGGATGGCTCAGGCGGTTAAGCATCCAACTCTTAATTTCCGCTCAAGTCATGATCTCAACATTCATGAGATCGAGTCCCGCATCTGGCTCTGTGCTGACAGTGCAGAGACTGCTTGGGATTCTCTGTCTCTCCTTTTTTCCCTCTGCCCCTCCCACTCTCTCTCTCTCTCTCTCTCTCTCTCTCTCTCTTTCAGAATAAATAAATAAACTTAAAAAAATAAGATAAAAAAAACCCAAAACTTTCCTAGGTAACCAGTGGAATGGATGTGGCCCTTTGCACTCAGAATGCCTTCTATTATTATCTGATAAATCCTGGTTAAACACATTCCTTCTTGGAGTGTATCTTCCATGGAAACAGGGTACTAAGCAGTGAAGAGATCAGCTTCCAAGGGCACCAAGGGTCAGATTCTGGAGGCAATGTCACCACATCAGATGTAGGTGCTCAGACATAAGTCAGCACCTGAGGTGGATTCTGCTCAGCCCCTTCTCTCTTCCCTCCCTCCACAGGCCCACAAGCAGTTGGTCGTGGTGGGGGTCCCACCCCATCCCCTCCTAGAAGCCTCTACCCTCTCCTCTTCTTGCCTGGCTGCATCTTGGAGAGTGCTGGGGCTGGGGCTGTCTCAGTCTCCAAGGGGTTGGGTGATTTATGTCCTTTTATTCAGCAAGCAGCTTTGTACAGAACGGACGCGACATGCTGAATGTCACCAGGCGGGGGCAGGGAAGCTGTGTGGAATCCCAATGAAGCCTTTTCAGCCTGAGCGAAATGGCACTGGTGACTTTGTTACTGTGTGTTTTCTCTGGTGGGAGGAAGGAAGAGGTAGCAGACCCTGAGAGGGTGCAGGATAGCTGGCTTGGGTGGCAGGGAAACCCTCTGAACCCCAATGTCTGGCTCCCCGGTGAGTGCCTGCCCCTTCCTGGCTCTCCATCTCCTGTGGGCGCCCCACAGGAGACAAGCCAGCCGGTCAGCAACGCGCATTTGGGTGAAGAGGCTCCTTTCTGTGGAGCTCTTACGTGTAGCGGCTGAGCATGCCAGGGTCTCAGCACCCAGGGCATGCATGGCTGCAGAACAAAACACGAGGGGCTGAGGCACCCACTGGGGCAGACTGGGGCTTTGGTCTGCACCCCACTCTCCTGAAACCGCAATGCCTGCTGGAGGTTCCTTGGCCCTTTGTCTCCTTTCCATACTCCTCCTCTCCTCTCTCCCCTTGACACCTGGGTCTGTAAGTTCCCCCCAGGCCACAGCCAAGCCTATTCCTCACTGCCCCCATCCCACATTCTCACGGGTGCCCAGCTCAGCCCCATTCCCAACACGGAGTAGGCACTCAACATCTGTGGAACGAATGGAGAACTCTGGTCCCCCAGCACTGCTCTGGAGCCTGCGGGCTGCTCTGGGATGAGCCGGTAGCATGACAAAGCATGACCTGGATGTTTAGGGCAAACAATTCTGCATGATCCCAGTGTGCTACAAAGGCCCTGTGGAGTGGGAAAGACCACAGATTCACAGGAGTCAAAGGGACCTCTGGGAGCACACAGCCCGACCCTCCCACTTTACAGATGAGGAAACTGAGGCCCAGGGGAGGCCTCCCAGCATGCGAGGATCAGAGCCAGGGTTCAGAGCAAGCCCTCTCAGGCCCAGCTTTCTCCTGCCACCACACACTGCCCTCTCATCCAGAGCCAGATCCCCACCTCAGCTGCTAGCCGGGTCCCCAGCTCGGGCTGCAGTGCTGATCTGTCTCCAGCCCGCACACTCAGTCTCCCGGGGAGGATGGTAATCAGTTTGCACTGTGCTGTGGAGGCACCACCGGGGCTGGAGGAAAAGCATGTGTTCCTAGCACTCCAGGTGACTGTGGGCCTAGCAGGTCAGAATTTCAAGGCCAGACACACAGGGACTGGGGAAGGCAGAAGAAACAGCAGTCAGGGCCTGTGCCCCCAGAGCAGAGAGACAAAGCAGGGTCACCCAGGGGCGGGGGCAGCTGGGAAGAACTAAAGGATGAGGCACAGCCCCCCCCCCCCATGCCCCCTCCAGTAGAACGGGTACAATAGCCAATGAAAAGGCCAGAGAGATGAGCCAGATGGGAGAAAACAAGGTGAGGAAAGAGACAAAGAAAACCTGATCTTTCTCCTCTTTCTATCGTTTCCTCAGGGCATCCCCTCAGGGCCCCCTGCATAGCAGAGGTAGTGGTGGGGAGGAAGGGGAGCCCAAGGGAGAGGAAAGGAGGGGGAGAAGGAAACCCTGCACACTTATCAGTTTACTTTTCTTTGCAGGCACTCAGAGCATCTTAAGACCTAATGGAGGGGGGCGGGGTCTGAATGTCCAAAGCTGCCGAGAGTCAGAGGCAGGACATGGGCTTGGTCAACTAAGGGGCATCCGGGGATTTCAAAGTCCCTCAGCTGGGTCCAAGCCCCTGCTCTTTGGACTGTACTCAGCAAAACAACTACCAGTGAATTTAGAAATGTGATAGGGATTCCAGAGGACAACTGGTCTACCCCTCATAATCCAAACCCTCCACTCTACAGGTGTGGAAATGCAGGCCCAGAGAGCAGGGACTTGTAGAAAGACACAGCACCAAAACTCCTTCATAAACAGAAGCCATGTCTCTGAGCTCCCACTCCAGGGACATGGACAACCCTGCCAGTCAGCCCATGCTCCCAAACCCTTGAGCAGGAGCCCCCTGCCCCCATGTAGCAGGCCCTTGCTGTTCTGAGAGCAAGTACAAAGGAAAGAGGTCTCTCAGGAACACTTCTGAGGAAACACTTCTGCTGACTACCCAAGAGAGAGGGGGGAAGTGGGGTGGCGGGGGGGGGGGGGCTTCTTACAGCATGGTGACCTTCAAGAAGGAAGTGAGCTTAAGGAGACTGGATCAGGCTTCATGGGGCCTCACCCTCTCTTTGCCAGGGGAGAGGTGGCTCCAAGGCCCCAGGGATGCCACCCCATGCCCTGTGGCTCCCGGGGTGGCGAGTGTGAAGAGACTCTCATGTGCTCAAGCCTCCACATGAACAAAGCTGAACGCGGCGGTCCCCTCATCCTGCCCCCATCTATTGATCTTGGTGGTAAACATATCTTTACAGAATCACTCTATTTCTTGCTCTAAAAACCCTCAGTCTAACTTCTTTTTTCTGCCTCCTGTTTGCCTCCACCAATATGACACTGAGTCCATGTGGGGAGCAGGCCAGCCTCTGGGGGCTTGGAGGCGGGGCAGATGCCCGCTAGAGGGTGGGTTGAGGCCTTTCACCAGGTAGAGATGGCCCCAGTGCAGACATAGTCCCCTTCTTTTCCAGACTCATTCTCTTGCCCCCTGAGGGTAGCAGGGAGGGAGGCCTTTTTGTCTCCTTTGACCATTCCTGTACCCCTGGTTCCTTCAATGGTACCCTGCCAGAGGGCGCTCAGTAAATGTCTGCAGGACTTTGGAGGGGGAAACAGAGGCTGGTCAAGATTGGGCCAAGACTCCAGGGGTCCTGCTCACTCCCCTGCACCCTAGGGGACCCTAGGTGGATGGGCCAGGGAGAGGGGCACTCACTCCAGCACATCGCGGTTGAACTGCTTCTTGCTGTTACCCAGGAACTCCCCGATCATCTGCCGGCTGAGGCCCTTGCGCTGGAGCAGGAAGTGGGCCACTCCAATGGGGGTGTCAGGGATGAAGCCTCGGGAGATCAGGAACTGGATGCCTTTGTCCGGGTTTCTAGGGGTGCGGGTAGAGGTGGGAAGAAGGAGTAGAGAGTGAGCCAAGGCCATCCATGACTACTTTCTTCCAGCCCATGGAGCCCATAAAGGTGCCTGGAGGTTTCTGGGAAGAATTCCTATGAAATGCTAGGATTCCTTCCACTGCAGAGGGGCTCTGGATCCAAAACACCTCTCTCCACAGCCTCACCTTCCTGCACACCGCCCCCCCCCCCACCACACACACACACCAGGAGTGAAGGTAGCATGGGGAGGGAAGGGGTTGGAGGAGGTCTGGCCAAAATGAGTGAATTCCGGAACAGGTGGAGAGGTGTTCTTCTGTGTTCCCTGAGGGCCCTGAGGCCTGCCACCAAAGCCCTTCCTCCCTGTCTGTATTCTGTTGTCTATACTCAGTTCCCAGCCTGGAATCTGGAAGGAGGGTGAGACTGGGGGACTGAGGTGAGCTCTCCTACCACACTGTCCATAGTGTCCATAGACTCCTGCTCTCCACCATTTACTTTCTCAGGCTCCAGTCTCTACATGTGGGTGTGGGTGCCGTGTCTTCAGGCAAATGTACTCACAGTGTGGTCTGCACATCCATGCTGTTCCCTGAACTGTGTCTTATTGGTTCAGGAGAAGACAAGTACGGAGAGAGAGGGTAAGCATTTAGAACCTTTTATAGCACTTTGACATTTTCAGGATAACCAAGCATGTGATTGTTTTTCTAGCAGTTCATTTTTATTGCATTTTACAGAAGTATCAGCCCACAATATGTCAGGTAAAAACCCAAACTGGTCCTTCACCACAGATAATTTGAGAACCACTATCTTGAGGGATCGCGGTATCTGTGTGCGTGTGAGCGTGCACACAGAAGTCGTGCTGTGGAGGTGTGAGGGTGGGGGCTGGGCTCACCAGGGGGCAGCCTGACTTGGAGGAAAGAACGAGGGACCAGCAGCCAGACCGGCCTGAAGCTCACCGGCTACGTCACCGTCACCATGTGCAACTCGCCTGACCTGTGTGAGCCTGTTTCTTTTCTATAAGATGGCACAGTAATGCTACCTGTAGATATTGTTCAGAAGTTAGCAAGATGTCTTATGCAAGGTGAGCCATGAACGGGCGCTATTCCCCTCCTCAAGCTTCTTGAGACCGGGGGATGCGTCCTACCCGTCTTTGTGGTCGCCGTGTCATGGCACTCAATAGATAACAGCTGAGTGAATAGATGCACGTCCGTGTGGCTGGAAGGGGTGTTCTATTTCCTGGCTCAGGGCTCTGAAGGAAGGGGTGAATGGAGGGTGGAGATGAGTGAACCTATACTCGAGGCTTCCATGGTAGCGACATGAGCTTGCCACCAGCTGCATACATTCTAGTTGCTAGGACAGTTTTGACTGGGTGTCTGGCTGGGGATGCCATTTTTCTGCTTCCGTTCTCCTGTTCTTTTTCTGTCCCCCCTCTGTTTGCTTCACCCCAGCTTCCTTGTCTCCCCCTTTTATCCACATCCCTCTCCTGCCTTTAATCTGTATTCCTTATTCTAGGTCGCTCCTCTCCCACCCCACTGGCCTTTGCTCACTGCCTCCTCGCCCATCCTCTCCTGTCTCCTTGACATCCTCCCCAGAAGATAATGCTGTTTCCCTAACTCCGTGTCCTACCTGAATGATTTCTGCTCAATCCTCATACGACCAGTACTATTATTCACTGAATACTGTATTTTCTTTTAAATTCTCTCGCTTTTCAAGTCCTAGCTTCATCGTAAGCAGTAATAGTGGTGAAAGCACGGGGCTCGATGTGTCGTTTTGTCCCTAATCCTTAAAATACATTTGTGACAATGAAAAATAGAACGTGTATTCCTACACAGTGTCTCAAGGAGCAGGCTGGGCACAAACGCCACGTGGTGGGGAGGGAACTGGGATGATGAGGACAATTACTTGGCTCCCTGCTCACCTTTACAGGTCCTCCCCCTCCGGCCCCCGCCCCCGCCTCTTCTTTGCGGCCCGGGAGTCCCTTGAGCTCCAGGGCGGGTGCTCACTCACATGTTGAAAAGGTTGAGGCCGATGCGATAGAGCCGTTTGCGCAGCGTGTCTGTGGAGAGCGTGGGCGACTTGCAGCTGGCGGGGTTCTCGCAGTGGTAGCGCGGCAGGCTCAGGATCATGGCCTGCAGGGCCTCCTTGGAGGCTGAGGCCGATGCTTCCGAGCCCGACTTGGCCGACTTGGTGGACGTGCTGCTGCTACTCAGCTGCTCCGAGTTGTCGCCGGCCTCGGCCTCCGTCTCCTTCCCCGCCTCCCCGGCCTCCTCCTCCTCTGCCTCTGCCTCCGAGACCGCTACCGCGGCCCCCTCCACCACGGCCTGGGCAGCCCCAGGTGGGTGCGCGCCCAAGGCGGCGCTGGCTCCGGCCTCTGCGCCGGTGTTCTCGGCGGGAGCACCCCCCTGACCCGTGGTGGGGGCCTCGGGGGGCTCCTGCCCCGGGGCTTCGCCCTGCTCCGCTTTGCCCGCAGCCGCGGGCTCTGCCGGGGCCTGGGCGGTCTGCGCGCCCAAGCAGTTGGCCACCGACAGAGCCGTGGCGGAGGAGACAGAGATGTTCTGGTTGGCGATCTGCACGGTGACGTCCCGGAAAGCCATCATGAGGGTGCTGCTGTGGCCCTGGGGCAGGCCGGCGACCTCGGCGGCCTCTTCCCCGGGCGCCGGGCGGGCGCTGTTGAGCTCCCGCATCTCGGCCTCCAGGCCGGGTGGCCCCGCGCCCGCGTGCAGGGCCTGGTGGAGTTGGTAAGCGCCGCTCTCTTGCAGGGAGCACATGGTCTTGAGGCTCCAGGTGCTCAGGGCGTCGTCGATGGACTTGGCCAGGGACTGCACCTGCTCGGTGAAGGAGTCCTCCAGCTCGGTGAGCGTGCCCGCGAAGGTGGGCGGCAGGGAGGGCGAGCGCACCAGCGGCAGCCCCATGAGGCCGTAGCCCTCCATGAGCGCCTTCTCGGCCGCCAGGCTCTCGGCCGTGGGCGCCCGCACCTTGCGCAGGGAGATCCGCCGCGGCAGGCGGCTCTCCAGGAGGGAGTTGCGGATCTTCTCAAAGTTCTTGCTGAGCTGGTACTGGCGGAAGGCGGTTTGGATGGTGCAAGCGGCGCGCCGGGACACAAGGTGGCCCCCGTACTTGTGTTCTAGCATTTCAATCTGCGAAAAGAACCAGAGAGGAAGAGCGCAGTTAGGACTGGGAGTCACCGACTAAGCTTTGGCGGGGCCCGGCAGTGCACAGCTGGCGGGTACGGAAGGGCCAAGTCTGAGCACTCCCAGCGTGTCATGGATACTTGCCAAGATTCCTAGAGAGGTAGGATGTGGGACTGGCTTCCAGGGATTGGCCATGTCCTGGGGGCAGGGGACAGGTGTGTTACTTCTGCCTGTTGTGGTGGTTACTTATTTTTTTTATTTACTTTTTTAAATGTTTATTTATTTTTGAGGGAGAGAGAGAGAGAGAGAGAGAGAGAGAGAGAACGCATGGGGAAAGCAGAGAGAGAGGGAGACAGGCCGAAGCTGCCTTCAGGCTCTGAGCTGTCAGCACAGAGCCTGAGGCGGGGCTCAAACTCATGAGCTGTGAGATCATGACCTGAGCCAAAGTCAAAGGCTTAACTGACTGAGCCACCCACGAGCCCCTGTGGTAGTCATTTTTAAATGCTCATATCAGAGATGCATATGGAAACACTTATGGGTGACACACAAGTTATCTTGAATTTGTATTAAAATACTTCATCAAAAAAATGGAACTGTTAGATGAAACAATGTTAATCGTAGTTATCTGGGAGTTTACTACAGTATTCTTTCTACTTGTGTGTACATTTAAAATAATAAAATAATACAAAATTAAAAATTAAAAAGAAATGCTAAAAAAAAAAAACCCCAACTCGCTGCTACACCTTGTTCACCTGCTTTCTTCCTCAGCATTCACATCAGTGCATTGCGGAAATCCCTGACCCTGGGATCATCATAACGGTTGGGACTGGGGTTTGATTAACGCTGTGTTCCTAGCACCCAGCCCTAGGGCTGGCACATAGTAGATGCTAACTAGATGAGATATGAGCGACCAATAATATTTCACCATGTTTCCCAGGGTCATGGAATGGGACAGATAGAAAGGCTAATTTTGTCCCTCAGTACCATGCTTCAACCTGCCTCCTGTTGAAGGAGGCTCACCAGGGACGGCAGCTGGAGTGACTGCCTCTCACAATGCCAACAATTTCCTGGGCTCCTTCCCTGTGGGTGCCCCCCACCGCTGGACCAGCAGAGGCACCCTTCTAGACCAGAAAATCTCATAGATACAACCCCAAACCCCAGGGATAATCCCAGGTAAAAGGAGATGACCTCAATCTTGCCTTCAGCTCTTCTGTCTTGCCATTCAGGGCCCTTCCCAACCCCAAACCTAGTGGCATTATGCTGTCTCTCTTCCCAAATCCAGCTGTCCTCTTGGAAGATAGTTGGGAAACTTCAGCTTATTGAGGTTTGAGTGGCCAGTAAGGCCTCCTGTATGACTCCCCTCAGAAGTGTTTGCATGTCACGAGATACAAGGCCTTAAGCAGAATGTCTTCATGATCCTCATATTAAAGGGCTTTCAAGATACTCTTAAAACTCACACCAAGTGTATTAGTTAGCTATAGCTGCATAACAAATTACCACAAGCTCAGCAGCTTAAAACAATACCCACTTATTTTTTCATAGTTCTGTACGTTAGTAGTCTGGGCATGGCTCATCTGGGTTCTGTGCTTGAGATCTCACCTGGAAGAAATCAAATGTCAGCTGGGACTGCAGTCTCACACAAGGTTCAGGGTCCTCTTTCAAGCTCATTGCTGTTGGCAGAGTTCAGTTTCCTGAGATTCTAAGACTGAGGTCCTCACTTACAGCTGCCTGCTGTTCCTGGCGACACAGTAGTTTGGCCATTCAGGGCCAACCAGAGGAGTGTCTCTGAGGCTTCACCTCCTTTTATTATTTTTTTTTTAATTTTTTTTCAACGTTTATTTATTTTTGGGACAGAGAGAGACAGAGCATGAACGGTGGAGGGGCAGAGAGAGAGGGAGACACAGAATCGGAAACAGGCTCCAGGCTCTGAGCCATCAGCCCAGAGCCTGACGCGGGGCTCGAACTCACGGACCACGAGATCGTGACCTGGCTGAAGTCGGACGCTTAACCGACTGCGCCACCCAGGCGCCCCTTCACCTCCTTTTAAAGGGTTCACCTGGTTAGGTCAGGCCACCCAGAATGATTTCCTTTGGATTTGGTCAAGGTCAACTGCATGGTAACCTAATGACAGAGTGATATCCTATTATATGCCCTAGTCCCATACCCACTCAAGGGAAGGGAACAATACAGGATGTGCACACCAGGGGGCAAGAATCTCAGAAAGGGGCATCAGGAATCTGGGGGACCATCAGAATTCTGCCTGTGGGGTTTTATCATGTACCCAGGATCTCCAGAGAAACATAGAAATTTCTGACATCTCAGAGGCATTTCATCACTGCTTTTGCAGAAATCATGTCAGAGGGGAGAGAGCTCAGCTCAGTCTCCCTGCAGAACCCTGCCAGGCTCCCTGAGGTCTGGAATGGAGATTGGCCTTGACTAGGCAGGAGAGCCCTCCAAGGGGGAAGTTATAGAGAGTGAGGGAAACTGACCACTTAACTTTCTCCTTCCGTCAATTTCTGTCACACTCTTATCCCTCCTCAAGTCCCATGAGAAACTGACACCAGGCAGGAATTCATATTTCTTTCCCAACTGGCCTATTCACATTTCAAGGGAAACCTTAGACCCAAAAGCATTCTCTTCAGGTTATGAGATGCCATTGGCAACAGAGGGAAGGTATGAAATCCCATTGCCTGAAATGTTTCCAGAATGGTAAAGATGTCCATCCCCCTGGCACAGTATCATCCTATCTGGAGGCAGAAGGCTGGCTGAACTAACCCTAGGAGACTTCTACTAGCCAATGTCCCCAGTGTCACCCAAGCAGAGAAGAAAACAAGATTTTAAATATCTTGAACCTGGTTCATCAAATCTTCCACTATACTGTAAGCCCCATGAAGGCAGAGACTTTGCCATGTTTACTGCTTTATCCCCAGTGCTTGGAGAATGCCCAGCACACAGGAGGCCTTCAAGGAATATTTATTGAATGGATTAAAGAATTAATTGCAAAGTTATCTTTGTGACTCTCAAAAACCACCCTAACTAACCCATAACTTTCTTTTCCTGGAGCGGATGCATTTCACTTGTGTTTCCAAACTCCACTGTGTCACTGGCCCCTTTCCACCTGCCTACAGACCCTCTCAGATCTCCCCAGGCTAAATCATAACTCCTCTTGACTCCCCAGCTCTGGGGCACTAGCCCAATATCTTTCTTTCTGTTTTCCACCAAACCTCTTGGAACACTAGTCTACACCCTCTGCCTCACTCCGTGAACAAATGGCGAATGGCTGATCCAAGTTTATATGCCCTGAGCCCCCAGCATCGGTCTTCTGCTCCCACTGGTTTTCTAAAATGACTCTTATGAAGGTAACCAGAGACCTTTCTTCATGAAACCTGAGGGTCCATCCTCAACCTTCCTCCTCTCTCTTTTCTGCAGCTCTTCGTATTTTTATCACCTTGAAACTTGGACCTCGGCTCTCATGACCCAGTCTACCTTGGTTTGCCTGCTTCCATACAGCACTTCCATCCTATATTCTGACCTCAAAATCCCTAAGCATGCCAGTTACAAGTCATATGAGTGCCATCTTCCATTCTGCAGAGACATTTGAATTATTTTCCCATGCACTTCTGGACATCTTCCATGACTTTTACATTGGAGGTCATTAGAGCAGCCTCCAGTAGCTGATAATTAACAACTAATTAAGAGGGAAACTATCTCCGGCAGAGCCTTTGTGGCAACTCTAAGTTGTCCTGCAGGCTAGTATCTTCTCACCTCTTGTGTGAGAACCTTGTCCACTATCATAACTTCACTGTACTTTAATCGGCTGATGAACAAGCCTTAGGGGAGATAATCAGCCCCAGATCTGCTTCTTCTCTGCTGGTTGGCCTTGGATAAGTTTCCTAACATCTCCAACTCTCAGTTTTCTTATCTGTTATGAAGCTAATCCTGCAGACTCTGTAGCTTGTTATGAGAATTGAATCATTTCATATGAACTTGTCACATAATCAGTGTGCAGTAAGTGGTAGCTATTCGATGACAATGATGATTCGGTGAATGACTCTCAAATTTCAATTCCTAGGCTTGATCCTAGATCCCTCTGTTCACCTATATAAAGCCACTGCCTTGCCCCACCTCCCCGAATCAGCTCTCGATGATTTATTTGCCTTACAGTATTTTGGCTGTTATGCTATCCAGTCTGGGAACCTTGTATTTGTCCATGCATCCTCCTTTGCCCACCCTCTGCATTTGTCAGCCTCCAAGCCTTTATTCCACCACCTGCCCCACCCCCAAAACCTTTTGCATCATCCTGACCTTTCCACCAAACTGTTGCCACATGGGGCTCTCTTCGACTCCCCACTTGGACCACCCTGGCAGCCTCCCCACTGCCTCCCTGCTCCCTTCTCACACCCACCCTCCATCCTACACTACATTACCCTGATGAAGGCTCTTGAGGAGCAGATGTGAATACAGACGTTCAGCTGCTTGAGAGCATTTCCCCAAATAAGTATATAAATGCTTCCTGCTGGCCTTCCGACCCTGAGCAATCTGGCCTCAGCCTACCTCCCGTTTTCTACTACTACACCAAGCCTCTGTACATGCTGGCTCGACCTCTGCTCCTCCCCCAGCCACACTAGGCTTCCCTGCTCTGAGAATTTGCTCAGCCTTGTCCCTCAGCCCATGATGTTCTCTCCTTTCTTCAGGACCTGCCTCAAATGGGCATCCTCTGTGAAGCCTCCTCAGTTCCCCAACCAGACAGGGATCTTACCACTTTAGGTGCCTGTGGAGAACGTTGTTTCTTACTTCTCTTGGATGCCCAGTTTTCTCCACTAATCTTTGTGATATTTAACTAACCTACCCTTCCTTCTCTCCACACCCCCTACCCTGACTCCAACAGAGCATCAGTTATTCGAGGCCCCTGATCCATGGACAGCACCTAGCCCAGAGCCTGGCAAGGACCAAGTGCTCACTATGATATTTTAATTCAGTTGTTGGATCTTCTCCATTTGTTCCAGTGCATTTAACACAACCATCTCCCATTTATTCCAGCCTCGTGCCTGCTGCAACCCCAGCCTGCACTGTCCCCCACTGTTTCTTTCCATCCTTCGCTGCCACCCTCCATGCTCTCTGATTTCCCATGGAATGTATCTTACAGGAAGGATGGTATTATCTGTCTCTACATTCTTGGTGCCCAGTGTTGAGCCAGAGCCATGGTTAGGGCTTAATAAATGTTTGCGGACATGAACTAAACTGAACTCTGTCCTATGTCCCAGGGGAAATAAAAATCTAGGTTCTCTTCCGGATCCGGGCTTGGAGTCAAATGCTCCATCCTCCCCCTCCCCCACAACTCTCTCAGACACATACATATACATTTCCCTCCCACAGAGCTCGGGAACTTGGCAGCGTCCCAGGTCAGTTCTGTCCACCCAGCCTGGCCCTCCCAACAACCCTAACCCTTTTCTTTCTTTTTTTTTTTTTTTAACGTTTATTTATTTTTGAGACAGAGAGAGACAGAGCATGAACGGGGGAGGGTCAGAGAGAGGGGGACACAGAATCCAAAACAGGCTCCAGGCTCTGAGCTGTCAGCACAGAGCCCGACGCAGGGCTCGAACTCACGGACCGCGAAATCATGACCCGAGCCGAAGTCGGCCGCCCAACCGACTGAGCCACCCAGACGCCCCTAACCCTTTTCTTAACCAAGGCCAGGTCAGAGAGCTAAGAGAGTTGGATATGGGGGGTGGGTGGTCCCCACAGTGGGGAGGGGTCTTTGGGCCCACAGGCCTAAGAACAGCTCATCTCACTTCTCCCTAAACCCCATGAATCATGGGTAATTGTAGCCTCGCTTCCTCCCAAGAGAGCAATCTCTCTGCTTCTGCCAGAAGAAGCTGTGGAGGGGGGCTCAGGGGGCTCTGTCTGCCTAACGAGCCTCTCAGTGTTAATTAGAACATGCTCCCTCTTTTCAGGTTGCTGCAGCAGCTGAGCCTGAGAAGGGCCGCTGAGAGATGGTCGCCAAGTCAGGGTGAGGGAGGAAGAGCAGCTAGCTGGGGGGCTGCAGTGCTGGGGAATGAGGGAGCCAGGCCAGGGTGGGGGTGGCTTTCACATGTGAGCAAGGATTTCCTCTGATCCAAGATTTCCCAGCTGAGAATGTTAAAGCATTACATGGAATGAGGCTGCAGAACTTGGCAAGGGAAGCCTTACATGAGGCTTAGGAGCAGACAGTCTAGGGTGGGGAGAGAGGAGCTTGGAGATGCTAAGGGCGGCCCCAAGGGAAGCCAGCCTGCACTGGGCAGGCTGTGAGCCCCGCGTCTTCCCTGTGTGCCCACCTCCCTGTCCAACTGTCCAAAATACAGCAAGCATTCAACACAGCAGGGCACTGAGGCCTGCCTAAGAGCAGGGCTGCTCTTGGGAACCTCTTCTGACTACAGCCAGCTAGGGGTAGGGGGTAGGACAGCTCAGCTACTCCTGGATCACAGAGACTGTCTCAGGTAGAGCTGCTGCGGGGAGCCTGATTTGAACCCCAGGTTGGGCTCCTTGCTGTCTCCAGTGCTCCCACAGAACCCTGTGCACTGCTTCCTTGGAACCTACCCCTTCACTGGGATGAGGAGGCTGTGGAAGACTCTGGATAAAATCAAGGACTGTGGAGTCCCAGTCTTGGCTGCACCAGGAATGCACACCTAGAGATGTGTCTTTGGGCAGGTTACTTAATATTGCTAAGCCGTGATTTTCTCATTCTTAAAATGGAGATAGTAGTAGTACCTAGCTCACTGGGATATTATGCAGGTCTGGGGAGATATTGCATGGCAAATGTCTGGCACATAGTTAATGCTATTAGTGCTAGCTAGTACTGGTTACGAGTCAGTGCCCATCTCTGGAATGAGCTCCCTGACAACTGTGCCTGTGTCTTTTGTATTGTGGTGTCCCAAGCCTTGCACAGAACAGCAATGCAATTCTGTTCCCTGAACCAGATGCAAGTGAACAGAAGGACTATCCCTGATGAGCATTGCCTTCACCATCATGCTCTGGGGGTTGGTCCTCAGGTGCCCTCCATGCCCTGGTGGGATTCTTGCCTTCAGAGGAGAAAGGAGCCTTAGATATTCCGGTACAATCCCTCATTTCACAAGTGAAGAAACTGAGACCCAGAGAATTGGAAACATGGCCACCCTAACCCTAACCCTAATCTCTTCCCTTGAAGGTATCCCCTGGTGAGGCTGGACCCTGAGGCTTAGGTATGGGAGATCTGTTGTGGAAGGGTCTGCTCTCCAAAAAGAGAACATGGTTTCCACCCAGGACCTGACTTGGGTGGGGGGCAGGGCCTGGATGCTACTGACCGTAGCTGCATGGTCCCCTGGCTTGGACAGCATACACAGTGATGCCATTTGGACAACCCACATGAGCTCCAGTGGGCTGTTCCTCAACGGTGGCACAGAACAGGATACAAACTCCCTAGAGAACCTGAATGAATTTGGAAACCACTCGGGTGCCCTATGTATCCTTGCCACACTGCTTTTCTAAAGGATCCTCCAAAGGAATCTACATGCTCCCTCCTTGTCCCCCTAGGTTGTAGCCCTGGGCTCACTGTGAGATGAAGTGAGGGAGCTGAGGGCAGAGGGAATGGAGGATGGAAAAGCTGTCCCAGAGAAGCTGGCACTTCTTCCCACTGTGATTGTGGGGCAAGGCCCTAGGGGCTGGGAGAACAGGGAAACCCAGAGGCGGGTTTCGTTCTTTCTTTCTTTCTTTTTCTCATGTGTTCCTCCAGTACAGAGCATGTCCTAGGCACCAGGGACTGTGCTGTGTGGGGAAACAAAGGTGAACAAGAGTAGCATCATCACCTAACACAGAACCCTAGGGAGTGCTCACTCCTCACACAGACCATGAAGTAACTGGCCCCTCCGAAGGTGTTCTGTGCACAATCCGCTCAACTGTGCGACAGCCCTGAGAATGACATAGTCCTTGCCTGTACGAGTGGGACAGCTACCAGATGGCATGGAGGCAGCAGTGGAGCACGCAGTGAAAGCACACACCCAGGCTTGGGGATGCTGACCTGAGACATGAAGTATGAGTAGAGATCACCCAGGTGAAGTGTGATGGGGGACAGGTGGTGAGTATTCCCAGCAGAAGAAATAAAATATGGCAAGGCCCAGAGGCAAACCATAGCACAGAGATCTGGAGAAAGGTGAGTGGGGATGGCAGGAACCCTGCGTGGCAGTGGGGCAGGATGTGGGGTTGTGTCAGGTGGTAGAAGAACCAGGAAAAATCTGTCCTACACACAGTGAGGAGCCATGGAAGGCTTTCACACAGCAAAATACCATCATCTGATGTGCTGTCTATAAAGAGGGCTCAGCTACAGGGTGGAGATCAGGTTAGGAGAGGCACAGCTCCAAGTAGGGGAACCTGTGGGGGTTTCTCCAGGGGCTCAGGTGAGAAGTGATGGTGGCCTAGCCTGGGGTGGGGGCAGTGGGGTTAGCAGGAGAGGGTGGAATTTGGGAAATAGTTAAGAAGTAGCATCAGTGGGCTTGGGGATGGAGCAGATCTGGGGTGGGGGAGGGGTGTGGGGACAGAAAGGAACCACAGGCAGTGCCTGAGATTCTGGACTGGCTGATGGAGCAGGCCTGGCAGGTTGGTGGACTAGGGAGATAATGATTGCCCAAGATCTTTCTAGTGTAAGTACTATAGGATTTGCACAACTGGTGGAGATGACAGAATCAGATATTAAATCCTAGATCTTAAAGAAACCTATAGCAAAGTCAGGTCCGGGACCCAGGCTTCATTTGCCTCTCCCCCTTCAGGTCACTAACTTAGTATTTTCCCCTTTCCATCCCTGAGCATATCTTCTTCATGCCAGGGACAGTGTCAGGCATGATATAATGATGGGGATATAATGATGAATGAGTCATGGGCCCAGCCTTCTAGGAGGAGTCAAGTCAACAGGGAATGATGATACAGGGCTGAAGGGCGATGACAGTACCCCCTGGGTACTAGGGGATTTCTGGGAAGGGGCATCCAATGCAGCCTTGGGAGGGCAGGGAAAGCTGCCAGGGAGGAGGAGGGAGAACAAATTGAGGCCGAGTGCCAAGTGAGGGGGGGAGCAGGAACGTTAGTGGTAGAGGCACAGAGAATAGCGTGTATGAAGCCCCAAAGAGTTAAGAGACAACTGAGGCCTGGAGAACCTAAGCAACTTGTTCAAGATCACACAGTTCATTTGCAGAAGAGACAGGAGTTGAGCTCAGTCTCTTATAAACGTGTGTCGTGTTTTTAATCACTTTTCTCTAGCCCCCTCACTTTTTGCCCTCTTCCTTCTGTCCCCAGCCTATGCTTGGCCTAGAGAGATACATGAGCCAGAGGAGATGCGCTATTCCCTGAAGCTGCATTCACTCAGCATAAAGGTGCCTGTCACACCCTCAACTTCCCCCCCCCCACCCCTGCTGGCTTGACATGCAAACCCATCTCTCAGAATGGTGTCTACTATAAAAAGGCCCATGATGCCAATCAGAAGCCTGTATCGCTCTCCATATGCCACCTAGTCAGTCAGAATTAAACTAACTCTCCTGCCTAAGCTGAAGTACAGGTTTCTTTTGGTATTAGTCACCGGATATTCATTAAATTGCACTGCAATTTTTTGGGGGGCAAGTAGGGAGCACTTTTTTCTCTTTGTTACCCCACTCTCTTATTGCTTTGCACATCATAGTTATTCAAAAATTATTCACTCAGAGGGCTCTTACTATGTTCAAGAAACTCTGCTAGATGCTGGGGGAAGGGTACAAAGATGGGTAAGACATGATCTCTGTCCTCAAGGAGCATAGTCATGTGGAATTGAGAATACTTCTTATCTGGGCCAACTGACCACCCACATCACACTGTAGTGTTCCAGATGGACTGTCTTCTAGCCCCTGCCTGGGCATTCCCGGTAACACAGAACTCACTACCTCACAAGCAGGACTTTCTATATTTTTAACAGCTCTAATTGTTAATTGAGCTAAAAGCTTCCTTTTCTGTAGCTTTCATACGTTAGTACCACTATTTTTGACTGGAATGATAGAAAATATATCAAATCCGTTTTTCACATGCCAGCTCTTCCATATTTAAAACTTGTTTTCACGTCTACAATTTCTCCATATGACTCCAGCCAATCCTATTTTCCTTCTTAGGAGAACCTTGGAATCCTCACGATTCTTACTTCTGTCTTAAATGAAGCCCCAAGAACCAAGGGCAGGCTCCAGACAGGCCCTGACCAGAAACCAGTGTGGGGCTCCAGCCAGCTGCTCCCCTATACTGAGGCTTATCCACCCTCCTGTGAAGGCTGCTATACTCACTTCTCTGGCAGCCATTTCACTGGTTATTGATTCATCTTGAGCTTACAGTCAACCGAAGCCACAAGTTCTCTCTCCCAGGACCAAGCCTGCCTATCTTATACTAATGCTGTGGGCTTTTCAAAGCTGAGAGCAGAACTTTAGCTCTTTCCCTGTTTCATTTAGACTTTTTCATTTAAATCTTTATGTCTGGATGAGATTTCTACAAAATCTTGGATTCTATCACCAAGGTATTAGCTGTTCCCTTTAGCTTTATGTCACTAGAAAGTAGTGCCTTGTCAAAAATGGTTGAACAGGACCAAGGACAGTGCACCGCTCAAGGCACCAGGAAACGGCATGGATGGAAAAACCAACGTTTTTTGAGAATTCTGTTTGAAAACAACCCACCTGACTATATTGTCATCCGATTCACTTCCTATCTTGTCCACATATATATCATGGGAGATTTTGTTAAATACTTTACTGAAAACCAGATGTTCCACCTCCAGCCGACCTTGATGCTGAAGGAAAGAAATGAAGTTGGTTTGGCCTGATTCAGTCTTAGGGACCTTTCTACTAGCTTTCCTTCCCCAAACTCACTTTGTCCATGGAGTTAAAGAATGTTTCTTTAAAACCTACACATTTGGAGATGATTCAAGGTCTAATTCCCAATTTCGAACCAGTGCCCAGAGTGCTTAACTGGCATTCCCAGTCACAGACTTAACTAGAGCAAGACCAAGGGGTGGATCCTATGTCTATGGCTCCAAGTTCAATGTTCTTTCTTAACAAAATTCAGTCATGATATATTTCCCTAAGCATATGCACATGAGTACACACACACACACACACACACACACACACAAATGGAATTTGTTCTCCAATAGGGGACTTTGGTTTATCTTGGGAATCCTCAGTCTACCCAGAGGAGACCACCATCTTTGCATCTCATTTGAACCTAAGTGTGCCTACACATGGGGCTTGCTCCTTGGGTGGACATGTGAGTGGGCTATCTCTTCTAAGCAGCAGTGGAGGTAGGGGCTTCCCCAGAGAACAGTGGGCCACCTGCCTAGACATTTGTGAGGGCAATTTAGGCATCCTGCACATGGCAAGAGGAGCAGACCTCTGGACACGCTGCCTAAGGGACAGGCATTGCAAGGGTGTGGCCCAGGCCCTGTTGAGGCTGCTTGCCTGACAAACTGGGCTACAGGGATGGGCAGAACACTTAGCTCAAT
This sequence comes from Lynx canadensis, assembly GCF_007474595.2. Lineage (NCBI taxonomy): Eukaryota > Metazoa > Chordata > Mammalia > Carnivora > Felidae > Lynx > Lynx canadensis. The sequence continues at coordinate 37,483,471 of NC_044309.1, forward strand.
TTGGAAAACTAGTGGCAAAAGAGGCGTGCCTACAGCACAGCAGAGGTGGGCCCAAGTGGGGAGATACCCTGGATAGCCCCCGAAGGCAGGGCCCCTTCACCACCCTCCCCGCCCCCCTTGGAGGCCCTGGGTACCTGTTTATTCTTTAGGTCAAGGGAGAGCTCGTAATCGGAGGCGTTAGGGGCGTGGGAGCAGAGCGCCGTCGCCAAGGCAGGCTGCTGCCGGCCGGGGGAGGCCGCGCGGTGGGAGCCAGCCCTCGGGGAGGCACCCCCCGCCCCCGGCCGCTCCTCCTCCTCCTGCAGCTCCTGGGCTTGAGCCTTCGGGGCATGGGCACTGGGTCTGCCGGCTGCCACCGCCGCCGCTGCCACCACGGAGTCCTCCATGCCCCCACCGGCCTGGGCACAGGAGCCATCGCTGTGAACAAAAGGCAACGGTGCTCGGTTGGGGGGGGAGCGGGACAGGGTGCATGTGGGTGCGGGGTGAGGAGAGAGACTGGGCACTCTGGCCTGGCCTTTCAGGCAGCGATGGGCCTTCCTAGTGGTGGGGGCTTGGGGGTGCCTCCTGAAGTCACCTCTAGGGAGGGGCTACCTTGGCAGGGAAGAGCTTCAGGCAAGGAAGAGAGCCTGAATTTGGAGAGGGTATCCCAGGCAGAGGAAAGGAGCAGCTATGATCAGAGCTCATGAACCTCTGCTTGCTTAGAACCTCTGCTCTGCAGTAGAGCAGAGTAGGTAGGAGTAGACTTCCTGGGTTGGAATCTGGACTCTGACTCTTATTAGTTATGGGAACCTGAACAGGCTGCTTAACCTCATTGTACCTCTGTTTTCCCATCTATAAAATGGTCACAGTAATAGTACCTCCTTCATAAGGATGTTGGAAGGCTTACATTAGCTAAAGTTAAGACAGTGCCTGGCTCAGGGTCCTTGCTAAATATAAGTGTTAACTATCATCATTATCAGTGGTCTGGTTCCCTGGCCAGTGGCTTAGGCAGCTGGAAAGAAGCTGATCCACACACTGAACCAGCTCCATCTTTATGCTGCCCAAATGACTGTGGGGAAGGAGTGATGCTTACAGGCCTGGTCTGAGCATAAAGCCCCTCCAGGCCAGGCGGACACCAGCTTTTTAGGACTGGGTCTGTGAAGAGAAGGGTGGTTGCCCTGCTGGGTCTAGGGGAAGATCTGTCTTTGGCTCCTGGCCTCTCCTCCCCTCCCATGGAGCCCCAGGAGGCTGAGCCATAGCTGCTGCCCACCTCCTTACCCTGAGGAGATACCTGCTAACTGGAGCCGTCATACCCCAGCCTGCCCTGGGGAATTAATACACTCAGGTTGCTCCCCTCCCTGGCCAGTCTCCTAGTTCCATCCCTCCCTCAAGGCCAAGTGCTAAGTCACCTGTCCATGAAGCTTTCCCAAGCAACTCCAGCTTTGACTGCTCCGTCTGCTAGCACGCTAGGAGCTGCACTTAGAGAGTCTATCTCTATTTCCCAGGAGCAGAAGCATCGTGGCTACAGCATGGGCTCAAATCCATACTCTACCACCATGTGGCTTCAGTTAAGTTGCTTTTCCTCTGAGCCCATCTCTGGCTTCCTCATTTGTATGGTGGAGGTACTAGTACCTATTTTATCAGGTTATGGTGAGGGCAGAGGAGTCAGTATATATAAGGTGTTTAGCACACTGCCTGGCACAGAGTAAGTGCTCAGTCAGTGTTAACTCATGTCCCCCATCTATCGCCTCTTAGAGTCCAGGACCTATATTCTATTTTATCCCTGCTCCCCAGTTAATGCTGGGCAGATGATCAGTGCTCAGTTAATACTTGTTGATGGATGAATTGAAGGGAGAGCAAGAGTCAAGGGACAGCAGACAGAGATAGAAGATCAGGACTAGAAGGGACCCTAATGTCACCTAGTCCAGCCCTCCAATCTCCCTTTCTTATAGAAGGTGGGGTGACCTGGTTCCAAAAGCCAGGCAATACTTAGGGGTTTTTTTTGCTCTATAGTTTTGCCTCCATGTAAGGTGCCCCCAAATCAACAGGCAGAAAAGAGACCTCTTCGTGTTGCTTTCACCCAACTTTGGAGCCTCCTGGTACTAGAATAACCAAGGATGAGTGGCGAACCCTTCCACTCAATCTCCATCTATCCTCCCCATACTCCTGGCCTCATTGCTCCCATAAAGGAGAGTACATTGGCTGGCCCTAGCAACAAGGAGCCCCAAACTCCCTAAGGAAACCCTCTATATGCATGATTCTTTCCTCCATCACTTTCTGTATGGCCATTAATCGAGTTGTATAGTTGGATGAGCTCTAGTTATCTGATATGGTTTTTTTTTTCACCAGTTTTCACTGGTTGAAGATCTGACTGCAACTCATCTTGTCATAAGACTTACCCATTCTTCCCATAGGGCACACAGATATAGCCCTTCCCTCTCCTATCACAACCTGCCTCCAGGGCCTGGGGGCACCATTCAGTGTCATACATACATCTCTTCTCCAGACTGTTCTTGGTGCTAATGCCCAAGCCTCTTCACCCTAAAAGGTTTTCCAGAATCTTTAGAGAACTGGTGGCTACTCAGGACTACAAACACCTTTAAAAATAGCCCTATGCTTTCTTTTACTGTGGGAGTCTACTTGGCAAGAGGTTCTGGGGAAGTTGATGCCCCCTAATAACAATACTCAACCAGTGATGATGAAGGCAGGTGAATAAATACTCTGACCTCTCATCCCTTGAGCAGAATAACTCCAAAGCACATTCCATGCCATCTCCCAAAAATGCCCAGTGGCCAAAGTCATGACCTGATCATTAATGAACATGTATTGGCTTCCTTCTCTTCTGTGTCTCATCCCCCACCCCCACACTGGCACTTCTTGGAGTCATCTTATCCCAAATAAACTACTTGTGTTAAACCAAAACAGATTTTAAAAATAGCCTTCTTTGTGGTCCACCCCTCTGAATATAGTCAGACTCCAAGGCCTTGTCTCCTGAACTCATTCATAGTGCCTGGGAGTTAGGAGACCCCTCACTGTCATCTCTAGCACATGCACATGCACATGCATGCATGCACGCACACACACACACACACACACACACATCCCAACACACACACAGACACACACACACACACACCAACGCATACACTGATGCATACATAATGCTTCTAACTAGCTCTGTGGCTTGGGTAATTTGTTCATCCTTCTGTGTCAGTTTTCCTTACTTGTCACATGATGAGAACTTACTTATCTCTAAGCTTGGAATTCTGGAAGCTTGGATTCCAGTGTCAAAGCCAGTACACCAAGGCCCACCAGCCCCAAGGTTCCAGACTGTCTGGCTGATGGAACCAACTCTGCCTTTGCCCACCTCTATGCAAAGGGATCTGAGAGACTATGACACACCCCTCAATCCGAGTATATGATGAAAAGTATTAGAAAGAGGACTTTGTCCTTGCCTTCCCTCCTTAGACTTCTCCACTCACTTGTGTGGTATAAAGTAGCTATGGGAGACTCAGAACTAATGTCATCAATATGGCAAAGTTTAAGATTATACAGTACAGAGAAAAGAACATGGGCTTTGGTGTCAGGAAAACCTGGGTTAGAATCCTCTTTCTGCTACTTACTATGTGAACTTGGGCAAGTTGCCTAACCTCCTTGTGCCTCTATTTCCACAAAACAGGCATCCTAACTCCTTTGCAAGGTTGCTGTGAGGAATAAATATAGCTTGCAAAGAACTTAGTACAGTGCCTGGCACACAGTAGTCCTTGATAAATGATGACCACAGTGGTGGCAGTATTTGGAGCTGGAAACCTACAGCATGGAGTCTCAAAGGAATTCCCAGAAAAACAGCATGGAGAATTTCTATGTGGAAGGAGAAGGGGTTCTCAACATTTAGCCCTCTTCAACCTTCACAAAACAAACAGTAAGGTTTTTCCATCATAGCTCATGTTCCCAGACCTCCAGACTAACTCCCATGGTCTTTAGGGAGAGAAGCAAAGGCAAATTGGCTTACAGAGACTTCCTCCCACCCTTGTTCTCCACCTACTGGAGCAACAACACTTTGAAGGACCTTGGTGTTGGGGATCACAAATCATGGGATCCATCACCTCTGATGAATCCATACACATCTACCACCTACAGGAAGTCTCCTTGGCTGTACCAGTCACAATATGAGGTATGCCCTAGGCAGACATTTGTCCAATGCTCCTTGTGTGGATCTGTGTTGTAGTCACTTTTCAGGGAGCTGTACAGGCCTGAGTACTTAAAACTTCTCATCAAAAGAATGTTCCCAGCCTCTCTTTCCCTCTCTGTACCCCATCTATAAAAATGGGCCAGTGAAAGAGTTTAGAATATTCATCCTAGCTGTTGCAGCTAGAAGGCCATATACTTCAACTTAGAGATCATCTACTTCAATCCCAGTCTCTTATGGAACCGTAAGCCCATTGTTCCAATGTCCAGAACATCACACTTTGCAAGACACAGGCTGTGCCCCCTTGAGTGTCTAGAGTTTACTGGGCTGACCTGATATCATGAAGCTGCTGTCCCCAGTGGGTCAGATTTCAGGCAGCCTGGCACTTGGACAGGAATCATGTGAATGGTATTCATTCACTCCATGACCTGCATAGATTCTTGTAAGGAGAAGAGAGGGAGAGGAGGGGAGAGAGAGGCTGGTGATGTTAGCTATCTTGGGCTCATTATCCAGCTGTATGGAAACAGATTCCTTGAATGGCAGCCCACTAGCCTAGAGATACTTAGTGTGACTGATGACATAAAGGAGATGCTAGTCACAAGAATCTTTCCTGCGTTGGGACACCCACTTGAGAAGGGAAAAAGAATGTAGGTGGCACCAAAACAAGAGGGTTCTGAGAAGGCTTTGGTGGCACCCGTATGACATTAGACCAATAAAAATACAAGGACTCAGGCCATGAATGGGGGTTATTCCACACATGAGAAAAAGACAGGATTTGAGCATGGCAAATGAAAGTCTTTGAGAAATTGGGGGAATAGCAGTTGCTCAGAGGAATACTACATGTGCCCAAGACCAGAATGACCTGTGTGTTGGGACTGAACATCACATCAGAGAGTGTCACCTATGTGGGAAGCTGACTTGTGCTTGGAGGGATGATAGGGGCCCGGAGAGCATGGCATATATATGACTCCCCTGGAGTTCTAGTGACCACTCCATCCTATCATCGCTGCTATCAAAGCTGATTTCATAAAATGTAGATACTTTAATGTCAATACTTTGCTCAAAACCCATCAGTGACTTCCCAATACTCCTGAGATGAGGTCCACCAGCGTGGACTTAGAAGCACTTGTGATCTTACTACAACCTCCCCTTCCAGCCACATTTCCACCAAGTGATCCACCCACTCTGTGCACACTGAAATTCTCCCCAAATCTGCCAAGCCCTCTCAGACCACTATGTCTCTCAACAACCTTCTTCTGCCTTGAGATATCTTCTCTCCATGATCCTAATCTCCCACCCCCATTTTCTCTGCTTTGTCAACTCTTTCAGGACACACTCATTGCCCCTGGGAAGAATCAGTCCCACCCTCCAATGTGCTCTCATAATTCTTGGCACTCGCCTCTATTTCAGCAATGACCACTTTGTGTTCTAATTATTCATTGATGTGTCTCTCTCTGTTAGACTATGCCATGTACACCTTTTTATCACCAGTGCAATCACAGCGGGCTGGCTCATAATACATGTTTAATAAATGTTAAATGAAAAGATAGATGGCTGGACAGGTCGATGGATGGACATCATTTAATCTCTACTACTTTCCCAAGGGCAGAGGTACTGAGGTAGGGTCAGTGATGCACCACCCAGACTCTCCTTCAAGGACTGACTTGTTGCCCAGCTCTGGGAGACTGCCTTCTGCTGTCAGCCCCTTCAGCTCCTTCAGGGAGTGTCTCAAAGGCAGTGTCTCCTTGGCCCAAAGTCACGTCCTTCCCAGAGCTGTCGGAATCCAGTGACTGATTGAGGCAGGGATATAAAGGCTCAGCCATTGTTACTTAACATGGGGCAAGTTTGGTAGGTCATTCTCCCTCCAGAGCTCACCTGGGACTGGCTGAGGATTTTGTTGGACTTCTGTCACTTGGACTTTTTCTTTTGCCCCATGCTATGTTCCTGCCCTCCTTTCCGTGTGTGTTGATCCCAAGCACATCCTCTAGGAAACATTCAGCACCCTCAACTCAGAGTCTGCTTCCCAGAGAACCAAATCAGTGACATAACCAGCTTTTCTTTCTTCTTCCTTCTTCTCTAGACAGCAAAGATTACCTGGGTCTGCCTGCCCACACACCTGTAGAACCTTTCCTGTTTCCCAACACCTTTGAAACACCTTGAAAGAACTCTGGGCTCTCTTTCCAGAAAAATGCACATGATTTCATACATGCCAAATTTTACCTTCACATTCTGAGGCCTTAGAGACTCCATAGACCCAGGCTAAAAACACTATTCTGGAGAGATGATCACAGATTATCTGCCATACGCTGAAGACTGTGCCAAGGGCCATAGGCAGCTCTGGTCGTACAAAGTATTTGGCTACCACCCACCTGAGAGTTTTCAGACACTGTTTACTGTTATCCTAGCACCGACGGCATCCTTGTTCACAAGTAAGAGAGCTTGAGTGGAGTGAGGCCCCTGGTTCTGCAACTTGTTCGTTAGCTGACTTGGGCAAGATACCTAACTTTTCTGTACCTCAGTTTGCTCATTTGCAAAGTGGGGATGTGAATATCTCCTTTCAAAGAGAGTGAGAAAGGTAAAATTAATTCATAGATAGGCTGGTATGCTGGCCACAATGGGAAATACGGCCTCTTTTTTTTTAAGTTTATTTATTTATTGGGGGGGGGGGGAAGTGCACCCATGAGTGGGGGAGGGGTAGAGAGAGAGAGGGAGAGAGAATCCCAAGCAGGCTCTGTGCTGTCAGCACACAGCCGGATTCAGGGCTCAGTCTCAGCAACCATGAGATCGTGACTTGAGCCAAAATTAAGAATTGGATGCTTAGCTGACTGAGCCACCCAAGTGTCCTGGAAATACAGCCTTTCTATGCACCTGGCAGGACCCTGTGCTCACACAGCCTCTGCCAGGGAGCTGACTCAGGTCAGTGAGTGTCCTCCCTGGGCTCCCAGGCAAGGCCATGTCGCCCCCTGCCAGGAGCTGGAAGGATGGAGGTAACTGGAGAACTGTGCAAGAGCCAGGAGAGGGCACTTAGGTCCATGCTGCCCTACTGGAGGCTGGCTTGAGTGATGGCCTTTGGCATGAAGGTGGAGAAAGGAATGAGGAGGCACCTAGAGACCCACCTCCTGAGGGGCTTGTTGGTGTTGGTGCTGGTGGGTGGCCGCGGGAGGCTGTTTTCCCATCTGCGCAAGACTAAAGCAGTGATTACTAGAGACCTTGCCAGGAGGGTTTAGGGGGGCTAAAGGATTCCTCATGTGGGAAGAACCTCCAGAAGTCCTGACCAATTGCACTACATTAGCCCAAACTCTGCCAGCCTTTCTTTTTTTTTTTCAAGCTTATTTTTGAGAGAGAGAGAGAAAGAGAGAGAGTGAGTGGGGGAGGGGAGGGGCAGAGAGAGGGAGACAGAGAATCTGAAGCAGGGTCCAGGCTCTGAGCTGTCAGTGCAGAGCCCAATGCGGAGCTTGAACCCACAACCTGGCGAGATCATGACCTGAGCCAAAGTCAGATGCTTAACCAACTGATCCACCCAGGTGCCCCTGCCTGCCTTTCTTAAAGTGCTTTTGGGACAAAGAAACTAGGAATTTTGCAGAAAAAAGCTAACAACATGGCTCGCATCTGAAGACTTTTCAGCCTTTACTAAAACACTTCCTTATCTCCCATGTCTGAATCAATAAGGTGATCGTAGATGGTCAGAATAAAGGCACCAAGCAAGGAAAGCCAAGCATCCTCTGGGTCCCAGATAGTACTGGGGAAATCTGAGGTGAACAGAGGGCCAGTGCTGGAAACAGACTCGCTCTGTACTCATTCTAAGGACAGGCTAGAAAATGCTACTCCAGGTGGTGGAAGGAACACTGGGCTGTGAGTCAAGGTCCAATTTGGCTTCTGCCCGCAGCATTTGGTATAACCTTGGGCATGCCACTTCTCTCTGGACCTCTGTCTCCTCATCATGAAATGGACAGTCTCTGCAAAATGCTTTGACATCTGGAAGGAAGGAGAGGCTCAGCTTTCTCCATTTTTCCTTTCCTCTCCATGGGCCCTAGGCCCACACTGCACCATCCCTGCCCAGTGGCTGGGCTCTGGCTCCTCTGCCCTCAACACCCAAGGACACAGCATAAGCCTCCCTTTACTTCCCTTACGTCATTTAATCCATGGCAGCACCTGCCCCAGCCCATGGCTCCTTGACCTCCATTATCCAAGCTGGAAGCCAGGTCTCAGAATAGAAACCCCTGGAGGAGGGCAGCTGTGGCTTTCTGGGTTCATCCACTTGCAGAAACTGCCCTGGATTCATTGACTGTGACAGATGCTTCTCCTTCCCCTCTCCCAAGGGCCCTGAGAGAGTAAGTGATGCTCTCTCTTGTCAGCTCCTTGGAGACTCTGGGCTTTGGTCTCATAGCTGTTCCAAAAAAGTGCTGGCTGGTTTGCTTTGTCTGTAGGGGTTTCCTGTCAAAGGAACCACAGTCCTCTGGACTTGTGCCTTCCCCATATCCAGGCCCACAGTACCGTGGTGCTCACTCAAGGATGGTCACAGAAGCAGCCCAGGCAGACTGTCCCCAGATGTCCAGTGTGGGCATCAGCCTCCCCTACTCAGCCCACCCCACAAGGGAACAGCAGCACCTGGGCACATCAGAACCTGCTGTCCTCCAGGGAAATCTCATCTAGAAGTTTCCTCTGGACACCTCCCTCACAGGCTCCTAAACTGGCCACACTGATTAATGCCATCTTCTTGCCACTGGAATCCTAATATTTTGAGCATTTTATTTTCTCACAAATAGGCATAGATCTGGTAACAAAATCAGGCTCTAAGGACATCCTACCCGCTTTCTGCCCCTTCCCTGACACACAGCACACAATTTCACAAATGCATGTTTCTCTAAGCCCAGACACAGAACTCACTGTACCCCTAAATGCACCTCAGATTTCTTCACCGTTTATGTCTGCTTGTGTTATCGTCCCTAAGAGATCGTCCCATGCCTGACATCCTCGTGGCACCCAACCCTGCAAGGAAGCTCCAGAAACACTGCCTTTAAAACCATCTCTGGACACACAGCCTAAAGTCGTCACACAGCCAGTGCAGGGAACACTTCGTATTTACAGCCTAGTGAAACTCTGGATTTTATTTAATTTTTTCTCTTATTATGAGCCATTTTACATATGGAAATATGAGTAACATATATAAAGTGTAAAGAAAAATCTTCACTTGTACCCAGCTCAAGAAATGGCACATTAGAAGACTTTGACACCTCACATATTCCTTCTCCTCTTCTCAAAGGAATCTTTGTCCTGAATTTGTGTTTATTATTTCCTGCTTTTCCTTGGGGGCAAATGTCCTCCTTGTCCTTACGTAAGTGGCGGTGGCTGCTTTTGCAGCAGCACCAAGCCTGCATAGCGTGCTCACGGGGCAGGTCCGGGAACACTCGAGATCTTGCAGACCCCACACAGGTCAGGAGGCCCCTCTCCAAGGGCAATGGCCTGCAACTCCATGCTGGCAGGACAGAAAAGATGGCAGGGATCTGGCCGCAGCTGAGCTGCACCCATTGTCTCAGCAAGGAAGACTTTTAGGAAAGAAAATGGACTCATTCTTTAAGGACCTATTCCCCCGCCCCCCCACCACCACCATGGTCTGGGTATGTTACCATGGGCCACGGTGACTCTCAGGAGCCACATAAGTGATGCTGGGAGAGGTGTACTCAAGAAAGACATCAGCCCATGAGCCAGCTGGGAGCCAGGTCCAGGGTGTGAGTGCTTTGGGGTCCCTGAGAGGAGGGAACACAGGAGGCCACAGGCAATGTTGGCCAGTGCACAGATGGGGACAGCGCTGCAGCAGGTAGGACTCCACGCCAGACAGCCTGGCTTTGCACGCTGGCTCTGCCGTCGACTTGCTGTGTGACCTTGGGCAAGTTGCTTAACCTTGTGCCTCGCTTTCTTCTCTATGGGAGAATTAAGGTGTGTAAAATGCTCAGTAAGCCCTATATAATGAACAACTATCTTTTTCCTTTTTAGGATTTCCAACATGCTATTCTGTTCAAACAAGAAAACAAAAAAGCAAAAACCTCATTCCGTTTCCGAATATGAAAAGGTAGGAAGGAAGTGACTTCAGAATAAAGAACAGTCCTTAACTTGAACTATCTTTCTCTCACGTTCTTGTGAGAGAGTTCTTTAAATGGAAAAGTAGTGCTCTTTTCTGCACAGCATAATTTCTGAAGCTCTGAGTTACAGAGGATGCCAAGAGAAGCCTGCCAGGAGGTATAAGGGCTGGGAGGCAGCAGGATATAACGAGTGGGAGATGAAGAACCAGACTGACCATGGTTTAAAATCTAACAACTCACTTGCTGTGTGGTCTTGGCTAGTTCCCTAACTTTTCGGAGCCTGTTTCCTCTTCTGTTGGGAGAGTTGACAAAACAATGTCCATAAAGCTTCTGGGACCTACTGATCCCCTGTAAATGTAGGTTTCCTTCCTTCATCTGGGCATGTCGCACTTCCTCACCTTCTGGCTCAAGAGCGATGACTCCCTGGAGAGCAAAGACCTCATCTAATCCTTCTTGGGTCCCTCTGAGGGATGGTGATGATCGCAACACACACAGTGCATCCCAGAGGCTGGGCCATGCCCAGCTATTTTGTTTCCTCATGGCTATAAAGTCCCTTTATTCCATCCTCCTCCCGTCCCACTCAGATCGGCCCTACCTCACCCCAGCAGAGCAGATGTTTTTTTGGATCTTGAGCTATTTCCAGGGAAAGACATTCTCCCAGCTCCTCACAGACTCAACTTCACCACAAGCCAGGGAAAAGGTCTCCGATGGCCTACGGGTGTCTGTGGCAGTCAGGTGTGTGCTGACCCCAAACAGGAGTCTTGTGACACAAGAGATGGAAATGGCAAATGCCCGGTAGTGTAGGACACTGCTCTGGCCATCCATCCAGTTTCTACGGAACAAGATTATTGACCTATTTCCTTTCAGTCACCTTCATTATCTTTTGCTTTCCGACTTGAAGTTCTTCCTAATGTCTAGCTTCAGTCATTCTTGCTACCGAAGAAACCTTCACAAGCTCACAAGTATCAGAATGGCTGTGCTATTTTCTACATGTCTGCGGGTTTCACACGTCTCTCCAAACGTGTTTAGGATGAAGGGACAATGCATAGCACACTGGCTTTGGGAAGAAGCCTCAGAGATCCCAGCTTGGGGAACCACCCACCCCTCCAGGCAGGGCAGGGGCCAGTGCCAGGCCATAAACCTTTCCCTGAAAGGGTTCGACCGTTTCCTCCTTTTTAAATAAAAAAATTTTTAATCTTTATTTATTTTTGAAAGAGAGAGTATTGATCAGGGGAGGAGCAGCGAGACAGGGAGACACAGAATCTGAAGCAGGTTCCAGGCCCTGAGCTGTCAGCACAGAGCTCGACGCGGGGCTCGAACTCACCAACCATGAGATCATGACCTGAGCTGAAGTTGTACACTCAACTGACTGAGCCACCCAGGTGCTCCCATTTCCTCCTCTTAAGAGAACAGACAAACTGTCAGCTGGCAAGAATTTTCTGATAAAATGCCTCTGCTCTTAATCTCATCCTAGCCTGCACTGTGACAGCCTGGTGCTGGGTGAAATCATTTCCTCTCCTGCCCTGATGTCTAGAAAATCTCTCTGGGCCCGTTGGCCCTACTGGATTGGCATTCATCTGGGTCTCTAGCTTCTTTGATCTTTTCCCCAAATTGGTCCCTTAATTCTGAGAGTCTCTCTTTCATTCAGATATTGGGCTCTTTCCAGCAGCCTATGTCCCAGGCTAGGCTTGAATAGAAACATCTGAAAGATGCCTCCTTCTCCGTGCCCATCACCTGCCATCCAAAGGAGGGACTAGACCCTCTTTCTGAAGGGCATGTCTCAATGACTCTGAACATTCCAGGTAGTGTGTCCCCTCCTACTTGCCATACCAGGGGCTCTGCCATTAGACCCTCATCTCCTAAAGTAGTCAGCACATTCTTTCTAAACATTTCCTAGTCATACTTGAGTTTCTAGTCCCCTTCTCTGGGACTCCTGGATCTTGATTGATTTCTCCCTCTCTGCTCCTGAAAAATCCAGCTTTCAAATAGCACTTACTGAGTGGTTCCTATATGCCAAGCACCTTTCCAGGAATCATCTCATTTAACCACCTCAACCACTGTAAGAGGTAACTGCTCCTGTTATCCCCATTTTACAGGTAAGCAAATTGAGGATGAGAAGGTTTATGTAATTTAACCAAGGTAACAGAGTTTGTAAGTTGCCAAGCCAGGATTTAGACCTGGATTTGAGTTGCTCTGTCTGTGTTCTCAACCGCTCCACATTCTAGTACTTCCTTGAAGTCTTCCTGAATTTATCTTCGAGCCCAGGGTACTATTTTACTACCTTCCCACTTCTCAGATCTTCCTGTCCAACCTAGAAGGGCATCCACAAAACTCATCTGGCGCATCCCTCTGCACTTGGAGAAGAAAAGAGACTCTCATATTTTTAAGTTCGTTATTAATCAGTAATTGTGAGTATCCTGTTCACTGGTATCATTGCTCATTATGAATTAATAAATTCATAGTAATATACAAGTCTCTTATAATGCTGTTTCCGGTGAGCCAGGTCCCCTGAAATCCGAGGACCTCAGGGTCACCTAATTGCTTCTCCAAACCTGCCAACCTGCAGCCTAGACGTGGAACATGGGAACCACGCTGAGATCCTGCCAGTCTGTGTGGGTGGTGGAGCATAGCCGAGGCAGTGCATTCAAACAGTGACAGGCAGGAAGCAGGCTTTAATGCCCCCCGTTTGTTGCAGCCCCTCTCTTTATGCGGGCTTGTTTTGATCTCTGTCAGCTTCTTCCTTTGGAACCTGAACAAGTTGCTTCTTTCCCCTATTTCCCCAGCTGGAAAACGGACACAGTAATTCTTGCCCCTGTGGCCTTTAACAGGTTTGTGGTGAGGATCAGACGGGTGAATGGTTGGGAAGGAGTTTTACAACCCGGAGCACCCTGTACACATGTTAGTTAAGGTTATGACCAGCTTTCCACCGAAACTTCCTTCATTTTCCATCATTTCTGTCCTTGGAATGAAGGAAGCTGCATGCATGGCAGAAGGGAAGCGGGTATCGGGCTCTTTCCTGGAGCATCCCGGGGGACAAAGTCCAGCGCCCAGGCAGGCCCTTGGATGCGGAGAGTGGGGTGAGGACCAGGGAAAATGACAGAAGGTGGTTGTGAGAGCCTGGACGACTCAGAGCGAGGCGAAGCTTTCCTCCTTTTGAAAATTCCCTTTTGTGTTTTAACAATCAGTAGAATAGAGAAAGACAGAACCCGTGCACCAGCCCACTTGATGCTTCTTTCTTATGTGTGCTCGCACGAGTTTGGATGCTGCCGTTCCCATCTGCTTCTTGGGTCCACTGTCCCCCATGTTCCTGTCATGCCACTTGCCCTTTGTTTTGCTTTGTAAATGCTCCCGGGTGCTCCTGCTGCCTCGGCCCAAGGCAGAGTGTCTTCTTACAGAATCACTGCCACAGGGACCCTGGGCATTAGACGGTTCACCCCCTTATGTAGTAGCTGGGGAAACTGAGGCATTGAGCTGGTGGTAGAAAGCCCCAGCTCTTCAGGAAGCCTGAGTTCTAGACCCTGTTGGGCACGTCACCAGCTGGGAGAGCTTGGGCAAGGCACCTTCCTCTGGTCCTCAGTCTCCTATCTGTGTGATAGAGTGGTGTATCACTTGGGTCTCTTCCAGCCAGAAACCCTCCGGTTCAAAAGCAATAACTCCTGCTAGCTCTTCTGCCTGTCAGGGACAGCATCATATGCCAGTCTTCCTTCACAGACAGCTGTCTTTCCTGGTTTTTGTTTTTGTTTTCTTTTTGTGGTTTTTTAATCATCATACACACACATACACACACACACAAAATCTCTAAGAATCTCCTTCCTTAAGCTGTTCCAAGGCCTCTGTCAAAGGCAGTAGAATCGTTAAGAATGCCTGGTCTGATTAAACCACTTGCTGCAGACTATGATGATCTCCTCTCTTTTGGTTTGATGAAACAGATTTAAAGCCTTTTTGTCATATATCAGAAACACTCACTGAAATTATAAATTATTGTCATGGTCATGTTATTGGTTGAAAGACAAATGAATGGGTGAAGATGACTTTTCAGAGGAGAAAACAAACCCAAACCAAAAAGGCCTAAGAGTGAGGTTAGAAAAATCTCTAGGCTTGGGGCGCCTTGGTGGCTCAGTCGGTTGGGTGGCTGACTACAGCTCAGGTTATGATCTCTGCGTCGGGCTCTGTCCTGAGCGCTCAGAGCCTGAAGCCTGATTCCGATTCTGTGTCTCCCTCTCTCTCTGCCCCTTCCCTGTTTTCTCTCAGTCTCTCTCTCTCTCTCTCTCAAAAATAATAAACAATAAAAAAAATTAAAAAAAATAAAAATCTCTAGGCTTGCAAAAAGAGGTTACTCTTTCTGGGAATGAAAAAAAAAAAAAGGAATACCCAAAAGACTCAAACAAGAAGTTTCTGGGAAATGAAAAAAAGAATCTCTTTCCCTAAATTGGACAAAACTGTGCATTAATGAACACCAGCGGGACAGAGATAGTTAGATGTTCCTTGTGGTGGCTTTCATTCTGTTGTTCTGGGAGTAGTATACTTAGTTATGTTTATTTCTTTAAATAATAAAGCCTGAAGCTTTTTCTCCCCCTGAAAATGTTCTCCCAGTTATTCCTGTCTTCAGCTTGGTTGCTCTGATGTGTTTACCTCCAGGTGCCTAGAGTCCTCAAAGCCTCATTTGTAGGGTGGAGGGCCAGCCTTCACCGTCGCTGACCCACAAACCAGGCTTTCTTTGAGGAGCCCCCTCTAAGCAGCCCCCTTCCTGTGGCAGGAGAAGTAAGAGCCTGCTGTTCACTCCCCCACCATGCTTTCACTTCCTGTGCTTGAGAACACCCCCCCTTCTTTGGTCACCTGACTCTGGTGGCAGCACCTGCAATAGATACTTGGTTCAAATCCTAGTTCAACCCTTTGCCCTTAGACAAGCCATTCATCAGCTCTGATCCTCACTCTGTCCTCGAACCTGGGACTGAAAGCAGTTCATGACCCTTTGGTGGGAATTAAGCTAATATCTGTCTAGCACGTAGCAAGGGCTCGCTAGCTGACAGCCAGTGTTCTCTTTCCCTCTCTCATGGGTAAGGGACACAAAATAGAAATACAGACTGAAGAGGAATTCTCTAATCATCTCTCAACACACTGCTGACAGAAAGCTGTCTGTCCTAACTCACAGCTCTTTGAAGGTGGGCCCAAGCCTGGCCTCATTCACATGACACAGCCTCAGCCCAGGCCTGTGGACAGGGAAGTTTGAAAATGCCCTTTGGTGACAACGGAGGTCTCATGAAGAGACTGGTCTTAGAGGATCACTGGGTGGGAAAAATACAAGAGGAAATCAGCCTGAGCAAATACTTGACTCCAAACACAAGTTTCACGTTGCAGCTGAGGAAAATTCACTGAACAGAAAGCCAAAAACCATGACAAGACAAAGCTTTCCTAAAACTCTCTGGAACTGGGGGTATGGGTGTGGGGGCCATCCCCTAGCAGGGTATCAAAGTATTCTGACATCTATTTTGTCCTTTGTGCCTCCTGAGTCTGGCAGGGAAGACACAGATGGGACAAAAAGCATGGACATGAAGGGACAGGCCACATGGTTGGTCAGGGAACAGGTTTCTCTAGCTCCAGGACCAAATTCTTCTGCCATTGCCTGTGGTTATCCTCAGGTGTAAAGCCCAGCCGAGGCAGATTCTGCCATAACTACACAGAAATCCTCAGGACACTGGCGAGCAAACCTAACCTGCTCAGAAAGCCCAAATAAGAAGGAGCAGCCCCGCTCCTCCCCCTGCTGTTTGCCACTTGAGTCCAGGTTTGCTGTGTCCTGGGCCAGACTGATGTCCTCAATCCTCAGGAATCCCACCTGGGCCCCACAATCAGATGATCCATTCCAGGGCAGGTCATCATGGGAACTGTCAGAACACTGTGTTAGGTCACATGATCCCAACCCTTGCCAAGGCCTTTGGGAACTACCCGCGGGACGCTGAGGAGACCAGACAACTTCCCCTTGGCCTTGCCTGCTGCCCACTGCCTTCCCGTTGTGCCGAGGCAGAGACCCCAGAGCCTAGGGGCTGGGCAGCTTAGGTGGGCCGACCCTCCAGCCCCACTCAGGCCTAGAAGGGAAGCGTGTCTTCTCTGTGCTTCTCTAGGGAAGAGGGGACAGAGTTCCGCAGTCCCAGAATGAGCCCCTACCCTCTACACTGCAGGTGGGGCAGGATTCCCGGCAGCCTCGGAGCCAGAGCTGGGGATGTGACTGATGGAGCTGGCGCGTGATGCCGAGGCTCCCTAGCCCAGCTGTTTGAAGACTAAACTGTATCGATTGAGAATTTAATTGCTCCGTAATCGCTGAGTAAACACTGGCTGGTCCATTGATCATGCCCCAGGCCAGCTGGGAAGAGCCAAGAGGCGGGATAGAGGCGCCAGCGATGCGAACGAAGGGCTCTCCCAGACAGCATCCTTGGAAGGAAATCCCTTCCTCAAGGATATAGTAGGGAGTGCAGCCTCCAGCAGAGCTCACGGCCACCCACCGCCCAGTCTGCGGGCTGGTTAGCAGGTGCAGACCAGCGCCAGGAAAGGATGGGGGCTTCGGAGGGGCTGCTTAGGGCGGGAGGTTCTCTCTGGACACCATATACTAAGTGGGAAGTGCAGGCTACAAAATCTTTTTTTTTTTTTTATGGGGGGTAAATGTAAAATACAGTGCTTAGAAAAATAAAACCCTGGAAGGTTGCACCCTAATATATTGACAGTGGTTAATTCTATATAACTGAATTCAATTTTCTTCTTTATATTTCTGTATTTTCCACATTTCCAACAACTAGCAAGTATAACTTATAATCAGAGAAAATAGATGTTATTTAAGATCAAAAGAAATGCCTAGAAGGGTTTCTCCTGTGCTCTGGAAGAAAGAAAGAAAGAAAGAAAGAAAGAAAGAAAGAAAGAAAAAAAACCCTAGCAGCAGCTCTGTGGAAAGTGGTTGCATTTTGGAGTTAGACCTGAGTTCACCTTCCAGTTCCAGAACTGATTAGCAAGATCCCTCTGTCAAGACACGGGACTTCTCTCCATCTCAGATTCCTTATCTAAAACTTCGAATAACAGCTATCTCACAGAATTGAGATAAAATACTCAGAGTGCTTAGTGCAACATACCTGGCATGTTCAAGAAATATTAGTGTCTCTTCCATCCTGGAGGAAGGCTGGGCAGGTAGGACCGAATAACAGGGGTGAGTCATTGAGTTCACTGGGGCCCAGAGTACCTTCTTCCCCAGGGCTCCCCAGGGGAGGGAGTTGTTTTGTTTCCTCCCTATGCTTCCCCTAGCTGAGCCGCCACCCCACCCTTACAAGCCTCCTCTCATTACACTAATAGAAGGCAATCTTCCTCCACTCGGCCCCATTGCCACCCACAGAGACAAATGGGCTGCCATTCTGTTGGATGCTGCGTGGTGGCTGGCCAGTTCCAGGGTCATTGTCAGGGAGAGCGTGAGAGGGAGGAGAGGGATGGGACTGGAAGTAGGGCTGCAATTACTAGTCTATTCAGCTCCCTAGAATAAAGCCCTTGTCATTAGCTAGCAGCAGGAGGAGGTAGGGAAGGCAGAAGAAAGAGCCTGACACACACTTACTGCACCCGGCTCTGGGTTCCAGGCCGCCCCCCACCCAGCTCTCACCTGAGGGCCTAAGTGCCCTGGTAAGCACAGAGGTTTGCCTGGGCAGGGGGTGGGGGGGTGGGGTGTGTGTGTGTGAACCCAGGCCCATTCCCTGGTGGTCTCACCATCCCCTCAGAGGCCTCTGCCAGCCCCATAACTACTCCATTGCCCCCCAGTCCCTGATGCCACCCCTTGGCTCCTTTCTTACAGAAACCCAGCTTCCAGACTTGCTCAACTTTGGGTGTTCCCACCTCCTGGGGTATCACTCCCTGGCAGGCTCCACATCCCAAGGTAGAGTTTCTCCTGACCCCATCCCTCAAGGCTTCTCTTCAGGTGGCTGGGGCAGGTTGTCCTAAGCAACGCCCACCCCCCAACCCAGGGCTGGGGCTTATCTGTTTCTTGGGGAGGGGTGAGGGTTTCTCCTGGCCCCTTAGTCTCTCCTCTGGGCTGAGGGTTTGCCTCAGGCTGTGGCAGCTCCTCTCCACTGGTCTGACCAATGGGGCTGTGGGTGATCAGCTGCCGTGAGGCCCCCATGGGATTTGTCCAGAGTTCTTAAGAAAGGGATTCTTGCTAAGTCCCACAGCTTGGAGTGGGGCAGGAAGAGGACAGACCCCTCAAGTTGGGTTGATCTTGATCACCACTGGCTTCAGCTGGGGTGCAGAGGAAGAATGTCAGGGAGCCAGCTCTGAGGTCACACACCAAAGGTCCTAGTGACCCTGAGACCTGATCAATTGGTTTAGATTTCTTATTGGGGTCTCCTGTGCAAACCAATGGGCTTATCCCCAGAAGATTCAGAGGCTGATTGGGCTGGAGCCTGGCTGAGCTGGTGGGAAGCCAGACTGACAAGAGCCTAGCTTGTCTCAGAGCCCTGCAGCCCAGCCCAGGATCTCCCAGGGTGGCCCAGAGGGCTTTGTGACCCATCAACCCTGCGCTAGCCCTCAGCCCAATCTCTGACTTTGGCAGGTTCTCACAGAGAAATTCCTGGGGAGGTGTGGGCTATGCTCTGTGGAGGTGGGGCACCTGGTTAAAGGAAAGTGATAAGGGGGTGTAAAGGGGTCACAGATAGGGTTAGGAGCAAGGATGTGGGGGTCTAATGGGAGAAAACGTTCTTAGGATGCAATCCCCCCAGGAAGCCAGGAACAGACAGACTGACACATACATTGTTGGACTGTCAGAAAACATCCAGAGGGCCTCCTCCCAGAGAAGCCAAGAAACTGACATCAGAAATAGACAGACAGACAGAGAGGCAGAAATACACTCTAGGAAACTACAAATGAAACAGAACAACTTGGAATAATTGGGAACAGAAGCAGACAACAGCTGAAGGTCTGGACCAACTGGGCGTAAGTCTCCCTGTCCCACCCAGAGGGGAGGGCTGCAGGAGGGTAGTCCCTCCATAACCGAACATCCCCCTACCCTCCCTCCCAGAGCACCTCTGTCCCCCACCTTGGCACCTGCCTTTTCAAGGGAAAACTAAGATAATAGATTTCCTACCCTCCCACTCCAAATCTTGAGAAAGAGGCCTATTCCCTTGGCAGCCATGATGGGGGAGCACCCCTCCCCTGCCCCACATACACTTGTCACTGTCTCCCACATGGCACACCAGCCCCTCCCATCCCTTCCCACCAGGGTCCAGGGCCACAGGGCAGGTGGGCAGGCAGAGGGGTGTGGGCATGAGAAGGAATAAGAGGCCTGAGAAGTGAGAGAAAGGATGACCATGGAAAATCCAAGGAAGGATTCCTGTTGCCACACCCCTAGGACTGAGCTTGAGGGCACCCTGTCATCCATCTTCGCCGATGCCTTGTGCTTGGGTAGTAGCAATTAAATGCTTACTGAATGGAGCTGGATTGACGGGGTGGGAGGCAGACTAGACAGCCCTTCTCCCCGCCTGCCAAGGAGGAGATTTTTAGGAAGAAGACTCAGCTGTGTGTCTGAATAGTGACAGCCCATTGGAAGGAACCAGGACCCTCTGTCTCTTTCCTCGAAGATCATCCTGATGCCACTCCGCTCTCTGTCCTCTTTTCTCTTCTCTCCTGCCCTCACATTCTCCCATTTCTGTCTACTTCCAGTTTCCAGGTGAGCCATTTCCAATTTGGAAATTGGAAACTAGATGGGGAGATCCTTCAGAACTCAAGTGGCCTTACTTGTTCTTATGTCCCCGGGCACAGAACTTGACCCACAGACCACCCAGGGCATGGGCACAGTGCTCCATCCCTCTCTTTGCCTTCCATGATCCTACCTGGTCACCCTCGGAACAAGCACACCTCCCTCAGCCCTGGACTGAAGGATCCCAAAGTGCCACTTGCTTTGGCCTGACTCTGACACCTCAGAGTCCTGCCTACACCCCAGCCCTGACTTCCCTTTAAGGGAACATGAGTAGTGATGCCTTTCAGGGGTGATTTTGTGTCTTTGTGTCAATAGCTACCATCTCTGATGCCTACCTAGTGCTCTCCAAGGAATAAAGGAGGAAAGATCATGGAATCACTCAGTCTCAAACAAAGAAATGGTGAGCGGTAGGAGTGACATGCCTTCAGGGCAAGTCTGGGCGCTGGTACTTTCTGGCCACGTGATTATAGGCAGGGCCCTTGAGTGCTCTGAAACGTACTCTGCTCTCAAATAAGACAGGGACGAGAAAGCCTGGTCTAACCTCACTGAGCAGCTGAAAGACCCAATGAGATTATGCGTCAGTGTTACTTTCCTGACAGACCACCCTCTTGGGAAATTGAGGCCCAGGGGAGCTGAGCAACTTGCCCAAGTTCATCCCAACAACAGGAGACTGTAGATGAGGCCAAGTTCAGGCCAGAATCCAAGTATCTTGACTCCCAGTGACATAAGAAACAAGTAAAAAAAGAGAGAGAAATGTGCAGAACTAAGAAGAATTGGTGGAAAGAGAACAAAGCGTGACCAAGGCCCCGGGATATAGACACAGGAGAGGAATTTGATGTGGGCCAGAATGGGAGAGGTGAAGCAGAGAGACAGGTGAAGGTGGAAGACAGACAGAAGCACAGAAGTGCAAGGAGGAGGGGCCACAAAATGGGAGGTGGAGGGGAGAGGGTCCGCGTTCAGCTACTCAGAGTGACTCCTCATTTCTCCTACCCTAGCTGAGGAAATGATCTGCGTGGCGCAGAATTATTTACCTACGCTTATGTTCCAGGGGAGTCTAGAGCTTAAGAAACCCAAAGAACTCTCTGAGCACCTGTTCAGGCGGCTGTTAGGTGTTAGTCCCACATTGTAAGACGTCTGCAGCAAACAGCTGTGGAGGAGAGGGGCCACATTGTGGGAAGCAGGCGGTGCCCGCAGCCTTGCAGCGTTTCTGTATCCATTCAGCACTTTGTTACTCACCGCCCTTCCCGTGCAGGCTTTGCAAACGTGATGATAATTCCGCACAGAAACTTAGAGGTGGAGGTACTCCACGTTAAAAGGAAAAGTTTATAGTACACGTAAAAGCTAAACAATTTGGTTTTGTGATGACGATGACTACTCCCTGCGGAAGACAGCTATGTTGTTGGCATTATTGGAGAGACCCCAAATATGTGCTGTAAAATTCACATTTTCTGTCTGATTAGATTGGCATGCTGGGCCCGTTCCATCAAATATATGTATATATATCTAAGTTTTATTACCCTAAGATGTCATCAGTGACTAGGAAGTGATCTGATATTTTGCTAGTTAAAATAGTTAAATTAATTTAAAATTCTTTAATTAAAAAAATTAATAAACGAGAAAGGGACTATGACTAACCCACGACAAGATGAAGCGGGCCTGAGACAGTGACACCAACCCCTGACTCAACATTCTCCCCCTTCCTCCCCAGGTCAACATCTAACTCAGTGAAAAGCCTGACAATTAAAACTCAGTCATCTTGGCTCTTTTATGGGAGGAGAAAGATTAGAAAGAAAAGAAGAAATCTTTGCTACCATAGAAAAGGCAGGCACAACCCTGGACTGAGCACCTGCTTAGTGCCAGACACCCTACCACGTGATTATATATTCTGTGTATAATCCAACTAACTTCCCTTGATTTCTAAAAAGATGATATTTTATGTAGGCTCTTTAGGGGAAGGAGCCTAAGTTTGGCATTTGAACATTAGGGTATAATGGCCTCCAGAGTTGGGAATGGCTCATCTGGGGACCAGAGGAAGGCAAGAGCAATAGAAGGCATGAGGCAGGAGGTAAAAACAGACAGACAGACAAAAACACAGGACTCAGAGGAAGAGGCCGAATGGCGCTGTGCAGTGTGCTTTGCTTCGAGGGGAAGGACAGTGGGGGTGGGGAAGGGAGGACGGCCACCAATGCATTCCCACCTTTGGGAGGCCAAGTCGGAGCAGGCGGGCTTCTGCTCGGCATCAGCGGCTGGGCAGCAGAACTGGTGCAGCACGGTCTCATTCCTGAGGGCAGAGCAAGAGGGAGAAGGTCAGGGGCAGCCTTGACATGTTGGGCCCAGCTGGCACTGACACATCCCCCACCACCTGACCCGAGAACCCTTCAACCTGTGTTAACATTACTCCAGGGAGGAGCTTCTGGCTCTTCTCCAACATGCAGTACGCCCAGTTCAAACACCACCTCCTGCTTGCAGTCCCCGGACCTCCCATCAACCACCTCCTCCTCCTCCTTCTGAGCACCCCCCATCCCCGGCCCTGTCCTCTGCATAGGATGTACCATTTATTCAGCCCTCCCGTTTATCATTATAGTTCTTTATGACCCCATTCCCTACTATGATCTGGCAAGGCCAAACTAGGTCTATTCACCCATCGTGCACAGAACTGTATGCAGGGAATGTGTTTAAGCTGATCGTATGGGAAGGTAGAAAGCACTCATACAGAGATTTTAGGGTTGCTGGCTGAAAATCCAAGGCACGGTGCTTGATGAGGGATTTGTTTGATGCAAATGAAAACGCTAACCCGGAGGCGGAGATAGAAATTCTAGTGCCAACTCTACAGCTAGCCAGCTGTGTGATACCTCATCACCTTTTCCAGGCCGCAATTTATTTACTAATGAAGTAAATGGGTTGAACCAGAGAAGTGGTTCTCAACCCTAGCTGCTTATTAGAATCACCAGGAGCTTTAAAAACCATCAATGCCTGGGCCCTAACCCCCAGGGACTGATTCACTTGGTCTGGACTTTTATAAGGTCCAGGACTTTTTACAAGGACTTTTTATAAGGTCCCAGGTGATTCAAAAGGTAGTCAGAATTGAGAGCCATTAGACTAGATGATTTTCAAGGTGACTTCCATCTCTAAAACTCTGTGATTCTAATATCTACTTTGAGCCACCTTGGGATTTAACAGTAAAATTAATTTTGGATGAAGGTATGCTGACATGTGGTCTTCTCTCCCTTAGCAAGCATTCACCATCATGGAGTCAGAGAATGACAGACCTGGGAGGGCCCCCAAAGATTTCCCAAAAGACATTTTTAAAACTTCCGTTAGCCTCAGAACACTTTGTCCAAACCCAATCTTTCCTGGAAGCCCATTTTGTAAAACAACGAAGGTGGTCCCTCTATGGTCAGGGAATTGGAGGTCTATGCCTCCTTGATCTGCTGGTCCCAGTCTTGGTAGCCACCTCCCATGTGTCTCTTGGGGGCCCCAGGATTATAAGAGCATAGATTAGAAACTGCTGTGTTTGGGGTGCCTAATGGTTAAGCATCTGACTACAGCTCAGGTCATGATCTCATGGTTTGTGAGTTCGAGTCCCACCTTGGGTGAACACAAGCCCGGCTTTAGGTGAACAGAGCCCAGCTTCAAGTAAGCTGGAGCCCCACTTCAGGTGAACATGAGTCTCACTTTGGGTAAAATATGAACCCCGCTTTGGGTAAGCCCGGCTGCTCTCTCCCTCTCTCTCTGCCCCTCATGGGATCCTCTCTCTCTCTCTGCCCCTTGCTCACTTGCTGTCACTTGTGCCCTCTCTCTCTCTCTCTCTCTCTCTCTAAGAAAGAAAGAAAGAAAGAAAGAAAGAAAGAAAGAAAGAAACTGCTGAGTTTATCTCTTCTCATGGAAGAAAATAATGTTGGAGCCTACCTTAATCTGACAAAAATAATTCCAGAAAGATTTCATGCTTAAGTGAGAAAACATAAAACAAGAGAAGATTTACAAGGAAACTCAGGAATACAGTTTATGTGTTGTGGAGACTTCAAAACAAAACAGGAAATTGAAATGCCATTAAGAAAAAGAAACATATCTGACTACATACAATGAAAACATCTTGTATGGAAAAAGATACTCTCATAAGCCAAACAACAAATGATAAAGTGGGAAAATATATCTGCAACACATCTGACAGAAGGCCATATCCTTCTGACAGAAGGCCTTCATATCCTACATTGAGATCCCACAAATTCATAATGCAAAGACAGACCCAGTAGAAAAAATGGGCAAAGATTAGGAATCCCAGTTGACAGAAGAGGAAATCCAAAGCGCTGGTAAATAGATGGAAAGATGCTCTACCTTACTAGTCAATAGGGAAGTGCAAATTAAAGCAGCACTGAGATGCCATTTCCCAACCACCATACTGGCAAACATTCAAAAGACTAGTTACAATAAGTGCTGGTGTGAATGTGGGGAGAAACGTGCCCTTGTCTCCCACCTGTGTGGTTGTGAAGTTTTACAGCTGTTTTGGAAATTAAAAAGAACTCATGTCGGATACAAAATCAATGTACAGAAGTCAGTTGCATTCTTATACACTAACAATGAAGCAACAGAAAGACAAATAAAGAAACTGATCCCATTCACAATTGCACCAAGAAGCATAAAATACCTAGGAATAAAATACCTAGGAATACCTAAGAAGCATAAAATACCTAGGAAAATACCTAACCAAAGATGTAACAGATCTGTATGCTGAAAACTATAGAAAGCTTTTGAAGGTAATTGAAGAAGACATAAAGAAATGGAAAGACATTCCCTGCTTATGGATTGGAAGAATAAATATTGTCAAAATATCAATACTACCCAAAGCTATCTACACATTCAATGCAATCCCAATCAAAATTGCACCAGCATTCTTCTCGAAGCTAGAACAAGCAATCCTAAAATTCATATGGAACCACAAAAGGCCCCGAATAGCCAAAGTAATTTTGAAGAAGAAGACCAAAGCAGGAGGCATCACAATCCCAGACTTTAGCCTCTACTGCAAAGCCGTAATCATCAAGGCAGCATGGTATTGGCACAAAAACAGACACATAGACCAACGGAATAGAATAGAAACCCCAGAACTAGACCCACAAACATATGGCCAACTAATCTTTGACAAAGCAGGAAAGAACATCCAATGGAAAAAAGACAGCCTCTTTAACAAATGGTGCTGGGAGAACTGGACAGCAACATGCAGAAGGTTGAAACTAGACCACGTTCTCACACCATTCACAAAAATAAACTCAAAATGGATAAAGGACCTGAATGTGAGACAGGAAACCATCAAAACCCTAGAGGAGAAAGCAGGAAAAGACCTCTCTGACCTCAGCCGTAGCAATCTCTTACTCGACACATCCCCAAAGGCAAGGGAATTAAAAGCAAAAATGAATTACTGGGACCTTATGAAGATAAAAAGGTTCTGCACAGCAAAGGAAACAACCAACAAAACTAAAAGGCAACCAATGGAATGGGAAAAGATATTTGCAAATGACATATCGGACAAAGGGCTAGTATCCAAAATCTATATAGAGCTCACCAAACTCCACACCCGAAAAACAAATAACCCAGTGAAGAAATGGGCAGAAAACATGAATAGACACTTCTCTAAAGAAGACATCCGGATGGCCAACAGGCACATGAAAAGATGCTCAACGTCACTCCTTATCAGGGAAATACAAATCAAAACCACACTCAGATATCACCTCACGCCAGTCAGAGTGGCCAAAATGAACAAATCAGGAGACTATAGATGCTGGAGAGGATGTGGAGAAACAGGAACCCTCTTGTACTGTTGGTGGGAATGCAAATTGGTGCAGCCGCTCTGGAAAACAGTGTGGAGGTTCCTCAGAAAATTAAAAATAGACCTACCCTATGACCCAGCAATAGCACTGCTAGGAATTTACCCAAGGGATACAGGAGTACTGATGCATAGGGGCACTTGTACCCCAATGTTTATAGCAGCACTCTCAACAATAGCCACATTATGGAAAGAGCCTAAATGTCCATCAACTGATGAATGGATAAAGAAATTGTGGTTTATATACACAATGAAGTACTACATGGCAATGAGAAAGAATGAAATATGGCCCTTTGTAGCAACGTGGATGGAACTGGAGAGTGTGATGATAAGTGAAATAAGCCATACAGAGAAAGACAGATACCATATGTTTTCACTCTTATGTGGATCCTGAGAAACTTAACAGAAACCCATGGGGGAGGGGAAGGAAAAAAAAAAAGAGGTTCGAGTGGGAGAGAGCCAAAGCATAAGAGACTCTTAAAAACTGAGAACAAACTGAGGGTTGATGGGGGGTGGGAGGGAGGGGAGGGTGGGTGATGGGTATTGAGGAGGGCATCTTTTGGGATGAGCACTGGGTGTTGTATGGAAACCAATCTGACAATAAATTTCATATAT
Organism: Lynx canadensis; assembly: GCF_007474595.2. Taxonomy (NCBI): domain Eukaryota; kingdom Metazoa; phylum Chordata; class Mammalia; order Carnivora; family Felidae; genus Lynx; species Lynx canadensis. The sequence continues at coordinate 37,509,864 of NC_044309.1, forward strand.
TGAAAAAATAAAAAAAGAAAAAAGAAAAAAAAAGAACTCATGTCGGGCACCTGTGGGGCTCAGTCGGTTGAGCTTCTGACTCTTGATTCCGGCTCATGTCATGATCTCATGGTCATGAGATCAAGCCCCATGTCAGGCTCTGAGCTGAGTGTGGACCCAGCTTAAGATTCTCTCTCTCTCTCTCTCTCTCTCTCTCTCTCTTTCTCTCTCTAAAGGGTTAGTATTCAAAATCTATAAGGAACTTAGCAAACTCAACACCAAAAAAACAAAACAAAACAAAACAAATAATCCAGAGAAGAAATGGGCAGAAGACATAAATAGACACTTTTCCAAAGAAGACATCCAGATGGTCACAGACACGTGAAAAGATGCTCAACATCATTCATCATCAGGGAAATACAAATCAAAACCACAATGAGATACACCTCACACCAGTCAGAGTGGCTAAAATTATCAACTCAGGAAATAACAGATGTTGACTAGGATGTGGAGAAAGGGGAAACCTTTTGCGCTGCTGGTGGGAATGCAAACTGGTGCAGCCACTCTGGAAGACAGTGTGGAGGTTCCTCAAAAAGTTGAAAATAGAACTAGCCTACAACCCAGCAGTTGCACTACTAGGAATTTATCCAAATGATACAACAGTGCTAATTCAAAGGGTCACATGCACCCCAATGTTTATAGCAGCACTATCAACAATAGCCAAAGTATGGAAAGAGCCCAAATGTCCACTGACTGATGAATGGATAAAGAAGATGTGGAATATATATATACAGTGGAGTATTATTCAGCGATCAAAAAGAATAAAATCTTGCCATTTGCAGCAAAGTGAGTGGAACTAGAGGGTATTATGCTAAGCAAAATAAATCAGTCAGAGAAAGACAAACATCATATGACTTCACCTGTGTGGAATTTGAGAAAGATAACAGATAAACATAGGAGAAGGGAAAGAAGATAAAAACAGCGAGGGAGGCAAACCGTAAAAGACTCTTAAATACAGAGAACAAACTGAGGGTTGCTAGAAGGCAGATGGGTGGGGGGATGGGCTAAATGGGTGATGGGCATTAAGGAGAGCACTTGTTGGGATGAGCACTGGGTGTTGTATGTAAGTGATGAATCACTGGGTTCTACTCCTGAAACCAATACTACACTGTATGTTAACTAACTTGAATTTAAATAAATAAATTTTTTTAAAAAATTCTCTCTCTCTCTCCCCCTCTCCCCACCCACTGCTTGCTTTCTGTCTCTGTCTCTGTCTCTGTCTCTCTCTCAAAAAAAAAAAAAAAAAGAGCACATGTCTTCTGACCTGGCAATCCCACCTCTGTAATTTTATACCCTAGAAATGTAAGTAACCTGTTCACAAAAGTATTTGTACAAAATGTTGTGGCAGCATTGTTTTCAGTGGGGGAAACAAAACAACTGGAAATAACCCGAGTCCCCACCAATCAGGGCATGGTTGAATGAATTGGGATAGCTTCTTTTATACCAGGGAGTTGTGCACTGTACCTCTATATGGAATTATGTGTGATATCTCTTGGCCTGGATGGATTTCCACACGTATGGCTAAATGAGAAAAGGAAGCTTCAGAGAAGCATATGTAGTTTTGTAAAATAAACAAGGACCCCTCTCCCTCAAATGCCTATTCTATACATTGCGCTGTATTTCTACATATATATATATATATATATATATATATATATATATATATATATATATATATATCTAAGTGCATATATAACTAAGCTGTTCACACTGGCTACCTCAGCAAGAAGGCACTGGGACAGAGTAGGCAAAAAACGGAAAAGGAAAAAATATGCTTGGTGTAATGTTAGCTGAAAATGTTAAATATAAATTCCTACTCATGACATTATTGTAAATACATTAAAATTGGATATGTACCTGAACAAGGACTAGAAAGTTTCAGGAACCTACACAAATATTAATGTCATTTCAGGACAGATCATGGACATTTTTATCTTGGATTTGTGTTAATTTAATAAATTATTGCTTATGGATTACATATAATCTATAGATTATGGACAAATAATTAATGCAACTAATCTAGTTTTGTAAAAGGGCAATAAGGAAAATAATTGAATCTGACCCCTCATTTCCCAAATGAGAAAATTGAGGCATGGAGTGGGGAAGTAATTTGTCTAAAGTAGTTCCCTGACCAAAGTCCCAGCTCCGTCTTCCAGACACCCTCATCTCCTTCACTCCAGCCCTTGGTTCCTGGGGCAAATCAGAGTGTTCAGGGAATTGTCTGGATCTCAAATGTCTGATTATAGCCCCTAGGAATGAGGAGAAGGGGGAGGAGGAGGAAGGAGACAGGGAAGAAACCAGAAGGGCTCAGAGCCATGACCCAGGTATGCAGGTATGGCAGAGAATGTACCCCCCCACCCCAGTTCCTGCCACAAGGTGTACCTGTGCCCTGGGGGTCAGGTTCAGAATTTCAACAAATGTCCCCGAGATCCTCAGCAAAGAGGCAGAGTGTGTTCACCACTCAGGGCACCAGCACTTAGCTAGGAGCTAATTAAAGCTTTAGCCAGGGCCAGGCCCTCGAAATTCTGGGACACTGTACACCTATCATTTCCCACATCTATATTCAGTTTGAGACTCAGGATTCCACTGCATGGCCATAAAAATGGTGGAGTAGTTTGGAGGAACTAATGGTGTGTACAACATCACAGTAAGTAGAGGCATGAAGAAGGGGGACTCCCAGTAGGAGAATCAAGGAGGCAAAACCAGGATCCCAGAGGAGCAACTTTGAACGAGGAACCCCCTCCTCTCCTTCACTGAGGTGAACACAGCAGATCTAACCACCAGGGAACCTCTCCAAAGAAGATTCCTTGAGTTCCAGGAAAAGGCAGAAATTATAAAATCATTTCCCGTCACTTCCCTGACACCTACCCCTCCTGGTACCATCATCACTAGGGCTGGCAGAGCCTGAAGACTGAGCTCCTTTAATTTTTTTTCACTGTCTCTTAATTTTTTCACCTCTTCCGGGAAGTCTTCTCTATCTAAACATGAGGAATAGGAGGAAAAGGTCACTCCCTTGCTCAGAGGTCACTCCTATTCCTGAGGGGTGGGAGAGGCTGAATAGCCAAAACAACTTTGAAAAACAAGAACGGGGTGCCTGGGTGGCTCAGTCAGTTGGGCGTCTGACTTCAGCTCAGGTCATGATCTTGTGGTTCGTGAGCTTGAGCCCTGTGTCGGGTTCTGTGCTGGCAGCTCAGTCTGGAGCCTGCTTTGGATTCTGTGTCTCCCTCTCTCTCTGCCCCTCCCCTCTCATGCTCTGTCTCCCTCTTTCTCTCTCAAAAATAAACGTTAAAACATTTTAAAATAAAATAAAATTAACCTCATACCTTGTGCCATATTTATATATAAATTAATACAAAATGGAATATAGACCTAAAGTAGCAGATACCATTTAAAACTTCTCAAAGAAAACACAGGAGAAAATGTGTATCTTAGAGTATGCAGAGATTTCCTAGCTAGGACACAAATAGCACAGATCATAAGAAAAAAATTAATAAATTAGGCTTCATCAAAATAAGAAATATTCTCTTTGAAAGACACTGTTTAAAAAATGAATAATCCTTACAACTTAATAATAAGATCAACAACCTTATGGAAAAAAATGTACAAAAGATTTAAAATAGATACTCTGCCAAAGAAAATATACTAATGAAGTGGTTAGTTATTAGGGAAATGCACATTAAAACCTCCATGAGAAACCATTCCACACTCACCAGAATTAGTAAAATTTAAAAGTCTGAAAATAGCAAGTGTTGAAAAGGGTGTGGAGCACCTGGAACTCTCACACACGTCTTTCTGGTGGAAATGTAAAATGGTGCAACACTTCAGAAAGCATTCTGGCAGTTTCTTACAAAGTTAAACATGCACTTACCACATGACCCTGTAATCACATTCCTAGGTATTTACCCAAGATAAATATAAACATAGATTGATAAAAACTATTCATAGCACCAAACGTTCACAGCAGTAAAATAAAACTGGGAATTCTATACATGTACATTCAATTAATCTTTGACGAAGGTGCGAAGAATGCACAATGGGAGAAAGAGGGTCTCTTCAACAAATGGGGTTGAGAAAAGTGGATATCCACGTGCAAAATAATGAATTTGGATCTGTATCTTACTGTACACAAAAGCAGCTCAAAATGGATGAAAGACTTAAACATAAGACCTGAAACCATAAAACTCCTAGAAGGAAAAAAACACCGGGGGAAGATTCACGACATTGGCCTTGGCAATTGTTTCATGGATAGGACACCTAAACCACAGGCAACAAAAACAGAAATACACAAGTGGGACTACATTAAGCCAGAAAGGAAACAGAGTGAAATGGTAACATACGGAATGGGAGAAAATATTTGCAAACCATGTATCAGATAAGCAATTAATTTCCAAAATATATAAGAAAGTCCTACAACTCAAGAGCAAAAAAAAAATAATAACTCAATTAAAAATGAGCTGAGTTGAGTTTACCTAAGTGAAACATTCCTCCAAAGAAGACAAACAAAAGGCCAACAGGTATATGAAAAGATGCTCAATGTGACTCATTACCAGGGAAATACAAATCAAAACCACAATGAGGTATCACCTCACCCGTTATGATGGCTTTCATCAAAACATATGTATATGACAAGTGTTGAGGAGGATGTGTAGAAATTGGAATCTTTGTACACTGTTGGTGAGAATGCAAAATGTTGCTATGGAAAACAGTATGGAGGTTTCTCAAAAAATTAAAAATAGAACTATCATATGATCCAGAAATCCCACTTCTGGGTATTTATCCAAAAGAACTGAAATCAGGATCTTGAAGTGATATTAGCACCCCAATATTCAATGCAACACTATTCACAATAGCCAAGATTATAAGCAATCTAAGTGTCCATCAATGAATAAATGGATAAAGAAAATGTGGTATATACATACAATAGAATACCATTCAAACTTTAAAAAGAAGGAAATCCTATAATACATGACCACATTGATGAACCTTGAAGACATTAAGTAAAATAAGTCAGTCAGAAAGACAAATACAGCATGATCCCACTTATGGAAGGTAACTAAAATAGTCAAACTCATAAAATCAGAGACTAGAATGGTGGTTACCAGGGGCTGGGGAAGAGGGGGAAATGGGAAATTGCTAACCAGTGGGCATAGTTTTGATTACACATGATGAGTAAGTTCTAGAGATCTGCTGTACAACATTGTGCCTGTAGTTAACAAGGCTATATTGTACATTTAAAAACTGAAGAGAGTAGGTCTCATGTTAAGTGTTCTTACCAGAGTAAAATAAAATACAATGAATAAAGTTAAACACCATATTTTGGTTTGAATATCCATGTCTTAAACCATGTGACTAAAATGAGTGGTTCCCACTTTGGGAGCATCTGCACCTTGGCCAGAGGAGTAGGAGGGAGTAGAACTGGCCCAGAGTTAATACAAGGAGGGCACAGGTACATGTCCTCACCAAGCACTGTCTATAAATTCAGGAAATGATCTATCCTGCACACATATGGTCCAGGCGTTCTAAATGTATGTAGAGCCAGTTTTTATCAATAAAATAAAAATACATGTTTTTAAAAAAAACAGCAACAACCTAAATGTTCATTAACCGGTAAATGCAAATTGTGGTATATCTATACAATGGAATACTATTCAGCAATAAAATGAACAAGCTTACTCATATGTGCACCAACGTGGATGAATTTCAAAAGAGCATCATACTAAATGGAGGAAGCTGGACACAAAAGTCTACACATTGTATGACTTCCATTTGTATGACTTCTTAGAAAGAGCAATATAACAACAGTGACATCAGATCAGTCTCAGTGATAAGGGAGGGAAACAGTGAACTGCAAAAGGGAACAAGGAGTCCTCGGGGTGAGGGAAATGTTCTATAGCTTCATTGAGGTCATGGTTGCAGAACTGTAGACAGTTTGTCTAAACCCATACACTTGAAGTCAGTGAATTTCATTGTATGTACTTGTGCCTTAATACAGCTGATGTTTTTAAGACTAAAATCTTTTTCTCCCCCTTCTCACTTCTTGATACTTCATCAAGAGGCCTTAGAATAATTTCTTTTCTAACTTTCTTCCTCCCATTGCCCCCAGATCACCTAATTATTAACCCCCCTCCAAGCAGCAATAAAAAACACCGGATTTTTCCTTTCCTTCAACCGCTAGATTGGATTTTCAGAGACCAGATGGCTCATGACTGAGCCAAAAGGAGTCCAGGGGGCCAGAAAATAGGACAATGAGAAACTGGGGGTGGGGATGGTTGAATGGGGGAAATTTTGGAGCTGGGCCTGGGGCCGAGAGCCCCTGAGAAGTGCAGTGGTAACAGTGCTAAGCTGGAGACCCAGCTCCCCTTTCAAAACTGTGGGCCCTCTGGAAGGTCAAGTCATGGTAAATGAGGCTCTTATTCTTGCCCTGTTTATGTCACTGAATTATAAGGATTCAATAAGACTTTGAATGTGAAACTGCCTTGGGAGAAACATAATAAACCCTGCACAGATGCAAAATCTTATAATGACTATTATTGATATTATTAGTCCTCGTCACTGAGGAACTCAGCAACCACAGCGCTATTGCAAGCAGAGACCTACCAGGGTGCCATCTTGACTTCCTCTTCCTGGGCCCCCACCCCCTCTTCCAGGCATGGAGGCAACGGACGAAGGGGTAGATTTTCTTTGCTCATTGGTGCAATCTGCCACTGCACAGTCTTCCACAGAAGGCTTTGGAAAGATCTTAGTAAGGCAAGTGCTTACAGATGATCCAGCAGCCAGGGGCAGAGAAAGGAAGTGGCTTGTAGTTACTTACATGTGGATTTTGCAAGTTTTTCACTCAATTCAAATGAGAAACAGTGGACCCCATCTCCCTTCACATCTCCTTAAAAAGGCATCAGGGTATTCTCTTCCTAACAGAAAGGGTCACCTCTCCTCCTTTCTCTCCCCGACAGAGCTCAGAGCCAATAACACTCCATAACTGCTTGCTTGTTCATTTACTCGTTGAGCACTTCCTGCCTGCTAGAAACTTGATGTACGATAACCATGAAATGATGGACTGGAGAGGTAGATATTATTATTCCCATTTTACAGATGAATAGAGAAATTTAGTAACATGGTCAAAGTCACAACGCTAGGAAGATGTTGAGGTAAGACTTGAACCCAGGCCTGGTTCTAGCCCCCAAGTTATTTTACTGCCACGGAAAGAGCTGGAGATGTGCAGTCAGCCAAATAGGAGGCCTGGGTGCAAGTTCCAGAAAGACATCTAGCTGTGTGGTTTGGGCAAGTCACTTGAGCTCTCTGAGCTTCTCCCCTTATCTGTGAAACCCATTCCCTCACTGCGTTGCTTTGAGTGTCGTAAGAAGCAACCGGCACAAGAGCTCCTTGTGCATGAGGCAGACCGAAGGCCACACCGGGGTGGAGCCACTCGTTGTTATGGCCTCCTGACTTCAGCTCCACCTCCCAGTCCATGTCTCAGACCACCACAGTGCCCTTCTGAAAAAGTGTTTTCATTTCATGGAGGTGGCAGGCACAGGGGAAAGACCTTGGCTTGGAATCAGGAGGACTTGGACGTACATAGCTCCTTTGCCATTTACTAAGCTTTGTGACTTTGGGAAAGTCTCTTAACCACTCTGAACATCTTCCTTTATCACTCAAATGGACATAATAATAGTAGTACCTCACTGGATAGTTGAAGGAACTCAATGAGAAAATATACTTTAGGAATTTTGCCCATAGCCCACAGTAGTGTATAATAAATGGCAGTCGCTCCATTCTTGAATTAGTTGTTCCATTTTCCAGCCAAATGGCCAACTCTGGGCCCTGTGTGTGTCTATATCCCTATGCACGTGCACAGGGCCTGCCACTGATTACCTGTTCATTGCTTGCTAAACCGACAGCAGAGTCGGCCTGGGTATAGTCACCATGTTTTACATGAGGTCCTCAGGCCTGATTCATCTTGCAGCTCAAAGGGTGTGCCCTTTTGCCAAACTCTCCCTATTTTCACCAGCCCCCCGCCCTTGGCAATCACCGTGCTACTCTTGAGTTTGACATTTTTTTTTTTTTTTTTAAGATTCCATGCATAAGTGATACCATGCAGTATTTGTCTTTCTCTGTCTGGCTTATGTCACTCAGTGTAATACCCTCAAGGTCCATCCATGTCGTCTTAAATGACAGGATTCCCTTCTTTCTCATGGCTGAATAATATTTCAGTGTATATCTACAGCACACTCTTTATTCATTCATTTGTTGGTGGACACTTAGGCTGTTTCCCTATCTTGGCTCCTATAAATAATGCTGCAATGAACAGGGGAGTGCAGATATTTCTTTCAGATTCAGTTTTAGTTTCCTTCAAGTAAATACCCAACGTGGGATCGCTGGATCATATGGTATGATATCTTTAAGGTTTTGAGAAAATGCTGTTTTCCATGGTGGCTGCAGCCGATACCCCACCAACAGTGCACAGGGCCCCCTTTCCACCCTCAACCTCACCCACACTTGTTATTTCTTGCCTCTTTGATGATGGCCATCCTAACAGCTATGAGGTGATGGGATACATTGGGGATTTGATGTCCATATCTCCAACGACTAGTGGTGCCAAGCATTTTTCTAATGTACCTGTTGGCTATTCATATGTCTTCTTTGGAAAATGTCTATTCAGGTCCTTTGCCCATTTTTTAGCCAGATGTTTGGGGATCTTATAGATTTTGGATATTAACCCCTCATCAGACATATGTTTGGCAAGTATTTTCTCCCACTCTGTAGGTTGCCTTTTCCCTCTGTTGAGGGTTTTCTTTGTGCAGAAGCGTTTTAGTCTGATGTGATCCCACTTGGTTATTTTTGCTGGTGTTGCCTTGTGCAGTCCTCATCAGTCACCTTCACCACAGTGATGGGCACACAGTGCTGCTGTCTCTTCCCTTCTTTACAGCACTTCACAGTTTATATAGCATTTTCTCACCTATCTTTTACCCTTTGTACCACCTTGTGAGTTAGAGCCAGTTATTCCCCTTTGCGGATGAGGAACAGAGATGTGACCTGGTTACCCTGAGGTCACACAGCCAGTAAGGGGTGGAATGAGTATTGAACTGAGGTCCTCGGGTCCTAGGGGTGCACTGGCATGGAGCAGTGAGGGAGCCACATACTCTAGGGAAGAATTCCATCAAGGCCCCTTAAACTACAGGAAGTAGCATAGTCCCATGGAAAGCAAGCAGGCTGGAGGTTTGGGAAGACGTGCATTCAGGCCCTACCTTTCCACTGGGATGGCTGTGAGATCTTGGGCAGATCATCTGACCTTCTTCTGCCTCAGATTTTCAGCTGTGAGGAGGGAGGATCATAAAGGAAGCTACCTCATAGGGTTATTGTGAAGATCAAACAAAATAACCCATGTCATGCTAGTGCAATGCTTAGCAGAGAGCAGAGTCAAAATCGAAGTCCGTACCATGCACCGATACGGGGACCATGCACCAATACAGGCCACGGCAAGTCCAGACTCCAGAGTCTGGTTTTGCTACTTTCTAGTTAATAGGTTGGCCTGCTGAGCCTCAGTTTCCTTAACTGTAAAATAGGATGCTAATGGCATCTACCTCAAGGGTTAGCATGAGGATTCAATGAACCAATATATCTAAAAAGCTCAGAAGTGTGCCTGGCCACGTCAATATGTCCCTGCTGTCCCTAGATCCAGAATTCCTCTCTCCCAGCCCTGGAGTTGCATGCAAAGTCTTGCAATAACAGCCCCTATCCATCTCTGAATTATATCATTAGGAAACAGAGTGAAATGCACGGATACCTCCACCAGAAATCCCAGGCTGCCTTGATCTCCAGATCTCCAGGTTCCGCCCACCCTCCAGGGCCCAGCACCCAGACCTCTGCAAAGCCTTCCCCCGTTGCTGCTGTGCCTGCACCCCAGCCCTGCTGGCCTCAGCTCCTGCCCCTGTCTGGGCTGGACCCTCTTATCTCTGGATTCCCATGCCAGCCTCCTTCCAACCCCAGTGGGCTGCACCATCAATTTTTTCCACGCTGCGTCACCAGTGTTCATGTATATGCCTTTCCCTATACTAGAGTGAGTTCTACAGGGCAGAGCAGCGCCTGGGACCAATTAGCTTCTCCATCCAGGATGGCATGCAGTCTGGCTCGTGGCATGCAGTAGATATCATTTGCTGACTCAATGTGTGAATAAAGTCCCTATTACCGAGGGTGCTGGAGAAAAACGGGGAATTAAACATGCACATTCGTGAAACGCGTACATATGTCAACAAAAGCCCAAGTACATGCCACAGAGACCTGTCCACCATTATTATCAAATATGCAGCTGTACAAAGCCCTTTCCAGACGTTGCCTCAATTTAATCCTCATTTTACAGATGAGGAGGCTCAGAGAAACAGGATACTTGCTTAATATCACATAGCCTTGGCATCAACGTGGCAGTCTGGGGGAAGCCTAACTCAGACCAGGAAAGTCGGTCTCTCATTTGAGTGTGCCAGGGGACCCCAACCTCCTCCTCCCTCCACGCTCACCAACCCAGCCACGCCTCAGGCATGAGGGCTTCCTCTGAGCCCCTGAGCTTCCTGCTGCCCTCTCTCCTTCCTGCCCAGCACGGTGGCCCTGCCAGCAACCCCCGAGCCATTCAGTAGCCTATCTTGAAGCCTACTTGTTTGAAGTCCAGCCGTCTTTGTAGGGAGCCAGCCAGCAGAACTCCCGGTGCCAGGCTGGGCGGCTCAGCAAGAATTACAGAGCCAGGCGCTCGGCTGCATCCCACCAGCTCTTCTCATGAGAGATCTCTCTATTACCTGGCAGACAGGTGCCTGGCTACAGGGGACAGCCAGCTTGAGAGGACGGATCGGAGCCACCCAGCCCATGCCAGCCACAGAGGCTGCTTCACACCACATCCTGCCTCGTACCAGAGAAGCACGCCTACACAGTGTTACTCACCCACTCTTAGTCAATTGTGGGCATTCACTGCTTTTTCCAGGAACGGTGAAGGCAGATCCTGGTCAATAACAATGGCTGCATTTGTCAGTGTTTCTGATTTACCGTAACATTTTTGAGTGCCCTATGAATAATCCCAGTGAATAATGGTAGTAAAAATAATCATAGTATGTAATTATAAAAATAATTAATATTAATATTAATGCCATGTACCTGATGAGGAAATTAAGGCCAAGGGAGGTTTGATGACTCCTGAGACACAGCTAAGACTCCAGCCCCATGCCCCGCCACTGCTGTCTACTGCATCCTGGCACTCGCTCCTGCCTTGCCCTACAACCCCAAGGCAGGCATCTCAGGGGAGATGGCCTCTGGGCTGTGACAGCAAGAGCCTTGATCTTGCCCTCTATAGCATAGTCAGATTTGGAGTTAGACAGAAACATAAAACCCCATCCAGCCAATCCCCAATCCTGTACCTCAACTACCTCCTAGCCACCTGCCCTGCTCATGTGCTGCAACCCAATTCACAAACCCACAGAAACACTCACTGCTTCTGGGAACCAGCTACACACCAACACTCAGTGTGCTTACAGACACTTGCTTGGGAGTGCAGAGATTCATACACACATAAATATACATGCATGCTCCTCATTGTGCACACACATATGTGCACACACTCCTTAACACGCACACCTCATTTTGTGAACACACCCACAACTCTCACAAAAATGCACATGGTTCCTAAATATACTCCAAGTCTCACACTCAATAGAAACTCCCCAAACCTATGCACACACAAACCTATGCACACAAAACCTATGCACACACAATACGCGAATGCACATGCATTCACTCTTGCGTATGTAGACACACATAGACATATATACATATTTTCACATACAACTCTGCATGTGCAGTCATGTGCGTGCACACACACACACCACAGAGCCCAAGGATTTTCTAGCCCCTACATGAACCCTCCTGACCATGTGGGTCCTGGAAGGATATGATGTTCCATGGGGACCTACAAATCATCCATCTGTGGCTATGTGTGGGTGGCATTCTGCCAGTCCTCTAGCCTAGTCCTGTGTGGCATGGCAGAGATGAGTGGGCCAAAGGCCAAGTTCAGAGCTGCAGCAACACGAACAACTGTCACATGGGCATGGTGCCACCAACCTTTTTGTCCCTGAACATTGAGCCAGGTTCCCCATCAGGACTTGCCTAGGGGAAGCGCTTCTCATGCTGCAGAGGACTCCCCTAGAGTGGGGATGGCTATGTCAGGGTATGAGAGGCTAAAGCTTGCATGGGAATCTTGAAGACACCACCTTACTGTGTGACCTTGGGTGGGCCACCTTAACCTCTCTGATCCTCAGTTATCACACCTGTGAAATAGGGATAATAATACCTTCCCATCAGGGGTGTGTGGATAAAATGAGGTGGTAGATGGACATAAATGCCGAGCACATAGCAGAAATTAGCACACGGATATTGAAAGAAAGACGGAATAAATGACTGAATAGCAGATGATTGGGAATGGCACTCTAGGGCTCTCTCTGCTGAACTGCTCTCCCTCTTCTGCTCTTTGAACTCCCAACTCAGTTTGCCACAGTAGTGCACCCTTCCCTGTTCAAAGTTCCACCCCCATGTCTTCCCATTTGTCTCTCACCCCCCAGACTCCTCTGGAAGCCCCATCTGACCCTCCAACCCCATCTCTCCCACCCCCTTCCCTTCTTTTATTTTTTGAATACATCCATGTCTTCCAGCCCCAGGGCCTTTGCACAGAATGTTTTCCCTTCAGGTCTTCACATGGCTCTGTCCCTAGCTTTATTTAATCTCTAGGTGAGGTCTTGCCTAGCAAAACTACCCTCCCCCCCAGTCATCCCCTTATTATCCCTCAGAGTCCTTATGAGTTTATATGCACACACATATGGTCATTTTCTTGTTTAATACCTGTCTTCTCTTGAATATGAACTCCGTGATGGCAGAGTCTTTGTCTGACTGTGAATTCCCAGCGCCTGCAGCAGAGCCTGACACACAGTAGGTGCCCAATAAATATTTGCTAAATGAATATACAGATATGACTCCAGCCCTTGAGGCAACTAAATAAGATTTTTCCATCCCTAAGTAACAGTAATGTGCTCAGCTCCCCTCTCTCCACCTTCCTCTTTCCTATACAGCATAGTTCATTATCTTTTAATATTTTCCCAGCCCCTAGCTAGTCTAATTATTCACAGCACTCATGTGAATATTTGTGTATATGTGTTGATAAATGAGTGTGCTTGGGCCGATCTATTCTAATGGTTCTTAAGCAGGGAGCAGCATCAGAATCCTGAGAGTTTCATTTAAAAAACCTTCGGCTGCCCTCCCTCCACTAACCGCCTTGTGAATGACAGTCTCCAGGGCGGAGTCAGGGGCGAGTGCATCTCTTAGCCATCTGGATACCTGTTACTGCATCATCTGCAGGAAGGCAGTGGAGAGCAGAGGTGAAGATACCAACTGCTGGAATCACACTGCCTGGGTCTGGGTGTGGATACCACCTCGTGACGCTTGCTTGCCCTAGGACAACTTACCTAACCTCTTTGGCCTCATCCCCCACTGTAGCAGTCATCAGCACATATACAAGGATAAGTCTGTAAAGCACTTAACCCGGTGCCTAGCCCATAGCAAGCGCATGACAAAATGTTCACTTTGATTAAATTATTGCGGCTTCCCTCTAGTGATGCAGTCATCCTCAGTTTCCCTACAGGGCTCAGCTAAGGGCCATTCTGTGGCAGATGGTCAGCAAGTATAGTCGCCTGTTGCATGATGGAAACAAATGTGTGATTTCTCCCACCTTCCAGAGCGGTCTTCTGTCTTAAACCCATGTCCCCCTCCAGTTATCAACCCATTACTTTACTCTTCCTTATAAGAAAATTCATCAAAGACTTTTCTATACTCACTGTCTACTGTTCCTCTTGTTCTGTCATCCTTTAAAGTTCTTAGTAGGGAAATTTCAAACATACATTTTACCAATCTTTTACCCCAATAGTTTTTGCAGGAGTATTTTATTTTTGAGGGGAAGGGACAGAGAGACGGGGAGAGAGAGAATCCCAAGCAAGTTCCACGTCCAGAGCAGAGCGCAACACAGGGTTCAATCTCATGACTGTGAGATCATGACTTGAGCCAAAATCAAGTCAGACTCCTAACCAACTGAGCCACCCAGGCGCCCCAGCTGGAGGACTTTAAAGCATACCCCAGAAATAATATCATTTTAGACAGAATATATTTCTAACAAATAAGAACTTTAAAAAAGATACAATAAGAGGATCATTATTATACCTAACTAAATTAATAATTCTCCATTATCTGTGTTCAAATTTCTCTGTTTGCCTTAAAAATGTCTTTTTAGAGTTGTTTGGCCTAAATTAGGACCTACTCAAGTTCGACACCTCACATTTGGTTGATTTGTCTCTTTTCCCTTCTTCCTTACACCCACACTAATCAAGCTCCCCCGTGATGCTACCAAAGCTATGCTTTTCAAGGTCACTGATTACCTCAATACTGTTAAGGCTGACGGCAGTTCTCGTCTCTCACCCTACTCCAGGGCTTGCCTCCACCTTCTTCCCCTCCTGGTTGAAACACCTCTGTGCTAGGACACTGCACACTTCTCCAGCCTTTCTCTTGAAACTGGCGTGCTCCAAGGCTCCATCCCTAGTCCTCTTTAGTATTTTCTCGCTTCTTGGGGATGTCATCCAGTCTTAGGGCTTTCAAAGCCATCCCAAATTTATACGTCCAGTCCGTTCCAAATGCCTACTAATTGTCTCCACTTGGGCGTCTACATCCCAAACTTAACATGTCTGAGACCTCACCTTTCGTCTCTCCCTGTCCAGACTTCCCCATCTCCTCCTTCCAATAACTTTAGCCCAAACTCTTGGACTCACCCTCAAATCCTCTTTCTCTCACACACCGCATTGATCCTTCAGGAAATACTGCTGGTTCGACTGCTTGTCACCACCGTCACTGCTCCTACCCCAGGTTCACACCACTTCCATCTCTCGATTGGACCTTACCACAATGTCCTGCCTGTGTCCTTGCTTCTGGCTTTCTTCCTCTTCAGGCTATTCTCAACTGAAACTCAACCCAGCAGCCAAGGTTCCTTTTAACCCAGTTTTTCTGAAAGTAAAAGCCAAACTCATCACAATGCACGTCAAGACCCTATCAGTGTTTCTCAACAAGAAACATTGGTATTTGGGGGCCCCTGGGTAGCTCAGCCGGTTAAGCATCCGACTCTTGGTTTGGGCTCAGGTCACGATCTCACAGTTCTTGGGTTTGAGCCCTGCATTAGGCCCTGCGCTGAGGGCATGGAGCCTGCTTGGAAATGTCTCTCTTCCTCTCTCTCTGCCCCTCCCCCACTTGTGCTGTCCCTGCCTCTCTCAAGATAAACTTTAAAGAAAAAAAAAGAAACATTGGTGTTTTGGGCAGGAACATACTTCACCATGGCAACGGTCTTGTGCACTATAGGATGTTAAGTGTATTCCTTGCCCCTCAGCACTTCCCCATCAACCCTGTCAGCCATTGTAACAACTAGAAGATCCCCACACATTTCCAAACAGCCTGATGGATCCCAGGTGAGCAGGATTTGCTGCACCCCTGCACTCTCCCACCTTCCCCACGCCCCACCAACATTTCCAATGTTGCCTCAGACTACTCTCCCTGCAGTCCTTCTGCTCCTGTCTTACTTGAACAACCAGGTGGGTTCTCTCACCAGGACTCTGCCTCTGCTGTGAGCGCTCACCCCACCCCCCAACCCGATGGCACAGAATCCCCCCCTCCAGGCCTTTTGCTCAGGTCTTATCTTCTCAGGGAGGCCTTCCCAGGGTCCCCTGTTTGAAATTGTAAACCCCCTTACTCCCAGGTCCCCTTCTCTGTTTTATTTTTCTCCAGAACACCCCTCCCATCAGATGTGCTGTATGGTTTCATTCTTAATCTTGCTTAGTTTTTGGTCTGTCAGCTTCACAAAGGGAGTTGAGGATATTTTGTTCACCACTGTACCCCAGTGCCTGGAACAGTAGTAACTGGCACACAGTAGACAATCAAATATTTGTTAAGTGAAAGAACACACATGCCATGAATATACACTTATGTAGAGAAGAAAACAAGCACTTTTAAACCAAGGAATAAAGAATTGATTTCATACTTTGCAAGGACTGGAGTATACTCAGTCAGGGGTGGGAGGTAGGGAGAGTGGTGATGAGAACCTCAGTTTCTTCCTCATGTCAGTCCAGGAAGACTTCCTGAAGGAGGTGGGGCTTTAGGACTCACCTTCAGCTCATATGAAGGAGATTATAACACCCTGGCAGCTCTCCCAATCCTGATGGCCGTAGGCAACAAAGGGAGCCAAGCTAAAAGAGTGGTGAAGACTTTTCAGGTGAGGAAGTACACTTCCTGAATCTTATTTCCACCACGATTTACCAATGTCTGCAGGAGACTACAGCAGCTGATGGAGGTCCGAGTTGAAATAGCCCTCCTAGGTAATGTGTGCCTACCCACCCACCTCTCAGAAAAACACACCCCAAAGAATTACACAGAAGCAGGCTACCCAGAGCTTGCCTTCCAAACTTCAGCAGACAAGAAGAAAGAATTCAGATTCGCAGCCATGCAATGGCATATTTTACAGCTATTATAAAAGAATAAGGTGGCTCTTTTTATATTGAATATGGAAGGATCACCAAATGGATATTAGGCGGAGGAAGCAAGGTGCAGAACAGCATATAGCTTACTGTCATTTGTGTAAAAAGAAACACACACACATAAACACAAATATATACAAACATTTATGTATGTGTGTGTGTGTATTTGCTTGAATGTACATGGACTATCCGTGGAAGGACTCATGGGAAGCTGCTAACAGTAGTTCTTGGGGGTGGCAATGGGGATGAAGGGGTTGGAAATGGGGTGGGGAGACACTTCACTATCAACTCCTGCATTTTTTAATTTTGTGCTATGTATTATTTATTTGAAAAGCGTAATTTAAATTTAAGTCTTTTAATGTTTATTTTATTTTTGAGAGAGAGAGAGAGAGAATGAATGGGGGAGGGGCAGAGAGAGGGAGACAGAATCTGAAGCAGGCTCCAGGCTCTGAGCTGTCAGCACAGAGCCTGATGCAGGGCCCCAACTCAGCAACCCGACAGATCATGACCTCAGCCCAAATCTGACACTTAAGTGACTGAGTCACCCAGGAGCCCCAAGGGTAATTTAAATTTTAAAAAGAGCACAAATAAATTAACAAAATGAAAACCAACAGGGCCAGGTGAAACGTTCAGCATTTTTGGTGTTAAAACGAAAGCCACTTGCACAAGTACAGGCCACCAGAAGTCTGAGGACAGAGTCCTTCAGCCCTCGCTGACCTCACTTGATAGGTCCCACTTGTGGCCAGGGGCTGAGAAAGCCAGTGGGTTCCCAGGTGCCATCCAAAGCTGGGCAGGATCCAGAACCTGCCCTGCTGGTACAGGGTGAGGGAGGGGCTCCCTGTGCCCAGGCTGGTCTGCCCATACCTCCATGGGCTAAGGACTCATTCCTAGCTCCTGCGTTCTAGAAAGCAGTGATGAGGTGGCCACACAGAGCGACCCACAAAGCCACGTGGAACAGGAAGTGGTAGGCTTAGGTGTGTTCTTCTGAAAGAAAAAAAAAAGACAGGCGTGGCGGGTGGGTGTGGATCATGGACAGGAAGGCAAGGAAAGGAAGAGATGACCCTTCTTCAAATGTTTGAGGGATTGTGAAGAAGTCGTCCTGTTCTGCACCCTCTGGAAGCCACAGGGAGGTAAGGAAGAGCGCTCTACCTTCAAAAACCACTTTCTGACTCCAAAGGTCCTAAAAATAACAGCAACTACTATGCTCTTTTGAGTCCTTACTGTGTGCCAGGCACTTGCCTTGCTTGGTGCTTTATTGGCATTTCCTCTTAATTTCCACAGCAATCCTATGAAGCTAGGACTATCCCTATCCGCATTTACAGATACGAAAACCAAGCCTGTCGCTACTGAGTATCAGCTCATGACGGAGTCAGGATTCAAACCTAGTGCTACAAATGAAGCCATATGCTTCATCATAGGTTGGGCCAGAATCCCAAGATTATGTGATCCTATAAAGCACAAATATAAACACGGGAAGCTAAGTTACAGCCGGGATTCTCTCGCCGACATGTCTTGGGTACATGGGAAGCTAGGGGAGGTGGATGCTGTGTAGAAGTCGGACCTCGGTGGCACCATCCTGATCCCTGAAGCCGCCCCCGCCTTCTCCCCTTCTCCAAAGGGGATCCACTCACACCAGCCTGGGCTGGGGCCTACGGAGGGAGGCCTGGGAAAGGATCCGCACCCTCGTGCGGAGAGGTCATGGTCGGGGGGGGGGGGGAGCCGGCAGGGCCGCGGGCGGCGGCAGCAGGAGCAGCAGCGGCCGCATGGTGACGCAGCACGGAGGCCCCCCGACCTCCCCCTCGGCTCCCGGGAAGGCGCGGGCGGCGGTGGCGCCGGGGGCGCTCCCAGACGCCGTGGGCGGGCGGCGGTGCGCTCGCGGGGCGGAGAGATACCGAGGGGAACGGTCACACTCGAGAGACTGGCGGGGGCGCGGGGAGAGGGGACCAGGGAGAGGGGCAGGGCGGCCTCAGGCGGAGGCCGGCAGCGCGAGCGCGGCCAGGCCCCCGGAAGGCGGGCGGGGGCGCAGCGGGCCGGGCCGAGCCCGAGCGCACAGGTGCCAAGGCTGCGCCTCCGGAGCCGGTGACTCAGCGGCGCCGCGCCGGGCGGGGGAGGGCTGGGGGCGCGGGGCGCGTGCGCGCGGGAGGCGGGGGGCGCGCGGCTTCCCCCGGCCGGGGTGCCCGCCCCCGCGGGGGAGCGCAGAGCTCGGCGCGGGGCGGGGCGCGGCGCGGGGGCCGGAGGTTCCATCCTGCTGTCAGCAGCTCGCCAAGCCGCCCACGCAGCCGAAAGCCCGGCGGCACGCGCCCTCCCCATGGAGAAGCCCCCGGGGAAGCGGCCAGAGGAGGAAGGGCTTTCCCCAGGCTTTCCGAGCGAGTTCGGGGGGCAGAGGTTCCTGATTCCTGAGCTCTCCCCTCCAGCTGCTCCCGGTTTTCATGCAAAATCCAGAGGGAGCCCGGTGGAAATTCCTTGGGCACTTACAGCTGGTAGCCTCTGCAGCATTCACCTCGTTCCTCCCCGACCTGCAGGGAACGCCCTACACTGCAGGGGTCTCCTTTATCTTCTTGAAAGGGAGAGTGAATTCAGTCTCCCTCTATCCCCCTTCCTGAGCTCCCTTCCTAAGGCTCTTATCATTTGGAAGCCACTTTTCACGTGTGAGCGAGGTCCTTCGTGCTGCAGCAACCTCCTAACAGCTCTCCTTTTCGTGGACTTGGCGAATCGAGGGGAGACAGAGTTGAAGAGCTGAGCAAAGAGTGATTGTCCCCTTTGATCAAAATAAAAACCAAGGCCCAGAGAAGGGGAAGGATTTGCACCAAGCTTATACTTGGGGTCTGTGAGGGTGGGCACAGCATTCAGAACTCAGGGGTCCTGACTTCGCGGTCAGAGTCCAGCCTGCTTCTGGAATACCCTTGGGCCCCCGGCCCTCCCTGATTGCCTCTTAGCATTTAAGTTGCCCCAAGAATGTCAAAGATGCCAAATAAGCCGGTTCGGAAGCATCCAGGGTATCTCTGTAAAGACCAGACTGTGCACAGGAAATACTGAAACTAGACACAAGCAAGAGATTCCCAACTGCTTTGCAGAGTTTGTGTTGCTGTTGCTGCTTTAAAATAATCACTGGGTTGAACTGATGTGTTGAATGAAAATCATGGTGCATTGGAATCATTTATCAAGGAAGAAATCGTGGAATTCCCTTGCCTCTCTGCCTGGGATGGGGAGTGTATTCCTGGTTGGAGGCAGGGAGGCAGCTGGTTTGACCTGATGGCTCCAAAGCCCTGAGAGGTCATGTGGTACCAGGCCCTGGCCGAAGCTACTCAAAGTCAGGTTCAGGGAAAACCACAGGGCAGCTTTCCATGTATCACACCGCTGCAGGCTACTTGAACTTCCAAACACGGTACCTCAATAGAAAGTCTCAGATCCCCAACCCCTGCACTTGCCCACCCTCCAGACAGCCTTCCTCTCAGGAGCTCACAGCCTTTGGAGGCCAGGTCTCTTTCACACCTGCAACAGAGTGAGGGAGTGGAGGCATTATAGACTCACCCCATTTTACGGAGGGGAAGACCCAGCAGAAACTGGCTAGCCAAGAGAGATGAAGTAAGTCATGCAGAGAAAGGAGATAGAACCCAGAGTTCTGACAGTATGAACAGAGCGGGGTGTCCTGGGGAAGTGGGGGGAAGACCCGCTGAGTTCTGCTGTGAGACCTGCATGTCTTTATATGGTGTCCGTTGTGATCCATTTCCCCAGCCCAAGTAACCCACTCACCCATGCACAGCTGCACCCACTCAGTCCTGCAAGCACGTCCACACCTTATACACATCCACTCACCCTCCCTGCAGTGTCCTGACATTTCCATCAACACAGCTGATACTGTCTGGTAGAGAAATAGGAGTAAAGAGGCCTGGAGCTTGAGACTGGTTCCCATTGCATTCTCCCAGGCCAGAATCCAGCTCTCTCTTCTCTTTCCACCTGGACACATGGCCACAGTTTGGGTTTCCTTTCTCTCCCATCATCATAAACCTTTTGCCTATTTCTTATACAGCCTTCTGACAAGGCCAAGGGCAGATCAGGGGGGTGGTGTGGGTGGCCCTGAGATGAAACACTCAAAGGGCTTTCTCATGCTTAACTCTTAACACAGCTTCCCAGGCTCAGGACCAGACTGGTCTGGGGTCAGAGGCTGGGGGCAGTGGGAGGGGAGGCTTCTCCATGCTCATGGATAGCTATGGGGGTGGGCTCTATTAGCTGGGAGGAGCCCTCATATGCCTCTCACTCCCCAACTGGCCTTAAGAGCTGAGCCACTGATCTAGGTTCTCACGCATACTAACTGCAGAAACTGGGCTGTTGGGCTTACGTACAACCTACTTCCCCTGTGGGGCCTCCCCTCCAGTTGAGATCTTCTTCAGCTCTGACACCATACCCTTGCCTCCCTCCACTCTGCAACTGCTGAGCCGGCCTGGATCGTACATATTAAGAGCTTATTTATTCAGGCAGTATTCATCAAGCACCTACGAGATGTTGAGGTAGCCTCTCATCCCCCATTTGTTCCAGGCCCATGAAGTACCAACCTGTCCTTTCTGTTAACCCTTCCTGTCCACAGGTTCCCACTGCATAGCAAACCCCAATAGAGTTGCCAACTAAAAAAGTATTTTAAGATCCTAAAAAGGATCAAAAGAGATTACCAAGTGTCAGGATGCTCCTTAAGTTCCTGCCTTATGACTTGCACATGAAGCTCACTGAGAAAGTATCCCTTTACGACCCAGATAATTACTTTTCCAAGACACGCCAGTGCAGGAGTGCCATGGGTCCCCCTACCCCTTCGCTTGCCAGATCCAAGCAAAGCAGTGCTGGTTCCCTGAAAAATACAGCAGAGCTGAAAATCACTTAGGCTTTCAACAGCCTCCCCCATGAGCCCTTCAACCTTTTGTGAGCCTCATGCCTGGTCCCTTAGTCAATCGGTGCCACCATGGCATCCTCCTTCCTTATCAAATCGGCTCTTGGACACTGCTCAAATAAAACCTCTTTCATGCTGAAGTGTGAAGGCTGATATAGCTAAATGTGTTGTTTTTCTCCTGTCCTAGGAGAATTTGCATTTTAACAAGGGGGATAACCTTGAAGTATCGTAAGGAATCTCTAATTGTGGAGTTGTTGGCACAGGCAAGCTAGTCTGAAGGCAGAGACCTCCCTGGGTCCCCTGAGTCGCCATAACTAGCTGTAGGTTTGGCCTTGTACGCCCACAGCCCATTACCGTATAGTGTCAGGAGAACCAGATGATGAGTTCTAGGCCCAGTTCTGCCACTGATGCATCTGGAAGCATCAGTCACCTCTCGGGCCACAGTTTTCTCATTTGCCAAATGAGAAGTTTGGACCAAAGGACTTTTTAGTACCTTTCCAGCTCTGACTCCCCCTAAGGGTAGGAGGACCCTGATCCAGCTCCTAAAGCCCTCCAGCCCCTACAGCTGTGGCCAGAGGGAATGGCCTGATGCCAGCACAGAGTGTGGGCAGGGACTTGGACAAGACTGCATGGCCTCTGTCCACAGTAGCCTGACTGCCTGCTGGTGACAAAAGGTACCACTCAGCACATACACTGGTCCTGCAGAGTTACATAACCCTCCCAGATGGGATATTCCAAACAAAGAGCAACAGCAGAACAGCCCATGCCCCCACGGTGCCCAGGGCCACACATAGCAGGCTTTGCCTGTGGTGGCCTCACAGTCACAACCACCCTGGGATGGAATTTCAGAAGCCCACTCTCTTTTCTGTTTATTTGTTTGCTTGTTTGTTTCTTTGTTTCTCCTAGATGTTATTTCATCTAAGAAAGTTCTTTTTTCTCTAGGCTTGATCAGAGAAAGTAGAGCCCTCCCCCAGCTCCCTGCCTTTCCCCTCAACCACCACCCCAAATCCCACAACACATCAGACTCTCCTTTTCTCAGTCAATCTCTGCTGTTGTTTGCAACTTTTTGACCTCAGAGGTAAGCAAAGAGCAGGTCTACCTTTCCATCCCCAGGATGGAAGAATTTGGAAGAATGGATATAGCTTTCATTCCAGGGAAGTTGCAAGCATTCTCCTGGTTCAGATTCCATTCCCCTCACCCTTTACTTTAATCCTTGACAAGTTCATATACTAGATGAGACTGTGGTTTCCCCACTTAGAAAATGGGCAAGGTCATTCTTATCACCATGGGGCACTGGGTGATAATTCAGATCCCTTTGATTTCCTTAGGAGAAGTGCAAATAATCTTACAATGATGCAACAGAAGACAGTTAGTTGAGTTTAAGGAAGTATTTCCCAACTATAAAGTCATGGGACCTCATCACGGATCACCAAGGGTTAGAGGATTTGTCCTGCTTGGCTGCATTTCAGGGTAAGCTCCACATTCTCATATCTGCAATAGCTTGGGTATGCATTGTCCAAAGGTAGAGGGGTAGATGAGAAAAGGGCACAGGTGGAAAGCAGGCTTGGAAGGATGGAGGAATCCTGAACTTGGATTCTAGTCTTTCACTGTGGTCTGACTGTGGATGGGCCCTAGGCCCTGGTTTCTTTATCTGTAGAAATACTACAATGTATTAAGCACTTACTATGTGTCCTGAACAGTACTAACAAATGATACTATTTAACTTTTAAATTTTACAACAACTCTTCAACGTATATATTACTTCTCATTTTATAAATGAAAAAAAACGGAGGCTTAAAGAGGGAAAATAATGAATGTAAAGTCTCGTAGATGTTAGAGCAGGATTCATACCCAGATTTGTTTAATTTCAAAGCCCATGTTCTTTTTGAAAATTTTTTTGTAAATGTTTATTTCGAGAGAGCGCAGAGGAGGGACAGAGAGAGAGGGAGACAGAATCCCAAGCAGGCTCTGCATGGTCAACATGGAGCCGGATGCGGAACTTAAACCCACAAATTGTGAGATCATGACCTGAGCCAAAATCAAAAGTCGGACACTTAACCGACTGAGCCACCCAGGTGCCCCACAAAGGCCATGTTCTTAACCACCTAGGTCTTGAAAATTCTGTGATCCTGTGGTTTCCTTAAGTTCTTTTTAGCCTGAAAAACCTAATTTCTCCCTCATTCTATTCCTGATCTTTGTTTGTTTGTTTGTTAATGCCCATGTTCCTTGAAATGGAGGTGACCACCTTCCTCCATGGAAACAAGAAACCCTTTCCAGCCTGTATGAGAACCTACACTTTGTGCTTTTCCAGAAGCAGAAGAGGAAGGTGCTGCAGTCGCCCAAGCCTTGGAAATCCTGCCAGATGGCCTTGCATTTGGGGATCTGCCAGGCGCAATGAGAGTGTCCCCAGGACTTCTTATAAGAACCCCCTTACTAAGCAGCTGCTTAGTGTTCAGGGCCATAGAGAGTCCGTTTGGGCCCCAGTGAAAAGTTTTGAGGGTCCCCAACAAGGTCAGTCTGTCTAAAAATCTTTACACAGGATTTAAATTCAGGATCCAAGTCTCTTTCTGGACCACAGGTCTTACTGCTGATCCCACCTTTCCCCTCCTTTCCCATATCAGCCTCACTTTCATTAGCTCTCCACCCAGACCTGACCCCATCTGCCTTTTCTCGTAAGTGACCTTTGAAACTCAGGCTGCACAGATATTTGCTGAATCAGCAGAACCAACTGCTGCTCCTCTTGCTTGGTTTCAGGCCAATAGGAAAATGCTCCAGGATGCCTTTGTATGGGGCCCTTATGGTGCTAACTCTGTGGGCCTGGGAAGGGCTTGGGGATATGGAAGGACAGAGCAGGATGGAGCAAGGCACAGGGAGCTTGTGAGGAGGACAGAGACCAGTGGGTTTTCCCTGAAGCAGGGGTAACTTGTTTCTCTTGAATTGTGTTCTTTTTGGATGAAAAATTGGAAAGAGCAGTGGTCTGGGCTCTTGTACAAGCAGGGGACAGAGGATCTTTATAAGTGCCTACTTGTGCCGGCTTCTAGGTGAGCAAAAAGACACACACTCCTTCCTCTTGGTGAGCCTTCACTCTGGCCCCATTTTCCAGCTGACCGGCAAGAAGTCCTCTTCTTGCTGGGGGTAGAGGAAGAAAAGGAGGATATGCAGTTTGGTGAGCACTGACCTTCTCGTTGCTTCCCCAGCAAAGCAGGCCTTCCAGCTACAGGTAGACAAGGACTCTGAGTATCAAGGCCCTTCTTTGTTGAAAGGGTTTAGCCTAGTAGGAGGTGATTAGGATAGGGGGGGACTGTACTTTTAGGGGATGGGATGATGTTCATATGCAATACAGGTATCTCTGTGAATTGAATCTTCAGGGCTCTGTCCTCCTTCCAGCTACCCTTGGCTCTTACTCTTCCTGACATAAACCCTTGACTCCAACCAAGATAACCTCTCTGGGCTCTCAATATGACTTATATGCTCCCCCTTTTCACCCTGTTCTCTTCTGATAGAGGGTGGCTCTAGGCAGCAGCAATCTGCTTATATTTGTTTAGATATTTCTTGATATATGTCTCATGTATGTTGAACAAGGACTATTTGCTTCTTTCCTGTTTTTCCCCAGCACAGGGTGTACAGTTTTGAATGGACCGGACACTAGATAAAATACAGCTGACTGACTGACAGACCTTCACAATCTCTTAATAGCTCTCAGAATGGGCCAGACTTGAGCTGCCATCTCCAGGAGGACAACCCTGACTCAGTAGGAGCAGAGACACCTGCTCCAATCAGCATTTTAGACAACAGGCTAAGAAGCACATCTAATGACTTTCTAACTATCCTTCAGCCTCCAGTCAGTATGATACCATGGAGCTCAAAAATTGACCTAAGATTTATTTCATGCTTAAAGGATGGGAGTAGAGAAGAGGAGACTTCCCTGGGCAGCTTACGTGGAACCAACGGATAGATAGAAGGAAGAAAATATGGGAGAGAGAAACAGTTTGAGGGGAGAGAAGAAAGAGGAAAGAGAGAAGGAAGGACAAAGAGAAAGGAAAAAGTGGTGAGGAAGAGAAAGTATAAAAGGAAGACAAAGGACGAAGGAAGAGAAGAGAGGACAGGGGCTACTACTGAGCCACCCAGACTTCATGGCTACTTGGAGGTGGGTGTAGGAGCTGAATTTGATTCACAATTCAGGAATCTTACCCAGCCTCCAGTAATCCTCTGCTTAAGGGTTGGGGAACACGGGAAAGCCCTGGGATCCACCAGCTCTAAATGCATGGCTGGGTGGGTGTGCAAGCATGTGCTCAGACAGAGGAGCTGTGGTCACACTGAAGCAGTAGCCTCAGGGAGGGTCATGTGCTTCCATGGCAAGAAGTAGACTTTGCCAGATCAGGCTGAGGCTCTGACTCCAGCCAGGAAAAGGGATAATCAATTCTGTAGATGCTGTGAGCCTTGATTGAAAAAATAAAGAGGAGGAAGCTAGATCACTGCTTTCATTAAGAGGCAAAAACAGTGGGGGCTGGAGCTTAGCAAGAGCCAGGAAGCATGCAGAGAAAGAACATTAACCCCTCCAGCATCTTTCTTCCATGGTATGTCTGCACTCACTCACCCCCTCATCATTGCTTCCTTGGCCTGACCTCCAGGGCCACCACCTTCCCATCTCCCTCAGCGAAGAAGGGAGAGAGGCCAGGCTGCATATTAATGCAGATCTGATGACAATTAAATGATCCATTATTTTTTGGTTCCAGGTTCCCCAAGGCTCTTGCCTCTCCTGGATTTGGGCAGGAAGAGGAGTTCTGAGGATAAGAGACAAACCGTGTGGGAAGATAATGCATCTAACACAATGCCTGGGCCCTTGTAACCCGCACTCAATCCTCAGCAACCTCACCAGGGCTGCATTCTTACTACAACGAGGCCAGAGAAGGACAAGTAAAAAATGAGAAAAGATTTCAGTAAAATTATGATCCAAAGACCTCATCTGCCATATCGTCTTCCTACTTCAGCATGCCCAGTAGAGAACTGATTCAGCAGGGAGCTCCCCAGGAGAAACACCAGGGAGAGGGCTGCTGGCTCTGCTCTTCTCCTCATCTCACCCTATCCATAAAGATCTCCCTCTCTCTCTCTCTCTCTCTCTCTCTCTCTCTCTCTCTGCCTGCTGGCTGCATCTAGCCCTGCACCATCGAGAGGTATGGGCAGAGGATGACAGCCATACAAAATGGGGGTCATGGGTAGAAAGCAAGGTGGGGCCAAACACGTAGTCAGCAACAATGATTTATTCCTGAGGTTCTGTGGGGGTGGAGGGGGACTTAGGTTGAAGTTAGGCAGAACCGTGGAAAGAAATGAGTGGCACAAAAGGCACAAAAGGCATTCAGCCAGCCAAGATGTCCATGATTCACACCCAAGGGGAGAGAGAGTTGCAGGGAGGAGGTAAGGCATTCTCTCTAAGTATCTTGGTATCCAGCCTCAGAGAGAGCAGAGGGAAAAGCTGGAGGATCTGGAGGAAGGAAGGAGCCACTTGTGGTATTAACCTCTTATTGCCTGGCACAACTTTCTAAGGGAAAGATTTTTAACAACTTCCACTCTCCTCCACCATTCTAATTACTTCTTATTTTTGTTTTGCTCCTATGGGAAGCAAAAGCAGGACAAAGGAGAAGAAAAGATGAGGACACTATGGTTTGTCTCTGGTTTTGACTTGTGAGGCTGGATAGGAATCCAAGTGATTCCTAAATCCCTGGTTTCCCAGCAAGAGCACCTGGGAAGGAGAGTTTGGGCTCTCTAAGCTACTTTGGGGACCACAGTAAAGTCCTCCAAGAAAAATTAACTAAATCATTCTTGCTCATGCTTCCTGAAGGGATGAAAAGAAAGTGTGAAAGAGAAGGGAGATATCAAAGGGCATGAGGAGAAGAATCAGGTGAAGAACAATAATTACCAGGAAACTGTGGCTGCCCCCAGGGAAATGAATGGACTCGTTCTTCCCCCGCCCCCCCCCCCATTTGGGGGAAAAGCCAGGCAATACCTTGTAAGAATATTATCTTTTTTGAACCATGGGCACTGAGGGAAAACTGACTTTCTGCTTTTTATGCCAGATAAGGAAAGAAAACCATGAAACTGAAGGAAGAGCAAATGGGCCATTGAGGGACCTGGGGAAGAAAGCCGCATTTTCTTGGGGCCTGAATCAAGTGCTATACGTCTGCCAAGCCAGATCATCCTGGATCTTCACCCCTAAGAGCCCATGGTTCCAGTCAAATCTACCCTGTGAGCTAACATATCCTGACCCAACTTCTCTAACTATGTAGATGTGAGGAGAAAATGAGTTTTTAAGGAATACACCAAATCTTCACAAGTATCTGCAGACCTAAAACATGCTGAGACTGGATGAAGGTGGGATTCTTGGCTCTCCTCCTTCCTCTCCCCACCCCGCTCTTCCTTTAGCATCACCATTGTCAGGGGCAGGTGCTGACTAGGTACTGATTTCCCCTGAGCTGTTCTTCCATGCAGTTCTCCCATCACCTGTATAATCAGAGGAAGGAAGCTGATATGTCACGGCCTTTCCAGTACAGAGGTGGGAATATTCCAGTCCTCTTTCATCTCTTCTTCCCACGTCCCTAGTTCACAGACACTGAAAGTAAAGAGCTTGAGGTTCTAGAGTCCCTCCCTGGGGTTAATGAGTATATCTCTCTCAGGACCCAACATGAGGATTCCTATTATCACCAGATAACCAAGCGGAAACAAGATTTGCAGTCACCAGCCATAACAGAGAGATTTAAACATCCAAATACCAACAATTCCTTTTGTCAACTATCCCTTTCATCATTGTTCCCTTTCCACAATTGCCAACCACCCTACACAGAAATCCTCCTTGAGTCAGAGGAAAAAGCTATAGCCAGGTTGAGACCTCAGGCTACAACACAGTCCTCCACCGGCTTGGTGGGATGTGTCTTTGCACCCCTTTAGTTCTATGGGGATTCAGAAGAAAGATGCCCACTCAGGTCAGAGCAGAGTAAGCTTCCCCCAAAGAGCCACTCCTGGCTTTGACTCCCACTGCATCACTTAAAGAGCCAGACTCGTTCCTCTGGGAAATGCTTTCTCTCACCCTTTATCTTCCTCTACCTCCAGGTCCCCTGCCTTCTCACATCATACCTGCTTTTCAACTGTATCCCCTGCATCCTAAATTTTCTCAGATTCCAATTCTACTCTGCCTAGACCCTAGCCGTTTTAAAGCTCTTAACATGTCTCTTTGCCAAGCCTCTGTCTTTTTCATATCTCGCTCTCCATTCAAATAATTTTACTACCCAAACTCCCTTCCAAATTTTTCCTAACTTAAAAAAATTCAACTGTTCTTTTTTCTTTGGTTTAATTTTCACCAAAACTTCCTTCCAATCTTGTCCTCTTTAAAACCGGTATCCCTGATAACTTAAAACCCATTTCTTTCCTCCTTTGCCCCCAGTAATGGTCTGGATGCTCTCTTTTGCTCCAGCATCCCCTCAGCCCTCTCAAACACTGATATCAATCCCTCTTTTCCCCCAAATCTCCTTGACACACTTCTACCTCCGAGCATCTGCTCATCTCTTCACTTCAGGTTACTCTAGTCCTTCAGACTCTGAGGTGCACCTGGTTTTCCCCTTATCTCCTCCTTTTACCCATTTGCTTCCCTGTCTGTCACAACAGTCCCCATCCCTTCTTCCCCACTCACTCGGGTCTCCTGCTCAGGACGCCCTTGCCGAGGGCGGCGGGGGATTTGTGCTGAAGGAGGGTTCCAGCGGCAGTGCAACAACTCGGGGGACGCTCTTTCTCCTTGTCGGCGACGGCCCCGGGCGCCACTGGGTGCTGGTGGGGAGACTGGGGTGCGTGAGCCCTGCTGCTGGGGCCCGGCTGGGGCTGCACCACGAGCTGTCCGTGGTGCTGAAGCGGTGGCTGCTCCGGCGCAGGCTGCGGCGCGGCGGGCGAGAGCTGTCCGTGGTTCTGGAGCGGTTCCTGGGCCCCAGCGGCGGCGGCGGCGGCGGCGGCGGCGGCTGTGGCCGGGGTGACGGGCAGCGGGGCTGGCGACGGAGGGACGAGCCCGGGCGGAGGCTGGGCTTGCAGCAGCTGCTGGTGCTCCCACAGGCTGCGGTTCTCGGCGCTTAGCTCGTCCAGCCGCCGCTCCAGCTCGTCGATGCGCTGGCGCTGGGTGTGGATGAGGCTCTGCTGGTTCTGCACGATGGCCGTGAGCTCCTTGAGGTAGAGCACGGCACGCACCGGGTTCTCCAGCAGGCTCTCCATGCCGCCCGCCGCCGCCTGCGCCCTGCCTGCGCCTCGGCGGGCGGCGGGGAGCGCGAGGGCGCGCAGGAGCCGAGCAGCCCCAGCGATCCGCTCACCTCCCTCTCCAGCGGGCCCAGCCTCCCTCCCAGCCGCCGGCGCCGCGTCACGGCCACACAGACATTCACACACGCACCGAGGGGCGGGACCGCGGCGCCAGGGCCCACCCACCCACCCTCCCACCTCCGGGCTTCGTGAGGAGTCTCGGCCTCCTGCAGGGCTGACAGAAGAAAAGGGAGACGACTGAGGGAGTCGGGCGAGGGGCGGGTGGCGCGGGGGCAGCATAAACGAGAGACTGGAGATAGATAAATCAGGGGAGAAAAGGAAAGCGGCTGAGGTAGATGTACCTGTGCTGTGAGAGTGCGGTGGGACGGGTAGGAAAAGAGAAGCAGATAAGGAAAGAGGGAAAGAAGAGGGAGACTGAGAGAATGTTGGGGGGCGGGGGAGAGAGAAAGTGGCAAAAGGAAAGAGAAATGTATTTAAAACGAGGAAGTCATGGGACTCTGAGAGGTCATGATTTCTGTTTCCTATGTCCAGCCATCCCAGAGGTTAGGGGTCACCTTAAACACCTTCTGGAATGCATGGGTGGCTTAGTAGGTTAAGCCTTGACTTTTGCTTTCGCCCAGGTCATGATCTCACTCACAGCTCTTGAGATGGAGCCCTGCGTTGGGCTCTGCGCTGAGAGCAGGGAGACTGCTAGAGATTCTGTCTCCTCTCTCTACTCCTTCCCCGCTCGCTCTCTCTCTCTCTCTTAAAATAAATAAATAAACATAAAAAGTATTTTTTAAAAATTTGAAAAAGACCTTCTGGGGAGAAGTCACACTTGCCCCTTTTGTACTAAACAATATATTCTCTTGGGGAATTCCCTGAGACACAAAAGTCATAGAACTATAGGGGACCCTAGAGAACATCTAGTCCTTCATTCAGCCAAGAGGAAACTTAGGGTGAGAAGTCTGTTTATGCTGGGTGTTCTCTGGACAAAACTGTCCTCAGGACAATTTTGGCCACTCTAATATGAACATGAACTAAATATACCAAACCCTGTGTGTCATGGGTTCATGCTTCCAGAAACTTCTGAAGACATTATTCTGTGTGAAAAGCAATTATGGGGGCACCAGAGTGGCTCAGTCAGTTGAGCAGCTGACACTTGATTTTGGCTAAGGTCATGATCTCACGGTTCATGAAATCGAGCCCCACATTGGGCTGTGTGCTGACAGTGTGGAGCCTGCTTGGGATTCTCTCTCTCTCTCTCTCTCTCTCTCTCTCTCTCTCTCAAAATAAATGAATTAATTAAAAAAAGAAAAACATTTATGAAATGCATCCTCCTAACAAACACTGAGCTAGGTGATGGTAAGATCAAGATGACTAGGACGGAATCTTTGGCTTCTTGAAGCTTACAATTAAGTAGGCGAAACAGGTAGTAAATACTTAATTTTGATATATGATGGTGGTTGTATGTTATAAGATAGAGATATGCCCAGAGTGCTACAGGAGCCCAACAGCTTGGAGTATCTAGGAAAGTTTCTTGCAGAAAGTAACACTTAAAGTGAAAAGGATTTTCCAGAAAGGGGGAACAGAATGAGCAAAAGATCAGAGATATGAATCAGCATGAACTGAATAATTCATAAGTTACTACAACAAGTGTACATGAAATACCCATTAATTGCTAAGTAATGTACTAGGAACTATGCAGGCTATACCTAGCATAGATAATAAATTTATGGTTTCTATAATCAAGGAGATTATAATCAAATACAATAGGTATGGTGTGCACATGAACAACTAAAATACAAATCAAAATTTCTGTGAGAGCTCTTCAAGCCAAGTGCCATAGAAGCTCAGGGGAGGAATAGATTGTGTTTGACTATGGTGATCTGATCAGGAAGAGTTGTTATTCAGCTAAGCTATGAAGGATGGAAAAGATTGCAACAGGTAGACAGAACGGGGGAGCGGGGCAGAAGATGGAGAAGATATGTGAGACAGCAGGAAGGACTCAGGAATGAAATAGAGCACTTTAATCTAATTTGGCAGAGAAATGACCTTTTCCTCTGGGCTATAACTGCTCTTAGCATATCTGTTACTGTACTGCTCTACTCTCCACACAGGTTGTGTTCCCCCAAGGTAGGCCTATCTGTGAATACCATGTGTCCAGTGAGCTGGGCCAGCCAAGCCCATCTGGTGCCAAACTTGAATGACCTTATGGGAAAGGATATATGCTCTGCAAATATATTGGTTTCTCTGCACCTGCAGTATGTTTTTATTTTGCTTTCCTCCCATTTACTTTCCTAGGAAATTTCCTTTTGTAAAGAATGAAGGAAGGAGGCTTATCCACAGCTGAGCCAACAGTTGGGAGAACAGAGTACCAGGGAGGATCCTTCGGTAATGATCCCCCAACTAAAGAATGGGAGTTGAGGGATAGAACGAGAGTACACAAAAACTGAAACACTTTTCTTCTGAATTTTCTTTGCTTGTCTAGTTGATTTGTTCTTCATGAGTTGGGTGCTCATAGAGACAATACTATTTCTATAAGTAAAACAGCCTGCATTATTATCCATAGGACTTGTTGGAAATGCAGATTTCTGGGCCCCATGTTAGTCCTGCTGTGTTGGAATCACTAGGGATGTGATTCATTTTTTAATTTTAATTTTTTTCTTTTATTAAAAAATTCACTTTATTGAGTTACAGCTTGCATGTAATAATATGCACCCACTTTGAAACCACAGTTCAATGAGTTTTGACAAACATATACACCCATGTAATCAAAATTAACATCATTTAAAAAAGTAACCTCATGCCCCTTTGCAGTCAATTGCTCTTATCCTCAGTCCTGGTCTACCATTCATCTGCTTTTTGCCAAGATAAATTAGTTTTGCCTGTTCTAGAATTTCTTGTAAATGGCAATCATAGAGTATATACTCTTTTGTGTTTGTTTTTTTTGTGCTCAGCATAATGCTTTTGAGGTTCATTTATTCTGTTATGGTATCAATAGTGTGTTCCTTTTTATTTATGAGTGGTCTTATGTGGTATGGATAAACCATAATTTATCTATTCACCTGAAAATGGACATTTTGGTTGTTTCTAGGTTTTGGTTATTTTGAATAAAGCTGTCTTTGTGTGAACATATGTTTTATTGGGAGGAAAAACCTAGAATTGGAATTACTGAGTCATATACTAAATATATATCTAACTTAATAAGAAACTCAAATTGTTTTCCAAAGTGGTTGTACTATTTTTTATTTTCACCAGAAATGTATGAGAGGTTCAGGTGTTTTTGCATCCTCACTAACACTTGGTAATTTTAGCCTTTTAAAACTTTATCACTTTGAGTGAGTAGTAGCTTTAAAATGGCTTTAATAGATATTTTTCTGACTAATGCTGTTGGGTATCTTCTCATGTGCTTATTAGCCATTTATCTATTTTGTCTGCCTACTCTTTCTATTGAATTGTTTCTCTTATGTATTGAGGTGTAAGAGTTCTTTATATATTCTGGAAAGCAGTCTTAGTCAGATGTATACATTACAAATATTTTCCCTAGTCAGTATCTTCCTTTTAATTTTCTTAACATTGTCTTTTGAAGAACAAAGGTTTTTATTTTGATGAAGAAAAACACTTGAAAAAGAAAAACATTTTCTTTTATACTTAATGTTTTTTGTGTCCTATCTAAATTTTTTTTTGCCTGTCCCAAGGCCAAAAACATGTTCTTCTGTATTCTCTTCTAGAAGTTTTATCATTTTTGCTTTTAAGTTTAGGTCTATGATCTATTTCAGGTTAATTTTTGTGTTTGCTATGAAGAGTCAAAGTTCATTTCTTCCTTAAATGTTTGATATAATTCATCATTGAAGCCAAACCTGGAGGGTTTTTTGTGAGTAGATTTTTAACTACAAATTCAAGTTCTTTAATAGATACAGGGCCATTCAACCAATAAGTTTCTTTGTGTATCCACTTTGGTAATTTGTGCCTCTGGTAGGGAGAATGGCCACCGAAAGATGTCTCTGTCTTAGTCCCCAAAACCTGTGAATGTACTACCTTACATGGCAAAAGCAACTTTAAATATGTGATTAAATTAATGATCTTGAAATAGAAAGATTATCCAGGATTATCTGGATGGGTCCAATGTAATCACAAGAGTCTTTGTAATGGGGCCATGAGAGTGTCAGAAAGGAGATGTGACAACAGAAGCAGATGTCGGAATGGGGCAGATGCTATCTGGGGAGAAGAATCCAGAAAATGCAGGTGGCATATAAAAGCTAGAAAAGGGAGGGAAACAGATTCTTCTCCAGAGCCTCCAGAAAGAATGCAATCCCACCAATATCTCGATTTTAGCTAGGTGAAACGCATTTTGGACTTCTGACTTCTGGAACTGTAAGATAATAAATTTGTAAGATAATAAATTTGCTTTAAGTCACTATGTTTGTCATAATCTAACAGCAGCAATAAGAAATGAATACAAGTGTCTTTCAAGAATGTATCAATTTCATTTGAGTTGTCAAACTTGTTGGCACAAAGTTGTTTATAATATGTTCCTATTAGCCTTTTAATGTCTGTTGGCTGTGTAGTGATGGCTCCTGTTTCATTCCTGATATTGATAATTTGGGTATTTTTAAAAGTCAGTCTGGCTAGATATTTATCCATTTTTATATTTTCATATAACCAGTGTTTGGTGTCACTGATTTTTCTTTATTGTTTGTCCATTTGCTATTTCATTGATTTGCTCTCATGTTTCTTTTTTCTTTTTTCTACCTAATTTTGTTTCCATTTACTTTTTCAAAATTTTTTTTGATGTTTATTTATATTTGAGAGAGACAGAGAGACAGAGACAGAGACAGAAATTGAGTGGGGGAGAGGCAGAGAGACAGAGACAGAATCTGAAGCAGGATCCAGGCTCTGATCTGTGAGCTGTGAGTACAGAGCCCAATGTGGGGCTTGAACTCACAAACCATGAGGTCATGAACTTAGCCAATGTCAGACACTTAACCGACTGAGCCACCCAGGCACCCCTCCATTTGCTTTTTTAAAACTAGCTTCTTAAGATGCAAGCTTAGATTATTGACTTTAAGTCTTTCTTCTTTTTCAGTGTAAGTATTTAAAGCTCTAAAGTTCTCACCAGGCACTGTTTTATCTGTATCCTAAATTTTTCTTATTTATTCAGTGCAAAATATTTTTTAAATTTCTCTTCATATCTTCAAATCTTTCTATTATTCATTTCTAATTTAATTCTTTTATGGTCGGAGAACATATCCATAGGAGTTCAATCTTTTAAAATTTATTGAAAATTTTGGAACTTTTATATGGTCTAATTTATGGTCTATTTTGATGAATGTCTGTGTGCAATTGTCTGATAGCCACTCCAGCTTTCTCATTTAAAAAATTCTTTTAGGGGCGCCTGGGTGGCGCAGTCGGTTAAGCGTCCGACTTCAGCCAGGTCACGATCTCGCGGTCCGTGAGTTCGAGCCCCGCGTCGGGCTCTGGGCTGATGGCTCAGAGCCTGGAGCCTGTTTCCGATTCTGTGTCTCCCTCTCTCTCTGCCCCTCCCCCGTTCATGCTCTGCCTCTCTCTGCCCCAAAAATAAATAAACGTTGAAAAAAAAAATAAAAAATAAAAAATTCTTTTAAACATTTATTCATTTTTGAGAGACAGAGCGCAAGCAGGGGTGGGGCAGAGAGAGAGAGAGAGAAAGAATCCGAAGCAGGCTTTAGGCTCTAAGCCGTCTGCATAGAGCCCGACATGGGGCTCAAATTCATGAGTCGTGAGATCATGATCTGAGCCAAAGTTAGACACTTAACTGAGCCACCCAGGCGCCCCACAGCTTTCTCATTATTAATGTTTGCATGTGTGGTGGGCAGAAAAATGGCTTCCAAAAATGTCCATATACTGTCCCAGGAACCTGTGATTATGTTACCCTACATGACAAAAGAGATTTTGCAGATGCCATTAAAATTAAGGACCCTGAGATCGAGGAGATTGTCCTGGATTTTGCTCTGGGCACACCTGTGCCCAACATAACCACATGATTCCTTAAAGGCAGAAAATCATTTGTGGTTGTGGTCACAGGGAGATATGACTACAAAAGAATGGTCAGGGTAGTGTGATGTGAGAAGGACTAGACCTGCTTTGCTTGCTTTGAAGATGGAGGAAGGGACCATAAGCTAAGGACTATGAGTGGTCTCCAGAAGATGGAAAAGGCAAGCTAACTGATTCTCTCCTTGAGTTTTCAAAAAGGAATGCAGCCTTGCTGACACCTTCATTTTAGCCTAGTAAGACCCATGTTAAATTTCTAACTTACAGAACTGTAAGATAATAAATTTGGATGACCACAGAAACACAATACAGCATGTTACATCCCTTCCCC
Organism: Lynx canadensis; assembly: GCF_007474595.2. Classification (NCBI taxonomy): domain Eukaryota; kingdom Metazoa; phylum Chordata; class Mammalia; order Carnivora; family Felidae; genus Lynx; species Lynx canadensis. The sequence goes on from NC_044309.1 coordinate 37,546,000, forward strand.
CCCATTCTTTTACTTTTAATCTATCTATATCTTCAAATTTAAAGTATTTTTTCTTATACATAACATGTATTTGGACTGGCTTTTTAAAAATCCAGCCTGACAATCTGTTTTTTAATTGGCATGCTTAGATCATTTGCATTTAATTTAATTATCAATATGGTTAGATTTATATCTACTGTATTTCTATTTTATTATGTGTTTCTTTTGTTCTTAGTTCTTTTTCATCTTTTTCCTGCCTTCATTTAGCTTGCATATTTTCTGGTACTCCATTTCATCTCTACTAGTGGCTTGTTGACACTACCTGCTCATTTATTTATTTAGTCATTGCTCTAGAGTTTACAATATTTGTTGTTTAAATTCCCATGATGTACTGATCTCACGGTCCGTGAGTTCGAGCCCCGCGTCGGGCTCTGTGCTGACAGCTCAGAGCCTGGAGCCTGTTTCAGATTCTGTGTCTCCCTCTCTCTCTGCCCCTCCCCTGTTCATGCTCTGTCTCTCTCTGTCTCAAAAATAAATAAGCGTTAAAAAAAATTTAAAAAATAAATTCCCATTACGTCCAAATATTGTATTTCACATATAATGTAAAAACATTACAACAGTTTGTTTCTATTTCTCTCACCCTCTGTGCTACTATTGTCATAGATTTACTTCTATATTTATTATAAATTCCACAATACGTTGCTATCATTTTTACCTTAAGTCAATTATCTTTAAAAAACTTTTTAAAATTTTAATATCTTTTTAATTTACTCATACATATGCTATTTTGGCCACTTGCATTTCTTTATAGATTCAAGTTTCCATTTGGTATCGTTATCCTTCCATCTCAAGAACTTTAACATATTGTATAGTTGTATAGTCAGGTCTGTTGGTGACACATGCTGTTATGTTGCTGTGTTTTTGTTTTTGTTTTTGTTTTTGTTTTTTGCCAGGCAAATTATTTATGTCCCCTCAATTGTTGAAAATTTCTTTTTCATGGATATAGAGTTTTTGACTTTGATTTTTTTCCCAGCACTTTAAAGATATTGTTCCAGTGTCTTTTGGCTTACATTTTGTGGTAAGAAGTCAGTGATCATTCTTTTCGTTTTTTTTAAGTTTACTTATTTTTGAGGGATAGAGACAAAGCATGGGGAAGGGAGAGGCAGAGAGAGGGAGACACAGAATCCAAAGCAGGCCCCAGGCTCCATGCTGTCGGCACAGAGCCTGACACAGGGCTCGAACTCACAAACTGTGAGATCATGACTGGAGCCTTCAAGTCGGAGGCTTAACCAACTGAGCCACCCAGGCACTCCAGGGATCATTGGATATGATGATCATTGTTATCATCTAATCATTGTTATAATCTAATCATTGTTATAATCTAATATGAGGAAAAGAAAAATCAGTAGAAACAACATGTGAGATGAAAGAGAGGTGAAATTAGCAAAGATTTAAAAATAGCTGTCATAAATATGTGTAAGTATTTAAAGAAATACAATGAATACAATGAGGAGGGAAGTGAGAAATATAAAAAAATAAGTGGAACTTCTAGAGGTAAAAATACAATATTTGAAATGAAGGTTTTACTCAGGGGGCATTAACAGTTTCTTAAAATCAATAAACTTAAAGATATAGCAGCAAAAACTATCTAACCTGATCAATATTGATCCACAGATCAGTGGGCCTCAATTTTTTGTGTGTGTTTTTTCTGTCTGTGCTTCAGTTTAGATAGCTTCACTTCTAGAAGTTTCATTTGGCTCTTTTTTATATATTCCATTTCTCATCTCATTATGTTTATGTTTTCTTCTAGTTTGAAGTCTTATTTTTCTGCCTCTTCACATATCTAGTGATTTTTTCATTCTAAGCTGGATGGTTTGAATGTGAGTTTATTGAGTGATAAATTTTGTTGTTTTCCTTTAAACAGTGTTGGACTTTGTTTTTGCAGGTAGTTGTTACTTGTGGACCCACTCAATCCTCTCAAAACTTGTTTTAAGCTTTATGTAAGGCAAGTCTAAGAGTAATCATTACTCTTGTCTAATTTATCCTTACTACTATGATGTGATCATTCTATCAACTGATTGAACAGCATCAAGGTATTTGCAGTCTGGCTGTTCAGAACTCTAATCTTTTCCAGTCTGTCCGAGCCCTGAAATTATTCACCTTAACCCCCCACAGTCATTAATTACTCAGTCACATAGAGTTTCACTCTGTGTATGTATGGCTTAGCAGACTCAAGAAGGCTATCTGCAGATTCCTGGAGCTCTTTCTTTATGTAACTCTCTCTTCTCTGGTACTCTGCCCTATAGATTCCAGCCACCCCAGCCTCCTCCACTCTCTGTGTCCTCAACTCAGAGAGACCATCATGTCCTGCTTTGGCTCCCTCTCCCTGTCCTACAATCTTGAAAGTTTCTCTAGGCAGTGAGCCAAGATGATTGTAGGGCTCACCTAGTTTGTTTTCCTTGTCTCAAGAATCATAATCCTGTGCTGATAGTTTTCCAATGTCTGGAAATTGGATTTCAAATATATGTTTATATTGGAATATAACAATTTTCTAATTGTTGAGCGTAGGAGGGCGAGTGCAGTCCTAATTTTTGGCTTCTGTCCTTAAATAACTGGCCAGAAAAAATTTTTTTAACTGGCCAGAAGCCAAAAAACTACATTTTTAGCAAGTACTCAGGTGATTCTGTTGTACTCTAAATGTGGAGGACTCCTGGACTAGAGGGAAATAAAAGTAATGCCTTACTTTTGTGTGGCACTTTCCAGGTTGCAAGACCTCTTCATATGCATTATCATTTGATCCTCACATCCACCCTCTGAGGAATGCAGGGTCAGGATTATGATTCCCCTCTTAGGACACAAAATTTGAGGCCCAAGGATGCTGTGACTTTTCTGAAGCAGGATGGTTGTTAGATGGGACAGCTGCAGCTGGAACTTTGTCTTCAGACCCTAATTCACAGACTCATCTCTCATACATTGTGAGAAGTGAGGAACCTTGGATGAGACAGGCCTAAGAGTGAGCTTGGGATTACCCTTCCCTGAGCCATGCCATGTGTTTTCTCTCCAGTGCTCAGACTGTTCTTTCTCTGCCACTGCATTCTAGACTATCTTCCAGCATTATGTTCCGTCACTTCCAGGTAGGTTCCAGTCAAACCGGACCATTTACTCCTCCCCAAATCCAATAACACTCTTCTTTCTTGTACTTTCTACTCTGGCTAATGTGGCTTCCTCACCCTGAATCCCTGCATATCTAAATCCTGTCCCACCAAGTCTCAGTAAAAATGCCATTTACACCATGAGTATCTTCCATTTCCTCTTCTTTCTTTAGATTCTCAAAACACCTTATTATGTGTCTCTTTCTGGCATTCACTACTCTGTTAATAGCTATCTGTATAGGTGTCTTCTCCTCCTGGACTGCAATCTTGTGGAGGGCAAAAATTAGTGCCTTATAAGTCTGAACACCCACCCCACATCTGCACTAATCCCAGGGCCTAGAGCACAATGGATGTTCAAATAATATGTTTAATGAATGAAGAAGTGCAGTTGGGGAGAAGATAATGACCAATTATGCTTACTTGTAGGAAAGAATTCCTAAAAGAGATGTCTCTCCTTTGAAATGACATGGTGGGACCTTGGTTAAACTGTGTGTTGTGCATGTACTTGTCTACATGTATACGTAAACAACAATAAAACGTATAAAAACAGACTGTAGAACAAAGTCATTTCTAGATTTCCTCTTAACTTTGACATATACATTTGTAAAGTCCTAATTTTAGGGCAGTTTTATGGGAGCAGAAGGGATATTTATGAGGTCTTTGATGATCAATGTCTCATTGCAGGAATAGCAAGGCATTTGGTTTTTCTGGTTCAGGGTACCTTTCTCCTTCCCCACCTACCTGACAAGAACAGAGGGTGTTGCCATGGCTGGTGACAAATCCTCTCCTATTAGCACAGAAGGCCCACAGATTTCACACCTCACTCTGGACAATTCTCCAGATGGGCAGGTGGGGCTGGGGGGATGGGGTTGAAAGTGGCAGTATTGCTCTTGTCCAGAAGATTTGATGGATTCTTAACAACTGGACAGGGCACTCAGGATCATTTCATCCAACCCTCTGCCTCCGGGCAGAAGAGCAACTAAGCCCCACAGACAAGAAGTTCTCCTGGCTCACATATATTTCTTATGTATTCTGTTGCCAGGGATAGAAATACATTAGGCTATCAGCCTACAGGGAAGTAAAGTAAATATGGTCTCTCCTTATAACCTTTTGGATCTGTTTTCACAGGTGTTGCCTTATTGTTGTATGATAATAGTGATGATAATTCTAGCCAACATTTGTACTTCACTTTATGCTTTTAAGTATCTCTGGGCCTTGGTTTCTTCAACTATAAAGTGGAAATAATAACCAAATGTGTATCATAGGTTATTTTAAGGATAAGTAAACAGTGCATGTGCTGTGCAATAACACATACTCATTTTATTTGATTGACAGTGAGTGGTGAGCAAGATATGCATGTTTTTCAGATGTGGCAAACAAGGCTTAGAGAGGGTGGGTAGTTTTCTTGAAGTTACACAGCCAGTCAAGGCAGAAGCACGACTAGAACCCAAGTCTCCCATTCTAAGCTCCTACCCCTTTTCCTTTGCACCACATATTAGGACATCCAACGTGGAGACAATACTTTGGGGGAGTGTTGATCAGCAATGACTTTATGCTGTATGTGTGATTAAATGAAATAAAGCATGTGAAGCACTTAGAACAATGTCTGGCACAGAGCATGTGTCCAATAAAAATCAGCTTTATTACTAAGTAATTAGCGCTATATTATGTATAAAGTACTTTCACAGATACACGATCTCATTTAGTCTGCACAATATGCCTATGGAATATTTTTATTAACCCGATTTTACAGGAAAGGGAACAGGGGCACAAAGAAATAGTGACTTTCCCAAGGCTAGTAAATAACAGAGCCAGAAATCCCCCTTTAGACAAAGCTGTTCTGGCTTTTTTTTCAGCCAGGGCTTCCTTTAAATGCAGCCTGAGAGGTGACTTTTTCCACATCTCACATAGCAAAGATCAGTTGAGGAGATGCCGTTCATGGTACGGGCCTCAGAAGAAGTCTCTGAGGCCTTCTTGCTATCAGCTTTTGGGCTAGGGAAACCCTATTCATCCCTAGTTGCCCACCTGATGGATTACGCTAGTCCTGCCAGGTTCTGAGACATTGTGGAGGCCTCCCAAGATTTCTGGCTTGAACAGACCCCTCATACCCTGCTTTCCCAAGATACCATTTTCTTGGGGCTTCTCTGGATTTAAGAATGAAATAGAGTCATGGAAAAGAACATAGGTTCTGGAAAAGGCAGATGTGGGTTTGAACCCTCATTCTTCCTTTTCCAATCAATGTGACCTTGGGGAAGTTATCTAACTGGTCTGAATCTCTATGCAATGGGTATCATGGGGTTGTCGTAGTAGGACAATATCAGGTACAGAGTAAATGTTAATAGTTTTTAGCATTTAGGAGTGGCCCCTGGAGTCAGAAAACTGATTTTACCCCTCTGGTCATGGCATGTGTGTGAGTCACTCTCTCTGAGCTTCCCATCGTCATCTGTGAAATGGGTCAATGTTGGTATTCCCTGAGCTCATGACTATGAATGCTCTTATGAACTGGAAAGTAGTGAACAAATTGTTAGGGCAGTAAACCAAATGGAATCCGTGGGCTCAGCAGAAGGTAGGAACACCCCTCCCTTATTGTTCCCTATCTCTAGCCCCAGTAAATGGACTGTCTTAAATTTGGAGAAGGTCACAGCCTCTATGACAAGCACATTGAGACAATCCAGAAAGACCTACAGTGAGAAGGGCATAGAAATAATTTTCCTCCTTCTTTGAGGGGGACTTTTGTGGGGTGTCACTGAAAATACTTGAGGGGCACCTAGGTGGTTCAGTTGGTTAAGCATCTGACTTCAGCTCACATCATGATCTCATGGTTCATGGATTCAAGCCCTGCAATGGGCTTTATGCTGACAGCTCAGAGCCTGGAGCCTGCTTCAGATCCCCTGTCCCCCTTTCTCTCTGCTCCTCCCCCACTTGTGTGCTCGCTCTCACTCTCACTCTCTCAAAAATAAATAAATGAACTTAAAAAAAGAGAGAGAATACTTGAGAAAGCTTCGAGTTGGAGCTGCAGGTCTAGAATCCTGGTTACTGGTTTTAATCTGTTCTCTCTGCTCCTGATAAGCTTCCAGAGCTGGGGCCAAGGTGTGCCATTCTCTGGACCTCAGGAGTCCCACAGTAGAGTGAGGAGGTGGAGGTTGAGTCACTGGATCTAGGAGAAAGGACCTGGGAGCTCACCTACTCTAGCACACCCTTACACCCAAATGCAAGCATCCCCACCACATCATTCCTGATCACCAGTCTCTGCCCAAATTTTCCCACAACACAGTCTCTGCATCACAAGATGGTTATCTAATTTTAGGATGGCAAAATGGCTAGGAAGATATTTCTTCTATTGAGCTGTGACATGCTTTCCTTTCCCTTTCTCCCACTGGTCTGAGTTCAGCCCTCTGAAGTTTCACTATACAAGTCAATCCCTAAACCCCTTCCAGCTCTATTTTCCCTGGAGAACAGGGGAGATAAGAAAGAAGGAAGGAGGGGGGAAGCCAGATCCAAACTGCCTGAGCTTTCTTACATAGCCTCTGTCTACACACAAGCTGTGGGTGTCACGTTTGACAAATTGTTTTAAAATATTCTCTGTTTCTGATTGCTGCCAACTCTTTCTCACCCCCAACCCACAGAAATTGCTCTAAGAATGACCCAGGAAGTGGGAAGCACCCCACCCTTTAGGGCTTCTCCAGTTTGAATGGTGATGTTCAGTAGTTTTCAAATTTTTATTATTTTTTAAATAATTTTTTCAGCAGAATCCTTTTTATCATATAAACTCTTACACAGAAATCAGATGAATGGGTGGATGGATGGATGGATGGATGCATTGGTGGATTGGTGGGTGGATGGATGGGCAGGTAGTTAGATAAAATGGGAAGAGTGTGGTTAAGTAAGTATACTCTAGGGCCAGGGTTCAAATCCCTGCTCTGTCATTTACTAGCTATGTGACCCTGAGCAAGTCATTTAATTTAGATCCTCAGTTTCCTTATCTGAAAATGGGTAAAATCCATCTTATAGGAATATTGTGATGACTAACTGAGTTAATGCACGTAAGGCACTTAACACCTGGGGCTATAAGTACTCAGTAAGTGTCTGCCATTATTTTTGTTGCTGTCATTGTTGTTGTTGTTGTTGTTACCACTGACTGAAGTTGGGGAGACTCTCCCTTCTCCTAACCAGTGAAATTTTTGAGACATTGCAGGTTCTGGGAACTGCTTGTAGGTAACTTATCTAGTTCATTTTCTCATTGGACAGAGGAGAAAACAAGGCCCAGGAAGGAAATATCAATTGCTTAAGGTCACACAACCGAGTGTGTAGAGTAAAGCCAGATCTGGAGCTGAGGTCTTCTACCTCTTGGCCTTTACAGTTCTCAGAGATCTTCCTTCATAGGCCAAACTGTGGACCAGAAGTCAAGGCCAGAGACAATTTGAGCATCCCCCAGCAGCCTGTGAGTCTAACCTTGGCTGAGCTTCTGTGCTCCCCATCCCCTCCAGGATGGGTCTGAGAGGTCCCCTGCTAATGAAGGAGCATCTTCAGCTCTCTCTTGGAGCCAGGGTGGAGGCTGAAAGGGAGGGGAGGAAGTGGATGAAGGCAGTGAGCTGTGAAGCTTAATTCACACTTAGGCCATGTCATAAGAGCACAGGCTACAAGATGTTACATGCTGTATGTGCAAAGTGCAGTGATTAATTGACAGGCGAGACTTGTCAGGCTTTCTCTGCCCCCTCACTCCCTTTTCTCTTATTCCACTTGAAATATTAGAGGAAGTGTCTCTCCCCAAGACAGGGAATTCCAGGCAGTGGTGCCCATCTGAAGTTTGCCTTGACTCTCCAAGGTAGTAGAAGAGGGAGGTCCTTAATTTTTATCAAAACCAAAGGAACTGTCTCTTGTATCAGGTGACAACCCTTCATTCATTCATGTGATGCGTATTTATTGAGCACTATGTATGTATGTTAGGAAGGGCCACCTTCATTAGAGTGTGATCTGTGCAGCCATGGGGTCCTGTGCTTGAGACTTGCACTAAGTATGATGCTCTGCTGTCCCCATCCTGAAGTCATTAATGATGACAACTTGAAATTTGTGTTTTCTAACTGAAGTCCAGTGGGACAATGGAGCATGCACATAGACAGAAGACATGTATGAATGTCTGCCATTCCTTGCCACCCCATTCCCATTCAGCCTTTTCAGTGCCCCAGAATCCCAGAATTCTGGTGAACCCACGCTATGGGCAGAGCACAAGGAAGGGATGTCCATGACTGATGAGTAGGGACACCCAAAAACCTGAGAGGCCATGTTTTCCATTCAAACCAGAACTTACACTGTACACAGAAAGAAAGCAATGACATTTGAGGATACACGAATGACCAAGGGAGCCTCCGATACCCTTTCCAACTGTTGTTACATCCCTATATTAGCCCATACTTAGGCTAAAAATGGTTACATACAAGGAGGGGGTGACCTATAGCTCTTTTTCCTTTCAGACCTGACTTACTCATCAACAACTCAAAGGTAGAGCATGCGGGTAGAATGTGAGTGTGTCAAAAAGTGAAATAAAAACATTGGAGTTTATTTTATGCAGCATTTCCATTGTTCTGTAAGAATGAAATTCATACACATGCACAAGCTATGAAATGTGAATCATATAATTTTGGTGATTTCAAATATGAGTTAAATGCTCATATTTCCATTTAAAATTTACATTATATAATATAAAGATAAATGGTAATATTATAATAATAGCTTAAATTATTTTCTTTTATTTTTTTTTAAATTTTAATGTTTATTTTGAGAGATAAAGAGAGCAAGCAGGGAGGGGCAGAGAGAGAGAGAGAGAGAGAGAGAGAGAGAATCCCAAGCAGGCTCCATGCTGTCAGCACAGAGCCCCATGCAGGGCTCAAACTCACCAACTGTAAGATCATGACCTGAGCCAAAATCAAGAGTCAAGCGCTTAACTGACTGAGCCACCCAAGTGCCCCAATAACTTAAATTATTATTAAACTTAAAATGACATTAACTAGAAAGTTAAAATGTCATATATATTTATAAGCTGAGAAATGCTAAGTAAGAAAATTATAGTGTTCTCTAAGGGCATATAGTAGTAGGACTTCATCTAGCCTCAGAATTAGGGGACACTTCTCTGAAGAAGTGATGTCTGAACTGAAGAATAAGCAGGTGTTAGTGAGGTGAAGAAAAGGAAAGAGTGTTCCAGACGGAGGGGACAGAATGTGCAAAGGCCCTGAGATAGGAGAAAGCCTGGCATAGTAGCTAAAAGAAAACCTACAAATCACATTAAAGAATTTATCTTTATCCTAGAAATTATGGGAAGACATTAAGAATCTAAACATGAGAGTAATGTGATCAAATCTGTGTTTTAAAAAGGTCTGACACTAAGTGTCATATGTTAGAACAGCCTGAATAGAGGAAGACTCCTTAGAAAGGAGGCTCTTGCTGTAACTGGGTAAGAGATGGTGGCATAGACTGTAGTGGGGTTAGAGAGATTGAATGTGCTAAGAGATAGGCAGAAAGAAAAGAGACGGAGCTGTTGGGGTCCAGAGAATAGAGGAGGAGAGATATCAGGAATGACCCCTAAGTGTCTGGTCTGTGCCACTGTGTGGAAAGTGAGGCTATTTCTAAAAGACGTTTCAGTTGGGGGACCAAGGGTGGAGAGTGAAGGAAGAGTAGGGGAGAAGGTCATGAGTTTACCTTTTTGTTCAGCAGAGGTCTCTTTGAAACATCTAAGCAGAAGCATCAAGAATACCCTGGGCATATCTATCCAGAGCCCAGAAGTGCATTTGGACAGAAGCAAACTGGCTAATAAAAAATTTCAGCCATGCAAAAGGCTAGAATAGGCACTTTACAAAACAGACTATCCAGACAGCTGGAAAGTACATAGAAAGTACTCGGTATTAGGGCACCTTTTTGGCTCAGTCGGCAAAGCATCCAACTCTTAATTTCAGGGTTGTGAGTTCAAGCCCTGTGTTGGGCTCTGTGCTGGGTGTGAAGCCTATTTAAAGAAAACAAAAGTGCTCAGTATCATTAGTCATTAAGGAAATGCAAAATGAAGACCACAGTGAGAGGCCATTTCACTACAAGGGCCAAAACTTTAAGAAATTGACAAAACAAAATGTTAGTCAGGATGTGGAATGACCAGAGCTCTGGTACGTTATTGGCAGACATGTAAAATTGTAGGACCATCTTGGAAAACAGTAAGGCAGTTTCTTCAAAAGTTAAACAGACAACCCACCAATCGCACTCCTTGATATTTACCCAAGAGAAATAAAACATTTGTCCTCACAAAGACTTGAAAAATAATGTTCATCGCAGCTTTATTCATAACAGCCCAAAATGGAAACAACTCAAATGTGCAGCGATTGATGGATGAACAAATCGTGCTATATCCATAAATACTGATTTTAACAAAAAGAAACAAACTACAGGTACCTGTAACAACGTGGATGGATGTCAAAAATATTAAGCTTAGTGAAAGATGTAACAGAGTGCATACGTATAATTCAATCTACGTGACATTCTAGAACAGGCAAAAATTATCGTTAGTGATGGACATCAGGTCAGTGGTATGGGAGGGGGAGCGGGGTGGACTGACTGCCATGTGGTAGGAGGGCACAGATTTGGAAGTGGATGAGACTGCTCTATATCTTGATTGTGGTGGTGGTTACTTGACCACATGCATGTGTCAGAACTCAGAACTGGACACTGAAAACAGGAGAGCTTTACTTACGTGAATTATGCTTTAGTAAAAAAAAAAAATTTTGTTTTTAAATTGAAGTCACAAGTATTGATAAGATTCACTAAGTGAAGAGGATAGAGAGAGAGAAAGAGAACCTGCGGCCGCTAATCTTATCAACGGGTAAGAGGTATGGTCGACCCCATCTTAACTATGAGGAAAACGGGGCTCAGAGAAGTGAAGTGACTTCCCCAAGATCACACAGCTACTAAGTAGTAAAACTGAGGCCTGGAGCCAAGCTATCTGGTATTAAGGAACATGTTCTTTTCAGTCTGCCCCATCCAGAGTCCTGGGTCAGGGGCTGAGCATAATGACAGCCCAGAGAATAGGACCCCAAGTCCTATTCTTTGAGGAAGACAGGCAGCAGCCGGAGGGCTGGGCCTGGATCTGAAAAACCATGTGGAAGAATGGAGAAGATTGCACATGCAGGTGGAAGGAATGGGGATCACCGTGAGGATGGCCTTCTGCCATATTCTCTCCGTCAGTTGTCACTGCGTCCAAGGGAAGCCCTAGCAAGATGACAGGCCGGGGTTGGGGGTTCTTCCTGGGCCTGCCGCACACCCAGAAGCCACCGTGAGATCTGCTCCAGGGGAACGATCGTCTCCTGCCCTCATCCTCCAGGGATTTCAACATGGCCACAGACAGCACTTCACACTTTCCAACTCCAGAAGCATGTGCTGAGGACAACTACATTCAAAGCTCTTTCCTGGGGCTCATTGATCAGTCCCAGCCCTGGTGATGTGCTCTCTCCTGGACAGTGACCACGGCCACATGATGGCTCACTCTGCCTCCTATCCCACCCTTGCTCACCACTCCCCATACCACCACCAGAGGGGGTTCCCAAAGGAAGTTGTGTCACTACCTTCTTACAAAATTTTCAATGGTTTCCCATTGCCTCGGCAGTACTTTGCAAAACTCGGGCAGTAGTGGGTCATGAAATCAATGTAATGGGTCATTTAAAAATATGAAATCAAAGGGGTGCCTGGGTGGCTCAGTCAGTTAAGCATCTGACTCTTGGTTTCAGGTCAGGTCATGATCTCACAGTTTGGGAGATCGAGCCCTGTGTCAGGCTTTACACTGAAAGCATGGAGTCTGCTTGGGATTCTCTGTCTCCCTCTTTCTCTGCCTCTTCCCCACTTGCACACACTCTCTCTCTCTCTCAAAATAAATAAATAAACGTTAAAAAAAAGAAAGTAAATGGAACAGAAAAGAAAGTAGAGTATATAACATGTGCTAAGGTTAGATACTATCTCTTGAAATTTCTGATTCAGTTAGGTCTATCTATACATAGATGTATATATTTATGTACTGACCAGAGATATAACATGGATTACAATCAAAAGGTCTAAAAGTCTAAAAAATATTGGTACGATGGGACAGCAATTACCTTTCCTGTCTCTCACTATGTGTATAGGTTCCCATATCCTATATTCTACCCAAACCAGGACATTCCTCCAAACACTATCCTCTTCATGCTTACATAGCTTGGCTCACATCCCTTCCTCGGTCTTTGTATTTCCATCCCTCCCTTTGCCTATTGTGATTCTGTTTGACAAAACACCTCTGAAATACTCACCCTTCTCCCCAATCAGGGCTCATCACATATTCCTCTGTTCCCATAGTACATTTTCCTACACCTCTCTTCAGCGTTTTTCATTCTGCTTGAATAAAGCTTAATTCAAATGTCAGTTTCTCCCAATTGCCTTGAGTTTTGAGCGCATATCTAATCCATCTTTGTTTTCCTCTGCAACTAACATAGTGTCTGGCACATTGAAATTGCTAGGGAAATGCTTATTTGATTGAACTGAATCCTCAAAAAACCCACTGAGGTGGGTTATTATTTCTATTTTGCACATAAAGTGGGGCTCCGAGAAGTTAGGTGACTTTCTCAAAGTCACACAGCTCGATTAGGAGAGGAACAGGTTCATCGATTTTCCCACAATGCAGTCCTGACCTCTGGCTGTGACTGGTCTCTGAAGTGTAGACCCCAGTGCAGATGCCTCCGTCACTGACCTGGCTGGGAAGAAATCGGAGCAAAGCATTCCCCATGCACAGGAATTACTTTAGTCCATTACTTCAGTCCATGTACACACATTCTCCACAGATTGACTGAAGCTCCCCATAGACCACAACCAGCTCTGGGGTCTGGAGAGGGGTGTGCTGCCTCACAGAGACTGGGCTTGGAGGAGGCTGAGAAAGGCAGGAAGAGGGGCAGCAGAGGGAGCAGAAGGGAGGGACTGAGAAACCCAAGAGAAGAAGATAAAGAAGAGAGGAAACAAGAGAGAAGGAGGGACAGAGAGTCAAAGAGGAAGTCAGGCAGAAGGAGGAAGGAAGAGGAGAGAAGGAAGTGTAGAGGAAGGCCTGTGGAGGGCCCTGTGGTTTCCCCAGTTGCCTGCCTGTCTGGCCAGCTCCCAGAGGGCCCTGTTCCTCTGTGGGTCAGGGCTTCTTGCCCTTTCGTGTGTCTACATGGGGCCTCTAGCATCCGGCGAATGCAGTGCCTCATCTTCTCTGTCTGGTCAGAAAGTGACCCGCCTTCAGCTCAGTGGGTAACATCAGCTTCTCTTCAGGTGGACAAAGCTTGACCAGGACATGGGGCACTTTGGTGGCAGAGCTGGATTTGAACTCACAGCTGCTGTGGGTTGACCCCTCCTAGGGACGCTTTCCTGGTAAGCCACTTCTTCAACTGTGGACTGTGAGTCAGGAGAGTGCCTTTCTGGTTCCTAGATCTGGAATAAAATAAATGAGTGACCTTAGTCAACTTTACTGACTTCTCTGGATCTGGGTGTCCGCATGTGTACAATGGGTCAGATGACAGGCATATCCATCACTGCCAGCCACTTACTAGGTGTTAATCCCTGGACATGCTTCAAGTAATTCGGTGTTTATAGCCATTGCTATTTTATAGGACATAGGGATAGACCCACAGTCGGCTCCAACTTGCAGGATCAGATTTTCTATAATAGGGAGTATGTCCAGGGAAAGTACGTTAGAAGTTAGACTCAATAGAAATCTACCAGCTAGAAAATGTCCTCCAGCCTTACAGTCTCTTCCTCTTCATTATCCTAACCATCCCCAACATCCACGAATCCCTATGGTTCATTTATTTTCTCTCCTAGTACTTAATGAGCACATCCCATGATCTGGGAACGCTACAGTAAAAAATAAAATGAGCAAAAATGATGATGAAAAAACATTGGAGAAAAATAAAGAAAGGGAGGTAGGGAGTGTTGGGGACAGGTAGAGGTGTGCTACAATTTTTAAAGGGTGACAAAGGAAGACCTCACTGCAATGGTGAAATTTAGGCCATAATCTGAATGAGGCAAAGGAGTGAGTCATGTATTTATGTGCAGGAAGGGCATCCAGAAGAGGGAGAGCAAGTGCCAAGACAGGACACAGGTGTTTCCTGGTGATTTTGAAGACCAGCAAGGGACCATGTGGCTACGGTAGAGAGAACCTGGGGCCCAGTGGCACTCCTGCCCTGAGAAGGTGGGGGAGGCTCAGACTGAGAAGGGGCTTTAGGCTGTATCAGTGCTGTATTGCCGGGTTGCACAAATGTAGCAGCTTCAAACGACACACACCGGCTCACAACCTCTGCAGGCTGGAAGCCTGGGCACAGCTTAACTGGATTCCCTGTAAGGTTGCAGTCAAAGTTTTGGGCAAAGCTGGGTTCTTTTTTTTTTTTTAATGTTTATTCATTTTTTGAAAGAGAGAGAGGTGGGGGAGGGGCAGAGAGAGAGGGAGACATAGGATCCAAAGCAGGCTCCAGGCCCTGACTGTCAGCACAGAGCCCGACACAGGGCTTGAACTCATGAATCACAAAATTGTGACCTGAACCGAAGTCGGACACTCAACTGACTGAGCCCCCCAGGCGCCCCAGAGCTGGGTTCTTATATAGGGTTCAACTAAGGGAGGATCTGCTTCCAAGCTCATGTGGCAGCATTCAGTTGCTTGCAGACTGCTGAATGGAAGCCCTCAGTCAATTGGATATCTACTGGAGGCATCTCTTAGCTCCTTACTGCGTGGCCCTCACCATATGGCAGCTCCCAACAAGGCATCCTCCTTCTTCAAAGCCAGCAAGGGAGTCAGGGCCCTGGCAAGACAGGTGTAGAATCTTATGTAACATAATCATGGATGCATAATCACATATAAACTGTCACCTTTAGTGAACTTTATCAAATAGAAGCAAGGCACAGGTCCTGCCCATATACCTGAGGAAAGGGGATTATGCAATGGTGTGAATACAAAGAGGTGGGGGTCATGGGGGTCACCTCAGAGTCTGTCCACTTTGCCCTCTGTCCCCCAGTGACTCATGTCCATCGCATTTGCAAAATAAATTCATGCCCTCCCCACCAAGATCAAAGTCCAGAAACTCATCTAAAGCAGGTTTAGGTATAGATGAGCTTCCTTTAGGTGTTCCTCTTACTTGACTTGTAAAACGAAAGATAAAAGTTATCTGCCTCTGGGGTGCCTGGGTGGCTCAGTTGGTTAAGCATCCAACTCTTCGTTTTGGCTCAGGTCATGATCTCACAATTCGTAGGTTTGAGCCCCTCATCGGGCTCTGTGCTGACATCTCAGAGCCTGCTTGGGATTCTCTCTCTCTCCCTCTCTCTCTCTCTGCCCCTCCCCTGCTTGTGCCCTCTCTCTCTCTCAAAATAAATAAACTTTTTTTTTTTTAATTTTTTTTTCAACGTTTTTATTTATTTTTGGGACAGAGAGAGACAGAGCATGAACTGGGGAGGGGCAGAGAGAGAGGGAGACACAGAATCGGAAACAGGCTCCAGGCTCTGAGCCATCAGCCCAGAGCCTGACGCGGGGCTCGAACTCACGGACCGCGAGATCGTGACCTGGCTGAAGTCGGACGCTTAACCGACTGCGCCACCCAGGCGCCCCTCAAAATAAATAAACTTTAATAAAAAACGAAGTTATCTGCCTCCATAAACATAACATACAATGGTGGGATAACAGCTATTGACATTCTTGTTCAAAAAAGGGTAATGTAGGAGGTACAAAGGAATCACTGGTCCACAGCAGTTCTGAAATCCAGATGAGCAAATGCTGGGTGTTCCCTGATTAGGTTTTAAGACCTGAGAATAATCCATGTTTCTTGGCTCTGCTTTCTGGGTACTGTCCTCTGGGTCATCCTTCCTTTCTCATGAAAGTTCATACGCATTTGCTTCTGAATAGTTTTTTTTTTTAAGTTTATTTATTTATTTTGAGGGAGGAGGGGCAAAGGAAGAGGGAGCGAGAGAATCCCAAGTAGGCTCCACGCTTAGCACACAGCCTGTTTCCAGGCTCAATCTCACAAACCATGAGATCATGACCTGAGCCAACATACTGGGGCATGCAGATACCCCATGTACCTGAGTAGTTTTACGAGCTTTTTTTCTTGCCAGCAGAATTTGGAAGATCCTACAGCCCCCTCTCATTTTGCACTCTATTCCTTACAGTTCAAGCTGGCGGTGCACTTGCTGAAACAGCTTTCTCAAAAACTTTGTGTGTCTTCTGCGGATTTCAGTGGGGTTTATTCCATTAGGCAAAAGCTATATCCCAGATCTTTGTGAGATAAGCCCTTCTCTACCCAGCTCCTGCTCAGATGGCCATGGGATAACTCACTTAAGCTTCCTCAAGGCCCCATGGTTAGATTAAAAGGTTCTGGGAGGCACATCCTTAATCTCTTGAAACAGTCCTTTGTGTGACTCAATACTACTCTGATCCTTTGATCTTCATGATGTTCTAACAAAAGATGGTGTCCTCACACCTTCTGCCTTTTTTCTAAACCAGTGTTTATTTATTCCATGTGCATGGAGGCCATTTCTTAATTTTAGCACCTTTTGCTATGTAAGGAGGCCGAGAATTTTCCAAATCGAGTCCTGACATTCAACAGTTTTTAAACCATTTTCCGCCTCAACTTATCTCTCTGCTCTCACATTTTACTAGAAGTAGCTAGAAGCAACCTGGCAGCACCTCAGTGTTGTGCTTGTTAATCTCAGCTATATTAACCAATTTATCACTTACATGTTCTATTTTCCACAGAGCTGCAGGAGACAATGTTTGTAAACTTTCTGCCGCTACCTAATGAGGACCCCTTCCTCCAGTTGCTATCAATAAAATCCTCACTTCCTTTTAATCCTCACTGGCAAGCCCTCCAAGTCCACACTGCTGCTAACAGTCAAATCAAGGCAATCCTGGCTCCTTCTACCACCTCCTCAAAATTTCTCCCAGCTCTGCCCACCACACCCTTCCAAAGCCACTCCCACATTCCTCCGTTTTTTTGTTACTGCAGCATCCCCATTCCAGCACCAAAATCGGTATTCCTTGTTTATTGCTGTGCAATAACTTTACCACAAATTTAGAGGCTATAAACACCACACATTTATTATCTCACAGTTTTTGGAAGGCAGAAGTCTGGGCTTGAGTGAACTGGGTCCTCTGTAAGGCAGCAGGAAAGATGTCCCCAGAGACAGGAAGGAAACCAGTGGTTTGCGGGAGGGGGGAGGCTGGGCAGGGGAGGAGAGAATGGGTAATGACCTCTGATGGGATGGATATAGAGTTTCCAGTGTGATGAAAATATTTTGGAACTAGATAGTGGTGATCGTTGCCCAATTTTCTAAATATACTATATACCCACTGGATTTTATACCTTAAAAGGGCTAATTATATGGTATATTATATATTTTTAAAAATTATTTCTTAAAATATTTTATTTTTATTTTTGAGAGAGAGAGAGAGAGCGTGAGCAAGGGAGGGGCAAAGAGAGAGGAGGATAGAGGATCTGAAGCAGGTCCCACACGTATAGAAGCGAGCCAGATGCAGGGCTCAAACCCACCAACTGAGAGATCATGACCTGAGCCGAAGTTGGCGCCCTTGTGAATTATATCTTAATTAAAAACAGAAAGTGTTGTCCAGGGCTGGGTTCTCATCCGGGGCCTGAATGGAGAAGAATCTGCTTCCAAGCTCACATGGCAGCATTCAGTTTCTTGCAGGCTGCTGGATGGAAATGGAAGGGCTCAGTTCTTGTGGAGGCAGACCGGAGGCTGCCTCAGCTCCTTGCTGCCCAGCCCTCTCGACCCTCTCCATATGGCAGCTTGTAACACAGCAGCCCACTTCTTCAAAGGCAGCCAGGGCTTGCCCCTGTCAACATGTTATTACAATTTTGTATTCTTATATAATGTAATCAGGTACATGTAGTCACTCCTGTCCTGTCACCTTTGCTGTATTCTCTTGGTTAGAAGCAAGTCACAGGTTCTGTCCACGCTCAAGGGGCAGGAGTTACACAGGGCATGAACACCAGGCAGTGGGGATCATGGGGGTCACCTCAGAGGCTGTTCCCACATAGGCAATTTTAAGGGTCTAGGGCTTTACTCTCAGATAAGGGTTTTGAACCGAGGAATCACATGACCTACCATGTTTCAAAAGGACACCTCTGGCTGACATGTTGAGAACAGACTGAAGGTGTCAAGAGTGGAAGCAGAAGACCAGTTAGAAAGCTACTGCAAAAAAAAAAAAAAATCCAGATGAAAGATGGGCTGGGAGGCTGTTATTAGATTGACACAGACACGGTCCTCTTCCACTTCCTAGGGCTCCCTGGAACTTCCCCAGGGGATGAGGACAGTCCTCCCCAAGCAGGCTCTGGCCCCTCTGCCTCCCATCTCTCAGGGCCCATCCTCCTCTTTCCTTAAGGTCTCTTAAGCCCAGCACACACTGGTTAGTCCACTGAAGCGAACAGCAATTGGACTGTCATTCCATCTGTCAGCAAAATATTTGCTAAATGTCACTTGTAACTACGGTGTGATGTTAATACTGTGCCTACAAGGAGGAAGAAGCAATGATCCATGTGCTGGAAAAGCTTGTGGCCCAGTAATGGTTAGGCCACTATAGGTGGGACACACTCTGCCAGCACAGGAACAAAGAATGGGGGAGGAGGCCACAGCGGCACTGAGGGGTATGGATCTAGGGGTATAGAGGTACCCAAGCCTCAGGATATAAACTAACAGACACAGCCCGCCTCCTGAAATGCATTTTTTTTAAGATTTTTTAAAGTTTATTTATTTATTTTTGAGAGAGAGCGAGCGAGCCGTGGAGGGGCAGGGATAAGGGGAGACACAGAATCCAAAGCAGGCTCCAGGCTCTGAGCTGTCAGCACAGAGCCCGGCACAGGGCTCGAACTCACGAACCAAGAGATCGTGACCTGATCTGAAGTCGGATGCTTAATGGACTGAGCCACCCAGGTGTCCCTTGAAACATATTTTTAACATAGCCACATCAAGCTGTCTCTGTTCTCCCTTCTCCCCCACCACCCTGCTCCTACCACCAGGCTATCTTCGGCCCTGTCCTAGAAAGCCTTCTGCCCTTCTTTACTAATTTTTCTCTTCCATCTGAAGCCAGAGTTAACAGCCTTTACATCTGGGGAGGAGCTGTTCAATAGAAATATAATGTGAGTTAGGGCGCCTGGGTGGCTCAGTCAGTTAGGCATCTGACTTTGCTCAGGTCATGATCTCATGGTTCGTGGGTTCGAGCCCCACATCGGACTCTGTGCTGACAGCTCAGAGCCTGCAGCCTGCTTCGGATTCTGTGTCTCCCTCTCTCGCTGCCCCTCCCCTACTTGCCCCTGTCTTTCTCTCTCAAAAAAAAAAAAATTAAAAAATTAAAAAAAAGAAGAAATATAACGTGAGCAAAATGTGTGACTTTGAAGCTTCTAGTAGCCACATTTTTTAAAGGTTTTTAAAAGTGAAATTAATTTTGGGGCACCTGCCTGACTCAGTTGGTGGAGCATGCAACTCTGGATTCTTGGAGTTGTGAGTTTGAGCCCCATGTTGGGCTTAGAGATTACTTAGAAAAAAAAATTGGGGGAAGAAAAAGTGAAATTATTTATATAATCTATATATCTAAACTTATATTAAAAATTATAAACGATAACTTGAAAATTTTCTTTTTTCATGTTAAGTCCCAAAAGTTTATTGGTATTTTACACTTATACCACATTTCAGTTGGGATCCTCAATTTTTATTGGAAATACGCAGTCTGTATTTAGATTCCACAAAATTTAGGTTGAAAAAGTAAATTCACATACCCAGGTTGTCTCACACATTATTTAAGTTTTCCAATAACTGAATCCATTTTAAAATTAATGTTTAAGTTACTTAAAATTCAGTGCATTAACAGTTCAGTTCCTTAGTGGCACACACAAGCCACATTTCAAGTGCTCAATGCCCACAAATGACTGTTGTCTACCAGAGCATAGGCCTCTGCAGTCTGGGCCCCAGATCTACCACTCATCTTCTGCTTTCTCCAATCACCCAGATTTACCCAGACCCTCCTGTCCTCAGCATGTCCACCCAAACATTGAAACAACAGCCTCCCTTTCCCCCTGCACCCCCATCTCCAACCTGCGGGAGCTACCCATGACTCATACCCAATCCCTGGCTCCCCTAGCCCACTTTTTACCTGGCCCTTCTATCTGGATTATCATTTCTATGCATAAACGTGAGTTTACCAGAAGGCCAATTTGCATAGTGATTAAGCGGATTCACACACTTTCAGGATCAGGAGGTATTCTCCCTACACTGAATTGGGCTCCAGAAAATTGGGACTTGCCATCTTTGTCATCTACTGGAGAAGACAGGATTTCAGTACTTGCTTGGTTTATGAGATGGTAAGAAAGAAAAGCTGCCAGAGCCTGAATGGTAGTTGAGGGGGCAGGAAAGGTGGGTGCCTTGGGTGTGTGTGGGTGGGGAGAGGACATTTCACATATGATTTATTGTGTCAGAATGACTTGGTTGTTAAATAAGTACTTTAAGGGATTATTTCATCTTTCATACTTTAAAATTTTTATAATTTAAGTTATTCCCCCACCCCCACCCCCCACCGCTGGATTTTTTTCAAGCTTCAGATCTCTGCCTGGAATTGTCTTGATTTGCATAATCTCACCTCTGAGGATTTAGCTCCACCCCTTAGGCCCCCCTTCTCGCAGTGCCCCATGCAGAACCTCTGCTGGGTATTCACCTTCCCTAGTCTTCCTACTTTGGGCAGCCACCCTGCTCTGGCCTCCTCCTCCCTGGGGATGAGCCCGGCTGTGCAGCCTGCTGCTGAGAGGCTGGGATAATCCTCCCTGAGCTATTTCAAGGATTAGTCCTGCTGCCCTATGTCCAGCTCCCACACAAGTGGGATTCCAGAGCTGTGGACACTGTGCCAGGAAAGGAGGGGTGCAGCTCCTGTAATGCAGATCCATGCAGGGCAGGGCACCAGGGTCCAGGGTGCAAGTTTCTTAGAGACTGTCGTGGTACGTGGAGTTCAGTGAGATGGACACTGGCAGCCTGTGACCATAAGTATGACTGTGAGTCTAAGAGCTGGAGACATGACAGCCCAAAACTCCGGGGCCTCAATCTGTGCCTTGAAACACACACACACACACACACACACACACACACACACACACACCTCCCTGTCTCTCCATCACTTTCACCCACCAGCCTCATTATTACTTTCATAGACAGCACTTTTGCCTTCGTGAGGACCTTACTTCGTAAAAAATATTAAAAATTAGGTTTTATGACTATGTTGGCATATAGATGAATATATTACTATATATTAAAATATCGTCCTGAATCTACGGTTCATTTTTCTTTTCTGATTTTAATTAAAATATTTTTGTGGTCCCTTGAAAGTATTGTTACTGTGCCTGATGGGTAAGTTGGCCTTGCCTCTGGTCCCACTTACACTCCCCTCTCTCTTTTCGCTGGTGAGGAAGGTCTCCATTTTCAAAGGAAAGGCACAGTGAGTTCTGAGCCCAAAATGACTCACTCGAATACCTTACAGCTCTCCTACCACCCTCAATTCTGGCTTCTTCTACAGTATTGGTTGATAGGAGGACTACCTCTTTGGGCTCAGAGAGGGGCACTGAAGCTCCCTGTCCCCTCTGAAAATGGGGACCTTCCTCACCTGGGAGAGCCAGGTGCGGCCCCAAGAAGAACACATCCATGGTTTCATGAAGTCCTTCCTGCCCCTGCTGCCACTGATTATAGGTAAGTCTGAGCAATTCTGAGGGAGCCCAGTTTTGGCATCAGAATGAGATGGCTTTTTCCAGACCCAATGGCTATGGTCCCAAGGTTTTGACACATGCTGGCTCAAGTCCAGACTCTTTACTAGGACACATGAGACCCTCTTCGAGAGGTAATATAATATAGTGGATGAGAGTGCTTATTAAGAGGTGGATCTGTCTGACCTTGGACAAGTTCTTAAACCTCTCAAAGTCTCATTTTTCTCCAACACTTCATGGGGATGATGGGAATATTTTCCTCACCAGATTCTTATAAGTATTCAATATTGTACATGTACTTATGTTTTGCATACAATAAAGCTCTATACATTTTCTAGGAAATAGGATTGTTATGCAAGACAAATAAACATAGACCATCTCCCACCTCTTCTCCACAACTCAGATGTGCCACATAACTGAGATTATATATGTAAAGTACCAAGTGTATTGCCTGGCATGGAGTAGGAGCTCCCAAAATGGTACCCAGTATTGTGGCCTGGTTCCCACTTACTTCTCAGTCTCATCCCCACCCCTCTCTGTCTTGAACTTCGGCGACATCAAACTGCTTATGGTCTTGTCTCCTATTTCCCATTCCGCTCCCAAGTGTACATTTTCTCACATCCTGATCATTGTTGCACAAACTGGTTACCTCTTCCTCTGGGGAGAATAGATAGACTGTATTTCCCAGCCTCCTCTGCAGTTACATGTGGCCACTTGAACAAGCCCTAGCCAATGGAATATGAGTAAGAGCGTTGTATGCTGCTTCCAGGCCTGTTCCTCCAAACCACCCACGTATTCTTCATGTTCTTTCTCCCCTTCTAAGGAAAGTTGCAAATTTGAAAGCCCTAGGTTGAAGATGACAAAGTCAAAGGCGGAAAGCGCCCGTGTCCCTGAGTTAAAACATGAAGGAAAACCAGGCAACTGATTTGGACGTTCCATTAATTAGTGAGACGTTATGTAATTTGCGCTTTGTTGCAGTAGCTCAGCTTACCTTAATTGACACACTCCTGGTGTCTCGTGCCCCTGGAACGCCTTTAACTCCACCCTGCTTCACCGGAGTAACTCCTACTTATCCTCTAAACTTCATCTCTGGCATCACACGCTATAGAAAGACTTCCCTGGGCAACCCCCAACTCCCAGAATGAGCTCTAGGTCACTCTAGCAAACACTGCACCGTTGACTGCCCTCTGTTCATTCTCCCGTTCTTCCTGGTACAATCTCAGTTTTGTTCAGGACAGTAATGTACCCAGTGAAAAATACCCACTTCTCAAGACTCCCTTGGAGTTAGCAGAGCATACGATCCAGTCCTGGCCAATAAAATGTAAGAGGAAGTTGCTGGATAGAGATTCTTAGGGAAGCTTTCAAAAAATGGAACAGACATGCCTGGGTGGCTCATTTGGTTGAGCAGCTGACTTTGGCTCAGGTCATGATCTCATGGCTGGTGAGCTCAAGCCCCACATTAGGCTCACTGCTGTCAGCTCAGGGCCTGCTTTGGATCCTCTGTCCCCCTCCCTCTCTGCCCCTCCCCTGCTTGCACATGCTCTCTCTCAAAAATAAGTAAAGCTTAAAAAAGAGAGAGAGAGAATGAGAATGGACTGGGCTCATATCTGCCTTTTACCTTTTTGCTTTGTGCTTCCTGCCTTCCCACCTGGAACTCAGATGCAGTGCTGGGGAGTGGAGCACACATTTTACACCCATAAGGATGACAGCCATGTGCTAAGGGTAGAGCAGAAAGAAAATTCCAGGTTCCTCAATGAACCATGAAGCCATAGTATCAGCCCTGTGCTGCCTACGTCCGGTTTTCCTACAATGTGGAAAAGGAAACTCCTAACACTTAAACCCTGCAGGGAGGTTTCTATGTGGCACAACACAAAGCAATCTTAACTGGACACTCCAAGCCTCTGAGAGCCCGATGCTCCCTTCCACTGCTTGTGTGGAAACACGATCACACTCTGGCCATCATCTGCTCAAGTGTCTGTTTCCCTGACGTGTTTGAAGGCATGGGGCAAGCACTCAATAAGCGTGTGCTGAGAGAATGGTGACAAGGGACGCTGTTGTGTCTTTCCTGACACACAGGAAAGGCCTGCGGCCTATGGCCTCCTTGCCCCTTCTCTCCTCTGTTGGCGGACCATCATCTCTATGACCTGTGAGGTATTTTCAAGCTCTCAATTTCTCTGATTCCATCTCACATCCAGTACACTCTCCTTACAGAGGAGGCTACAAAAATATAAGACACAGGCTGGGCCCTCCTTTGGGGAAGTCCAGGAATGCATACTGGATAATAGCTAATGCTTACACAGCACTTCTTAGACCCCACTGTCATTTTTTTTAAGCGAGGCAAAAGGCATATAAAAGGGACCATTTTAAAGTGAAAAATTCAGTATAGTCAGTCAGAGAAAGACAAATATATGACTTCACTAGTATGAGGAATTTAAGATACAATACAGATGAACATAAAGGAAGGGAAGCAAAAATAATATAAAAACAGGGAGGGGACAAAACATAAGAGACTCTTAAATATAGAGAACAGAGGGTTGCTGGAGGGGCTGTGGGAGAGGGGATAGGCTAAATGGGCAAGGGGCATTAAGGAAGACACTTGTGGGGATGAGCACTGGGTGTTATACATAGGGGATGAATCACCAGATTCTACTCCTGAAATCATTGTTGCATTATATGCTAACTAACTTGGATGTAAATTAAAAAACAAATAAACTAAAAAAAATAAAATACAGTGAAAAATTCAGTGGCATTTAGTACATTCACAATGTTGTGCAATCAGCACTTTTATGTAACTCCAAAACCTTTCCATCACCCCAACATAAAAGTTTGCACCCATCAAGTTTGCAACTTCCCATTCTCCCTTCCCCCCAGCTCCCACCACCCACCGATCTGCATTGTCTCTGTGGTTTCCCTATCCTGGATATCTCATATAAATGGAGTGACCCGGCAGGCCAACAAGGGCAGGTAGGGCCTCAGTGTTCACACATTAGGATGACAGTGGGTTTTCTTTGTCCAACCAACCTGAGGTCAAGGATTCCCACTGCAGCTCAAGTGGCTGAGATTAAATGTCTTTACAATCCAGCTCCTAGGAAACCTTTCAAATTAGGTGTGGGATGAGCCTCTCAGTAGATTAGGGAAAGAGCTTTTATGGAGTGTAAACAGAGGGTGAACTGGGTGGTCTGGGTTGGGGGCTATCTAGTAGCACTTTTGTGAGAAAACACACCCAGTTTTGATATGGTGGTGGTGGTGGTGGTGTGTGTGTGTGTGTGTCTATGTGTGTGTCTGTGTGTCTGTGTCTGTGTGTGTCTGTGTGTCTGTGTATGTGTCTGTGTATAGACAAACATCCTGGAGCACATAGGAATTTCCTTTCATGTACGAATAATCTTTATAGATCACTAGGTGCTTTGACATCCTTTCTCTGCAGTTCTCAAAAGGAGGCAGGGCAAGCACTCGCAAGCCCAATTTATAGATGAGTCAACTGAGGTCTCATTTAGATGACCTGCCCAAAGTTGCACAAAGAATGAATTGCAGGGTCCCAAGCTTGCATGCTCTCCTTTTTGAATGACACACTTCCCCTTCTTTGATGTGTTTTGAATATCTGAAAAGACCTTTAAAAACCTGCTCAGTAGGGCCGCCTGGGTGGCTTGGTCAGTTAAGCATCCGACTCTTGATTTCAGCTCAGGTCATGATCCTGACGTTCGTGAGATTGAGCCCCATGTCAGGCTCTGTGCTGTGAGATTGCACAGATTGTGCAGATTGGGGTTCTCTCTCTGCCCCTGCCCTGCTTGTTCTCTTTTTCTCTCTCAAAATAAACAAATAAACATTAAAAATACCTGCTCATTGTTCGGGTGGAGTGAGGAGAAAATGTGTTTGCAGGTTGTATTAGTCAAAAACAAAATACCATAGACTGAGTGGCTTAAACACCATAAATCTATTTCTCACTGTTCCAGAGGCTGGAAGTCCAAAATCAAGGTGCCAGCATATTTGGTTCCTAGTGGAAACTCTCTTCCCAGCTTGCAGATGGCCATCTTCTTCTGGCTATGTCCTTACATGGTGGAGAGAGAGAGCAACCCCTCTCCCTCTCAACACCAGAGCAACCTCTGGTGCAACCTCTCAACACCAGAGGTGTCTTTTCTTTTAAGAGCTCTACTCTCATCATGAGGGCACCACCCTCATGACCTCACCTAACTCTAATTACTTCCCAAAGGCCTATCTCCAAATACCATCAAACCAGGGGTTAGTGCTTCAACATATTAATTTGAGGGGGTGAGGACACAAATATTCAGTCTACAGTACAGGTGGAAACACATCTCTTTGTCATCATTGGTGGCGATCGTATGCTGCAGCCAGCAAGACATTGGAATGTTCTTGTCAAAAAAAGACAATATTTATCAGGTCATGATCTTGCGGTTCCTAAGTTCAAGCCCCAAATCAGGCTCTGTGCTGACAGCTAAGAGCCTGGAGCCTGCTTCAGATTGTGTCTCTCTCTCTCTCTGCCCCTATCCCTCTCACACTCTGTCTGACTCTCTCTCTCTCAAAAATAACTCTAGGATGGGGGTGGGCAGCAGGGAAGGAGGACAAAACTCAGAGAGTTTTAAGAAGAGAGTTAAGTTTGCCAGATTTAGTGAACAAAAACATCAAACATCTATTTAATTTTGAATTTCAAATAAACTAATTTTTTAAAGTGTGTCTCATGTTTAGTTTGGAATATCTACCTATATATCTATATATATATATTCACTTCTTATCTGAAATTCAAATTTGGTGTTCTGTATTTTTATCAGGCAACCCTAAAAGAGAGGGGCCAAGAACTCTGAGACAAGGAGATAAATGTGGGGAGGGGCTGCTGCAGGATCTCTGGACTGATGCTTCTTTTATGCATTTAACTTTTTGTTTAATCTTTTAAAAATACTAACCGGCTTTGTTTTTTATTTTTGTAACACATGCATAACATAAATGTAATGTTTAAACTATTCTTAAGTATATGGTTCAGTGGCATTAAGTACGTTCACACTGTTGTACATCACTGCTACCAATCTCCAGAACTTTCTCCTCATCCCAAACTGACATGTCAAAGAAAACCAGAACTGCACAGTAGTTAGAACAGTGAAAAAGAGATTTATTCAGGACTTTGCAACAGGGGAAAAGAAGCCTCGGTATAGAAGCAGGGTCACTTGAAAATACAGCATGGACAAGTGGGGATTCAGAGACAAGGAGCAGGTGGGGGCGGGGACGGGGGATGGAAAATCACTAACTGGATAGTCAATCTTTGCTCAACCGACCGAACAGGATTCTCGCTGAAGGCAGCCAGGGCGATGGGCTAGCACCGGAGGTGCTGGGGGCGGGGGGGCGGGGGGGGGGTGAGGGGGGTTATCGTGGGGAATGAGGTACCTGGTCAGATATGGAGGGTGATCTGATGTAGAGACGAGGGGATTCCGGCTAAGGAGACTTAAGAGGGTTCTGGCTAACAACTGGGTGATGCAGGTCCAAGGGTAGAGAATTCAGAGGAGCCTGAGTCAGTTCTGGACAGAGAGACGGACAGAATGTCTGTGCTCATTAAACGGCCACCCCGCCCCGCCGCACACCCACCGCTCTACCTTCTGTCTGTCTGAGTTCGACTGCCCCAGGCACTCACACAGTGGCGGTCCTTCTGCGTCTGCCTTACACGGTCACTCCTCAGTGACTCTGAGGGGACAGGTGCCCCCGGAGGCACAGCCCAGGCCACAGGGCGCGGGGGGAGCCGCGGACCCGCGATGAAGCGCACGGCTGGAGGGAGGGCGGTTCTTGGACCCGGGTCGGGGGTCGCGCTCCGGGGCGGCGCTCCGGAGCGGAGGGGGCGGGCAATCGGCGGAAGGCGGCGGGGGACGGGGGGACGGGGGGACGGGGGGACGGGACGCCCGCCTGGACTACGGCTCCGGGCTGCGGTGGGGGGCGGTTCCGAGCAGGGGCCCGCCACTGGCCTCCCAGAGCTCCACCAGCCGGCCGAGCGCCCCGAGAGGCGG
Source organism: Lynx canadensis (assembly GCF_007474595.2). Lineage (NCBI taxonomy): Eukaryota > Metazoa > Chordata > Mammalia > Carnivora > Felidae > Lynx > Lynx canadensis. The sequence goes on from NC_044309.1 coordinate 37,573,903, forward strand.
AGCAGCGGCGCCGCGGTGGCGGCGGCGCCAGGACCCGGCGGAGCGGGCGCAGCGGAAGCGCGGCGGCCGGAGCGGCTGGCGGCGGGCGGCGCGCAGGTGAGGAGCGGGCGGCCGGCGGGCGGGCCAGGGGAGGGCGCGGGCCCCGGGGCCGCGCGGGGACGTGGAGGGCGGGACGCAGAGGAGAGGCGGGAGGGAGGGGCTCCGGGAGGCGGGACCCGCTGCACCCCTTTCCCGGTGCCGACGCCAGCCGCCGCCCGCACAGGCCTGCGCCCGGCCTCACTTCCCACCCCGCCGCCCCGCGTCTGCCCGCCCGGAAGCGGTGTCGGGCGTCGGCCCCCAGAAAGACTGCTCCTCCGCGCTCGCCTGCACTCGGGGCGCCGGTCTTCCCCCGGCCTGAGGCCCAGGCCGAGGCCGGGGCGCGGGGAGGGCCCTGCCGGCCCGCCGGACTCGCGGCCCCGGGCACCAGGCCTCCCTTCCTGTCGCGGCCCACCGCGCCCCGTGACCCTCACGTGCCTTTCCACACTCCGGGCGCTGGGCCCTGCGAGTGGGCCGAACTGAACCCTCGGACCCCTCTTTTGCAGCTCCCGTCCCTCCCCGGCCCCTCTTAGCTGACCTCCCACTGCTTTTCCCGGTTTTGCTTCCTGACTGCCCACAGCACTGGTTTTAACCTGGGCTGTAGACCCTGGGAGCCGGCTGTCCGGGGATGGTTTGCAGAAAAGACTTTATGCACTTCTGAAACTATAAACTGCACTGCGAGATGGGTTTGGTGTATGTTCATTTTCTGGGAGAGTCCATGGTTTTTATCAGATTCTGTAAGGGAGTGCCACGCAATAGAAATACGGTGTGAGCCACACATGTGATTTTACAAGTAAAAAGAAACAGGTGAGATGGATTTAGTAATAGGTTTTCTTTAACCTAATATATCTAAAATATGGTCATTTCAGCCTGTAATCAATATAAAAATTTTGATGAGATATTTTACATTTTTTTCCTAGTAAGTCTTTGAAATTTGGTGTACGTTTTACACTTACACTGCACCTCAACTTGGATTGGCCACATTTCAGATGGCCCATAGCCACATGCAGCTAGTGGCTACCATATTGGACAGCACAGGCCTAAGGGTTTCAGTCCAAACTTCTTGCCATGGTTTTCAGTGTTTATCACAGTCTGGCCTCTCCTTTTTTTCCCTGCTAATGGCCCAAGGAACGTTATACCCTTATCACTCAAGCCACTTGCCATTCCCTTCACAGCTTTGTTCAAGCTGTTCTGCCTGGAATGTTCTCTCCTGCACTGCCTCTCCAGGCTTGGTAGGGAGATGCAGCTTCTGCTGAGAGGCTTTTCCTGACTCCCCTAACCTCTGGAGGGATTTATCACTGCTTCCTCAGTGCTTCCTCCCTACATTCCTGGCTGAATTAGACCGCTTAACACATGGTGTTTGTTTTGAGGCTGTCTCTATGACTAGCATAGTGTCCTATTCATCTTTTTGTGATCGTGGCTGGCATCTAATAGTTGATCAGTAGATGTTTGCAGACAGAACGAGTAAGCCACTAACTAGCTATACTCAATCTCTTAATTCTTGAATGGACCTGTTACTTCCTTGTTTGGGAGATTTGTCCCTGTACTACCCCCTCACATTAATGTACACACACACACACACACACACACACACAGAAGGGGTAACTTAGGAGGAATGCATCTCAAGATGTACACAGAAAGTATCTTCTACCTTTTACCCTCTCCTGATCTTAGGGATGGGAAAACTGAGGTACAGGATTAAGTTAGAGTGGCCAGCAAATTTGCATCAATATGAATATAAATAGGGGGGTTCCTTGGAAGGAGGGCAGTGGTCTCAGAGTTAGGTTCCTCAGGCATCAGCTGGCCCCATTTTGGTCATTTGATAGGAGGGAAGAGAAGTGGGGAGGTGGGGAGTAACTCCTGGGCCCTGATGACGATTCTAGGCAGCTTCAGGTCTGGGAAACTGAGGATTGTCACTGCTGGAGAAAAAGTTGAAGAGCAGACCCGTCATTTCAGATCATGAAGAGACCTGGCCTGGGCAGGGTAGGAGAGAACCTGTAGGGTAGAAGGAAGTGCTGGGGAAGCCAGCAGAGGGAGCAAAGGTGTAAACTCCTTGGAGAAGATGGTGTGACGTTGGGAATAACCACTTCTTCAGGAGTAGTGCCATTCTCCGTCTGCAGAACGGGAAATGGAAAAAATCAGAGATTCAGAGAAGGCAAGCAACTTACCCGAAGTCACACAGTTCTTAAGCCTAAATGAAGCCTCCTGAACCCTCCCCATCACACTTACCCTGCCTCACCCACACCTCTATTGCAATCAGGGGCCCCAACATGGTGCCTGAGAGAACAGGTGTGCAGCGCAGTGCCAGGTCTGATTAATGTCTTCCTCGCCATCTTCTGCTGAGGGGCTGTGATTAGGCCTATTTATAGGGGCCCGGTGCCTTAATATTCTGCCTGGTACATCCCTTGCCAATCAAATCAGTGCTGTCTGCAGTGTGATTGCTGCTTTAGTGGCACCAGGGAGCGGAGTTAATTAAACCCAGTATAAATAGACTCTGCCCTCATCTTGCAATTCGAAGGAGTGTTTTTCCTTCTTGTCCCCCGCCCCCACATGTCCCTCCTTCCTCCCGGCCCCCCCTTAGCTCTAGCCTCGGGGAGCAGAGCCCAGACACTGGTGTACGCAGAGTCACCAGCCACTACCTATCCTGTCTCAGGAACAGGTCCTGAGTTCTTCGGGGTCAAAGTGGGAAGAATTCAGGAGTCCACATTTTCTGTGCTTTTCCAGACTTGGCTATCATTTGGTAGTTGACACAGGCATTTTTACCCCAAAATCCATCCCTCTGCTCCCAGCCTCTTTTGAACTCTGCAGCCAGGGTTTCTTTCTTGTTCATCCAGGCTCAGGAGTTTGAAATGAGATAATGTACAGAAAGGGTGCCTAGCAGAGCAGCAAGCACCTTCTCTGGCTGCTTCTCTTCAGCCTCCATCGTCCCTACCAATTTCCTTTCCTCATTCACACAGCAAGCATCTACAGAGTACCAGCTCCTGGGAGCTCCTGGCCTCCCACCCAGTGCCCTGTCCTCCACTCCCCGGCCTGCACTGGCTGAACATGTGGCAGACAGTTGGGGTGGGGGGCTGGGCTCTCTTCTCCCAGCACTTTGCCCAGTGGTGGGTGATTGTGGGCGGTCCTCATGCTCTGGTTCCCTCCCGCAGGCACCATGACTCCCATGAGGACCCAGCACTCGTTGGCGGGGCAGACCTATGCAGTGCCGCTCATCCAGCCAGACCTGCGGCGAGAGGAGGCCATCCAGCAGGTGGCAGATGCCCTTCAGTACCTGCAGAAGGTCTCTGGAGACATCTTTAGCAGGTGGGTGCCGCCACCGACCCGCACCTGATTGGGGGCTGGGCGGTGGGAGTGCACCCTCTAGGAGCAGCCCTTTTGGTGATTCTTGGTCTTGGAGGGACCCAGCTGGCTTCCCTGTGCCCAGGGGGCCCAAGGTAGGAGCCCAACTTAGAAACTTTTTCTCTTAAGTGCTCATGGGAACTCAGTGCATGCTATCCCACTGAGCCCCCGGGGGGCCTGTGCCCTCGCTCATTCCTGCAGTCAGCAAATATTTATTCAGTGCTTCTTATGTGTGCAAGGCACCGTGCTGCACTCTTTAGTTACTTACAGCAGCGGGTAAGGCAGTGTCCCTGTCCCAACCAGAGAGTGTGTGGGTTTCCCTCACTGTCTGAAAGGTCACGTTCTGCCACTTTGCTTTTATGAAGGACCTACGCTCGTACCTGTGTTTGCTAACGAAAGAAATCCAAAGTGGGTTCTCACTTGTATGAACTGGTAGTTGCTTCTTCGCTGCACACCTTTGCATTTTCTGAAAGGTTTCACGGGATCGCTACCTGTGGATGGTGATGGGGGGCGGGGAACCTGGACTCTGGCAGGAGAGACAGACTGTAACCAATTGTGTAATTAGTGATTTAATTACAATTGTGATGAAGACCTACTTATAGTGGTTTTGTAATAACTGATACTCATATGGCATTATCCATGTGCCACCATTGATCTGAATGCATTAACTCAACCCTCAGAACAACTTTATGAGGACATGTGCTTGTTATCTCCATTTTACTGGAGGAGACTGAGGCACAGCTAACAGATGTGCCCAAGTGGCAGAGCCAGGGGTCACACCCAGCTGTTATGGCTCTAGACTCTGGAATTATCACTGTCTCCCTGTGATGGGGAAATAGGGTGTGACAGGAGTTGGTAACAGGAGGCCTGATTTGGTCTGGGGGGGATCAGGGAAGACATATGTGAGGAAAAACATTTATGAGAAAATCTGAAGGGTGAGTAGGAGTTATTGTGAGTGGGTAGATTGAGAAGAAAATTCCAGAAAGAAAGAAGGACATGAGCTAAAGCCCCGAGATGGGAAGGACCCGAATGGAAGCCAATGTGGTTGGAGCAAGGAGAGTGAGAGACTGAGGGGGCCGAGAAGCCCCAGTGAGGTAGGCAGGGCCTTAGGGGTAGTTTATGGTTTTGAGTAGGAGTATTGCCAGTGCTTATCTAGCATAACCCTCGGCTATAATGATTTTCACTCAGTGGTTATTGACTGGTGTTTGCTGTTGCTTTGCAAAGGTCCCAAGTTTTGTCCTTTATGCAGGTCTTTGTCTTTTTCTGGCTAGAAGAAGCCTGAAATGGGGCTTAGATCTCCTTCCTGGTGCCCACATCATGCCTTCACATGGGGACCTTTTATCCCACCCAGTGTGAAGTATTTGATTGAGGTCCCTCCTGTGGTCCAAGTCACCCCCCCTCCCCTGCTTGTACCCCTGACCAGGAAACCCCTGCTCCTTCACCATGTAACCTCCCCCTTCATCACCTGGAAGCAGGCCTCCTCCTGGAAGCCTTCCCGAGTAGGGGCAGAAAATGGGAGGAGTTAGACTTGATATAAACACCAGATCCTCTTACTCTTTGGCCTCTGACCTGACCCCCAAATCTCCTACCTGCCCCGAGCCTATACAGAAGGTAAATGTAACAAAAGGGTGGTGCCCCAAAGTGATGAAGGGGGGTTGCCTCTGGAGCAGCCTGCCCGGGCTCCATTCTGACTTCCCCATTTGCTTGCTTTATAAACTTGAGCAAGTTACTTAATCTCTCTAAGCCTCAGTGTTCTCATCTATAAAATGGCATCAATAATGCTGCCTTCCTCATAGGATTGTGGTAAAGATTAAATAGATTAAAACTTGCAAGGGAATTAAAGTACCTGGAGTATAGTAAGCATTCAGTTAAACATCCCCTCTTTTATCAGTTGCTGTCAGCTCTGCTCCTTTGCTGCCTATGGTGGCCCTCCATTAACTTGCTATCAATAGTTATGAAAAGTGTTATGTGCCCTTTTTGTGCCTATATTTGTGCTAAATATGCCTAAGGAATTTGCCTTTTGTGCCTATATTTGTGCTGAATATGCCTAAGGAATTTTTGCTAAATATGCCTAAGGAACACATAAGCGAAGGACACAGGCCTTTAAGAGCCATCAGTCCCAGATTATAGCCACCCCATGCCCAGTGACTGAAATGGATGCCAAAAACAATCCATCAGAAACATTTGTGTTTTCTCACCAGGACTGTGATTGTATGCTTGCCTTTCTCTAAGGGGAGCACTGGATTTTTAGTATGCTGCCCTTTCCCTTACTGGTGTTTGACGCTGGTAGACAGTTTCGCTGTCCCTGTGCCCATGGATGGAATGAGGGGAGGGCGGGAAGTCTGTCTCCTGGGAGAAAGTGGTGAAATATGGGCCCTCCCAAGTGGCTAGGCCTGGTCCAGAGAAGGTACGGTGCTTCTCAGGAGCCCAGGACCTAAGTCCAGGCTCCCCTCACAGCCAGGTGCCTGGTCACTCCATTAACCTCCAGCCATGTGCCAAATGTGCTGGACCCTGAGGGGTACCAATACGTGAGTGGTACAACGTGGTTCTTGTCCCCACGGATGTTATAGCCTAGAATGCTAAAACAGTAAGTCTCTAGATGGATTCTTTTTTTTTTTTCTTTCCAAGATTTTATTTAAATTCAAGTTACTTAACATATAGTGTAGTACTGGTTTCAGGAGTAGAATTTAGTGATTCATCGCTTACATATAACACCTGGTACTCATTACAAGTGCCCTACAAACAACCCTCAGTTTGTTCTCTATAGTTAAGAGTCTCTTATGGTTTGTCTCCTTCTCTGTTTTTATCTTATTTTATTCTTCCTTCCCTTCCCTTTTGTTCATCTGTTTTGTTTCTTAAATTCTACATATGAGTGAAATCATATGGTATTTGTCTTTATCTGACTGACTTATTTTGCTTAGCATAATACACTGTAGCTCCGTCTACATTGTTGCAAATGGCAAGATTTCATTCTTTTTGATGGCTGAGAATATCCCATTGTGTACACACACACACACACACACACACACACACACTACATCCACTTTATCCATTGGTCAGTTGGTGGACGTTTGGGCTGTTTCCATAATTTGGCTGTTGTCAGTAATGCTGCTGTAAACATCGGTGTGCATGTGCTTCTTCGAATCTGTATTTTTGTGTCCTCTGGATAAGTACCTACTAGTGCAATTGCTGGGTCGTAGGGTAGTTCTATCTTTAAATTTCTGAGGTAGTTCTATCTTTCTATGTATCCTCCTAAATGTTTTCCAGAGTGGCTGTACCAGTTTGCATTCCCACCAGCAGTGTAAGAGGGTGCCCCTTTCTCCGCATCCTCACCAACATCTGTTGTTTCCTGAGTTAATTTTAGCCATTCTGATAGGTGTAAGGTGGTATCTCATTGTGGTTTTTATTCATATTTCCCTGATGATGGATGATGGCAGATGGAGTCTTGGTTGTATAACATTAATTGTGCAGGCTTCTAGGGATCTAGAGAAGGGAGAAATAAGTAAGAATTGGTGGCACATTGGGGCGCCTGGGTGGCTCTGGCAGTTGAGTGTACATCTCTTGATTTTGGTTTAGGTCATGATCTCGAAGTTCATGGGATCAAGCCCCGCGTCAGGCTCTGCGCTGACAACACAAAGCCTGCTTGCAATCCTGTCTCTCTGCCTCTCCCCTGCTTGTGTTCTCTCTTTCTCTCTCTCAAAATAGTAAAAACTTAAATGTGCCACCATTTTTTTTTAATCAGTCAGAACTCCCTAAACCAGTTGAAACAAACAGCAATCAATCAGTAGAGCAGGATTTGGAGTTGCAGGGGTTAAGTAATGTCATCAGTACCTGATGTTTCTTCCATTCCATCCCAGCTTGCTGCTTCTGGGTCAGTCCCATTCCCCACCAGGCTTCACTCTGCAATAGGGCCAGAAGCTTGTACACTCAGGTTCAGGTCCAGCAGGAAAGAGGGCTTTCCTCTGTGTCAGTATCTCCTCGGAAGGCCTGCTGGCCTGGCTGGGTTCTCCTGTCTATCCCAGAGCCCATTGTGGGGGCAGAGGGCATGACACGCCAGTTGGCATAGACCCTGTTAAGGGTATTACTCCTACACCCTGGGTTTAGCCCCAGCTGAAGTGCAGGGACCCGGCTTATGGAAGCAGTAGATTCCTTACAGGAAATGAAGGCCCTTACTTGAGTAAGGAAGAAGTAGAGGAAACCCACATGCCTCCTACACATGGTCAGGGAAGGCCGGCCTCCTGAAGGAGGCCATAGGAGGGATAGGTTGTGTTTAGGCAGGGTAGGAATGTGCATGTACAGGTCCACAAACGGGTGCCAGAGGCTCAGAGTCCTGAATGGGGAGCATGGTGTATCCCAGGCTCCCCAGGGGAGGGTGGCCTGAACGGGGGGTGTTTTGTACTGGGAGTAGAGACATTACTGCTTGCCCCACACATTCAGTTCCTTCACTGCAGAACAGGGTGTGAAAAGTCAACTTTCCCTGTGTCTGTGGGCCTCACTTCCCCCTTAGATTGTGTGCCTTTGGGAGTTGGGCTGTCGCTTCTTCCTGTGCTCCGCATTGCTGTGGGAAGGCACTGTGGCAGGGGAGTGGGAGGGTGGAGGTGGGGGAGTGAACAGTTGAGATCAGAACATTAGGGTCCAGGGGGCTTCTCCTAACAGGACGGGACTTTGCTCTTGGTTCAGGCCTTGTAGGGAGCCATAATAGGTTCTGGAGCCGGGAAGGGTGCCATAGAAGAGTTGAGAGAAGGCTCAGCAGGCAGCCCTCACAGAGTGGACAGGAAGGGGAGAGGGTGGCTTCCAGGGACCCACTGAGAGCTGTTGCTGCAGTCAGGGCAGGGAAGGGGTGAGGCTGCAGTCCAGGGGAGCTGCTGGCAGGGAGGGCTGGATGAGAGACATTTCAGAGGGAATGATGACAGATTGGGGTGAAGGAAAAGGAGGGGTCAAGGATAGTGTGGGGTGGGGGGTCGTACCCAGACCCAGCCTTATTTGCCTGCTCCTCCCACCCCCATCCTGCAGCAGTCAGCAAGTGTGTGCTCTTCTCATTTCTCATGGGCTTTTGCAGTGAATGTGACCCCCGCCTGGAATCTTCCCCCTTAAACTTATTCCACCTGCTTGGAAACTTCTTGCAAAGAAGAGACAGGAGGGTATCTGTCTCTCCTCCCCACTGTTCTGCCATTTCAGGCGCAGGCCCGTCAGCCCCAGGGGCGTCTGTGCCCAGTTCCGCAGGTAGGTGAGCTCATGGAAAATTAGCATTCTGAGCTGGCCTTCTTCCTCCTGCTCTGCCGCAGCGGGAGCCGCAGGGAGAATGGAGAGAATGACAAGCACCTCTCAGGCTCTCCTGGACCCGCTTCTCCTCCTGCCTGGCAGAGTGCCCGTCCCTCACCTGCCCTCATCTTCACCTGGGACGAGCCAGGCTCCAAAATAGCTGCCCAGAAACGTCAGTGGCTTCACATGACTTAGATGACAAGGCAGAGGGGGCTGGGGTGGCATAGGGAAGAGGAGCTGGACAGTGTGGAGGTTGGGGTCAAGTGCTGTCACTCGGTGTCCCCGTCAGCCCTAGTGCTGTGGCCACCTCACCGAGGAAGCCGCAGCCTGGGGAAGGTTTCCTTTTCTCTGCAGAGCTTTTCCCCTGCTTCTCTTTTGTCTTTCCAGCCCCTCCTTCCCTCTCTCCCCTTCCTCCTTTCCCATCCTTCCCCCTCTGCCTCACTTCCTCCAGACTACCCTCCCCTCCCCTCCCCTCCTTTCTTGGTCCTGATTGGCACCTGGTGACTCCCGAGGTTGGCAAGCACTCAGTCAGCCGCCTGCATAATTAGCAGATCATTCCTAATCATCCCAGTGAGTGGAGGAGGAGGAGAGAATGGCAAGAGCAGGTTCAGGGGGGTCTCAATGCCAAGGGGTGGGACAGGCGAGGGGAGAAGCAGAGACTCTGGGGCAGGAAGGGTGCTCCCTCCTCCCTCCTCCCTCCTCCCCAGCAGTCTCTGCAGAAGGCAGGGTGGGAGTGCTGATGGCCAGGGGCCGTGGCAGGAAATCATCCCTGACGGAATGGGACTGGGCGTTGGAGGTAGGGGCCCCGGGCCCAAGCACTATCCTGGCCACCTGTCCCCAACCTCCCCCACACCAGGCGGGGAGTGGTCCCTAGGGCGCTTCCTTGAATCCCTCCCACGCCAGCCAGAGGAGTCCTTGCTGTTGCCTAGCTCTCTGCTCCATGGTGTTCTTTCCTGGCCTGGAACTTCCTGCTTCACGTCAGCTCAGCACCACCTCTTCTTGCTTTCATCTGAGTGCCTGGAGCCCCTCGTCCTTCCTAATCTCGGGGGTAGCAATAGCAAATGCTAACTGAGTACTTTGGATATAGCTGCTAGTACAGGAACACTAGACATACAGGTGCTCGTTTTAACCTTTACAATAGTTCCATGATCTAGAAGTCACTGTCCCTGTTTTAGCTGAAGAAACCTGAGGCCGAGGCCAGCTGAGTGATTTGCTCAAGGTCACACTGCTGCTAACTGGATGTTAGACCCAGGTTTGTGGGGCATCGTAGTCACTTCTCTCCCTGGGAGAGGGGAATCTCCCTGAGGGCGGTTTTGCGTTACCTGATTCTTTTCTGTCCCAGGCTCTGAGCAGACCAACTAAGCCAGTTCCTTCCTGTCACCGCCAGCAGAAACAGCCCTGGTGTCTGGGCGAATGTGTTTTGAGGACATGGCTTCCATGATAAGCTTGGAAACAGACCTGCCTTGAAGCAGACCATCAAGCCAGCGGGCATCAATTAGGAATGGCAGATCGCCCACTTGCCACTACCCCCCACCCTCACGGGGGATGCTGCTAATGGGTTGTGGCACTCCATCCCAGCTGCATATGGCCTGCCAGTCCTTCCTAATGCAGCCTTCATACTGCCACTGCCCAGCAGTGAGAGCCCTTTCACCCATGGTCTGCACTGTCTTTGGCCCCATGGCTGTGACTGTGACAGATTAGATGGCGGCTTTGTCAACAAACAGGCCATTACCTAGACCTGTAGGCTCTTGGATGCTTGTAAGCTCCTGTCCTCCTCTCCCCTGCCCTGCACAGCAGTCTCCCTTGGAGCATTCCTGACAGGTGGTCATCCTGCTGGACTCTGATTTTCAAAGCTGTGTAACTGTTTACTAAAAAGTTCTTGTGCAGAAGATCTGCACAAGAGGTCTGCTTCCTTATAACTCCACCCGCTGGTCCTTATGCAGCCTTCTGGGGTGACGGAGTAAGTCTACTCGCTTCTCAGCCCAACAGCACTTGTGATAGTTTTGATATTTGAAGGGAATCACCATACTCCCTAAGTCATCTCACCTGTAGCCAGAACACCCTTCAGTCATCTTTGTATAACTCCTCGCTGTCCTCATCACCCTCCTTTGGACGTTAACTTGTCACTTTACATTCAGCTGGTATTCATTACATGTCAGGCACAGTCCCAGGTACTAGAGATACAGCAGTGAATGAAAACAGACCCTATAGTCCGGATGGAATTCAGAGGACTCTTAAAATGTGGATCCAGTATACGGGCACCTGGGAGGCTTTGCAGCTGAGCGTCCAACTCTTGATTTCAGTTCAGGTCATGATCCCAGGGTCATGGGATTGAGCCCTGTGTTGATAAGATTCTGTCTCTGCCCCTCTTCCCCCACTTGTGCTCTCTCTTCCCTAAAATAAATAAAAAATGTGGATCCAGTTTAAAGGGGACACAGCTGCAGAGAGGTTGGTGCCCAGCATAGGTTAGCTCATTAATCTGGGGTCTGTTTTCTCTATAGTGCCTCCAAGAGAGTGGATGTCCCCTGTTTACTGAAAGAAGGAAGGAGGGACAAGGAGCTGTGTGCCCCAAGATCACATTTCCTTTTTAAGCTGCTTAACACACTTTTAGCTCATACTGAGCTATAGTTAACCAGAACCTCAGGCCTTGTTGCTAAACCTCCATCTTTTCTGTATTTGTGTACTTTTTAAACCTAAATGCTGGACTTCATCCCTTGTCAATTTCATCTTGTTGATTGCAGTTCATCTTTCCGGCCTCGCAAGATTATTTGCGTCTTGATTCTGCTATGTGGACCATTTTGACCCTCCTCCGTTCAGTACCCCCAGTTTACAAATCCAGTGTTACATGAGCTAGATGGGGCCCTGCCAGAGGCCTTTGTGCAAGGCTGAAATCATTTCGTTCTTCGGCAGTGCCCTTTGGGTACTGTTGCTCATCTGGCTCTGATTTTTCCTAAATGTGCTCTCCTCCAACCCCCATAGCTCCATCTCGTCTACAGGATTTTGTGAGAAGCCGTCAGAATCCTTGCTGACTCAAGATGCACTGTGTTTAAGGCTTTCCCCTGATACACCAGTCTAATAACGCTGTCAAAAAAAGAAATGCTGTGAATTTAGAACAATGCTGGCCCCTGGGATCTGCCTCTTTCTCCTCGAAGTGCTTACAGACCCTCGATTTAATAATCCATTCTGGAAATTTGCCAGGGTTTATTGTTTAAGCTTTATGTTTGCAACTTGGAGAAACGGGCCCTTCTCTCCTTGATGGAAGAACTGGAACAGAATAGCCTTTGTCCTTCTCCAGTTCTGATGTCCCTCCCACTCTCCATGTTGACTTCAAGCCGAGTGGTTATGTAACCACTGACGTTGCTTCAGCACCCAGGGGCAGAATGTGGCTGGGTTGGGAATGGGAGGAAGTAGCTTGTGTGTGAGTAACCTTTCTCAGTGGATGGAAACCTTTCTTCCTGCCAGAAAAGATGGAACTCACGCAAGTCTGGTGATTCTGCATTCTCTCACTGGAAGGAAACTCTGCCCTCTGTTCTCTCTGTTACTGCCCCATTCAGACCAGTCTGTCAAGGAAGACTAAGCTGCTTTGGGTATCTGCTTGTATCCTAGCCCCCCACCTCATGTAGCTCCCTACACATAAGGAGCCAGGAGTAATCAGGGAGTTTGGGGAACAGAGACCCCTATGGTTGTGAAATTGGCTGATCGGGTTGGTTCTCTGGGGGACAGAATCCTCTAGAGTTGGTGGAGGTTGGTTGATTTAGGAAGATTGGTCCAGAGCTTTGACTGTTCAACTTTTAAAGAAATCCCAGAGTTCCCTGGCTGTATAGTCTCTGACCCCAGAGGCAGCGGGGCCCCTCTGCCATCCAATGTGTCCTCCTCCCCTCCCCTGCAAAGTAAACTTGCAGTTCTGCCTCTTTTGTTTTTCACTTGTGCACCCACTCCTGCCAGGTGAGTGCTTATATGAAACCCGGTGGTCGCAGGCAGGGACTGGTGTTCTTGGAGGTGGGGAAGCAACCGGGAGGAAGATGCCCTGGTGTCTCTGTCAACTCTGCGGTGAGAAGAAACTTGCCATTGCTCAATAATATGGGACAGCATAAGTGAGACTCACGTGCATTTACATTTAGGGCATATGGGTACTGTCACTCAGCGAGCCCCTGCAGGTGCCAGCACTGGGAATGTAGTAGGGACCAAAGCAAAGCCCTTACCCCCTTGGAGCACTCATGCATAATGTCAAATGGCTCTGTGTTAAAGGGGGTTGGGAAGTGACAGATGCATCTTTAAGAGTCCTTGGCCAGGAAGGCTTCCACAAGGAGGGTGCTCAGTGAAGCGAAGAAGCCAGCCTTGTGGTTATCTGTGGGGACAGCACTCCATTTGATGCAAAGGCCATGCGATAATACATTTGGCATGTTTGGGGAATAGCAGGGCACTGGTGTCACTGGAGCCCACTGATCAGGGAAGGGTGAGTGGAAACCCAAGAGCACCCTGACCACAACCATGAGAACCATGGTGGGGACTTCCGATTTGCCCACACAAGTTGTTTATGATATGTTGGGGCAGCTCCCTGTGAACGGGTCTGGGACTTGAATTTAGACCCAGTCTTGCCCGTCACCCATCCTTGCCGAGCTCTAGTTTCCTCGTCTGGAAGTAGGTGATTACATACGTGAGTCATGATAGTTTTGTCTCTGCTTGCCCCTGCTTGAGGCTGTAAACTCCTGGAGGCAGGAGCCCTGTCCCTTAAGATGGCACATCCAGGCATCGACTTGAGGCCAGAGCGATTGCCCATTCCTACCCAGAGCTCCAAGGAACCCAGTGGAGTTCATTCATAGACTCTTCAGGTCAGACAAGCCTTGCAGAGGCCACCCGGGCAGTCCCAAGATCTGCTGTGACCAGCAGAGAACACTGTATTTTAAGGGCCCTTGCCTAAGCCCTTGGCTTTGCAGGTGTGCAGGAAGCTGTAGCCTTCTGGGGAGCGGCCCTCAGCCTGTGATTCTTTTTCCATGGCAGGATCTCCCAGCGAGTAGAGCTCAGCCGGAGGCAGCTGCAGGCCATTGGGGAGAGGGTCTCCTTGGCCCAGGCCAAGATTGAGAAGATCAAGGGCAGCAAGAAGGCCATCAAGGTAGCCCATGTGACCCTGAGTCCCTGTAGCTGGCAAGCAGTCCCAGAAATCCCATCCCCACACCTCTGAGGTTGCCCAGGTCCCTGCCCACCCTGTCCAGCCACCCCTCAAGCTTTCCTCCTGCTCAGAATCCACCCCTCCAACCCCACCCTAGGCTCTGGAGCATCTTGAGCCCCCTGAAGAATTGATCTAAGATTCTGTGTCCACAGGTGTTCTCCAGTGCCAAGTACCCAGCACCAGAGCGTCTGCAGGAGTACGGTTCCATCTTCACAGGTGCCCAGGACCCTGGCGTGCAGAGACGCCCCCGCCACAGGATCCAGAGCAAGCACCGCCCCCTGGATGAGTGGGCCCTGCAGGTCTGATGGGCTCATGCACTTGGAGGGGTGACCAGAGGTGGCCTTGGCTGTGGGGGAGGAACTGAGGGTTCTGTCCCCTCAGAGGATTTTGACTGGGATGGGTGGTCACTTTGACCCAGTACTGAAACCCACCATTCTTGTGTTACCACCCCTCATCCTGCCAGGAGAAGCTGAAATACTTCCCTGTGTGTGTGAACACCAAGCCAGAGCCTGAGGATGAGGCCGAGGAGGGGCTCGGGGGCCTTCCCAGCAACATCAGCTCCGTCAGCTCCTTGCTGCTGTTCAACACCACTGAGAACCTGTACGGCAGAGGGCGGGGCTCTGGAAGGGCGGCTGGGGGCCCAGCCTGGCTTTGTGGGGGATACAGGGGGCATCAGACTTGGGTGCAGAAGACTGCAGGCTGGGGGGGGGGGGGCGCCAGGCGCTGAGCAGTTTGGTTTTTACCTTGTAAGGCCTCGGAGTCCATAGTACAAACCGTGGCCCTGAAGAAATAGGAAAGATGGGTCAGGACCATGGGCCTAGAGCAGATATGATGGACTGCCCCCCACCCGTCCCACCTCTGCAGGTACAAAAAGTACGTCTTCCTGGACCCCCTGGCTGGTGCTGTAACGAAGACCCACGTGATGCTGGGGGCAGAGACAGAGGAGAAGCTGTTCGATGCCCCTTTGTCCATCAGCAAGAGGGAGCAGCTGGAGCAACAGGTGGAGATGGAGGGCGCGTGTCGGGGAGGGGTGCAGCAGAGAGTCTGCCAGCATCCTCAGGGTCTGCTGAGGCCCTGCTCCCGCCCTGCTGTACATGGGTGTGCACGAGGCCCTGCTCGCTGCCCCAAGGTCAAACTACAGGGCACCGGTCCCCTGCAGCCCCTGACTCATACGCTCCCACCTAATCGTGCAGGTTCCAGAGAACTACTTCTATGTGCCTGACCTGGGTCAAGTGCCTGAGATCGACGTGCCATCCTACCTGCCTGACCTGCCAGGCATCGCTGATGACCTCATGTACAGTGCTGACCTGGGCCCCGGCATCGCCCCCTCCGCCCCTGGCACCATTCCAGAGCTGCCCACCTTCCACACAGAGGTGGCCGAGCCTTTCAAGCCAGGTGAGCTGGAAACAGGAGTTGGGCAGGAGCTCTCAGGCTCGGACACTTGCATCCTAGGAACATCACACTTTCCCACCTTTCCGTTGCAGACCCGGAAGATGGAGTGCTGATAGCACCCCCACCCCCACCCCCACCCCCTCCGCCTCCCCCAGCTCCAGCTGTGCTGGTCAGCACTCCGCCACCCCCACCCCAGACCCTGGCCTCCCCGGGCCAAGGTGCCAGGGAAGAAGACCGCAGTGGTGGCTTGTCTCCAGGTAGAGCAGCAGCAGGGTGCCCCGGGGTTGGGGGCGGGGAGGGGACATGTGTTCTGAAGATGCCTCTGATTTCCGGATTCCTGAAGGGTTTTCTGTAGGTTTATGTGGCCATAAGGTTCAGACTTTCAGAAGAATTCTAATTTCAAAATCTTGTTCCCCTGGGTACATGAAATAGTGGTTTTCAAACTGTAGCCTCCCAAAATTCTAATCTCCAGGGAGAGGGAGCCTAGACATGGAGGTGTGGGTCCCTCATTTCTATTTAAAAAGGGGCTACTGAAAAAAATGGAAAAGTTCAGCAATAAAATATCCAAATCCTTAAAATGGGGATTTTCGTTTTAGTATGACATCTGGTTTATCTCCAGAACCCACAGGTGGCACAAAAACTCCTTGTTGGTTCATGTGTCAAGTTCAGACACTGTCAGCAAACGGGTAGATTTGCAGTGGCCCCTAAACCAAGTGGCGTTGGAAGGGAGCAGGGGTGCCTGCATACAGGACCTCCTGTGTGCAGGCAGACACAGTCAGCATTCAGGCTGCATATGGGCTCCCAAGGCTCGGCTTCACCCACTGGCTTCCTTTGTCAAGAGGAACAGCCTGTTCTCACAGCCATGTTTGAGGGGAAGCCTCTGGACCCCCAGAACCTCCGGCTGGGCAAGGCTGTCCCATAGGGCGGCCTGCCTGAGCAGCCTTCTTCCTCACACCCTGCCCCTCCCAGCTACAGTCCAGGGAGCTCCCAAGGAAGTGGTGGACCCCTCCAGTGGCCGGGCCACTCTCCTGGAGTCCATCCGCCAGGCTGGGGGCATCGGCAAGGCCAAGCTACGCAGCGTCAAGGAGCGCAAGCTGGAGAAGAAGAAACAGAAGGAGCAGGAGCAAGGTGAGGGGATCCTAGGACCATTCCAGAAGGGCTCTAGGAAAGGGCCACCTTCTCTTGTAGCCATGACTCTAATAGGGTGCTCTCTGCCCACCCCAAAGGTGGTGCAGAAAGGCAGCACCTAGCCAACCTGCCTCATGCTTCTGCTGGAAGCCCTGGGTGGCCTAGGCTGTGGGATCCCTCCTGGTTTTGTAGCCTGCTTAGAACTTTCCTCGTTAAGCTAATAGGAGACAGAGCCTCACCCAGCTCAAACTATGACAACAGAGAATCTTCTTAGAATCTGCCAGGGGCTGTCCAAGGACATGGTTGGGGACCTGGAGGGTTAGCCCAGTCCTGCTTTGCTAAGCCTCTTGAGGCTGCAGGTTGCACCTGCTATGAATCTTAAATGCCGGCATGACTAGAACACCTGGGCACAAAGCAGCAATGCCCTGGAAGTCCTGAGTTTGAATCCCATCGCCAGTTTCTAAGTTCTGCTCTATGACCTCAGACAAATTGCCCGACCTCTTTGGGCGAGTTTCCTCATCCGTACAATGGGGCCACTCATACCTCCCCCTCTGTTTCAGGTGGCTGTGTTACTCAGTTTCATATTAGTGCCCCAGTGCTGCATCCAGTGCCAGCCTGAAGCTCCAAGACATGGTGGCTGTGGGAGGGGCTGGCATGTGTTGATAGGGAGCAAAAAATAAATAGATCCAAACCCTGAGAATGTCACCCCAGAGGCAGATTTTCCCCTTGGTTCCTTCATCTTTCCTTACTAGTGGCTTTCCCATTACAGTGAGAGCTACAAGCCAAGGTGGGGACCTGATGTCGGATCTCTTTAACAAGCTGGTCATGAGGCGTAAAGGTAGGAAGCAGAGCCTGCTGCCTTCCCTTGGGCTGGGAGGCTCAGGATATTTTGTATCATGAATGTTTTGCCACTTTCTTCCTGTTGTTAAGTCTCTAGGGGCTGGGTGAACTGGTATCCCACACCAACCCCCTCACCCTCCAACTCTGTCCCCCCAGGTATCTCTGGTAAAGGACCTGCAACAGGGACCGGTGAGGGGCCAGGAGGAGCCTTTGCCCGAATGTCAGACTCCATACCGCCTCTGCCTCCCCCACAGCAGCCACCTGGAGAAGAAGATGAGGACGACTGGGAATCCTAGGGGTTAGCCGTTCCTTCCCCACCAAAACCCAGATTTAGTTACTGCCCTCACATGGGCATGGCTAGGAAGGGCTGCCTGGCCCGTGAGTCGCTCTGCCCCTGCTGCCCTTGGAGGAACAGGGATTGTGGAGAACTGCCCCCCTCCCAGGTCTGTGCCCGGAACCTTCTTCAAGGAGTGAGGTGGCCAGCTTCTGAGGCCAAATGGCTGGGAGGGGGGAGCCCCCTGCTCTCTGCCTGTGCTCTCCTCCAGCTACAGACTGAAATAAATACGTGGATCAATAAAGACATAATACCGCAAGAACCAAGCATAAACCAGTGGCACACTTTTAATCATGGAACTATAGCTGTGCAGAGTGCAAGTGTCTCCTCCCAGCCAGTGTCTGTCCTCCTGTTCCCACCAGGCTCAAGCAATGGGGGCAGAGCACCTGGCAGACCGAGGCCCCTTCCTCTGAGTCAGGGAGAGAAGAGAGGTGCAGTCAACAAGGGAAGCTGGTGCAGACGGAGGCGGGGGTATTTTCACACAGGGAAAAATGTCTCCCTGATAGACACGGGGTCTCTAAAAATAGTCCTGCTGAGAGCCTAATGGTCCTCAGCATAATTGCTAAGTCAGGGGAGGAGGTGTCTTGGAGTTTGCTCAAGTAGCTGAGGGGGAAGGTGCCACTGACTTGGAGGAAGACCTGGAGCCAAGCCAAGGGAGCAAGAAATGCTGTGGAAGAGGTTAGGGACCAGCCCTGTGGTTTAAAAACAAAGGGCCAGGACACTCTTCCCTTATAAGTTTGTTTGTTTTTAATGTTTGTTTATTTTTGAGACAGATCATAAGCAGGGGAAGGGCAGAGAGAGGGAAACACAGAATCCAAAGCAGGCTCCAGACTGTGAGCTGTCAGCACAGAGCCTGACATGGGGCTTGAACTCACGGACCGCGAGATCATGACCTGAGCCAAAGTCAGATGCTTAACTGACTGAGCCACCCAGGCGCCCCTTCCCAGTTCTTAACAACATAGAAAAAGAAGGTAGGGTTGAGGGGTGCAGAAAGAGCCCTATGGGCACCAGGAAGCTGGAAATAGGGAACATTCTTAGTTTTGAAGAGAGGATGAAGGTCTAGAACAGCTAACTGTAGCCAGAAGGGGGGAAAGGCAGGAGGGCCTGCCTGAGAAGGTGGCCACTGAGAGACTGCAAGGCCAGAGATAGTGCAGTGGAACAGGGCAGGAAGCTTGACTCTGGGCCATGCTGCATGGACAAACATTCAATTCCAGGGAGGGGAACAACTGCCCTGGGGTGGGCCTGAGGATGGCCAGGACCCACTGTTTCTTCAGATCGACTCGATTTTTCTCCTACTGGTTTTTCTACCTGTGCCCAGTCCTGGCAGCCCACTGACTCCAGAAAGGGGTTGGTCTGGTCTCCACCTGGGTATCACCTTCTTAGGCTGGCTCCCCACACTCCCCAACACTTCAAGTGGGCAGGGTGAAGGAAGAGCCTGGCACTCAGGCGGTGGTGGGTCATCCATCAGGAGGGGCCAGGCCTCTCGCGGTGAAACTGGGGAGACAGGCACAGGCAGTGAGACACTAGATCTCAGGGGTGGGGAGGCTCTCAGGGGGCAGGGTAAGGTAGGACTGACCTTCCTCATAGCAGCAAAGGCAGGGCCAAAGGTGGCTTTGACCTCTACGCGGTCTCGGATCCAGGCTGGCAGCTTTCCCAGGATAGGTGGGCGGGCATACCGGTGATCCAGGAGCACTATGCTGGCAAAATCCTTCTGGTGCCTGATGGCCCTGCCTAGATGGCAACAGAGGTTGGGGCTTCTTGGTTAAACCAGCCTCCACCACGGTGTCTATTGTGTCCCCCCAACCTCAAAGAGCAGTAAAATCCCTCTTCCCTGTCAACTCATTCTCCCACCATCCATCACCACTATCCGCAGGAACATTCCCCGGCCTACCTATAGATTGGTTGACAGCCTTCATACACAGATTCTCCACCAAAGCCTTCCCTGGTGGGGGCTGACCTGGGATTCTGGGCTGGGAAGGGCAGAGGAGATGATCTATCAGTATCTTCTTGCCTCCTTCTTAGTGTTCTGAGAAAATTATACTGCCAGGCTTTGGAGCAAGAACAGTAGTCTTCATGGGCACAATGCCAGCAGCTGATATAACGGATGAGATCACAGAGAAGCTCAAGAGGGTAAGGAGGTACATCCCATCCCCTGGAGCAAGGCAGGAAACACTGGCACACATCAGCGGGCAGTGGGAGGTCACAGCTGTACCGCCCTGGTATCACAGTCCTAGAGGCAACAGAACTTTCTCCCCAGCTGTCTCCTCCCATCCTTTGGCACGCTGAAGGTACTCACAAGAGTCTGATCCAGGTAGGCCATCTTCTCTTGTAGCTCTGGAGACTTGATGTTGGGGTAGGGCATGCCTACCATAACTACACACCTAGCATGGAGGGAACATGAGGCCATGGCATGTGGGCAGGCAGGCCTCCATCACATCTTCAAGGGCCAGAATATAGGACCCGGTCCTCACCACGCGTCCTCAGCTGCTATATCCAGCACACCTTTGCCCCCTCAAGCTGTGCTCACTGGCTCTGCCCCTCCCTCCCCACCCTGTACCTCCACCTCGAGTGCATTTTCTCAGCTAAGAAACCCAATGCAGGCCACGTGAATTGAACCCTGATGATCAGCCTAACTTCCACCTGGAAGCAAAGGGCCGAAACACCTCCCCATACAGCTGAGTGACCTGAGCAGTCAGCCAGGGTGCAGACTCAGATGGCATCGGCTTCCAGGCAGGGTCCCTGCTATTTGGAGTGAGGGGTGGTCGGTGTCAGAGCCCAGGAGACGAGAGACCCACAACTTACCGGCCAAGGTCGTCAGAGAAGTTAATGCCTTCACTCATCTTTCCTCCAACCACGGAGAGGAGCAGAGCACCTGTCACCGCGCCTCCCGCATGGCCACAGCACTGCAGGAGACAACAGCCCAAGCTGTGGAGCCAGAGCTTGGATGCCACCCAAAATATCTGCAGCTGCCAGCTCCAGATGTTCTCTGGGCCCAAGGCCTCAGTTACACCTCTCACCTTAATGCACCTGGAATACTCCAGCAGCACCTGCTCCACCTGGTTCGCTCTCTTGGGTTCCTGAAATATCTGAAGGAGAACAGACAATGTCTCCCAGGAAAAGGTTTCAGAATGCATAGGTCCCAGGTCTGCTCTCAGCCCTATGTTTTCCAGACTGGGAACCAGAGAACCCCACAGAGTAAGGGGCTAGAGAGAAATCCTGTGGGAGGTGACGAGGTGTTAGAAGTGGTGGGAGTAACTAACTAACAGAAGCCCATATGTAAGCCTAACATTCTGGTCTGACATGCATGAGAAATCCTAGCAGGAACCCTGGGTACCACTGACCTCACAAGTGGGAGTCCCAGATGAGGGGGTCACTCACCTTTTTCCTGACAGCCAGGCGGGCCAGCAGACCACTCTTATCCCAGTGGGCATGGACCTGGCGTTGGTACTCATAGGAGGGGAAGAAACAGACCACCCCTCCAGGGACCACATTGCACAGGTTGTAGAGAATACGACCCGTCTCATCCATCTAAGGAAAGAAGACAGAGCCCTCCCTGAAGCCATATCCGAACAATGCTTCCTAACCTTGGGACTCAAAACCAAGTACAGATCCAAGGGTGACTACGATCGGGGAAGAGAAGTGTGGGCCCAGAGGCCCCCGGGCAGAAATCAACAGACAGGAAGGTGCCACCCTCTCACCACACACACACACCCAGCTTCTGGGGAGTGTACCACACACATCACAAGGCCAGCACTCCAGAGCTAATAACCCTGCTGCTGGTGTGTCATGTCCTCCCTGCTCCAACTCCCAATGCCCACTGCGCCATGAAAACCCCAGGCAGCCTCTAGTGACAAGCTCCTGACACCTGCATCCCTGCCCAAGGTGGGGACTGATGCAACCAAATGGCAAGAGAACGAAAGGAAATGAACAGCTTCCTCATCAGTTTCATCCTGAAGGAACACCTTGAGGTTTAAGAAAACTTATTTAACAGTCCAGGGAGTGAGGGGAGGGGAACGCTCAGACTTCCCCTGATAAGCATCTAGATGGACACCAGCCATTCTGTTCCAGCTCTGTGGTGGAAGACCCCAGCACCTGGACACTAAGCACTGGCCAGAGCACCCACCACCCCAGAAACTGCTCTCCTGCCCTGGCAGAGGCTGTGGTAAGGCAAGCAGGCTGGTACGAACCATCTGAGGCAGTTCTCTCTTCTGGTATGTGAACTCCAACTGCTGGCTGGAGGGCCCGCTGCAGATGACGAGGGGCAGGATGTTGTCTGGAGGGATCACGTGACCTGCAGAGACCGAGGAGGGGCTATTCTACAAGGAAGTGTCCAGAAGGAGCATTCCGCAACCTTGTCTTCCATGCTAGGAGAACAATTCCAACACTCTGCCACCTGCCCTGCTTCCACAGTGCAGGTGGGCGGGACTCAGACCTCTCCCACGTAGGCGGAGGGACACAGTGCAAAAGCACAGGGCTAAGTAAGCTCGCGGGAGAGCTGGCAAAGGGAGAAGGTCCCACCTCGTGGCCTCCTCAACTGTGACAATAAGCTGCCAGAGTGTGACACATGGCCCATTCCACCCTGGCCATGGATTCTCACCACAGGAAAACTCCACCACTCGCTCAGCTTCTACCCCAGCACATGCCAGCAGCTGCTCCCGAAAGTCAGACACCTGCAGACCACAACAGCAAGGCTCCATGAGCTCCCCGCAGGCCTGAGCAGGCAGGGGCCTTGACAGGGAGGGGGACAGAGAGAAACACTCCGGGGAAGACAGAAGTCTGGGCTCGAAGGCAGCAAATACATGGGAACAGAAAAAAGAGGTAAAACGTAAGGCAGATAACAAATTGGCAGATAACAAAAAGGAAAAAAAATTACTGATACCCAGTGTTGACAGTCTCACTTAAACTGTGGAAATACCAGGAACACCTGGGTGGCTCAGTCGGTTGGGTATCCAACTTCGGCTCAGGTCATGATCTTGCAGTTTGTGGGTTCAAGCCCCACATCGGGCCCTGTACTGACAGCTCAGGGCCTGGAGCCTGCTTCAGATTCTCTGTCTCCCTCTCTCTCTGCCCCTCCCATGCTCATGCTCTCTCTCTCTCTCTCAAAAAATAAACATTAAAAAAAAATTAAACTGTGGAAACATCAAAGGGAATCTGGTAAACTGGGCACAGTGGACCTTACCCCAGCCCATGCCCACAAGATCACCAGTGGGCATTCAAAACAAAATACACATGGCCAGGCCCCAGCCCACACCACTGAATAAGAACCTCTAGAGGGAAGATAACATGTATTGGCATTTCTAAAGAGCTCCAGGGTTTATTCAGTACTCACACTAAACGTCAATGGACTAAATGTTTCAATCAAAAGACACAGGATAACAGAATGGATAAGAAAACAAGATCCATCTATATGCTGTTTACAAGAGACCCACTTTAGACCTAAAGACACCTTCAGATTGAAAGTAAGGGGATGGAGAACAATCTATCATGTTAACGGTTGACAAAAGAAAGCCAGAGTAGCCATACTTCTATCAGACAATCTAGACTTTAAAATAAAGACTGTAACAAGAGATGAAGAAGGACATTATATCATAATTAAGGGGTCTATCCACCAACAAGATCTAACAATTGTAAACATTTATGTTCCAAATGTGGAAGCACCCAAATATATAAATTAATCACAAACATAAAGAAACTCATTGATAATAATACCATAATAGTAGGAGACTTCAACACCCCACTCACAGCAATGGACAGATCATCTAATCAAAAAATCAACAAGGAAACAATGGCTTTGAATGACATACTGGACCAGATGGACTTAATAGATATATTCAGAACATTTCATCCTAAAGCACCAGAATATACACTCTGTTCAAGTGCACATGGAACATTCTCCAGAATAGATCACATACTGGGACACAAATCAGCCCTCAACAAGTACAAAAAGATCAAGATCACACTGTGCATATTTTCAGACCACAACGCTATGAAACTCGAAATCAACAAGAAAAAACTTGGAAAGATAACAAATATTTGGAGACTAAAGAACATCCTACTAAAGAATGAATGGGCTAACCAAGAAGTTAAAGAGGAAATTCAAAAGTACATGGAAGCCAATGAAAATGGTAACACCACAGCCCAAAACCTCTGGGATGCAGTAAAGGCAGTCATAAGAGAGAAGTATATAGCAATCCATGCCTTCCTAAAGAAGGAAGAAAGGTCTCAGATACACAACCTAACATTACACCTTAAAGAGCTGGAAAAAGAAAAAATAAATTCTAAAACCAGCAGAAGACAGGAAATAATAAATATTAGAGGAGAAATCAATGCTATTGAACCCCCCCCCCAAAAAAACCAGTAAAACAGATCAATGAAACCAGAAGCTGGTTCTTTGAAAGAATTAACAAAATTGATAAACCACTAGTCAGTTTGATCAAAAAGAAAAAGGACCCAAATAAATAAAGTCAAGAATGAAAGAGGAGTGATCACAACCAACACAGCAGAAATAAAAACAATAAGGGAATATTATGAGCAATCATATGCCAATAAAATGGGCAATCTGGAAGAAATAGACAAATTCCTAGAAACATATAAACTACCAAAACTGAAACAGAAAGAAATAGAAATTTGAACAGACCCATAACCAGTAAAGAAATCGAAGTAGTAATCAAAAATCTCCCAAAAAACAAGAGTCCAGGGCCAGATGGCTTTCCAGGGGAATTCTACCAAACCTTTAAGGAAGAGTTAAAATCTATTCCCTTGAAGCTGTTCCAAAAACTAGAAATGGAAGGAAAACTTCCAAACTCTTTCCATGAAGCCAGCATTACCTTGATTCCAAAACTAGACACAGACCCCACTAAAAAGGAGAACTACAGACCAATTTCCCTGATGAACGTGGATGCGAAAATCCTCAATAAGATATTAGCCAACCAGATCCAACAATACATTAAAAAAATTATTCACCACGACCAAGTGGGATTTATACCTGGGATGCAGGGCTGGTTCAATATCTGCAAAACAATCAATGCGATGCATCACATCAATAAAAGAAAAGGACAAGAACCATATGATCCTCTCAGTAGACGCAAAGAAAGCATTTGACAAAATACAGCATCCTTTCTTGATAAAAACCCTTAAGAAAGTAAGGATAGAAGGATTATACCTTGAGATCATAAAAGCCATATATGAAAGACCCAATGCTAATATCCTCCTCAGTGGGGAAAAACTGAGAGCTTTCCCCCTAAGGTCAGGAACAAGACAGAGATGTCCACTATCACCACTGTTATTCAACATGGTAGTGGAAATCTTAGCCTCTGCAATCAGACAACACAAAGAAATAAAGGTATCCAAATCGGCCAGGAGGAGGTCAAACTCTCACTCTTCGCAGATGACATGATACTCTATATGGAAAACCCAAAATTCCACCAAAAAATTGCTAGAACTGATCCAAGAATTCAACAAAGTGGCAGGATATAAAATCAATGAACAGAAATCAGTTACATTCCAATACACCAACAATGAAGCAACAGAAAGAGAAATCAAGGAATCGATACCATTTACAATTGCACCAAAAACCATAAAATACCTAGGAATAAATCTAACCAAAGAGGTGAAAAATTTATACACTGAAAACTAGAGAAAGCTTATGAAAGAAATTGAAGAAGACACAAAAAAATGGAAAAAGATTCCATGCTCCTGGATAGGAAGAACAAATATTGTTAAAATGTCAATACTACCCAAAGCAATCTACATATTCAATGCAATACCTATCAAAATAACACCACCACTCTTCACAGAGCTAGAACAAACAATCCTAAAATCTGTGTGGAACCAGAAAAGACCCCGAATAGCCAAAGCGATCTTGAAAACCAAAGCAGGAGGCATCACGATCCGGACTTCACGTTGTATTGCAAAGCTGTAATCATAAAGACAGTATGGTACTGGCACAGGAACAGACACTCAGATCAATGGAACAGAATAGAGAACCCAGAAATGGATCTACAAATGCATGACCAACTAATCTTTGACAAAGCAGGAAAGAATATCCAATGGAATAAAGACAAGTCTCTTCAAATCATCTTGGGAAAACTGGACAGCATCATGCAGAAGAATGAACCCAGACCACTTTCTTACACCATACACAGAAATAAACTCAAAGTAGATGAAAGACCTAAATGTAAGACAGAAGCCATCAAAATCCTGAAGGAGAAAGCAGGTGAAAACCTCTTTGACCTTGGCCGCAGCAACTTCTTACTCAACATGTCTTCAGAGGCAAGGGAAACAAAAGCAAAAATAACTATTGGGACCTCACCAAAATAAAAAGCTTCAGCACAGCAAAGGAAACAATCAGCAAAACTAAAAGGCAACTGGATGAAATGAAAGAAGGTATTTGCAAATGACATATCAGATAAAGGGTTAGTATCCAAAATCTATAAAGAACTTATCAAATTCAATACCCAAAAAACAAATAATCCATTGAAGAAATAGGCAAAAGACATGAATAGACCTTCTCCAAAGAAAACATCCAGATGGCCAACCAACACATGAAAAAATGCTCAACTTCACTCATCATCAGGGAAATACAAATCAAAACCACAATGAGATACCACCATACACCTGTCAGAATGGCTAACATTAGCAACTCAAGCAACAATAGATGTTGGCAAGGATGCAGAGAAAGAGGATCTCTTTTGCATTGTTGGGGGCAATGCAAGCTGGTGCAGCCCCTCTGGAAAACAGTATGGAGGTTCCTCAAAAAATTAAAAATAGAACTAGCCTATGACCCACCAATCGCACTACTAGGTATTTATCCAAGGGATACAGGTATGCTGTTTCAAAGGGGCAAATGCACCCCCATGTTTATAGCAGCACTATCAACAATAGCCAAAGTATGGAAAGAGCCCAAGTGTCCATCGACGGATGAATGGATAGATGTGGTATATATATACAATGGAGTATTACTCGGCAACCAAAAAGAATGAAATCTTGCCATTCGCAACTACATGGATAGAACTAGAGGGTATTAGGGGCGCCTGGGTGGCTCAGTCGGTTGAGCGTCTGACTTTGGCTCAGGTCATGATCTCACAGCTCGTGAGTTCAAGCCCCGCGTCAGGCTCTGTGCTGACAGCTCAGAGCCTGGAGCCTGCTTCAGATTCTGGGTCTCCCTCTTTCTCTCTCCTGCTCATGCTGTCTCTGTCTCTCAAAAATAAGTAAAATAAACATTAAAAAAAAAAAAAGAACTAGAGGGTATTATGCTAAGCGAGATTAGTCAGAGAAAGACAAATATTTTCTGACTTCACTCATATGAAGATTTTAAGATACAAAACAAGTGAACATAAGGGAAGGGTAGCAAAAATAATATAAAAACAGGGAGGGAGACAAAATATAAGAGACTCTTAAATATGGAGAACAAACAGAGGGTTACTGGAGGGGTTTTGGGAGGGGGGATGGGCTAAATGGGTAAGGGGCACTAAGGAATCTACTGAAATCACTGTTGCACTATATGCTAAGTTGGATGTAAATTAAAATAATTAATTAAAAAATTAAAAAAAAAAAAAGAGTTCCAGGGTTTTCACCTATTGAATTGGCAAAAATCCCAAAGTGTATCCCTCTGTAGGCACATACACACAGTGCTGGTGGAAGAGAGAACAGTACAGCTCCAGCTGGGGGGGGAATATAGCAATATTTAATAAATCAGATGTATTTTTGTCTTTCAACCTGGCAGCCCCCCTACCTAGGAGTCCCCTCTGAGCATACAGCTCCACAAACCAACCCATGCACAAGGATACTTCCTGTGCAGTGATCCCCTTCAGGAGGGGTCAGCTGAAAGCATCACGCCGGATCCTGCCAGCGCAGAGCTCCGCGGCTAGCAAGAGGCGCACAGATGGCACTGGCTACTGGATGGCGTGCCACAACACACTGGTGACTAAAAACCAGTTATGCTTTGATGTAAAAGACAAAGGAAAGGAAAAAATAAGTACATATATTTGCTTATTTCTGGAGAAAAATAAAATGAAAGCATAGAAAGACTAGGAGTAAGAAAAATGATAACCTATGGGCATGGGGAACAGGCTGGAAATGGATGGAAGTAAGACTTCCTGAATGCATCTTTTTTTTTTTTTTTAACGTTTGTTTATATTTGAGAGAGAAAGAGACAGAACATGAGCTGGGGAGGGGCAGCAAGAGAGGGAGACACAGAATCTGAAGCAGGCTCCAGGCTCTGAGCTGTCAGCACAGAGCCTAATGTGGGGCTCAAACCCATGGACCATGAGATCATGACCTGAGCAGAAGTCAGATGCTTAGCCAACTGAGCCACCCAGGTGCCCCTGAATGTATCTTCCATGCAGTTTTGACTTTCGAACCATACAGGTGTTTACTTATTTTAAAAACATAATTAAGTCTAGGGGCACCTGGGTGGCTCAGTTGGTTGAGCAACCGACTTTGGCTCAGGTCATCATCTCACAGCTTGTGAGTTCGAGCCCAGCGTCGGGCTCTGTGCTGACAGCTCAGAGCCTGGAGCCTGCTTCGGATTCTGTGTGTGTGTCTCTCTCTGCCCCTAACCCACTTGCATTCTGTCTCTCTCTCAAAAATAAGCATTAAAAAAAAAAAAAAAAAAAAAAAAAAAATATATATATATATATATATATGTCTAAAATGAAAAATCAAACTCTAAAACTGAAAACACATGGCAACAAAGAAAGCCTAACTCTCTGTCACATTCACAACATAAGCACACAAAGCAACGCCTGACTTCAAGTGACTTCAGATCCTTAGTGACCATACATCCTTAGTAGGATATACCTAAGGGCAAAAAACAAATGCAAAGAAATGAAATTTTCATCAATAGTTTATTGTTAGAATAATACTGTATATGAAACTATTTTAGTATATCTTAAGTGTATTATGGGACATAGCAAATAAGTAGTTACGTCAATGTAATGAGAAACCAAACATTCAGCTCAAGAGAAAAGACATACAGTGTAAGGTCAAATAACTGACTGATGTTCATTTAGAAATATCAATATGGACTCATGGTTTTTTAAAACCATTTTCCTCAGTCTACAAGAAGGCCTAAAAACATTTATAATCCAGGAGTACCACAAACACCCCAATACCCAGATATTGGTTTTTAAACACCAATCCCCAATAAAAGAAACCAGGTTATCTTAGAAAAATGAATGATCCCAGATATGGGATAAAGAAGGCATAAGGTGGCTGGGATGTTTCATCTTGCCAGAAAGCAAGAAAGCATCCCAAGGCTAGTGGGGCCTCATCAAGGACCAGAGGCAGCACGTCGGGCTCTGACAGGCCAAGTCTGAGACACCTGGGCATTGAAAGCAGAAATGACTATAGATGCTTTTAATACATGAACAAAAATATACAAGTCTATAGAAAAGACAAAAAAGTTGGAAACTAATAAAGCAATGGGGGATTCTAGCGGCTGAGGTTAGAAACAAATGACTGCGTGGGCGCTGAGGAGCCTTCCACCAAAGTCCTGGGCTAGGTGTACCTTAAGGACAGAACCGCTATGCAGAGACGTGGTTCTGTTTGCCACTGTGTTGCTTAAAACAGAGAAAGACTGGAAATCACCTAAATATCTAACAAAAGAAGAGTAGTTCTATAAGATATAACATATTCATGTAACAGAAAAAAACACAGCCAGAGCATGGTGGAATAAATACATACTGCTGACAAGGAAAAATGTCTATGACATTTGTTGCTGAGTGAAAAAAGCAAATCACAGCAACAGCATGTAGAGATACAGATTTTTGTTTTTAAAATATGTATGTATATTTGTAAAAATTATGCACACAAAGACTAGTATAATGATATACACTAAAATAAAATCTTTCGCTGGTGGAATTATCATCTATTTTTTTTTTCCTGCTTTTGCTGGTCTCTGCTTTCTACAACGAAAACAAAATACTTTCCTAAATACGTGTGTGTGTATATAAATTTATAAAAGAAAGGAAAGGTCGTATCTATGGTGGGTATAAGGAGCGAATGGCACTAAAATGGGGACCTGAAATTCCAGAACGGCTATCTTTGGGAGAAGTGCGGTACCTAACCTACAAAAGCACCAAATCAGCAGCCATGTGCCTCCCTCCACCCTCACTGCCCACTCCACCCCTGCCCCAGGCTAAAGGCCCAGGCATGAGACAGCACAGCAATGCCACCTGGTGGACGCTGCTTGGCCTGTTCAAGCTGACCCCTTTCTGGTTTGAGGGCCCACTGGACAGCGCCTCTTCCCCCCTGTCCCTGTCTCATCCCAGCACTCAGGGCACAAGAGGCTGGGTCTGGTTCCCTTACCGGCTGCATGGTGCCGCCTGCAATGACCACTGCCCGGCATTCCTTCACCACTTGGGCAAAGTGCACGGCTGGATTCAGGAGC
Organism: Lynx canadensis; assembly: GCF_007474595.2. NCBI lineage: Eukaryota > Metazoa > Chordata > Mammalia > Carnivora > Felidae > Lynx > Lynx canadensis. The sequence goes on from NC_044309.1 coordinate 37,603,834, forward strand.
AGGAATTTGAGGCTGCTCTGACTAAGACTTCCTGAAAAAAAGACAGAGCCAGCTGGGGAAGGAGGGGGTGGTTTGCAGGCAGGCCGAACAAAGACTTCCATGAGTCTGAGGCAAATGGGAGCTCAGTTGTGTCCATGAAGGAGCCACTAGAGATACCACTTTCCCTTTTGATTAGATTCCATTCAAAGTGCAGGACAAGCCCGAGGCAGACAGCACTACCAGCTCCTTTTGCACATGAAGACTGAGGTTCAGAGTGATAGACACAGCTTGGAGGTGACGGAATCAAGACTCAAACCAAAACTCACATACCTGTAACCAGTAGGCTATACAACTTCTCTCATAACCTGGCGTGAGATGCCAGCCTCCCCAGTGCCTCACATCCCTCCTCACCGCACCTACACCAGCCCACCCAGGCTACAGAGGACCAGTTTTCACCACCTTGTCTCCTCGTCCTAACCCAGAGAGGTGCAAGGTAGAATCTTTTCATGCTTTGGTTTCCCGGCTCCATGCTGATTCCTCCTTGGACTACCTTGGCGGTTCAGGATGACCCTGCCATCCTGGTTGGCAGTGGTGAGGGCTGCAAGGAAGCCTTCGATGTGCATCAGCGGGGAAGCAGACCGTGGCACCCTGGCCTCTCCCTCATCTCCGTGGGGCACGGGAGCTGCACAGAGCAGAAGGAAGACAGTCTGGGACCACAGATGAGGCAGGAGAGGAGTCCACGCGTGAGGGATGGATATTCTTGGCCCCCACCTGCAGCCCTGTCTCCCCCTCTTGACTCACTCTCGGTCAATGCGGGCTGCAGGTTCTGTAGGAAGTGCTGGAACCCAGCCAGTCTGGACTGCTCCCTGGAGGATGCAAGGACCGTGCCATACCTTTCTGTGAAGCCAAAGAGCTGGGACGGGGAGAGAGAGCACAGGGAGGAATGAGGGTGCAGCAGTGGGAGCCCAGGCTGGAGGTTCTGCTGCACCCCGCACAGCCCACAACTTGCCCCCCAACACAAGGCATCTTGGCACCCCCACCCGACACAGCAAGCAGCCCTGCAGTAAGAAGGGAGCAGGGGTGACTTGGGGCTCCAAAGGGCAGGGGAGAGCAAGGTACTGGGAGGGCAGGAGGTGGGGTGCTGTGGAGCCTGGCCAGACCCAGGAAAAGAGGCTGTACCTTTCTGCTGACCATGCTCTTTTCACAGTAGCGCCGCACCTGCAAAAGCAAACCACCGCAGGCACATGCAACAATTAGGCTGGAAAAAAAAAAAAAACACCACCTTCCAAAACCCCAGGGAGCATGATTCATTGACAGCTCCTGAGGAACCCAGCCTCCTTGTGGCCAACCGGGTCAACCTCCTTTCTGAGGTCACTCCTCTCCCACCACCCCCACATACAACACAGCGCTCTCCCACAAGAGCAACCTTCATGCACATGGCCTCCTCACTAACATCTGCATAGCCCCAACCCTCTCTAAAGGTTCCTGGTGACAGGTCTTCTGTGCTCTCCTTCAATATGACAGCACCTAAGATGAACCCTGAAAAGATTAAGAGTTTAAAAAAACACATACGAGCAAAGGCACAGAGAGGGTAAAGCTTGGGGCTTGTTCGGGGGCCCTCCAGTGTGTACAACATGTGCAGCTTGGAAAGGAAGACAGGGAGTTGAAGCCTTTGAAGATTTCTAAAAAGGGCACTATCTTCCAGTGAGGACTCACCAGATGACAGTGTAGGAAAGATTTGAGAAGGGACAGAGAGTGAAGCCAGGAAGAGCGGAAACGAGCCGGCCCTGAAGTGGCAGCTGTGGGATTGGAAAAGCAGTGGGAGTTCGAGTGCTCCTTCCAGCTCTGAGGCCCGGCAACTGTTTGGATGCGGGACCCAAAGGGAGAAGAAAGGCATCAAAATGGCCTCAACCGGTCAGATGGGGTAATGGCAGTGACCGTGATCAAAACAGGTAAGCTGGTTTGAAGAAAAATGGGAAGGCAGGAGGGAAGCAAGCAGGGTCTCAAGGCCAAGCCAGGGCTCACATGCTGCCTCCCACACCAGGCACCATTTGCTCACTCATGTATGGCTAGTACATGTCGTCCTGGGGAAACCTCACCCAGCCCTGGTTTCCTCTGCTTCTGAATGGTGATGGTACCTCCTACCGTGGGGTCCCAGAACCTGGTGCACTGCCTTGGACACAGCAAGTGCTCTGTATTTTTAGTAATTTGGAATCGCTAAGTTGTGAGTCAAGTGATGGCAGCAGTACCCCGAACAGTAGGTCTGGAGCAGGCAGACACCTGCGGCTGGTGTGCAAGGATGGGGGCGGGTCACGCAGAGTGGCCCAGGGAGTGTTCTCAGCCACCTCAGCCCAATAGCAGGATGGTGCTCACAAAGCTGACCTGCTCTTTCTAGTCCAGGGCAAAGACTGGGCCAGAAGAAAGATGGAACGAGGTAAAGGACCTGGGAGTTTCTATCTGTGCTTACATGGTAAATGAAAGGCAGCTTTTCTCACCAATCCCTAGGACCCTTCACTCTGGTTTGAAGATTTTTTTCTTGCTGGCACTTTAAGGGTTAATTACAAACATCTATGCTGTAGATCCTCAGACTTCTAGACTGACTCACAACAGAAGAAATTTACTTTTTATTCCTTCCAGTCTTAACACAGTGCTCTGCTCGCAGGTGGCGGTAAGGATAAGGAAACTGGGCGCTGACACAGAAGGGGGAGAACCGCTACCTTGAACAAGTTGATGTTGTCGATCTGGCTCTGAAAGAGAAAGTCATTGATGGTCTTCAGCTCTGTCCCTAAGGATAAACAAAGAAGGGCCTTGGAATCCTTGCTCTGAAGACCACAGGCCCAGAGGTGAGCTCAGAAACGGCTCAGACCATCTCTGAGTCTCTGAAGGCCACCCTCTTACCTGTTTGCGAAAGGCTCTGTGTGTTGGGATTTTGCTTAATGTTTCCTAAAACAGAATTCAAGCAGGTCAGGATGGGGATCCTCTGCCCCCCACCCCCATCCTCTCACACATTTTGTGTGTACGCTATTTAATGTACTCATCAAATAAGAGCATTCATATGTAAACAGGTTTTTTGCCATTTATGGCACCCAAAGAACCCACTGAGAGGGTGGGAAGCTCTAGGAAGCCTCAAAATCTAACCCACGTTTGCATATGGAGCCCAAAGCCTTGTTATCTCATTCTTTTCACACCTCCTCCAAGGAGGCTGGGGCCAAGGGACCACCCACTTTACGCAGGTGCAAAGAGTTGTCCAGGCTGCACAGTGGCCAGTGGCAAGGCAGAGGTGGAAGGGAGGAACACCGACATTAGACAAAATCCCTCCAGTGGAACGCCGCACTGGTTTTCCAGAACTTTGGCTTCTAGGAAAGCCTTCAAATGACAGCCATATATATAGCAAAGGAAAGGGTAGGTGACACAGAATTGTGCAAAGCAGTATGGAACCTAGAGCCGGAAGCCTCTAGTCTCTCCTACTAGGTTCATGAAGCAGAGGCAGGTCACATCTCTGAGCTTTAGTTGACTCCTCTGTCAACAACAGTGAGTGTGCCTGTGCAGCTCTCCTCACAGGAGCACTCCAAAGTAACGTCACCCGTTTCTATTACACTATGCTGTTATTACTACCTGAGAAGTAAGGTCTGGCAAAATAAAAAGGACTCAGGGAAATATAAACTAGAAACCTAAAAAAGGATCTACGGTCAGACAATTCAACAAAGCTATGAAAAATAAGAATCTTCTAAATCAATGGCCAAGACAATTCTTGAGGACACAGAAATCCCAGGTGTCCTGACTGGCATCCAGAGAAGGGACTGCAGCAAGCTTAGCAGGCCAGGGGCTGGGGTGGGCATAGTGCTCCTTACCTCCCAACACAGTCACAAACTGCTCCAACAGATACAGGAGCTGTTTGATGTACATCAAGTTCTTGGCCTTCAGACGCTTCCTGAGGAGACACCAACGGACATCAAGTGGTTGCACTCCCCAAGCTGCTTCCCTTCCAAATGCCCCAAGTTGTGGCCTTTCTGTCCAGTGTCTTTCAAGGTAGACCACAGTGACAAATATGGTCCCAGAGAAAAAGGCTGGCCGTGGCCCAAGGCCTTCACAGCCAGCTGTTGTGTCCCAAGCACCCTCGGCCTATGTGGGGTACACACCACCGTAAACAGGAGGTAAACAGCACCCTGGCCCACTCGGTGTGGTGCCTGGGCCAGAGATGGAGACCCAAGTGCCTTCTCCCAGAGACTGAGCAGGATTTCCCTTCCCCCTCAGGAGGCAGTATCTTACCCATATCGTTCCATATACTGGAGCAACTGGGAATGGGCCTGGCAGAACTGGAGAGAACAGAGAACAGGTGTGAAGGCGGCCCAGGCTCTGAGCAAGCAGCCTAGGGCTGTGCCAATGATATCTTAGATCATGCCTAGAAGATGCTAGCCAGGACACCTCATGGGAAACAACCAAGGTGAAGAGAGCAGCACACTGCTTATGCCCCCCTGAATTTCAAGAGTTCTCAACGTTAACTAGGAATACCAGCCTGCACAGAGGCAGCGTGGGGTTTCACAATACTGTGTATGCTGCATGGCACAGAGGAGATAATCGATAAATAGTGGCTTTCAGAAATACTGAGAACCCCTCAAAGCAACAATAATGATGTCCAACCATGTGAGGACCCTGCTTCCCTCACCCCACTGTCCTGGGTTATAGAGAACTGGCTGGTACCACCCTGGGCTGGAGGGACTCAGGATGACATACGCCAGTGAGGAACAAGGAAATGAGTCACCTTGTCTGCGCTGGGTGCCAGCATTTCTAAGATCTGGGTCCCTGTAGTTCTAGCCAGTCCGCCCCTGACGAGGCCACTGCCTCGACTCAGCGCACCCTTCCCCACGCCATTGCCAGACGAATTCCAGGTCTAGGCACTTAGAGAGATGATCCACATCCCTCTTCCCCACAGCAGGCACTGGCCCAAGAAGGGAGAGGCCGACCCACCTGGGAACCGCTGACCTCTGCGCTGTAGATGCCCGTGATGGTGTCAATCAGGTTGTGAGCCTCGTCAATGACCACCACCTGTCCCTGCAGCCGGATCCCTGCGGCCTGACGGGTGGCCCCGTGCAGCAGCATCTGGTAGGGCAGCACCACGAGCTGGGAGGAGGGGGCGGCCACCTGAGCAGGGCTGGGCTCCTTGCCACAACAGCCCCACCTGCTCTAAGCTCCTGGTGTGAGTGGTTTCATTTCCCAACCAGAATACGTGTAGGGGCATTCAAAAGTGAAAGCTCTAGCAAAGCCCTGTGCTTTTAGCAACAGACCCCCTCTTCAGGTTTTATGTGGAACATGAAATATGAAACAGACGTAACTGGGGCCAATCTGAATCTGACTGAACCAAGAGTGGCGGTGGGCAGAGGGGAGCAGAGAGAAGCATGGAACCCCTGCTTAGCCTTATCCATACCCCCGAGGTAGCCCCTGAAGCACCCAAGGTTCCTCAAAACACTGTGAAAACCAGTGGTGTACTAGTAGGTAGCCCTGGGTTCTGGTCTTGGAGCTGTTATTTCCCAGCTAAATGACTCTGGAAGAGTGAATTAATCTTTCTGCGCCTCAATTTCTTCATCTGCAAAATGATAAACTCTATCTCAAATAAGGGCTAAGGGGTGGAGGGTAAACAAAAAAGCATTCCATGAATTTTTAGGTGCTCTCTGTGATGATGATTTTACAGTTAAAAGAATACTGATAGAGTGAAAATCCAGAAAACTAGAAACTTAAGGCCCAACTTTAATACTGGCTCCATTACTCACCCACTAAGAGAAAACAGATATATCACTTAACCTTTCTGGGCCTTTGTCCTCATATGGATATGAGAACATATGGATAATACTTGCCTTTGCTTTTTTAGTAGGATACTACAAAGCAAAAATGAGGTGAAAAGTATCTCAAAAAGTTAAGATCATGAAAATCTCAGGACATCTTACTATATTTGCACACAGGTATCTATGGCACTAATCTTGCAATGTGGCAAACAGACCCCAGGCACGGCATGCAACAATGCTGAGGGCTGGGAGGGTTCTGGAATTTAATTCTGAGCACCCACGCAACACGGTTCAACGTAGTATATTAATGAGCACTTAACTGCCTTGTAAAATTATTACTCATGTTCCCTGAATCACTGAAAACCTACCTAATCTCTTCTTTCTTATATGGAAGTCTCCATAATCGAAACCCTATTTCCAAAAGCCATTCAAATTAAGAAGTGGCAGTTAGACAGTAAAATCGTACCAAATAACAATGGTATTTTTGATCTGGCAAACCGGCAGTTTTTCTGTTTAAAGATGACACCAAATGTGGCAAGTCTAGAGAAGACTGTCTTCTCACACACTGGTGGGTAGGTTCCTCCGAAAGGCCATCTGGGAACACGTTTCTGGTGCAGCACCCTTACTTCATCCCCTCAGCTTTCGCCCCCGACTCTGTTTTCACTAGGACTGCACACCCCTTCCTGGCTTTTATCTGCTGTCCCCAATAATGCCAACTATTCCTGCAACCCAGAGTCACAAGGCACCTGGGGCCGCCTCTGACCCTACGCACCAGGCGTGTGGGTGACAGGTCACCGGTGTGCAGTGTGTTGGTCAGTCCAACCATGGCCAGTGACCTCCTCCCAAATTAAGAGGAATGAGGAAACTCCTTGGGGCTGAGGCCACAGTTAGAGCCAAGAATGACTGCCCAACCCTCCAGGGTCTTCACCTGGGCTGCTGGAATGGCAAACCGGCTCCCGTAATAGGGACAGGCCCGAGCCTCCTTCCCCAGGGACACCAGCTGCTCGATGTCCTTCACCCCCACCAGGACCTCGTCTCGGAGGAGCTGCAGCTGCTCATAGCTGTAGAAGGGGCATGCGGTCTGGTGCTCCTGCCTTCTCCTCTTGGGCTTCTCATCCTCAGCTCTGCTCTTCTCTGAGGGGCACAGGCACAAGGGGGCAAAGGCAGAAAGAATGGTAAGTGTCCATGGGGTCAGGAGCCCAATTCCATAGGGTGGGGTCCGATAAACCCTTCCCAGTACTGCTCGGTACTCAGCACACCATTCTGGTATTTTACTTGGTGTTCGCTAGAAAAAGCCAGTAAAATCATCTCAGAGCCAGGGTTCTGAACTAGACACTGACCCAAAAAGCAAAACGCCTTTTCCCAAGGAGATGGTCTTTAGGAAGGACCCGGCCGTCTGCTCTGCCGTCACTGCCATTTAAGACACTATTTCCCACATCCTTGTCCACTTCTGCCCCACTCCCGACCCCTTCCCAGTACTGCCTGAGGCTACACGACAGTCCCAGAGCTCTTTGCTGCACAGCTCCAGGGTGCTGGCGGCTACCGTGTTTACTTCTCTGCATCTCCATGCAGCGGTCATTGATAAGCTGCGCAGAACCCAGGTTTTTCACATCTTCATTTATACAAAGATTCTAGAAGGCAGAGGATAAAGAAAAAGTCAACACAATGGTCCCGGCTACGTGATACACAGCAACCCTCCAGAGCCTGCCTAGCCCCCCAAGGACCGGAAGAGGCCGATCCTCCCACCGCTCGGCCTGCCTCGGACCCACAATTCTTCTATGTCTGGAAGAAGAAGACGAAGGCCCAGGGAAGGGAGCAGGTTGGCACCCAAGCCAAGACCCACTGCCTCTGTTTACCTGCCGAGAGCCAAGGGAGACAAGCCGGGTGTCCTTGCCAAAGGGGCTTCTCTGCACCTCGTGCACAAACTGGGCCAGCTGGGAGTGCGTCCGACTGCAGTAGTAAATCTGCTCCGAGAAAAAGCAGAGTATTTCAAAGAGGAGACCACAATTTCTCCAAATATTATCTGCACATCAAGGAATACATGGTCTAATAGGCTGAGGGACTGGGGAGAGTGGCCACAAATACACAAACCTAAAGCAAGGGGACTCTGTCCCACAGCAGATCTCAGTTAACACAGGGCCGGGGCAGTCCCCACCATCCCCTCAGCTCCAGAAGGTCACGAGAACACCCACGACATGGAGCGCCTCCCATCAGTCCTGCTCAGCCGCTAATCCAGCCACTTTACAGGGCTTGTTCATCTCAGGACAGGCCGCCTCCCTGAGCTGTGGTTCCCAAATGGGAAAGAGTAGATTCTGGGGAGTGTGTTGGGGGGTGGGCTGTCCACACACACCTCCCAAAGGGCTTGGAAGACAGGCGGGCAGTAAGGCAGGGGGGCACTGAGCTAAACTCTCTCTGTGCTCCTCTGAGATGGAGAACAGCGACAAAAGAAGAGAAAAACAGAGGCAAAATATCTACTTTTAACGGAGAAAACAAGAGTCTTACACAAATGAAACCAAATGATTTTAAACATGAGAGGTGTCAGAATCATATGTACCTCACAGAACTCCATGCCAATGAAAATACAAACCAGAGAAGAGGGAGCCAAAGGGCAGGGTGCTCTTGCTCTGGCCTGCCGCCCCCCCTTTCCCCAGAGAGATACCACTGGTCCATGGCCCAGAACAGCAGCTCCTGGATGCCCTGGGGCACACAAGCTCAGGCTTCACTGCCAGGAGAGGCCTCTCCTCTGGGTGCCTAGCCCATCTGGCCAAGTAAGCACCGACACCAAGGTCTGGGTCTGGGGAACCCCAGGAGAGTGAGAAGCAGCTAGGGGGATACAGCCCTGGACTGGGGACCAATCCCAGAATACCCAGGACACGATGTCTTACCTTAGTTACATGTTCTTCCTCCAGGTCCTCCTCCTCCTCCTCCTCGTCCACTCTGAGAGAGAAAAATAACATGGAACAGTCTTCCCTGGGGACTCAGGTCAACTGAGATGCACTGTACCGAGCATGTGCCATGTATGGGAACTAGCTAAACAAGTAAGCTGTTCCCCGCATGGAGGCCAGCATTGCTGGGGTTGGAGCCCTCAGCCAAAGGGAGACAGACCATTCCAACAACCAGGTTCCACCAATGAGCAGGTGCTCATTCGCTCAGTCAGAGAGACACCCCCAGGCTAACACCAACCCCATCCTCCCACTGCCGCTCAGGAGGGAAATGAGAAAGGGGCACAGTATGCCCGAAGCCTAGGTTCAGTGTCTGACTTGTCCCTCATCAAAGGCTACTCTGTCCTCACTGTCCACCCTCCAGAAAACTGGAATTCTCTCAGTTCCCCACAGAACTTTGCTCTTTGCCACCTCAGAGCCTTGGACATGCTGTTCTCTTTGCCTGGAATGCTCTCTCCCTTCACCTCCTCTTTTACCTAGCCAACTGTCAACCTTGAGATCCCCATATAAACATTGTCTCCTCTGTTCAGCCTTCTCCAACCTCCCCCATAGGCTTGGCTGGCCTCTGACACACTGCCATGGCCCCCCTGCACCTCATTCAAAATAACTTATTCTTGGTCTGTTTCCCCCTCCAGACTGTCACGTCCACGGGCAGGACCTGGGAGTATCTAGCTTCTGTGAATGCCTGGGGTCCTACCAAGGCCTTGGCACACAGCAGGAATTCCACGCACATTTCCTGAGGGAAGTCACAACTGACTGCTGACTGACTGAATAAAAGATGCTGTCACTCAGAACCAGATAAATCTCTTCTCTCGCCAGCACCTCAGTCTACCACTCCCAGCAATGAATGAAGAGCCCATGTGCACTGGCAGATTGGTGGGGAGGTAAATCCTGCATTACAAGGCTGAATGTTTGGTCAACATTATTAGTCTAGGTTCCTCAGAAAACACAAAATCTTTCACAGACACACTCTACCTACAGGGCCATCACTGGGATTCTTTTTACTCACCTGGCAAATTTTATTTAAAAAAAAAAAAAGCAGAAATGCTAATTGCTTTGGGGGATTAGAAGAGGAGTTATAGGGTTGCCTTCCCGGTCAATAAATAAATCAATAATTGTTCAGTCAGCTTTGTCTGAAAGGCCTTGATTTAAATCACACAGTAAGCAAACTCAACCGAATCTAGTAAGAAGCTGGACATGTGAAGAAATGAAGAGCAAAAATTTTATATTCAGAATGAGTTGTGTTCTCAGAGAGGCTCATGTCTCTTGAAATGCCAGGGCACTGGAAGCTGTAGAAATCTGCAGGATTACTGGCTCAGGCCCAGACCCTAAGTAGCACTTTCTCTAATATTCACAAACTCCACTCAAGTTCTTTTCTTGTTCCCAGGGGCCTCTTGAGGAGAAGTACAGGAGTGGGCAAGCAGTCTTGGAGGCAGGTGGCAAAGGGTTTACAGAGCCTCTCTGCCCTTATCTCTTCGAGATAGGATGCATAAAGAGGTCTGGACATCTCAGCCCTGGGCAGGGTCAAAAGTTTTGGTTCTAATCCAGATCCCGAAATCTGTGCTTAGGGGCAGGCCTCTGAGCACCAAAGGAAAAGCCCAGGACTAGATGATTTCACAGGCAAATTCTACCAAATATTTAAAGAAATAATGCCAACCCTTCTCAACCTCTTCCGAAATACTGAAGAGGAGGGAACACTCCCAAACTCATTTTATGAGACCACCATTACCCTGATACCAAAGCCAGGTAAGAACACTACAAACACAGGAAACTACAGGCTAGCATATTTCCCTGATGAATACAAATGCAAAAATTCTCAACAAAACACTAACAAACTGAACTAAATGGCATATTAAAAGGATCATACTCCATGATCAAGTGGGATTTATCCCTAAAATATGATGGCTCATCATATGCAAATCAGTAAACGGGATACATCAATAAATAGAATGATATATAAAAGTCACATAATCATCTCAACACAGAAAAAAACATGACAAAATCCAACGCCTGTTCATGATAAAAATTCTCAATCAATTAGGTACAAATGAATGTACCTCAACATAATAAAGGCCATCTATTACAAGCCCACAGCTAACATCTGAACAGTAAAAGAGTGAAAGCTTTTGCACCAAGACAAGGAAAAAGACAAAGTTGCCCACTCTCACCACTCCTATTCAACATAACACTGGAAGTCATAGCCAGACCAATCAGACAAGAAAAAGAAAAAAAAGCATCCAAATTGGAAAGGAAGAAGTAAACGACATGATTTTATTTACAAAAACCCTGAAGATAGCACCAAAAAACTGCTAGGACTAATAAATTCAGTGAAGCTGCAGGGCACATGACCAACACACACAACTGGAGATGACACAGATGACAAAATGTCCCATGTTCATGGGTCACAAGAATTAACGTTGCTAAAATGTCCATACTACTCAAAGCTATCTATAGATTTAATGCAATTCCCTATCAAGATTCCAATGGCATTTTTTACAGATATAGAAAAAGAATCCTAAAAATCATTAGGAACCACAAAAGACCCCAAATAGCCAAAGCAATCTTGAGAAAGAATAAAGCTGGAGGAATCACAATTCCTTATTTCAAACAGCATGGTAATCAAAACACTTTGGTACTGGCATAAAAACAGACACGTAAGACCCGTGGAACAGAACAGAGCCCAAAAATAAACCCAGGTATATATAGTAAAGTACTATTGGACAAGGGAGCCAAGAATACTCAATGAGGAAAAGATGGCCTCTTCAACATGGTGCTGGGCAAACTGAATAGTCACAGGCAGAGGAACGAAATGGAACCCCTCTCCTACACCACTCACAAAAACTAAGTCAAAATGGATTAAAAACTTAAACGTAAGACCCAAAATCATAAAACTCCTAGAAGAAAACACAGGAAAAAGTTTCATGACAATAATTTCTTGGATAGGACATCAAAAGTATAGCAACAAAAGCAAAAATAAACAGGTGGGACTATGTCAAACTAAAAAGCTTCTGCACAGCAAAAGAAACAATCAACAAAATGAAAAGGCAACCAAGAAATGGGAGAAAATATTTGCAAACCACCTATCTGATGATAAGGGGCTTATATCCAAAATATATAAGGGACTCATAGAACTCAACAGCAAAAAACAAGTAATCCAATTAAAAAATGGGCAGAGGTGGGGCGCCTGGGTGGCTCAGTTGGTTAAGCGTCCAACTTTGGCTCAGGTCACGATCTCATGGTTTGTGAGTTCAAGCCCAGCATCAGGCTCTGTGCTGACAGCTCAGAGCCTGGAGCCTGCTTCAGATTCTGTGTCTCCCTCTCTCTCTGCCCCTCCTCCACTCACACCCTCTTTCTCAAAAATAAACAGAAAAAAATTTTTTAAATGGGCAGAGGAACTGAATATACATTTTTCCAAAGACATACAAATAGCCAACAGGTACACGAAAAGATGCTCAACATCACTGATCCCCAAGGAAATGCAAGTCAAAACTGCAATGAGATTTCACCTCACACCTGTTAGCATGGCTACCGCCAAAAAGATAAAAAGATGAGGTGCTTGGGTGGCTCAGCCCATTCAGCATCCAACTCTCGATTTCAGCTTGGGTCATGATCCCAGGGTCATAAGGATCAAGCCCCAGGTCAGGCGCTGCACTGAGAATGGAGCCTCCTTGGGATTTTCTCTCCCTCTGCCCTTCTCTCCTGCTTGTACTCTGAAAGACAAGGAACGGAACGGAACGGAACGGAACGGAAAGGAAAGGAAAGGAAAGGAAAGGAAAGGAAAGGAAAGGAAAGGAAAGGAAAGGAAAGGAAAGGAAAGGAAAGGAAAGGAAAGGAAAGGAAAGGAAAGGAAGAAAGAGAAAGAAATGTTTGCAAGGATGTGGACAAAAGGGAACCCTTGCGCACCGTGGGTGGCAATGTAAATTGGTGCAGCCACTCTAGAAAACAGCATGGACATTCCTCAAAAAATTAGAAATATTAAGTAGCATATGACCCAGCAATCCCATTTCTGGGTATATATCTAGAGGAAATGAAATCACTATCTCGTGGAGATCTCTGCATCCTCATGTTCAATGCAGCACTGATGAAAACAACCGAAGTATCCACTGACAGATGAATGAATAATGAAAATGTGTCTCTCTCTCTCTCTCTCTCTCTCTCTCTCTCACACACACACACACACACACACACGGAAATATTCAGCCATAAAAAAGAAAGAAGTCTTGCCATTTGTGACAATATATATGGACCTTGAGGGCATTCTGCTAAGTGATGTAAGTCAGACAGAGAAGGACAATTCTGTGGCATATCCTAAGTGGAATCTAAAAAAACCAAACTCCTAGAAACAGAGTAGATTGCTAGGGGCTGAAGAGGGACATGAAAGTAGTCAAAAGGTAAAGGTACCATTATAAGATCATGATGACTGTCATTAACTACACTGTATTGTACACCTGACAGCTGCTAGGAGAGCACATCTTTAAAGAAATGTTAAGTATGTGAGACGATGGATTTGTTAACTACCCTTATCATAGTGATTGTTTTGCAATGCATACATGTATCAGATATCAGATCATCATGGTATGTATCTTAAACTTACACAATGTTATAACCCAATTATATCTCAATAAAGCTGAGGGGGAAAAGAAAGAAAAGTCAGGGCAGCTGGGACGCTGAGCACCCGATGGTGAAGTTAGAAGGTGCACTGCAGACAGACTGAAGATTTTCTCCATCACAAAAGAGTCAACCAAAGATTTCAGGCCTTGGAGTTACACTCTACACAGACATGGTGACCAGTGTCAATGAGAATGTAGAACACTGGAGTCACCTTTAGAGGAGCAGAAAACAATGCTTCCAAGTTGGGAGCCTAAGAGGGATGACCTCTAGGGGTACTTGTGACTTGGGGAAAGAACTGATATCAAAATGACTTTAATGCCCTAATGCCCAAATACAATCCTGTTACTCCCTTGTTTGAAACCCCACAGCCCCACTGCACTGAGAACACCCAAACCCTCAGTGGACCCATGAGGCCCAAACACACAGCTGACTCTTCTTCCCCTCTCTCCCTCATTCGCTCTTGCTCAGCCCCTGGGCCTTCTCTGTGCCCCTTGAACTTACCAAACCTGTTCCCGTTTCCAGACCAGGGTACCTTCAGGCTACTGACTAGACCTCTCTTCTCCCAGGTCTCCCCATGGCTCTTTCTCATGCTTTGTCACCCCCTTGGAGGGCTCTCCTAGCTTCACCTGGAGGTGCGACCCCACACGCTACCCCTTTCACCAGTTTTATTCTCCTCCTGGGCAAATGTGCTCATTTCACAGTTCTGGTGTACATTCCCCACCCCCCTGCCATCAACTACATGCAAGCTCCGGAGGGCAGGGGTCATGTCTGTCTGTGGCATCTGGAGCCACGCCACACCTAGAGCAGACCCTCAAAGGTCATTTGTGCAACTAAAGCATGAATGAAAAAGGAGGCTCCCACTAGGGCAGTGTGGCCTCAGAACATCCTCACTGTCACCTTCGGTGTTTCTACTCCACCCAGCAGCTTAGGACTCACACATCAGAAACTCAGAAGCCAGAAGGCGAAAAGAACAAGTTGGGCTAAGGATACGTTGATGATTTATATCATAAACCTCACAAGGTGTACTCTAGGAGCTAAGAGCACATGATCAAGAGTGGCCTGGGTGCTGGGTGCAGGTCCCTGCTCCTCCCCTTCCCTGTAGCCTAAGGCACAGCCCCCATTTATGAGGAACTTAAGGGATGGCATTCCATCCCTTCAGATGTCTCATGAGGGACACAGCAGGCTGCCTCTCTCTAGGCACAGGAGCTGCCTCCCTGAGAGCCCCCATGCAGACCAGCGCAGGGGAGGTGGGTAAAGGAGAAGCACCATCTTACCCACGAGCTGCTCCCTTCTCCTCATCGCTCTCGTACTCGGCGAGGACCAGCTCCTCGTCCCCACATACCAGCTGCTCTAGGGGCTCGGTCCCTGTTCCTTCTGCTAGCATCTCCCTGCTGAGGTGGAGGAGACGCTCCATTTCTTCTTCTTCCCGTCTCTGTGTAAGAGCATTACAAGTGGGACAGAAGAATCTCAGTACGGGTGCCCCTGCCCCCTTGATGGAGTCACCCTCGAAGTGGCTACCACCAAGGACAACACACATGCCGTTTCCACAGGCCTCGCTGTCCTACTGGTATCTCCACCCCAGGCATCAATACCTCAGCTCAAGCTGCCAGCTTCTGGGTGATGGGGGGGGGGCGGGGGGGGTCAGGGCAAGAATACTGAGGTCCTGACCACTCATCCAAAGGAGAAACTCCGTGAGGCGCCAGGCAGTGGGACCGTGCCCGTACACCATCCCTGCCACTCCGAGAGGACACTCACCATGCGCTTGGCTGCATACTTGAGCTGTGCATTGTGACGGATCTGCTGCAGGCGCTCTTCTCGCTTCTTCCGCCTGACCTGCTCCTCCTACAGGGTAAAGGAGCCACACGGGAAACTCCCGCAGGAGGCCCAAACCAGGCCCTCCTTAAAGAGTTGGGGCTTGGCCTCGTGCCTCTTCACACAGGGCGGTTCTCCCTTCCATGGGCAACTCTCAAGGGTGCAGCAGCATCCCTGACCCTCACTGGGTCCCAGCCCTATTGCTCACTGCAGGTCTACACACTCCCTCCCGAAGCCACAGACTCTCAATCAAATTCATTCCCTTAATGGAGTTTGCAGCCACTGAACCATGTTGCCAATGGCAACAGTGAGGTTCTTTTTCCAGGTGGGTAATGAATGGAACTGCCAATCCCTGGTCTAGAGAAGGCCCACTGACATCAGCTTTAAAAAGACAGAAAGCGGGATGCCTGGGTGGCTCAGTCAGTTGAGTGTCCAACTCTTGGTTTCAGCTCAGATCATGATCTCATGGTTCAAGAGTTCAAGCCTCGTGTCGGGCTCCGTGCTGACAGCGCAGAGCCTGCTTGGGATTCTCTCCTCCTCCTTCTCTCTCTGCCCCTCCCCCACTCTCCCTCTCTCAAAAATAAACAAATAAACTTTAAAAAGACAGCAAGGGCACAGTACCACTGGCTCAAGAAGGCACTGCAAAGGAGAAGGACACACTCATCAACCCCAAATTACCACCCAAACACTGTTTCCTGGATCATTCTCACCTCCCGTCACCCTAGGGCTCACCTTCAGCCGGTCCACCAGGTCCCTTTCTTCTTTCTTCTGCACAAACTGAGTCACCCAGTCAGGCTCTCCGGCAGGCCTCAGGGTGTCTGGGGTCTCTTTGCAGGAGGATGAAAGAAATGGGGGCTGATCCTTCCCATCACTTAAGGGGACAGTTCCAGTTTCAAGGAGACGTGCTTCTTCTTGATGTTTCTTCTGTTCAAAGTCACGGAGCCAGGAAAGGGCCCCACAAATCAGACTTAAAGATTTTCCCTACAGAAATACAAATCAAAACCACACTCAGGTATCACCTCACGCCAGTCAGAGTGGCCAAAATGAACAAATCAGGAGACTATAGATGCTGGAGAGGATGTGGAGAAACGGGAACCCTCTTGCACTGTTGGTGGGAATGCAAATTGGTGCAGCCGCTCTGGAAAGCAGTGTGGAGGTTCCTCAGAAAATTAAAAATAGACCTACCCTATGACCCAGCAATAGCACTGCTAGGAATTTATCCAAGGGATACAGGAGTGCTGATGCATAGGGGCACTTGTACCCCAATGTTCATAGCAGCACTCTCAACAATAGCCAAATTATGGAAAGAGCCTAAATGTCCATCAACTGATGAATGGATAAAGAAATTGTGGTATATATACACAATGGAATACTATGTGGCAATGAGAAAAAATGAAATATGGCCTTTTGTAGCAACGTGGATGGAACTGGAGAGTGTAATGCTAAGTGAAATAAGCCATACAGAGAAAGACAGATACCATATGGTTTCACTCTTATGTGGATCCTGAGAAACTTAACAGGAACCCATGGGGGAGGGGAAGGAAAAAAAAAAAAAAAAAAAAGAGGTTAGAGTGGGAGAGAGCCAAAGCATAAGAGACTCTTAAAAACTGAGAACAAACTGAGGGTTGATGGGGGGTGGGAGGGAGGGGAGGGTGGGTGATGGGTATTGAGGAGGGCACCTTTTGGGATGAGCACTGGGTGTTGTATGGAAACCAATTTGTCAATAAATTTCATATATATAAAAAAAAATAAATAAAATGAAGCAGAAATCAAAGGAAAAAAAAAAAAAAAAGATTTTCCCTACAGGAAGAAAAAGGTCTTCAGGAAAAAAGAACAAAAATTAAAGCTTTCCAGATGATGTTTCCCATTTTAATAAAGCCTTCAGGGAAGGTCTACCTTTAATTACTAGAAGGTAGTTTAAGACCGAACTGGGAAAGGGCAGGAAGGGAATTAGCAAAAGGATAGCCAAGGAAAATATGAAAAAGGAAGAAATGAAAATGAAATTCATGGTTTAATTATACAGCTCACTGTTCCTAAAATAATTTAATGTGGCTTATCAGGTTACATATAAATACCGCAAGTTAACAAAATTAGAAGGTGAAGAATTTGGAGCACCTGAGTGGCTCAGTAGGTTAAGCGTCAGACTTCAGCTCGGGTCATGATCTCACGGTTCGTGAGTTCAAGCCCCACATGGGGCTCTGTGCTGACAGCTCGGAGCCTGCTTGGGATTCTCCCTTTCTCTCTGCCCCTCCCCCACTTGTACTCTCGCTCTGTCTCTCTCTCTCAAAAATAAACATTATTAAAAAAAAAAAAAAAAAAAAGGTGAAGAATTAGATAAATAGCCCCCAAAAAGAATTTAGGCCAAATAATATATAGCTTGAAATCCTATATCCTCACTAAGGGGGAGCCACCTTGGGCTCTCCACTTTAATACGGCCCCATGAGTCCCGGTCTTCAAAACACTTTAAAAGCAAACAAATTGCTCTGGAGAACACAATTCTTTACTTAAAGACCAGAATTTTCCCTGTGGGTTGAATTGGGACCCTCCGCCCAAACTCTTGTGTTAAGTCCTAACCCTGAGTGTCTCAGAATGTGACCTTATTTGGAAACAGGGTCACTCCAGATGTATTTAGTTAAGATCAGGGCCCTGATCCAGTAAGACTGGTGTCCTTACAGAAAGGGGAAATTGGGATACCAAGGCATGCCCAGAGGGAAAGCGATGTGATAAAACACAGGGGGGCAGGCCAGAACAGTCTCTTCTTTCTCACCCTCAGAGAGACCCACCCCTGCCCACACTGTGATTCTTCATTTCTGGCCTCCAGAACTGTGAAGAGGAAGTTTCTATTACTGAAACCCCCAGCCTGTGAAACTCTGTTACGGCAGGGGGAGCACTAACACAGTCCTTCTGGGAGGCCGCTGACATGGGTTTCTTAAGGCTGCTTCTTCTGGTGTCCAAAGGGCAGTTCAGTTCAGGCAAGTCTCTACAGGAACCTACACGTTCCGGGCAGGCAGTCAGCTCTCCAAGCCTGCTTAAACTAGGGGGTCCCAGAGTACCCAGAGGGGTTCTGAACCTAATTTGGGCTTAAACGAACTATAGGTAAAATGCACAGGTGTTCAGAGATGGGGAAAAAGCAGAGCACAGTGGCTACGGCTCCAGAGTCTAGGCTACTGGCCAAACAATGGCTCCTCCACTCACCAGCTGTGACCTGAGGCTAACCTTTCTAGGCTTCTTTGCTCCACATGTACAAACATGGGAAGTTGGGGAAAAAAAAAAAAAAAGGTGGGGAGGGGGATAGTAATAGTACCTTCCTCAGAGAACTGCTGCAAGCATTAAGTTCCTACCCATAAAGGTTAATACCTACAGGGGCACCTGGGTGGCTCAGTGGCTTAAGCATCCGACTCCAGCTCAGGTCATGATCTCACAGATTAAGCCCCGCATTGGGCTCTGTGCTGACACCTCAGAGCCTGAAGGCTGCTTCAGATTCTGTGTCTCCCTCTTTCTGCCCCTCCCCTGATTGCGCTCTGTCTCTCCCTCTCTCTCAAAGATAAATAACATGAAACATAACATGTCAAAGATAAATAAACATGAGAAAAAATTTTTTTGAAAGAAAAAGGTTAATACCTACACTAGGATTAGAACAATACGTGGTACATAAGTAAGCAGCTGGAGTTTTTTTTTTTTTTTTTGCTATTATTAAGTAATAATAATACAATTATTACTGTCCTAGATTAAGAACCTATTTCATCAATTCTTGAAAGGCCTTATGATAGAATGGCACTTCTAACATATCTATGGAAAAGCCCCATATATACCATTTCTCTCAGCTTTTGAGAAATACTGAGTGGCAGAGACTTCCAGACAGCACTCCCCAGCAGAACCTGGAGAGCAGCCATTCTGTACTGCCAGTAAAATGGGGAGCTACTGCCTTTAGCCATCACCTGGCTAGCAGCAGGTGAGACATCCCCCTGTAACAATGGCCCAGGGGCAGACACCTGGTTAGAGAGCCAGCACTCTCCACTTCAAAGTGAGCTGAGGAAGTTCCTAAGGGGAAGGTCAAAGTTATCCTCCAGAAACAATTGTGAATACACTCTAACACAAAGAGAAAGGAGAACTAAGGTCCTGCAATTCTATACCTTCTAATAAGACAGCAAAAGTATTAATCGGAAAATGTTAAAAGGATGTATGACCAAATGCTTGCCTCAGTTATGAAATAAATCTAATAAAGTACCCACAATATACCTAGCTTTGAACAATGTTATTTCCTGGGGTACCATCCAAGATATCACAGTCATAAAATACATGCCAAGATAAGTAAATTCATTCATTCTAAACACCCACATTGTAGCAAGTGCTGGGCTTGATGCTGGGAAGCAGCTCCCTAAAAATCCCCACAGGCACAAACTTAACGCAGGACCTGCAGGGCATCACAGTTCTCTGCGAAGCATGGACTCCAGGTTTTAGAGTGCCCAAAATTGCAATGTTACACAAGGCACAGGGGGCACAAAGTCAGAAGGTCAGCACAACGTGGTGGAGTCATGAAAGGCTAAAAAGGTGACATGTCCAAGTTTAGTAGGCATCATGAGGACCCAAGTGGGGAGGTGGCCACCCAGGGCAGAGGCCCAGCAGGTGAGGCCTGGCATGTAACAACATGGTGACAGGAGAAAGAGCTTACCAGAGGTGAGATGCAGACAGGGTCAGAATGTGATGGTAGCTGAAGACACAACAAAGATATGAGGACGTGGAATCAGAAACATCAACAACAAAGGGCTGAGAAGAGGAAGAGGATGTACGGAATGGGCAGAGGGCTGAGATGGGGACCTGAAGCCTTCAGATTAAACAGGGCAGAATAAATGCATGCTCTTCTGTGTTCTTTTCTGAAACACACTAAATTTACACCAAAGGAAGAAGAGGCTTAAACCCCACAGAAAGAAAGTGGAAGAAGGGAGGGTTAACAAGTTTTAGGAGAGATGAAAAGCAGAGAACTGGACGTGACAGAGTAAAGGACTGTAAGCCTAAGTGCCTGTAGAGATCTTCTCTGCAAAAGATAGGATGTGCACCCTCTGGAGGAGCTAAGCCAGGAGGGCCCCGGAGATAGCAGATCAAGTGAAGGGTGGAGAAGGGAGTTGAAATCAAACCAGGACACTAAGCAAAAAACCATGCACCTGAAGCCACTTCCCCAGGACACCCTTGAGAATACTAACCATCAGCCTAGGACTAGAAGGCAAGAGTTTAGAGGAGCCTTCTCTGGAAAAACTGGATGGCTCAAGAGAAATCACACAGACACTGATCACTGGAGGCCCCAACAGAGAGGCCAGTTCAGTGGTCCACAGCCAGCTTGCACCACAGGCCTGTCCGTCAGCCCTGTGGTAGCTTTTTCTTGAACGCCAATAGAAGACAGCCAAAGATCACCAGACAGTTGAGGAAAGCCTCTCAACAAAACACAGAACCAAAACTGGGGGAGGGAGGAGGCTGCATGACAAGATGATACAGGGGGGCACAAAAATTCAAAATACTGCTATAATTGATATCCTCACAAAGATATTATTTCCATGAAACAAAAACAGGATGCTATTTTTAAAAATCAAAGAATAAGAAAAGTTCTTGAATATTAAGGCTAGGATAATAAAAATAAACTGAATAGAAAGACTGGACAGCAAAGTCAAAGAAATCTTAAGTAGAATTTAAAGCAAAAAGAAAACAAAACAAAACCCAACCAGGATGCCCAAAGAGATGGGCAATTAGAAGAAAACATAATTACAGAATTAACCAGCAAGTCCAAAACTCAAAGAATGGGAGTACCAGGAAGATTATCAGATATGAGAAAATGTCTCAGAATGGAAAGATAGAAGCCTCCAGGTGGAAAGAGCCCACCAAGTGGCCAACACAAGAACTGAACACACACATCCGACCCATCAACATGAGATTTCAGAATACAAAAGATAGAGGAGATCCTGAAAACTTTGGAGGATGAGGTGGGTCAGGTCACCACCAAAAACTGGGGTGCAGGTTACACGGGACTTCTTAGTAGCCACAATGGAAACTAGAGAGGAAAGGGAGTAGTTGTGAGGGAAAAGTGTTCTGCAGCTAGAATTACATACCCAACCAAACTATCAGTATCAATCAAGAGAAAGGCAGATTAATACCCTTTCAGCAAGTCTCAAAATCTTACCTCCCATACAACCCTTCAGGAATGTTCTCTACCAAAACAAAGAAGATAACGAATCCAGGAAACAAGAGACTCAAACACAGAAAAAACTTAAGAATACGCACAACAACATGGATGAATCCCCAAAATATTATGCTGGCTGAGCATAAGAAGCTGGTCACAAAAGAGTACTTATGATACGATGCCATTTTCAAGAAATTTTAGAAAGTTAAAACTCATCTACAGAGATGGTAAATGATCACTGACTACCTGAGGCTGGGGCAGGGTGTGAGGGGAGGAACAGCAGCCAGGGGTACAACAAACTTTCTGGGCTGGTGGAAATGTTTGGCATTTTCATTGTGGCAGTGGTTATATAGGGGTTTCCATCTGTCAACACTCACTGAACTTGTGGACTTACAAGGGGTGTATTTTATTGTATGTCAATTATACTTCATAATGTTGCTTTTTTTTTTTTATTTTTTAAGGAGAGATGGGAAATCTTAGTACAATAGCTGTGAAGCAGATCGTAAGAACAAATGGGAGAATTTCAAGAAGGAAGTCTGCAGGGTAAAATGGAATTGGTAATTACTATAGACTGAATTATATTGCCCCCAAATTCATGTTGAAGCCCTAATCCCCCATGTATTGGAGAAAAGGCCTTCAAGGAGGTCCTAAGGACAGAGCCCTGATCCTATAGAACTGGTCTACTTATAAAAGGGGAGAGACACCAAAGATCTCTCTACCACGTGAGGACACAACAAGAAGGAGGCCCTCACAAGCCAGGAAGAGTCTCCACCAGAAGCTAGAGGCTGCCCAAACCTTGATCTTGCACTTCCCAGCCTCCTGAACTGTGAAAAATAAGTTTCTGTCATCTGAGCCACCGAATCTGTGGTATTTTGTTATGGCAGCTGAGGAGCCAGACTAAGCAGGAATTTTATGTATGGAATATCCTACAGAGGCCACTGGATGGTGTGAGAGAAAGTGGTGTAGGCATATTAGCTAGACATACTTTAAAAGGCATACTGGGAAAATAAAAATTATTCAAGACGAAAACCCATAATCAGAGCATACCGGCTTAGGAGAGGCTAACACTTTCCATCTAACTACAACAGGAGGATGGGGCGAGGGAAGGAAAAGAAATGGTAAGAAAGCTGCATCTTAGCTCTCACAAGAGGAAGGTACAATGATTAAAATCCATAAATCAAGAAATAGCACGAAACTTACAATTTCAAATGTGCTATGCAAGTATATTTCTTAGTAAACAGTTAAAAGAATTATAAGTACCTGCCCAAAGAACCAAGTTTAATACATTTAACTTTTTAAATGACATGCATTATTTTTGATTCATGTTTTGGGATCACTTTACACAAAGGAGAGGGATATGTTCACCACCACCAACTGTTGCAGAATGGTCAAATAAGCACTCGAAACACCCAAATCTATTTACCAGGAAGCCTCTGCTGATACTAAGAACACCTCAGTGGACTGGTAGTGGACTGCTGCACTGGGTTAAGAACCTCCTGTGGGTCGAACATGCCGAGCTCCACCGGATGACAGAGACATGGAGGACGGCCTCCAGGAGGTCGCAGCCTCACTGGGGGACCTTCACATCAACGCAGGCATCTCACCATCACACGGTACTTTCTGAGCAGGAGGCAAGAGGCTGGGACTGCTTGCCATAGCCCTAATCCTCCTCAAGGCCACCCTCTGATAAATCCTCTCTCATTCCAGTCCCAGAAGGAAAAACTCAGGGCCCTTTGATGGGAACCCTCAGCACTTAGTAACCTCGTTCCTAAAGACTAAACCGATAGGTTTAATCTGTGAAAAAGCCAAACTAATTTGTTTCTCAACATCAAAGCAGTTGTGTACCCAGAACAATCTGGAAAGTTTTAGTGCTACAGGTCTTGGTTTCTACTGGGATTCAAATTCTTTAGCCTAATTGTTCTCAGATTCTGGGGCTGTGTTTATTTATTTATTTTTTTAAGTAGGCTTCACGCCCAGCACGGAGCCCAACACAGCTCAGCCAAACCCATGACCCTGAGATCAAGACCTGAGCTAAAATCAAGAGTCAGAGGCTCAACTGACTGAGCCACCCAGGTGCCCTTCTGTTTAACATTTTAATACAGGAAGTGACTATTACTCAGAAAGATAAACTGAGAGAACTACTTTGCCTGACGTCAAACCATGAAAATGTCTGCCTAGACTAACAAGCATGCTAGGTGGCCTCTGCAGTGTTGGAATCAGGGGTCTCTCAGGACACTTCTTAGCCCCTGATGATGCATACTTACAGTGCCAGTTGGACTCTCAAATATTCCAATCTTGCCAGTGTCCAACACCCGATAGAGCTCAGCCATGAAGTCTTTCTGGATGGAATAGGGTGTGAAGGGAAAAGGGAAATGGATGCCACCATCTTCCTGGGTTTTATTAGCCATGGTCCTAGGGGGAAAAAATAAACCTGGAAGTACTGGCTTGAAATCTAGAACAGTTCCTAAGAGCAGTCTCAATACTAGTTATGGAATTTCTCCTTAGGTTATACACTGTTTTGCAAGCAGAGACCACGTTCTCTCCATTCCAGGTATCGTCACGAAGCCATACCCAAATCATGTAATCCACTTGGTGACATTTATCAGAAATGGTTACACAGAAAGCAGCCTATTAAAGCCCCTGAACAGAAACCGCCCTGCCATTTTACCTGGGATTATTTCGCTTTTTAGACACCCTTCTAACACCTCCAGGAAAAGTGCACAGACTTCCTCTCAGAGACCTGTGCCCCTGATGTCAAGGATGTCGCTCCTGGCTACCTCTGCAGGACGGTTCTCTCACATCTCCACAGTGCAGCCTTTGCCTGGCACAGCTGCCTCACTGAAGCCTGCTGGGAAGATCTGGAAGATCATGACGCACAGGCAGAGAATTACTGGTACATTCTTTCCGAGGCACAGGTTCACGTATACATACATATTTCACAGGTATCTTTAAATTTTTTTTTTCAACGTTTATTTATTTTTGGGACAGAGAGAGACAGAGCATGAACGGGGGACGGGCAGAGAGAGGGAGACACAGAATCGGAAACAGGCTCCAGGCTCTGAGCCATCAGCCCAGAGCCTGACGCGGGGCTCGAACTCACAGACCGCGAGATCGTGACCTGGCTGAAGTCGGACGCTTAACCGACTGCGCCACCCAGGCGCCCCTCACAGGTATCTTTAATGTGCTTCTTAGTTCGTCCTAGCCTCCACTTCCAGTATAAACCAGAGCCTCCTCCTAAAACTTCTCCAGCTTTAAGAAATAAAGAGTTTTCTGTCTGGTTGCAGGCTGGGAGAAGCTCTCTTCACAGGGACTAAGACCTGGTTGCCAGAGCTTCCAATACTGAGACCACAGCATTTCTTGTTCCTTGCCAGGCCAAGGTCTAAGAACTCTGCGGCTCCTTTTTCCCTCCTCTTCTGAACCAAATTTCTCTGAGATAGCTTCTCCATACCCTTTCTTCCTTCATTACCATTTGGAGGACTGACTCTTCCATCCTGGTTCCCACTCTCTTTTTGGAAGTCACTGCTCCAAACTATTGGACAGGCCCATCTCTTCTAAATACAAATAATTATCAATCTGAAATCCACTTGCTATGTAACTGGCCTCAATAAGACTAATGACAGTGTCCATACATTTATGAAATAAGGGTAGTTGCCATGATGTTCTTCCAGTTTAGGGACACCTAAAAGGACTACAGAGGTGAAAGAACTACAAGAAGGGTGACTTTGCGGGCACCTGAGTGGCTCAGTCAGTTAAGCGTCCGACTCAGTTTCAGCTCAGGTCATGATCTCACGGTTTGTGAGATAGAACCCCACACGGGGCTCTGCACTGATGGTGTGGAGCCTGCTTGGGATTCTCTGTCTCCTCTCTCTCCCTGCCCCTCCCCCACTTATGCATGCTCTCTCTCTCAAAATAAGTAAATAAACTTAAAAAAAGGGGGTGACTTTTAAAAACTAGGACAAGTCAATACTGAGAGGGAGGCATGTAATCAAAAAACCATTCAGATCAGAATAAAAGAGGAAGGTATCTAACAAATATTGATCAGTTCACAGGCCTTTTTACTACTATTATCTCAATTAACCCGTACCACACTCTAAGGATACAGTTGCTGGATACTAATGCTTACAGAAATTAGTTTTCAAAGGCACAGCTAATAGGAAAGCCAGGGATCCAAACCAAGATCCATATGGCTCTTTTAGTAAGATTCGTCTGGGAAAAGATAACTAGCATAAAAGGGAGATCTACTGAAAATATACATATTGAGAAATTAAAAATTGAGACAACGTGCCAAAACCTAGAACCTAAGGCACTAGCAGAGTGTGATTTCTTGCAGACCACAACTACAAAGTAGTCTGGATTCTAAGAGGGCTCCAAGAACTTCACCAGCAAGTAAACACCCATGGATTGTCCTTCTCCCACTCAGTCACATGCCACATGGAGCCACTCAATGACCTCCTCTGCTTACTCATAGCTTCTGCTTACCCAAAACCTCAGCTTGCACAGGGCCTCTTCGCACCCTCTACCTTTCAGCTCCAACTCTCAATGCCAAGGGAAAAATCTTTCCATGTTTCTTAGTTCTAAATCCCAAGAGAAAAATCTAGTCAGCACTGCCTCTCCATTTAAAATAGATCACTCACTGGTCAGCCTATCGACTGATGAGTTACCCTGCCTGATATAATCAGCTTGGGCCTCGTGCTTACTCTCCACCACTCCCTTCCACCCCTGCGTGGGAAACAATGGACATTTAGGACTCCCCTTACCTCCTTAAAAATGACTCCCTCCCTATTTGGCCACCCCATGTGGGTCAAATAACACTCCCATCCAAACACACACCACCCTACTTTAAGTGACTCTTTTGTCTTATTACCCTGTATTTAATTTCTTCACAGCTCTTAGCACTAGCTGAACTTATTTTATTTACAATCCTCCCCTACCAGAATATACACAGCATAAAAGGAGGAAACTTGTCTGTCTTGTTCTTCCCTGCCCCTAGCACCAGAATAGGTACTTTGGTGCCTATTAAGTATTCAAATAAATCTTGATGAAATGAATGAATAGCCAGCTTGACATGGTGGCTGTAGGTAGAGGTTTCTGTTCTTCAGAGGTGTGGGTAGAATAGTCCCCATGACTAAAATATCTAGTCCAAGGGCCTGTTAATAATTTCAAACTGTTTTCACATAACCTCACAGCAACCCTGTGTGATATTTTTATTAGCTCTATTTTATAGATGAAAATGCTGAGACTCAGAAAGATTGAGACTTGCCCAGTCACTCAGCAAGTGCTTGAACTCAAGATGTGAACCCCCATCTGCCAGATCTCCAAGCCCTTGGGCTTTATATTTCCTCCCTCTTCCTCCCACCAGGGCAAGCAGACTGAAAAGAAAGACTTGGTTACTAAACTTCAGAATGACAACATGAAACAATACAGAAGAAAAGCAATTATTATTTCACTTCCCTGTGGGTGGTAATTATGGATCTCATTATTCCCAAAGCAGCACAAGCCAAATCACAAGTTAAAGAAGGGTTTGCATAAATCCTTGAATAATGGATTCACTAAGCGCTATTAAGGTCATTTGGTGTAACTCTTTCTGACCTCTTCAGGTTGGTTTTGTGGAGGACAACCACGACCCCACACACGAGTTCTCCCTAGAAATCCCCACCAGTGCCAAGGCACATGCCATACACTTATAAAGGACATAAGATACATGAAAGCCCTCAGGGACATATTAATTCTGAGAGTTCATTTTCTCTGGTACCCAATTATCACTCATTATTTACCTGTGTATAAACTATTGCTATAGACTAAATTGTGTCCCCCCAAAATTTATGTATTAAAGGCCTAACCCCCCATATAGACTGTATTTGAAGATATGGCTTTTGGGGAAAACTGAGGTTAAACAAAATCTAAGAGTGGGGTCCTAATCCTTACTAGGAATGGTGGCCTTATAAGAAGAGGAAAGAGGGAGGAGCTCTCTTTCCACACCGTATGAGGATAAGGAAGGAGGCCATCTGCAAGTCAGGAATAGAGCTGTCACCAAGAACCAAATATGCCAGCACCTTAGAATTCCCAGACTCTGCCACAGTGAGAAAATAAATTTCGGTTGTTTAAGCTCCCCAGCCTAAAGTATTTTATTATAGCAACCTGACACAAGTACGTTCCAGGTACTATTGTGCTGTTAGGCTCCGAAAATACTTGAACTTCACACACCTGGGAGACAACACAGCCCCAAAAGAAAAGCTTTCCTGCACCTGCTGCTAATCCAAAGCCATAGCATGTTGCACAACGGCAATGCTCCAAGGCCCGGAGAGACAGCCTGGGCTGCAACCCCCACAGTGACACCTTGCTGGGGCCTTCTCTCTCTCTACTTGTATTTATTTCCACTTTCATGACACTTCCTCCAACAAGCTGGTCAATTCCATTCATCTCAGTCCTCTTGACTGGACTCTACTCCACCTTGATTCCTTGATGGGCAGTGGAGCAGAGCCAGTAACAGTATGCGAACTGGGCTCGGGTGGCCAGGTCTGGGATCGCAGCTTATGTGAATATTCCTAAGCCTCAGTCTTCTCAGGTAACAGCACTTATTCACATGTGGTTGTAGTGACCACTGCATAAGGCAATTTATGAAAAGCGCTTAGCACAGCCAGGCTAATCTGAAGCCCCCAGACGCGTGCTAGCTAGACTCATTCCAGAAGCGCTTGGGGCGTCAACTACAGGTCCCACCCTCCTTGGTAGGCCCTTACCCCTCCCATTGGTTTCTAGCCTGCCAATCATGCACTGGCCCCGCCCCCCCGGTTCCAGAACGCTTTCCCGCTCCCGACTCGCCGTGCCCCTTTGCACTACAGCCCGCCGTGTTTGCGTTTCCACCAGCGCCTGCCCTCTCTCCTCTCGCTTCGCCTTCTCACACGGCACCACGCTCACCGTCTTCGCCCGAGGGACTGCTTCGCGAAGTCCAGGCCAGGGAGGAGTTGAGGAGTCTGAGCATAACGCTACGGAATTTGAAATCGCGGCGCCTCTCCCTCAACGTCGGCCTCTGGGAGGAGCGTGCTGCGTTGCCACGCCCCGCACCACTGCGCCTGCGCACCCCTGAACTCGAAGGGGTGGGTGGGAGTTGGTCTCCTTTTGCTCCACCGCGCTTGCGCGGCAGACTCAGGGCTGGGCTTTTTTTCTGGCGCTGGGAGTCCTGGTCATGACAGACCCCTAGAGGCTGTGGTCTGAAATGCTTGCTGGGTTTTGGCCCTATCGCTTCAAAGCTCCACCTCCCTCCTCCACCTCCCCCACCCCCCACTCCTGGTATGAAGCCTCTAATTTAAGAAGCACCATTGGAGAAATAAATAGAAGATGATAAGACATGAAGGTAAGTCGGGTCTGGTGGTAGAAGACTTTAAACAGCAAAATAGTACACTTAGACTTCATACTTGTTAAAAACAAAATTCAAGTACATTTGGAGATCTAATTGGCTTTTTTAAACAGTTCTTGAATCCATAGCATCCCATCTAGGAAGCATAGGGGAGCTCCACTAAGTTAAACAAAAGAAAGGATTTTAAAGACAAAGAAGACTTTTAAAAAAAAATGAATTTGGGGGCGCCTGGGTGGCTCAGTCGGTTAAGCATCCAACTTCAGCTCAGGTCACCATCTCACGGTCCGTGAGTTCGAGCCCCGCGTCGGGCTCTGGGCTGATGGCTCAGAGCCTGGAGCCTGCTTCGGATTCTGTGTCTCCTTCTCTCTCTGCCCCTCCCCCATTCATGCTCTGTCTCTCTCTGTCTCAAAAATAAATAAAAACGTTAAAAAATTTTTTAAAAAAATGAATTTGTTAGCAAGGAATTTGTTTAGGCAAGGTTGCCCACCACCATCCCCTTCCAACTGGAGCAGAAGGAGTATATCAGTAAATTTCCTAGTGGTTGACCAGGAAATTCCATGCTGATTAGTTAAAGGTTACAATTCCTGGAGGTTGAAACTGCAGTTAGGGTAGGTATTGAGTCTTGGTTTACTGACTTGGCCTAAGTGATGCATTTTGGGCCTGTGGTTTTCTTTTTAACATACTGTAGGCAATTTGCAAGTCACTAAAATGTTTTTAAACACAGAGGTTAAGTTGCAAAGGCAATGTCTTGGAAATATTAAACTGGAAGCAG
Organism: Lynx canadensis; assembly: GCF_007474595.2. Taxonomy (NCBI): domain Eukaryota; kingdom Metazoa; phylum Chordata; class Mammalia; order Carnivora; family Felidae; genus Lynx; species Lynx canadensis. The sequence goes on from NC_044309.1 coordinate 37,633,253, forward strand.
TATGAAGGTGATGCCAACAGGCCAGGTCCCGGGACTCGGCAGTGCTGGCGGAGGGGCGGGGGGGAGAGGTGTCTTATTTGGAGGTTCTAGCAGGGGAGTGCAGCTACTTGTATACCCTTGACCGAAGAACGGTCCTCCTCTATCAGGGAAGGTTGTCCTCGTCGACCAAGCACGCATGCAAACTGGTGGAGCCGCTCTGGAAAACAGTGTGGAGGTTCCTCAAAAAATTTAAAAATTTAAAATAGAACTACCCTATGACCCAGCAATGGCACTACAAGGAATTTATCCAAAGGATACAGGAGTGCTGATTCAAAGGGGCACATGTACCCCAATGTTTATAGCAGTACTATCAACAGTAGTCAAAGTATAGAAAGAGCCCAAATGTCCATGGATGAATGGATAAAGAAGATGTGGTTTATATATACAATGGAATACTACTTGGCAATGAAAAAGAATGAAATCTTGCCATTGGTGACAACATGGATGGAACTGGAGGGTATTATGCTAAATGAAATAAGTCAGTCAGAGAAAGACAGATATCATGTGTTTTCATTCATACGTGGAATTTTGAGAAACTTAACAGAAGACCATAGGGGAAGGGAAGGAAAAATAAGTTACAGAGAGGGAGGCAAACTATGAGACTTTTAAATACAGAGAACAAACTGAAGGTTGATGGGGGTGGGGAATTGGGACGGGGGGGAAATGGGTGATGGGCATTGAGGAGGGTACTTGTTTGGATGAGCACTGGGTGTTGTATGTAAGTGATGAATCACGAGAATCTACCCCTGAAGCCAAGACTACACTGTATACACTGTATGTTAGCTAAGTTGACAATAAATTATTTAAAAAAAAAATCAAACCTGAGCCAGCAGGAAATGAAAGCAGAATTTATTGAAAGTATAGAAAGAGTACAGTTACAGACAAAGTGTCTGGGAGACTCAGAAAGGAAAGGAGAGAGAGTCTGGTCTATGTTTGGGGTCTGGGTTTTTATCCAGGAGTGTGGTCTGTTGTACGTGTCCTCAGGCATCCAGGAACCGGTTAGAACAAAGAGGAGGGCCCAAGTGTTATTACGTGGAGCCAGAGGGTCTTGGTGTCATGATGTCTAGTGCCAGTGGAACACATAGGATGGCTTCCTCCCGTCATTCATGCCTGGTCCTTCCTTAGATGTTGTCTCTTACGAAGAAGACATACATTATTTGCACTATGAGGCATGTGTAAGGTGGGGGTGGGTGCAAGTCCTAGCAAGAATAGAATCAGGAAAAGGAGAAAAAAGCAGATTTTTATGAAGTCCTTCAGTTTCCCTATCTCAAAGGGTGTTTAGGAGGGAGAGAGACCAGAAGCAAGCAAAGAAGCCAGGTTAGGTAGAAAAGCAGACAATGCAATAGGGACATGGACTTCAAGAGTGCCAGCAGTAGGAACGGAGGGGATGGAGGCAGTTACTGCTAGGCCATAAACCTGCATATGACCCTCTGTCTTCCCCTCATCCTCACTCTATGGCTTATATACAAGATTGACACTCCTAATGTTGGACCCTGGGCTTTGTCCCAAAGGTAAAATCAAGACTGTTAGCCCTATGTAGACCACCTCTGCATTTCTTACTAAATAGCCTTAGATGGTGCCATTCACTGAATTAACTCCAAGACCTTCTTAACAAACTCCTCCCAAACTCAAATCCAGGGAGAAAAAATTGCCTACAATTCACGTACAAATACATTTTCTATAACTCAACAGTGATAGCTGCTTAAGCCCATTATATATGCCTTTTTGCCTCTGCTGCTAATAACCTCATAGCTATATGTGTGCTATTTTAGTTTTTCATTGACCAGCATTTTTTGATACTTTTCTTTTTCTGTTCTTATTACTTCTTGATCATTTTAAGTCCATGCTCTAGTAAGTCAGACCATCTGGATTCAGATCCCTGCTCCACTATTAACAACCTCAATGAACTTGCAAGCTGTTTAAGCACTCTGAGCCTTAGTGAGCCTCAGTTTTCTCAGCTCTAAAATGGAGATAGTGACAGAACCGACCTTACAGGATTCTTGTGAGATAAGGTGCTAAGGTACCTTGCATGCCACATTATAAAAGCTCAACAAAGGTTAGCTGTTACTAATATTAATTTAGCATTCCTGTGCTTTTTTTTTAATGTTTATTTTTTGAGAGAGAGAGACAGACAGAGCACAAGCAGGGGAGGGGCAGAAAGAGAGGGAGACACAGAATCCAAAGCAGGCTCCAGGCTCTGAGCTGTCAGCACAGAGCCCGACACCGGGCTCACAGGGCTCAAACTCCCACAGACTGCGAGATCATGACCTGAGCCAAAGTCGGACACTTAACCCACTGAGCTACCCAGGCACCCCTAGCATTCCTATGCTTTTATTTTAAGTTTCCTTAGATCCCCTGTAGATACAGCTGTGCTCTAAATCTAACAGTAAATAAATAAAATCTAATAATAAGTAAACTTGGGTCCTAAGTGTAAATCAAATTTTGAGATTTAGGCTTTTGGCAATTGGAAGTAGAGCAAAAATGAGGAGGTCAGGAGTAATGATGCATTTTGAAGGGGGATAGGAATATTCTGTCTTTGTTATGCAGTTTCATGGGGTACACATTAGTTACATGCCATGCTGCAGGCAGAACCAGGATTTCTCAAAGGCATCTTTTTTCCAAGGTATAGCCTGGCCTTAACATTCATCCATTCAGTAAATACCAACTGAGCATCAGTCCAGAAGCTGAATTATCTTAGTAAACTCAGAAAGTGTCAGATAACTGGGACACCTGGGTGGCTCAGTCAGTTGTGCCCAACTCTTGATTTTGGCTTAGGTCATGATCTCCCTGTTCATGGGTTTGAGCCCCACATCAGGCTCTGCATTGACAGTGTGGAGCCTTCTTGGGATTCTCTCTCTATCCCTCTCTCTCTGCCCCTCACCTGCTCATTCTCGCTCTCTCGCTCTCTCTCTCTCTCTCTCTCTCAAAATAAATTAAAAAAAAAAAATGGGGGCGCCTGGGTGGCGCAGTCGGTTAAGCGTCCGACTTCAGCCAGGTCACGATCTCGCGGTCTGTGAGTTCGAGCCCCGCGTCAGGCTCTGGGCTGATGGCCCAGAGCCTGGAGCCTGTTTCCGATTCTGTGTCTCTCTCTCTGCCCGTCCCCCGTTCATGCTCTGTCTCTCTCTGTCCCAAAAATAAATAAACGTTGAAAAAAAAATTTAAAAATAAAAAAAAATGTCAGACTACAAATGCATGGTCACTAAATTTACATCCATACCAATGGATTCCTTTATAACGGAGCTGTTTCCAGTGAGTGGAAGCTAATTTATCTCTTTCTATTCAGGAAGCCAATGTGAATTGGAAGATTTCTTGGTAAGCATAGAATCAGAACAAGGAAAACATAGAAATTTGAGTGAAATGTATCACCTACTTACTGGGAAAATCCCATGAAATGTGCCTGTCATCTAAGAGAAAAACTCTAGAGACCAGATTTCTCCCATCCCCAAGAATCCATGTGCCTCTCCTGGAACAGTGGAAGATGAACCCTAATATTATTTCTCTGAGCCCTAGTTTATTTGATTACTATGTCCAGTGCATATCTAGGTGTATGACTTTTCCTCATTAAGCCACACTCTCGTGGACATGGGATACACTCTGTTTCCTTACATAATAGGTTGATCTAATTCATTGGACTGAATTTATAGGCTACCCCATCAATGTTTCCATGAGGTATTCAGCAGTGTTTGAAAATGGAGGACTAGAGTTCAGGAAAGGGATAGAAGCTCGGTATATGGATTTGATCACCCCTGGGTAAAAGAACTAAAGCCTTGGTAAGTGATAAAATTTCTGAAGATGTGAACAGTTAAAATGCAGGGGGGGAGGGGAGGCATTGACATGCAAAAAATGATGTCTGACCCTTACCTTTATACCATATATAAAAATTAACACAAAATGGGGGCACCTGGGTGGCTCAATCAGTTGCACATCTGACTTTTGATTTCAGCTCAGGTCATGATGCCAGGTTCATGGGATCAACCCCTGCCACACTTGCTCACTCACTATCTCTCATAAAAAAAAAAAAAAGTTAAATTTTAACACAAAATGGATTTAAATGTAAAAGCTAAAAGTATAAAGCTCTTAGAAGAAAACAGAGGGGATTTGGATTTGGCAATGATTTCTTGGATAGGATACCAAAAGCATAGGCGCAACAGTAAAAATGGATAAATTGGACAACAATAAACATTAAAACTTCTGTGCATCAAAAGACACAATCAACAGAGTGAAAAGGCCACCTACAGAATGAGAGAAGATATTTGCAAACCATGTATCTAATAAGGGGCTAATATTTAGCATATGTAAAGAACTTCTGCAACTTAACAACAGCAAAGACAAAACAGCCCAGTTAAAAAGTGGGCAAAAGGAGGGGTGCCTGGGTGGCTCAGCTGGTTGAGCATCTGACTCTTGATTTTGGCTTAGGTCACAATTTCATGGTTTGTGAGATCAGGCCCCATGTTGGGCCCCTCAATAATAGCATGGAGCCTGCTTGGAATTCATTCTCTCTCTCTCTCTCTCTCTCTCTCTCTCTCTCTCTCTCTCAAAATAAATAAACTTTATAAATAAGTAAAGAAATGAAGAAAGAAAGAAATAAAAATGGGCAAAAGGATCTAAATAGACATTTTTCCGAAGACAAGATATAGTTGGCCAACAAGCACATGAAAAAATCCTCAATATCATTCATCACAAGGGAAATGCAAACCAAAACCACAATGACATACCACCTCATACCCATTAGGATGGTTACTATAAAACACACAGGAAAATAACAAGAGTTAGTAAGGGCATGAAAAAATTGGAACCTTTGTGCACTGCTAGTGGGAATGTAAAATGGTGTAGCTACTATGGAACACAGTATGGTGGGTCCTCAAACAATTAAAAATAGAATTAGCATATGATATAGCAGTTCCACTTCTGGGTGTCTACCCAAAAGTGGTGAAAGTAGGGAGTTGAACAGGTATTTGTACACGTTTATAGCCACATTATTCACAATAGCCAAAAGGTTGAAGCAGCCTGTGTCCATCAAGAGATGAATGAACAAAATGTGGTATTTATATACAATGGAGTATTTTTCAGCCTTAAAATGAAAGGAAATTCTGACATCTGCTACAACATGGATGAACCTTGAGGACATTATAGTCAGGGTTATCCAGAGAGATTCAATAGGATGCATATAGCAAAAGATTTATTTTAAGGAATTGGCTCACAAAGTGGAGGCTTTGCAGGCCCAAAATCTGGTGAGGTAAGCCAGCAGGCAGACTGGAGACTCAGGGAAGAATTGCAGTTCAAGTACAAAGGGTGTCTGCTGGCAGAATCTCTTGCTCTGGGAATCCGTTGTTCTGTTAAGGCCTTCACCTGGTTACATGCATTATGGAGAATAATCTGCTCTACTCAAAGTCCACTGATTTAAATGCTAATCTCATCTAAAAACCACCTTCACAGAAACATCCAGAATAATGTTTAATCAAATATTTGGGAACCATGGTCCATCCAAGTTGACACATAAAATTAACCATCATATCATGATAAGTGAAGTAAGCCAGTCACAAAAAGACAAATACTGTATGATTCCACTTAAAGGAGGTACCTAGAGTAGTCAAATTCATAGAGACAGAAAGTAGAATGGAAATTACCAGGGACTGAGTCGAGTGGGAAATTGGGAATTATTGTTTATTGGGTATAGAGTTTCAGTTTTATGAGAGGAAGAGAGTTCTGGACATTGGTTGCCAACAAAGTCAACATACTTGACACTAAACCATACACTTAAAAATGGTTAATATGGTTAATCTTATGTTGTATATATTTTACCACACATTTTTTTAAAGAGAAGAAAACAGCAGGGAATGACCTTTAAGAAATGGCCACATTTGGGGGAAAGGAAGGTGAGAGATTGATTAACTAGAAGAGTAGAATGCAAATTAGGGCCACCACGGAGCCAAAAGAGAAAATGATAAAAAATATTGGATACAGCAAGGTCAAGAAGGACAATAATTAGAAGGAAATTCCCTGGCAACTTAATAAGGGAGAGTCAGCACAGTAGTTTGAACAAAATCACTTTGCAAGGGTTAAGAAAAGTCTAAATGATGAGAAGGCTGGAGGAGCAGAAGTGCTCCACCCGTTCAAGGAGTCTGGAGGGGAGGAGACAAGGGGGAGATGCATGCTGGAAGGCAGAAGAAGGGGGAACCATGCAAAGGAAGACAGGGGTTGCTGATGTAAGGACCAAGTGAAAGGGCAACTCTTCCCTCTGCCATTGACCAGCTTCCTCTGCCAGGTAGCCTGATTTGGGCAAGATCTCCCCCAAATACAAGACTAAGGGCCCTACAGAATCCTGATACAGACAAGGCAGCTGTCTTAGTACAGAATGGGCAGCCAGGGAGTGGTGGCAAGAATTAGAGATCATGACAGGGTTGGGGGTATCCTGAGAAGTCCAAGTTTGAAGGAAATTGCAGTGAAAGTCAGAAAGCCAAAAACAGAACGAAAAGGTAGGCCAAAGGCCAGTGGGGCAAATGCCAATACACAAAGCAGGGAAAGTCTCAGTGCTTGGGTTCAGAAGCTAAGTCAGAGTAGTGTTTCTCCTTTAAAGTTTAGTTCTTCTGCCAACTCTCACCAATCACACCTATGTCATCCCAAATTGTTGATGCTGCTCTACTCATTCAGAGGAGACTGCCTAGTATTAATTAGGGTTCTCCAGGGAAACAGAACCAATAGGGTGTGTGTGTGTGTGTGTGTGTGTGTGTGTAGAAAGAGAAAGATTGATTTAAGGAATTGCCAATTATGGAGGCCAGCAAGTCCAATATATATAGGGTGGCCCATTAGGCTGGAGACACAGGGAAGAGCTCATGTTCCAGTTCAAGTCCAAAGGTTATCTGCTGGTAGAATTCCTTCTAGCTCTCAGGAGGTCAGTTTTGTTTTGTTTTAAGTTTATTAATTTTGAGAGAGAGAGAGAGAGAGAGAGAGAGAGAATCCTAAACAGCCTCCATGCCATCAGCATGGAGCCCCTCATAGGGCTCAGTCTCACAAACCATGAAATCATGACCTGAGCCAAAATCAAGAGTCAGATACTTAACCAACTGAGCCACCCAGGCGTCCCAGGAATTTATTCTGTTCAGGTCTTCAACTGATGGGATGAGGCCCACCCACATTATAGAGGGCAGTCTGATTAACTTATTTACAATTGCAATGTTAATCTCATCCAAAGGCATCCTCATAGAAACATCCAGAATAATGTTTAACCAAATATCTGGGAGCTATGGCTCAACCATGTTGACACATAAAATTAACCATCATACCCAGATAATAATTATAGCCATTAGTAAACACTTATTTATATACAAAGTACACAGCCATCTCCTTTCAGTCCATAACACCCATAAGGTAAGTTTGATATTCTCATTTTTAAATAGGAGGAAAACAGTTTTAGAAAGATTTTATCTAAAAGCTCATAAAATTCAGAAGCAATCAAAACCATTCTCGGGGCGCCTGGGTGGCGCAGTCGGTTAAGCGTCGGACTTCAGCCAGGTCACGATCTCGCGGTCCGTGAGTTCGAGCCCCGCGTCAGGCTCTGGGCTGATGGCTCAGAGCCTGGAGCCTGTTTCCGATTCTGTGTCTCCCTCTCTCTCTGCCCCTCCCCCGTTCATGCTCTGTCTCTCTCTGTCCCAAAAATAAATAAAAACGTTGAAAAAAAAATTAAAAAAAAAAAAAAAAAAAAAAAAAAAAAAAAAACCATTCTCATCATGGTTAACTTCAAAGAAATTAATTTAATCAATTTGACCAGAGTGGGAACTAGTTCTTTGGTCTTTCCACATCTTTCAAACTTCAAAGAACCAAGTTCCAATACCTAACTGGCATGACCTTTGTCAAAAAAAACAAACAAAAAAAATCATTGCCCTCTTACTTTGTGCCTGGCAAACTGCTAAGCACTTCATATTCATTACCCTCTCTAATCCCTACAGCAATGTTGAAAGTTTAAGTAAATCCATCAAGATTGGGTTTTGCCTGTGACAAAAAACTCAAATAGCATTGGGTAAGACAGATAAAATTTTACCTCTAACCCTCCAACCCCCCAGATAAAGTCTGAAGGTATCCAAACTGGTAAACAGCTCTACCGTCATAACTGGCCTAGGTTTTTTCTATCCTTGTGTTCTGCCATCTTCAGTGATCACTTCCTCCTGATGATCTGTGATAGCTATTTAGCTCCAACCATCATGCCTACGTTCCAGTCACCAGGGAGACATGACAAAGATGGATGGGCCCCTGCCCTTGAAGAACATGTCTTGGAAGTCATATATGCTACTTTCTCTTCCACCCACCTGGGTGGGTCAGACCTAGCAGCAAGGCAGGATAGGAAACATATTCATTTTTCTAGGCAACCAAACACACAGTTAAAAAAAAAAGAAGGGGAGAAACAATACTGGAGGATCCACAGGCAGTATTATCAAGGCCATTTCTAGATGAGACGTCAGACGCACAGCAGTGAAGTGCAGAGCTCTGAGGTAGGATAAAAGAACTAGTCACTAATAATGGTTATGTGGGAGAGGGAGCAAGGATTCAAGTCTGAGTTTTAGAGTGATTTTTAAGTGTTGTTTTCTAAGTTAACTTATTTTGAGAGAGAGAAAGAGCATGAGCAGGAGAGAGGTAGAGAGAGAGAAGGATAGAGAGAATCCCAAGCAGGATCTGCACTGTCAGCACATAGCCCGATGCAGGGCTCGAACCCATGAAACTGTGAGATCATGACCTGAGCCCAAATCAAGAGCCAGATGTTTAAGTGACTGAGCCACTCAGGCACCCCAAGTGTGTGTGTGTGTGTTTTTTAATTTAAGTAATCTCTTCACCCTACATGGGGCTTGAATTCACAACTCCAAGGTCAAGAGTCACATGCTCTTTCAACTGAGCCAGCCAGGCACCCCTAGAGTGATTTTTAAAAACAAATTAGAATGGACTCAAACTTATCCCCACAAGAATGTCACTTACTCTGTTGCAATCTGATGTGCTTTTTTAAGTGAGAGAGATGGGGCTGGTGTTACTGCCACTCCACTGTTTACACCCACAGCCTACCTTTTTCTGTTCCAACCTGAAATCTGAATGTGCCCATATAAGTGTGTCAGGCCTGGGAATTTCATCCAAGGTGTGAGGCGGTGGGGGGCAAAGGATCAGAAACCAGGGGGTGTGCTGTTCCACCATCCTACTCCTCTTCACTCTCGTCATTTGGAATTTTACCTGAAGGTTGAAGGAGATACAAAGCTGTCCCTGTCACTCAGGTTTATCCCCAATCCCCCAAAACTAGGATGAAAGTCACCTTGTCTTAGGATGAGAAAATAAGTTTTATTGACAAATGTATATGCTGATAGCCAACAATCACCTAGGGAGAGACACATACTGTGCCTTCTAGGATCAAAACCGCCTCCTTGGGTTTAATCCCAGGTAGCCGGTCCAGTTGGAAAAAGGTAGGAGAGCCACTGTGAATCAAAGTACTGCTTATCTGGAACAATAAATCGAAAAGGCTTCAGTCCCAGAGCAATTAGGTGCAACTTATTTAGGGGCAGGCCCAGCTTCTGTAGGTGGACTTTCAGATGTTGGGACCTGTGACCATATTGATTATTTATCTGAATTGCCTATTATGAGTGGAGTAGTTTTCACCCTCCTATTGTGCCAGTTGCACAAGGAATTTAGAGGGCCTCGAAGCCAATTCCAGATATTCTTTTTCTGATTGTCATCATCATCTCTTTCCTGTTTGACAGTCTTAAACAGTCGCTTCTTTCTTTCTGAGGTTTTCATGCCAGTGACTTTGAAGATGTTATTGCTCAGCTGGCTCATCCTGGAAGCAGAGATAGACTCGGGATTAAGATATTCATCAAGGTTTTTCAGGGTAGTAGTGACCAAAGACTGGATAGATTCCACAGGATCATTCCTCAGACTTCCAATAGCTGAAACCAGAAAGGAGGTCACCTCAGATTCTCAATCTCCAAGGATGCCATTTTTTTCCACCCCACATGCCAGGTTATTATTCTATAACTTCATTTAGAATAATTTTTGTCACCGTAAAAGTAATACTTCTTTTACTGTAGAAAAAATGTTTAAATAGAAATCATTTTTTTTAAAGGAAAGAAAGAAAAATCACTCACCCCTCACCCAGAGATAAGACTGTTAATATTTTCGTTCCTATCTTTGCAGTATATATTTTTTAAGTAATCTCTGTGCCCAACATGGGGCTCACACTTATGACCACGAGATCAAGAGTTGCACGCCATGCTGACTAAGCCAGCCAGTCACGCCAGTAGTATTTTTTTAAATACCGAATATGGACACTTCTTTTTACAAAAATATGATTTACATTTTTTTCTTCCCACAAAATATTCTGCTATACACCGTAATATCCAATCACATGATTCTATCATAATTTCTTTGATGAACTCTCTATTAGTGAATAATTAGGTCATTTGCAATTTTTCACTGTTATAAACAATAACTATTAATTCTTTCAACAGCTGTTACTGAGCGCTTAGTATCCACTCAGGTGCTAGGGATACAGTGGTGAACAAGAAAGATTCCCCACCCTCAAGAACTTAACATTCTAGTGGAGGAAAGACAAAACAAACAAGCAAATGTAAATGAAGTATGAGGAAGGGAATTTAACAGAGTAATGGCAGTGAATACCTGGGAAGGAGCTCTTTAGATAGGCCAGTCAGGGAATGCCTCTCTGAGAAGGCAACATTTGAGCTGAGAAGTAAGAAGCTACATGAAGAGAAAGGGCAGAAGCACTCCCGAAGGTTGAAGGTTGGGATGGGGGCTTCTATTCACAATGTAGAAAGTAGCCAGTGTAGCTGCACCTTCTATTGGGGGGGGGGGGATGGTGCTATAGGCTAAGGGTGGAGAGACAGTCAGAAACCAGATCAGTCAGGGCCTCGTGGCCAAAGGTAAGGGACCAGACTTCCACCTGAAGAACAATGGAAAGCCACTGGAGGGTTTTAAGCAAGGGGCGACATGATTCAATGTACATGTTTCAAAGAGAATCTGGCTTCTGTGTAGAGAAGAGACAGGGGTGGGGGTTGTTAAAATGGTCCAGTTAGGGAATGCCCTACAGGGGGGCTTAGATCCAGGTGGGAACAGAGGGATGGAGACTGGAAATTACTTAGCATGCAAAGAATAAAGAGAATAGGACAGGTGTTGGCTCAAAAGGGCCTTCAAGCCCATCAAAGTCTACTGCTTCATGTTGTTCTCATTTGTACTTAGCACAGGCGGAAGAACTGGGCTCAAGCTACACAGTAAATACATAAATCCTGTGAAGAGCCATCTCATGATCACAAGGTTTGTTAGGCACTAGATATGGGTGTAAATGTAACCGGAATTACTTTTGTTGGGGAAAAAAGTCCCTCCTGTCTACATCATTTAGGCAGTCTTTCTGAGAGGCTCGCTGGGATGAGGAAGGCAGTTCTCTGGTATGCTGAGGAGTCTAGGGTATTCATTCTAGGTGTACCTTCCCTGACATGCTCCAGTCACTGGGAATAGGGCTCTACTACCCAGTAGAGACCTCAGTTGTAAAAAAAAATGAGGAGAAGGCAATAGAGGTACAAAACATTAGGGTCAGAAGCCAGGGTTAGAGCCCTAATGGGACAGATGCTGCTACCTGGTCACTGGGGCGCAGGAGAAGGCATGGCTACTCTTAACAGCAGCTAACAAACTCATTCTTCCTTGACCAGAACTCTGAGCACCCTCTCTGCCAGCTGCTTCTGGCACCCTGCCTGGCCTCGGTCCAGAAGACTAAGCCAACTCAACCCAAAGGTTCTGTGGGACACGTCTGTGCCCAGCAAAGCACAGGTCTTTACATGCATCTGTATCTGATACTTAAACAATGTTTAAGATCAGCACTATTATCCTCACGATACTGATGAAGAAACTGAGGCACAGAGACAGTAACTCGCTCAAATTCACACGGCTCGTTATTGAGAGAGCCAGTATTTGAAACTGGGCTAGCCGACATTGGAGCCTGTGTTTTTCATTACACATTGACTTGGAAGAAAAGACCCTTAAAACTCATTTACCTCACCACTTTTTACTCTCTAGATAAAGAGCAGTGAATAAGCCAGAAAGGAAACAAAAACTTGTCTTTCTGCAGTGCCTGCTAGGCATTTCCTCTGAAAGATGAGCCACCATCCCTTTATTTATTTATTTATCTTTTACATTTATTTATTTTTGAGAGACAGAAAGAGACAGAGTGCAAGCAGGGGAGGGGCAGAGAGAGAGGGAGGCATAGAATCAGAAGCAGGCTCCAGGCTCTGAGCTGTCAGCACAGAGCCCGACACAGGGCTTGAACCCATGAACCGTGAGACCATGACCTGAGCTGAAATCAGACGCTTAACCGACTGAGCCACCCCGGCACCCCATAGCCACCAGCCCTTTAAAAGCAGCATATCCAGAGTATTAGCTCGAAGCAGGTCCCAGGAAGGTAAGTGGGCTCCAACCAGAAGGCAGGTCCCTGAGGACAAGCATGTGCAGCACTAGAACAGTGACAACAGCAAAGCTGTGGCACTCGTGTCAGGCCGTTCTGACACGCACACCCACTCTTGTGTACACAAGGACCCACACACAGGGGCAGGGCTGTAAAAGCCAACATTCTCTCCATCTTGTCTCTGCATCAAAGGAAGCAAACTGTGGCATGGAAGAATTCAAGCATCATTTCCATTTGGCACTGGAATGAATCACACAGGCACCACTTAGCACAAGCACCCTGAATCCTTCCCACCCCACCCCCCACCTTGGAGGAGTTGAGAACTGTGTTTCCTGAAGTATCCCTACCACCCACAGCAAAGTCCTAAATCCTTACCATGGCCGAAAAGGCTGGCAGGATTCTGGCCCCACTGCTGTTCTCTGAGCTCATCTCCTGTTCTTTCTTTTGCTCACTCCACATGAACGCGCTGACTTCTTGTTCCTCCTTGAACATGCCAGGTGCTCTTCCCTCAGCTACTCAGATGGTTCACTCCCTCACTTCCTCCAGGTCTCCGCTCCAATGCCTCTTATCGGTGGGGGCACCCCTGCCCCGCCCTCTGACCCTTGGATCCCTGGTCCTGCCTCACCTTCTCCATAGTGCCTATCTAACACATATGTACTTGGTTAGGGCTTCTCCCCTACCCCACTGGAAGGAGTGCTGTAGCAGGGTGGGGACATCAGTTTTGTTCGCTGCAATTTCCCAGGGCTTAGAAGAATACCTGGTAGACAGCAGGTCTTTAATAATTAAGAAACTAATTTAATTGAGAGCAAGTGCAGAAGTACCTCCTATAGCAAACATAGGTATGGCTGTTTGGCTATTTTAGGGACCAAAGGATTTTGCAGGGGAGGTAAAATTTCTCTTCTGATATACGTTGGGAATCTCAGCTCTTCTTCCTCCACACCCCAACTCCTGTTCCCTCTTTTTCAGGACTTTGATGAAATTAAAGGACAATGGAGTGAGCATTCATTAGTGCAAAGGTCCCTGATTTTGGAGGTACCTGGGTGGCTCAGTCAGTTAAGCGTCTGACTTCGGCTCAGGTCATGATCTCACAGCTCACGGGATTGAGCCCTGCATGGAGCTCCATGCTGACAGCGTGAAGCCTGCTTCAGATTCTCTCTCACTCTCCTTCTCTCTCTACCCCTCCATTTCTCTCTCTCAAAATAAATAAATAAATAAATAAATAAATAAATAAATAAATAAATAAACTTAAAAAAAAAAAGTTCCCTGAATTGGAAATTCTAGCTCTGGCTCTCCCAGTAATTCACTTCTATGATCGTGGACAAATGACTCAGCCTCTGAAATTAGGAGGGTTAGAGACTGGGACTAGGAAACACTTCTCTGAAGTACCCCTAACTTCAGAGGCAGAAGAGAATAAATGCGTAGCCTCAAGGGTCTGGATGAATTACCTCAAATCTCATATACTCCACAAATCTTTAGAACCTCTTTATCTTAAAAATTCATGTATAATTTGCATTCTACTCCAAAACATGTCTATTATTAAAACAGTTGTTTAATGTTTTAATTTTTAAAAGAGTATCATTTAGAAATATATACTAAAATATTTATAGATGAATAATATGAAGTCTGAGGTTTGGCTCAGAATAAGCTGGCAGGGAGGGGTGTAGGTAGAGAAACAGAGGAAACAAGGTAACCATGAGTTGATACTTGTTGAAGCTGGGGGACAGGGTTGGAGGGTTTATTATACTATTTGCTAGATTTTTTTTTAATGTTTAGCTATTTTTGAGAGAGCAGGTGGGGAAAGGGCAGAGAGAGAGAGGGGGACAGAGGATCAAAAGCCGGCTCCATGCAGGGTTCAAACTCACAAACTGTGAGATTATGACCTAAGCCAAAGTCAGATGCTTAACCAACAGAGCCACTCAGGTCCCCTATTTGCTATGCTAAAAACTAAAAGAAAAATCTTAAATTAGCTGGAGAAAAGGGATAGATTAACCTGCAAAGGAACAAAAATTAATGACAGCAGGCTCCTTTTAGCAGCAAAGAAAGCCAGAAGACAGTAGTATATCTTCAAAGTGCTGAGAAATAAACTGTTGGTCTCGAATTGTGTCACTATTAGGGGCACCTGGCTGGCTAAATCAGGGGAGTATGTGGCTCTTGATCTCCGGGTTGTGGGTTCGAGTCGCACATTGGATATAGAGATTACTTTTAAAAAATAAAATCGTTAATTAAAAAAAAAGAATTGTGCCACTAGTAAAGCTACCTTGCAAGAATGGTGATAAGAAAAAGTCATTACAAACAAGCAAAATCCAAGAGAGCATAACATCAAGATACTAGCACTAAAGAAACTTCTAAAAAGTGTACTTCAGGATGAAAAAAAATGAAGGATGGTTAGAGATAGAGAAAGGAATGGAGAGCATATAACGCTGCAGTAAGCCCTCACTGTTTGTATAATGTAACAACAAGAATCATAGTATCTAAGTTCTGGGTTATAAAAAAAAGGAACTAAAATATTCAGTAACAAAAGCCTGTAAATTGGGAGGGGTGGTAATTGGAACTCATGTCAACACAGGAAGGAAGGTTAAAATGTTTTACTCTAAACCCTGTTAAGCTCAATATGCATGATAAAAGCCTACTCTCTGGTATCCAGCCCAGAGAAACACTTACACCTGTATACAAGGAGACATATGTGTATACACACACACATACACACACACACACACACACATATATCTGTTGCAGAAAGTTATATATATATATGCATATATGTATGTATGCATATATATAACATTGTGTATCCTATAATATATTACAGTATATATTATATGTTACATAACATATATATTCTATGTGTACACAGCAAAAGCATACAAGACTACATAACAAACAGGGGAAGAGGGTAGAGGAGCCAGACTTGAGGGTGAATAGAACTTTACCCCCCAAAAAAGAACTTTACCCTTATCAATAATGTTCCCTTTTTTTTTTTTTTTTTGCAAACAGACTACATTCATGCATTTCTTCTGTAAATAAAAATTAACTTTAAAATATTTTTACTGCAATAAAAAAGAGCACAAAACTGCAAGTTCTTTAGGGGACAGGGGGTGTCCCCCTTGAACACCACTGTAGCATCAGCAACTGACAGCACATGATAAATTTTGAGGGACTAGAACATTTTGGTTAGCCTTGTTTTTCTCTAAGCAGCAACACAATGGATAACTTGTTTTCTTCCTCCTACTTCTCCCCATTTTCTCCTTGTCCATATAACATTTATAGTGGTAACGACATACTTTATTTAAAGTGACAAAACATGTCCTTAAGGGATTCCCCTTTCTGTCTTGCCCCATGCCTTGTGGTACCCAGAACCCAGGTACAAGGCCCGGACTCACCATTCTGTAACAGCTCCACATCATCCTCGTGAATTCGTTTCATGGTTAACCTCTTAATTGTTAATCCTAAGGATAGGACAGATGTAAAGTCCTTTCAGAATTCCAGACCTTTGGGCCACCCTTTCCCCCCCTCTAGCGAACAAGGAAGTGTGTAAACCAGTTCTAGCAAGAAATGTTTCTCCAAGATTCCCTGTGGCCCACGTGTCAGTATTCTAGTGAAAGAGCAATGCTCAGAGCAGCTGTGACCCAGGAAAATGTTGTTGGCAGATGACAAGTAGGGCATGAATCCAGGGTGTCAAACTCCATGGGGTTCCCACACCAATTGGAAAATGAACAAAGGGCATGAGGCAACTAACTAATCTGCAAAAATAAAATATGCATTGTCAGTAAACATGGGAAAAATGTTTAATCTCACTACTGGTAAAAAAAAAATATATTAATCAGAACAACAGCAAGCTACTCTTTTCACCTATCAAATTGGTAATGAACGTTAAAGTACTACCCAGGGTTAGCAAATATCTGCAACATGGATACATACATGCAGTACTGGTAACAATGGGAAATGATTGCAACTTTTTAGACGGCAGTTTAAGCACCAAAATCCTTAAAATTGTGCCTACCCTTTGGGCCCAGCAATTCTACTTATTAAGAAATTTATCTTGGGGCGCCTGGACGGCTCAGTCCATTGAGCATCCAACTTCAGCTCAGATCATGATCTCACACTTCTTGGGTTTGAGCCCCGTGTCCTGCTCTGTGCTGACAGCTCAGAGCCTGAAGCCTGCTTCAGATTCTGTGTCTCCCTCTCTTTCTTCCTGCCCCTCACCTGCTCGTGCTTTCTCTCTCTCAAAAACAAACATTAAGAAGAAAAATTTTTTGAAGAAATTTATCTTAAAATAATCATGATGGCATGTAGAGATTTAAGCACTGTCTCTCTGCTTATAAAAACAAAAGATGACACAGTCTCAATATTCAAAAATAAGAACTGGTTAAATAGTTTCATAAATCTACCTGTAAAATGGAATTAATATTATGCAGTGATTTAAAAAAAATGTTGAAGGGTATGTAATGGCATGTATTTGTGATAGGCAAGGGAAAAAACAGTATACCAAACTTCATGGTTTTTAAAATGGCTGTGTGTGTGTGTGTGTGTGTGTGTGTGTGTAGTATATTCTTAGGGGAAAATTCTAGAATGTTAGCAGTGGTTAAATCCAAATGGTAGAATTTCTGGCATTATTTATCTTCTTCTTTTTTGCCAATCTGAATTTTTTTAAGTTTTCTAACACAAACACACACTGTACTGCTATTATAATTTGAAACAAAAATATTTTTGAAAATCCATGGGGTTCCAGTGGAAGCAATAGTTGTTTCCTTTTCAAACATGTATGGTTCTTTTCCCCACAAAGCAGAGTGCAGTCAGTGTGAGTGGACCCACACAGAGTGGGGCAAAGGCACAGAGCCTTCTCTTCTTCCTCCAGCCTTTCTAACATGGATTTCTTTTCATGCTTATTTATTTATTTATTTTGAGAGAGAGAGAGCCGGTGAACTGTGGAGAGGAAGAGAGAGAGGGAGAGAGAGAATCCCAAGCAGGTTCTGTTCTGTCAGTACAGAGCCAACGTGAGGCTCTATCTCACAAAGAGTGAGATCAGGGCCTGAGCCCAAATCAAGATTCGGATGCTCAACTGACTGAGCCACCCAGGTACCCCTCTAACAAGGACTTTGAGCCTGGGTCACAGGATAGCCTCTCTAATCAGGTCAGAGCTAGGAAAGGAAGTGACCTGTTTCACAGTACCATGGTTCTGGCTTAGCCCTTGTGGAAGGTCAAGGAGGGTCCCTTGCTGAAGACAAGAGGGAAAAGCTGCCAGGAGGAAGCATCTTACCTATGAAGTTGATGGCAGCTTCCCGTAGGAAGGACTGAGGGCTCGTCAGGAAGTCGAAGCTCTGGGACAGAAACTCCCCCACAAGCTGTATTTTTTTTGTGCCCACCTGCGGAGCCAAAGAGGGGTAGTGCTGACCAGGAGCTGGGGGGGGGGGCAGCGCCTGGGAGCACCACTAGAGGTCCCCTCACCCCCCTCACCCTGTCCACAAGCAGCACTGTTCTGTCTTCAGTCAGCTGAAAGAGCTTCAATCTGGAACCTCAGAGATCCCTACCCCAGTGACAGGGCAGACTTAGCAGGAAGTTCATAAAGAGGATTTTGCTGCTTCACACCAACATGATAAGGGGAAACACAACTGGTGTGGAGCCAGGAGACCCAGGGCTGAATACTGACTCTGACACTGGCTCCAGTTTTCTTTTCTTTTTTTTTTTTTTAATAGAATTTGTTGGCCAGTTGGCTAACGTACAGTGTGTAGTGTGCTCTTGGTTTTGGGGGTAGATTCCCGTGATTCATCCCTTACATACAATACCCAGTGCTCATCCCAACAAGTGCCCTCCAAAATGCCCATCACCAACTTTCCCCTCTTCCCCACCCCCCCATCAACTCTCAGTTTGTCCTCTGTATTTAAGAGTCTCTTATGGTTTGCCTCCCTCCCTCTGTTTTAAACTATTTTTTCCCCTTCCCTTCCCCCATGGTCTTCTGTTAAGTTTCTCAAGTTCCACATATGAATGAAAACATATGGTATCTGTCTTTCTCTGACTAACTTATTTCACTTAGCATAATACCCTCCAGTTCCATCCATGTTGTTGCAAATGGCCCGATTTCATTCTTTCTCATTGCCAAGTAGTATTCCATTATATTATACCCCATCTTCTTTATCCATTCATCAGTTGATGGACATTTGGGCTTTTTCCATGATTTGGCTATTGTTGAAAATGCTGCTATAAACATTGGGGTACATGTGCCCCTATGCATCACCACTCCTGTATCCCTTAGGTAAATTCCTAGCAGTGCTATTGCTGGGTCATAGGGTAGATCTATTTTTAACTTTTTGAGGAATCTCCACACTGTTTTCCAAAGTGGCTACAACATCACTCATCATCAGGGAAATACAAATCAAAACCACATTGAGATACCACCTCACACCAGTCAGAGTGGCTAAAATTAACTCAGGAAACAACAGATGCTGGTGAGGATGTAGAGAAACGGGAACCCTCTTGGTGGGAATGCAAACTGGCTTCGGTTTTCTGATCTTTAAGAGTGGATATATAAGACCTGCCCATCCTTCCCAGAATTGCAAGGCTCCAGTGGGATAATTGATATAAAAGTGCTTTGTAAACCTAAAGTGGTCTACCTGTGTAAGGCAATAAGAACCCAAGTCCATAATATTAAAATTACTAATGTTAATTCCTAATCTACTTGCTTAGCCCTTAAATATTTACTTTTCAACAAGGATTCCTGACCTCATCCCTATTCTTGACTTCGTAGGAGCCACAGACCCTAACACCATGACCACTAAAGCCCTGATGACTCCTGCCTGCATCTCTTCCTGCCAAGTGTCACCAGAAAACCTCTGCCCCATTGCCATCTACTACCCTCACATGACCTCCCTAGCCTCTGAAAGCAGACACTGGGATGCTAAGAGAATCAAATATGAAGAACCAAGGACTGGCCTCCCAAATGTGTGTTCTCAGATTTTGCTGATGGTGAAGAATGAGAATTGAGGAAGAAAGAATGTATCTTCTGTCAGCCCTCCCCTCCTTAGCCTCTTAGCCTGCCTTTGGGTTCCTGACATGAGTATTGTGGCCTGGCTTCTCAGAGACTCTCACTCACCAGGTACTTGCACGTTTCTTCCAATACCTGGATGTGATCACTGAGGGTGGTGTGCTGGAATGTCTGTGTGAGTGATGACCAGCCAATCACCTTAGTCCACTCAGTCAGGGCCCCTCCACAGGCCTATGGGATGGAGAGAAGGGGATCCCCAAAGCCTCACTCCTATGGCTCTGTGGAGCCAGGGCAGGAGGCTAAGTGGAAGACCATGAAGGTAGCCCCCAGGGAGCTCAGTTGAGGGTTTGGAGCTGGAATCCGGTAAAACGTGGGACCTTGTTCAGGACATGGGACATAAATAGCTTCAGGGAACAGAACCATATCAGGATGAGATCAATAGCACCCAAAAGAGAGGGTAAAAGTGCTCAGAGCCAGCCCCGAGGATGACACCAAAGATGTGGACAGGAAATGTACAGCCAAGGCTGGGCTCATGAAATAGAGTCAAAGGGAAGGGGGCTCTGCTCTAGCAAAAAAAGGAGGGGTGGGAATCTGCCAGGACAAAGGTCGCCAGTACCTTGACTACCTCGGTGTTATTATCCTGAATGCTAAGCAGCAGCGGGACTAGAAAACTGTAGATCTCTCTTCGGGTGATGGCTCCCGGCTTGAATTTGTGAACTCGATGCAGCATGTGGCCCAGGGCAGAGGTGGCCGAGATCTTCACCAGGTCCCTCTCCTGCCACGAAGAGCAAAACGGAGATGGGCGGCTGTGCTTTCCCTCTGGCCCTGCCTGGCCTGGCTCCCTACTCCCACATCTCATTTCCACGTCCAAAGTACCCTGATGGCACTGTGTTTACCATGTAAAGGCAACACGGTTTGTGTATCTGAGTAATTCTCTTAGAGTCCAGAGCTAGTAAGTCCCTCTGTTAAGGCACAGGCTTAGAGAAGCCAAGATCATAGTTTCAGTTCTGCCCTGGGTCACAATGACAGCTTAATTTCTCTTCTAAGGATTTAGCTAAGGATTTGGCTAAAATTTTAGCCAAATTTTTAAAAATACCTATAGCTATCCTAGTTATACTGTGAATAAAATTGTTTAAATCGATATTAGCTTGTACTAATTAACAACGGTCATAAACAGCTAAACTGTACACTTTCAAGAGTATATTCTATGTTAATTGAACAAATGCTTATTGGGTAGCTCTCAGGAGCTAGGCATAGCACCAAATAACAGAGATGTGGTGGGACAAAACAGATAGTCCCTGAACTTGTAGGGTTTGGGAAGCAGACATTTTAACAAAATAGATATACATGTTGTTATTTTTTGCACAGTGAACATAATAATAAAACAGATGATTCAGTATTAGTACTTCAACTAAAAAGTATCACAGGCAGTTTGGCTCAAGATCAGTGATTGAGTACTGCTTCACTTATCCCTTCCTGCCCCAAATCCCTGAAAGAAATAGTAGAGACATGTCTCTTTAAATCCATAATGGTTCTGAAATAGTAGATGGGATCCTCCCTGACAGAGGACTAGAATGTCCCTGAAATACACACAGCAGACAGGATTGGAATTAAAGTTGAAACCACAGCCCAAAGTGTGGGCAAGAACAGACTGCTGGAGGAGGTGGGCATGTTCTGGGAATGCTCCAAGCTTAACAGCTCTGAATGTGAGGAGCAGAAGCGGATGCTGGGCAACTGACAGGGTGGTCATTTGGAGAGGGGTAGTCCAGGGGCACAGCACAGTGTCTCCTTCCGTGCTGCCCTCCCAGTATCCTCCTTGCTAAATAGCAAGCAGGAGGGAGACATACCACCCCCACAGAGCAGGGAGTATGCTATCTCGACCAGAGAGAGGGGATGGGGCCCTGCGAGTCTGGCAACACCCAGGAAGAACAGGGAATCCCACAGTCAAAGACTGGCTATTGGTGCATCCTACTGGCCACATATCCCTGGACACGTCCCACAGTTACTGAAGCCAGGCTGCAGTCATAGGTATTACTTTCACAGAGGGCTGGCCAAGAGTCAGTAGTGTAAACTTTCCAGAACTCACCACCAAGACTCACCAAATGTTCAGGAAAACCAGGACCACAAGAGAAACAAACAAAAACCTGCACCACCCGAGGATACAATTAATAATACAATGTAGGGGCGCCTTGGTGGCTCAGTTGGTTGGGCGTCCGACTTCGGCTCAGGTCACGATTTCACTGTCCGTGAGTTCGAGCCCCACGTCGGGCTCTGTGCTGACTGCTCAGAGCCTGGAGCCTGTTTCAGATTCTGTGTCTCCCTCTCTCTCTGCTCCTCCCCCATTCATGCTCTGTCTCTCTCTGTCTCAAAAATAAATAAACGTTAAAATAAATAAATAATACAATGTAAACAAAACCTTAGAGACAGTATAATTGAATCATCCAGAAGATTTTGTAATATCTATCTATATCTATCTATAGATAGTTTGAAATTATAAATAAATGAGTAAATAAATAAATACAGGCAAAAGTAAGGTAGTGTCTCTATAGAACAATGTAATAGCTATTCAGATACCACACCATCAACTAGAAGAGAAAAATAAAGAGGAAGGACCTGCTTCATAAAAAAAATATTAAATAAAAATTCAATAGGTGGGTTGGATAGCAGAATAACCACAGCTAAAGTGTGAGTTAGTAAGAGGAGAATCAGCCCAGAAATTCTTCCAAGGTGGACAGAGATGGGAAATATGAAAGAAAAATGAAGAAACACGGAGAATAAATCTAAAGAAATTGCAAAGGACAGAACAGAAAGTAGAGAAAAAAAGAGGATATAGCAACAAAATAATAGAAGAAAATTTTACAAATGGTAAAACAACAGAGATTTACCTAAGTTCCTCTGGCTAGGTGAATCATAAAAGCAGCACCAGGAACCCAGATCCTATGACCCGAGAGTCAGTGTTCTTTTCATTCTGGCAGATTGTCATTGTGTACATGATAACCGTTTACTATTTCTTGATTAGACCATAAATCTCAACTTTCCATTCTAGCAATATGGGAGAAAAGATAACCTGATAACTTTACCACTATAAATGCCTTTAAATGCTAGATAATAAATACCCCCAAATTTAAAAAAAATTTTTTTAATGTTTATTTTTTCAGAGAGAGAGAGAGAGAGAGAGAGAGCGCGCGCGCGCATGAGTGGGGGAGGGGCAGAGAGAGAGGGAGACCCAGAATTCGAAGCAGGCTCCAGGCTCTGAGCTGTCAGCACAGAGCCCAATGCGGGGCTCGAACTCAGGAACTGCGAGATCATGACCTGAGCTGAAGTCAGACGCTCAACTGACTGAGCCACCCAGGTGCCCCTACCCCCCCCTAAATTTTTTAATGTATAGCTAAGCTTTAAGGAAGTAAGAGAGATTCCCAGAAGCCAAAGATGAAGAGGTTCCTGATGCTCCAGCTACTGTGGGGGTAGGAGGATGCCACCAGTCTCAATAGCTGAGGGGCACATCTGTTCATACCAGCTGGTCTCCCTGGCTGGCCCACAAGGAAACCAGAAACTGGGAAGCAAGCACCCTGGGCAGACAGCTCCAAGAGAAGCCCTCTACTTAATGCACGAAGTTTCTTTTTCTTCCCTTGATTCTCTCATGTCACAGTTCCAAAACAAGCCCCATGGGAGTCTATAGGAGCCAAAACTCTGAGGGAGGGGAAGCTTACTCTCCATATGAAGGAGCTGAGACCCCAAGAGGATGGATAAGCCCCCATTGCTTTATTTCCTCTGCCATCATGCCACTTGGCCCCGTTGTGGGCACATAGAGGTGCCTGGCACTGCAGAGTAACTAAAGTACCAGCTTTCTTGTGAGACAACTGGAAAAAGGGAGCCCCAAAGAACTGTAAAACCAGAGAGGTCACAGAGAGGGAGGAGCTAGGGAGAGTGACCCTATAAAGTTGTTTATGAACTCCTGTGTTCACTCCATGCATAGATCTGACCCTAAACCACATACCATAGACTTTGAAAACTGAACTACAGGACAGACAACAGTCCAGGTCCCAGGCTGAGATGTGAAATGGATTGGTATTGGTGTAGGCAGTTCAGATTCCTGAGCCTTTGAGTCCTTTTGACAAGGTTCCTAGCATTCTAGGGTTCCTGTGTTATCTGGGAGAAGGGTAAAGTTGTGACTTGTCTCCCCACACTTCACTCCAGAACCAATTTCATAGCAGGGTGCCATTTTTTTTTTTCCTTCAGTGGCTCCTGGTGAGAGAATGGGTAGATAACTGTGTGCTAGGTCTGTCTGTAATGGAGAATGCACTGGGGACAACCCTATGCATGGCTTCAGGTAGCCAAGTATCCTTTTTGCTACCCCTTGGTGACTTCAGCCTTCTGCCACAGTCCCACAGCCCTGCCCCAGTACCCTCCGCTCAGTTTCCAGGGCTCATCCTCAGTCCCAGCCCATACTGTTTCCAACTGATCCTAGGAACTTTGGCCCGTACATCATTGATGAGTGGACGCAGCTGCTTGGAGATGCTGCAAAATACCACCTTGGTGTTCTGTTGCTTCCCAAAGCAGATGATGTTCCGTAGGCTCTTTACTGCCTGCATTGTCACTCGTGCCTCATTCTTCAGGAAGTCTCGCAAGAATGGAACCTGGCTCTTCAGAGATTCTGACTATTTGGAAGAAGGCAGAGATCACTCACCACCTGAGGATCCTGCAACACCCTAGGGACAGGATTTTTAGAAAACAGTGCCTAAGAGGAACAGACATGGGGAATCTGAGGGCCAGATGTGCCCAGGAAGTAGAAGGCTGGTGTTCACAGGGTTTAGGAGGTCTGATGGCCAGTCTATGTAAGTCTACAAACTGGATGTTGTGCTGTCCTTGGATGAGAGGTTGGGGAATGTACTATGCCCTGGGTAACTAAGAGAACCAAGAGGTAAGCCCAATTCTTCAGGGAGAAGAAGAATTGGGCTGAAGAGGTAAGCCCAATTCTTCAGGGAGTAGCACTCGATTCCCATTTGGTCCTCCCCACTCTTACTTGTCCTGGGTGCAATGCGAGGTTACTGATTCCACGGAGCCCAACTTCTTTCATAATGATGTTGGGCTCGTTGGTCCACTTGATTAGATTGCCCAAAAAGTCTTGCCCCACAGTCTGAGCCACTGATCGGTGCCAGAGCAGCTGTGGGTATGAGGAGACACAGCTATGGATGGAGAAAAGGTTATAAGTACCCAGTACTCCCTCAGTCCTCCCTTAGATCCCATACTCAGGTAATGTGTGTGTCCAGTTGAGCACAGTGGTAGATCTGTATACACGGGGTGGAGACTAAGTTTAGGAGGTAGAGGATAATGCTGAAAAGGTTTGAAGTTTGAGTCAAGTGCTAGGATCCATGGATCATTCTGGAGCACAAGCCGCTGGCCCCCTCCTCAGGCTTTCCTGCCTCCTTTAACCAGGCACCTGAAGTGCCAGAGAAGGGACCCCACTTTAAATGACTTAAGATTATCCTTTCTCTTTCTGGGGCTAGTTATTTAACATTTCCCTTAAATGTTCCTCAGCCCAGGATATGAATGGCTCAGGCTGTGGACCTTTCCCCACGCTTCACCTGTGCATAGAAAGTCCTGGCCAGAATCCTCCTGTGATAGTTGGAGCTATAGAGGATGTTCCTGATGAGGTTGAGGATTCGATGCAGGATGGCAGGTTCACAGTTCTTCACAATGCCACTGGGGTGGGACACAGGAAGCCAAGAGTTGCTGGGTGGGGGGGAGGTGGCAAGGGACCAGCATGCATGGAACAGGGAAGACACGAAGGCAGGAGACCAAAGGATTGGGAGGTGGGGAAGGGGCCACTAAAGGCTGGCACTAGAGCAGTACTAGGGTTACTGGGGAAATAGCCTCACCTTGTCAGGTCCATGATCCCTATGTAGTAAAACTTGGGGCTGGACAGAAGGTCCCAGCAGTGATGCTGATTTGCATAGACCACCACTCCTTCATATGCAGCTGCCACGAACACCAGCTTCACTACCTCCAAGGCACAACTGAAGGTCACCACCATTGGGTGTGTGAAAAGAAAGGGAGAGAAGGATGAACAAGGCATTATGCCCCGGTCTGCATCCTGTGCTTGCAAACCAGGAGACAGTTTCCTGCTTGGGTAGCTGGGTTCTCCTTTCCTGCTGACAAGAATCAATGGCTCTATGAAAGCCATTTCCAAATGCCCATCCACTCCCTCAACTCTGGCCCTCATCTAACCACAGAGTCCTATGAAAGAGACTATAGAGATATCTGAGTGCTATGGTTTTCCAATTCTGCTCTCTGGGGCACAGAATGGGGTTAGGATATCTCTTCAACTCCACACCCACCTAATCAGTATGTGGTTTTATTTGGTTTTGGTTTTATTTGTTCTCATTTTATATAAGATTCCATATGGATAGAATGTCCTGAGGTTTAAAAGAAAAAAAAAAGCATGACAACCACATATTTAGGAGTCCAGCCCCCATTTTTGAGATGTGAAAACAGAATTCCCAGTTGTGACTTGTGCAAGACAGCAAAGCTAGTGACAAAGCCAAGTCAAAGGTCATCCAGATTCGAATGCCACAACAGCATGGAGAGAATGACAAAGATGCGGGCTTGCCCTACCACCTACCATCTAGTTGAATCTCTTCATGGGCAGTTATGAATATGGGCATGAACTACTGAGTGAATCAGCTGAAGAATGCATACAAGAAGATGATAAATGAGAAGCTTGAAAATATGTGAGAATATTCTAGCACATGTGACCACAGTATGCACACCCGTGTTCTGTCTCCGCTCTTCTGTTCTCTTCCTTGGCATTCCTAGGGGGCCAGCATCCAGTTGTCCAGGGCCCTCTGGAATGGACTAGTCCCAGCTGTCCATCACAAGGCTGTTGGGCTTACCTAGTAGGATCAAAGGGCGTGCTTTTGCGGCCTGGGCCCTCCTCCCTGTTGTAGACCACCATCTTCTGGGGGACATTTTGTTCAATCACCCAGTAGAGATGATGCAGTATAGCCAGCAACAGCCGGGGGTAGAGCTCCTGGACAGCCTCCTGGCACAGGGACCCTGACAGCATCTCACACAAAGCACATGTCACCTGGCAGATGGTGGATGAAGACATAAAATGGTCCCACAGCCCCACACACTGAGTCCCACACCCTGCCCTCCCTATCACTGCCCAAAGGGCACAGCTCACTCTAACTCAGGCTTATAAGAAGCATCTAAGAACTGAAAGCCCACCACTCTTCCCTAGGAAAATAAGGGGGCCATACACAGGCAATCTGCTTTCTCTTCACTCTCTTGACATCAAAAACAAAATTGGAAGCAACTCTAACATTTTTAGGAGAAAAGGATTTGGGGAATACTTTGTCCATCCCTGGTAACCAAACCTCTTCTGCCTCTAACCCCCATGCCACACCCCAGCCCCTGGGAAAAGGAGTACCAGCCCCAGAATCAGGAGACAGAAAAAGCTGCTTAGCTTTAAACATCAGTTTCCTTGTCCATAAAATGGGATCAATCCCTGCTCTCTCTGCAACATGCAGTTCTTAGATATACAGGTACCAAGAGGAGGTACAAGTGTAAATCGAATGTACAGTATTAGTGATTGCTCCTCTAAGATCTGCTCCCACCCTGCAGCTCTTGACCTTCAGCTCTGCCCCCAAGTCCCAGAACAGGAAGTCCTCAGCTCCCCTGCTCCCATGCTGACCGCCACAGGCTGGAAGGCCATCTCCCTAGATTCCTCTCTGGAGTGGAGCTTTTCCAGGATGCCTATGAGCAGCTGCAGGACGCTGATTGTGGTCTCTCGCCGGGTGCCAAATGCCTTCCAAAGGGCCAGATTGGTTCTGCGGGACCCAGGGGCAGCTATGTCACAGGCCCTAGTGACCAAGCTCCTAGGATTAGTCTGGTCTTGGGCCTTTGAAGGGCCAGTTCTCAGGGTCTAGACTTGGCCAGAGAACGCAGACAGGAAGTGTGATTGGTGTTAAAGAGAAAGCATCCCAATGCATTGATTTTTGGGCTGGGCTTGGGCTGAGGCAGGGGAGGGTGTACTGGGCTGGAGACTGTGTTCCCGGGCCATGAGAGGGGTACCTGTCCCAAGGCAGGGTCTTGTTGAGCAGCATGGGCACAACCCTGTGGGTGTTGTTGCCAGCCAGCAAGCACATGGCCCGCATTGTCTCCTCCTTCGTGTTGGGCTCCAGCTGTAAGTTGAGCCGTCCCACAATCCCCTCCACAATTTCTTCAATCTATAGGGAAGAGCCAAGAGTCTCAGCAAGTGTTTCCTTGCTACCTTCCCCCTTCCTTCCTACCTACCAACTCCCTGACTCAAGGGGCTACTTGCAATCCTGCCAGTGACTCTTAAGGCAGAATTCTAGGGTGCCAGAGGCTGGACCAGCACGGGTGACAAAAGGAACTCCAGAAGCTGGCACCAATGTCCACTAGAACAGATGTCTGCCTGCAGCCCAAAGTCCAGAGAGTTACTCCTAGGTGACTCAGGAGACACCAAAGGCTCTGGAAGGGAGACAAAAGCCCTATACACCCTTCAGGGCTTCTTCTCCCCACTGAGATCAACTTGAAACCCCTGAAACTGCAGGAACAGTTGGCATTGGATGTGGGGGTACCATAGACTCTCATCTGGCCCTTAGATTCCTAGTTTATGGCCCGCTGCCAAGTCCGTTTTATTGTAATACCTCAAGGACACCCTCAGAAGTATCCTTCCATTTCTGGCACCTAGGCCAGGCAAGCCACATAAGTGAGTGAAGGCAATAGGTGTCAGGGGATTCAGAGATAGGAAGGTCTAGAGAGCCCATGCCATATATAAAAGGGACAGTGGCCACACAAAGAATTGCCCTATGTGACCTCATTTAAAAGTTTTTCTCAGTGAGGCGGGAAATGTGGATTTTTAGGCAAAACCTTCCTGTTTGTACACATTATCCTGAAAGAAAATGTACTCAAAGGTCAGTCATTCCATGAGCTTGCTAGTTTGCAATCCACAACCTTACCTTCACAGAAATCTAAGCCCCCTGACCACCCCCTCCCTGGGAATCAGAGTGAATCCCCCCTTCAATGCTTCCTTGTGCTTCGGCCACTAGGCCCTGCAGCTGCCCACACCACTGCTTGTGGTTGTCTTTCTCTGAAGAACCAGCCCTGAGCTCAGAATTACAGATGTCCGAGCTCAGTGGGACGAGAGAGTAAATCCAGCCCAAGCCTACATGTTAGAGGTGAGTGAATTAAGGCCTACGAGGAAAGGGACTTCCCAAGGCCCTTCAGCTGGTTTGGAATAGAGCCAGCAGAGAGCCCAGGCTCCTGGCGTGCATGACAGAGCTCCCACCACAGCACCACACTACCTTTATCATATCTCTGCCCCGTTCTTTCATGACAGCACTCATCAGCTGGGCTGCTGCCAGAGACACCGTGGCCTTGCTGTCAGTCAGACCCTCCATGGCCGTCAGCACCAGGTGGGTGAGCTGCATCTCAGTGAAGTACTCTGCAAATGCCTGTAAGGGTGGCATCAGGCCGCCTGCACCCAGGGCCTCCTGCTTGAGGTAGCCTGTGCCATCCTTCCTGGTTGGGGTAGGAGGAGAGACCTTCTCTTGGGAACATGATGTGCTTTTGTCCTAGGCCTGTGCTGTCTGCCTAGCTCCTAGAAGACCCTTTAACTGGGAACAGAGTCTTTGGGAATGGGAGGGAGAAAACACTGACCTCAGATGCACCAAGGGGCTCACAGGTCAGGGGCAGAGTGCTGGGAAAGAAGGGCTGAGACCAAGATCCTTAATGACATGTGTTTGAGGCATGGGCTGAGTCTACAAAAAGCATCATTAGTGTGAAGCAAACGCTTCTGGGTGACAGGTAAGAAAGAAGGATTAGGACCCATGATGCTTAAGAGGGAGCATACTGTAGCATGTTGAAAATTTCCCCAAAGTAAAAGTTCACAATCAGCAATGGAATGGGAAAGGGGATGGAATAAAGGAGTCCCACCGCAGGAGTCTATAATATGATGTAGGTTAGAGGCCCAGGCTCTTCCCAGTTTGTCTCTGGCCCTGCCCTCTCACCTTGGCAATCTCAAAGGTGTTGTTATAGAACACGTTGGCACTATAGACTTCACTCTTGCCCTCTTCTTCCCATAAGCCCTGTTTTTTCCTTTGCATCTCTGAAACAAAGACACCCGACCCCACCCCTCAGACACTCGAAAGGTGTCTTAGGTTCCCATCTGCCCAACCCAAACCACCTACTGCACTAAATCAGCTTGGGGAGATGTTTATCCCATGGGGAAGGGGAATGGGCTGTAAGATAAGGAAAGGTGAGAGCTAATGTCAAAGGAACCCCCATGTTGCCTGCCTCAGAGCAGAGACAGAATAGGGTCAGAGTATGGTGCTCAGCCAGAGAGGGAGAAACTAATTCAAAAGAACTGTTTCCTGAGTAGCTATTTTGTCCCAAGAGGGTATAGGTAGATGTCTAGGGGCAGGTTCCTCATTGGAAATGAGGTTGCTCAGGTAACTTCCTAGCTCTCACTCTTCCAGAACAGTATGTGGGTGGATGGCCAAACCTAAATGGGAGGCCAGAGCAGAAGTGAAAAGAGGAGATTCTCCCTACGCTTTTGCAGCAGGAGGATACGGTAGAGATTGTAGACTGCCTGTGAAGACAGGAAGCAGATGTTGTCCACTGGGTCCTGGCAGCGCATGGCCAGCAGCCTTACCAAGCACCCCAACCGAGAGAACTTGATCTCCACCTGGACAGGAGAGCGGGAAGTCACAAGTTATCCCAGCCATTCCCTTAGGCTGAGTTCAAACAAGAGAAGGCGGGGATTCAGGAGAGATATGAAAGGAAAGACTAGGTGAGGTTAACGGGAATGAAATTAGACAGGTGGGTTGTAGCTATTAAAAACTTGTGGGATCATAGTTTTGGAATGACCTTACACTGTCCCTCTTCTTTGCCCCTTGATATTGCACTCATTGTTCAGGCCTAGCTCAAATGTCTCCTCCTCTATGAAGCTTTCCCTTCACTTACACTTCATTTGTGTTTTGATCTTTTATTCCTCCTAGATTTGGTTTGTACTTTCGTAATAGCCTTCTATTTAAGTTTGTTCTATGCATGCTTCTCTCCCCAGTGGACTATAAGATCCATGAAAATAGAAAAACTGTCTTGGTCATCTATGTATCCACTGTAACGCTTAGCATGGTGCCTGGTGAGTATTCAGTAACTGCTTGTTGAGATAGCTGGAATCAAACTGAACCAAGTGAAATGGAATTGAATTGGTGGACAGGGAAAAAGACAAAGGGAGGAAAGAGAGAAGGTGGGGTGAGGGTGAGTAATTGAGGCTAGGTAATATGTGACCAAGTTTGACATAAGGGTACAGATGAGGGCCCACGCTCCAGGGCAGGCTCCTGCTCACTCCAAAGTTGTTCCATTTTGCAGTGAAGCCAAGAATACGGGCAGCACACCACATGGCCCGTTCCCTCTCATTGTCGTTCTGGGAATTCAGCCATATGTTCAGATGCTAGAGGAAGAAGAGAATGAAGGGAGAGACCTGTTAAGCTGTATTCTGGAGGGTAGAAATGTAACCTGAGCCTGGCTTCTGTACAGGATCAGGACAAGACTTCTGAGAACAGGACTTCTTTTGCTATCAGGCAGGTTATATGTGGCTCTGGCACCAGAAGCCCTCATACCTCCAGCCCCCAATTTACCTTATCTAAGTGCTAGAAACACCCTCATTTAACACCTCCTTTTTTTCAAATTAAATCAGTGGCTCTCAAATTATATTGACTATTATTCATTTCAATGGGGGTCAGTGTCCCCCAGGGTCCCCCAATAATGTTTTCCCAGTCTTCAATAGAAAGAGAACTTGGTAGTAACAAAAAAGAGTCACTATATTCACAGATTCCTAGCTGAATTATGTATAAACCTGCTTGAGAAATATAATTATGGATGATTCCTATTTGAAACATAGTATGTCAGTGTATCACTATTGGTAAATTATGGACCCAAAATACCACCGATCCAAAGACGCATTGTCAATCTACAATAATCAATCTGATATTAATGGAACTAAACAAACAGCAATTTATAACTAAAAAAAAGAAGGGCAACAGATGAAAAATCTACAAGCAATGGAAGAGAATACTGATGCTGCATTGATAAGAAAACAACATTCTTCTTGAAAATTGGAAGAATTCTAGTGGGAGATCTGCAAGTCTTCCTTGCAGCCAGACTCTGATGAAATAGCCCCGTGCCAAGACTGTGATCTCTAAATACCATTTTTCACTAAGAGGAATCATTGGTCATTGGAGAAACGGTTTATCCCAGGAATGAGACAGGAAATATACAAGATAATATACTGGAGAGCAAGGAAGCCATGAAAGACTATTGGCATTATATTAGAGGGATTCAGGAGCTAACCTGAAGAGGCTCCCATTGACCAAAGAAGGGACAATTTAAGCATCCATAAGAATAATAGTTGTAATTGATCAAAACATATGAAGCATTTAAAAATCCATTTTAGGGGCGCCTGGGTGGCTCAGTCAGTTGAGCGTCCGACTTCGGCTCAGGTTATGATCTCGCAGTCTCTGAGTTTGAGCCCGGTGTTGGGCTCTGTGCTGACAGCTCAGAGCCTGGAGCCTGCTTCGGATTCTGTGTCTCCCTCTCTCTCTGCCCCTCCCCTGCTCATGCTCTGTCTCTCTCTGTCAAAAATAAAATAAACATTAAAAAAAAATTTTAATTCATTTTAAATTTATATGATACTAGAGAAATAACCCTCACTAGTTATCTTTGGATGACTAGGAAATAAATACTTACATTACCTTGACAGCTAATGAAGGGAAACCAGCATTTATCTTGTCTTTCCTATATGAGCTATACCTCAAAGTAACCAAACAGCTTATAAAGTCGATTTCTCTTTATAGAAGAATTCCAGGTAAAAATAAACAAGGAATGATAGAATTACAGTGTCATCACTTTGCAAAAATAATAGAAGTATATTGACTCAGTGGACTACTACATAGCAATAAAAAAATGATCTGATGCTACATGTAACAACATGAGTGAATCTCACAGATAAAATGTTGAAGCAAAATGATATAGACAAAAAAAAGTGCATACTATAAAATTTCATTTATGTGAAGTTTAAAGAACAAGCTAAACTAATCTATGGTGACAGAAGTCAGAATAGTGGTTATCAGTGGTTATTCACTGGGAGAGGAAACTTTTGGGGGTCTTGGACATGTTCTATATCCTGATCTGATATTTACACAGATACATACATATATATACAAACATATATACATATATACATGTATATATGTAAATATGTAAGAATGTATCTAAGTGTACACTTAAGACTTGTACACTTTATCATAGCAAGTGATATCTCAATAACAGGTCTTTTTTTTTTTAAAGAATGTCACCAGTTCTCAGCCATTAGTGAATCTAAGCAGTGATCATCAAAAGCTCTAAACACCACAAGACATCATGTGGCTGTTGATAGAAGAAGACAACACTACTTGTGAAGTAATCTTGCCAAAAATTGATCAGGTTCATGATCTAGATCCAACAATTACAATTAGAATCTAACAGATTCTAGGTCTCGCAATTTATAGGACAGATTTAGACAGAGGAGTTTATTAAGTGGCCCCAAAAAGATGTAATTAGGACAACCCAGAATGTGGAAAATTTAGAGAACAAATGACTAGGTTTCTTCAACAAATAAATTTCAAGGAAAAAAATGATTGAAGGGCAATATATAGATTAAAAGAATTAAGAGACAGGGGCGCATGGTGGCTCAGTCCGTTAAGTGTCCAACTTCGGCTCAGGTCATGGTCTCATGCGGTTCATGGGTTCCAGCCCCATGTTGGGCTCTGTGCTGACAGTGTGGAGCCTGGAGCCTAGAGCCTGCTTCAGATTCTGTGTCTCCCTCTCTCTCTCTTAAAAATAAACATTAAAAAAAATAAGAGAGACAAACCAACTGATTGGGATGTGTGAATGTTTAATGACACCAAGAAATGAAATTACTTTCTTTCATCAGTGTTTTATAGTTTTCAGAGTACAGGCCTTTCACCTCCTTGGTTACTTTTTTTCCTAAATATTTTATTTTTACTGCAATTGTAAGTGAGATTGTTTACTTAATTTCTCTTTCTGCTACTTTCTTATTAGTATATAGAAATGCAACTGATTTCTGTATATTAATTTTGCGTCCTGTAATTTTGCTGAATTCATTTATCAGTTCTAGTATTTTATTTTGGTGAGGTCTTTAAGGGTTTCCATATATAGTATCATTTCATCTGCAAATAGTGAAAATTTTACTTCTTCCTTCCCAAATTGGATGCTTTTTATTTCTTTTGCCTCTCTGCTGTGGCTAGGACTTCCAATACTATGTTGAATAAAAGTGGTGCGGGTGGATATCCTTGTCTTGTTCCTGATCTTAGAGGAAAAGCTTTCAGTTTGTTACCACGGAGTAATGTTAGCTGTGGATTTTCATGTATGGCCTTTATTATATTGAGGTATGTTCCCTGTAAACCTACTTTGTTGAGAGTTTTTATCATGAATGAGTTTGTGCTTTGTCATATGCTTTTTCTGCATCTATTAAGAGGATCATATGGTTTTATCCTTCCTTTTATAAATTAAATCTTGCCATTTGCAACAAAATGGATAGAGCTAGAGAGTATTATGCTAAGTGAAATAAGTAAGTCAGAGAAAGACAAATACTATATGATTTCACTCATATGTGGAATTTTAAAAACAAAATAAACAAAAAGGAAAAAAAGAGAGAGGGAGGCAAACCAAGAAACACACTGATGGTTACCAGAGGGGAGGTGGATACAGAGATGGGTAAAACAGGTGATGAGGATTAAGGAGGCATTTGCTGTGAAGAGCACTGGGTGTTGTATGGAAGTGTTGAATCACTATATTGTACACCTAAAACTGATACTATACTGTGTGTTAACTAATTGGAATTTGTTTTATTTTATTTTACAGTGTATTTATTTATTCTGAGAGAGAGAGAGAGGGAGAAAAGGGGAGGGGCAGAGAGAAAGAGAATCCCAAGAAGGCTTCTCACTGACAGCGCAGAGCCTGATATGGGGCTTAAACATACGAACTGTGAGATCATGACCTGAGCTGAAACCAAGAGTTGGACGCTTAACTGACTGAACCATCCAGGAGCCCCTAACTGGAACTTAAATAAAAACTTTTAAAAAATTTGGGGCGCCTGGGTGGCGCAGTCGGTTAAGCGTCCGACTTCAGCCAGGTCACGATCTCGCGGTCTGTGAGTTCGAGCCCCGCGTCGGGCTCTGGGCTGATGGCTCAGAGCCTGGAGCCTGTTTCTGATTCTGTGTCTCCCTCTCTCTCTGCCCCTCGCCCGTTCATGCTCTGTCTCTCTCTGTCCCAAAAATAAATAAACGTTGAAAAAAAAAAAATTGAAATAAGGGGCACCTGGGTGACTCAGTTGATTGAATATCCAACTTCAGCTCAGGTCATGATCTCACGGCTTGTGAGTTCGAGTCCCCCATCAGGCTCTGTGCTGACAGTGTGGAGCCTGGAGCCTGCTTCAGATTCTGTGCCTCCCTCTCTCTCTGCCCCTCCCCCACTCACACCCTGTCTCTTTCTCTCTCTCTCACTCAAAAACAAATAAACATTAAAAATAAATAAATAAAAATTTAAAAACTGAAATCAGTCTCCCAGAAATAATATATTCTAATCAGAAGAGCACCCTTTGGGGGCACCTGGGTGGCTCAGTTGGTTAAGCATCCAACTTCGGCCCAAGTCACGATCTCATGGTTTGTGGGTTCGAGCCCAGCATCGGGCTGTGTGCTGACAGCTCAGAGCCTGGAGCCTGCTTCAGATTCTGTGTCTCCCTCTCTCTCTGCCCCTCCCTCGCTCATGCTCTGTCTCTTAAAAATAAATAAACATTAAAAAGAAGAAGAACAACAACAACACCCTTTGGAAATTTCAAAGGAGTCAGACCTTGTGGTATATAATAAAAAGGATACGTTGCCTTTCAAACTTATCAAACAAATTGATATTTTTTTCATTTCTTTGAGTTGCTAAGTATCATAGTAACTTTGTAGCTATCCTGCTGGATTACAAACAAAAACTCTGTGTGGTGGAATGGAGGGATGAATTTACACTAAAATGAAGTAGACTCATTCTGATTTATATGTAATGCACTAACGACACCAAAATGGAAGAAGCTTAAGTGAATGCCAGTTATTGTTAAGCAATTTTATGGCCACTAACAGATGTTTCCAAAATGTAATTCTCCAAAGTTCCAACAGGACACATTCTAAAGAATACATCTTGCATGAATTATCGTTTACATAAATGTGTAATTAGCAAGGTTTAACAATGCATATGATTGAACCCTGCAGCATGATCTGTACTTGGCAATATTGTCAACTCAAATTACTGTGATTCTTGTGATATTAATTAGGTGATAAATAAGCAAAGTGTTGCTAGGGAAAATAAAGTTTTCTATCCGAAAAAAAAAAGTAAAATCATGTAAAAAGTATGTCTTGACCATAAAGGAATTAGGCCAGAAATCAATAACCACAAGAGAATAGAAAATTCTCCAAACATTTGGAAATAACACGCTTCTAAATAATCCATTGGCCAAAGAGGAAGTTTTGAGAGAGATTACAAAATATTTTGAACTGAAATGATATTGGAGGTATATATTAAAATGTATAGGATGCTGCGAAAGTAGTGCTTAGAGGGAAATTTAGAAAACTAAATGTTTATATTAAAAAAGGAGAAAAGGGGCACCTGGGTGGCTCAGTTGGTTAAGCAGCCAACTTTGGCTCAGGTCATGATCTCGTGGTCCATGAGTTTGAGCCCCGCGTCGGGCTCTGTGCTGACAGCTCAGAGCCTGGAGCCTGTTTCAGATTCTGTGTTTCCCTCTCTCTGACCCTCCCCCATTCATGCTCTGTCTCTCTCTGTCTCAAAAATAAATAAACGTTAAAAAAATTTTTTTTAAATAAAAAAGGAGAAAGGGGTGACTGAAATGGCTCATACACTGGATTTCTGTACCATCTCCACTGCAGGAGGAAGTATAGGTGGCCTGATCCTTAGCCTCCAACTGTCCCCTTCCTTCCCAGCAGTTGAAGTCCTGGGTTCCCTTCTTCCTGGAGGTATATTTTAGAGGATTGCTGGGAAGATGGCTCACCTTGTTTCACAAATACAACTAGATAACACTCACCTCAGTGTAAATAACCTAGAAAATGACCTGAAGGCTGGCAGAACAAACTCCACAACTAAATGTAGAAGAAGAGGGTAGGAAGGGGAGAGAGGTGGTGAGGAGCTAAACAGAGCTGGGGGACTGTCTGCCGACAGGCTCATAAGCACAGGCAGGGGAGAGAAATAGTCTATCGATCTGGGAAGCCCACACAGTGAAGACAAATCCCTTTAACATTTGGCTGTGAAAACCAGAGGGGCCAAATTTCATCAGTTCTTACTGATGAATCCAGCAGACTCAAAACCTGGAATTTTATACATCAGCAGGCTTGGCTCTGGGAGAGCTGAGAGAGTGAGAGGAAACTGAGTCCCTGCCCTTAAAGAGACAGCACAAAAAAACAGCCCTTCAGAGATACAGCATAGAAGGAGCAGTTTGAAAAACATCTGGGGCATATGGCAGGGAAAGTTGCTTACTAATCTCAGAGTATGTCCTGGAGGGACAGAGATTGTTGGGAAGCTCCTCCAAGAACAAAAAGGAGCTGGCAGGTGCCCATGCCCCAGCATAAACACACAGCCATCTGTGGGAACCAAGGCAGCACCAAATCTCTACCTAACTTGCTAATACCATGAATCCTACACTGCCCCTCTCACATCTGCAGATCCATCCTCCCCAGCCAGGCCTGCCCTAGTCCCTGCACTGTGGGACCCCTCCCCCAGAGGACCAGCACACAAACCTTGCTAACACTGCACTTCCTGTCCCAAAACACACTGCAGATCCACCCCCTCCAATATGCTCTTGCCCTGAGCCTATCCAAAGCAGAGCCACAAGCCTAGCAGTGTGCAAGCAGCCCCAACAGGGACCACCACCACTCCAAAGTGACTCCTGCCCTAGGAAGAGGGAAAGATAACCAGACACACCAATCAAACTACTATCCCAGCAATGGGTTGGGGGCTAATGGTTAGCCCATCTAACTACAGGCCCTGCCCACCAATAAAACCTTCTTAGGGACAACCCAGGGAAAGTGCCTTGCAGTTTGGTGCTATTGTATTTCTGGAAAATGTCTGCTCTGACTCAGCTGAAGCCCAAGTTGGCCCCAGACTGATACACTAACCACACAGGGACCAAACTCTGCCTTCAACAAGCAAAGAAAGCCACTGCAGATGATTGGATTGAAGGCAAGAGTGACTCAGCCACAATAGTCGGGTGCACACATCACACATAGGAGACACCCTTGAAGCACCAGGTTCTGGTGAACAGGAGATGTTGCACCTCAGGGCACTACAGGACCTCTTCTTCACAAGACTACTACTTTCAAGAGCAGGAGATGTAGCTGACTTTCCTAACACAGAAACAGACACAGCGAGTTATATACAAATGAGGAGACAGAGAAATATGTCCCAAATTAAAGAACAGGACATAATTACAGAAAGAGACCAAAGAAAAATGGAGATAGGTAATATGCCTGATAGAGAATTTAAAGTAATGCTCATAAAGATACTCACTAGACGTGAGAAAAGAGTGGAAGACATCAGTGAGACCTTTCATAAAGAAATAAAAAAGAAGTAATTAGAGATGAATAACACCATAGATGAAATTAAAAATACACTAGAGTGTATTTAATAGCAGACTAGGGGAAGCAGAATAAAATTGGTGACCCGGAGGACAGAATGATGAAAAATAATCAGTACAAATGGGTAAGAGGGGAAAAAAATTATACAAAATGAAAATAGAATAAAGGAACTCAGTGACAACATCAAATGTAATAACATTTGTATTATAGTAATCTCAGAAAGAAAAGAGAGAGAAAGGGGGGAAGAAAATTCATTTGAATAAATTAATAGCTGAAAACTTACCAAATCCGGGGAAAGAAACAGAAATCCAGATCAAGGAGGCACAGAGATCCCTCAACAAAATCAACCCAAGGAGGTACACACCAAGATACATAGTAATTAAAATGGCAAAAGTAGTGGTAAAGAGAGAATTTTTAAAACAGCAATAGACAAGAAAAGTAACATACAGGGGAAACCCTATAAAGCTATCAGAGGGTTTTCAGCAGAAACTTTACAGGCCAGAAGGAAGTGGCATGATATATTAAAAATGCTGAGAGGAAAAGATCTGCAGCCAAGAATGCTCTATCCAGCAAGGCTATCATTCAGAATAGAAGGAGAGATCATTTTCCAGACAAAAAAAAGTTAAAGGAATTCATGACCACTAAACCAGCCCCACAAGAAATGTTAAAGTAGACTCTTTGAGTGAAAAGGAAAGATCATAAGTAAGATCAAGAAAAGTAAGAAACACAAAAGCTGTAAAAATAAGTATATTTGAAAAAAAGAGTATATCTGTAAATCAGTCAAGGGACTCACAAAATAAAAGGATGCTAAATATGACACCATACACCTAAAGCATGGTGGGGAAAGCAGTAAAGAATAGGTTCAAACTTAAGCAACCAAAAACTTAATATAGACTGCTATATGCAGATGTTATATACAAATCTAATGGTAACCACAAATCAAAAACCAGTAATAGATATGCAAAAATAAGGAGAAAAGAATCCAAGTATACCACTAAAGAAAGCCAACTTATTATGAGAGAAGAAAGCAAAAGAAAGGAACACAGAAGAACTACAAAAACAACCATAAAACAAGTAACAAATGACAATAAGTACATAACTATCAATAATTACTTTGAATATAAATGAACTAAGTGCTCCAATCAAAGATATAAGGTGATAGAATGGTTAAAAAAAACAAGAGTAGGGGCGCCTGGGTGGCTCAGTCGGTTGGGCGCCCGACTTTAGCTCAGGTCATGATTTCGCGGTCATGAGCCCACGTCGGGCTCTGTGCCGACAGCTCAGAGCCTGGAGCCTGCTTCGGATTCTGTGTCTCCCTCTCTCTCTGACCCTCCCCCATTCATGCTGTGTCACTGTCTGTCTCATAAATAAATAAACGTTAAAAATAAAATTAAAAAAAACAAACAAACAAGAGCAATTTGCATGCTGCCTATAGGAGGCTTGAGACTCATTTCAGACCTAAAGACACATGCAGATACAGACTGAAAGTGAAAAGATGGAGAAACATTTATTATGTAAATGGATGTGAAACAAAAGCCAGAGTAGCATACTCATATTACACAAATTAGACTCTTTTATGTGTGTGTGTGTGTGCGCGCGCACCCGTGCGCACAAAATAGACTTTAAAACAAAGATTGTAACAAGAGGCAAAGAAGGACACTATATAATCACAAAGGGGACAATCCAACAAGAAGATATAACAATTGTAAATAGTCATGCACCCAACATGAAAGCATCCAAATACATAAAACTGTTAATAACAAACATAAAGGAAGTAATCACTAGTAATACAATAAAAGTAGGGAACCTTAACACCCCACATATATCAATGAACAGATCATCCAAACACAAAATCAACAAGGAAACAATGGCTTTGAATGACACACTGGACAAGATGGATTTAATAGATATATTCAGAACATTCCAGGGGCACTTGGGTGGCTCAGTCAGTTAAGCGTCTGACTTCAGCTCAGGTCATGATCTTACAGTTCATGAGTTTGAGCCCCACATCAGGCTCTGCACTGACAGGAGTCTGCTTGGATCCTCTGTCTCCCT
The DNA here is from genome assembly GCF_007474595.2 of Lynx canadensis. Lineage (NCBI taxonomy): Eukaryota > Metazoa > Chordata > Mammalia > Carnivora > Felidae > Lynx > Lynx canadensis. The sequence goes on from NC_044309.1 coordinate 37,673,481, forward strand.
TTCTCTCTGTCCCTCCCCTGCTTGTGCACACGCTCTCTCTCAAAAATAAATAAACATTTTTAAAAAGAACATTCCATCCTAAAACATAAGAATACACATTCTTTTCAAGTGCACATTGAACATTCCCCAGAATAGATAACATATTAGGCCACCAAATAAGCATGAACAAATTCAAAAAGATAGAAGTCATACCATGCATCTTTTCTGACTGTAATGCAACCTCAAGAAAAAATCTGGAAAGAGCACAAATACATAGAATTTAAATAACATGCTACTAAACAATGAATGATTCAACCAAACACATGGAGACAAATGAAAATGAAAATGAAAATACAATGGCCCAAAATCTTTGGGATGCAGCAAAAACTATTCTAAGAGGGAAATTTATATCAATACAGACCTACCTCAAGAAGCAAGAAAAAAAATCTCAAATAAACAACCTAACCTTACACCTAAATAAGCTAGAAAAAGAACAAACCAAACCCCAAAACCAGTAGAGGGAAGGAACTATAAAGATTAGAGTAGAAATAAATGAAATATATATAAAAAACAAACAAACAGTAGAACAGATCAGTGAAGCCAGGATCTAGCTCTTTGACAAGATCAACAAAATTGATCAACTTTTAACCACATTCATCAAAAAAAAATTTTAATGTTTTTCAATTTAAGTTTTAGTTAGCATACAGTGCAATGTTGGTTTCAGGAGTAAAATTCAGTGATTCATCACTTACATACAACACACAGTGCTCATCACAACAAGTGCCCTCCTTAATACCCATCACCCATCTAGCCCATCTTCTACCCACCTCGCTCCATCAACCCTCAGTTTGTTCTCTATCATTAAGAGTCTCTTAGGAGCGCCTGGGTGGCTCAGTCGGTTGAGCATCTGACTTCGGCTCAGGTCATGATCTCACAGCTCGTGAGTTCAAGCCCCATGTCGGGCTCTGTGCTGACAGCTCAGAGCCTGGAGTCCACTTCGGATTCTATGTCTCCCTCTCTCTGCCCCTAATCCACTCGCATTCTGTCTCTGTCTCTCTCAAAAAACACATTAAAAAAATCTTTTTTAAAAAAGAGTCTTTGTGGTTTGTTTGCCTCTTCTCTCTTCCCTCCTTTCCACGTGTTCATCTGTGTTGTTTCTGAAATTACACACGAGTGAAATCATATGCTATTTGTCTTTACCTGATTGACTTATTTCACTTAGCATAATACATTCAAGGTCCATCCATGTCTTTGCAAATGGCAAAATTTCATTCTTTTTGATGGTTGAGTAATATTCCACTGTGTGTGTGTGTGTGTGTGTGTGTGTGTGTGTGTGTGTGTGTGTACACCACATCTTCTTTATCCATTCATCAATTGATGGAAATTTGGGCTCTCTCCATAGTTTGGCTACTGTTGATAATGCTGCTATAAACATTGGGGTGCACGTACCCCTTCGAATCTGTATATTTTTGTATCCTTTGGGTAAAAAACTAATAGTGCAATTGTTAGATCATAGGGTATTTCTATTTTTAGTTTTTTGAGGAAAAAAATTTTTAAGAGAGAGAACTCAAACAAAATCAGAGGAGAAATAACAACTAACACCACAGAAATACAAAGGACTATAAAAGAATATTATGAAAAATTATATGCCAACAAATTGGACACCTTAGAAGAAATGGATAAATTCCTAGAAACATGTAACTCCCAAAACTGAATCAGGAAGAAACAGAAAATTTGAACAGACCGATTACCAGCAATGATATTGAATCAGTAATCAAAAACCCCTAACAAATGAAAGTCCAGGCCAAATGGCCTCACAGGTGAATTCTACCAAACATTTAAAGAAAATATTCCAAAAAATAGAAGAGAAAGGAAAATTTCCAAATTTATTACATGAGGCCAGCATTACAGATACCAAAACCACTACAAAAAAAAAAAAAAAGGAACTACAGGCCAGTATCTCTGAATATAGATGCAAAGATCCTCAACAAATTAGCAAACTGAATCCAGCAATACATTGAAAAAAATCATTCACTATGATCAAGTGGGATTTAGTCCCATGATGCAAGGATGGTTCAATATTTGCAAAAACATGTTTTCAATAAGACACATTTATTCAGCATCATGATCAGACAATTACATTTAGCAATCAGCAGCATGAGTACAAAAAAAAATCTACATTAAAACCCTTTGTTTTGAATCCTTTTACTTTCCACAGAACAGAAACTAAGATAACCTGTTATACAATTAGTCACAATACAGTCCTTGAGTTTTTTGTCCATACACATGAATTTGTCTAAAGCATGTCTGCTTTATAGCAGCTAGGCCCTGCCATCACTATGTTTGGCTGAGTTCACAAATCTGTTATAACCTGTAGCTTCCTTGTCACTTCTCTGGCTCTCCTCTCCTGCTAAGCTTTGTTTTCTGGAAGTAATTAAAACCTTCTGCCACTACCATAGCTACCGCTGCTGCTGGAACCACCATAGCCACCTTGGTTTTGTGGTTTGGCAAAGTATTGGCCTCCACCACCACAGGGGCCAGAGCTTCTGCCTCCAAAACTTCCTCCTTTCATGGGTCCAAAAGTTGAAGATTGATTGTTGCAATTGTGAAAATCATTATAGCTTCCACCACCTCCAAAGTTGCTTCTATCATTACCAAATCCATTATAGCCATCCCCACTGCCACCATATCCACCACCACCTCGACTGCCACCAAAGGCACCTCACCCATAACGTTGTCATTCCCACCAAAACCACCTCCACAACCACCACCAAAGTTTCCAGAACTACTCTGACCTCTTTGGCTGGATGAAGCACTAGCCACCTCTTGCTTAGATAGAGCTTCCCTTACTTCACAGTTGTGGCCATTCACAATATGGTATTTTTGAATGACAATCTTGTCTACAGGGTCATGGTCATCAAACGTTACAAAAGCAAAGCCTCTCTCTTTGCCACTGCTTCAGTCAGTCATGATTTCAATCACTTCAATTTTCCGATACTGTTCAAAATAATCTCTTAGATGATGTTCTTCAGTGTCTTCTTTAATGCCACCCACAAAAATCTTTTTCACAGTTAAGTGGGCACCAGGTCTTTGAGAATCTTCTCTTGAGACAGCCTTCTTTGGTTCTACAACTCTTCCATCCATCTTGTGTGGCCTCACATTCATGGCTGCATCCACCTCTTCCACAGTGGCATATGTGACAAACCGAAAGCTTCTGGAGCTCTTGGTGTTTGGGCCTCTCCTTACCACACAGTCCATAAGTGTTCCCAATGCTCAAAATGGCTCCTCAGACACTCATCAGCTGTTTCAAAGCTCAAAGCTCAAACCTCTGATGAAAAGCTTCTGCAGCTGTTCAGGCTCTTTGGGAGACTGACTTAGATATGATGGTGGTGGGAGGGGAGACTTCAACAATGCTTACTCCCAATATTTGCAAATTAATCAGTGTGATACAACACATCAACAAGAAAAAGGATAAAAACCATATGATCATTTCAATAGATGCAGACAAAGCATTTGACAAAGTATAACATCCATTCATGACAAAAACCTTCAACAAAGTAGGTTTAGAGGGAACATATGTCAACATAATAAAGACCATAATTGAAAAACCCATGGCTAACATCATATGCAATGGTAAAAAACTAGGAGTTTCCCCTTAACATCAGAAACAAGACAAGGATGTCTGCTCTCACCACTTTCATTCAACATAACTACTAGATGTCATAGTCACAACAATCAGACAAAAAAAAAAAAAAGGAATAAAAGGCATCCAAACTGGTAAGGAAGAAATAAAAGTTTCACTATTTGCAGATGACATGATACTGTATATAGAAAACCCTTAAGACTCTACCAAAAAAAAAAAAAAAAACCCTACTAGAACTGATAAATGAATCCAATAAGGCTGCAGAATACAAAATCAATGTACAGAAATCCATTGCATTTCTATACACTAACAATGAAGCATCAGAAGGAGAAATTAAGAAAAACTTACATTTACAATTGCACCAAGAATAATAAAATACCTAAGAATAAACTTATCCAAGGAGGTAAAAGACCTGTACTCTGAAAACTATAAACTACAGATGAAAGAAATTAAAAACAACACAAACATATGGAAAGATATTCTATGCTTATGTATTGGAAGAACCAACATTGTTAAAATGTCCATACTACTCAAAGCAATCTATAGATTTAATGCAATCCATATCAAACACTAACAGCATTTTTCACAGAACTAAAACAAAGAATCCTAAAATTTATATCAAACCACAAAAGATGCCAAATAGCCAAAGCATGCTTGAAAAAGAAAAATAAAAATTGAAGTATCTTAATTTCAGATTTCAAGCTATACTACAAAGCTGTAGTTATCAAAACAGTACGGTACAGGCACAAAAATAGACACATAGATCAACAAAAGAGAATAGAAAGCCCAGAGATAAGCCCACAATTATACAGTTAATTAATCTTTGACGAAGGAGAAAAGAATATGCAATAGGGAAAAGATAGTCTTTTCAACAAATGGTATTGGGAAAACTGGAGAGCAATGTGGAAAAGAATGAAACTGGACCACTTTCTTATACCATATATAAAAATAAACTCAAAATGGGTTAAGGACCTAAATGTGAGACATGAATCATAAAAATCCTAGCAGAGAGTACTAGTAGTAATGTCTCTGACGTCAGCTATTACAATATTTTTCTAGATATGTCTCCTGAGGCAATGGAAACCAAAGCAAAATTAAACTATACCAACAAAACAAAACAAAGCAAAACAAAACAAAACAAAAACAAAAAACAAAACAAGCTTCTCCACAGCAAAGGAAACAATCAACAAAACTAAAAGGCAACTTGTGGAATGGGAAAAGACATTTGCAAATTACATATCTGATAAAAGGTTAGTCTCCAAAATTTATAAAGAACTTATACAACTTGATACATACAAAAAACAAATAATCCAATGAAAAATGGGCAGAAGACATGAACAGACATTTCCCCAAAGAAAACATGCAGATGGCCAACAGACACATGAAAAGATGCTCAAATCACTCATCATTAGTGAAATGCAACTTAAAACTACGATGAGATATTACCTCACACCTGTCAAAATGACTCAAATCAAAAAGACAAGGGGTGCCTGGGTGGCTCAGTCAGTTAAGTGTCCAACTTGGGCTCAGGTCATGATCTCACGATTCCTGAGTTTGAGCCCCTCATCGGCTCTATGCTGACAGCTCGGGGCCTGGAGCCTGCTTCGGATTCTATGTCTCCCTCTCTCTGCCTCTCACCTGCTCATTCTCTCCCTCTCAAAAATAAATACATATTTTTAAAAATTAAAAAAAAAAGACTAGAGACAACAAGTGTTGGTGAAGAAAGGAACTCTCAAGTACTGTTGGTAGGAATGCAAATGAGGGTAGCCACTGTGGGAAACAATATGAAGATTCCTCAAAAAATTAAAACTAGAACTAACCTACAATCCAGTAATTACAACTGGGTATTTACCCCCAAATTACAAAAACACTAATGCAAAACGATATACACACCCTTATATTTATTACAGTATTATTTACAATAGCCAAATTATGGACATAGCCCAAGTGTCCATCAATAGATGAGTGGATATAGAAAATGTACATGTATATGTATATGTATATGTATATGTATATGTATATTTATGTGTGTATACACACACACACAATGAAATATTATTCAGCTGTAAAGAAGAATGAAATCTTGCTATTTGTAACAACATGGATGATCTAGAGTGTATAATACTAACCAAATTAAGTCAGTCAGAGAAAGGTAAATACCATATGATTTCACTCATACATGGACTTTAAGAAACAAAATGAGCAAAGGAAAAAAGAGAGATAAACCAAATAACAGACTCTTAGCTATAGAGAACAAACAGATGCACACCAGAGGAGAGGTGAGTGGGGGGATGGGTGAAACAAGTGAAGGGAATTAAGAGTATACTTCTCTTGATGAGAACTGAGTAACATATAGAAGTGAATCACTATATTGTATACATGAAACTATTATAACAATGTATGATAACTATACTAAGTTAAAATAAAATCAAAAGGAGAAAGGTTTCAAATTAAAAATCTAAGTTTCTACTTTAAAAAAAAAAAACCTAGATAAAGTGAAATGAATTCAAAGCTAACAGAAGGAAGAAAATACTACAAATAATAGCATCAAAGCATAAAATCGTAAACAGGGGCGCCTGGGTGGCGCAGTCGGTTAATCGTCCGACTTCAGCCAGGTCACGATCTTGCGGTCCATGAGTTCAAGCCCCGCGTCAGGCTCTGGGCTGATGGCTCGGAGCCTGGAGCCTGTTTCCGATTCTGTGTCTCCCTCTCTCTCTGCCCCTCCCCCGTTCATGCTCTGTCTCTCTCTGTCCCAAAAATAAATAAACGTTGAAAAAAAATTTTTTTTAAAAGAATAAAATCGTAAACAAAAACATAAAGATATGAAGAAAATTAATAGAGAAAAAATGAAACAAAAAGTGGTTCTTCAAGGAGGGCAATAAAACTGATAAACTTCTAGAAAGATGGACAGAAGTAAAAAGAGAAAAGGCACAATAATGAAAGAAAGTTCACATTAAGAGCATAATAAGAGAATATTACAAACAACTCTCACATAAATTCAATAATTTAGATGAAATGGAAATGGACCAATTTTTCAAAAACTAAAACTCCCAAAAATGAAACAGAATAGTTTGGACCTGAATAGTCCAAAACTATTTTTTAAATTGAATGCATAGTTTAAATACTTCCCCAAAAAAGAAATCTCCAGGTCAAGATGTTTTCAATGGTGAATTATACCAAATACTTAAAAAGGAAATAACATAGATTATACATAGTCTCTTCCATAAGATAGAAGAAGATGCACTACCTAGCTCATTTTATGAGGCCAATCTTAAATTGATAACAAAATCAGACAAAGACAACAAAAAAGGAAAACCACAAGTCTGTCCCTCAGGAACATAGATACAAAAATTCTCAACAAAATATTAGCAAATTAAATCCAACAAAATATAAAAAAAATAATACACCATGACAAAATGCAATTTATTCTGGGAACACAAGACTGCTTCAGCACTTGAAAATCAATCTAATCTTCTATATTAATAGTCTAAAGAAGAAAATCAACATGATCATATCAATTGATACAGAAAGAGAATTTCACAGAATTCAGCATCTATTCATATTAAAATTTTTCAGCAAACTAGGAACAGAAGCAAACTTCCTAACCTCATAAATGACACCTACAAAAAAATCTATAGCAAATATCATACTTAGTAGTGTATAACTGAATGCCTTCCCACCAAGACTAGGAATAAGGCAAGGATGTCTACTCTTAGCACTCCTATTCAATGTCATACTGGAAGTCCTAGCTAGTGCAATAAGGCATGAAAGTGAAATAAAAGGTATAAGATTTGAAATGAAGAAATAAAATTGTGCCTATTTATAAATAAGATGATTTCTACATAGAGAACTCCAAGGAATCCATATACCAAAAAAGTTCTAGAATACAAGTCAGTATTCAAAACTCAACTGAATTTCTATATGCTAACAATGAACAATTGAAATCCTCATCCATGAACAAATGTCATCCTCAAAATGACAAAATTACAGAGATGGAAAACAGATTAATGGTTTTCAGGGAACAGGGACAAAGCAGGAGAAGATGTGACTATAAAGGGGCAGTACAAGAGTTTCTTCTAGTGAGGGAACATCGTATATCATGATGGTGGTGGTGGTGGTTTCACAATTTATACATGAGATCAAATCTCATAGAACACACAAATAAGTATGTATAAAAACTGGCCAAAACTGAGTAAAGTCTGTAGCCAAGCAGTAATATGCCGACAATTCCCTGGTTTTGATAGTTATTACTGTTATATACGATGTCACCATTAGGGGAAGCAGGGTAAAGCATTCAAGGGACTATATGTACTATTTTTTGCTACTTCCAATGAATCAATAATCATTGCAAAATAAAGTTAAGAAGAAAACTAGCAGTAGGGCGCCTGGGTGGCTCAGGCGTTTAAGCATCCCACTTTGGCTCAGGTCAGGCTCAGGTCATGTTCTCAGTTCACAAGTTCCAGTCCCATGTTGGGCTCTGTGCTGACAGCTCAGAGCTTGGAGCCTGCTTCAGATTCTGTGTCTCCCTCTCTCTCTCTGCCTTTCCCCCTCTCGCATTCTATGTGTGTGTGTGTGTGTGTGTGTGTGTGTGTGTGTGTGTGTGTGTGTCTCAAAAATAAATAATCATTTAAAAATTTTTTAAAAAGAAGAAAACTAACAGCAAAATGATTGGAAACAGCCCAATGTCCGTCCATAGGGAACTGGTTGAGTAATTATAGTATATCCACACAATGTATAAAAACCACAAAGAAAATAAGGACTGTATCTGTGAACTGATTGTGGATAAGAGAAAAAAGTAAGATCCAGAGCAGTGGATAAAATGTGCTACCTACAGCACAAGAAAGGCAGGAAAATAATAATAATATATCATAAACACAGGTTTGCTTATTTTCACAATAAGAAAGACAGGAAGGTCAAACCAGAAGCCATTAAAAATGGTTATCTACAGGGGATAAGTGGGAATGAGGTTAAGAGAATCAGAGTAGGAGCAAGAATTCTTTGCATGAAACATTATAAAGTTTTAAGTTTTATTCTCTTCAATTAAATAAAAGAAAGGAAACCCTAAAATTTAACACAAATAAGTTTAAATTATCCCAATTTGATAATATAATCATATAGAAAATAGTTATTTCAAGTAGCTTTTGAGCACAATAGTCTGACTATATTCCTTAGTGATCTATATTTTGACAACAAAAGAAACTACAAAGAAATTTTGAACCTCATGTGGTAGCTGGGGAACAGGATATTAGGAGAAGGCCAAAATATGATGACAATAGTATAAAGTAAATCAAATCAATTAAAAGACAAAATTTATTTTTTATTTTTATTTTTTAAATATAATTTATTGTCAAGTTAGCTAACATACAGTGTATACAGTGTGCTCTTGGCCCAGTGCTCATCCCAACAAATGCCCTCCTCAATGCCCATCACCCATTTGCCCCACTCCCCTATTCCCCCCATCAACCTTCAGTTTGTTCTCTGTATTTAAGAGTCTCTTCTGGTTTGCCTTCCTCTCTGTTTGAAACTATTTTTCCCCCATTCCTTCCCCATGGTCCTCTGTTAAGTTTCTCAAATTCCACATGAGTGAAAACATGATATCAAAAGACAAACAAATTTTAAATGAGCAGATGAGGGGCGCCTGGGTGGCGCAGTCGGTTAATCGTCCGACTTCAGCCAGGTCACGATCTCGCGGTCTGTGAGTTCGAGCCCCGCGTCAGGCTCTGGGCTGATGGCTCAGAGCCTGGAGCCTGTTTCCGATTCTGTGTCTCCCTCTCTCTCTGCCCCTCCCCTGTTCATGCTCTGTCTCTCTCTGTCCCAAAAATAAATAAACGTTGAAAAAAAAAAATTTAAATGAGCAGATGAGCCAAGCACTTTGTAAACATTATCTCATTCAGTTATCAAAATGACTGTGTTAACTACTGTCATCTCATTTTCTAGGAGAAAACTGAGGCAGATGGAAGTTAAATAATTCCCCAAGGCTATACTGTTAAGAGCAGAATCAGAATCTGGAATTGCAGCGTATGGCAGTCAAGAGCCCATGCTTTTAACCTTTAGCTCCCATGAGGGAGCAGAGGGAGCTGAGAAAGATGACCACAGCAATGACTGAAGGGGAAGAAAGAAGAAGGAAAAGATGTCCTCCAAAGAGCAGACCAATGTTATCTGGATCCTAGCTCTGGTTATCCTTTCCCTAAAAGGTCTGAATCCAACCTTCATCCTCAGACCTCTTACTTTTCCCCCCAACTGTTCTGCTGTTCTATTCCCAACTGTACTGCATTGATAGAGTCCCCCCCAAATTCATGTGCACCCAGAACATCAGAATGTGACCTTGTTTGGAAAATAGTCACTGGCAGATGAACTCAAGTAAAGGTGAGTGCATATTGGATTTGGATTTGGATAGGCCCTAATCTTATGACTCCTGTCCTTATTAAGAAGAAAAGACAGAGAAACACACACACACACACACACACACACACACACACACATATCCTCCTGCACCCCACAAATGCCCTGTGAAAATGGAGGCAGAGATTGCAATGGTAGGTCTATAAACCAAGGGACACCATGGGCCACCAGGAATCACCAAAAGCTAGGAGGGATGCATGGAACAGGTTGTCCCTCAGAGCCTCCAGTAGAAACCAACCCTGCTGATACCTTGATTTTGGACTTCCAGCCTTTACAACTGTGAAAGAATATATTTCTGTTGTTTGAAGCTACTCAGTTGTGGTACTTTGTTATGGCAGCCCTAGAAAACCAATACACCAACTTCAGGGGCTCCTTCCCACTGACCTCCAAACAGTACTGGATATGAGAAGGCATCTCAACAATAAGTGTCTCCATTAGCCGTAGGAGGGATTGAAGGGTCTCCATGAGCAAATCCTGAGGGAGAAAAGAGAGATCTCAAAGACTTGCTGAGCTATCAGTCCCACCCCTCCTTCTAAACTTAGCTCAGTGCTCCAGCTCTCCCAGAAAGCCTTCCTTGGGAAGTTCTGCTCCGCAAGTTTCCCCCTAACATTTCAAGTGCCACTTGTCCATTGCTAACTTGAAGAAATTTTTCTGTTGTTTTCAGCAGAGCACAAATATCTGCTTGATACGCGGTTTGTCCTAGTGGATGGGGAGATCCCAGCTTGCCCCAAACATGGGGAAATCCTGTCAAAACCTTCCCTCTCTAACCAGAGCTACACTGAATAAGGCCTCATGGGGGTACAAGCATAGGAAACCGACCTCAGCTTTCTCTGTATGTACCAGTCCTTCCTTCATAACATAAATAAATATAAACTGACAAAGAAGGACCACCAGACATCTGATGAAAAGGCCCAACTAAACAAATAGACCAAATGGTCCTAAAGAAAACCAAACTAATTCAGTAAGTAATAGAAACCTTTATTTTTAAAAATTCTTATTAATATCCTCAAAAAAAAGAAGCAGGAGATTGTGGTATCAGTAAAACAAGAACAATCAGTCAAAATAAAGGAGTAATCAGAGAACATGAAAGAATTCCTAGGAACTAAACATATAAATGCAAATTGGAAAACTGAATCCCTCTTCCTTCCTTCAAGGAAACACTACAGACCCTGTGGGAAATGGACTCAGCTCTCTTGCTGACTCTCTGAACTTATTTACCCATGGGCCTTTAGTAAAATCACATTTGAAACCTTCCCGTCTGGTTTCAATTGTACAACAGTAAAAGGTAAAGAATTGAGTGTCCGCGTCTGGGCCAGAATATTAAAGTGGTGACAGTGGCAATCAATGAGTGCTCTCAAGAAGGAAGTACTTCTCATGAGTAGTGTTCAGACTATATGACCTAGTAATCTCTGATGATTATCATGTTTTTATCAAAGAGGTCCTTACATATAACTGCTGAACTTATACTTCTCATCCTCTCAAAAGTAAAAAATAAAAACAAAGAGACAAACATCAAAGAGTTAATTACTTCAGTGGCCTGGGCTTCCTGGGAACTGGATGCCTCCTTCTGCAAATCCTCTGTGGATGGCAGGCATAGCACACTCTGAAAACACGTTTGGAGTAGCTCTGTTCTTTCTTCCACCTCTGTGAGGGGATGGAGCTTCCTAAGATCCAGGAGGAAGGAGCAAAAATGTAACCAGAGAGTAATGGCCAGGAATAACAGCTGAGGAAAATAAGAGAGAGGTGGTGGAGACAGAGGGAGAAGTGGGAGAAAGAAGATACCAAAAGAAAAGGTAACCAAAAGAAGAAAAGGAGGAAACAGTAAGAAAAGTTTTAAAATGCCAGGAATATGGAAAGAAAGGGATAAAGGGAAAGAGGAACTATTACAGAAAAGGGTACTAATATTTGGGGATGATATATTACTGTTTGGTTCCCCGGATATTTTGAGGGAATGGGGGAGGCAGTCAGTGATGGAGATGGAGGTGTTTAGTCAGGGACATCCCTGTGAGCAGAAGAAAGACTGGACCAGAAACAACAGCAAGTGCCTATGGAAGATGGGAGAGGTGGTCTCTGCCACATGCTCCAAAAATCCCATCCAAAAAATCTTGGTGAAAAGAGGTGGCATACATTGTCCAACAGATGTCTACAACTGCCTGGGGCCCCCATACTAAAAGCAGAGCAGAAAATAAGGTGGGGATAGATTAGGGAATAAAGAACTGAAATCCAGTCAGAGGAAGGAGGACAGAATGGCTGGAACATTGTTACCTGAAATTAGTGATGAAGTTCATTGCCCTCTGCCTAATGGAACTGGAGATGGAATTCAATGGCTCCTCCCTGATTAACTCCTGTAACACACCCACCCCAATCCCCCACCCCAGAGAAAAAGAGGATGTGAATATATCTTTCTTGCCTTCCTCCCCCTCCTCCTACCCAGGCTGTATTCACAGGAAAGTGGGACCTAGAATTTTCAGAGACTTCCAAAGACTCTGAAGGATAGCACATCTCTCCTACTCCCAACCATACCTTCCCCACGGCACTCACCCCTACCTTGAGAATGGGAAAGGGAACAATAAGGTAGGAAAAAACAACCAGAAAATCTGGACTTTTATCCTCCAGGCCTAGTCTAGGAGCACTGCCAATGGTTTCCATGAATGAGGACCCATCCTCCCTCCTCTGTGCATTTCTACCTCCATCCTCCTGAGTTGTACTTACCATCATGAAGGTTACAATTTCTATTTTCTGAGGGAACTTGAATTGAAAGGCCATGGGCTGGCTGCTCAAGATGTTTATTAGCTTGGTCAGGGCATCCAGGTACTCCAGCTTCAGGTTCTTATCCTGAACCAACCAGTATACTCAGAGATTTCCAAGGTAGGAATGATCCTGGGGCAAGGGAAAACTACCTACACAAAATCTGGGAGATGAGGTGCTAAGGCTTCCTTAGGCTAAAACCCTGCATCTTCCTTCTGAGGGCAGCTTAGGAAAGCAAAGCTCCCAAAGCTTCCATGTCTCTTAAGTTATTGTCTTTTTACCAAATAAGTTCTTCCGAAGGATGTCTAGTTGGATGGTAAATGAATAGGGAATGGGAAAGGCTTCTTTTCCTACCCTAGGGATATATGCTCTGAACAAATGGCAAAGGCAGAAAAATTATTTGGGACTCCCTCTTACCTCCCCTGAAACAACTGTGATCGCCCCACCCCCGAGTTCCATTCAAGGCCAGGCATCATTTTCTTGGAGGGGAAGGGCCAAAAAAGGCAGGGATGGGACACTGGAGAAGTGGAGAAAGCAGGAAGTACCTTTTCTACAATACAGTTGCGGTAGTGTTGCAGGACAATGGCCAGGATGTCATCTAAATGCATGAAGATGGCTCCCTTGCTCTCTGAAATAATCTTGCTATAGCTTAAGTAGATGATGTTACAGACCAGCCCCCATTCCCTTTGCTGATGTTCCTGTAGGGGGAAGGGGGAAACTTGCCTTCTCTTCATCTTATCCCCCTTGGCTGATGGGGAAATGGAGGTTCAGAGAGGAATGGATTGCCTGCATGACACGGAAGGGAAGATGGGGCTGTGGAATGGTGAACAGCTGGGAGGAAGGTGGTGCAGCTGGTGATACCAGGGCCTGATTCACGGCATAAAGGAGCACGGGAAAGGGACAAGAGGATGAAACTTCCCCACCGATGGCCGGAGGGAAATAGAAACATTTATAGGTGGGTCAGCACACCTCAGAGAAGTGGGGAGTCTGGGGTGACAGGGATGCCTTGGAAGGCTTTGTGTGGGAGGTTGGCAGAGCTCCCAGGAATGCCATCACCTTCATCAGTTTGAGGATGGATGATGAGTTCTTGTCAGTGAGTATAGCACTATATGCTTGCAGTTGGTCCAGGGTTACCTTCAGATGTTTCATGGACACGATACTGAGCGCCACAGCAATGCCCTGTAATAGGAATAGCCTCAACCTCATGCCACAGCTCAAAGTGAGCCAGAACTTTATGTTCTCCCAGAACTATAGATTTAGAGAGAGGAAGAGAGAGGAATGGGAAAGAAAATAAATGGAAGGAAAATTTGGTTCCTCTGATACAAATTACTTAAAATCAAGGGGGAGAACCAAAGTCCATACAAGAAATAATTTAAGAAGCAAATTACAAGAAACAGACTCTTAACTATAGAGAACAAACTGATGGTTACCAGAGTGGAGGTGGGTGGGAGGATGGGGGAAATAAGGGATGGGGATTAGAGAATACAGTTATCATGATGGGGGGAAAAAAGAACTCTAAAAGATGATTGATTGATTGATTGATTGATTGATAGATGATAGAGTGGCACAGAGTTTATAAAAATTCAGGAGTCCTCATTTTTGTATTTTTCATACTAATTGACAACATCCAGAAAAGCCCTTCCTGAATATCATGGAGCAGAGGAACACCCCCCACACATACCCTGCCATAATATTTATGAACTGTGGGCCCTCATATGTACATGAATTCATTTGTGGATTCAGTAGAGTTTTGGTGCCTAAGGCATGGGGGTGGGGAAGCAAATTAACTCAGATTATGAAAAATTAGAGTCACAGATTTACAAAATCTTGGGATTATCAAATCCAACATTGCAGAACAGAGAATACTTACATGCACTAGTAATTCAGAGAAGGGTGGTAAGGAGGGGGCAAAGGGGAAGAACAAATCCAAGGCACATTATAGACAGGACTGGATCGATAATCAGAGAAGAAACAGAAGAGAGAGACAACTAACAGACAGTGCCAATATTTCTAACCCTGAATAACAGGAAACAGCAGTAACTGACCAATAATGGGAAGGTGGAAAAGGGGGGCCTGTCTTAGAGTTGGGGAGAGAGGAATGAGGAACGTCCTGCATGTGTTTTGTAGGACATAGTAGAAGGACAACTAAGTGAAAATGCTATCAGTGGTTAGTGGATCTGGGAACAGATGACTGAGTGGGAGACAAGAGCAAGGGAAACTTGGGGATTCTATAATTCCTGCCAGGAACAGCATTTAATGTAAATCCCTCTGCCTCATAACAGGCCCTTTGACTTAAGTGTCAGCCAAGTGTCTTCCAGAGCTTATTCAACAAGGATATCTGGGCACAGAGCTAAAGGAACATCTAACACAGACAAGCAGGTGCCAGCTATTTGCCAACTGGCTTGTTTATGCAGGACAGGCCACCGTTAAGATTCTGCAGTAGAGGAGGCAGAGTGACAGGGACCTGGGGACAGTTACAGTTGCTCCAGGACACAGATCTTCAAGAAAGGCTGAAGTATTAGTGGGACTTACAGACTTTTGACCTCCAAGTAGATGAAGGGAAAATTTTGCCTAGTTGTAAAGCAGGGACTAGTTGAACATCAGAAAGGGGGTTTATTCTGTCCCTCTTCTTAGGCCATCCCTTATCCATGGCTTCCAGTCATCCTGGTCATTCTTCATCATCATCATCATCATCATCATCATCATCATCCATCATCATCTTCTTCATCACTGACATCATCAGAGTATTTACTGCTTAGTTTTTACCAAACTTAACACATGCTATCTCACTGATCCTAACCCTAAAGATTTGAGGTAAATATTACCAATCTTATTTTACAGAAAGGGACAATATAATTGTTCCCTAACGTAGCCATCCAGCCCAGATCTGAGCTCCAGATCTACATGGCTACTGAACATCTCCACCTGGCTATACCAAGGGCACCCTTTTCTCTCCTGATCAAAAACTGAATGCATCATCTTCCTCCCCATTTTGCCCTGCATTCCTGGTTTCAGTGAAGGATACTATTATCCTCCCAGCTGACCATGCCAGAAACCCAGGAAACATCCTGAACATCCTCTTCCCTCTTATCTTTATCCTTTGTATCCAGTCTGTCCCCAGGTGGCAGCAGAGGGGTCATTTTCACTTCCCGTCAAAGAATTCTGCATTCCAGTCCCACCACACGACTAACAGTTCTGTAGACATGCCCCCAAAAGTTCTTGCTCCTGAGTCTTGTCTTGGAATATTATGTCAAGTGAGAATACCCACTTCACTCCTTCTCCTAATCTAGACCCAACTAGCCCAAGTCCCCACCACCCCACACAGCCACTGTATGTCTCTGTGACCACTCATGTAAGGCTATTCTGTGTAGTCAGCTGTTTTCTTCCTATATGTGTCTGTCTCTTCAACGATACTGTTTGCATCTTGGGTTTGGTAAATACCTGATGATATAGTCATGATGATGGTGGATGCTCTGAGAATCTGGCAGGGAAGAGGCATTGGAGAGGGGAGGCCTGAGAACATGGGTACCAACTCTACCAGTAACCAACACCTAGAGAGTGCTTGTGTGCCAGGCATTGTTCTAGGAGCTTTTATATATTTAATCCTTAAAACCATCCTTTGACACACATACTCTGTGGTATTCCCACCAAAATACATAATCTAAACCTAATCATGAAGAAATATGAGACAAACCAAAAATGCCATATATTCTACAAAATAAATGGTCTATACATTTAAAATGTCACGACTGCCTTTCGCATCTTTCCCAGACCCACGCCCTGTGGAGACATTCTCTTCCCCCTTTGCCCCCTGTCTGGGCTACATCTGGCAGGAGGCTTCTTGGAAGTTGACACATCATCCCTAGGTACAAAGGAATCAGATTTCAGGAAGATCAATTCAAATACTTGTTTGGCATTTAAAGGAATTTTAAGAAAGTTGTTACAGCAAATACTTGGCACACAGGAAGAGACAAGCGACACGCACTCAGAGACTCAGAAAAAACTTTCTTTCACACCAGTGCCAGCCCAGCAGAGTCCTCTTCAAAGGTTGAGCCCCCCAGCCCTGGTGCTAGCCTACTTTTATGCCTGACCAGCTTTCAGGGCTGAATGAGTGCCCAATTTGCCCTTTAAAACCATCTCAGCCAGAGGAGGGAGGAAGATGGCGATGTAGGAGGACACTGGGCTCACCGCATCCTGCTGATCACTCAGATTCCACCCACACCTGCCTAAATAACCCAAAAAACCACCAGAAGACTAGCAGAACAGATTCTCCAGAGCCAAGCATAGACGAGAGGCCCACAGAATTGGGTAGGAAGGGCGGAGAGGTGATGCGCGCTACACGGACTGGAGGGAGGGAGCTGGGGCAGGGGGGCAGCCCACCGGCCAAGCAGAGCCCCCGAGTCTGGCTTGCAAAAGTGGAGGGGCCAGACGGAGTGTGTTCTGACAGCAAGTGGGACTTAACATCTGGAAGGTTATAAGTTAACAGCTCTGCTCAGAGAGCAGGAGGGCTGGAGGACAACGGGAGGGAGAGCTGTTGAGCCCCAGACGAAAGAGCTCAGCTTGGTGGGGAACAAAGGCACTCGCCAGCACCATCTCCCTTGCCCATCCCCCAGCCAAAATCCCAAAGGGAACCAGTTCCTGCCAGGGAACTTGCTTGCACCGCGCAAACACCCAACACTGTGCTTCTGCGGATACATCCCTCCTGTGGGTCTGACTCCCTCCCAGTGCCACAGGGCCCCTCCTGAAGTGGATCACTGAAGGAAAAGTGAGCTGAGCCTGCCCCTCCTACCCCTGTGCACCTTGCTGATCTACCCCAGCTAATACACCAGATCCCCAGCACCACAAGCCTGGCAGTGTGCAAGTAGCCCAGATGGGCCACGCCACCCCACAGTGAATCCTGCTCCTAGGAGAGGGGAAGAGAAGGTACACACCAGTCTGACTGTGGCCCCAGCAGTGGGCTGGGGGCAGACATTAGGTCTGACTGCAGCCCCGCCCACCAACGCAAGTTTTTCAAGAGAGCACAGGGGAAGTGCCCTGCAGTTCCACACCACTCCAGGGACTATTCAAAATGACAAAACGGAAGAATTCCCCTCAAAAGAATCTCCAGGAAATAGCGACAGCTAACGAACTGATCAAAAACAATTTAAACAATATAACAGAAAGTGAATTTAGAATAATAGTCATAAAATTAATTGCTGGGCTTGAAAACAGTATAGAAGACAGCAGAGAATCTATTGCTACAGAGATCAAGGGACTAAGGAACAGCCAGGAGGAGCTAAAAAATGCTATTAATGAGCTGCAAAATAAAATGGAGGCAACCACAGCTCGGATTGAAGAGGCAGAGGAGAGAATAAGTGAACTAGAAGATAAAATTATGGAAAAAGAAGAAGCTGAGAAAAAGAGAGATAAAAAAATCCACGAGTATGAGGGGAAAATTAGACAACTAAGTGATGCACTAAAGAGAAATAATCTACGCATAATTGGTATTCCAGAGGAGAAAGAGAGAGGGAAAGGTGCTGAAGGTGTACTTGAAGAAATAATAGCTGAGAACTTCCCTGATCTGGGGAAGGAAAAAGGCATTGAAATCCAAGAGGCACAGAGAACTCCCTTCAGATGTAACTTGAATTGATCTTCTGCAAGACATATCATAGTGAAACTGGCAAAATACAAGGATAAAGAGAAAATTCTGAAAGCAGCTAGGGATAAACGTGCTCTAACATATAAAGGGAGACCAATAAGACTCGTGATGGACCTCTCTACTGAAACTTGGCAGGCCAGAAAGGAATGTCAGGAAATCTTCAATGTGATGAACAGAAAAAATATGCAGCCAAGAATCCTTTATCCAGCAAGTCTGTCATTTAGAATAGAAGGAGAGATAAAGGTCTTCCCAAACAAACAAAAACTGAAGGAATTTGTCACCACTAAACCAGCCCTACAAGAGATCCTAAGGGGGATCCTTTGAGACAAAGTACCAGAGACATCGCTACAAGCATGAAACCTACAGACATCACAATGACTCTAAACCCATATCTTTCTATAATAACACTGAATGTAGGGGCGCCTGGGTGGCTCAGTCAGTTGAGCGTCCGACAGCTCAGGTCATGATCTCGCGGACTGTGAGTTCAAGCCCCACATCGGGCTCTGTGCTGACAGCTCAGAGCCTGGAGCCTGCTTCAGATTCTATGTCTCCCTCTCTCTCTGTCCCTCCCCTGCTCACATTCTGTCTCTCTCTCTCTCTCTCAAAAATAAAGATTAAAAAAATTTAAAAAAAATAACACTGAGGGGCGCCTGGGTGGCGCAGTCGGTTAAGCGTCCGACTTCAGCCAGGTCACGATCTCGCGGTCCGGGAGTTCGAGCCCCGCGTCAGGCTCTGGGCTGATGGCTCAGAGCCTGGAGCCTGTTTCCGATTCTGTGTCTCCCTTTCTCTCTGCCCCTCCCCCATTCATGCTCTGTCTCTCTCTGTCCCAAAAATAAATAAACGTTGAAAAAAAAAAATAACACTGAATGTAAATGGACTAAATGCGCCAATCAAAAGACATAGGGTATCATAATGGATAAAAAAAAACAAGACCCATCTATTTGCTGTCTATGAGAGACTCACATTAGACCTGAGGACACCTTCAGATTGAAAGTGAGGGGATGGAGAACTATTTATCATGCTACTGGAAGTCAAAAGAAAGCTGGAGTAGCCATACTTATATCAGACAAACTAGACTTTAAATTAAAGGCTGTAACAAGAAATGAAGAAGGGCATTATATAATAATTACAGGGTCTATCCATCAGGAAGAGCTAACAATTATAAATGTCTATGCGCTGAATATGGGAGCCCCCAAATATATAAAACAATTACTCACAAACATAAGCAACCTTATTGATAAGAATGTAGTAATTGCAGGGGACTTTAATACCCCACTTACAACAATGTATATATCATCTAGACACATGGTCGATAAAGAAACAAGGGCCCTGAATGATACATTGGATCAGATGGACTTGACATATATATTTAGAACTCTGCATCCCAAAGCAACAGAATATACTTTCTTCTCGAGTGCACATGGAACATTCTCCAAGATAGATCACATACTGGTCACAAAACAGCCCTTCATAAGTATAGAAGAATTGAGATCATAGCATGCATACTTTCAGACCACAATGCTATGAAGCTTGAAATCAACCACAGGAAAAAGTCTGGAAAACCTCCAAAAACGTGGAGGTTAAAGAACACCCTACTAAAGAATGAATGGGTCAACCAGGCAATTAGAGAAGAAATTAAAAAATATATGGAAACAAATGAAAATGAAAATACAACAATCCAAATGCTTTGGGATGCAGCGAAGGCAGTCCTGAGAGGAAAATACATTGCAATCCAGGCCTATCTCAAGAAACAAGAAAAATCCCAAATACAAAATCTAACAGCACACCTAAAGGAAATAGAAGCAGAACAGCAAAGACACCCTAAACCCAGCAGAAGAAGAGAAATAATAAAGATCAGAGCAGAAATAAACAATATAGAATCTAAAAAAAACTGTAGAGCAGATCAACGAAACCAAGAGTTGGTTTTTTGAAAAAATAAACAAAATTGATAAACCTCTAGCCAGGCTTCTCAAAAAGAAAAGGGAGATGACCCAAGTAGATAAAATCATGAATGAAAATGGAATTATTACAACCAATCCCTCAGAAATACAAGCAATTATCAGGGAATACTATGAAAAATTATATGCCAACAAACTGGACAAACCTGGAAGAAATGGACAAATTCCTAAACACCCACACACTTCCAAAACTCAAACTGGAGGAAATAGAAAGCTTGAACACACCCATAACCAGCGAAGAAATTGAATCAGTTATCAAAAATCTCCCAACAAATAAGAGTCCAGGACCAGATGGCTTCCCAGGGGAGCTCTACCAGATGTTTAAAGTAGAGATAATACCTATCCTTCTCAAGCTATTCCAAAAAATAGAAAGGGAAGGAAAACTTCCAGACTCATTCTATGAAGCCAGTATTACTTTGATTCCTAAACCAGACAAAGACCCAGTAAAAAAAAGAGAACTACAGGCCAATACCCCTGATGAATATGGATGCAAAAATTCTCAATAAGATACTAGCAAATCGAATTCAACAGCATATAAAAAGAATTATTCACCATGACCAAGTGGGATTCATTCCTGGGATGCAGGGCTGGTTCAACATTCGCAAATCAATCAACGTGATACATCACATGAATAAAAGAAAAGATAAGAACCATATGGTCCTGTCAATCGATGCAGACAAAGCATTTGACAAAATTCAGCATCCTTTCTTAATAAAAACACTTGAGAAAGTCGGGATAGAAGGAACATACTTAAACATCATAAAAGCCATTTATGAAAAGCCTACAGCTAACATCATCCTCAATGGGGAAAAACTGAGAGCTTTTTCCCTGAGATCAGGAACACGACAGGGATGTCCACTCTCACTGCTGTTGTTTAACATAGTGTTGGAAGTTCTAGCATCAGCAATCAGACAACAAAAGGAAATCAAAGGCATCAAAATTGGCAAAGATGAAGTTAAGCTTTCACTTTTTGCAGATGACATGATATTACACATGGAAAATCCAACAGACTCCACCAAAAGTCTGCTAGAACTGATACATGAATTCAGCAAAGTTGTAGGATACAAAATCAATGTACAGAAATCAGTTGCATTCTTATACTATTAGTGTATAAGAATGTACTTATATTAGTGTATAAGTGCTTCATTATTAGTATGAAGCAACAGAAAGACAAATAAAGAAACTTATCCCATTCACAATTGCACCAAGAAGCATAAAATACCTAGGAATAAATCTAACCAAAGATGTAAAAGATCTGTATGCTGAAAACTATAGAAAGCTTATGAAGGAAACTGAAGAAGATATAAAGAAATGGAAAAACATTCTGTGCTCATGGGTTGGAAGAATAAATATTGTCAAAATGTCAATACTACCCAAAGCTATCTACACATTCAATGCAATCCCAATCAAAATTGCACCAGCATTCTTCTCGAAGCTAGAACAAGCAATCCTAAAATTCATATGGAGCCACAAAAGGCTCTGAATAGCCAAAATAATTTTGAAGAAGAAGACCAAAGCAGGAGGCATCACAATCCCAGACTTTAGCCTCTACTACAAAGCCGTAATCATCAAGACAGCATGGTATTGGCACAAAAACAGACACATAGACCAATGGAATAGAATAGAAACCCCAGAAATAGATCCACAAACGTATGGCCAACTAATCTTTGACAAAGCAGGAAAGAACATCCAATGGAAAAAAGACAGTCTCTAACAAATGGTGCTGGGAGAACTGGACAGCAACATGCAGAAGGTTGAAACTAGACCACTTTCTCACACCATTCACAAAAATAAACTCAAAATGGATAAAGGACCTGAATATGAGACAGGAAACCATCAAAACCCTAGAGGAGAAAGCAGGAAAAGACCTCTCTGACCTCAGTCGTAGCAATTTCTTACTTGACACATCTCCAAAGGCAAGGGAATTAAAAGCAAAAATGAACTATTGGAACCTCATGAAGATAAAAAGTCTGCACAGCAAAGGAAACAATCAACAAAACTAAAAGGCAACCAACAAAATAGGAAAAGATATTTGCAAATGACATATCAGACAAAGGGCTAGTTTCCAAAATCTATAAAGAGCTCGCCAACCTCCACACCCGAAAAACAAATAATCCAGTGAAAAAATGGGCAGAAAACATGAATAGACACTTCTCTAAAGAAGACATCCGGATGGCCAATAGGCACATGAAAAGATGCTCAATGTCGCTCCTCATCAGGGAAATACAAATCAAAACCACACTCAGATATCACCTCATGCCAGTCAGAGTGGCCAAAATGAACAAATCAGGAGACTATAGATGCTGGAGAGGATGTGGAGAAACGGGAACCCTCTTGCACTGTTGGTGGGAATGCAAATTGGTGCAGCCGCTCTGGAAGACAGTGTGGAGGTTCCTCAGAAAATTAAAAATAGACCTACCCTATGACCCAGCAGTAGCACTGCTGGAAATTTACCCAAGGGATACAGGAGTACTGATGCATAGGGGCACATGTACCCCAATGTTTATAGCAGCACTCTCAACAATAGCCAAATTATGGAAAGAGCCTAAATGTCCATCAACTGATGAATGGATAAAGAAATTGTGGTTTATATACACAATGGAGTACTACATGGCAATGAGAAAGAATGAAATATGGCCCTTTGTAGCAATGTAGATGGAACTGGAGAGTGTTATGCTAAGTGAAATAAGCCATAGAGAGAAAGACAGATACCACATGTTTTCACTCTTATATGGATCCTGAGAAACTTAACAGAAACCCATGGGGGAGGGGAAGAAAAAAAAAAAAAGAGGTTAGAGTGGGAGAGAGTCAAAGCATAAGAGACCCTTAAAAACTGAGAACAAACTGAGGGTTGATGGGGGGTGGGAGGGAGGGGAGGGTGGGTGATGGGTATTGAAGAGGGCATTTTTTGGGATGAGCACTGGGTGTTGTATGGAAACCAATTTGACAATAAATGTCATATATTAAAAAAAATAATAAATAAAATAAATAAAATAAAATGTCAAGATCATGAAAGACAAAGACTGAGGAAACTGTTCCATATTAAAAATTGTTAAAGATAATTGATAAATAAATGCACTATTTGATTCTAAATTAGATCCCAGACCAGAGGGGGGTAAAATGTTTTTCTTCTGCTCTAAAAAAATGTTGGTGGGACAATTGGCCTTTTTCATAGATCAGCTGTATAAATTAGATAATTAGATAGATAATTTGCTAGTACTGTAGCAATGTTAACTTCCTAATTTTGATCACTGTGCTTTGATTATATAAAGGAATATTGTTATTTTTAGGTAGTACATCCTGAGGTATTTAGGGGTAAATATGCATGCATCATGACTGCAACTTCCTGAAGTGATTCAGAAAATAAAATAATAATAGTAAGTAACTTGCCCAAGGGCACACAGCTATAAAGTGGTAGAGCTAGGATTCCAGCCCAGGTTGTCTAGCTTGCCAGGTCCCAGCTTTTAACCACTTTGTCATCCTGCCTCTTAAAGTAAAAATGCTCCCCCCACCCACCCTGCTTTGCCAGTTCCTCCACCTCACCTCCCTCTCCTGCAGCTCTTCATGGACAGTTTGTAGGATGGTGGAGAGCATCATCTGCACCATTTTTATATTCCTCGAGGTCCGCAGGGTGAAGCCAAAGAATTTGTATAGAAAAGCCTAGGAGAGGTGAAAGGGTAGAGGTGAAAGGCTATGCATAGCTTGGAATAAGCTTAGGGTAGCTAAGACATTTCCCAAACTGGCTTTGTAACTGTCAGCCAGCACCTTCCCCCAATGCCCCATCCTCCACACAGGCCCTCTTGTTCGGGGGGGGGGGGGGGCGGGCATCTGGATAAGGTAGTAATCCTACAGAGCAGGGACTCAACCTAGAGTTAAGAGAAAGCTGTATTTCTAATTTCTCAAACTCTTAGGGTATGGATCATCCCTTTAGGGACTTTCCCTGATCCACATACTTCCCATTTCCAGCTAGGAAATGAAAAGTTCCTTACTTCAATGTTTTACAGTTTTCACCTCCTTGGTTAAGTTTATTCCTAGCTATTTTATTATTTTTGGTGCAATTGTAAATGAGACTGTTTTCTTAATTTCTCTTTCTGATGCTTCATTAAGTGTATAGAAATGCAACAGATTTTTGTATATTACTTTTGTATCCTTTACTGATTTCATTTATCAGTTCTAGCAGTTTTTTGGTGGAGTCTTTAGGATTTTCTGTGCATAGTATCGTGTTATCTGCAAATAGTGAAAGTTTTACTACTTACTTGCCAATTTGGATGGCTTTTACTTCTTTTTCTTGTCTGGTTGCTGTGGCTAGAACTTCCAGTTCTAATGTTGAATAAAAGTGGTAAGAGTGGACATCCTTGTCTTATTCTTGATCTTAAGGTAAAAGCTCTCAGTTTTTCACCATTGAGTGTGATGTTAACTGTAGGTTTTTCATATATGGCTTTCATTATGTTGAGGTATATTCTCTCTAAACTTACTTCGTTGAGAGTTTTAGCCATGAATGGATATTGTACTTTGTCAAATGCTTTTTCTGCATGTATTGAGATGATCATATGGTTTTTATCTTTTCTTTTGTTAATGTGATGTATTGTTGATTGATTTGTGAATATTGAACCACTCTTGCATCCCTGCACTAAATCCTACTTGATCATGGTGAATGATTTTTTAAAATGTATTGTTGGATTCTGTTTGCTAATATTTTGTTGAGCATTTTTGCATCCATGGTCATCAGAGATATTGTCCTGTGGTTTTCCTTTTTTGTAATGCCTTTATCTAACTTTGGTATCAGGGCCACAAACAAATGGAAAGATCTTCCATGTTCATGGATTGGAAGAACCAATATTGTTAAAATGTCTATACTACCCAAAGCAACCTACAAATTTAATGCAACTCCCATCAAAGTACCAACAGCATTTTTCATAGAAGTAGAACAATCCTAAAAATTGTGTGGAATTATAAAAAACAAACAAGCCAAACCAAATAAAACAAAACCCTGAATAGGCAAAGCAATCTTGAAGAAGAAGAACAAAAGGTATTACAATCCCAGGTTTCAAACTTCACTATAAATCTGTAGTAATCAAAACAGCATGGTACTGGCACAAAAAGAGACACATAAATCAATGGAACAGAATATAGTCCGGAAATAAACCCATGCTTTTATGGTCAATTAATCTATGACAAAGGAGACAGAAATATACAATGGGAAAAAGTCTCTTCAACACATGAAATTGGGAAAACTGGATAGCTACATGTAAAAGAATGAAACTGAACCACTTTCTTACACCATACACAAAAATAAAATAGGTTAAAGACATAAATGTGAGAGTTGGAACCATAAAATTCCTAAAAGAAATAATAGGTAGCAATTTCTTTGACATCAGCCATAGAAACATTTTTGTAGATAGGTCTCCTCAGGCAAAGGAAACAAAAGCAAAATTAATCTACTGGAAATACACCAAAACAAAAAGTTTCTGCAGAGTGAAAGAAACCATCAACAAAACAAAAATTCAGCCTATTGAATGGGAGAAGATATTTGCAAATGATGTATTTGGTAAAGGGTTAATATCCAGAATATATAAAGAACTTATACAACTCGACATCAAAAAAGCAAATAATTCAATTAAAAAATGGTCAGACGACCTGAATAGACATCTTTCCTAAGAAGACATATAGATGGCAAGTAGACATATGAAAAGATGTTCAACATCACTAATTATCAGGGAAGTGAAAATTCAAAACCACAAAAAAATATCATTTTACACCTGCCAGAATGGCTAAAATAAAAAACACCAGGAATAACAAGAGTTTGTGGGGACGGGGGGTGGGGGGGGGAGAAGGAACCCTTGTGCACTGTTGGTGGGAATGCAAACTGGTGCAGCCACTGTGGAAAACAGTATGGAAGCTCCTCAAAAAATTAAAGATAGACTAACCATATGGTCCAGTAAGTCCACTCCTGGGTATTTACCGAAAGAAAATGAAAACACTAACTCAAAAAGATATATTCACTCCTATGTTTATTGCAGAATTATTTATAATAGCCAAGATATGGAAGCAACACTGTCCATTGATAGATGAATGGATAAAGATGTGGAATAGAATATTACTCAGTCATAAAAAGAATTAAATCTTGCCATTTGCAACAACATGGATGGACCTAGAGGGTATAATGTTAAATGAAATAGAGAAAGACAAATACCATATGATTTCACTCATATGTGGAATTTCAGAAACAGAACAAATGAACAAAGAAAAAGGAGACCAACAAAAAAACAGACTCTTAAACACAGAGAACAAACTGCTGGTTGCCAGAGTGGGGATGGGTGGGTGGACAAAGTACACTTATTGTGATGAGCGCTGAGAAATGTATAGAATTGTTAAATCACTGTATTGCACACCTGCAACTAATACAACACTGTATGTCTATTATACTTGAATGAAAAAATAAATTAAAAAACAACAAACAAAAAATAAAATAAATTTTGATAACAAAGTCTCACTTGAAAAATTTTAAAAATAAAAACAGTTCCTTAAATTTGTGTAATTTTAAAATTAACATAGCATAATCGAAAAAGTATCTTTATGTAATGTTTATCTCTCCCTCCTCTGAATTTCAGTAGTCTTTATCCCTGCTTACTGTGCATTGCCTTTGTCTACCTTGTAATACTCATATTTACGTACTCACCCACTTTCCTGCCTCAGGGTTTCTATATTTCCTATTTCTCTGTCTGGAATCTTCCCTGGGCTCTTCAAAATGCTGTTTCATTCTCTTTCTGATCCTGGCTCAGTGAGCCTTCCCTGACCTCCTAAATTCCTCTCCAGCTCACCATCCTGCTTCTTTCGTTCAAAGCTTCATCACAGCTGCTAATTATCTTGTTAATGTATTTGTTAGGTTAGTTCTTAACTTGCCCCATGCTCTCATCTCCAATGAGAATAAAGCTCAGGAGCAGTGCGTGTCTGGTTCATTGCTCAACTCCAGTGCTAACACAGTGCCTGACACAGTAGACAAATAGGGTATACCAGATGTTCAGTGAATGTTTCAACTCTCCCCCTAAAACCTCCTGTCTGTGGGCACCTTTTCTTCCCCTAGCAGATGCCTTTAGTGCTTTGGCCAGACTCAAGGGTTCCTTCCCTTCCCTGACTGCAGGCACCATCATGAGCAGTTCCTACCTGCAGCCTTTTTGGGCCTCTTTGCCTGGAGGTGCCTGAGAGTTACATTCTTCTCTCTCCCATCCCTGCCCCATACCAACTATGGAAGTGACAGAGAGGTGGAGGGGTGGGGAAGTACAAAAGCCCCCCTCACCTGTCTCTAACAGGGTAGACTCTGCAGTATAGTTTCCATCCAGGGCTCCCCATATCCTTACTTAACCTCTCCCCTTCCTATCATGCTTTCTTTACTTTATCAGCTTCTCCTGAGAGCACTTTCTTGCTAAATCACTTGACAAGGACCCCCACCTTAGGCTCTGCTTCTATGAAACCTGACCTAAGGTAAACTGCTTCTCTGCTCAGCTGACAAATGATTACTCTTCCCAGACCTATTTATTCTTCTCTAGAGTGATGATCTTCTCAGTTTTCCCAGGACTGAGGTATTTCCTAATATGCTGGACTTTCAGAGCTGAAACCAGAACAGTCATGAGCGAACTGAGATGGTGGACCGCCTTTGAGAAAGCTTCTCTGGCCAGTGCCCACAGGCCAAGTAAACAGCTGCCCTCTGTGTTCCCAAGCAAACAGTGCACATTTTGATCCTGATGCTTACCACACTTATTGTAATTGTCCACTCTGTCCTCTGTTTGCTCAAGCAGACAATGATTTCCTGAAGGCAGAGTCTGTGTCTTTTATATGAGTACTCTATGCCTGATTCATGCCTCCTGTGCTGTGAGCATTTAGTACATATTTTTAATAACTTTATTGATAAGATCAGAATTCCTGCTTGCTTCATTTTACCACCCACGAAACTTTGCATATAGCAGGTGCTTCATAAATATTTATTAATAATTAGAGAGCTAATAATCAGTCTTGGAAATAGGGCCTCTTCCCTGGAGACCCCCCAAAGCCCAAGTAAAGTGTTGCTCAGTGATAGGAAAATAAGATTAAAAATCAAGAAACCTGGAATCAGGTGCCAATTTTACCTATAATTTGTGTAAAACTCTGAGTCCCTCTGGATTGAGCTGTCTGGTTATTTGGTCTGTTGAATTTACAGAGCAACTGCACAGATGTTGTTGTCTATATTCACCCACTCTCCTGTGCTGTAGGAGTTATTGCTACTTCCCAAGTGAGTCAACTGAAATTTCATGAAGGCTGAGACACCTGACCCAGATTACACCCGGAACACAGGAAAAGCCGGGACAGAAACAAAGCCTTCACCAGCATAGACCTTGAACTCTGTGAGCAAAGGAGCCCTTCCTCCTTACTCAGCTCTGCAGCCCCAACATCATGCACAGTGCCTGATCCATGGTATGCCCTCAAATATTACTTGAATTAACTTGCTTAAATGTGACTGTTAGGTCAATAATCTTTCCACTGCACCCAAATACCAGATCTAATCTGTTACTTCTGAACTACTGGGAGGTTTAATTAAGACAACAAATGGCAAAGTTCTTAATAAAACCCAAAACACTAAGCAAATGTAAGACACTGATATTTCTGCTGTTCCTGTGTGACCACCAGCTCCATGTCCTCCCCAACCCTCCCTTCCCCAGGACCAAGAAACATGGGTTTGCTTTTCCCCCAAGACCTGTACTTCATGTACATTTCTGTATTCCCTCCCCCCAGGCTCCACCCCCCCATTTGTCTCTTTGCAACTACCACCCCCAGCCGTGTGGTGTGCCATGCACGCAGACACACACACACACACACACACACACACACACACACACACACCTACCTTCTCCTCCTCATCATCATCGCTGAAATAATTTATCCTCTCCAAGACAACCTTAATGAGTTGCTCCAGCCAGCTGTCATCATCGATAGCCAATAATGACTGACTTGAAAACTGAGTAAAAAGGGAGAAAAGGACCACACAGAGCAGTGGGCGGGATTTTCTGCCTCATGGAAGTGGGTCAGAAAGAAGCAAGAGACAAGGGGACATGGTCTGTAAATATGAAAAAAGAGCTCAAGAAATGGGGAGGAGCTGAAATATACAGAGGGTGTTAGTCAGGACTGAGAATGACAATATAGCAACAATGATGGTAATGCCAATTGTGTATGTTAAACTATAGTCTACAAGGCTCTCTCTCTCTCCTGTATTATCCTATTCAATTATGAGAGATAGGAGTTATTTCTATTTTACAGATGAAGAAGCTGAGGCTGGCAAAGGCTAAATAACTTGCCCAAGATCACAAAGCTAGGGCCCCATTTCCTTACTCTCTCTTGACAGTCGGACTTTGAGGGTGTGGAAGGTAAATTAAGGTTTAGGATATAGTCAGAGACTCTGATGCAGAGGCCAGGAGCCAAGGATTCCCCAGAAATAGGTTTTCTTGAGTAGGGAGGTCTCTTGATCATGTCTCAGTCTCTGGGGGGTCTCCCTCAGGATCCTAAGGAGGAGAAAGAAGGCAAGTGTGGAGGGAGGAATGTCTCATATGGTGCTCACCTGGAGCAGCCTGCCTTCCCACTCCTCCTGATTCAGGCTCTTCTCAGTGTGATCTAGGAAAGGAGAAAGCATGATCTGCCCGACAAGGCCCCAGATAGGGAAAAAGAACCAACATCTGGACACTATTCCAGGGGCCTTATGCCCATCATCGCATTTAATTTTCACCATGACCCCACAATATAACTATTCTCCCACTTTACAGAGGCTCCAGGAAATGTATGACTTTTCAAAGGTCAAACGTACCCAGCAGGCAAGTGTTAGAACAAGGATACCAACCTGGGTCTCTCTGGTTCCAAAGCCCACACTCTTCCCTGATCCTCTGCCCACAAGAAGGGGTATTCTGGGAACTCTGGAGCCACAGAATTCTGGACTGCATATCTACTCAGTGAAGAACATGGTCCAAGAAGCAGACCTACCCAAATGGCATCTCAGAAAGACAGAGAGACTGGTCCTGGTTCTCCTCACCCCAAGGAAGATCCATCCTGTACCTCGGGACTTCATCTCTTCTGGAGTCTGCCCCCCTGCCCCAGCTCCATTTCTCCCACCTTGCAGCCAACCCCTCACCATCCAGCATCTGCAACATCTGTGGGATCTCCGTCATCCACAGCTGGCCCACATTCGAGTTGATAACGGGGTGCAGGGAGGTGATAGGATGCAGGGCATATAGTAGCCTTAGAGAGCTTACACCAAACTCCCCTTCTCTATAGGGCTTCAGGGAAAACATCTGAGAAACAAGAGAAGCGAGCAGGAGGCAGAGAATGGATTTAAGGGAAAAGAAGGAAGAAAATAAGAACAAATCCATTGAATGGTAGAGCTGAAGCTTAGACCTTCCCATTCTTTTCCACCTGTGAACTACATGTTCTGCAAGATGCTCTCAAAACGTTGCCTCCTCTGTGATGCCTTCTTTGATTCCTGGAGACCAAATCAGCCCATCACTCTTCTAAGATCCCAATGCACCCCATGTATTCCTCTACTAACATTTATCACACTGCATTATGGGTAGTTATTCCCAGGCTTGTCTTTCCCACTAAGACTGTGAACACTTCAAGAGCAGTTCTACACCTTGTCTTTCCAAGTATACATAATGTCTATAACATAATGTCTGGGCAAATAGAGAAACTCAAAACATACTTGCTGAGAAAATGAGATCCAGAAAGCCATGTCTAAGATCAACAGAGAACAGCTCACAATAAGGCCACATAGAATACAGGCCAGGTCTTCTCCAACCCACATTCCTTCCATCCTCCAAGCTGTTTGGCCTGGATCACCTCTCCCCAAAGTCTCTATGATCTTTGGCCCTACCCTTTATTCCTTGCCCAGCACAATGCCTGGAATAGAGTGGTACTCAACTATTTGTAGAATGGGGAGATGGACGGATAGATGGATGGATGGAAGGATGGATGGTAAGGTAGTATTCATCCCATTCATTCATCACTTACCACAAGATGGGTCAGGAGTTTCTGTGGGGAGATGAACTGGGTAGCTGAGTTAAAAGAGGATAAGAGAATAGGACAGAGTCAGTGCCAGCTCCAGGATGCCCAACCTCCAGCCCCCCATTCCCAGCAGCCCACCATCCATTCTTTAGTGGAGGACAAAAAGCAAAGTGGAGAGTGAGCATTGGTGCCATTGCCATGGGGATTTTGACATTTTGACTCAGCCTCAAAACAAACCATTTCCAGCAGAAAACAGATGCGTGTGCACGCGCGCATGCACACACACACACACACACACACAGGAATATTATTCAGCTATAAAAAAGAATGATTATCTCGCCATTTATGACAACATGGATGGACCTAGGGGGTATAATACTAAGTGAAATAAGCACAACAGAAAAAGACAAATACCATATGATTTCACTTTTATGTGGAATCTACAAAACAAATCAAATGAACAAAGAAAAATAGAAACAGAAACAGAATCATAAATACAGAGAACAAACAGATGGTTGCCAGAGGTGAGAGATGGGCAAGATAGGTGAAGGGGATGAAGAGGTACAAACTTCCAGTTATAAAAGAAATAAGTCATGGGGATGAAAAGTACAAAGTAGGGAATATAGTCAACAATATTGTAATCATACTTATGGTGACAGATGATAACTATACTTATCATGGTGAACATAATGTATAGAATTGTCACATCACTACATGGTACACTTGAAATTAATACAACACTGTATGTCACCTATATCACAATTTTAAAAGTTTTTTTTTTTTTTTTTTGATAGAGAGAGAGAGAGAAACTAGGGAAGAAAGGCTGCTATGTCAGCCTGGCATTGTCCAGCCAGAGCATGGTGAATGGTCATTACCCATGAGTGTATTCTATTAGTGGACACCTTGAAAACATCTCCCACTATTCTAAGTTGTAATCCAGGTATACATTTTATTGAGCGTAGACTTTCATATTTGAAAATCCTAGGTCCATATTTTAAATATCTATTGTTCATATGGATTATAATCAGAACTCTCAACACTGGGAAAGTAATTTGTTACCTTTCCACCTTTTAAACCCTAATAAAGAATGCTTATTTTCCAAACACACAAGCACACATACATACCCCAAGTAATGTGCTGAACAGATATCCTCACCCCAACTCTGACTCCCACTGGGACTCGAGGTCAAGAAGGGGTGAACAAAGAGTAATGCTCAGAATCGGGGCAAAGGGTCAGGAATGTCTGTGTACACATTACTTTGTAATTAACAACAATATTCTTACATCTCTACTCCAGTGTTTCAAGATGAGGAATAAAGGCAAGAAGGATTTGTGTCTGGGGTTGCCTGTCTCCCAGAGAAATCCCCTTTTCACTCATGTGAAGGGCCAAATGGCATCAATCTGCTGTGCTAACCCTTTGCCTACCTCCTCCATCATGGCTCAGGCTCACAGCCATAGCCCTGCAGATCTGCACCCTGTCCCTACACCCACCGCCCCTTCAGAATCTCACCCTGTCTCCTGCCCCCACTCTCCCTGCCTGTGGCAGCCTGTGCTTTCACAGTTAACCTCTCTCCACAGTCTTCCCCACCGTGTACTTACGCCTGAGGTGAAAGCTGCTGAGGTAGGGAACCTGGCCCAGGGAACGGGCCCTCAGAGCCATTTTCGTGGCCATCTTACTCAGGGGCACGAAGGCCAAGGTGTTGCTGGGCTGGCATACCAAGGTGATCAGTTTGGGCAAGGTTACCTAGTAAGATGTGGCAAGGGATTCAATGTCAAGCCCCAAATTAGCCCCAACCATAAGTTCTCCAACCCCATGGCTTTGTCTTCCTTTCCTGGAGGGGCATTTGAGACCTTATATACACAGTCTGCCCATTCCCTGCCCTTCCCTCTCACCCTCTTTCCCTTTCCACTCCATGTTGGTAAAACATAACCAAGGTCCTGATTAAAATTACAATAGGAAGGACTTGATTAGATAGAGGGGCTTCTTGAAATTTGGAATTGTGTGACTTGTAATCACCTTCACTGGGGAACATCCCAAGGGTAGAAGACATGCTAGTGATCAGGAGACAGCTTTGCTGGGAGAGGGGGACTCTGGGAGGGAGAGTAAATCACAGCTTTTCCTCCCATGGCCCCTGACTCAACTCTGACCCACACAGCAACCCGTAGGAGTCTTCAAGAATCCCTAGAGATTGCTAAGACCAGCAAGGGTGAATAATCACCAACTTTTTTACAGAAAGAGAAACTGCAACCTGGAGAGCAATTTACTCAAGATTTTACAGCCAGAAACTGGCTGAACAGGACCCAGGCTCAGGCCTCCAGGTTTACCATCTAGTGACCCTCTTCTGCTCCACTGAGCCACTTCTTAGAGAAGTCCCAGGCACTTGAGTGGTTTCAGACAGAGGTGGGGAGGGTGGAAGAGACAGTACAAGGGGTTATATGGAGTTGGGAGGGGGTGGAAGGCAGGCAGAGAGTATGCAATCTGGGTGTCAGGGTAGTGATCTGGGGAGTCAGGGGAGGAGGAGATGAAGGGGCCTCTTTGACCCTAGTTGTTTGTACCATCTGTAGGATTTTGGAACACGTTAGTTGGATGTCCTCTTCATTCTGGAATAAGAAAAGGAAATATTTTAATATGAAACCCGTGCTAGCTGAGTCTTCTGGCTCAAGGCCTCCCCTGGCTCACCTCTCAGAGTTTAAGATGTCAAAGCCCATTCCCATTGTGCCAACCATACCCTCCTCTTCTTTCCCTTCTGCTCCCAACCTGCCCTTCTCTTGCTCCCACCCTCTGTCTGCTCCCTGCCTGGACCCTGCTCACTGAGCAGTCAGACTCGCTGAGCTTGATGACATAGTTGATGATGATGCTCCCCTGGGGCGGGGCCAAGTAGTCATGCTGGATCAGCATCTCGATGAAGTTCAGGAGGGCCCTTCGCACCTGTGGGGGTTATAGACCATCATGTGGCAACATAGGAAGGCACATCAGTATGACCCTTCGTATTCCAGGTGAGGACACAGAGGACCAGAGCAGGTGAGGGGTATCTTCAAGCGACTCAGATCTCCTGACTTCAAACCCAATGTGACTCTTCAGTGGGCTCCAGGGGATGACAGCCACCGACCCTGACCACCTTACTCCACCCTCAAATTCTAGCCCATTTCAGCTGCTACCAGGATGCTACCATCCTCCTGAAGAACTGTAAGCACTTAGCTTGCCCACACCTTATATAAGATAAGAAATTGGCAGAAGTATTGGGTAGGGAGAAATCGGAGTCCAGGAAAAGTACCATGTTCTGGCCTTCGTTGAGAAAGCCAGGAATGAATCCCTCAAGTCCTGAGGGCCCAGCCCTCATGATCCCAGTATCTCCATTAACCTTCTGAATATTTAGGACTTTGTTTTTAGGGATAGTGTCATCGTTGTCCAGTTGGCACCCTAAACCACTGCTCCTCTTCTCCCTGTCCTGCACGATTCAGAGCTGGGAGCAGTTTCTGCCTCTAAGCCTGGCAGAGCTTGTTAAAACCATGGCTTCTCAGACCCCATGCTAGATATAATGTTTGAGGTCTTCTTCCCCTCTGAATTTTTAGTATCCTTTAGAGCTCTGTGTCCCCACTGACAAGGCTCAGAAAATAGCTGGAACCACCTGTCCGCTTCTCAAATCCTTCTCAGGTTTGAAGAGCCCAAATGTAACCATGGGAATGTCTGAGGCCATGAAGAGCTTGGTAAGAGTGCCTTACCTCTCCCCTCATCCATGAACTCCCCCTCTCCATTTTGTACAACTTCGAGGTCTCATAAAACCAATTGCCCTCCCAGCCCAAACATTTAGCCTTTCTGCTCACTGGTTTGAGATCCTCCTGAATCATGATTATGACTGAATGCATCACCTCATTCTTCAGTTGCTCTGTCTGGGGCACTAGAGAAAAGACAGACATGCAGCTGGGGGTCAATTTCCACCCTTCTCTGTTGTTTTGGGAGGCACAAGAAGATAGACAGCTGGGAGGAATTCTAGGTACTGTCCTGGTATTCAAGGGCCAGTTAGAATCCCTAGAGGTTATTTCCACCATACTTTTGCTTCAAAGCAGACTGAAGAGTGACCTAAAACAGTATTTTCATCAAGCTGGCATTTGAGCTCCAGCCCTTTCCAGTTTCCTATAACTGCCCACACAAATCCACCTCTCCAGCTGCTCCCCCTGCCCCATATATATCTCAACCTTTAGAACTATGACCACTGTTCTTCTGTTCTTCTTTATGTGAATTCCCTCTCCTAACTTGCTGTTACAATCTCCTTGCCTGCATCTCCTGCACAGAGCCCATCTCATCTCTGGATTGACAAGCTTCTCTGTTTTCCTATTGCACATCACCATGCTCACATTTAAACAACCTATCACATATTATCTTGCATTGTTTCACTATCTGAACAGCTTTATATTCCCCGCTTGATAGTGAACTCTTTTGAGAGTAGAGACTATGTTTTATTTAAGTGTCTATTTTCAGTACCTTGCACCGTGCTAGGCACAAAGCAAAGGTTTGGCAAACACTTGATTGGAGTTGAAGCCTATTCCCCCAAGATAACAATCATAGACTACATCACTATGAAACTGACTGCATAGTGGGAACTGGTCTAAGCACCTCCCATATGTTTTTCTCATTTAATCTTCACTAAAAACCCTGAAAGGTAGGTATTAATATTACCTCCATTTTCAGATGAGGAAATAGAGGTACAGACTAAAAGCAACCTGTTACAGTTTGCATGCTAATAAGAAGTGGAGCCAAGATTTAAACCTATTGAGTTTACTTTGAGTTTACATTGAGTTTAAAACCAAGTTTTTAACTACTACATGGGACTGTCTCCAAGAGAAAAGAGCTCTCATAGGAAAGAAGATCCATAGGACCAGGCCACTCACCTTTCTGGAGCACATCTGTGAAAATTTGAATGGTTGATACTATCTTGGCTGGATCCTTGGATTCCACGTTCTCTCGTATTAAGGTTACCACCTGATCATTATATAACTTGGCTATCAGAAGGGTGCGAATACAAGGGAATCAAGTGTATGTTTAAGTAGGAAGTGGTAAGTAGAAGTAAATCATGTTTAGCAAACCACTGATGCCATGAACTAGATAAACTAGTGTCCTTTAGGTTGGAGAAAGGAAAAAAGGAAAAAGAGAGCCAGTGTTTACTCAGCATTTACCATGTGCCAAGCACAGGGCCAGATCGTTTTCCTGAGCTGGGCTCTGTCCCTCCACGGCCCCACCACATGCCCTCCCATAGGTCAGCACACTTTTCATGATGATTAGTGTTGTAATTACAGGATCACCTTTCTTTTTTTTTTTATTTTTTTTATGTTTATTTATTTTTGAGAGAGAGAAAAACAGAGCATAAGTGGGGGAGGGGCAGAGAGAGAGGGAGACATAGAATCCAAACAAAGCAGGCTCCAGGCTCTGAGCTGTCAGCACAGAGCCCAATGAGGGGCTCAAACCCACAAACTGCAAGATCACAACCTGAGCCGAAGTTGGACCCTTAACTGACTGAGCCACCCAGGAGCCCCTACAGGATCACCTTTCTGAGCTGGGAATCAGTGAAGGAGAAAGAGAAGTCAACTTCAGGTAAAGGGAATGGAGCTATGTCTATACCCTTCGAGATTCATTGAATTTCAGGCAAAGCTCACATGGATCACTTTGCATTTAATCTAGAAGAATGGAAGCCTCTTATGGGAACTTAGGCCCCTGCTCCAGTCCAAGGAGACAAAAAAATGATCCTGAGTGCCCACCCACACAAATACCTGGGGTTAGGGAACTGTGGTAACTTACTCAGGATATAGAAGGCCTTCAGGGCAAGGCTGTGGTTCTGTACAGAGTGATAATTTGAGTCCTCAACTGTTTCACTCAGCTGTGGGGAGACCAAGGCCATCAGACCCAGGAGGACTGAAACTAAGGGCCCTGAATGTGGATGAGGAAACCAAGGCATGTATCCATGGAAAGTGTGGTGCTTAGCCATAAGAAGAACAAGAAAACAGAACCCAGGAATCCACATTCCCAGCCCCAAAGGGAAGAAGACAGTGGGAAGCAAATTAAACATACAGAAGGTAACCCTTTTCTGCAAAATGTTCAGTTTTCCTCTTCCTACTCTAGGCTGCAAAACAGAGGGCCTGACATTTCGCA
This sequence comes from Lynx canadensis, assembly GCF_007474595.2. Taxonomy (NCBI): domain Eukaryota; kingdom Metazoa; phylum Chordata; class Mammalia; order Carnivora; family Felidae; genus Lynx; species Lynx canadensis. Next base: position 37,711,012 of record NC_044309.1, read on the forward strand.
CAGGTATTATGGAGTGGTTTGAACTTTCTGCCTTTTGACCAGAGATTAGGGGGAAGCAGCAAAGGTCTGTGACCTTCAAGAAACATGTAGAATGTACCCAATTTACCTCATGGAGAATATCCCACTCAGTTCCCGGAATCCAGGCATTTGCCTATTCCAGGGAAACCTGATGTGTATGGTTAAGGTCACCATGTGAAAGACACCTCCATCGTGTGGAGGTTGTGACCTGAGCTGGGGTAGCCATCACCTCCAAAGAAGAGAGAAAGCAAGCCCATAATCCTTCTAGCCCCATAACACTCACCTGTTTGAACAGCATGCCTATAATATTTCCCAGCTGGGATTCCAAGTTTATACCTCCACAGCCACTAAGAGCCAGAGCATCTATAAGTTGGAAGATACACTGTGTGCATAAGGACAGAATAAGTACAAGTCAGCTCAGACTTTCCACAGCCTCAAAAGAAATCCTCTGTCCTCACATCTACTCTTCAAGGATGGCCCAAGTCATCATTGTTTCACACTTCCCTCTTGGACATTTCCAAAAAAGGCTCAGGGTCTAGTTCTTTCATAGCCTAACACAGTCATGACCTGCCCTTCCACTTTGCCCAATAAGCTATACTTATTTTCATATAATCTCATTATTCCACAGAAACCTATAGGGAAATTCAACATTGCAAGTATTGGCTGCCTTCAAAGGAGCAGGATAAATTTTAAAAAATCAACATTTCCTCTCCTTTGGTCTACCTGATGGATTTCCAGTTAGGGCCAGCTTGCTTAAATAGAGCTGGCTAGTGCTAGTTGATGTCCAAACAAAATTATACTGTGGGCTGATAACTATCTTGATTCTTGACCACCATTCCTTGGAGAGAGGGAGGAGGAGGAATGAGAAGGAGAAAGGGAGTAGTCAAAACATTCCCACTGTCAGCCAAGACATGAGGTGAAATTTCCACCTGAATAATCTTCAGACTAGTAGTTGGTATACAAATTTCAGCCTTCAACTGGCTAATTGGCTACATAGAGCAAACCTTTGTTCCAAATTCATAGACCGTACACCAGGCAACATGGAGACATGTGCCAGAAGGGAGATTAAACAAGTGATTGTGTGGCTGGTCCACTAATGTGGAAAACTCAGAGCATATGTGTGAGAAAGGCCATCCCTTCATATACCAAGGAAAGTGTATTTGAGGTGGTAGCATAACAGTAGACTGAACACTGTAGTCACTGGAAACTTGATGCTGGGGCACCTGGGTGGCGCAGTCGGTTAAGCGTCCGACTTCAGCCAGGTCACGATCTCGCGGTCCGTGAGTTCGAGCCCCGCGTCGGGCTCTGGGCTGATGGCTCAGAGCCTGGAGCCTGTTTCCGATTCTGTGTCTCCCTCTCTCTCTGCCCCTCCCCCGTTCATGCTCTGTCTCTCTCTGTCCCGAAAATAAATAAACGTTGAAAAAAAAAAATTAAAAAACTTGATGCTAATGTGTGTTGCACTCAAAAAAAAAAATCCTCCTCTTTGAAATTCACAAATGCACATTAGCATATTTAGTAACCCTGAAAAATATGCCTCTCAGATGCGTATTGGTGCATAATTGACCAATATGTGCAGCTACCATGCTCTAAAATCCATCACTGTGTGAAAACTGAAGTCAGATTCCCACAGGTTTGTCCCAGCCAATGACTGAATATGGCAGGTCCGCTAAAGCGGGCCTATTAGTCCTTCAAGATACAGGACTTTTCTGATGGGTAACTTTGGTTCAGTGACTCCCTGTTGGCTTTACTAAAACTTTCTTACAACTGCACTATAATCTAAAACCTTCCTCTCTTTCCTCTCTCCTTCCCTTCCTTCCCTCCTTCTCCCTAGCCTTATCAAGGGCCAGACATACATCATAGTCTGATGGCTCTCCAAATCCTCTCTGGTTCTATCCCTGTTTTCCCTCACAGAAGTTTCTACAATAAATCTCTTGCACCTCTAATCACATGTTAGTATTTGCTTCTTGGAGGACCAGATTAGCCTACATACTGAAAGCTCTGAGAAGTCCTGCATTTAAGATATTTATTTAATTTTAACTCAGTATTTCCCACCCATTTTGCTAACTAACACGTCTTCTTTTTGCAGAATCCCCATTAAAATTTGAAAGGAAATTGGTTTGAAGAATGCCATTGAAATGGAAGAAGGACTTAAACAACAATCAGAAAATTTGGGTAGTGGTTCCGAATCCTCTGCTCCTAAAAATATCTAATATTGGTGTAACAGTTCTAAGGTAGGCAGAATATAGCAATGGCCCCCCCCCCCAAATTCCAGGGCCTTTCTCCCAGTTATTCAATCAAGCAGTCATGTAGGTGTTTATATGAAGAGATTTTGCAGACATAATTAAAGTCCCATACCAGTTGACCTTAAAATAGGGACATTATCCAGGTGGGCTTGATCTACTCTGATGAGCCATTTAAATCTGAGTCTAGAGGTAAGAGGAAAGTCAGAGAGATTCAAAGTGTGAGATGAATTCAAAATGGGAGTGGCAGAATTCCAACAAAACCTCACTTTACAAAAACAAGTTTCAGGCTGGATTTGGCCTGTGGGCCGTGCTTTGCCAACCCCAGCATTAATTACTCAGTAAACATGGAAAGCATAAACCCATTAAATTATCTTCTCACCCCATTCCAATCACCTGGGAAATGTAGAAAGGTGCCACTTTTGCAGACATCAAAGTCATTAACCATCGGGTTAAACGGTTCACTTGATTCTTGAGTTTGGATGGTGGAATGAGGAAGAAGAGATGGCCAATTATCACCAGAGCTTCCTCTGTCACCTGTGCCCAAGGAAACACAACAAACTTGCCTCACCTCAGGGATGAAGGCAAGATAATCCTTTAGAGGCTTTGCCTTAGTCCTCTTTGTATCTGCAAGGTTTAGCACAGTGCCTAGCAAATGATGGTAATCAGTAAATGTAAGGTTGCTTAATTGCATACATATTATGTGAACAGACAGTGGAGTTTTCTGATAGTACCCTTTTAAGGAGAATGGGAAGAGGAACCTGAGGAGAATCACCCTGCTCTTTTGGAAGAGCCATTTAAGTTATCCTCCCACCAATAAGTGGCTAGACATGGCCCTGTCCCATCTTTGATTCAAGACTTACTCCTTCAGCCCATGCATCCAGCCCCTGCCATCTACAATCCCACCTTGTTGTTGCTCCTCAGGGACCAACGATTGAAGAGAACCCGAAGGGTGAGGTAAGCCTTGATGGACAGCGCCTCTTGTGTGATGTCCATTATTTCATCATTCTTAGTACCCAGATCCAGATGTTTCCGGGCACTGATGACCAATCCTTTGAGCACTATGAGGGTTACAGGGAGTTTGAGCTGCACATCACCTTTCCTTTCCCACAAAACGAAACATACATACATGTGGGCACAATCTTCTCATCCCCAACTCTAAAAGGGTCTGTGGTGTCCTGTGCTGGGAAACACCAACCCATTCACCATCTCCCCAACTATCTCTCTTTTCTGACCACACTTTGTCCACACAGCAGGGAAAGGGAAAGTGGTTGAGGCTGTCTACACCCACAGCATCCCTAATCAAACTTGGTCCTTGCCCCAGATCAGGCGAAGAAAAGTCAGATGGAGAAAAGCAGCTGCTCTCAGACATTTCCTGCCCCTCCCCAGCCTTCTGGGATCCATATTCAGAGGGACCCAGTCTCATTCTTCCCTTCTTTCCTCTCTCCCTTATTCCAGTAGAGTCTTCCCCAGACCCTCCTAATCCTCACCATGACATACTGCCAACATGTCATCCTCCTTTTGGGCCATCCTCAGAAGGTGCAGGATATATTCCCATGTGACACCAATGTAGGGGTCTGCACCTAAGAGAGAGAGTACAAGAAAAACATCCCTAGCCCAGGGAGGGGTGCATCCTAGCCTTAGTGTAGGAAACTCTATAGATTGGGAGGCAGGAGACCTGGGTTCTCATCCTAGATCTGCCTCCAGAGTCTGGGCAACCTGGAGCAAGTTACTTAATTTATCTGAGTTTCAGCTTCTTCAACTGTTAAATAGGACTACAATTCCTGATGTGACTGCTGCACAGGGCTGCTGGAAAGATTAAGCTCAATAATGGATCTTAGCACAGCATACAGACACAAGATATTGGTACAGCCTAGGCATGAACACTCCCTTCCAAGGACCCTTAAGGAAATAAAGAGCGATGATGTCTGAAGTGGATGTGAAAACATTTGTCCTGATTATATCAGGATACACATTTCCAATTTCTGTTACTGTGTCCTCTGAGCTTGCTGTGCAGCCTAAACCACATGCCTTGTCATTTTTATCTTAATGCCCAGAAGGTCAGCTGACTTCCCCCAGATTCTCTTTGGCCCCAGTTCCAAGTGGTAAAGGGAAGTCACTGTCATAGGCCGGTGACTTGATTATTTTTTCATACTTTGTGATTGGGAGAGGGGAGTGGAATGAGTAAGAGAGCCACTGCCATCACCAATAGCCACCAGGATAGAGATTGTATGGTGATTCTTGGCCTCATCCTGCTACACTATTACCTTCCAAGCCTCTAATCAAATTCAAAACTTAAGGTTCCCTTAAGTAAACCACTCCTTGCTTCCTCCTTTGCCCCACCCCACCACTCTATTCTGCCTTCTCTCTCCACCTGGAGTCTTCTCTCCAGCTCCACAGTCTCTCATCCCTAATATGTCCTACTCTGCCATTCTTGGTCTCCAGAAACTCCCTCCTGAGTTCCCAGCAGCCCAATAGGGACCTAGTTTGTCCCCTTCCCATCTACACATACACCCCATGACTGAACTAAATGGAGAAGTCCAATGAGAGGAATCAGGAGGATAAAGCTAGTCTAGAATAAATACAATGCCCCCACCCCCTGCTGGCCCTATCCTCTTCTCAGACTAACTCTTCCACAATAGGGATCTATACCCTGGCAGAAGATGAGTCTCCCCACTGCAACCAGGAGACCGTTTGGGGGCAGGTTGTTCAAATGCCATCTGTCCCACAGCTTGAAGATGACTATTCCTGGAGACTGGAACCCCAGAGCCAATAGGACTTCAGTGCACAATTCCTCCAGTTCTCCCTCTGGCTTCTGAAAAGAGAAAGACTAACTGTTCCAAGGCTAATCCCCGAGATGAGTCCCACAGCTCTGAGAATCAGATTTGGTCAATAAGTGATTCTCCTCCATCGAATAGGCAGGAACTCACCTACCACCCATCCAACAGACACCTTCCCAGTGATGGAGGGCAAGAGCTTCCTAAAGTGTGCAAAGAACAGGAAGACAAGAAATCCGCACAATCTGTGTATTGGGGTGGGAGTGGGGATTAAGGTTTCCAAAGCACAGAGGTTTCACTGCAGCAGCAAGTGAATCATCAGGAAAGTGGGTACATTACAGAAGCAACTTTGGAAGTCCCTGGAAGGTCAGTGGTCTTGATCAGAAGACAGGCCTGCCAAAGAAGGCAGGCAAACTGGAAGGAAGATACCCCATAGGTAGGTAGTTAACAAAGAAAATAAGGAACCAGATTAACCCAATGTCAGGGAAGTAAGTACAAAGTATGTGAATAGATGGATAAGTAGATATCATGAATGTTCAGTCTAAAGGTGGGTTAGCATACAGATATGTGGGTTTAAATAAGTTAGTAAATAGATTGAGATGCTTAGTTGAGTTGTAATAACAAAGGTGACCACCTAAGGAATCCCAGGACACAGTCTGAAAACCAGGTCAGACTCTGAGATCAACAGCCCAAATCCTTCCCCCTTTCCATTTCACTCCTCCTGCCTCACCACTTCACTTCACTACTGTATCTTCCAGTTCTGTCTATGTCACAGTTCTTGAGATAGGCTCACAGTACAAGATATGGACTCCAGCAAACTGTTTAGAAATGAGATACTCATATCCAAGTTCTCACATAGTTTCCAAGTGTCATCATCCACCAGAAAGAACTCTTGGGCTCATACCTGGGGTGCTTTCTTTCCCCAAAGCTCCCAACCCAGAGGCACAGCTCCTCACCATGGTCTTCATGTAGTCAACGATGATATCTGTCACCTTCTGGCATCGTGGAGTTGCCATCTTGTTATTTAGGATTTTGACTTTCAGCAACTTGAGCGTTTGTAAGACATTATCTGCTGACAACTATAGGAGAGAGGGGACTCAAGGAGAAAGGAAGGTTGAAGGGTAAAGATAATAAAGAGAATAATGATCCCTGGTCAAGAAAGGAAGAGGAGGAGTGAATCTAGAAAGAGGATTAAAGCTGGATCAGAGGTTGAGGAGTGAAGAATATGGGTCAGACTAGGAACACTGGAACTAGACCTGGAGCTATGAATGGACTGGACCAAGTAGTGCTCTGCTGACTGGAAATTTTCCCACTCTCCTGGCACAATGGGTGTGTGCCCAACCAAATACCTTGATCGAGATGGTCCTATGCTGGCTGGAGCCAGGAAGATGTCTGAGATGTCCTCACCTGACCAGCAACTTGGAGTGCCTCCATAAAGTCCTTGATTTTCTTTTCTGAGACATCCAAGTTCCTGTCCGTGATCTCTGAAGAACCTACCATAACTATAAACATCTCTATAAGAAATAAAAATGATGAGGAGGGGGAGCTGTTTGTCTCTTGCTATAGGTGGGTATTTCATTACAGGTGGGTATCATGGTATGATGAAAACATGCAAAGAATAATTAAGAATCAGAAGACACAAGTTTGCCTCCTGACTCAGAGTCTGTCCCCTACTAGCAATATATCCTTAGGCAATTTATTTAACTCCTGGAGACTCTATTTATTCATATGTAAAATAAGTATAATAAAAATTAACATGAGAGTCAAAAAAGATGAGATAGGTACTGTTAGGTATCACTTTCAGCATTTCAGCCTGCCCTTTGGATCACATCTTTTCCCTTGACATTATAAAGTGCTTTCTATGGGTGAGAGTTGGATAGAGATTTGGAGTAGGAGAGTACTTGTCTATAGGACTACAAAAATTTCATAGAAATAAAATAATTTCATATTAATAAAATTGACTATTATAAACTACAAACTTATATTCCAGTGACATATACCCATAGTTTTGGTTAATAATGATAAAGAAAAAAAGCCAGAAAATTAATTTAGTCTGAGTTCAGTCTATCTACTACCAGCAACAATGGATTAGTTATTCATTCATTCATTCATTCATTCATTCAAATGTTCTGGTTTGTCTTCACTAAAGGCATTATGTAACATGCCTTAATTTACTCATTTGTAAAAGGGTCATCATTGTGGTAGTGATAGTAGAAGTAATAGTCATAGTAGTCGTAGCAATAGTAGTAGTAGTATCTAACTCATAGAACTGTTAGGAACGTTATATGAAATAATATATGTAGAATAGTGCCTGGCATATAGTATTAACTCAGTAAATATTGATTATTATTCTCAATTAGAAACTGTTGGCACTCTACCTGAATCCACAACATCCCCATATCTCTACAGGAGAAGAGCCACTTATTGTCATTTTAAGACCAGGTTCTGGACATTAGATCAGGAGTAGGGGTGCAAATGAGACAGTCACAAAAAGCAACTAGAAAGGAAGTGTTTTACACAGAAGGAGAGAAAGAGGGAAAGGAAGAGAAATAGAGAGATGCTACTTAAAATAAACAAACTCAAGTTTCCAAAGACATGTAGAAATCTAATGCTACAAAAGATAGACAACATAACAAAATCAACAATTGGAATAGGAAATTACTTCAGAGGAGATTAATTTTGTAAAACAGTCTCTCAAAGACTTTAATAAAATAATAATAATGATAATCATTGTCACCATCCTCTTCTCCTCCACCTCCTTCTCCTCATGATCATCAAATCAATGTGCTTAGGGTGCTAAAAAAGTGAAGAAATAATTTCCATCTTAAAAGAACGAATAAAGACAGAATGAAATAATTTATAGGTAGATATGACAAGAACCAATTAGAAAACTTGGAAATGAAAAACATAGGCATCAAAATTTGAAATCTCAACAAATAATATATAATCAAGACTGAATACAGTTAAAGAATTAGTAAATTAGGGGTGCCTGGGTGGCTCAGTCAGTTAAGCGTCCGACTTCAGCTCAGGTCACGATCTCGCGGTCCGTGAGTTCGAGCCCTGCGTCGGGCTCTGGGCTGATGGCTCAGAGCCTGGAGCCTGCTACCGATTCTGTGTATCCCTCTCTCTCTGCCCCTCCCCCGTTCATGCTCTGTCTCTTTCTGTCCCCAAAATAAATAAACGTTAAAAAAAAAGTTTTAAAAAAAGAATTAGTAAATTAGAAAATAGTGAGGAATTCACCCAGTGTGCAATGTAGGAAAATAAAGAAAATAATTTTTTTTTTAATTTTTTTTTAACATTTATTTATTTTTGAGACAGAGAGAGACAGAGCATGAACGGGGGAGGGGCAGAGAGAGAGGGAGACACAGAATCGGAAGCAGGCTCCAGGCTCTGAGCCATCAGCCCAGAGCCCGACGCGGGGCTCGAACTCACGGACCGCGAGATCGTGACCTGAGCCGAAGTCGGATGCTCAACCGACTGAGCCACCCAGGCGCCCCAAGAAAATAATTTTTAATAAAAGAACAAGTAGCAGGTGTGTTGGATGGACTGAGAGGAGTTCCAAAAGAATGGCAGGATGGTAATATATAAAGATAACTGAGACTTTTCTAGAATTGAAAAAAAAAAAAGACAAGAATCCTCTGATGGGAAGTGTAACCCAAGTACTCACCAGGACAAATAAAGATAAACTGATGTTTCAGTGACACTGCAGAACATCAGGGATAAAAATTAAAATTCTAGAGCCACTAGAATAAAACACAAATTACCTACAAAGGAATAACAATCAGCTAGTTCCTTAACAGCAACAAGAGATGCTAAAAGATAGTAAAGAAATATCAAGATGGATGTTGTACTCTACCCTATAGAGTAAGAGTCTAAAATAACGACTGTAGGGGCACCTGGGTGGCTCAGTTGGTTAAGCGTCCAACTTCAGCTCATGTCATGATCTCATGGTTCATGAGTTCAAGGCCCATGTCAGGCTCTGTGCTGACAGCTCACAGTGTGGAGCCTACTTAGGATTCTGTGTCTCCCTCTCTCTGCCCTTCCCCTGCTTGCACTCTGTCTCTCTCTTCCTCAAAATAAATAAACATTAAATAAAGTTTTAAATAACCACTGTAGTAAATATAAAAGAATGTGTAAATAATTAGGTAATCGAAGGGGAAAATAGAATGATTTTTTTAAAATATTCAATCCAGGGGCGCCTGGGTGGCTTGGTCGGTTAAGCGTCTGACTTCGGCTCAGGTCATGATCTCACAGTCTGTGAGTTCAAGCCCCGCGTCGGGCTCTGTGCTGACAGCTCGGAGCCTGGAGCCTGTTTCGGATTCTGTGTCTCCCTCTCTCTCTGTCCCTCCCTGTTCATGCTCTGTCTCTCTCTGTCTCAAAAATAAATAAACATTAAAAAAATTCAATCCAAATAAAGGCAAGAAAATAGAGAAATTAGAGACATATAACAGGTGGCATATTCAGAAAATGCTTTTAAAGAGGGTAGATTTAAGCCCAGATATACTAGTAATTACATTCAATGTAAATTTATTACATGTTCCAATTAAAAGAAAAAGATGTCTAAACTGAATTAACAAAACCAATCATATGCTATCTACAAGAGACACATCTCAAGCAAAGGATGCAGAAAGACTGAAAGAAACAGAAAGGCAAAGATATATCAAGCAAATATGAATCCAAAAAAAAGCTAGTATAGCTAGATTAGCAGCAGATCTTCAATAGATCTTAAGGCAAAAAGCAGTACTAAAGAACATCATTTCATATTAATGAAAGATTTAGTTCACCAAGAAGATACACTCTTACATTGGATGAGTTTAATAACATAACCTCAAAATGTATAAAGCAAAAATTGATAGAACAAAAAGGAGAAACTGATAAACCCAGGTTTAAAACGTCAGGTTTTTTAACACCTATCAGAACTGATAGAACAAAAAAGATAATCAGTAGGAATATAGATTTGGAAACTATTATTAACAAATTGTATAATGAACCTACAGAACACTGTCCCCAACAACTGCAGAATGTATATTCTCTTCAAGCATACATAAAACATATAAAAGTCGATTGTGTGCTGGGCAATACGGCAAGAATCCACAGATTTCAAACAACTAAGTTCATATACATGTTTTCTGTCCACATGTGATTAAGCTAGAAATAATAAAAATATAACCTTAAAATCTTCATATGTTTGAACATTAAGAAATATACTTCTAAATAAACAATGGAACAAAGAAGCAACCTCAATGGAAATTAGGAAATATTTCAACTGAATGACAAAAATATGACATGTCAAAATTGCTATGAGGCAGCTAAAACTCTTTATAGGGGAGTTTACAGCATTAAATATAAACATTAATTTGAAATAAAGTAAATGTTTTGTATAAGTGAAAAGTACAAGTCAGAAATAGAGTAATCCTCAAAAATCGAAAACAAACTGAAACAAACAAAGCTCATTGCATATTGTTAGTGAAATCAGAAAGAAAAAAATCAGGAGAGAAATTATTTCAGGTGATTTTAAAATCCAGTATTTTGTTTGTACAATCATAATGGTGTATATTCTAAAGACAAAAAGAATCTTGAACTGCGTTCAATAGTCTCATTGTCAGTAATAATATTGGTATAACATTCCGAAAATGTCATATGTATATTTTTAGCTTAATGTAAATAAGACATGTTAAAAACTAAAGGAAGTAAAACCCTGTGTTCTAGTTATCAATTTGTTGCCTCTTAGCTTCAAATCTACCCCTTCATGCTTCACTCTGTAATACGGAAACTGGACCCTGAAACATTTCTTCTTTGCTAGTTGACATGATGATGTTAAGCTTTATTAGTAGACGGAGCTAGAAAAATCTGCAAGATGAGCTTCTACTCTTCCATTCCCGTGGCATGGTATGTTTGTGGGACATGCAGTGGTGCTCACTATCCAGAAAGTTTTGTTGCCAGTCCCACCCCCTCATTCCTTAATCACCATCCTTGGCTTGCCAGCAACCCAAAAAAAAAAAAAAAAAAAAAAAAAGAAAGAAAGAAAGAAAAAGTTCAAAAGAGCTTTATTAGTAACAGCCAAAATGTCCTCCAATACATGAATGGCTAAATAAACCATAGTACATCCATACCATAGAATACTACTCAGCAACTAAAAACAAAACAAAACAAAATAAAAAAACTATTGGGGCATCTGGGTGTTTCAGTCGATTAAGAGTCTGATTCTTGATTTCGCATTAGGTCATGATCTCACAGTTTGTGGAATCAAGGCCCACATCGGGTTCTGCGCTGACAGCACAGAGCATGCTTGGGATTCTCTCTCTCTTTGCCCCTCCCCCTGCCTCTCTCTGTCTTTCTCTCTCTCTCAAAATAAATAAACAGAAGAAAGAAAGAAAGAAAGAAAGAAAGAAAGAAAGAAAGAAAGAAAGAAAGAAAGAAAGAAACTATTGATACGTGCAACAACCTGGGTAGATCTCAAGAGTATTATGTTAAATGAAAAAATCAATCTCAAAAGGTCACAATGTTATGACAAATTTAAAGGTTTTCAGTAAATTGGACAAATTCCTAGAAAAAAAGGATGCTCTATTAAAACTGACATAAGTAGAAAAAACTGAATAGTCCCTGCTCCTAAAGAAATTTAACTTGGGGCGCCTGGGTGGCTCAGTCAATTGAGTGTCCAACTTTGGCTCAGGTCAGGATTTTGCAGTTCATGAGTTCAAGCCCTGCATCAGGGTCTGTGCTGACAGCTCGGAGCCTGGGGCCTGCTTCAGATTCTGTGTCTCCCTCCCTCTGTGCCCCTCCCCCACTCATGCTCTGTCTCTCTCTCTCAAAAATAAATAAACATTAAAAACAAATTTTAAGTATACAAAAAATTTAAAAAGAAAAAGAAATTTAACTCATAATTAATAGCCTTGCACAAAGACACTCCAGGCTTAAACAGCTTCATCAATAAATTCTACTAAACATTTAAAGAAAAAATAATTCCACTTATACACAAAATTTCCAGAAAATCAAAAAAAAAAAAAAAAAAAGGGAAGGGAACATTACTCAACCTGCATTATGGTGATACTAAAACTTTAAAAAGATTGTACAAAAACAGAACACTGAGGCCAATCTTTCTCATGACTATAGATGTGAAAAACTTTTTTTTTAAGTAAAAAACTAAATCAAGCAATAATATATAAAAATTCGGGGCACCTGGGTGGCTCAGTCGGTTAAATGTCTGGACTTCAGCTCAGGTCATGATCTCACTGTTTGTGGGTTCGAGCCCCACATCGGGCTCACTGCTGTCAGCACAGAGCCTGCTTCAGATCCTCTGTCCCCCTCTCTCTGCCCCTCCCCTGATTGCTTGTGTGCTCTCTCAAAAATAAATAAACATTTAAAAAATTAAATAATAATAATAATATATAAAAAATTATAACCCATAAAAACCCATAAAATACCTAGGAATAAATCTAACCAAAGAGGTGAAAAATCTATACACTGAAAACTATAGAAAGCTTATGAAAGAAATTGAAGAAGACACCAAAAAATGGAAAAAGATTCCATGCTCCTGGATAGGAAGAACAAATATTGTTAAAATGTTGATACTACCCAAAGCAATCTACATATTCAATACAATCCCTATCAAAATAACACCAGCATTCTTCACAGAGCTAGAACAAATAATCCTAAAATTTGTATGGAACCAGAAAAGACCCTGAATAGCCAAAGCAATCTTGAAAAAGAAAACCAAAGCAGGAGGCATCACAATCCCAGACTTCGAGCTATACTACAAAGCTGTAATCACCAAGACAGTATGGTACCAGCACAAGAACAGACACTCAGAACAATAGAATAGAATAGAGAACCCAGAAATGGACCCACAAACGTATGGCCAACTAATCTTTGACAAAGCAGGAAAGAATATCCAATGGAATAAAGACAGTCTCTTGAGCAAGTGGTGCTGGGAAAACTGGACAGCGGCACGCAGATGAATGAACCTGGTCCACTTTGTTACACCATACACAAAAATAAACTCAAAATGGATGAAAGACCTCAATGTAAGACAGGAAGCCATCAAAATCCTTGAAGAGAAAGTAGGCAAAAACCTCTCTGATCTTAGCCACAGCAGCTTGTTACTCAACACGTCTCCAGAGACAAGGTAAACAAAAGCAAAAATGAACTACTGGGACCTCATAAAAATAAAAACTTCTGCACAGCGAAGGAAACAATCAGCAAAACTAAATGGCAACCAACAGAATGGGAGAAGATATTTGCAAATTACATATCAGATAAAGGGTTAGTATCCAAAATCTATAAAGAACTTATCAAACTCAACACCCAAAAAACAAATAATCCAGTGAAGAAATGGGCAAAAGACATGAATAGACATTTCTCCAAAGGAGACATCCAGATGGCCAACTGACACATGAAAAATGCTCAACATCCCTCATCATCAGGGAAATACAAATCAAAACCACAATGAGATACCATCTTACACCTGTCAGAATGGCTAACATTAACAACTCAGGCAACAACAGATGTTGGCGAAGATGTGGAGAAAGAGGATCTCTTTTGCATTGTTGGTAGGAATGCAAGCTGGTGCAGCCACTCTGGAAAACAGTATGGAGGTTCCTCAAAAAACTAAAAATAGAACTACTCTACAACCCAACAATTGCACTACTAGGTATTTATCCAAGGGATACAGGTGTGCTGTTTCGAAGGGACATATGCACCCCAATGTTGATAGCAGCACTATCAACAATAGCCAAAGTATGGAAAGAGCCCAAATGTCCATTGAGGGATGAATGGATAAAGAAGATGTGGTATATATATACAATGGAGTATTACTCAGCAATCAAAAAGAATGAAATCTTGCCATTTGCAACTACGTGGATGGAACTAGAGGGTATTATGCTAAGTGAAATTAGTCAGAGAAAGACAAATATCATAGGACTTCACTCATATGAGGACTTTAAGATACAAAACAGATGAACATAAGGGAAGAGAAGCAAAAATAATAAAAAACAGGGAGGGGGACAAAACAGAAGAGACTCATAAATATGGAGAACAAATTGAGGGTTATGGGAGGGGTTGTGGGAGGGGGGATGGGCTAAATGGGTAAGGGGCACTAAGGAATCTACTCCTGAAATCATTGTTGCACCATATGCTAACTAATTTGGATGTAAATTTTAAAAAATAAAAAATAAAATTAAAAAAAATGTTAACCCATTACAAGGTCTACACACACACACACCAGCAACTTAAACCACACCAAGGGGGGCGCCTGGGTGGCTCAGTTGTTTAAATGTCTGACTCTTGGTTTTGGCTCATGGTTCGTGGGTTCCAGCCCCACATCGAGCTCTGTGCTGGCAGCATGGAGCCTGCTTGGGATTCTGTCTCCCTCTCTCTCTCTCTGCCCCTCCTTTGCTTGCTCTCTCTCTCTCTCTCTCTCTCTCAGAAATAAATAAATAAACATTAATTAAAAAAAAAAAAACTACACCAAGATCCATTTCTCCCCTCATCAGATTGACAAAATTTTCAAAGCCAATAAAGCTTAGAAAAACAAACTCTGCCATACATTGCTGGTAGGTGTACAAAATGGCATGACCCCAATGGAGTGACGTATTGCAACATCTAATAAAATCACATACACATTAACTCTTTGCTCAGCAAATTCCATTTCTAAAATTTACCTGGAAGCTTCTCTTCTATAAATATGAAACAATATGTGGACAAAATCACTCATCGTAGTATTGCTTGTAACAGCAAAATACCGGAAACAAAATGCCTATCAATTGGAAACTGGATGAAGAAACTATGGTACCTTCCCCAGTGGGGGAATGTGCAGCTAAAATGTGAGGAAGATCTCCACAAAATGATATAAAATTATGCTACCTTTTGTGTAATAAAATGATAATATATGTGTACATTTTTGTGTATGTATATATTCTTATGTATGTCTATAGTTTTGCTTATTTTTTTTAATGTTTATTTATTTGCTTTTGAGAGAGAGAGCATGCGGGGTGGGGGCAGAAAGAGAGGGAGACACAGAGTCCAAAGCAGGCTCCAGGCTCTGAGCTGTCAGCACAGAGCCTGACATGGGGCTCAAACCCACGAACAGTGAGATCATGACCTGAGCCAAAGTTGGACGCTTAACCAACTGAGCCACCCAGGTGCCCCTAAGTTTTGCTCCTTTTTGAAAAGAAAACGCAGAGAAAGGATAAAACCAGAAACTAATAGAAATGGTTACTTATTGGTGCGTGAGGGAAGAGAAAGAGAGAAATATGGGATCAAGACTCCTTCAGCTTGGAGCACATGGGTGGCTCAGTCAGAAGAGCCTGCAGCTCTTGATCTCAGGGTTGTGAGCTCAAGCTCCATGCTGGGTGTAGAAATTACTAAAAATAAATTAATAAGCTTAAAAAAAGACCTCTTTGGCTTTACCTCTTTATAAAGTTTTGACTTTTCAACCATGTAAATGATTCATGTATTCAAAAATAAGCTAAATCCAAAGGGGACAAAAAAGACAGACCCTATAAATGAATAAAACAGAAAGAAGTGAACCTAACTGCATATGAAAGTGATTATATAACTACACAGAAAAGTATTCCAGTAACTTTTAAACACAATACCTTAAGCATATGCCCTTATTGAGATATATTCTAAAGATTAAAAGACCTGCAAAGAAGCCTTGAACTTTACTTACTGAGTTTGTTATTGGTAGTGTTATTGGGGTAGTGATTCTGAAACTATTCTGTATATTGTAGGAAACAAATTGTTTTTCAGGAAACAGGACTGTTATCATGGAAAAAGGCAGATGCAAATATGGAATGGGAGCCCATGATGTTCAAATTTTAATTAATTTTAAATAATTTAATTAATAATTCATGATTTAAAGTATCACTGTGTCCACTGAAGAGGCCTAGAAGCAATGACCACACCTACTACCTAAAATCTACTTTCTACATACTATTCATAGCCTGGTCTTAAAAAAAAAAAAAAAAAAAGCTTCTTGGAGAAATGGTTGATTACTGATTGGGAGTAGGAAAAGTACAAGATAAGTCTCTACCTTTTTGTGCCAGAAACAGGGAAGTGCTCAAAAACTAATGGGTATGCATTAAAAGGACAGAAGATCCAGATTAAAGGTTTCTCTCACTATCCAAACGAGCAGCAATTTGAACATCAAAAAAGAATGATAATAGATTTAAAATCCACTTAAGAGGGGCGCCTGGGTGGCTCTGTCGGTTAAGCGTCCGACTTCGGGTCAGGTCATGATCTCATAGTTCCTGAGTTCAAGCCCCGCATCGGGCTCTGTGCTGACAGCTCAGAGCCTGGAGCCTGCTTCAGATTCTGTGTCTCTCTCTCTCTCTGCCCCTCCCCTGCTCATGCTCCGTGTCTCTCTGTCTCAAAAATAAATAAACATTAAAAAAATTGTTTTTAAATAAATTAAATAAAATCCATTTAAGAGAAAAGAAAAAGGAAGGAATCCATGGACCCAAATTGGAGCTAAAAAATGCATGGTAGTTATAGTGGGGGAGAGAATGATAGAAATACAACTACAAATGAAATAATTGATGCAGTCAAGAAATATCAAAGAACGAAATATTGACAAGGCCTCAAAGCATCACCATACATGTCATGTATTAATTATAACAGGAAGAAAGTACTTTCACAATAGAGAGATCTGATGGATACCACTACACCAAATGATCAAACTTAAAATTATCAATAATACAACTGATGTTATGTGTTCCTGATGATGCCATGGGAAATGCATATCACCATGTAGTATTTTTGCCCACTTTGTTTAACCTGAATCTAAAATGGGAAACAGTTAGTCAAATCCAGATTATGGGACATTCTACAAGACAAGTAAAGGCAAAAATGTTGAGTGGACTATTTTAGGTGAAAGGAGAATACGATGATCATCTTTTTTTTTTTTTAATGTTTATTCACTTTTTGAGAGACAAAAACACACACAGCATGATCAGCGGAGGGGCAGAGAGAGAGGGAGACACGGAATCTGAAGCAGGCTCCGTCCGACAGGAGGGCTCGAACTCACAAACAGTGAGATCATGACCGGAGCCAAAATTAGACACTTAACTGACTGAGCCACCCTGGCGTCCCTGCAATAATCATCTTTGATTGGATCTTAGCTGGGGAGAAAAACAGCTAGAAAGGAAATTCTAGCTATAAAGAAAATTTCAAGGATACTTGGGGAAATTTGACCATAGGCTATATGACAATAATAATATTGTATCAATATTAAGTTCCTTGAGATAATAAGGTTATTAGAATTTCCTTTTTTTAAATGTTTACTTATTATTTTGTGAGAGAGAGAGAAAGAGGGAGTCAGCATGAGTAGGGAAGGGGCAGAGAACAGGAGACACAGAATCTGAAGCAGGCTTCAGGCTCTGAGCTGTTCAGAGCCCAATGCAGGGCTCGAACACATGGACTGCGAGATTATGACTTGAGCTGAAGTTGGATGCTTAACTGACTGAGACACCCAGGCGCCCCCTCCTTTTTTTTTAAGGGGATACATGCTGTAATACTTAAAGTCTATAATATAAGTGTGAAATTAATTTGGAATGATTCAGATCTTTATGTGTGCATGTCTGTGTATGGATTGAGAGACAGAGACAGAGACAATACGAGATGAGCACAAATATGGCAAAATATTTTAGCAAACTGGTGAATGTAGGTTGAAGAATAATAAGTGTTCATTACATTATTCTTTCAACTTTTCTATAGGTTTGGTATTTTATTAAAATAAAATGTAAGAGAGAAATTAAAATTCACCAGTCATCAAAAGACACCATTAGGTGAGTAAAAATGGTAAAGCTCAGAGTGAAAAAAGATACATATCATCCATAAGACCAACATAGTAACCATACCCAAAATATATAACAATCTCCTGCAAATCAGAGAAAAACACAAATAAAAAAATAGGTAAGAGACTTAAGCGGAATTTATAAAAGAGGATATCCAAATGGTCCATAAACACATGTAAAGGTTCTGCTCAGCCTAACTAGGAATTGGGGAAGTAGAAGTTAAAACCACAAAAGTATATTGCAACACACCCACCAGAATGGCTTAAGTTTAAAGGTTTACAATAACTAGTGTAGCAAGGATTGGAACAATGGGGATTTTCACATACTACTAGTGGGATGTAAAATAATACAGCCACTTTGGAAAACAATTTGTTATTACCTTCTAAAGCTTAAAATACGCATACTCCATGATCCTTTCCTGGGTACACACCTAGTGGAATGCATGCTTACTAATAGCAACAGATATGTGCATAGCGACATAGCGCCATTATCCATAATAGCCCCCAACTGCAACTCATATGTCCAATATCATCCTAATGGATAAATTGTGATATATTCATACAAATTAATATAATAGAATGCTATATAACAATGCAAATAAACAAACCACAATCTCCTGCAACAATATGGGTAAATCTAACAAATACAAAATAAGTGAAAGATGCCAGAGACAAAATAATACATACTTCATTATTGTATTTATAAAAAACTCAAAACCAGACAAATATAAACTACTGTGTTTCAGGATGCAAATTTAGGTAGTAAAACTTTAAAGAAAAGCAAGAATGTGATTTTTATTTAAAAAAATAACCATTTCACTTCTATGTGGAATCTAAAAACCAAAATAAATGAACAAACAGAAACAGACTCATAAATACAGACAGCAAACTGGTGGTTGCCAGAGGGAAAGGGTGCAGGGGAAGGATGGGTGAAGTAGGTGAAGGGGATTAAGAGGTCCAAACTTCCAGTTATAAGATAAATAAGTCACAGAAATGAAAAGACAGCATAGGGATATAATCAATAATGTTGTAATAATGCTGTATGGTGACAGAAGGTAACTATACTTATTGTAATGAGCATTGCACAATATATTGCATTGTCAAATCATTCTGTTGTACACCTGAGATTAATATAACATTGTGTGTCAACTATAATTCAATAATAAAATGTTTTAAATTAATGATTATCTTGGAAGGGAGTAATGACTAGGAAGGATCACAATAGGGAGATCTGGATGGTGGTGACACAGATATTTGATTTATGGTAAATCATTGACGTCTACTTACTCATTTCATGCACCTTTCTATGTGTTTATTTAACAAAATAGGGTTTTTTTTTTTAATGTTTATTTATCTTTGAGAGAGAGACAGAGCGTGAGCAGGGGAGGGGCAGAGAAAGAGGGAGACATAGAATCAGAAGTAAGTTCCAAGCTCTGAGCTGTCAGCACAGAGCCCCACACAGAGCTCAAACTCAGGAACCTGGAGATCATGACCTGAGCTGAAGTTGGATGCTTAACCAACTGGGCCACCCACGTGCCCCAACACAATAGTTTTTAAATTAAGAAACAGGAACTGTAAGGGATCCTGGCTGGCTCAGTCAGATAAGCATCTGACTTCAGCTCAGGTCATGATCTCTTGGTCATGGGTTCGAGCCCCATGTCGGGCTCTGTGCTGACAGCTCAGAGGCTGGAGCCTGCTTCAGATCCTGCGTCTCCCTCTCTCTCTCTCTGCCCCTCCCCCACTCACTCATGCTCTCTCTCTCTCCCTCCCTCAAAAAGTAAACATTTAAAAAAATGTTTAATAAAAAAATAGGAACTGTAAGAATACAGGGGGTGCCTGGGTGGCTCAGTTGGTTAAGCATCCAACTTCGGCTCAGGTCATGATCTCACGGTTCATGGGTGCAAGCTCTTCGTCGGGCTCTGTGCTGACAGCTCAGAGCCTGGAGCCTGTTTCAGATTCTGTGTCCCTCTCTCTCTCTCTCCGGCCCACCCCTGCTTTTGCTCTCTCTCTGTCTTTAAAAAATGTGTAAACATAAAAAAATCTTTATAAAAAGAATACAGGATTTTACATAAAAGAAACAAGAAGTTATATTTTTATTTATTTTTTTTATTTATTTTTGCGACAGAGAGAGACAGAGCATGAGCAGGGGAGGGGCAGAGAGAGAGGGAGACACAGAATCCGAAGTAGGCTCCAGGCTCTGAGCTGTCAGCACAGAGCCTGATGCAGGGCTCGAACCCACAGACTGTGAGATCATGACCTGAGCCGAAGTCGGACGCTTAATCGACTGAGCCACCCAGGCGCCCCAAGAAGTTATATTTTTAAAAGATAATGCATGGGGCGCCTGGGTGCCGCAGTCGGTTAAGCGTCCGACTTCAGCCAGGTCACAATCTCGCAGTCCGTGAGTTCGAGCCCCGCGTCAGGCTGTGGGCTGACGGCTCAGAGCCTGGAGCCTGTTTCCGATTCTGTGTCTCCCTCTCTCTCTGCCCCTCCCCCGTTCATGCTCTGTCTCTCTCTGTCCCAAAAAAAATAAATAAACGTTGAAAAAAAATAAAATAAAATAAAAGATAATGCAGAAAGAAAAACATAGACATCAAACAACTCAGTAGATAGGTTTCATAGTAGACAAGATACTGCTAAAGAGTGAGTTGGTGAATTGGAAGAAAGAGTAGCAAAAGTGACCCAGAATATAGCACAGACATATAGAGAAGAAAATAAAAGAGAAGTTTAGAGAGATGGATGAAAAACTCCAATATACACTTAAGGGGAATTCCAAAAGAATAAACAGGCAAGAGCTAATAGTTGAAGTGAAAATGTCTGCAGTCTTTCAGAATTAAAGGAAATATGAATCCTCAGATTGAAAAAGAACACCAAGTCTTTCACAGGATAAAGAAAATCAATCCATATCTAGATGCACGGGAATAAAATAAAAGACCAGAGAAAGCAAAAGAATACTAAATGCTTCAGAGAAAAAAGATTAACTACAAAGGAAAGACTACCAGACAGACTTCTCATGAGCAACAACAGAGAAGACAGTGCAATAATAGCTTCCAAGTTTTGAAGGAAAATAACCATGGGGCACCTGGGTGGCTCAATCAGTTAAGCATCCAACTCTTGATTTCAACTCAGGTCATGGTATCAGGGTCATGAGATTGAGCTCCATGAGATTCTCACTCTCTCTCTCTTTCTCTCTCTCTTCCTCTGCCCCACCCCTGCTCACTCACACACACTCTCTCTCTCTCTCTCAAATAAATAAATAAATAAATAAATAAATAAATAAATAAGGTAAAATAACTATCAATCTAGAAATTTATACTCAGCTATATCATGCAAGAATGAAAGCTAAATGAAGACATTTCCAGATAGGCTAAGAAATTTTTTATTTGTAAGCCCCCAATGAAAGAAATACTAGTATATTTCCTTATTTCAGCAAGGAATAAAATAAACCTGGAAAGGAGGAGGAGGATTCAAGAAATGTATTAGTTATGTACTAAGAATTAGTAAAACACTTGGTATCCTGAATATCTTCTGTTGGCTCTCCAGATCTTGCCTACACTCTTCTACACTCTGCTAAATGCTTTGGAGGCTACATCAAATAAACTCCCTTGTCCTCTGGCTTGGAACTGGGTTTTGCCAATGGGGAGCCCTAATAGTACACTGCAGAAATAAAAGATGTCAGATCAGAGTATATATTTTTGTTTCCTCCTACCAAGGTAGTCTTTGGCTGGGTGTATACCTTGAGGTCACTATTTCTCTCAAGATAGCCCTATATGTATTACTCTCCTTTCAGCTTTGCATTGTGGCTCCCTCCCCAGATCCCTCCAGGTCTAGGGGTGATAAAACTCTGGTTGCTATCAGCTCCAGCATATTATACTATCTCTTGTGGGTTTCTTTCTTTCTTTCTTTTTTTTTTTTTTTTAATTTTTTTTTCAACGTTTATTTATTTTTGGGACAGAGAGAGACAGAGCATGAACGGGGGAGGGGCAGAGAGAGAGGGAGACACAGAGTCAGAAACAGGCTCCAGGCTCCGAGTCAGCCCGGAGCCTGACGCGGGGCTCGAACTCACGGACCGCGAGATCGTGACCTGGCTGAAGTCGGACGCTTAACCGACTGCGCCACCCAGGCGCCCCTTCTTTTTTTTTTTAAGAGAGGGAAGAGTACAAGCAGGGGGAAGGGGCAGAGAGAAAGAGAAAGAATTTTAAGCAGGCTCCACGTTCAGTGTGGAGCCCAACACAGGGCTCGATTCCACTACCTTGAGATCATGACCTGAGCCAAAATCAAGAGTCAGATGCTCCACTGACTGAGCCACACAGGTACCCTAATATCTTGCGGGTTTCTTAATCTCTATTCACACATACTCATTAGAAATAGTTGCTTTAATTTATTTGTTAAACTGTCCTTGAATTATCCTAATTTGAGTGTGTAATTTATTTTCTGTTAGGAGACTGAGAGGTTGGTAAGTTTAAATAAGTATTGACTATGAAATATAATAATAACCACTAATTTGAGGGAGTTAAAACCATGATGGAATGAAAACATTAGACAACACAGCTCAAAAGATGAGAAGGGTGAGGTTGCAGGCTAATTAAGGAGTTTAAGATCCTTATCTTCTTTAGAAGAAAAATAGAGAATTGGTGAATTTTAAACTTTGTTAGAAAAATATAGAGTAATTTCAGGGTAACAAAATCTGTCTCCCTAGGCCTTAAGTTGCAAATAGTTATTTCTATATTTTAGACTTCTTCATTTCTTGTAGTATTTAAAACTCAGCACATCCAACATTGAACATATTATCTTCTCTCCATCCCAAAATTAATCCCTATCTCTGGGCAGAGCTTAAGACTCAGTCATCTTTGACTTCTCTCCCGCACCATCCACAGCCCTGCCAGGACAGAGAATTTTACTTATTAAATGTCCCCTGAATGGGGCACCTGGGTGGCTCAGTCAGTTAATCGGCCAACTCTTGGTTTCAGCTCAGGTCATGATCTCACGGTTTATGGGTTCGAGCCCCGCACTGTCATCATGGAGTCTGCTTGGGATTCTCTCTCTTTCTCTCTCTCTCTCTGTCCTCCCCTGCTTATTCTCTCTCTCTCTAAATAAATAAATAAACTTTAGAAAAAAGTCCCTTGAATCCATTCCTTTCCCACCCCTGTCCTAGTTCATTTCTCATGTTCAGACTCACCTTCTCTCTAGGCCTGACCCTGCTCCAGTCCCTGTTTCTCTCCTTCTTGCCCACACCAGATGGACAACAGCACTATGAGGAAGCAGTTGAGATGGCATAGAAGTGTCTCCTGGGAATACTACCCAATTATTGAGAAATAATTACACCTTAGCAACCAAACCTGGAATGTGTACCCTGGAACTAACCCACCAGCTCCTATTCTAAAGAACCGAAGGTAGAATAGAGCTTCCCCTCCCCCAATTATGACTCCTGGAGAGAAATGGCTTTATCATAACTTCTTTAAAATACCTGCTGCATAGTAACTATTCAATAAACTTGTTATGTTGAACCAAAGGTGTGCACAGGGTTTATATACAAAAATATTTACCATGGCATTATTTGTCTATAAGTAAAATTTCAAAATTTTCTTGACACTCAACAATACATAGATATTTACATCACAGTACATACATATATGTACAGTAATTAAAAATAATTTTGGGGGCACCTGGATGGCTCAGTCAGTTGAGCATCTGACATTGGCTCAGGTCATGATCTCACAGTTCATGAGTTTGAGCCCTGCATTGGGCTCTGTGTGGACAGTTCAGAACCTAGACCCTATTTCAGATTCGGTGTCACCCTCTCTCTCTGCCCTCCTCTGCTGATGCTCTCTCTCTCTCTCTCTCTCAAAAATAAATAAACATTAACAAAATTGGGGATACCTGGGTGACTCAGTCAGCTAAGCATCCAGCTTCAGCTCAGGTCATGATCTTGCGGTTCGTGAGTTCGAGCTCTGTATCGGGCTCTGTGTGGACAGCTCAGATCCTGGAGTCTACTTCAGATTCTGTGTCTCCCTCTCTCTCTGCCCTTCCCCTGCTCACACTCTGTCTTTCTCTCAAAAGTAAATAAATATTAACAAAAAATTGTTTTAATAATTTAAAAAATATTTTAAAAAATTTTTGTAGGAGCCCCTGGCTGGCTTAATTGGTGGAGCATGCAACTCTTGATCTCAGAATTGTGAGTTCAAGTCCCACATTGGGTGTAAAGGTTACTTAAAATAAAATAAAACCTTTAAAAAGTAATAATCATTTTGTAAAATAATATTTAGTGACAATGTAAAACATTAATATTACATTAAGTTAAAAAAGACAGGCTACAAAAAGTATGTATCATACTTTATATATTTATATATAAATATATCCATATATATTCATATATATTACACATACACATATATACATATACACATACACATATATACGTATACATATACACATATATACGTATACATATACACATATATACGTATACATATACACATATATACGTATACATATACACATATATACGTATATATTCATATATACGTATATATGTGTATATGTATACACATATGTGTATGTGTAATATATATGAATATATATGGATATATATAAAACAGTATGATACATACTTTTTGTAGCCTGTCTTTTTTAACTTAATGTAATATTAATGTTTTACATTGTCACTAAATATTATTTTACAAAATGATTATTACTTTTTAAAGGTTTTATTTTATTTTAAGTAAACTTTACACCCAATGTGGGACTTGAACTCACAATTCTGAGATCAAGAGTTGCATGCTCCACCAATTAAGCCAGCCAGGGGCTCCTACAAAAATTTTTTAAAATATTTTTAAATATATGAATATATACGTATATATATATGTATATATACGTATATATGTATATATACGTATATATGAATATATACGTATATGTGAATATATACGTATATATTCACATATATGTATATGTGTAATATATACGAATATATATGTATTTGTGTATATTATATAAACACACATGTAGTGGCACCTGAGTGGCTTAGTTGGTTGGGCGTCTGATTTCAGCTCAGGTCATGATCTCATGGGTTCGTGAATTCAAGCCCCCATCGGCCTCTCTGCTGTCAGCACAGAGCCTGCTTTGAATCCTCTGTCCCCTTCTCTCTCTGCCCCTCCCCCGCTTGCACTCTCTCAAAATAAAAAATTAAAAACACACACATATATTATACACACACACACACACACACACACACACATATATATACACAAACACATATGAGTCCACAGAAAAAACTGGAAGAGCTTACATCAAAATGGTAACATATCCAGATGGTAGATTTATAAAGAATTTTTATTTTCTTCTAAGGACTTTTCTATAAATTCCATTCAGTTTAAATAAACATATGTTACTTTTCTCATCTAAAAAAATGTTATTTTTAAGTATGTTCTTTTGAAAATATAAACAGTTTGACAATTTAGAAAATGGTCTATTAAAAGCAAGGTTTATAGAAAGAGCCTAATTCAAGTAAGCTCAACAAAAATTTTTTGGCATTGTCTATATAATAGGTATTGTAAGGGTATTCAAGATAAATCTAACATGATTGCTGACCTCAAAGAACTTAGTAAAGAACACATGACAATTATAGGACAATACGTGCAATACTATAGGCATGTACAATGTTCTGAAAAAAATAGAGATGAGCACATAATTAATTCTGTAAGAGTTAGAGAAGCTTTAAGAAAGAATGGGCTGGTGAGTGTGGTTTCTCAGGATGAAACAGAGTAGAGGGGATGATATGGAGGGAGAAGGAACAAGATACACAAAAAGCCCTGAGGCATGAGACAACATGATAGGTAAAGGGAAGTACACACAGAACCCATCAAAAATGTATAATATCTCCAAATGATGTAAGTGTCATGTAGCTGTTAAAATTGATATCTTAAAGTACATTAATGAGTTCAATATTTGATGGAAGTGTACAAAATGAAACTGAGGAGGAAAGACTTTGTTTGCCATGCTATGGCAATGGGGAATCTTTGAAGGGTTCACATACCAGAGGATCTGTGATTTAGAGAAATCACCCTTTGGGTAATGTGGAAGGTGGATTTGAGGAGGAGTGAGAAATAATAGTCATCTGATCTAAGGTAGTAGCAGTGGAGATGAAGAGAAAAGAACAGATTACAAAGATACTTTGGAGGTTAAAATAGGCAGAACTAGGCAGTTGATTAGAAAAGGCAACAGGAGGGGTGCCTGGCTGGTTCAGTTGGTTGAGTTTCTGAATTCGCCTCAAGTCATGATCTCACAGTCCGTGGGTTCAAGCCCCATGTCGGGCTCTGTGCTGACAACTCAGAGCCTGGAGCCTGCTTTGGATTCTGTGTCTCCCTCTCTCTCTGCCTCTCCCCCATTCGCACTCTTTATCTCTCTCAAAAATAAATAAACATTTTTTTTTTAAAAGAGAAAGAAAGAAAAGGCAAGAGGAAGGAGCACCTGGGTGGCTCGGTTGGTTAAGTGTCCCCACTCTTAATTTCAGCTCAGATCATGATCTCAAGGTTCATGAGATCGAGCCTTGTGTCAGGCTCTGCATTGACAGCATGGAGCCTGCTTGGGATTCTCTCTCTCTCTCTCTCTCTCTCTCTCTCTCTGTGCCTCCCCTGCATGTGCATGCACAGGCATGGAAAATAAATAAACTTAAATAAATAAACTTATTTTGCACATGCATGCAAAATAAATAAGTAAACTTAAAAAAAAATAAAAAGGAAAGGTGAGAGGAGGGGCCAAGGAGAAGCACTCCCAGGTTCAGACTTGAATAGGGTAAATGGAAAGGAAGAAGTAAAACAGTCTTACCCACAAATGACATGATCTTGTATATTGAAAATCCTAAGGGGCGCCTGGGTGGCGCAGTCGGTTAAGCATCTGACTTCAGCTCAGGTCACGATCTCGCGATCTGTGAGTTCGAGCCCCGTGTCGGGCTCTGGGCTGATGGCTCAGAGCCTGGAGCCTGCTTCCGATTCTGTGTCTCCCTCTCTCTCTGCCCCTCCCCCGTTCATGCTCTGTCTCTCTCTGTCTCAAAAATAAATAAACGTTAAAAAAAATTTTTTTTTAAAAAAAGAAAATCCTGAGAAATCCACTAAAAAAAAAAAAAAAAGCTAGAATTAATAAGCCAGTTTGGCAAGTTCACAAAATCAATACACAAAAACCAACTGTATTTCTATACACTAACAATGGACAATCTGAAAATTAAATTAAGAAAATTAATCCATTCACAATAAGATAAAAAAGAGTAAGATACTTAGGAATAAACTGAACAAAAGAAGTGTAAGACTTGTACAATGAAAACTATAAAACATTGCTGAAAGAAATTAAAGAAGACTTAAACAAATAGAAAGACATCCCATGTTCATGGATCAGAAGACTAAATATAATTGAGATGAATATTCTCCCCTAATTGTCTACAAATTCAACATAATCTCTATCAAAATCCCTGCTGTCTTTTTTGTGAAAACTGGCAAGCTAATCATAAAGTTCATATGGAAATGCAACGAATCCCAAAACAACCCTAAAAAGAAAGGTTGGGGCACCTGGGTGGCTCAGTTGGTTAGTATCCAACTTTTGATTTTGGCTTAGGTCATGATCTCACAGTTCATGGTAACCCCACATTGGGCTCTGCACTAACAGCACAAAACCT
Organism: Lynx canadensis; assembly: GCF_007474595.2. NCBI lineage: Eukaryota > Metazoa > Chordata > Mammalia > Carnivora > Felidae > Lynx > Lynx canadensis. The sequence continues at coordinate 37,738,504 of NC_044309.1, forward strand.
GCGTGGGATTCTCTCTGTCCTCTCTTTTTGCCCCTCCCCCTGCTCATGCTCACTCTCACAAAATAAATAAATAAACATTTAAATAAATAAATAAATACATAAATAAATACATAAATAAATAAGAAGGGTTGGAAGACTTATACTTCTTGATTTCAAAACTTACTACAAAGATAATCAAGACAGTGTAGTACTGGCATAAATATAGACATACAGGTTAATGGAAATGGACTGAAAGTCCAGAAATAAACTCTTACATTTATAGTCAAGTGATTTTCTACAAAAGTACCAAAATTCAATGGGAAAGAAATCATATTTTCAACAAATGGTGCTGGGACAATTGGATAACCTCAGAGAAAAAATAATTTGGGCCCCTACCTCACACCATACACAAAAACTAGCTCAAATAGGTCACATCTAACCTAAATGTTAGAACAAAAACTTAGGAGAAAACATAGGAGTCAATTTCTGTGGTCTTGTATTAGCAAAAAGCAAAAGCACAAGGAGAAAACAAAATGGCAAATTAAAAACTTTGGCACTTCAAAAGACACATCAAGAAAGTGAAAAGATGATCCATAGAATGGGAGAACATATTTACAAATCATATAGATATATGTGACTTGTATCCTGAAGAACTCTTACAACTCAATAATAAATACATATAACTCAATTTAAAAATGGGCAAAGGATCTGAATACATGTTTCTCCAAAGAAGATATATTAGTGACCAATAAGCACATAAAAAAAGCACTCAACCTCATTAGTCACTAGAAATCAAGAAGAAAATAAAAATAACTCCTTCTGACCAAAGATGAGACATTTTGCATATTAACAAAGTTAATAATTGCAATGTATTAAAATACATCAAATGCACTTAAATTCCTGAGTTCATAATGATTCTTAAAGGGGGAAAAAAGTGGCCACCTTTGAAGGGCATAATAAAAAAAAATTATTTTGAAAAATGGTAATAAAAATCAAGCAATTATTCAGGCTTTTCTATATAAATTGTACCACTGGGTAACAAAAACAGTTTATAAGGAGCAGTATCTCTTTCCAGAAGTATACCAACTAATAAAGGGAGAAGCAATGATATAATAATGCCAACATTTAAAAAAAACTTTTTTAATGTTTATTTATTTTTTGAGAGAGGGAGAGAGAGAGAGACAGAGTGTGAGCGGGGGAGGGGCAGAGAGAAAGGGAAACAGAATACAAAGCAGGTTCCAGGCTCTGAGCTGTCAGCACAGAGCGTGACACGGGGCTGGAACTCACAATCATGACCTGAGCTGAAGTTGGATGTTTAACCGACTGAGCTGCCCAGGCACCCTATGCCAACATTTTTCAATTCATAATTCATCAGTAGCTGCTAACATACTAAAAAAAAAAAAAAAAAAAAAAAGACATCCAGATATGATTATCTCTGTTGCCCCCCGCATCTCTAACCAGAGTCTGATCAAGCCACCAGAACAAATTAATTTATAGTAAATACAAAGAACAGAGGGACATGTAAAACAACATCATGAGGCTATAATTAGCAAAATCCAAAATATGGGAAAAACAGTCCTTTTTCTTCAATAAATAAATCACAAGGGAGAAAAAAAGAGATGAAAGGGGAAATCAAAGTTCAAAAAAGCTAAGAGACAAATCAAACAATCATGAAGTGGGACTTTATTTGGATCCAGGTTCAAACAAACACATTATAAAAAAGATATATGAAACTGTAAATTTGGAGATAGCAGAATATTTGATGATATTGAAGAATAATTGTGTGGGGTGATTGGTGTGACAATGGTATTGTGCTTATGTTTTTTTAAAGAGACCTTATCTTTTACAGATACATACTGAATATTTATGGATGAAATTATGTAATGTCTGGGATTTGCTTCAAAATAATAAGCAAGGGGAAGAAATGGGTGGGAGTATATGTGAAACAAGAATGGCTATGAGCTAATAAACAGTACATTTAGTGATGGGTACAGGAAGGCTGACTACACTATTTTCTCGACTTCTGTATGATTAGAATTTTCCACAATAGAAAGTTTTTCTAAAAATCTACTTCATGACTTTGTAGTAATAATTATCTAGAGGGCTTATCACCATGGCTGACAGATAACCTCTAAACATTGTTTTTCACTTTTATATTCCCTTTCAATTAATTAATCACACCTAAAAGTACATTACTTAGACCAAGACCCATGGTTCATATGACTTTATCCACCTAGTAGTAATTTACTGAAGTTTCAAGTTTAGAATTAGGAAATGCCAACCTTCAGAGTCCCAAACGTACCCTACAACAGCAGAGGCAACAATCCCAAATGCCTCCCTATCACTACTAATAAATTATTGCTTTCCTCTCACCTTGTAGAAATACTTGCAATCATTCATTTAGTCATTATTTTTCATTAATTTATTATGTGTCCAGTATTAGGTGTAAGGATACAAATAAATACTAATACAGTAGACCCTTAGGGCACCTGGCTGGTTCAGTCAATAGAGCATGCGACTCTTGATCTAGGGGTGGTGAGTTTGAGCCCCATGTTTGGCAGAGAGATTACTTTAAAAAAATACAGTAGCCCTTTGATTGAACGCTAGATGAATATTTTTGAGTGCCAAATGCATTCAAGAAACAGTGCTAAGTAACTGTAACAAATACACAACCTAACTCTCTCCTAAAAGGCAGCTCTACTGGGCACATAAAAATGAACAGAGATGGGAATGCAAGCTGGTGCAGCCACTCTGGAAAACAGTATGGAGGTTCCTCAAAAAACTAAAAATAGAACCACCCTATGACCCAGCAATTGCACTACTAGGCATTTATCCAAGGGATACAGGTGTGCTGTTTCAAAGGGACACATACACCCCCATGTTTATAGCAGCACTATCAACAATAGCCAAAGTATGGAAAGAGCCCAAATGTTCATCAATGGATGAATGGATAAAGAAGATGTGGTATGTGTGTGTATACACACACACACACACACACACACACACACACACACACACAATGGAGTATTACTCGGCAATCAAAAAGAATGAAATCTTGCCATTTGCAACTACATGGATGGAACTAGAGGGTATTATGCTAAGTGAAATTAGTCAGAGAAAGACAAAAATCATATGATTTCACTCATATGAGGACTTTAAGAGACAAAGCAGATGAACATAAGGGAAGGGAAACAAAAATAATACAAAAACAGGGAGGGGGACAAAACAGAAGAGACTCATGGAGAACAAACTGAGGGTTACGGGAGGGGTTGTGGGAGGGGGGATGGGCTAAATGGGTAAGGGGCACTAAGGAATCTACTGAAATCATTGTTGCACCATATGCTAATTTGGATGTAAAGTTTTAAAAAAATTAAAATAAAAAAATAAAAAATAAAAAAACTCTCAGTAAATTAGGAAAAGAAAAAGCTTTCTGATAAAGGGTATTTATGAAAAAATTATCACTGATGAGCACTGGAAAAATAAATAAACAAACAGAGATGTGGTACTCGCCCTCACATAGTTTAAAAACTGATAGAGCCCGTGAGACAAGAACCCAAACAACCAAGAATAGAAAGCTGAATGTGATAAATGGTCGCAAAATAATTCAGTCACCAAAGTGGGAAGTGGTGAGTAGTTAAGATTGGCGGGAGCATTTAAGTGTCTAGGTAGAGTTGGAAACTAAGGCTGGAACGGTACAATAGAGCCATTATGTGGAGTTAGGTTAAGGGATCTGAATTTTATTAGGCAGCAACAGAGAATTGTTTAATGTTACTGAGCAGGGCATGACACGCACAGAACTGTGACTTGGAACAATGCCTCTCGCAGCAAGTGGCAGAGCCCACAGACCACTCGTGGAAGACCAGTTCAAGCCTGAACTACATCTGCAGGCTCACAGCACACTCCCACATACATGTGAACAAGCTTAATGACTAACAGATTTATAGCACCTGAGATGCACTTGAAGCTTTTGGAGACCTCGCTCCAGAGTACAGCACCCAGACCAGCACTGAACTGCCTCGGAGAAAACTTCCAGCCACAGCCTAGAGCAAAGCTTAGCAAACTTTTTTCCATAAAACGTCAGATAGTAAGTGTCTCAGGTTTTGCAGGCCATGTGGTCTCTGTTGCAACTACTCAACTCACTAACACAACCAATGACAACAACGTGTAGATGAAGGGGCTGAGTTGTGCTCTAATAACATAGGACTTGGCCCTTGAGCCATAGTTTGCCAACTCCTAGCCTAGAGTTTGGAGCCTCTTCCAGAACCCAAGTGACCAATCCAGTTACAGACCAACTCCAACTCCTTCCAGAAAACTAGCGTCATTCATCAAAGACTAAGAAAGCTCCTTCAGAAGTACAATCCCTCTAGGCCTGAGAGTCCCTCTGCCCACTGAAGAACCAGGGAAACTAATTCTCTGCCTAACCTTGTGACAGCTAAACCCCATCAGGCCCACACCACTGTTATCCTTGCTTACCCCCCAAGGATACAAGCCCTTCCAAACGTCTTACTCTCCCACATCCTCTTTGCCTTTGCTCTTACTGTCTCCTCTCCCTAGAAGGGATGCTCACCTCCTACTCAGCTCACATGTCAATGCCACCTCCTCAGAGAGGTTTTCCCTGGTCCCCCAACCTATTAAAGCTCCCCTAGTCACTCTCAATTACATTTCCATTTTCCATTCTTCATAGCACTTTGTACTATCTGAAATTATCTTATTTCTTATATGTCTCCTCCCACAAAAATGTAAGTTCCATGAGATTGGGAAACTTGCTCATCTTGATCGCTACTGTATATCTGGCCTAGTACCTGGTCCTCAGTACCTACTTATTAAATAAAATGAACAAATAAATGAGTTGCCCTATTTGCTCTGCGCTTCTTCCCTCCAACTACCCCTCTGCCTCCACCCCTTCCAACTTCTCTCCAACGCCTTTGGAAAAGCCTCTGTATTACAAAAACTTCCTTCTCTCCTCAACTCTTTTTTTTTTTAAAGTGTATTTTGAGAGAGAGAGAGAGAGAGAGAGAGAGAGAGACCGAGACCCAAGCAGGGATTCCACACTGACAGTGTGGAGCCTGACAAGGGGTCATGAGATCATGACCTGAGCTGAAATCAAAAGTCGGTCGCTTAACCGACTGAGCCAGGATATGGACCACCCAGGTGTCCATATCCTCAAATGGAAACCTGAGAACATGATTTTTCCTGCATGCTCTCAAGTGGAGGCTGCTTGTTTTCTCCTGTGCTGCACACCTTAGGGTCAGACACCACACATACTCCCCCCCTTTTTATTTCCAGTCTTGTTTAAACACTTTCTCTCCAGTCCCACCCCCACTGCCACCCGCTCCCTCATTGGGTAAGTCTCTACTCATCCAGTTGAGCCCTGATGTCATTGCTCTAAAAACTCTGCCTGGGTACCTGGCCCACACTGCTGTCATCCAGATAATGTGCACCCCCCAGCCCCTGGAATGTTCTCATTTATGAGAGCATTTTTCATACTGTATTGCAACGATCAGCTTAAGGTATCTATCTCTTCCTTCACCCTATCCCCCAGAACTAGGCCATAAGCTCTGTGGGGGAAGGAACTTATCATCGTGCCCGAATGTAATGGGCTATCCATAAACATTTATTAAGTGAAAGAAGTCGTGGGGCACCTGGGTGGCTCAGTCAGTTGGGTATCTGATTCTTGATTTTGGCTCAGGTCATGATCCCAAGGTCATAGGATCAAGCCCCGCATCAGGCTCCACGATGAGCATAGAACCTACTTAAGATTCTCTCTCCTGGTTGGGGCACTTGAGTGGGTCAGTCAGTTAAATGTCCAATTTTGGCTCAGGTCATGATCTCATGGTTATGTGGGTCCGAACCCTGCATTGGGCTCTGTGTTTATAGCTCAGAGTCTGGAGCCGGCTTCAGATTCTGTGTCTCCCTCTCTCTTTCTGTCCCTCCCCACTCACACTCTGTCTCTCTCTCTCTCTTTCAAATATAAGTAAACATTTTTTAAAAATTAAAAAAAAAAAAAGATTCTCTCTCTTGGGGCACCTAGGTGGCTCAATCTGTTAAACAGCCTACTCTTGATTTTGGCTCAGGTCATGATCTCGTGGTTCGTGGGTTCGAGTCCCACATCTAGCTCTGTGGGATTTTCTGTCCCTCTCTCTTCCTTTCCCCCACTAATGCGTGCTCTCTCTATATAAAATAATAAATAAATAAATAAATAAATAAATAAATAAATAAATAAAGTCATAAGCTATTTCAACAGTGAGAGAAACTAAACATGGTGAGACCTAACAGGAAGCCTCTGCCAGTGAGAAATGCTAAGGGTCTAGATTGGAGAAGTATGGCAGGAATGAAATGTAGAGTGGGACATGATGCCCCATACTTGTCAACGACATGCCATCTTTCTCACCAGATCTCTCCTCCTCCCTTCTGTTCATCTCATCAGCTGCCACCAGCACTCACCCCTGCCATTGAAGCCAGAGAAACCTGGGAGACATCTGCCCCCAACCCACTCCATCTAATCAGAGACCAAACCTCATGTCCAACTCTCCTTCCCCACCCCACTGCTTCCATCTTTGTTCAGAGCACCATCATCTCGCACCCCTGCCTGTTTCAGGTAAATCAGTCTTCAGGTCTGCCCTTCCTACAACCCTACAGTATCCCTCCTCTGCAGACCTGGAAGAGTGAACTTTTTAATTAACTATTTATTTTTTATTTTTTATTAATTTTTATTTATTTTAAGAGAGAGAGTATGCACATACACACATAAGCAGGGGAGGGACAGTAGAAAACGGGAGAGCGAGAACCCCAAGGAGCCTCCACACTGTCAGCACAGCACCTGACAGGGGCTCAATCTCATGAACCACGAGATCATGACCTGAGCTGAAATCAAGAGTTGGTCACTTACCCAACTGAGCCACCCAGGCACCCCTAAAACAGTGAACTTTTTTAAAGTGCAAATCTGAGTGTGTTATTCTCCTGATTAAACCCCTATGATGGCTTTCCATTTCCTTCATGGCTCTAGTTCAGGCTCCTTAGCATGGCAGCCAAGGATAGCACTGCATGATCCATCAGCTTCCAGAGGCTCTTCTCCTGCTCCCTCCCCAGCACCTTTTGCCCATAGTCAGTGTTATGCTCACCCTGGCTTCCCTGCCTGGGATGCCCTTCTTTGGCTGTGTATGGACACATACATATGACTTCGTTCTTTCATTTATTTTGTTTATTTATTTATTTACTTATTTATTATTTTAGAGAGAGTGTGTGTGCATTAGTGGGGGAGAGGCAGAGAGAGAGGGACAGAGAATCCCAGAGAGTTAGACGTGGGGCTCGAACCCACAAACCATGAGATCATGACCTGAGCCAAAATCAAGAGTAGGCTGCTTAACTGACTGAACCACCCAGGTGCCCATCATCTTTCAAGACCGAGTTCAAGCATCTCCTCTAAGGAGGTGCTTTGTAATGTCTCCCCATCCTTCCTTGAGACACTGCAGTCCTCCAAGCAGCCTTCTGCCTTAGCACCTCACGCCATATCTGGCACTTTACGTGTTTCCATTGGCTTCTCCAGAGCAGGGTCCCATATCTTAGTCAGCTTTGCATCCCCAGTGCCCAGCACATAGTGGGCAGTCAGTAACCATCTGAAAACTGAATGGAATCCAAGGAAGCTCTGATCACCTGGGTGATGGGGGAAATGATCTGCTGCCCTCTCCTGACAACGTGAGGCATTGTCCTAACCACAGACACCATCCAACCTTGCAAAAAAAAAAAAAATTGGAGGAGGAGTAAGCTGGAAAAGGGGAGGATGGAGAATAGAATTGGATTGACGTGTTGGTGGGACACTTTCGTCCACTCCCACACTGTTCCCATGTCCATGCAAGCTAGGGTGCAAAAGCCAGGTCAGTGCTTCCAAAGGAGGGCATATCCTTAGAATGGGTCTGTCCCTGACACTGAACTGTAAACTCTAAGTTATACTGCATTTGTTTTCCACTCTGTCCTGTTGTCATTGTTGTTGCTATTCCTGCTGTTTCCATTCATTTTAGTAGGCAATCACTAATTTTTTCCTCCATTGTTTTAAAACATGTTTTTTGGGGCGCCTGGGTGGCTCAGTCAGTTAAGCATCCAACTTCAGCTCAGGTCATGATCTCACAGTTTGTGAGTTCGAGCCCAGCGTCAGGCTCTATGCTGACAGCTCAGAGCCTGTAGCTGCTTCAGATTCTGTGTCTCCCTCTCTCTCTCTGCCCCTCCCCCGCTCGTGCTCTGTCTCTCTCACTCTCAAAAATAAATAATAAAACATTTTTAAAAATTAATAAGTAAAACATGTGTTTTGTTCTTGTACATAGAAAGACTGAATTTGACCACTAGTTTCTCTTGATTTTAATTCAACTTCCCACTGGTCTAGTGTCTAGTGTTGTGTCTAGTGCTCTGGGTGTCTCTGCTTTCTGCCAAACTACAAATACCAGTTAGGATCCCCCACCCTTCACCCCTTCCCACAGCTTCAACAAGCCACGTGAAGTCATGGCAGGGGAGGGTGGCTTTCGGCAAGGAGAATCATTACCTTGCTCCTCTTGGGGCCATAGTCTTATTGCCTGCATTTTGACATGCGGAAAATTGTCTAACGCCTAATATGAGAAATCGACTTGGTGAAGGAGCTTGAGACTGGAGACAGAAGTTGGTGAGTGATGTGTATACCCAGATAGGTAAAGACTCAGAGCAGCTAAGATAGCTACCTGCAGAGAAACATCACCTCTTACTCATCTTTGAGTCCTTAATGTTTACCATACAAGGTACTCAGTAAATATCTAATGTTTGTTGAAATATTGAAAGGAGAGTACACACACACACACACACACGAAAGAAAAAAGGGACAAGGATGAGAGGCCCAACTTTTTATAGTGTGAATGATTAGAGCTGCCTGATAAATTTGCCCTAAATTTAGGGATTCACCCCACTAGAAAGGAAATGCCTTTTTCAATTAACAAATGATCTCTTCTGGGCTTCCAAAGAAGGCCTCCTCATCTCTTACTTAGTTCCGGTCCAATCATCCTACCCTTGAAGAGTTTACTGAACAACTTTGGAATGGCATCATAAACATTGTCTCCACATAAAACTGTACCTGCCTTCAAGTGGTTTACAATATACTTGGTGAGACGTAGCGCAAATGAAGAAAATTGTTCCCTGTCCTCAGGAAGGGAACAATTGAGTCACCAATTCCTAAGTCATCTCACTGGAACACAAGGCATCCATCTGCACCTGCCTTTTCAGAATAATTAGAGGACCCTATAATACAGGATGAAATAGTCAACCAACAATCACTGGGCGCTAAAAACATGCACTGTAGAAAATAAGTAGTATTCAGGTGGAGCTACCAGGGAAAGCTTCCTGAAGGAGGCTGGGTTTGAACTCTCCTAGACTAGGTAGAAGTAGTAAAGAGAATGGAAAATTCCTTGTCCAGGGGTCTGGAGGCATCCTGGGTCTGAGGGACAGAAGTCTCATCAAAGCTCCAGAGGTGGGGAGACAGTGTAAGCCCGCCCGCGTTCTCAGCATGGAGTGTGCCACCAGGGCCAGAGAGAGAGGTGGAGAGGACAAGTGCATACCTCTCAAGATCCCAAATAGTGTGCTTTGGTGCCCTTTGAATATGGCCCCCCTCCAACAAAACCCATGCCCGTACAGAGTGTAGTGAAGTGCTGGCCAAGCTGACAGCGCCACCTCAGAATGTCATCAGGGAGGCCTGCGTTAGTTCAGAGACGACCGATGGGGTGGGGCATGCTGGGCAATCTGGAGAGCCAGAGTGTCTCAGACAGATGAGGTGGCCGTGACTCCCAGACCCCCCAACCTCCATTAACAGAGTCCCTTTGATTCGCAGAACTGTGTGACGCTGTTCTGGAATAACAGTCAACAGCATGCCAGGTTCGCCCTCCCACCAGGTGGAGTGAGAGAGGCTGAGTCTTTTCTCCCCCTGCTCATTGCATCCCAGTCCAGCCAACACCCCCCCCCCCAAACTTCCAATGAACCGCCTAAACACTCCAATCCGAGTGGTCTCTTATCAGCGGAGGGCCAAATTCCTCTGCTTCCACCTAATAATCTCATCTCCCACTCTCCGGCACACTCTACCCCATCCAAGGCCCATCTATTCTGTGCAGCAGGTGCTCATGTCCATTTTAGGGCAGCTCTCTCATACTGTTCTCACCTCCTGAACACCCTGCCCCCTCCACTCAGAACAGTATGGCAGAAACAAAATCAAGACTGGACACGGAAGCAAAGAAAAAGGCTCCGAATCGTTCCATAAACACTGAGTGCCGATACACCTCTGCTCTAGCAAATCACCGCAGATGTGGGATTTCAAACAACACAAAGTGGTTATCTTACAGTGCGAGGTCAGAGGTCCAAAATCAGTCTCACTGGGCTAAAATCAAGGTGTCAGCTGGGCCACGTTCCTTCCGGAGGCTCCAGGGCGCCTGGGTGGCTCAGTCGGTTAAGCGTCAATTTCAGCTCAGGTCGTGATCTCACCATTTGTGAGTTCAAGCCTCACATCAGGCTCTGGGCTGACAGTGTGGAGCCTGCTTGAGATTCTCTCTCTCCCTCTCTCTCTGCCCTCCCCCACTTGCGTGCATGTGCTCTCTCTCTCTCTTTCTCTCTCAAAATGAATAAATAAAGTTAAAAAAAAATAAAAATAAAGCAGTGCCTGGGTGGCTCAATTGGTTAAGTCTCCAACTTCTGTTCAGGTCATGATCTCACAGTTCATAGGTTTGAGCCCCATGTTGGGGTCTGTGCTGACAGCTCAGAGCCTGGAGTCTGCTTTGGATTCTGTGTCTCCCTCTCTCTCTCTGCTCCTCCCCTACTCACAATCTGTCTCTCTGTCTCTGTCTCTGTCTCTCTCTCAAAAGTAAAAACAACAACAACAAACAAACAAAAAAACATTTAAAAGAATTAAAAATAAATAAAAATAAAAATAGCATTTATAATAGCACCAAAAAAAAATCCTAGGAATAAATCTAATAAAAGATGTGTGAGACCTCTATACTGAAAATAAAAACACAAAACATTACTGAAATAAAAGTAAAGAATATCCAAATAAATGGAGGAATATATCATGTTCATGGGTTGGAAAACTCAGTATTAGATGTCAAATCTCCCTAATTTGATTTATAAATTCAATGAACTCTCAATCAAAATCCCAGCATTTTTTGAAGACATTGACAAGGTGACTATAAAATGTATATGAAAAAAATCAAAGAATAGAAAATCCAAGGCAATCTTGAAACAGAAGAACAAAACTGGAAGACTAGTACCACAAGATATGAAAACTTATTTTAAAGCTAGAGCAACTAAGATAGTGAGATATTGGCACAAGGATAGATTAACAGACCAATGGAACAAAATAGAGTACACAAACAGATATAAATATATGGTCACATGTGACAGATGACAAAGGAGCTATAGAGCTACAGTAGTAATCAGGACAGCGCGGTATTGACAAAGGAAAAGACAAACAGATCAATGGAACACAACAGAGTGTGCAGAAACAGATCCACATAAATACAGTCAACTGATTTTTCACAAAGGAGCAAAGGAGATACAACGGAGCAAAGACCGTCTTTTCAACAAATGGCACTGGAGCAATTGAACACCCCAGTGCAAAAAAAAGAATCCAGACACAGACCGTAACCCCTTCACAGAATTAACTCAAACTGGATCACAGACCTAAATGTCTATGGGCAGAACTACAAAACGCCTAGAAGGTAACACAGGAAAAAAACCTAGATGACCTTGGTCATGGCAATGAGGTTTTAGATACAACACCAAAGTCACAATCCATGAAAGAAACAATGGATAAACTGGACTTCATTACAATTAAAAACTTCTGCTCTAAAAATCAATGTCAAGAGTATGGGAAGACAAGACACAGACAAGAAGGAAGTATTTGCAAAAGACACATCTAATAGTGGACTGCTGTCCAAAATATACAAAGAATTCTTAAGACTCAACAAAAAGAAAACAAACAAATCTGATTTTTTTAATGTTTATTTATTTTTTTTTAATTTTTTTTTCAACGTTTATTTATTTTTGGGACAGAGAGAGACAGAGCATGAACGGGGGAGGGGCAGAGAGAGAGGGAGACACAGAATCAGAAACAGGCTCCAGGCTCTGAGCCATCAGCCCAGAGCCTGACGCGGGGCTCGAACTCACGGACCGCGAGATGGTGACCTGGCTGAAGTCGGACGCTTAACCGACTGCGCCACCCAGGCGCCCCAATGTTTATTTATTTTTGACAGAGAGACAGAGTATGAATGGGGGAGGGGCAGAGGGAGAGAGGGAGACACAGAATCTGAAGCAGGCTCCAGGCTCTGAGCTGCCAGCACAGAGCCCGATGTGGGGCTCAAACTAACGGACCACGAGATCGTGACCTGAGCTGAAGTTGGATGCCCAACTTCAAACAAATGTGATTTAAAAATGGGTCCAAAACCTTGACAGATATCTCACGGAAGATACACAGATGGCAAATAAGCATACAAAAGGGTGTTCTACATCATACACCACAGGGAAAAGAAAATTAAAATGACAAGAAAACACTACACACCTACTAGAATGGCCAAAATCCATAACACTGACAAAACCAAATGCTGATCAGGATGTGAAGTATTAGGAAAGAGAGTTCCTAACTGTCACTGGTGGGAAGGCAAAACACCCACTTTGCAATATAGTTTAGCGGTTTCGTACAAAACCAAACATACTCTTATCATACAATGGTTTACCCAAAGACGTCTAAAACTTATGTCCATACAAAAACCTGCACACAGGTGTTTGTAACAGCTTTATTCAGTTATTGGTATATGGTATGGTATATGGTACATACATGTCATTACAAATTTGTCCAAATCCATAGAATGTACTAGACCAAGAGGGAACCTGGGGTGCCTGGATGGCTCAGTCGGTTAAGTGTCCAACTCTTGATTTCAACTCAAGTCCATCTCGTGAGTTTGAGCCCCACATCAGGCTATTTGCTAACAGTGCAGAATCAGCTTGAGATTCTCTCCCTCTCTTTCTGCCCCTCCCATGCTCATGCACTCTCTCTCTCTCCTCTCCCCTTTCTCTCTCTCTCTCAAAATAAATAAACTTAAAAAAAAAAAAAAAGACCAAGAGTGAACCCTTATGTAAACTATGGGCTTTGATTGGCGGTAATGTATTGATGCAGGTTCACTGATTTTAACAAATGTACTCCTCTGGTGGGGGGATGTTGATAATGGGGAGAGGCTATAGTGGGTGTGAGGGTAGGGTTCTAGGTGAAATCTCTGCGCCTTCTGCTCAGTTTTGCTTTGCACCTAAAACTGCTCTAAAAACTAAAGTCTATTAGAGAAAATCACCAAGCATAAAAAATACATTAGTAAACTGAACTTCATTAAAATTAAAATGTTCATCAAAACATACCATTATGTGGAGTGCCTGAGTGGCTCAGTCCGTTAAGCATCTGACTTCGGCTGAGGTCATGATCTCACAGTCCATGGGTTCGAGCCCCACATCAGGCCCAGCGCTGGCAGTGGAACTTGGGATTCTCTCTCCTCCTCTCTCTCTCTGCCCTTCCCCACTCATGCTTTCTCTCTCTCAAAATAAGTAAACTAAAAAAACAAAAACACACATATCATACCATTATGTGAGTGAAAAGTCACACTACAGACCAAAAGATTATTGCAATATATCTGTCAAAGCAAATCATACCTGGGGCGCCTGGGTGGCGCAGTCGGTTAAGTGTCCGACTTCAGCCAGGTCACGATCTCGCGGTCCGTGAGTTCGAGCCCCGCGTCAGGCTCTGGGCTGATGGCTCGGAGCCTGGAGCCTGTTTCCGATTCTGTGTCTCCCTCTCTCTGCCCCTCCCCCGTTCATGCTCTGTCTCTCTCTCTCTGTCCCAAAAATAAATAAATGTTGAAAAAAAAATTTTTTTTAAATAAAAAAAAAAGCAAATCATACCTATAATATATAAAGAAACTCCAAAATGACAAAAACATAGACAATGTAATCTTTTAAAATGGGCCAAAGATACAAACAGGTACCTCACAAAGATTTGAACGACCCATACAGATGGCCAATAAGTATATGAAAAGGTGTTCAATTTCATTGGCTATCAAGGAAATACAAATTACATAGCACTACTTCCCCCAGATAAGCTAAATTTAAAAGGACTGACAATACCATGTTTTGGCAAGAATGAGCAAGAACTAGAACTCTCAGACACTCTTGGTGGGAGTGTAACTTGATACCATGACTTCAGAAAATTGGCAGTACCCACCAAAGCTAAATATAAGGAAAACCCATGACCCAGCAATTGTGTTTCTTAGGTATATACCAAACTGAAATGAGCACTTGTGTCTCCAAAAGTCATGTATAAGTATGTTCACACGGTGGCTGCGTGACTCAGTTGGTGAAGCGTCCGACTTTGACTTAGGTCATGATATTGCAGTTTGTGACTTCAAGCCCCACATTGGGCTCTCTGCAGTCAGCGTAGAGCCTCCTTCAGATCCTCTGTCCCCCTTTCTCTCTGCTCCCCCTCCCTCTCGCTCTCTCTCAAAAATAAATAAACATTTAAAAAAAAAAAAGAATGTTCATAGAAGCTTTGTACATAATAGCTCAAACCTGGAAACAACCCCAGTATCATCAACAATTGAATGGGTAAGAAAATTGTGATACAGTCACAGGATCAAATATTATATAACAACAAAAGGTAATGAACTACTCCTGCCAAGAAAAGGTAATGAACTACTCCTGCATATAACAAAATGGATGAATTTCACACACAATGTGGAATTAAGGAAGCCAGTCAAAAAAGTACATACTGTATGATTCCTTTTGAATAATGTCCAAACACAGAGAGAATTAATCTATGGTGATAGAGGTCAGAATAGTGGTTACTCCTACTCCTAGGGATGATTATTGCCCAAGCAGGGGACATGAGGGAGGCTGCTGGGGTGCTTAAATGCTCTATATCTTGATCTGGGTGGTAGTTAGGTATATATATATATATATATATATATATATATATATATATAAATATATATATATGTGTGTGTGTGTATATATTTATATATATATATACACACACGTGTGTGTATACATTTATATATATATATACACACACGTGTGTGTATACATTTATATATATGTATATATACACACACGTGTGTGTATACATTTATATATATACGTATGTATATATACACCTATATATATATATATATATGGGTTCATATATATACATATATATGTATATATATACACATACATATGTAACAATTTATCAAGCTATACATTTACGTATTTTTTTAACTAAAGTATTTTTTTATATATATATGAAATTTATTGACAAATTGGTTTCCATACAACGCCCAGTGCTCATCCCAAAAGGTGCCCTCCTCAATACCCATCACCCACCCTCCCCTCCCTCCCACCCCCCATCAACCCTCAGTTTGTTCTCAGTTTTTAACAGTCTCTTATGCTTTGGCTCTCTCCCACTCTAACCTCTTTTTTTTTTTTCCCTACCCTCCCCCATGGGTTCCTGTTAAGTTTCTCAGGATCCACATAAGAGTGAAACCATATGGTATCTGTCTTTCTCTGTATGGCTTATTTCACTTAGCATTACACTCTCCAGTTCCATCCACGTTGCTACAAAAGGCCATATTTCATTTTTTCTCATTGCCACGTAGTATTCCATTGTGTATATATACCACAATTTCTTTATCCATTCATCAGTTGATGGACATTTAGGCTCTTTCCATAATTTGGCTATTGTTGAGAGTGCTGCTATGAACATTGGGGTACAAGTGCCCCTATGCATCAGCACTCCTGTATCCCTTGGATAAATTCCTAGCAGTGCTATTGCTGGGTCATAGGGTAGGTCTATTTTTAATTTTCTGAGGAACCTCCACACTGCTTTCCAGAGCGGCTGCACCAATTTGCATTCCCACCAACAGTGCAAGAGGGTTCCCGTTTCTCCACATCCTCTCCAGCATCTATAGTCTCCTGATTTGTTCATTTTGGCCACTCTGACTGGCGTGAGGTGATACCTGAGTGTGGTTTTGATTTGTATTTCCCTGATAAGGAGCGACGCTGAACATCTTTTCATGTGCCTATTGGCCATCTGGATGTCTTCTTTAGAGAAGTGTCTATTCATGTTTTCTGCCCATTTCTTCACTGGGTTATTTGTTTTTCGGGTGTGGAGTTTGGTGAGCTCTTTATAGATTTTAGATACTAGCCCTTTGTCCGATATGTCATTTGCAAATATCTTTTCCCATTCCGTTGGTTGCCTTTTAGTTTTGTTGGTTGTTTCCTTTGCTGTGCAGAACCTTTTTATCTTCATAAGGTCCCAGTAATTCACTTTTGCTTTTAATTCCCTTGCCTTTGGGGATGTGTCGAGTAAGAGATTGCTACGGCTGAGGTCAGAGAGGTCTTTTCCTGCTTTCTCCTCTAAGGTTCTGATGGTTTCCTGTCTCACATTTAGGTCCTTTATCCATTTTGAGTTTATTTTTGTAAATGGTGTGAGAAAGTGGTCTAGTTTCAACCTTCTGCATGTTGCTGTCCAGTTCTCCCAGCACCATTTGTTAAAGAGGCTGTCTTTTTTCCATTGGATGTTCTTTCCTGCTTTGTCAAAGATGAGTTGGCCATACGTTTGTGGGTCTAGTTCTGGGGTTTCTATTCTATTCCATTGGTCTGTGTGTCTGTTTTTGTGCCAACATTTATGTATTTTTTAAGTAAATAGAGAATACTACCCATCTTTCAAGATCTTCCTTAAGTTCTACCTCTTTCTGAGGCCTTCCCAGCATACTTTCCCCCTTACCAGATCTGGGCATTTTGCTCTTTGAAACAGTGCCACACTGATTCGCCCTTGGTTTTGCTCTAACTTCTCTGTGTGAGCATCTCAAGGGTAGGGTACTTCTGTCATAGACTCTAGGCACCCTACAAACCCTAGTGATGACCTTGGAACTCAATATGTGTGCAGTAAATAACTTTATACCAACTGGCCATTTATAGGAAGTAGTAGCAGCAAGCATTAGTGGGCACCAGTCTTGAGGAAGGGCTGAGGGATGTTCTCCATAACCCTATCTTTCCTTCCCATGGGAAAGAGAGGACAGTTGGGATGTCGAACAATTGATCAATGAAGGAGCAGACCAAGAACCCCTTTATAAAAGGATACCCTTCTCCCCCAAAGGTGTATGAGGCTCTCTTTTTCTGGTCTATCCCAGAATCTATGTGAGTATTTCCAACCTTGGTTAGGGTTCCCAGTATCATATGAAGTAATTAAACCTGAGGAAGCGAGCCCAAGGAAATACCAGAATAGTTTCCCTGGAGGTGGCTAGTTGTGGAGAGAACCCAGGTGAAAGGTTAAAGACAGAGATGTTCTGAATACACATTCTGAATAAATGCTAAAAGAATAAACATTAAGCCAATATTTGACTAACTGGTAAAGCTACTACCAATATAGAACAAACTTCTGGAAAATAAGAATAAATCTGAACTGGGGCGCCTGGGTGGCGCAGTGGGTTAAGCGTCCGACTTCAGCCAGGTCACGATCTCGCGGTCCGTGAGTTCGAGCCCCGCGTCGGGCTCTGGGCTGATGGCTCAGAGCCTGGAGCCTGTTTCCGATTCTGTGTCTCCCTCTCTCTCTGCCCCTCCCCCGTTCATGCTCTGTCTCTCTCTGTCCCAAAAATAAATAAACGTTGAAAAAAAAAAAAAGAATAAATCTGAACTTTCACATAAATTTTTTATTATTATTACAATTTAAACACTTTAATTTTTTTAAATGTTTGTTCAATTTTGAGAGGGAGAGGGTGAGTGTGAGTGGGGAGGGGCAGAGAGAGAATCCCAAGCAGGCTCTGTGCTATCAGCTCAGGGCCCGATGTGGGGCGCGAACTCACCAAACACGAGATCATGACCTGAGCCTAAGCCAACGCTTAACTGACTAAGCCACTCAGGTTCCCCCAGAACTTAATGTAAGCAGACCAACTATAGAAGTTTGACACTATACTGAAGGAAAAATAATTTCTTAATTTTTCAGTAATGACAGCTACTGGGTTGCTCCTGTGGTCACTACAGTGCACATTTATGATATTATATATACATTTACTTTCAAATGAGGACAATAGAGGGCAAGATTGTATTTTTCCGAAATGAAAATCTCCGTTTTAATTATGTTAATTAGACATGATGACAACCACGACAAACACCTGATCTTCAATCACACTCAAGTTTGGGAAACTAGAAATAATACCAAAGTAAGTACTTGGCTATATGACCCTCTGAAAAACAAGGCTGAAGCCATATTTCAGTGCATTCATAGATACAGGGGATGAAGATTGGCTACTTTTTATGACCTTAGGAGCAAAACAAAAAAATATGTATTTATCTGTGGTGGGAAATTTTAGTTTTAAAAGGAAGAAAAAACTCTTTACTTAGCAGGATAACCACTAAATATCCTGTCCTCCTGTCCCCAGAGAGATCAGATAATGGTGGAGCCCAAGGAAATATTAGGACCAAATCTTTACCATCACAGGATTCCAGGTCTCTTTGGAATGACACATTATCAGCACACAAAGATACTATGAGTTAGAATTAGGTAGATTCATAATTGAGTGTTAAAGAGCAAAAGGTACAGATATGATTTAACATCAGGAGAGAGCACTCCTCTGGAAATGACAGAGCAAACCCAGTGGCTCTCAACCTAAAGGCCAGAGCCAGGGTCCTCCAGGGCTTCTATTCCATGGTCCAGCAATCGACAGGCTGAATCAATAAAACGGGGCACTAGGGTTATTACGACTTACTTATTACCGTGTACCACGCACTGCTTTGAGTACTTCACACATAATAATTCATTTACTCCTCCCAGGAAAACCCCTATCAGGTAGGGACTATCACGATTCCCAATTTAGAGCTCAGGAAAACTTGCCCAAGGACCCACGATGTGTTCAATGATGAAACCGAGATTTGAACCCAATCCAGAGCTCAAGAGCTTAACCTTTACACTATGCAGATCTCTCTTATGTGCAAACTTCACACAGACGTCTACCACTTTTCAAGTGTATGAAAATGTACCAGTAAATAAATAAGTAAATAAATGTATGCTTCATGAACTATGGAGCAGCTGTTTTGGTCAGCAGTATAGTTTGTATTTTCTCAGTCAAAAGACACCAAAAGTAGCAAGAAATGATGTAAGTCCTTAACATTTTTAGTATTACATTTTTTAAATATTCCAATATAGTTAACATACAGTGTTATATTAGTTTCAGGTGTACAATATAATGATTCAACAATTTTTTTTAATGATTCAACAACTCTATACATTACTCTAAGAGTACTCAGCGTACTCTTAATCCCCTTCACCTATTTCATTCATTCTCCCAACCCACCTCCCCTCTGGTAACCATCAGTTTGTTCACTATAGGTAAGAGTCTCTTCTTTGTTTTTTTTTCTGAAATCCCACATATAAGTGAAATCATATGGCGTTTGTCTTTCTCTGACTTATTTCACTTAGCATTACACTCTCTAGATCCAGCCAGGTTGCTGATAATGGCAAGATTTCATTTTTTATGACTGAGTAATATTCCATTGTGTGACTATACCACATCTCTACCCATTCATCTATCAATGGACACTTGGGTTGCTTCCATAATTTGACTATTGGAAATAATGCTACAATAAACCTAGGGGTGCAAATATCCCTTCGAATTAGTGGTTTTGTATTCTTTGGGTAAATACCCAGTAGTGTTTGCTATTCTATTTTTAGCACAAATCATATTGGTGATATTCTAATTCTTAGGCTAAGTGGTATACTCCCAAGGTTCGTTATGTTGGTATGTTATATAAAGTGTGCATGTGTACATGTATAAACACACACACATACTCAACTCACATAATTTTAAGTGATTCTTATGTGTGTGTGTGTGTATATATATATATATATATATATATATATATATATTTTTTTTTTTTTAACATTTAAGAGCATTGGCAGTCTAAGGTCAAAATAGCAACTTTAAAAAACAAGGGGGGTATTTGGGTACCTGGGTGGCTCAGTCGGTTGAGCATCCGACTTCAGCTCGGGTCATGATCTCATGGTCCGTGAGTTCAAGCCCCGCGTCGGGCTCTGTGCTGACAGCTCAGAGCCTGGAGTCTGCTTCAGATTCTGTGTCTCCCTCTCTCTCTGCCTCTCCCCTGCTCACGTTCTGTCTCTGAAAAATGAATAAACCTTAAAAAAAATTTTTTTAAATAACAGGGTCTTTATGTCTGAAGGATGGGCCTAGCATTACAAAGATGAACCAGATGAACTCAGGAAGGCTGATTTTGGTAATAACACAGCTTCTGACCACAGCATGAGTCATGTACAGTATAAAGTGGATTATTAAAAAAAAAAAAAAAAAGTATGTTCTCTTCTTCAGCAAAAGGGGAAAATTTTGGAAGGGTTTTGAATGAGTGAATAATACCAGTGAAAATAATTACACTGTTAAACATCTTTAATGGGAGTACTAATTTAAATGGGCTGGGACAAACGGGTAAGTCAGGGGAGGGAAAGAACAAAACGTCTGCACACTTTCTACATTAAGTATGTGTAAGTTTTACAATCAGAAGAATATAATGTAAAGGACTGGGGGAAAAATCTAGAAACAATAAGGCTCTGGTCTGGGAATTCAAAAATCCAATGCCTATTGCTTCTCCCTTCTCCTTTCCATTCCCTAGCTCCTCTAATACTCAAAAGGGGCCAGAACTTTCTCACTGGAAACCTGTCCCTCCTATCCTTCCCCTTTCCCTTCCACCCCATCGTTCTCCTCTCTAATAGACCTCTGTATTCTTAGCACTCTGCCCCCATCTCTACCATTACACTTATCACATAATGACCATTGTTTAGTAACCACCCACTTGAAGGCAGGCACTGTGCTAGACACCTGCCATGTGTTTCCTCTTTCCTAACCATCACAACTACTTCCATTGACCAATGTTACTATCCCTATAACCTGCCCCAAATCAGATAGTATGCCAAGTGACCCAACTCTCTGCTTACTTCAAAGCACATGCTCTTTCTGTTATTATGTGTTCAGGCGATGGCAGGTGCATCTTAAGCACTCAATATGTACTGACAAGAACTAAAAGACGCAGACTTATGCTGTTTGCTTCCAATTAGGAAACAGATGCAAAAAGCAGTCCTCTAAAGGTGAACTTTTCTTTTCCATCCCAACTGGTTCTTCCAGATAATACCCAATGAACCTAACATTAAAAGAAACTAGCACACGATGGGATAGCCCTGTGCATAAACCAACAGCAAGATAACTGCCAACCCAGCAAGCCAGCACCTTCCCCACCACCTCTGTCTCCTGGAGTTTTGGAGGACCTCCACACTGTTATTTCCTCCTCTACTGAGGAAAAAAGAAAAAAAAAATTTAACCCCCCATACCCTCCCGCTGAGGGTATCCCCAGTCATCTAATGAGAAATGTCTTAGTTGTGGCTAAAGTCATTTGCTGTAGGCATGCCTGGGTGGCTCAGTTCGTTAAGCGTCCGACTTCGGCTCAGGTCATGATCTCACCATTCCGGAGTTGAAGCCCCGTATCTGACTCTGTGCTGACAGCTCAGAGCCTGGAGCCTGCTTCAGAGTCTATGTCTCCCTCTCTCTCTGCCTCTCCCACACACACACCCCTCTAAAATAAATACACATTAAAGTCATTTGCTGTAAACTGCTGGAGGAGATGGTTTTATTTCTTCTGTATCCCCTTCCCCTCAAGTTCCATCAGAAAAGACTACAGTGAATTATCAAATTATGTTATGGTATTGAAATTTCATCTATAATAGGGCAAATTAAATTCGTACCTAAATGGGAGAGTTTGCACAGGACCAGGCACATAGCAAGGACTCTAAAAAATAAATAAATAATTATTATTGGAATACAAATTTATGCAGCCAATAACTGCTCACCAGGCACTATGTTAAACGGTTGAGTGCTGAGCAAAACCGACTCTCCCTAGATGGATCTTTTTGTCAAAGGCTATTTAGCTCTGACTTGTCACACAAATGCTCGGTACTCCACAGGCAGTCGCTAAATACTTCGGAACCAAGTATTAAGAAAAGATTCCTTCCCACGGGCCTTTGATAAGATGGAATGACTTTTTTCGTGACTTGAAACCATTCTTATTTTTAAATATTAACCTAAACGGTCGTTTTATTATTGCCGGGTTAGGTCCCTTTAATATGTGCCCCATTTAAAGAGCCCTCAGCTCAGCGGGTCATTTCTTGCAGATCTGCTGCTTGTAGCATTTTAAAGAGCTGAAGGCGGTACGTGTTGCCGGCTCTGAGGCAATCAAGGCTGCTTTCCCCAATTCTGTGCACTGGGGTTACATCTTTTCACTCACTTTCTCCCCAATTCGTTAAGTATATACACCGAGTAAAGATGGAGAGATCATGCCGTCCGCGCTTACGACCGGCTTTTATAAAAATGCGCGTCTCGGGTCCCGGGGAGACGGACGCGCTGCCACTCACATCCGGCTACAAGGCTCTAAGCAAACCACGCTGCAAGATGCAATGTATAGGGCGGATCTGGGGCGGCTGGCAGGCTCGGTATTGGAGTGATGTAGGGGGATGGAGAAGGATCTGGAAGAATCCGGTTAGACCGGGAAACGGACGGGGGAGGGCCGGGGAAGGGCGCTGGGCCGGAGGGGAGCAGGAGTAGTGAGTGGGGGAAACCCCCAGAGTCCTAGAGTTTCAGGAGTGGGGGCAGGGGAGAACCAAGCAGCTAGGAGAAGGAATGACCCCCCCCCCCCGTAAAAAAAAAAAAAAAAAATTAATATAAGCACCCTTAGTACTACAGCCCGAACGGGCTTAGACGCCGCCGTCTCTAGAAAGTTCTCCACCTCCTCCCCCTCCGTCCGTCGCTCCCGCCCCAGCTCCTCCCAGCCCCTCCCTCCGCGGCGGGGTGGGACCAATCGCTCCCCGCGGCCGCTCATTACCCACCTACTCCTGCTCCCGCGCCCGATCCGCCGCGGGCTGCGAGCGCGCCGGTAGCCAGAGGTGCTCGAGCCTTCGACCGGTTCGCAGCTGGGTGGCCGCCGCGCTAGCACCTTCCCGCCCGCACGCCCGTGCAGACAGGCCCGGACGAGAGGGCTTGGCTCGCGCCCAGTGCTCCCGGAGTAAACGGCGCACCGAGTGGCGATGACCGCCGAGGAGATGAAGGCGGCCGAGAGCGGGGCGCAGTCGGCGCCGCTGCCCCTCGAGGGGGTAGACATTAGCCCCAAGCAAGACGAAGGCGTGCTGAAGGTAGGGGGATGGGGGGCACGGCAGACGCCCATCGCAGCCGCCCTTCCCGCCGAGCCTGGGAGCCCCGGGCCGCCTCTGCAGCGTCCGGGCGGGTCGTTGAGCCGGGCCGGCGGCCGGTTGCATCGCCTTCCTGGATCTAGCTGCGTTGTTCGGGCTGGGAGGGCCGCCGCACGCTCGCAGCGGGTGGCCGATGTGCGCGGGCCTCCCCACGGCCGTTCTCCGGCCCCCTAGGGGGGGCCCGCGATGCGGATGAGGCCCCGGCCCCCCAGCCCTGCGGCGCCCGGGCCCGGGACTGCAGCGCCAACTCCGGCGTGCGCGGTGCAGCGCGGAGGGAGGGGCGGGGCCGCAACGCTGCACGCGAGCTGCAGCTAGAGGGCCCCGGGCGGCATGCACCCGGGCCCGCTCCGGCTCCTTTCCCTCCCCTCAGCTCTCCGCGACCCTGCGTCCCCGGCCAGGCCGCCCGCCGCAGCGGGAAGTCCCTGGCCGCCTTCGCTGGCGGTGCTGCGAGAGCTCGCCCACCCCACCCCCCGGGCAGTTAAACATTAGCTAGGACCTGAAGCGGGTCACCAGAGTTATTTCCTGGCCCAGAGGCCTTTGTACGACTTGGTGTCCGGGGCCTCGCCGTGAAAGAGGTTCTGGTGCCCTCCGTCCCCTTGGTTACCCTCTTCCTAAAGGCTGGGACTCAGCTAGGTCACCCGCTCGGCCATGCTGCCCCCCTCCCCCCGGCCCCGGGAAAACCAGGGAGCAGTGCATGCCGGGACCTGTAGTTCCCCTCCCACCTCGCCCTCTGCCGTCTTGATTTGGGGCATGGGGTGTGGGGCCGGGAGGAGGTGCTTTGCTGGGAGCCTCGGAGGAGGGAAAGGGAGGGATCTGGCATTCGGGGAAGGGCATCTTGACCTGGGTCTGAACGACTAATGGTGCTTCAGAGCAGGTTTTGCAGAGTACAGGATGGCGAAATCAGCCTGAATTTCATACCTCCTCCTCAACCAGTGTTTCTTTTCGTCCTGGCCTCCCATTGCTCAGTTCCACGTGTGTGTGTGTGTGTGTGTGTGTGTGTGTGTGTGTGTGTGTGTGAGAGAGAGAGAGAGAGAGAGAGAGAGAGAGAGACCGACCTGAGCAAAGCTAGAGATCTCGGCGAGCCCTTATCTGGTCCAGAAACGCTCCTGGTTTTGCCCCACATGTTCGAATCTTAAGCTGTTCTCCCAGTGGGCGTGTGGCTTCCCCTTCTTTCCAGCATTCTGGTGATTTCTACAAGGTTATTCATCCCAGAAGGGCCATTTCCCCTTTTTTTCCTCCAGTCCTTCCCCTTTGCCTTTCTATTCCTCAAGTCATTTGTCCTTTTCCTTAGAAGGTATACCTACCCAGGTGATCCATGGAGTCTCCTTGTCACCTCTTTTAAGTGTTAAAGAAGAGCAGAACTTAAGTTCCTGAGAAATGCTCGTAGCCCAGAAATAAAAGACTTAATTAGCCTACCAGTCAGGAATGGTGGTGTCCCAAGTCAGTTTAAGGGCCCGAGTGAGAGCCCCTGTGCTTATCAGTGACCTGGTATTTTAGGACTGCTGCTATCCTGTTCATTATTCATATTCTCATCCTTGTCTTATCTGCAAACCAGATCTTGATCTGACGACCACTGGCATTTCTTTGCTGCTGCTGATAAACATCTTTAACTTTTTACCAATGTAATTCTCCAACCCTGATAGGGATTATTATTGCTAGTTTACAAATAAGGTCTAGAGAGTTGGACTTGTACAAGATCATACAGCAAAAACTTGAACCTTGGGTCTTTTGGCTCTAGTTTTCAAACCAAGTTGTTTTATGTTCCACCTCAAGTAAAATGGGGGGAGGGGGTCGGAGGTCAGTTGACTTCTAGCCAAACTCCATATCAGAATCATTTGAGGCTTAGTCCCTTGGCTTACAAGGAAGCAGACGATACCTTCTGGGTTTCCATCAGAAGTATGCAGGTAGTGTGGGTGCCTCTTTCTGCCCCCATGCCTGGGTACTCACCTTCTCCCCCTTCCTCCCAGGTCATCAAGCGAGAGGGCATGGGCACAGAGTTGCCCATGATTGGGGACCGAGTCTTTGTCCACTACACTGGCTGGCTGTTAGATGGCACTAAGTTTGACTCCAGTCTGGACCGCAAGGACAAATTCTCCTTTGACCTGGGCAAAGGTAGGCATGGTTAGTGGGTTGGTAGTGTAGGCTCTGTGGAGGGTATAAGCTGTCACAAACAGAAACTATACTCTCAGAAGTTTAAGGAGGAATGGTTTGTTACACTCTGTTAATTTTTCTTCTGTTACTTTTTTTTTTTTCTTCTACTCTTCTGTAACTATCGATCTCTGATCTCTATCTCACCTTCCCTGATCATCTCTGAACACCTCAGTTCCTGTTCAGGGATGGACTGCCTTATTCCTTAAACTCCTTTGTTCCAGAGTTGAGTGGGGTTTTTTTTGTTTTGTTTTTCCTTTACTTTTCTCTTTTTAAGAGGTCTGAGACCTGACAGCACTTATTGCAACTAAGTTTTCTACTTTTCTAAAGAGTGTCTAGCCTCCCCTTGGGCGTGGTATAATAAAAGTCTTTTGGAGCCAGTGTTTGAGCCCAGAGTCGGATCCCTGCCAAAGAGGACCTGTTTGCTTTCTATACCTACAGGGGAGGTCATTAAGGCTTGGGACATTGCTGTAGCAACCATGAAGGTGGGAGAAGTGTGCCACATCACGTGCAAACCCGAATATGCCTACGGTTCAGCAGGCAGCCCTCCAAAAATCCCCCCCAATGCCACACTTGTGTTTGAGGTGAGTGTCCAGGAGCAGAGAGCAAGGCGAAGAACCAGCCTTATCTCGCCTGGGTCCTGGCTGCCCTCCAGCCCTTCCTGCCGCTTGGAGACAATGTAGCCAAGGCTAAGGGCCTGGCCTTAGAGGAGGAAGAGACAGGGAGAGGGCAGCTCACTCTGCTGTGCACATAGCATGCTGCTGCCAGAGAGCAGCAGCTGATGGAGGTCTCGGGTGGGGAGAGGTGGCCACAAACCCCTCTTCGGACCTGAAGCAGGGTGAGGGTTGAGGCATATTTTATGTCAGGAGCAGCGCCCAGAGATTGGTTATAATTTTGACTGGAAGAGGTCAGGAGGTCTATACATTCTAAATGACAGTATGGAATACCAGTGCTTTAGGATCAGAGGAGGGGAGGGATGCGCCCCGTGGGTCAAGGGGATGAGGAAAGCCTTCACTGAGAGGTGGAACTTCATTCATTTCGAGGATGGCTTAGCCCTCATTAGTGGATACTTGGAGAATGTTCAGAAGACTACTGAAAGATATTGGGTCATTTCCAATGCCTACCAGATTGGCCTTCTCAAGTAGCTGGATTAGGATAGGCTGGAACGTGGATAGGATAGGCTGGATCTTCTGAGGTCAACAAAAGCCATGGGACGGGCCCACCCCTACCAGAGTTGAGACTAGAGCCCCCGGGACTTAGAACTTTTGCTAAGTGCCACTTTGTCCACTCCCGGTCTGGCAGTTACTAAGGACTGTTCTGAGTGAGGGAGAAGTTGCATCTCACTGCTGATGGAGTTAGTGCCCAAAGGAGTCGTGTTGCCTTATGTGTTGTCCCACAGGTGGAGCTCTTTGAGTTCAGGGGAGAGGACCTGACAGAAGAAGAAGATGGCGGAATCATCCGGAGAATACGGACTCGGGGTGAAGGCTATGCCAGGCCCAATGAGGGCGCTATCGTGGAGGGTGAGACAGTATAGTCTGGGATTTCCGTTCTGATTCTGGTACTTAGGCCCTGGGTGGTTCTGGGCAAGTCACTTCCTTTTTAATTTATTTATTTTTTTCAATGTTTATTTTTGAGGAAGAGACAGAAGATCATGAGCGGGGGAGGGGCAGAGAGAGACAGAGGAGACAGACACTGAATCCAGAGCAGGCTCCAGGCTCTAGGCTCTGAGCTATCAGCACAGAGCCTGACAGTGGGGCTCGAACCCACAAGCTGTGAGATAATAACCTGAGCCTAAGTCGGATGCTCAACCAACTGGGCCACCGACGCACCCCATGTCACTTCCTTTTCTGATCCTAATTTCTTGTCTGAGAGACGAGGGATTGGACCATTTCCTCTTAACGTCCCTCCAGCTCTGAGAACACGACAAAGACATCTTGGGGGCAGGAAGTGATGAGGTGATAGAGGGAAGCTGGTGGCATCCTTCCTCAATCCCCTGCCTGCTCACATCCCTGACACATTGCCTCTTTTTCATGCCAGTTACACTGGAAGGGTACTATAAAGACCAGATGTTCGACCGGCGGGAGCTCCGCTTTGAGGTTGGTGAGGGGGAGAGCCTGGACCTGCCTTGTGGGCTGGAGAAAGCCATTCAGCGCATGGAAAAAGGAGAACGTTCCATTGTGTACCTCAAGCCCAGGTGAGGAGTGGGTGCTTTGTATAACAGATGGGTGATCAAAAGTCCGAGATCCACATGCCCACAGTTAGTTGTGTAACTGGACACTTGTATCTTTTCCTCTGTGTGTGTTCACTACTCCCACAGCCTCAGTAGAGGGCCCTGCAACTCTGCACAGCAAACGTGATCTCCATATTTAGGAGCACGGTCACAGTTGTCCACATCTCAAATCAAAGGCTAACCTTTTCAGTCAAGGCTGCTCAAGATTCCCTCCTTTACCAATGTCAGAATTTTTATTTTCCATTAATGTTCTCCATCATTGTGATATTTATTAAAACATGCCTATTATGTGCCAGGTATAATGCTGAAAATTCCCAGGTATTCAAAGACCTTATTCCTGCCTTCTAGTGACTCGTTGCTCAGTGAGCTTTAGCAATTAGTAATTGAGTAATCATCCCAGTGTGTAGTGTGCGTGAGGAGGATGTGGAAGATGCTAAGAGACCAGCTAATTGTGTGAAGAGGTCAGGGAAGATTTTGCCAAACAGGAAACATTTGAACCAAGTCTCAAGGGATGGGAAGTTACTCTGCAGGAAACAGACAGGAAGCCTTTTCAGTAGGGAGCGGGTTAAGCATGGCAGCGGTGACCTAGATTTTTTTTGCCCCCCTCCTTCCCCCCAGCTATGCTTTTGGCAGTGTTGGGAAGGAAAAATTCCAAATCCCACCAAATGCTGAGCTGAAATACGAAGTACACCTCAAGAGTTTCGAGAAGGTGAGCTTGCTCGAGGTCTTCTCTGTCCCGGAATCTGGTCGCAGTAGGTGGCCTTGAGGTAGCTCACAGCTTTGTTTCTGTCTTGGGGTTAGGCCAAGGAGTCTTGGGAGATGAACTCCGAGGAGAAGCTGGAACAGAGCACCATAGTGAAAGAGCGGGGCACTGTGTACTTCAAGGTGAGCCAGCATCTGGGGCCTGGGGGAAGGCCCCTCTGGGCCCATCCTTCCTCCTGATGCCTGAAGTCCTTTTCTGCCAGGGAGAGGATGGCGGCGGCGGGAATGCCTATAGTCTTCACCTAGTAGATCTAAGCTAGCTGCTCTTGCTGGAGGAGGAGGGGAGGCAGGACTTCTCATACCCATACATCACTGATGTCTACAGAGTCTGACAGCCTGGTGCTCCTGAACCTGTGTCTATTGCCTAAGCCTCCCTCCCTCTCTAGGAAGGCAAGTACAAGCAAGCTTTACTGCAGTACAAGAAGATTGTATCCTGGCTGGAATATGAGTCGAGTTTCTCTAATGAGGACGCACAGAAGGCACAGGCCCTTCGCTTGGCCTCCCACCTCAACTTGGCCATGTGTCATCTGAAACTACAGGCCTTCTCGGCTGCCATCGAAAGCTGTAACAAGGTGAGGCCCTTTTAGAGAGGGCATGGGAGCAATGTTCACGGATTTGGCTGGGTAGCTGCCAGCAGGTCTGAAACTTGGTCTCAGTGACTAGGGTAGGGGTAGGATAGTAAGTGGGCTAGTGGAAGCTCAGAGATAAAGGGCCCAGAGGCAAGGGCTCTTGGCTTTAGTGGTAGGAGAAGCAAGCACCTTGGCTTTAGTGGTAGGAGGCAGCTGACACAGGTAGAAGGTAACACTGGATGGGAAAAACCGCTATGGCATTTTCTCGGCCCTGGTTCCTAGTCTGTCCCTCTTCTATACTTGCTTTATTCTAGAGAAAACGAAAATGTTGTCACGGGTCTTTCTCTTTCACCTAAAAAGCTCTGTTTTCCCTTTGCTTCTTGGACTAACGGATTCTTTCTTAAACCTTGGTTTGTTCATTTAGTGCCCCGAAACTCCTTTCTGGGGTGGAGCCAGCCATTTCCATTCTGCCTCATCCTGCGGAGTGAGGACTACCTTTGGAACCCAGTCTTGGCCACAGGCTGCAGGGACTGACGTCTCACTGTTGCTTCCTTAGGCCCTGGAACTGGACAGCAACAACGAGAAGGGCCTTTTCCGCCGGGGAGAGGCCCACCTGGCGGTGAATGACTTTGACTTGGCACGGGCTGACTTCCAGAAGGTCCTGCAGCTCTACCCCAGCAACAAAGCCGCCAAGGCCCAGCTGGCTATCTGCCAGCAGCGGATCCGCAAGCAGCTCGCTCGGGAGAAGAAGCTCTATGCCAACATGTTTGAGAGGCTAGCTGAGGAGGAGAGCAAGGTAAGGATTGGGACAGGGAACAGTTGGGATAGACAGAAGAGGAGGCTAGGCCTAACCCACGTGCCGTGGCTGTTCATGCCTCTGGTTGTATGGGTCACTCCTGGAAACCAGAAGCTACCCTTGTCTCTGGAGGAAGAACATGTATGTTCCTTCAGCACAGAACCCTGTTGTGGGGGCCACACTTCCTCAGTGATCAGGGCTAAAAACCCACTCACAAGCCCCAGAGGTGGGGAGTTGGTTACTCTGTGTGTGCTTCCCCAACCTGTACCTTTTTAAAGCCTAGGTTTTATCTGTCTGTCTATCCATCTGTCTGTCTGAAAGAGAGAACATGGGGGGGGGGGGGGGAGCAGAGAAAAAGAGAGAGAGAATCTTAAGCAGGTTCCACACTCAGTGCATGACCCTGGGATCAAGACCCGAGCCGAAATCAACCAACTGAGCCACCCAGGCACCTGCTAAACCTAGGTTTTAAAAGCCCTATGTTTAAATAGATAATACAGTTACGTAGTTTTATTTAAACAGCGCAGAGGCACCTGGTTGGCTGGTTAAACATCTGACTCTTGATTTCAGCTCAGGTCATGATTTCACAGTTGTGGGATCGAGCCGCACTTCAGGCTCTGCACGGGCATTGCCAAGCCTGCTTGGGATTCTCTCTCTCTCTCTCTCAAAATAAATAAACTTAAAAAAAAGAAAAAACAAAAAAACTTTAAACAGCACAAAAGAACATGTAGTAAAAAGACTGCCACCCCCAGAAGCAATTGATATTACCAGTGCTTAGATCATTCGTACATGCACAAATAGACCGTTTTCTCCTTTTTCCCTAAATAAAAGGCCACATGTTCCACCTCTTTTCTGCATTATGCTGTCTTCAGATCATATGTAGAAGATTGTTTTTTACCAACATAAAAAATAGCTTTCACATTCTTCGCTGTACTTAACATGGTGTAGCATTGGACACATAACCTATATCCTCTTACCCAGTCTGATTAGTCTTCCAGTGTTCTAAACCAGCTCTGTCTGATGGGAATATAACGCAGTCTACACAGCGATTTTAAGTTTTCTGGTGGCCGTGTTAAAAAAGTGAACAGAAAAAATATAGCAGTGGGTAAATTTTTTTAATTGCATTTGTTTGGGTTTTTTTTCTTTTTTTTTTTTTTTCCAGACTAAGTAAATCTCTTAAATATCCACTGTTCTGTTATACTTAAAACCCATCCATTTGAACTAGCTGTATTTGAAGCACTCAGTAGCCAATGTGGTAGTAACTGCCATGTTGGATGAGTACAGTTCTAAGTAGCACCATAGTGAACGATTTTGTAAATTTACAATTTCATGTGTGTGTGCCTTTAGGACATACCTGGAAAGGGAGTTGGCTGTGTTGGGGTAATTCTGTTGAAAGCTAGCATGTTTGGTTTTTTTTTTTTTTTTTAACTTGGGATGAGTATTTGTGGTACAGACCCAACACAGTGTCAGCATGGTGGTAGGTGAATATAGCTGTGTCCCCAGATCAGTGCAAGCAAATGGGAGTGGGGACATGAAGTAAAAGTCCCCTTTCTCATCAGAGGGATTGGGCCAGATGAGAACTGGAACTCATCCCCTTCCTGTCTTCCTTTCCGCAGGCCAAGGCAGCAGTAGCTGCAGGAAACCATCATGCTGACATGGAGATGAAGGATGACCAGAAAAATGATGTGGCAGGGAGCCAGCCTCAGGTGGAGACGGAAGCATAGCCTCTACCCAGCCCTACTCCTGCGGCTGCCTGCCTCCCCTGCTCCCTCCCCTCCTCCACCCTGTTAGTTTTGTAAAAACTGAAGAATTTTGAGTGAATTAGACCTTTATTTTTCTATCTGGTTAGATGGTGGCTTTGGGGGAAGGGGGAAAGGAGTAGGCTGGGGGATCGGTTTAGGTGATGTCACCCCCTCTTCCCTTCCCCCTTCCCCCATTACATGTGAACGAATGTCCATCCACACGCACACTCATCAGAACGTTAATTTATTTTGCTGCTTCTGTTTGCTATGTCCATTTTTCAAATGGTAGAAGGGAGTGAGTGGTAGGGATACTTGCGGGGTCTGATGTGAAACCAGGGTGGAGAGGGAGACTCCTGGGCAGCCATTTTCCTTGTCCTTCCCTCCTCCCGGTCTGTTCCCAAACATGTGGCCTCCATGTGGGTGCTAGGGGCATGGGGAAAACCACTGCTGTGCCCGCTACTGCTCTCTGTTCCCGTCCTCGCCCCAGATGGTATGGCTGAGATGTCTTCTGGTGTCCTGATGACCGCCTCTGCTGCCCCCCCCCCCAATATTTCCCTTTGGATCTGTTTCCCTTCTCAGCCAGGTTGTGTCCCCAACCCCCTCAGCCTTTTCTCTGCACGTTGCTGAAGGTCCAGGCTTGCCTCAAGTTCTGTGCTTGAGCAATAAAGTGGAAACGAAACCTGAGTGTCAGGCAACCTTTTTCTCTTTGGCCTCAGAGGGTGGGCATGGTGGCTGTGCAAGTGCAACAACGATGGAGGAGCATTCTTTGAGCATGGAGTGGTGCCCGCATACGGGGCCTCCTGGGTGCTGCCCAGACCACTGCCACCACCGCCACCCCACTCCCCACTCCACCCCCACCCCCACAGCCTGGTGGGTTTTCATAGCTCTGCTTTTGTTCCCTAACACTTAGGAAAATATAAACATGTAAAATACTGGGACCAGTTGTGTGTGTTTTGGTTAGATTTGTCTACTTCTGCCTAAGTGATCTAGCAGAAAGCACAGCTTTCTTGGTTTCTCATCAAGGTAAAATTCCTGTTAGCCATCCCTCCAGTTAGACACCTTTTACACAATTAAGGTGAAGAACAGTAAAGCCAGGGAACATGCGCTGAGGCCCGCTTTCCAGCTTCCTCCTTGACCTTAATAGAAAAAAGCTTACGCTTATGCTTCTAACTATGCGTTGACCTTTGGCTCCTATAGCATTATGAGGCCCTCCGAGAAGCCAGGGGGCACAAATCTGTCTTCTCCAGATGATCTTGCTTGTAGGCTAGAGCCTCTGTCTATAGCCTTACCCTCTTCTCTCCAACGTATGCCGGCCTGCACAATGGTGGAGGTAGTCTGCCTACCTACATGCCTATACAGTTCCTCCCAGAAGAAATTTCTCCATGCTTTTCTATGGAAGATTCATTTCTGTGTGAAGATTTCACCCAAGTCCTACATCATGGTTGGTGCCAGAGCCAGAACTAATATTTGTTTTAGTCTCCTGAGTGCTCTTGCTGAGTTCACACAGTCCTGTGCCTCTGGGTCTTTTTGACATTTCAAGATCTGTCATGCCCCTATAGCCAACAACAGTAGCTAACTCACTAAGCACCTAGAACATAAGCCTAGCATTAAACCAGGAACCTCGTGTGAATTAACCTTTTCTTCTTTTAATGTTTTTGAGAGCAAGCGCACGTGTGCTTGCACGAGAAGGGGGGGGGGGGGAATATAGGATCTGAAGTGGGCTATGCACTGACAGAAAGCCCCATGTGGGGTTTAAACCCATAAACCAGGAGATCATGACCTGAGCTGCAGTCAGACACTTGACTGAGCCACCCAAGTGCCCCTCATGTGAATTAACCTTAATCCTTGGCAAAGCAGTTAATGCCCCATTTTACATAAGAGGAAACCAAGGCCCAAGTTCAATAGAAAGGGGTCTGCCTGGAATAGGAGCTCTGTTGAACAAACCCAAACTCTTAAATATGAGGTTTACGTGACCTTCCTTATCTGCAAAAATAGAGGAGTGGATGAAATGCACTCCTGAGGTTCCTAATACCCCTGAATGGTTCTGTGGGATTCCGGGAATTTCAAACAATTGCACTTCTATGGAACTGGACAAGTCTTTTATGTAACATTAAAACTGTCTTGTGAAGATGTTTAAGTGGCCAGAAGTCTTTAGGATTAAAAACAGACCCAGCATGTACTTACACTCTGCTCTGACCCACGTTCAAAGTTCATAACCTAGTCCGTTGACCCTCACCAACCTTTAAAATCTTCCCATATGGAGACAATGTGCTTGAATAAAGGAAAACCAGTAGTGACCAGCACTGCTAGCTGTTCCTGCAGATTTGCAGTCTCTGGAAAATGTAAGATAGGGTTCATCTTGTCCTATTGCTGATCCTAATGTCAAGTTCTATACAGTTTATCTCCTGAGTATTTCCCATCTCCATTCCAGCAGCCCCTCTCCAACGTCACCAGGCACCTCCAGCCCACTCTCCTGTCCTGCAAAAGGTTCCTCCTGTCTTGCATCCTCTCTTGCCCCAGGTGCACTTGACTCTACACTGCATCCAAATCCTACCTCTCCAACTGCTTAAAATCCTTTCCTATCCCATTTAGTCTGAAGGTTACAAACTTTACTGTAGTCCACAGCCACTGTGGGGCCCAGCACAACCTTGCCAACCTTACACCAGCATCAGAGCACTGGACTCCTTCACTCTACACTGGCCACACCACCTGAAGAGTAGAAGGGGGAAATTGTGCATGTCATTTCACTTACAAGAGTGGAATCTCACATCTTACTCCTGTCTTCCATGTTTCTTCCATTCCCTTTCCAAGCGCAGATCATCTCAGAGCCTTGTAACCATTAAGCTGAAATGAAAGAGGCTAAGGGCAGTGCTGAATAAAGCCAAAGGAAAGATCTACGTAAGAGAACTTGCCCTCTTTCTGGAAATCACTATTGCTGACTTTATGGCTGTAGTTCCCCAGCTGCTTGCCAACCTCAGATAACTTGGATGCACCCACTATCCTCAACTATAAAATCTAAGGCTCATAATAAAACCTTGTTTAGTGTGTAATGACACAACACTAAATACACCAATTTGGGAGGCAAAGTAAGAATGAAAAGATTCACAAAGTGGTTCTGAGGAAAGATGATCAAGAAAAAAAACAATGCCAGGGCACCTGGGTGGCTCAGTAAGTTAAGTCTCCGACTCTTGGTTTCTGCTCAAGTCATGATCTCACAGTTTGTGGGATAGAGCCCCCACAGCAGAGTCATGGTCTGCACTGACATCATGGAGCCTGCTTAGGATTCTCTCTCTCCCTCTCTCTCTCTGCCTCTCCCCTGCTTGCTGTCCCTCTCTTTCAAAATAAATAAACATTAAAAATAATAATAGTAGGGGCGGGTGGCTACTGGGTGGCTCAGTCGGTTAAGTCTCCAACTTTGGCACAGGTCATGATCTCACAGTTCATGAGTTCGAGCCCCACATCAGGCTCTGTGTTGACAGCTCAGAGCCTGGAGCCTGCTTTGGATTCTGTCTCCCTCTCTGCCCCTCCCCTGCTCATGCTCTGTCCCTCTCTCAAAAATAAATAAACATAAAATAATAATAATATTAATAACGCCTTCATGAACTTTCAGACTTCTTTGGCTAGAAGAGAGGACTGGCCATACCCCATCCCCCTCCCCCAAGACATGTGGGCTCCAGGATCACCAGTCTCCTGTGCCCCTGTTAGGAGTGCTTCACACATAAAATTGTTGTTTGTATATATATATATTTTTTTCTTAATTGAAGTGGAACTCACATAATATAAAATTAACCATTTTAATGTGAACAATTCAGTGGTATTTAGTCTAATTACAATGTTGTACAACTGCCACTTCTGTTTAGTTCTAAAACATTTTCATCATCCTTTGTGTTTGAAGCCCATGTCCTCATGTTTTGACTTCAGAGACCATGAAGGACCACTCTTCATCCTTAAGTGAATGGCCAGAGGAGTCTTTTAACAGGCAACAACCCTGGGGTGCCTGGCTGGCTCAGTTGGTAGAGCATGTGACTCTTGATCTCAGGGTTGTGACTGTGAGCCCCATGTTAGGTGTTGAGATTACTTAAAACATCAAAAAACAAAACAAAACAAAAACCAGACAACAACGCAGACAGGCTCTAGGATCAAAGCTTCCCAGAGTGGGTGGTCCCTTCTAACGGGCCAAACTTGTGAGGGAGGGGGTGGGACTCAAAAGGAGAGCAGCAAATAACAGCATTTCACTCAGAGCAGGGCTGCCCACACTGTTAATTCTACCTAATTTCTGGGTCAAGTCAGTCTGAGAAACAGGTTTCTGTCTTTGAGGACTTCTCAGAACCTTTAGTATGCTAAGGTGCACTGTAGATCACGAAGGAGAATGAGGAAGTCTCAAACTGAGCCCATTAGGAAGCCCTAGGCCCTGCCCCCCCAGGATGGTGAGTGACTCTGGACTTCACGTATAGAAAGCTGTGTAGAAAGTTTTAAAGGTCCTATTTCTTACCTGGCCTTCCTAAGCAGACAGAACTTGGACCCCTCTACTGGGGTCTACTCCTGGAGGAAGCAGTGGACAAAGAATCTCCCTAGAAATCCTTCCCACCTAACACCTCCCCCCCACTCCCCACTCCCATAGCAGGTTTCTACTGAAGCTACCATTTGGCTGGTTGGTAAAGACTATGCCACTACCCACACAACTGTACCATGTCATCTAACCAGGAAGATGGCCTGGTTAGGCAGTTCTGGGGAGTAAGCCAAAACTGATACTAGAAGAGTGCTTGACTTTAAAAAGGCGAGCTCTGGGGCGCCTGGGTGGCGCAGTCGGTTAAGCGTCCGACTTCAGCCAGGTCACGATCTCGCGGTCCGTGAGTTCGAGCCCCGCGTCGGGCTCTGGGCTGATGGCTCAGAGCCTGGAGCCTGTTTCTGATTCTGTGTCTCCCTCTCTCTCTGCCCCTCCCCCGTTCATGCTCTGTCTCTCTCTGTCGCAAAAATAAATAAACGTTGAAAAAAAAAAAATTTAAAAAAAAATAAAAAGGCGAGCTCTAATAAACGTTGAAAAAAAAAAATATTAAAAAGGCGAGCTCTAGATGGTGCCGGTGGAGACCCACCAACCATCCCCCTAGAAAGGGTCAAGAACATGGGTGCTCCTTGTGGAACCAGGGCTCTGTCCACATGGCTGTGCAACCCCTGTGTTCCACTTACTGTGAATATAACACAAGGCAGTTACAGTAATTGACACACAGTGGGGAGAGGGACTTGGTCCATGTCATATTTCCTGAAGACTTATCTTTCCTCCCTTTCTAAATTCATTTGGTTCTCTTGACAAAAGCTAAAAGGCATGGTATCCAAGTTGCCATGTAACATAATATCATAATGACATGACCTACAGGACAAACATTAGCAGGTGCCCCTTGGCACAGAAAGGTCAAGAACAAGAAACTCAAGTAATGGAGAAGATAAAACTGAGGCACTGCAAAGTGCTGGGTCAGGGTATAATTTCAGAAAACTGGGTCAGGCCAGGGCACTTGGTGGCAGAAGCAGTTTTGCCCTGGGTTATTTATGAATTTATTTATTTATTTTACAGTTTCATTCAAAAGGCTGGAAGAAGAGAAAACAATGAAGAAATAACAGTGAGAAGAAACAGAACCCAAAACATTTTA
Organism: Lynx canadensis; assembly: GCF_007474595.2. NCBI lineage: Eukaryota > Metazoa > Chordata > Mammalia > Carnivora > Felidae > Lynx > Lynx canadensis. The sequence continues at coordinate 37,775,686 of NC_044309.1, forward strand.
ACTTTACATAGAGAGGTAAACATTTTTAAATTGGCTTTTTATTTTCCTACCCCTTAAAACCAACAATGAAGCTTAAGGTTTCAGCTACAATGGGAGAAGGATAGAGACATGGTAGCCAGAGGTTGCATGCAGCCCCTCCGTAATTAGATAATATATTTAAAGCATTAGGTACACCTGTGTGACACAGTACCTTTGAATAGACCCGGCCAACCCCACAGTATATGTATCACCAAAAACAGAAACATGAAGGTATCTGCAGTCCCCAGCGTTTGTCTAGACTGCCTCCTGTTTACCGTTTTGTTTGCTCTTCCTTGTTTTCATCTTACCTGGCTGTCAGATCCATTGGGACCTCTGGGACCAAATGTGTCATCCCCCTCTCACACTCCCAGGCAAAAATGTCCTGCTTTTCAGTGCCTTCTCCCATCATGCTCAGATATAGAAAGCGGGACCAGCCCCTGGTCCAACATCCCCAGGTGAGGTAGATATTATTTTTACAATGTTGGCTCCTGAAAAACCAGTGCATAATTGGCCTAGAGCTGCAGATCTGAACTTTAAAGTGTATTGAACAACTACAGAATTTTGCAAATAATACTTCTGATGCCCTGATTGATGAGGCACCCCAAAGAAAGACTTACTTAATCTTGCTGAACCTGTTTTTCTCATCCAAAAATACTGAATAATAATACAAGCTCTCAGGGTTGTTGTGCTCATTACGTGAAACAATATACATGAAATGTGCTTTACAGCAAGTGTAACTAAGGACCTTTCTAACTAAGGACCACAAAAGCATACACACACCATTTAAAAAGTCATTTTCACGTGATAAGCCAGTATATAAAATATACATATATAAATATTTACAATTGAAACAAAGGTTTCACAAAAAGAATACTTACTACTCTAGAGTCACTTGGTATTTTCTATTCTATTGTTTTTTTTTTTAAATGCTGGTTCAATTCACTACATTGTTTGCAGGGCTCCTAACAGGTAACTTATAGTTGTTTCAAAAAAAAAAATAAAACACAAAAACACTGTTGGAAACCATACAGTTGTCAGTTATTACGATTATTATGATTCCCTGGTTTAGTCTAATGGCCTGGAGACTTCAATGCTAGGGCAACAAAGGAAGAGGTCAAGGTTATTAGGTCTAACCCCGGACAGCCTGTTGCCTGGGGAACAGATCCCCCCCCCCCCCCATCAAGATTGGTCTACCCAGGCTAGGAGTGGCCCATGCCCCTGTCACTCACATCAGATAAGCCCGCCCCCAAGTTCAGAGGGCTAGGAAGACCCACCTCCTCTTCCAGGTTAAGCGAGAAAGGCCGCAATTGGAGGCTTGAGCGGTGACGTGACTTTCCGCTTTGGCTGGCCTTCCGCTTGGACTGCTCTCAGGAGGGGCTCGGGGAACATTTAGCGGGCCTCCCCGGTCCCTCGGCCCGTGCAAGTGAGATGAGGTCGGTTAGCTACGTGCAACGCGTGGCCCTGGAATTTAGCGGGAGCCTCTTTCCGCACGCGATCTGCCTCGGAGACGTCGATAACGATACGGTCAGTGCATGCGCACTGCGAGAGACGCGACCTGGCTCTGCGCCAGGGTAGGGCGGGGCCGGGGAAATGGAGAAGCCGCCCTAGGCGTGCGGGGGGGGCGGAGCGCGTGCGCGGTGGGGCTGCGCGGTGACCTAAGGAGAACTTGGCAGATAGCTTAGGTGCCTGGAAGTCAGGTCCGAATTGCACTGCTTCCCTGCCCTGGTGTTCTTTTAGGGACATAGATAACTGATCCTTTGCCTAAGTCAGTAACTGGTTCACAGTAGGAGCCTGGTAAACCGGTGGCCAGATATCCCGGCTCACTGCTTCTTTCCTTACGCAGGGGCATCACCTCAAATCACTTTGCCTTTCGAAGCCTCCATAGAAGCTTAAAACGCGCCTTTGCTGCTCTTACACGTGGCTCCTTGCGCCGGAACACACTGCTGTACTTTTCTGCCTCTCCACCCCACCACCCCATTCCTAATGCCGAGTTTCTGTAATGCCTGGTTTCTGTAATGCCTGCTGCATAGTACACCAAGCGTATGGCAACTTGAAAGCGCTACACCTTGGTTGGATTACAAAAACAATTGACATCTACCATCTCCGCAGCTGTTCTTTTTCTCGTTGTTGAAATGCATTAATACAGATAAAGCAGGTAGAACTATGCCTGGCCCACAGTTAACACCAAGTGTTAGTGTTGTTAGTATTTGATTCTGTTTCTGCAAATGTTTATTCAAGTGCCCATTGTGTGCGCCAAGGACTCTGCTATATTCTGGGAATTCCAAAATGAACAGGACAGTCCCAGCCCTCAGCTAGCTCACAGTCAGGTAGGGTGATAGTCACCAGAACAACGAAATGTAAGGAGGTGCACTGATGAAAATATGTAGAGTTTTGAGGTGGAGCATCAGAGGGGATGGGGGCTGTTGCTGGTGTGAGACACTCTTAACAGACTCTTTTCATTCATTATTCCCTATTTTTAATGCAAAGCACCTTATTGCCATCCTCTCCTACCCTCTGCCCCACCTTCCTATTCTGCCGGCTTCTCATCCTCACGTCCCTAACTGTTCTGTGCTCTCTTCCCTGGGGGAAAAAAGGGCTAAAACATACCCCTGCCCCCAGCCTCCTTTGTGCTGTCATAGAGAAGATATTTTATGAAGCCTCTTTTGGCTCTACTCCCTGTAGGGAGGAAGGAGTTATTCTCATAAATTTGTATTGTTTTTTGGACTTTCACATTTCGTAATATGCCAAGCAGTACAATTTTATGAGAAAATCAAGAGAGGCATTTTCAAATAGTAAATTAACAGAGTGACTTTAGGCGTACATGATTTTCCGTGTTATCTGATGGTCTTCTTTGTTTAAAAGGGAAAAATACCTGCCTTTTTTCGTAGCTTCATGGCATCAGCTTTTTTGGAAATTGTACTTTTCTGAGTAGATTGCACCAATACACTCAGTTCTACAATATTAGATATATTGTACTACTTTTTTTTTTTTTTTTTAACCCTGAGTTGTAAGCTCCATAAGGCTGGGGATTTATCTGCTTTTTCACTGCTATATTCCCAACACTTAGAATTGTGCCTGGCACATAGTAGGTACTCAGATGTTTGTTGAATAAATGAGGATTGTTATGGAAAGCAAATGTGATTATTTGTCTCAAAGCAATTTGAAGTGTTTTGCATGTTATTGATAAATATAATTGAAAGAAGGGCAAGTAGTTGAGAGCGTTGCCTAGTGGTACATGTATGTATGCACGTGGTACATTCAGCCTGCATGAGTGTGGATAGAAACGCTGTTATTAGTTCAGCATTTGGGGCAGGAAAAAGACTTATTTCATCCTCATAAATCATTAGCCTAACGTTCTTTGAAACTAATTTGTTTCCTGGTAAGTTGTTGGGGAGGGGAAGCCAGGAATAGAATGCACACCCTGTAGGACTGCCCATGGAAGCCTGGCTACACCAGGGGAAAATCTCTAGAAGGCTATAGCAGACCAGAGATCTCTCCTCCTGCCTCCTTTAGTATTATATGGCGACTGTACCCTCTAGCTGGGGTTTCTTAGCGTCCGTGAGTGACCTCCAGAGGCCAGAGCCAGGATCAGCCGCAGGGGAGCAGAACTGCTGGGAAGCATTATAGCTGCCGGGAAGCAGATGGGCTAGTTTGGAAATGTCCTCTTCCAGGAGGCCAGCCATTGCCTCAGTGTCATTGATTGGTCTTGCTTGTCATTGCCTGGCTGGGCCACATCTACTTGGTCACTGCTCTTACCATACCCATGTCTGTGCCCTTGTTAAAACTGTAAGGTCCCCCTCAGTAGGGAGTCTGTGGCATTTATCTTTGTACCCCTAACTCACTATCTACCTTTACCTGGAAACTCAAGGGCTGACTGAGCATTCCCTTTCATTCTGATTTTTCTCTGTTTCTTAAAATCTTTTTTGTTAATTGTCTAGTAATTAAACATTTATCAGGGCACCTGGGTGGCTCAGTCAGTTGAGTGTCCAACTCTTGATTTCGGCTCAGGTCATGATCCCAGGGTCATGGGGTCAAGCCCTGTGCTGGGCTCCTCACTGAGCATGGAGCCTGCTTGGGATTCTCTCGCCCTCTGTCTCTCTGTCTCTGTCTCTCTGTGCCCCTCTCCCCCACTGGCACTCTCTCTCTCTCTCAGATTAAATTGAATTTGGGGCACCTGGGTGGCTCAGTCAGGTAAGTGTCTGATTTTAGCCCAGGTCATGAACTCATGCTTCATGAGTTCGAGCCCCATATTGGGCTCTCTGTGCTCAGCACAGAGCCCACTTCAGGTCCTCCGTCCTACTCTCTCTACCCCTCCCCTACATATGCTCTCTCTCAAAAATGAAAAAACAATTTTTTTTAAATCAAATTTAATTTAAAAGAAAAGCAAACATTTACTGAGGTGCTGGTATGGACTATGGCATTTGCTGAATGGATGTATAAAAAAAGAATAGATTGTGTGAAAGATACCAGGGTCCCTAGCCATGGAGGCCTTTTAACTAGAGGCTGAAAACCACTTGGTATTAGTGCTTGCTGTATGCCAGTCACTGGTTTGTTTGTTTGTTTGTTTGTTTTTTATTGTTTCTTCACTTTTGAGAGAGAGTGGGAGTGGGGCAGGGGCAGAGAGAGAGGGAGACACCGAATCTGAAACAGGCTCCAGGCTCTAAGCCGTCAGCACAGTGCCCATGAACTGTGAGATCATGACCTGAACCAAAGTCGGACACTTAACTGACTGAGCCACCCAGGTGCCCCTGCCAGTCACTTTTTTAAAGGCCTTCCTCTGTTAGCTCAGTTCTTAGAACAACTTTATTCAGTAAATACCCTTATGATCTTTGTTTTATAGATGACAAAATTTAAGCATAGAGAGCTGGGTTCAAATCCAGGCAGCTGCACTGAGCCTCTGTGCTATGCAGCCTGCCCCTGGTGTGTCTACCAAAGTCCTCTGGAGCAGCCGAAATGGAAACATCAGGTGGAGAGAGTTTAATGTCAATAAACTTGTTTTATGCTTCTGTGATCTAATATTCCCACCAGATATAATATAATATAATATAATATAATATAATATAATATAATATAATAATATAGTATAATTCCCATAACTATTAAAAAAATAAATCGAAGATTCAAATCAAGTAAATCATTGATAAATCCCAATTCATTTTTAACTTTACTTGTGACCTGTTATGTCTTTGTTGCCTTTAGAATTAAATCTCTTGAGAATCTGATATTCACTCTATTTTGAGAATAGGAAGGGGGTGTTGGCTGCCCACCCTTCCACCCCTTCCCTCCCCACCACCCTCCCACTCCTTAACAGGGGAAATCAGAAAGCCACTTGTGGAAACAGGGTTTGGTGCTACCTTGTTATCACTGTTTACCCCTAGAAAGGCAGGCAGCCTTTGCCGAATGACTGGGAAATGGAGTACCCAAATACAAATAGGAAGAGACTCCCTTCAGGGAACCCCCCTCCTGAGAGCTGGGCCACCACTTGGGGGCGCCAGAAGCCCAGAGCACAGAGGAGGCTGACACCAGCAACCCCTTCGTGCTGTCCCCTCCAGCACCTCCATCCCCTGTATATATTCACTCATACACACCAAGTTCAAAAGGTCCCCTTTTCTTTGCAGCTGACTTGTGTTGGGGTTGGAGATGTTTGTAGAGGAAGGAGGGCCCCCAGAGCTGACCTTGTCTTTTTATTTGGCCCTTGATTAAGTACGTGGTCTGAAGTTCAATTTTCCAAAAGTTCAATGTTCTAGGTTGTTTTCAAAACATGTCCCATTGGCAATGGACAGATTGGAAGAGCTGAAATCAGGCAAGCGGGTCATGGAGCTATTCACTTGTCAGACTTTTCTGGGAAGAGTCATAGATTCCGTGTTGCCCCATTCTGCTATCCTCCTCTGACACACACACACACACACACACACACACCCCGACAGGGAAAAAAAGAAACTCTGGGAGAGGTGCCCGGTGGCTCGCTCAGTTAATTTCGGCTCTTGATTTCAGCTCAGGCCATGATCTCATGGTTCGTGAGTTCAAGCCCACATCAGGCTTACCAGGTTCCACGCTGATAATGTGGAGCCTGATTGGGATTTTTCTCTCCCCCTCTCTCTACCCCTCTCCCGCTCAAGGCCGCGCTTGCTGTCTCAAAATAAATAAACTTAAAAAAATTTTTTAAATATGAAATTTATTGTCAAATTGGTTTCAATACAACACCCAATGCTTATCCCTAAAATTAAAAAAAAAAAAAAGAAACTGGAAAACTGTGGCTTTGTTGGTTGCAAAAGATTTTTACTAAAGTTGGCGAAGATACAAATTAAGGTCTTATGATGTCCCCAGGATGGGCCTAGAGAAAAGCTTCAGGTGGTTCCATAGGATCCCATCCTAACACTGTCTTCTCTCTCTGTTTGAAGTTAAATGAATTGGTGGTGGGGGACACCAGCGGGAAGCTGTTTGTGTATAAGAATGATGACAGCCGGCCGTGGCTCACCTGTTCCTGCCAGGGCATGGTCAGTATTCAACTTCCTGGGGCGTAAGGGGCAGAAGGATCCTTTCTGTGCAGGGACTATCAAGGCTGAGCCATACAGAAACCCACCAGTGTGTCCCAGTTCACCAGCTATTCAGCCAGCCACTGCTTCAGGGTTCATTCCATTCAGGGAGGGAAGCCGCTGGGCAGTGCGCCTCCAGCTGGTGGGTTGTTTTTTATCTTCTGTTTCCACGTGGCTCTCAGTACTTTAAAAACTGCCAAGGTCATCTGATCTCATAAAGTATAGTACAAAATGGGGGTAATACTTTGCATAAGTCTAGAAATATGATAGATTGGTTGTATTAGATATATCTTTTGTTTTGTCTTGTTCAGCCCAGACAGACTTAACTACTTGAGGTCTCCCTACTGCTCTAGGTAAACCAGACTTAGAGCACAAGAACGCGATTAACATGAACTATCCGTGTAGGTCATGTGGCACAACTTTTCAGCAAATGATGGTAGTTAGCAAACCCTCTCCTTGCTTCACTGAGATTAGAGAGTACTGGTCTCCTTCAGCATGTCTCCCCTTTTCTTTGCAGCTGACTTGTGTTGGGGTTGGAGATGTTTGTAATAAAGGAAAGGTAAGAACTCTAGGGGACGTTGGGACTTCGGTAGAACTCCAAGGCTTTGCCTAGATTGCTCCCCCTCTCCTGGTGGAAATCAGTTGAGAGTTAAAGGCTTTAGCCCTCACTTCTGTCCTTTAACGACCAGGCTTGTGCCCAAACTTCCCTCCCCAGCCATCCCTCCTATGCCTCTGCCTCTCCCAGAACCTGGTGGTGGCGGTGAGTGCTGAGGGATGGTTTCACCTGTGTGACCTGACGCCTACCAAGGCCCTGGATGCTTCTGGGCACCACGAGACCCTAATGGGAGAGGAGCAGCATCCAGTCTTCAAGCAGCACATCCCTGCCAACACCAAGGTCATGCTGATCAGCGACATCGGTGGGCATGGCTGTCTCCGCAGGCAGCCAGGGGAATAGGAGTCAATGGGTAGTAGAGCAGATGTCACGGGATTCAGGGAGGTAGTTAGTATTCATGGGTGCAATTATTATGCATTTTATGTTGAGTTACTAAGCTCCCATTATAAACTAGTTATCATTCTAAGCACTGTGATTGCAGCAGTGAATAAAATGGACAAGAATCACTGCCTTCTTGGACCTTTCCTAGGAAGGACAGAAAATAAACAGTGTAAAATATTTTAAGAAGATTAAATAGTATATTAGAATGTAGTAAGTGCCGTGGAGAAAATAAGCCACAGAAAGAGGCTAGGGAGTGTCAGGGTAGAGAAGTAGAGCTACCAATTCTAAATGGAGTTATCTGGAAAGTCCTTTCTGGGAAGGTGACATTTGATCAGACACTGAAAGTGGCAAGGGAGTGAGTCGTACAGATACAGGGCTGATGTTTCGGCCAGAAGCTGTCACGAAGGTGATGGTATGTGGCATGAATCAGGACACCCGAGTTTTGTGTCTGAGGGAAGAAGCACAGCACAAAGTGTGTGAGGGGACTAGCGCAGCTCTTGGGGTCTGAAGTTGTACCGGGTTTCGGCGCAAACGCTGGTGATGTTAGCAGGGGGCGGAGAGGACGTGTGTGTAGGATTCAAGCTGATGAACACGCATGTGGCTCCAAACTCGTCCTACTTTCTGGACCCACAGATGGAGATGGGTGTTGTGAGCTGGTGGTCGGTTACACGGACCGTGTGGTACGGGCTTTCCGCTGGGAAGATCTGGGTGAAGGCACTGAACATCCAACAGGGCAGCTGGTGTCACTCAAGAAGTGGACACTGGAGGGTCAGGTGAGAGGCTGAGCGGGGGTTGCTCAGGGAGCCCAGGGAGCAGGGAGGAAGCCCTCCTGTAGGGGCCCTCTTGAGAGAACAGTCGTGGGTCAGGGTTTAGAGTGGGAGGAAGGGAAAATCTCCTTGTTGAGAGAAATCCAAAGAAGAGAGTTTCAAATCAGGGTCTTAGGGGAAAATTACTAATAAGAGGCAAAGAGCACCAGGCTAAGAGTTAAGAGTGTGCTTGAGGGTGTGATGTGCTTTGTGTCAGAGTGTGGACCCTGGTTGAGGCATGCACAGTGGAAAGCAGATGGGCTATGTGGAGACGATGGCACGAGGCAGGAACCCTACAAACTCAAATTCTTCCTCCTGCTGTTGCCCCGCAAGCCTGGGATACTGTTCCCAGGGCCCCTGCCCCACTTCTCTCCCATGCTCTCGGCAGGGTCCCATTTCTGTCCCCAGCCCCCTTTAAGGCCTTGTTCCCTGGTGCAGGTGGACAGTCTTTCAGTGACTCCAGGGCCCTTGGGTGTTCCTGAACTGATGGTGTCTCAGCCGGGCTGTGCTTACGCCATTCTCCTGTGTACCTGGAACAAGGACACCGGGCCCCCTCCCACCTCTGAGGGGGCCCCGGAGGGCAGCAGGTAAGGGCGCAGACCTGTGGATGGTGTGGTTGTGTGGAATCTAGATGGGCTCCTGGATGCACTGGCAGTGGACAGGACTGCAGTGGGCAGAGCTGCTTCGGCTGGGTCCTGGCACAGCACCTTTGCCCCATTAAGGAAAATGATTTCGGGACCCAGGAAATCCTGGGCTTTAACCTCGTAGCACCTGGAAAAGATTCCAAGATTCTAACTTGGCAGCTCTGTCCCTCTCTTTTCTACTCACCACATGGGCCAGACAGGGTCAGCAATAGATTTCCAGGCTGATTCACATTCTAGAAGTTCGTACAGAGATCGGGGCCACAAACGTCCTGCAGAACTAGGCTCATTTGGTCCCCACTTAGTATCCATCCCACCCCACCCCACCCCCACACAGGGAGGCCCCGGCTGCCCGAGATGTCATGTTGCACCAGACTTCCGGCCGCATCCACAACAAGAATGTCTCCACCCACCTCATTGGCAACATCAAACGAGGTGAAGGTGGGATGGGGACTCAGGAGGGAGCTGAGGGGCAAGCATCAGTCCTGGGAGAGGGAAGATGCTGGGCCTTCCCTTCCTCCCTACCTTGGGCCGCCTCTCACCCCACCCTGTGTGCTCTGACCTTGCCCTACCCTTCACATTTTCTTATTCCTGTCCTTCTGTCCCTCCTGCAGGCCACAACTCTGAGATGGGTGGCTCCGGCCTCTTTGCCCTCTGCACCCTGGATGGTGAGTTCCTGCTGGGGCAGGAGGCTGTGTGCCTGTGGGGTGTGCTCAGGGGTCCTTGTCCTGCCCACCCCGGCCTGCCTGTCACCCTGCAGGGACGCTGAAGCTCATGGAGGAAGCGGACAAGCTGCTGTGGTCAGTGCAGGTGGATCATCAGCTTTTTGCCCTAGAGAAACTGGATGTCACGGTGAGAGGAACATTCTTACCTTCTTCACGTGGAGAGATGTGATGCAAATGAGTCCATTCTCACTTCACAGTTCGCTCTCGATGTTTATCTAAGTCTCTTCAGACAGACTCTTAACTGCGTCTCAAGTGAGTCTTTTTCCTAACTTCTCAGGGCTTAGTACCATCTCTGCACTGCCGCGGAATCTCTCGGCGGCAACTTTTCCAGGAGTAATGGCTCCAAAGAGAAATAATTTATTAGGGTCCAGAAGTGAGTTTTTGGCCTCAACTCCAGATGTATGTTCTGTAATTTTTTTTCTCGTCTATCTATGAGCCTCTCTTTACCAAGGCTGCAGCCCCAGAATCTGCGACACGGGGGCATACTTTGCCGTTGTGCATGTGTGATGGTAGGAGAAAAGGCACGAGGCTTTGAAGTCGGTAGAACAGGCCTGGGTTTGAGTCCTGATTCTGTGCTGCCTCCCTTCTATGCTGTGTGACCACAAGTGAGCGACTTCATTTCTATAAGCTGAAGTTTCCTCCATATAAAATTGGGAATAATGGTGTCTCTTTCATCAGTTGTTTGGTGACTGGCTCACGGAGGAAGTTCAGTAAGAAACTTAGGGCTGCTTTCCTTCCCGGCTGTTGGTCACCCAGAACTAGGTCCACAAGTCCTTTATGTGCTATCCAGACCCATCGTTCGGGCTCTTCTATTTACCAGCTCCCTGCCACCCCTGCATCCTTGTCTCTGGCCTTTTTCAGGGCAATGGGCATGAGGAGGTGGTTGCCTGTGCCTGGGATGGACAGACGTATATCATTGATCACAACCGCACCGTCGTCCGCTTCCAAGTGGACGAGAATATCCGAGCCTTCTGTGCAGGTGGGACCCCACCCCATGGACCCTCTCTAACCACACTTGTATGCCTCTCATTTCTACTCTCTCTGTGTCCCCTAACGTGCGTCTTCATAAACAAATGAGCTCTTCAGCACTTTTGTTAGAGGGTGATGGTGGGTACTGAATTACCGTCTGCACAGTTTTAAATAAGGAATGAGAGACAGTGACAGGTTCATCTCTCAATATCTTAAAGAATGGGATGAGTTCTTAGCATCTGCCCGTCTGGGATGTGTGAAGGCATGGGAAAGTTCTCTCCCATCTGAGCATGTCAGAACTCTGTGAGGAGCATTCTCCCAGACAATTTGCATTTGTTACAAATCAGGGACTTGGAAAGCAGTCCTGGCTTTTTCAGGTGACATGGGGAGATCTTTGGTTGCTGAAATGGTAAGAATTGTACAGCGCTCTGGTGTACGTACTCCAGTGACCCAGAAGGTTAAAATGCCTTTGAAGAAGGGACTGCCACCAAAGAGAAGCCTTAGTTTCTTTTCTTTTTCTTTCTTTTCTTTTCTTTCTTTCTTTCTTTCTTTCTTTCTTTCTTTCTTTCTTTCAGAGAGAGAGAGAGAGAGAGAGAGAGAGAGAATCCCAAGCAGGCTCTATGCTATCAGAGAGAGCTCACAAACTGTGAGATCATGACCTGAGCTGAAATTAAGAGTTGGGTCACTTAACCAACTGAGCAACCCAGGTGCCCAGCTTTAGTTTCTGATCGTGTTTTGCTAATCTACCCCTTGGACTACCAAAACTGTCCTTCATTCCTCCAAGGCTATCACTAAGATGGGAAAATCAGCAAAGCACTTTTGTGGGGCCATTCTGCCTTGTGGGTTTTTTTTCTTTTTTTTTTAAATTTATTAAGCCATCTTACCATAACTCAATGCCTATTTTTTTTTAATGTTTATTTATTTTTGAGAGAGAGACACAGTGCAAGCAGGGAAGGGGCAGAGAGAGAGGGAGACAGAATCTGAAGCAAGCTCCAGGCTCTGAGCTGCCATCACAGAGTCCGACACGGGGCTGAGACTCACAAGCTGTGAGATTATGACCTGAGCCGAAGTCAGACGCTTAACCGACTGAGCCACCCAGGTGCCCCCCATGGTGTTTTTTCATATCCGAAATGGGGAGGTATTTTACCTATTTTACTGAGTTCCCAACACAAATGGATTAGAAAGAGGGCCTTTAGGGGCGTCTGGGTGGCTCAGTCGGTTAAGCATCTGACTTTGGCTCAAGTCATGATCTCACAGTTTGGGAGTTTGAGTCCCGCAACAGGCTTGGAGCTTGTAGCCTGCTTCAGATTCTGTGTCTCCCTCTCTCTCGCTCCTCCCCCACTCATGCTTTGTCTCTCAAAAATAAATAAACATTTTTTTAAAATTAAAAAAAAAGAGGGCCTTTAGCTTTCTGCTTGACGTCTGTGGGAGGGTCAAACTGCTGACTCCAAGGCCTGCATCTTGTTCTCTGCCCTTCCCCACTGGGACTCAAATTCTCTGACCTTTGTCTCACCCCCACACCCTGCAGGCCTGTATGCCTGCAAGGAGGGCCGCAACAGCCCCTGCCTCGTGTACGTCACGTTCAACCAGAAGATCTATGTGTACTGGGAGGTGCAGCTTGAGCGGATGGAGTCGACCAATCTGCTGAAGCTGCTGGAGGCTGAGCCAGAGTTCCAGAGCCTGCTGCAGGAGCTGGGCGTGGGTGAGTCCCAGGAGTGCTTCGGGCCCGAGAAGCCCCGTGCCAGGTGCCCACAGATCCACAGCCTCTGAACCGCCCCTTTCTTGCCCTCAGATCCTGATGACCTCCCAGCTGTCCGCGCCCTGCTTCACCAAACCCTCTACCATCCAGACCAGCCCCCACAATGTGCTCCTGCAAGCCTCCACGATCCCACCTAGCTGGACTTGCCCTCTTAGCTGAAGAAGGAGCCTCCTGAACCAACCCACCCCCCAAGGTATCCATAGTGCTGGCAGGATTGGGAGTAGACATCACAGAGGAGCGTGGAAAGATGGCAGCAACCTTAGGGAAGCTGTGAACTATAGCCTTCATGGTCTCCTTGGTGAAAGAAGAGGCGAGTTGGCCCTCGGCCCTATTTCCTTATGTACCTCACCCATCACATCAGCAGAATCATAGAACCCCAGCCTCATTCCACATCATCTGGGACTGCCCCCTTCCTAGACCCCGCCCCCCCCCCCCCCCTTCCAACTCTCATTGTGTGGAAAACAGACTTGTTCATGAGGAGGGAGCACAGATCCTTTGCATGGCTCCGATGCCTATAAGGAAACCAGGCTTCGGAGCCAGTAGGGCAATGAGATAAGGGCTCCCCGCATCCCAAGCTCCGTCTTCCATGGCACAGCTCCAAGTCACTGACATTAGGTATTATTACAGGAATGGCACACTGTTTTGCTTTTGAAGCAGGGGTCTTTAATCATCTTACAGTCTGGTCTTAATTGTTCCCAGCAACGCTGAGATGATTGTCTTCTTTTTACCAAAGAAACTGGGCTAGCACTTTCTCATTTTGCCATGTTGCTTGTGCAACTTTGTGGGCCTTGCCCCCACATCCCCCCAAAACACCTTTAGAATCCAATGCGGGTTTATGATCCAGACCACAATCAGAATTCTATCTTGGACCATTTATATTCCTTCTGCTCTCGATTCTGTGCACCGTTAGTTAGTGTTTTTCACGTTACAGGCTGCGATTCTTTGGTGGGTTGTGGTCAGCATTGTTTGAATAAACGAAATGGGGTAGAATAAAATAGAAGGAAAAATATTAGAGAGTCATACTCACAGCATAGGGAAGTATTGTTTTGTTATAACTGTACATGTGCATGTGCATGTGCGTGTGTATGCTAACTGCTCTGTAAAATGTATTTCCTGCTGTGAGTTGTGTTCAGAGGAGTCAGAAAGCCATTGCTCTCAATTATATTAACCCAGCCAGACGGGTCAACCTGGGGAAAGGTCCACATTCACATCACCTTTCTGTAAGGGAATAAGGGCAGAGTTACCAATTCGGACTCTGATCGACATGGAGGGAAACCAGAGAAGGACATGAGCATAGAGAAACAGGTGTTTATTCAAGTGGAGAAGCAGCTGGGCTGAAGGCCTGCCACTGGGTCCGGGGTCTGCGGTTATAGAAGCAGCAGGAGGCAGGAAGGAACAGGCAGAGCCAGGAAAGCAGAGTTTATGGGGCAAGGCAGTGAGGGACCAAGGGTACCCACATTACACGTGTGGTAGTGAGCCCCCTCCTCTTCTCTTGAGGTCAGGGGACTCAGCTGGGAAAGGCAAGACCAGATGTCACAGGGCAGCTGGTTCTCCTCTAATCTACCCCAGGCTCACAATCTTGTTTCCACCCCAAGGTCCTAGTTCCCTAGCTGAGGTTAGTTACATCACTGTCTTCCTCTCCCCTTCGTCCGTGACTTGAGAGACTCAAACCTGCCAGAAAGATGCTCAGGGTGTCTGGCTCCTTAAGGTTTGGGTTCCTCTCTTTACAGTGAAGATGAAAAGCCTCCTTGTTTTTGTGCTTTGGCTCAGAGCCTGGCAAGGGATCAAAATAAGATTCCAAAATAAGACAAGCTCAAGCTCAGGAGGCCAGAGATGAGGGGAAGGAAGAACGTCTAATGAGGTGAGTAGTTCTAGAAATAAGAAAGACTACTGGTTAGGTTCCAAGTCTGAGTACGGCCAGGCCCTGCCATCCTGTCCACCTTGTGGGGGCAGTTCCCAACAGGGCTCCTCGCCATCCCCCTGATGTGTAAAAAAGCAAGTGGAGGAGGAGAGACACCTGGAGAAATGCTAGAGGTACTCCCAAGGTTTCGCACAGGGAAATCAAATAATAACTGACTTCTGACATTTGCAACCCCAGGAAAAGTAACTGAGAAAGCTTCTGAAGCTCCTCTGCCAACTCGCCTTTCTACTGTACCGGAGTATTCTGTTTCCTGTTTCTTCCCCCACTCAGCTGTGAGCAGATGTGCGCAGAATCAGAAAGGCAGGCGGCAGCAGGGACAGGACCCCTGGTGGGTGAGATGTGGCAGTCTAGTTGCAAGAGGTACTAAGCCCCAGGAGGGGAAGGGAGAGGCATGGGAGTGAAGGCCACCGAGGGGTGTGTGGGGTGGATCCGGAGGCAGGTAAAGGACAGTACAGGCTGCAGCCTTTGACTTGGGCCGGTTCCTACCACGCCACGCTTACATCCTTTTCCACAGTCCTGATTTGGAGGGGAACGGGGAGGCCAGTCCCCTGAGATCATGGGCCCTCTTTCTGGAAGTCTTCTGGAGGATTGGGCAGTTGCTGAGAAGCAGAGAGGAATGTGGCTGACTGAGGCCAATGGGACGGCAGGGTCAGGGTGGTGACAGAAGGGACAGACGTGGTAGTCCCAGGTACCTGGCTCTAGTAATGCCCCACTCCCCAACATGGCTCTTCCCCGAGGCAAGGTCCTTCCCCCGGGGACTGACTGGTTCATCAGTCACTGGCCAGGCTCTTGGTATAGAGGCAGGAAGGGCAGCTCTGGGAAGGGGGCCCTCAGCCGCAGCACTCCATGCTCGAGGTCGATGCAGCACTGTGGGGGGTGGGGGGAAATGTGTGCTTCTCTCAGCAGGTAGCCTCTCCCTCAGCCCTCCCCCCCCCCACTTTCCACAGCCCCCAGCCCCCTGCTCCTTGCTCATCCCCCTGTTTCCATTCACCTGGAACTCTGGGGTTGTGGGAAGTGGGACCTGGTTCTTATGCTTCACTTGTGGGCAAATAAGGAACCTCTAAGGAAGCAAGGTGAAATCCCACAACTCTGAGTCATTCTCATCAGAAGCTGGCCCACACTTCCTCACCTGTGCCTTTTACCTCTTTATCCCAGCCCTTTGGGTCAGGCCCCAAATGTGGGTCAAGTGCCCGCATCCTTCTTACCTTGAGAGAAAGCAGAGTCTGCAGTCCAAGACAGAATTCAGGACTCTCAACATCTGCAGGAATCGTTTGAAAACAGAAGAGGCTGGAGGGCACCCAGGAGTCACGGTGCCCTGTGAGCACTCACTCCTTGTCTGCCCTCCCCACCCCCAGCTCTGAGGATCTGGGCCCAGAGATTGGGGGCACCTCATATGGTGCCAGGAGAGGAAGGCGGAAGAGGAAGAAGAGGCTGTGAATGAAGGGAGGACTCACCCACAACCTGGGCTGAGCAGGCCACCGTCTCCTGGCCCAGCTGTAGCTCCAGCTGCTCCACCTGCGTGGGGGGCCCAGGTGCCACGTCCCCACCTGGGGCTTTGAGGACCTTCTTCCCTAACCTGTGGTTGGGAAGCAAGGGTTATGGCCACCACAGCCCCCAACCCCAACGCCTTTGTCAGCTGACGCCCCTCCCCCTACACGTGGGTTCTCATCCAATCCCTTGCCCCCACGTGGGGTCTGAATCCTTGTCTTCTCTACCAGAGCCCCCATCCAATCTTTTTTTTTTTTCCAATTATAGCTCTATTGGTATATAGTTCATATACCGCAAAAGTTACCCTTATATAAATGCAGAGGTTTTTAGTATATTCATAGAGTTATGCAACTACCACTACTATCTAATATCAGAATATTTTCATCACCCCCCCTAAAGAAACCCCATCCCCCATCCATTCTTTTAGGCCGCACTCTTACCCCAGGCGGCTGAGGCACCCAGCCGAGATCTGGTTGTGTTGGGTGCCTGTGTCCACGGCCACCCGAAGCTCCTGGTCTCGGCACTGAGAGAGAGGGTCGCGGGGAGTCAGTGAGAATGGATTGGGCTTGGATCCTTCACCTTTCCCAGCCCTTTAATGACTCCCTCTCAAAAATGAGTGAAGGGAATGAACCAAGCCTTTCAGAGTGATCTTTATGGCACTCATGCAATTGAGGCAAAACTGGCTCTTAGATGGAGGAATCAAAAAAGGAAGTAGAGCTGTCTATGGGGAGATCATACACTTGGGAACCACTTGACCAGAAATGGAGATCTGTTTGTGTAGAGGAATTCTTGGGACGCCGGGGGCTTAGGTTAGAGAGGTCTAGGTGAGGGATACAGGAGGGGTGAGAAGACCAGGCTGTCGCGCCGGGAAGTTCAGATGAGGGTAAGAGACAGGTTTACCACGGAAACAGACGGGTTCACTTTCTTCTGGATATATACAGACATTTGTGGGTACACTTGGACATCCCAAATGCATGTCATTTTCTCAATCCAGACTTCTGCTGAGCACCTGCTATGTGCCAGAGATGTTGCTGGAAGTTACACCAATGAATGCTGTGCTCAGGTGTAGGGGAAGTGACATGTAACTAATGCATGGTAGAAAGTTTTAAGGTCTATGAAAGGGTTGTCAATAAAGTGTCCTGGATATTGAGAGGGAGGGGAGGCTCTTTCTCCCCTGGGGAAATCAAAAGGTTTCAAAGAAGAGGTAACATTTGAGGCTTTAAAAGGTTCTAGAATGTGGCCAGAGACTGGAGAGCAGGAAGAGGAAATGCCCCACAAAAGTGGTGGCAGAGGAGTGGTGGGTGTTCAGTACCACTGGGGTGGTCAAATGGGTCCAGAGAGGACGAGGCTGTCATCGGGAAACACTGGCAAGTATTTACACGTGCGCATTTGGAGATTACATTTGATAAAAGGGTTGGCACGGACATGTGGAATTGCACGGAGGGAAGATGGGTTGAGGTAGAAAGTAGAGAATGTACAGGATCCCATTTTTAGGTCCAACCTCAGGGGAGAGGTGCTTTTTCTCCCTCCCTCCTTCCCTCACCACCCAGGGGAGGAAGGAGAGTGGCAAAGTGAGCCGAAGTGAGCCGTTCACAGGATCATTCATGAAAGCCAGTGCCCTGGGAGGCCTCTCACCTTGCAGTTCACCAGAAGAGCAGGAATCTGTGTCTTGCTGGTCTTCCTCCTGCTCTCCTGGCTGTGAATCGGGGCCTGCGCGGGGGGAGACTCCCCCTGAAACCGTCTCTGGTTTCCCTCCACCAGGCGTCTTTGGATCACACTGTGCGGCTGCTGGCTCCGTCACAAAACAAAGAGGGCAGACAGGTCTAAACCCAAGTATCCAGGCCACTCAGCTCTCCCACCTTAGATCTCCCACGATGTTCAACCCAACCCCACCCCAGTCCCGCGTCTCACGGGAGTAAGAAAGGGGCAGGATCTTACCCAAGTCCCAGCCGTCACATCATTATAGCAGAGTGAACCCTCGTATCAAATCATACGGTTTTGCTGAGACCCCAATAGATTGCTCAGCAATGAAGAAATGAGAAAAGAACAGTCCATTCTAGGTTAGACCAACCTATTGACTGCCAAGACCTCTCAGGAGCTAGTATTATGCTTGGGGAACTTTTTGTCTCAGGTCTACAACACATTTTTAACATTTTTTTCCCCTTTGTTTCCCCTTCTGACCTCATCCTTCAATGGGCTGCAGATCCCAGAGTTGATGTTGTGATGGAAGTCAGAGAAAAAAAGTCACATCTTCAAAACAAGGATGCTTGAACCATCCCTCGCCTGAAACCACCTTCACTCCATCTGGTCAATTTACTAAGTTCTGCCAGCTTTGTCTCCTGTATTTATAGAGTCCAACCCTGCTTTGTACTACTGCCTTTATTCAAGCCTCAGCTCAGCTGTCCGGGATCACTGGACCACCTCCCTAAGTTCCTAAGAACTGGCCTCCAGTACTGCTGTCTCTCAGATACACCTGCTTGAAGCCAGTGATTATCTAAAACCCTTGCTACTCGGGTGCTTGAGTGGCTCAGTCGGTTAAGGGTCTAACTCTGGATTTCAGCTCAGGTCGTGATCTCACAGTTCGTGAGTTCGAGCCCCATGTCAGACTCTGCACTGACGATGTGGAGCCTGCTTGGGATTCTTTCTCTCCCCCTCTCTCTACCCCTCCCCAGCTCAGGCTCACGCTCTCTCTCAGAATAAATGAATAAACTTAAGAAAAATAAAGCCCTTGCTACTCAAAGTGTGGTCCTCAGATATGTAGCTTTAACATCACTTGCCATCACTTGGAAGCTTGTTAGAAATGCAGAATCATGACCTACTGAATCAGAAGCTTCATTCTAATAAGATGCCCTGATGATTCGTGTGCATGTTAAAGTCTGAGAAGCAGAAAAGGAAAACAAAACTAACCATATTACTCCTGTTTAAACTCCCATCAAAGCATGCCTGCTTCCTGTTGCATGATAAAGCCCAAACTTTCAGGGGATGCACAGCCCAGATGACCTGGTCACGGCCTCGTCCTCAGCCTTGTCCTTCTCGCTGCCTATCTGCCCCCATTGACCCTACTTGTACCGCTTGTACCAGGCTGCTTGCTCCTGGCCTCCACACATTTGCTCCTGTTCAACCCCCTTCCTGAGACGACTCTCATTCTTCTGTGGGCCAGACTGGATGACTGGTTCAACGTACTTTGTTCCGGAGCTACTCTTTATTTGGGAGAGAGGTTTTTGTCTAAGTCTGGAATTCCATGTGTGTCCTATAATTAACACAGGGTTTACCTCCTCCAGGAAGCCCTCTCTGACCTCTTTGTACTCTTCATTCCACACGCCAGGCTGGGGCCAGCATCCCTTCTCTTAGCTCCCTTTGTCATGCTTCTCACAGTTGTTATTTGTGGCTTTTACTCTCCCATTAGCCTAGAGAGCCTGTGACATCAGATCTTTATACCCCAAGGCTTAGCTTAACATACAGTAGGCACTCAATAAATGCTTGTTGAAGAATGACTCTATCTGTCCAGGCTCCACACATCCTTCTCCACCTGCCCTTTCTTCTTGGGAACGTGGGATTGTTTTTCTACCCTTGGTTTAATGAGCCCCTTGAGACTTGCTGCTCCCGCCAGCAAGGCTGCCAGCAGGAGACCCAGGTCTGGGAAAAGGGCAGTGAACTCCAGGGCAGGCCAGAAAGAGCAGCTCTGCGGTTCCCAGCTCTCCTCCCACCTTTCCCACGATGGACACAGCCTTCAGGCCCCCACTGCTGTGAGGTTTGCTCCAGAGTTATCCTAAGGAGGGAGACGGTGGGGTCCCCCCAACCTGTTGTGTCTTCACTGCCAAAGCCACACAAGGTAACTGCTTGAGATCAATTTGGGACGTCCTGAGGCAGTGGGGTGAGGTGAAAAGCTCAGGACTTATCAGAAGGCTGGATCTGCCACGCTGGGATGGTAATGTTAACAGAGCCTCCAATCCAGGGCCAGATGGATGTAGGGTGGTCTCCAAACCATAGAGGCTCAGAGGTCCTAGCCACCGGGAGCCAAAGCACCAGCTTCCCTGCTGTCCCGTTTCTCCCTGTTTCTCAGCTGTGCTCTCTGTGTGTGTGCAAGAGCAGCCCCGAAGTTCCCTGAACTGAGATCTCGGTCTGGTCACTTTTCCTGTTTGGGAGCTGCTGGGATGAGGCCGGGAATCTGCTGGCCTCTGGGTTGGGTTCCTGGAGGAGGAACATTTCGTCTGAGAGGAATCTGGTAGGGCTGGGTCAGGAAAGGGAATGAGGGGCTGCGTTGGCTGAGGCCCCTAGAGTTGACTTCGTGCCCTTCAGGTTGGAAGAGTGTCCTCCTCTCAGACCTTCTGATGAGGAAATGGGTGAGGGAACAGTGTGCTTCCAAGCAAAAGCCTTCCTTTCTTCTAGAAGAGCCACAGGCCACAGAGGGTTCCATTTTCTCTGGGCCCTACAGAGCTTATTTTCTTCCTCAAGCTAAATGGAGTCGTAGCTGGAGAAACAATCATACTCAGACCTTAGATAATGCTTTCTATTTTCCAGGCTCTTTTCTAAGCCCCTTATAGGCATTAGTTCGTGCAACTCCCACAGCAACGCCATGAGGGAGATACTACTAATTTCGTCCTCATTTAGCAGATGAAGAAACAGGTTCAGAGACATCAAGCAATTTGCCTAAGGTACTAAGTGGCAGGGCCAGGATCTGAACCCAAGCAGCGTGGCTCCAAAGCCCATGCTCTTCACCACTGTCTCGGTGGGGGCGGGGGAGGGATGAGTGTACGCAGCTGCCCCTGACCCACTCACCTCCTTGTTACACCCCCACCCCATTCCCTCTGGAGGCCATGGAGGCCCTGCTGCAGGGAGATGGAAAGAAAGAAGCCTGGAAGGGCCATTGCCCCTACGAGGAAGTAAGGGGGCACTCAGGGGGCTGGTGGCCCAGGCAAGAGCCATATGAAACCCTGAGGCTCTGGAAAGGACAGAGGCCCTTAGTGCTTCCATTCTGGAGGGAAAAGGCAAATGGATGGTCAGAGCTGGTAGGAAGGAATCCGTTGTTTAGGGACAGGAGAGAAACCATAACCCTAAACTGGCCAGGCCTCCAGGCCCTCCCAGCAGTAAATGACTGCTCCAGAAGGTTCCTGTGTCCTTGTAAGCCTCTTCTCCTAGAGAGCACAGTTCCTCATCACCCCCAAGATAAGTCTTGGGCTGTGTGAGAGAAGCTGACTGAGCAAGGAGACTAGGCCCCCAGAGCCACCGAGCCACGGGAGCACCCCCAGTGAAGAGTCTGAGGATGGTCGGGGTGGGGCCCCTCCACCTGGGACTACCTCTGCCCCACTCTCAGCAAGGGAGGGGGGATCTGAAGGTTAGGGTCTGCAGTTTCCGGCCCTCCGCCCCCTCCCCAGGATATAGGAAGAGAGAGGGGAAGGGTGGGGAGAGGGCTGCCTCACCAAGTCCTTGGAGGTGCCGAGCCTCTTGAGGCTGTCCAGGGGGAGCAGGTCGGCAGAGTCCTTGTGCAGGAACTGGGTGGCCTGTCTGAGCCGGCGCTGCTGGCTCAGGGGGGCTCGGTCTCGAAGCGCTGCCTCCTGTCCCCTCCTCCTGGAGTCTCCCTCCACTCTTCTGGCCTCCTGCCGGGTGGCCCCTGCGGGGCTCCCGGAGCTTGATGAGCAGGGCGGGGGCTGCTGAACCGTCCTCGTCTCCATCCCCTCTGCCCCGCCACCCGTGGCCCCGCCGCTTCCCGCCTCCCTCAGTTCCGGGTCGCAGCTCTCCTGACAGGAGGGTCTCCCCGGGGGACAGAGTAAATCAATAAATAACGTGCGGGAGCAGCCGCGTCAGACACCAATTTCCCCGAGATTGCAGTAGAGGGAGTGAGGCTCCGGCTGGAAAAACCCAGCACTCCAGGAGGAGGGGCGGGGGTGGGGGTGGGGGGTGGTGGTAGGTTCTGCAGCGCGTCCAACTCCGGGGTCCTGGTGGGAGCGGTCGGTGGAAGGGGTGTGTGTGTGTGTGCGCGCGCGCGGGCGCCTGCAAGCACGAGGGGTGTGACGGTGTTGTAAACTGTCAGGGTGTCCGTGCCAGCTTGTTTGAAAGGCAGTGTGTGGGTGTTGGGAGGGAGTCAGCCTGCGTGTGGGATGCGGGCACGTGCGGCCCTGTGCGTGTGCCCTCCCGTCTCCTCTTGGGCTGCCCCGCTCTTTTCTCCCCTGGGGCCCTCTGCAGTTTGGGCTTGGGGGGCAGGCAGGCCAACAGCCAGGTTCAGAACAGAGACGGGGGCCTCAAAATGGTCTTCCTCCCTCTCCTTGTCAACAGGAGAGGCTTCACCCTTCTGGGTCTCGACCTTTCGGATGTGGCGGATGTCAGAGTCTTATTTATTCTGGGTTCTGGATTCCAGGGGGGCAGCAAGAGCAGCTCTGAATCTCCCCACAAGCAGCGCCCCAGCATCTCCCTCTCCTTCTTCTTCTTTTTTTAAAGTTTATTTATTTATTTATTTATTTATTTATCTATTTTGGGAGACAGAGACAGAGCACACAAGCGGGGGAGGGGCAGAGAGAAAGGGAGAGAATTCCAAACGGGCTCTGCACTGCCATGTGGGGCCCGAACCCACCAACGGTGAGATCAAGGCCCTAGCTGAAGTCAAGAGCCGTTGCTTAAGTGACTGAGCCACCCAGGCGCCCCTCCCTCTTCTTTATTTAAGGCTTCTGGAGTCCTGGCTCTTTAAAAAGTATTACAATTCAAACATGCAGAAAGTTGTAAAGAATAACCTTTACCTTTTGCTGGCCACCCCAGTTAAAAAAAAATAACCAAGGGGCGCCTGGGTGGCGCAGTCGGTTAAGTGTCCGACTTCAGCCAGGTCACGATCTCACGGTCCGTGAGTTCGAGCCCCGCGTCGGGCTCTGGGCTGATGGCTCAGAGCCTGGAGCCAGTTTCCGATTCTGTGTCTCCCTCTCTCTCTGTCCCTCCCCCATTCATGCTCTGTCTCTCTCTGTCCCAAAAATAAATAAACGTTGAAAAAAAAAATTAAAAAAAAAATAACCAAACTATTGTAAATATAATCGAAACACCACTTGCACCACTCCTTCTCCCCAGATAACATCCTTTTCTCAATTTGGCATTTTAGCATTCCCACATTTGTTCACTCTTTATGCATGTACGTATATGTGTATCCGAAGCAACATATCATTTAGTTTTGCCTGACACATTATATATGACCTTCTGCAGCTTGTTCTTTTTTGCTCAATACTTTATTCGTGAGATTCATCCCTGAGCTATGCATTCTCTTTAACAGCTGTATGTTTTTCCTTTATATGAATACATCACACTTAGGAAATTTAGATTATTTTTCTACAAACAATGGTGTTTTGAACATTTTTACACTTGTGTCCCGGGCACATATATGAGCATTTCTCTAGAGGACATACCTAGGTGTGGAATGGCCAGGGCATCAGCTCACAGCTTTCCCCCTTTGGCATAATGCCACCTTGCCCTCCAGAGGATTTATACCAGGGTGCGCCCCAGGCAGCAGTGTCCGGGGGTTCCACGCCCTCCCCTTCCTCACCAGCACTTGGAATCAAACTTTTTTATAGCCCGGGCTCACCTGTCGTCAGATATTTCTCTCCAGCCTTTTATCTTCACCATCATCAAAAGGCATTGGTCAAGCACCTGTTTACTTGTGTTGGACACTTACAGGCTGGGAGCCCCGACTGAGCCCTGCTCCTTAGAGGCATAGTCTGATCCAGACATCCACGAGGCACACACATGTTCAGACAGACAAGATGTCCTCTGGCCTCCTGCAGACCCAGCCTTTTTCAGGTATTTTCACAGCCATGACAATTATATGAGGAAGAATTGTGTTGTGATCCCTGTTTACAGATGGGAAAAGTAGTTAAGGTGTACAGGTTAAATTGTGTCCCCCATAAATCTGTACGTTAAAGTCCCAACTCCCAGCACCTCAGAATGTGACCTTATTTGGAGACAGGGTCTTTAAAGACATAATCAAGCTAAGATAAGGTCACTAGGGTGGACCCTAATCCAATATGACCGTATCCTTGCTAAAAGGGGAAATTTGGACACAGAGGTACACACAGGAAGAACGCCATGTAAACATGAAGGCCGAGTGTGAGTGATGCATATATAAGCTAAGGGACACCAAAGGTTGCCAGCACCACCAGAAGCTGGGAGAAGGGCCTAGGCCAAATTCTTCCTCAGCCCCCTCAGAAAGAACCAACCTTGCCAGCACCTTGATCTTGGACTTCTAGTCCCCAGAACTGTGAGACAATAATCTTCTATTGTTAAAGCCATCCAGTTTGTTATACTTTGTTATGGCACCCCTGGGAAGCTAATACTGAGACTTAGAAATCTCACCTAACATTCAGTTACTGTATGGCAGAGCCAGGAATCAGCCCCTTATGTTCTGTCTCCCAAGTCCTGCTCAGTGTCCACTATGCCGTAAAGAGAAGACTGACAGGGGTGAAAATCATGGAATGAAAACTAAGCTATAGTATGATTCCATTGATTGAGTTCTGGACCACCCACAACCTGGCTTCATTTAAACACAGTTTCAGTGGACTATTCCAGCCCCTTCCTATATGCCTGGGATAGAGATCGAGGAGGGGCCACTGACATGTTGCACTGGTTCCTGTGATTGTTTCGATAGGATCAACTGTACGCATTGATAGATGAGTGAGTGGCCTACATACTATGATGCTGGGCAGGCCAACACTAAAAGGTATCTCCTTCAACTTTATTCTTGGCAATTCATTCTTTAGGTTTGAAAAATCCTTCAACATCTTCAAGAGTCCTTCATTAATCCATTTCTTGGAAAAGTAATGCTATCGATGAACAAGAATGAGATGATTCCAGAGCACTTAGCAATGTTGCGTTGGGCCAGGCTGACGACATGGATGGGATGTCTCCAAACTCATCAGTGCACTTAGGTCTGCAGATAAAACCCGAGGGAGGAGTAAACATACCTGTGGTGTAGAATGGAGCCTTTGGAGTTTACAGTTTGGATGCAGTGAGGTTGGGGACGGCATCACCTCTTTTCCAGTTCTGACAAGGCTTTTGTTGCCTGGTGCTCAGAACCACTAGTGCTCAGGAAATGCCATTCTTTGGAATATACTTGTGCAAAAAGAGTCAAATTGGTCCCTGTGTTCTGTGACCCAAACTAATACTGTCTCATTCATTATCTAGCACACCATCTTTGAGTGGGGCTAAGGGGTAAAAAAACTCTCTTTTGCCTTTTTTGTATTCTTTGTTTTCTTTCTTTGTAAATTTGCTTTTCCTCAAATTGTAGGGAGAATGAGAATGTTTTGGCAACGGAAAGCCGAGTTTTTTTAAGGAGCTATAGAACTCCCTTTGGTAAGATGATGAACCCAATGCAATCCACAGATCCAGTGAAATTCGTATCAAAACACCAGTAGTATTTTTCACAGAACTAGAACAAGCAATCCTAAAATTTGTATGGAACCACAAAAGACACTGAATAGCCAAAGCAAGCTTGAAAAAGAAAACCAAAGCTGGAGGCATCACAATTCCAGATTTCAAGTTATACTGCAAAGCTGTAGTAAACAAAACAGTATGGTACTGGCACAAAAATAGACACATAGATAAATGGAACAGAATAGAGAGAGCCCAGAAATAAACCCATGGTCAGTGAATCTACAACAAAGGAAACAACACACAATGGGGAAAAGACAGTCTCTTAAACAAATGGTGCTAGGAAAACTGGACAGCCACACGCAAAACAATGAAACTGGACCACTTTTTCACACCATCCACAAAAATAAACTCAAAATGGATTAATGACATAAATGTAAGACTTGAAACCATTAAAATTTTAAAAGAAGACAAGGCAGTAAACTCATGGACATCGACCTTAACAACACTTTTATGGATCTGACTCCAAAGGTAATGGCAACAAAAGCAAAAATAAACAATTAGGAATACACCAAAATAAAAAGCTTCTGCATAGCAAAGGAAACCATCAATAAAACAAAAAGGCAACCTACTGAATAGACATTTTTCCAGAGACATACAGATGGCCAACAGACACGTGAAAAGGTGCTTAACATCACTTATTATCAGGGAAATGCAAATAAGAACTATAATGAGATATCACCTCACACCTGTCAGAATGGCTAAAATCGACAGTACGAGAACAGATGTTGTGAGGATGTGGAGAAAGGGGAACCCTCTTGCACTGTTTGTGGGAATGCAAACTGGTGCAGCCAGTCTGAAAACAGTATGGCGTCTCCTCAAAAAACTAAAAATAGACCTATCATATGATCCAGTAATCCTACTTTTAGGTATTTACCCAAAGAAAATAAAAACACTAACTCAAGGGGCATCAGTTAAGCGTCTGACTCTTGATTTCAGCTCAGGTCATGATACCATTCATGAGTTTGAGCCCTGCATCGGGCTCTGTGCTGACAGTGTGGAGCCTGCTTGGGATCTGTCTCTCCCTGTCTCTCTCTGCCTCTCCACCACTTGCATGTTCACTCTCTCCCTCTCTCTCAAAGTAAATAAATAAACTTAAAAAAAACACTAACTCAAAAAGATACATGCACTCTATGTTTATTGCAGTGTTATTTATAATAGCCAAGATATGGAAGCAACCTAAATGTCCATCAATAGATGTATGGATAAAGATGTGGTATAAAATCTCACTACTGGGTATTTATGCACAGAAAATGAAAACACTAATTTGAAAAGATATATATACCCTTATATATATTACAACACTAACTACAATAGCCAAGATATGGAAGCAATCCAAGTGTCTACCCACAGATGAATAAAGATGTAGTACACACACACACACACACACACACACACACACACACACTGGAATACTACTCAGCCATAAAAAGGATGAGATCTTGCCATTTTCAGCCACATGGATGGACCAAGAGGGTAGTGTGCTAAATGAATTAAGTCAAAGTCAAATGTCACATGATTTCATCTATATGTGGAATCTAAAAAACAAAACAAATGAATAAACAAAAAGCAGGAACAGACCCATAAATACAGAGAACAAACTGATGGTTGCCAGAGGGAAGGAATTAGGGGATAGGCAAAACAGGTACAGGGGATTAAGAGGGGCAAACTTTTTTTAAATGTTTTATTTATTTTTTTTGAGAGAGAGAGTACAAGGGGGAAGGGGCTGAAGGAGAGGGGGACAGAGGATCTGAAGCGGGCTCTGTGCTGACAGCAGCAAGCCCAGTATGGGGCTTGAACTCACAAACCATGAGACAATGACCTGAGTTGAAGTCAGACGCTCAGCAGACTGAGCCACCCAGTCACCCCAAGAGATACACTTCTAACTATAAAAAATAATTCATGAGGGTGAAAATTATCTCCTAGGGAATATAGTCCATAATATTTTCTTTGTAGGGTGACTGATGGTAACCACACTCACAATAGCAAGCACTGCATAATGTATATAATTGTCAAATCACTATGTAGTACACCTGGAACTAATAGTATATGTCAACTATACTTTGGCTTAAAAAAATCTAGCCTCGTCTAACTCTAAAAAAAAAAAAAAATGATGGTGGAGAGTGCCAGGGAATGTTCTGAAGTCACTTTGTATCCTTGCTGGGTGTTCTGTGTCTTTGCCAATAACTTACCTCTGAAGGCAGTTTGTATCCTCAGCTGGGTGGTCTGTGTCTTTGCCAATAATTTACCTCACTCCCCTCCCCTGGTCATTTTTTTAGCTTATTTATTTTAAGTAATCTCTACATCCAACATGGGGCCTGAACCCACAATCAAGAGTCACACACTCTTCCAATGAGCCAGCCAGATGCTCATCCCCTGGTCATTTTTTTAACCTAAAGATTATAGACTTCAACAAACCAATTCATTAACAAGGGATAACTACATTGAGCTCTAATGATGAGACACAGGGGGAGAAAACTTCCAGGAGCACTATTCAGGAAGATTAAACCAGTCTTCTACAGTGAGGAACAGAGGAAGTGGAGATATTCCCTTCCAAGATACTTGGGAAATATCTGTAATTTCTCTCATTTATTTCGTCTTGTGGTTCACATAGATGTTGAAGTGAATGGATCCAGATTCAGAAATTTCATGAGGAGAAAAATGGAAGTGTGAGATTTGGCTCCCTCACTGCACTGGTTCTCCTCTGAATTATAGCAAGTTTTCCTTTCATTCAGTCAAAAAATATTTATTGAGCACCTACTATGTGTCAGACACCGAGGTAGGCTCTGGGCCTAGGATGGTGAACCAAATGAAGGCCCCACCCTCATGGGGTTCACATTGTAACGTGGAAGGCAGACAAGGAACAATGACATTTATAATGTCAGGTTGTGGTAAATGCTGAACAAAACTAGAGCAGGATGAGAGGAGAGAGAGTGATGGGGGTAGGGTGGTGGGTGGATGACACTGTGCCGAGATGAGAACAAGGTGAAGGCTGTGCACATACCTGGAGGAAGGGTGTCTCAGACAGAGAACTCAGAATATTGCAGGTAAGATAAGGTAGGCTGAGACAGGGCTTGTCCCCACACACACCTCAGACAGGGTAGATTTACACCTGTCCATCCTTTCTGTCCAGCCTGGCTCCTCTGGTGACCAGTCACTTGCACCAGGAAGACTGACTGAGGTATGGAGCATTGTCTCCTGCCATGGAGAGAATAGAGCTACCTTGTCTACCCCAGGATGAACCCTTTTCCTTGCTCTGCTTGGCGCAGTGCTCTTCCCATTTGGGTTGACTAGCCACCAAACCCCAAGTCCAACAGACCTGAGGAAGTTGGGATCCCCTCTACTGAAAGAGAACCCAGAACACTGCTGTGTGGCTTCTAAGAACAGCCAGAGGGCGATGGGTCTTTGTATTTCTGGCAATGAGGAAGGCTGAGAGGGGCTCCTAAGTTAAGGCTTTCTTGACTTTTACCCTCAGAGGCTCTCAGGTCTCTAGAGAACTTTCTGCCTTCAGATAAAACCAGATCACACCTTATACTTGCCATTGGGTGTCAGACAACCCTTAGCAAGTCTAGATTTGTGCTGACCAATATAGCAGTCACCAGCTACATACAGTTATTGAGCACTTGAGGTGTGGTTAGGCTGAAGAGAGCTTTGCTGTAAGTGTAAAATATACACCAGATTTTGAAAACAATACAAGATAACAATGTGAAATATCTCAACTATTTTTACATGGATTACATTATTTTATATTCATAATATTTCAGATCTATTGTATTAAATAAAATATAGTACATTATAAGAATCAACTTCACTGGTTTATTTTTGCTTTTTTTAATATGGCAACTAACAAATTTAAAGTTACATATACTGGTCTATTATATTTCTATTGGATGGCACTGGCCCAAATAGATTCACAGCTGGTTCCTTGAACCTGATCTAATCTATGCCAGCAACTCTCCACTGACTCAGGAAGTTCTTTATATCTAATCTAAATCCCTGTACCTATATTCAGAATCCCTGCCTTCCTGTCCAAGCCTTAGTAGAGATGGAGATGAACTGGTTCCCACCTTCCTTGTGATACACTTCCATGCCTCTGAATATCTTTATACCTCTTCTTGTAACCTTTTTTCTTCAAGGCTGACTAGTACCAATTCTTATCTCTGATGGTAGGGATGGGGAGGAGAGCTCATTTGGCACAGTGAAATCACCCAGACATTGCTCTGCCACATAAGGAAATTCCCAGAATATTCTTCATAGAATGGGTTATTCACAGCTAGACAAACAGCTCCCTTGAGCCCATGGAAGGTTAAAGGCAGCCAGTTCTATTTCAGTCTTTATCCTCTGGCCCTGTCAGATCTGCTGAGGACAGGAATGAAGCTGTTTTCCAGAATTCTCCTGTCCAGCAAAGGTCCCAGGAGGTTATACCAGTTTTGAAATGTATCACCCTACCTCCACCCCAAAAACTACCAGGCTAAGACATTAGTTGAATGCATTGGGCAGCAGGACTCCAGTGGACACAGGAGGAAACATGTTGTTATTACCCCATCTACGCAGGTGATGAGACACCAGAACAGCCTGTCGAGTTCCCCACCTGAATTTTTCAGCCACAGAATCCAGCTAATGCCCTAGGGGATCATTCAAAACCCTATTCTACTCATCCCCTCTTTCCTTTGCACCCATAGGATTTATTTGCCAACTCTTCTCACCGCAGGGGTCTTTGCCAAAATCTGGATCCTGCAAATACCCTCAGAGAATCTGACCAAGCTGCCCAAAGCCACCAAATATTCTGGACCTCTGAGCTTCAGAGACTCCTGTTTTGCCTTTCCTCTGGCTTCAATATTTCTCTTCCTCCCTCTTGTGTTTGTCTGCTTCCTTTCTTGCTTCCATTTCCCTCCATTTCCCCCTTCCTCCTTGCCTAAGCTTTGGCACCCCTAGACATGACCTCCATTTCCTAGTGACATTCATGCTAACAAAGTCAGCGACTATTCTCTAAGAACCATATATGATACCTAGTGTCAGTGTTCAGTGGACATCCAGTGGGAGTGATGGTGGGCCGAGGGGAGCCACCCAGCAAAACCTTTGCCTCTGAACAATGGCAAGATGCAATAGCATTAGCTTATAAGCATGGAGGCATTTGTGAGGTTCTGTCCTGGGACCTGCAGAGTGTGTGTTGGCTTGAGACTACCATGAGATGGGGAACTATATGAGTGGCCACAGAAAACCACTAAATATGATAAATAGGAAGAAGCAATTATTTACATTGTAAATAAATACATATATGTGGTTCAGCAGACAGTACAACTAGGAGAGGGCTTGGAGGTGGAAGAGAAGCAAGAAGACAAAGGACTTGGAGTAAGCAAGTCAGTGATGAGTAGAAATGACAGGGCAGAGGGCCCTGAGGAAGGTGGGAAGTGAAACTGGGGAAGCCTGGAGAGAGGATGTCTGATGTGTCACATTGGGGAGCAGCAATGGGGCTTTTTGAGGGATGGCAATGAGACAGGACAACACTGGCAGAAAGCCAGATGAAGAATGAAGACTGAAGATCATGGTTGGCAAAACCCCTGCATCTCCTTCAGGGGTTCCCAGCCCCACAGCCTCCAGCACTCACTGACCCCCAACCATCCCTCAGGCCCTGGAACTCAGGGACCTGAACTGGCCTTGGCCATCCAGCTCATGAGACTATACCTGGCTTATGGATAGGGTGGTTGAGGAAGGGGAGGTGTTGACCCGGAAGTGGCTCTGAGGCCTCTGTGCTGGGTGAGATTAATCAGTTTCCATGAGGCTGGTGGCATTCAGCAGGTCATAAGGTGTCCCATGGGGTTGGTGATATGTCGAGGGAGGGATGCTCACCCTGCTTCCCGTCAAAAGTTGTGGTAGGATAGTAGATCTCTAAGGCAGGTCTGGGTTACAGGAATCCCCCACTCCACCCCAACAGAGGCTTTTGAGGATGCCATATTTATTAGTGAATGTGGGGTTGGGGGATGAGGGGTGTTCATGGTTGCCAGCAGGTTGAGCTGGGGCTTGCCTTGGAAGAGACCCCAGGACCAGGAGGGTGTATGGATGCTATCACTGTCCCTCAGATCTCCACGGCCCACCGCATCAGGAATTTCCAGGGTGTTGCTTCTGCAGTTTAGGGTGGCCAGTGGACAAGAAGGCCTCTGATAATGCTGTGGTCTCCCTGCCAGCAGGAAAAAGACTGCTATCCAGAGAACAGAGCAAACAGCTGGTGGGAAGGGTGGAAGTCCTTCTGACATGAGGCTAGCAACCTCTTGAGTGGTCTTGGTCAGCCAAGGCAGGAGTCTGTGTAAGCGCACCTTACCATTCTGTTTTCCTGCACCTTCCAGGCCAGGGGGTAGGCAGCCTTCTCTGAAGAACGCCAATGGCCTACTTCCTCCCACCCCCCAAACCTTCATACCAACCTTCTAAGTTTCCCCAGGGCCTTTCATTGTGGAGGTGACAAAATCCATGCATCATGGGCAGAAGTAGAATAACGGAAGAGAGGCTGGATGAGAAAACAAGCCCCCGAGTCCCAGCAACCAGCCTCCTTTCTACTGCCAGGAGGGGCAGGGACTGCTTGTCTTTGTGGCCCCAAGCAAGTCACTTGCCCATGGGCCTCGGTTGGCCACCAAAACACTGAGGGGATTCGACTTGTGTCCTCATGGCCTGCCCAGCTCTGACATGTTAGGATCCTTGGTGAGGGGACCTCCTGCTTTCCACCATTATTCCTAACCCAGAGTGGGGAGAATGGGCACATTCCCAGAGCTCTGGCAAGCCCCTAGAGTAGTGAGAGAATTCTCCTTCACCCTTTGGCTCTGGTTGCCCCCACCCATCCCCCATACATATCAGGGGGAGAAGTGTTAAGGAGAAGAACTATTAAAAAACTTTAGATTTGGAACTAGAAGAAAATTTGGAAACTCACTATATCACACCCTATTTATTGTAATCATTTTAATTTATTTTTAATATTTATTTACTTTTGAGAGAGGGAGAGAAAAAAGAGAGAGAGAGAGAGAGAGAGAGAGAGAGAACAAGTGGGGGAGGGGCAGAGATAGAGGGAGACACAGAATCAGAAGCAGGCTCCAGGCTCTGAGCTGTCAGCACAGAACCCGACACGGGGCTTGAACTCACAGGAGCTGTGAGATCATGACCTGAGCAGAAGTCGGACGCTTAACCGACTGAG
The DNA here is from genome assembly GCF_007474595.2 of Lynx canadensis. Taxonomy (NCBI): domain Eukaryota; kingdom Metazoa; phylum Chordata; class Mammalia; order Carnivora; family Felidae; genus Lynx; species Lynx canadensis. The sequence continues at coordinate 37,808,122 of NC_044309.1, forward strand.
CCACCCAGGCTCCCTGAGCAATTACCATTTTTAAAGTATACAATCCAGTGGCATTTTGTTCATTTGTGATGTTGCGCAACCACCACTTCTATTTAGTTCTGAAATATTTTCACCACCCTAAAAGAAAACCCTGTACCCACTGAGCAGTCAGTCCCCATTTCCCCCACCCCCAGCACTTGGCAATTTACCTTCTGTCTTTATGGATTTGCCGATTCTAGATATTTCATGTAAATAGAATCATACCATATACAGCCTTTTGTGTCTGGCTCCTTTCCCTCAGTGTGATATTGTCAAGGTTCATCTACACTGTAGCAGGTATCAGTACTTCATTCCTTTTTATGACTGAATAATAGCCCATCCATTGTTTTCATCCCATGAGTAATGATTGGTTGATAACTTCGTTTATGGAGGGCCTCCAATGTTCAGACACTTCGCGGGTACTTCACTTATTTTATTTATTCCCCTTAGTTGTACCCTCGTAGCTCCCACTGTGCCATGGCTCCCACTGTGCCGAGGAAGAAACTGAAAGCCTGAGGTCATATAGCTGGTCAGTGGTTAAACCAGGGTGGGGTTTTGATTCCCAGGTACCTAGGGGGCTCGAGAAAAGTGGGTGAGAGGGCAGTGGCCAGAAGGCCAGGAGAATCCCAGCCAAGGAAGACGACCAACTTGGGGTGTCACAGGGGCAAGAGGAGGTGAGGTAGGCCCCACCATACAACTTCTCCCCTTCCAGCCACCTCCCTGCTGCCCCTTCTACTGGGTTTCCCATACCCAATCTCCACCCCAGCTGGGGTCAGCACATTTCTGACCAACCCGATTTGCCTGTCTCTACTCTAGACCTTTTGTCTCTGGCCCCCCATGACAAAAGCTGAGGCATTTGGGGTCAACCACAACATAGGCCCAAGACCCTGACATTATGCTCTGGGGTGTCTACTATTTTGCCTTGAATCTCCACTTTGTTGTACTCTTGTTCTTCCACAGAGACCTGGTCAGCCTTCCTCAGACCTGACTTTTCCATCTTCCAGCACCAGCCTTGGCCTGACCTGTGCTCCCCCAGACCCTGCATGGGAACTGCAACCCAGCAGAGTTGCTTCTGGTCTCTGTCCAACATTAAAATGGTCTAGGGATGTGTGGAATTGAGGTTATTTTGTCTAAGAAGCTTCCTGTACCCTGACCAATCCCAGTTTTGTTCCAAATGGATTATGGGAGTAAAGGTAATTTCTTATTCACATTTCTTACATTGCCTTTCCCCCCACCTCAACACACACACACACACACACACACACACACACACCTTCTTCCTCCCCACTCCTCATTCTGTCCCTAAAAACTGTATCCTCCTCTGCTCTCTCTGCTCTACCTGATTCAATCCTCCCACCTGCTATGAGAGCATCCTCCAAGGAAGACAGATAATCATTTAGAGTTTAAGTAGAGTCTCTAGGAGCCTGGGGGACAGAGGTGGCCTGCAGCTGGAGGGATGGTGCAGAGGTTCTGTTCTGCAGAAGCTTCTTGTTGAAGGTGCATTGGTTGAGAACGCTGTAGCCCACAGTGGTCCCTGCCCAGCTGGAGGCTTTTCTAGCTCTGTCCAGGTCTTCTCTTGGTCTTCCTCACTAAGGTTTTACCAGGTTGTGCCTTGGAGAGTTGATAGAGGGGCAAGGCAACCCGGTTCTCTATCAGGGTTTGGTAATTCCTCAGGAGGTCCTGGCTCAGGGGTGCACTAGGCAGGAAGGCCAGTTTTAGCACCTTCTCCTGGTAATGAGGCAGAGGGTTTGGGCAGGGCCAGCCCCTGGCGAAATCATTGGGAAGTGGGTTGGGCATGAGCTGGAGGCCTCCAGGCTCAAACCTTCCACCAGTTGAGATGTGCCGGTACCTGTTGGGGGAAAGGGGTGTGGAGAGAACAAAGAGGTCAAAAGAGGGATGCAGGAATGGTGGAAGGAGTAAGAAGGAAAAGTTTGATGCTTTTTTCATAGCTTACTCAAAGTTTATTTTCACAATGCTACAAAGGTAAGCACCCAAATTTATAATTCTTCATGTTCCTCTTGAAAAAAAAATTTTTTGAAAAGCCTTAGTATTAAATATCAAATCATGCTTAAAAATTCTATGGGCTTGGGAAGCCTGGCTGGCTCAGCCGGTAGAGCATCCGACTTTTGATCTCAGGGTTGTGAGTTCGAGCCTTACACTGGATGTAGAGAATACTTTTAAAAATTCTGTAGGCTTTTTAAAAAATCTGAATCATTTCAACTCATGACAATGATAAAATGCTAACCAATCATGATCCCAAACTGAAATCATTCAAAATAAGAAAGAATCATTGGGATCCTGTTAGATTTTTGATGGTGGCAAAGGGTGACCAACTGTTGTCATTGATGTGAGTGCCACAAGAAAATAATGCATTTGTATTCTGAAAGTATATTTGTCATGCCTGAAAGTATCTGAAAGTATATTTGTATACCTCCTGAGACTGAGGTATAAAGCCATGTTTTGCCAATATGTTTCTATTAAGCTAACACAAGCTAACGAATGATCAGGTTGTAGGGAATCACTTCTGTCTCTCCTCCTGATTGGATATTGGCCTATCCAGATAGCATGCACCCTGTGTGTGTGTTTGGTGTTAAGACGGTGAAATTATGTTGTTTAGATGGTCAGTCTCCTATCCTTTTTACATATTGTATCTCATTATCCAGATTCTGTCTTTCAGTCCCACTTCCTCTGCTAACACAGTGCCAGCAGGAAGAAGAGAGAATGAAACTCAAGGGCCCCTTCTCATCTGGTGAACTTGATGATGTCTCAGAGCCCTTCCTGCTCTGACCTGCTGCCATATGACACCTGATCTGATGGCTCCCTCTTCTACAGGCCTGTAGTGTTAGGTTCAACCGAGAGAAATGGACCTTTTAAAAAACATAGTTGAATAGTGGCAAATTTCCTGTTTCAACATGCTTTGCACCTCGTCCAGTAGATGTCCTCCTGTTTACTGTCTTTGGTTTACATCAGACATTCTCAGGCCCGGCTGCACATTAGAATCACTCCTAGGAGCCTTTTGCAAATTCCGGTGCTCAAGCTGCACACCCCCCAGGCCAAGTAAATTAGAATCTCATGGGTGGGTCTCACACATTTTTTTAAAAGACCCAGGTGATTGTATGTACCATCAGCCAGAGTTGATGTATGTATAAATGGGTTTATGTATATGTACAAATGTTCTATTTGTGTATAAATGTTTTATTTCTCAACATCATGGGTTTATGTATAAGTGTTCTATTTCTCAGCAATATCATGAGTTTATGTATAAATGTTCTATTTCTCACCAATATCATGGACTTCTTGAAGCTTAGACCTGTCTGAAGTCCTTTCTGGGTCTCTCGTGTTCAAAATGTGCTTGGTCGCTGATCTAGAGACATTTTTAACTATATTTTAATGCCTTAGAGAACTGCTCGAAAGGAATAACAGGACTGGATGGGCCTTTCTTGCCACCATCCTGTCTGCTTCCCACCTGGTGAATTTGTACACATTCTTCAAGGTCCACGTAGCTCAGGTACCACGTCCTCCGTGAACAGCAAAACCTTGCCTGGCACTCTTTCATTCCTGGCTCCAGGGACTGGGCCTCCAGCAGCAAACAGAGGGAAACAAGGATCCTTCTCTCATGGGGACAGTGTACTAATGACATGATTTACTGAGCCCCCTTCTCTACACCAGGCACTGTGCCTTTTTGTCTTCTAACAACCCTGCAAGGTACCAGGTACATCTCCAATCCAGACTTGAGGAAGTCAGGCTTAAAGAAAGTCAAGTTTCTTTGTTGTATAGCAAGTTTGGGATTGAGCTGGGGAGACTGCAACCTAAGATGTGTTTGGCTCTTGAACCCACAAGGCTTCCACCATCACACACAGGTTTCCTGTTTGCCGAGCATTGTGCTAAGCTCTTTATTTTATTTTATTTTTTTTAAATTTTTTTTCAACGTTTATTTATTTTTGGGACAGAGAGAGACAGAGCATGAACGGGGGAGGAGCAGAGAGAGAGGGAGACACAGAATCGGAAACAGGCTCCAGGCTCTGAGCCATCAGCCCAGAGCCTGACGCGGGGCTCGAACTCCCGGACCGCGAGATCGTGACCTGGCTGAAGTCGGACGCCTAACCGACTGCGCCACCCAGGCGCCCCTGTGCTAAGCTCTTTATATGGATAATTGTATTTCTCTTATGCTGTCTTTATAGAACATTATATCACATCAGGAGTAGCTGTGAACTTGTTTGATTCCCCAGGTAGACAGGAGGGGAAGTGGAGCACAGAGGTTAAGAACACAGTTCTGAAACTGAGCTTTCTAGGTTCCAATCCCAGCTCTGCCACTTACTGGCCATATGAACTTGGGCAAAATAAGTGACCTTTCCGTTTCAGATGCCCCCTCTGTAAAATGGGGTTGATAGTAATAGTTTCTATCTGGGGTAGTGGGAGGGTATAAGTAATATAACTCAAGTGATTAGAACATCTCACGCTATTATTTCACTGAAGTTTATTTTTATTTTTTGAGGAGTGATCTAAGTCTTATCACCTTTGTATCCCTAGTGTTAGCACATACTAGCAACCAATAATCTGTACTGCGAGGGCTGCAGAGAGAAGCCAAGGTCCTGAATAATCTTCTCTCAAAATCACCAACTGTTGGCATTAAAAAAAAAAAATCAAAAATCTCCACAGCCTCCCCTCCAACCCTTTAGTGCTTCTGTTAAAGCCCTTGGGATTGGAATTTGAGATATTCTGTCCTTATTCCCCACCCCATTTCCTGCCTCTTATCCCCTTGACTAGACTGGAGATTTGTGTGTGCTCCCACAGTGGCAGGGAGGGAGGGCTGTTGGGTACTCCAGTAACTCCTTCCACACTGCTGTCTCTTCTCAGACCAGTCAACCCTCTACCCCCTTCTTTCTACCTTTCTGAGGGCTTCCTACCCTTCCAGCCTTTACCTGGTTTCCCCACAAAGCCTTCCTGGGGGAATGCTCCAGCCCACAGCACCCCCTCCTTCTTCTGAATTTCTGTAGTAATATGTTTTTTTGAATAGTGCTCTCATATATTCATTACCCATTTTCTCTTCACCGAGGTTGGAAGACATGGTGTTTACTGTCCCCATTTTATCAAGGATGGAATTGAGTCTGGAAAAATGAAACAACTTGCCTACTCTGGACTTTAACCTAAACCTCTGACTCCAGATCTCAGGACTTTCCACTAGTAATTGATGTTCTTACCACACTCTCTGTCCGTGTCACATTTTGGGCACGTAGCACGCGTGGGCTTGAATGGTCAGCTGCCTTTCCATGAAAGGTCTCTGCCTTTCATAAGCTCCCTGCAGGAAGGGACTGGATGACATCTCTCTGTACTGCCAGGGCCTAGCAGGTGTTAAGCACCTAGTTGTATCCCCTGCATTCTAGTTAAACGGTTAAGCCTCTCCCCTGGCTGTCCCCTCTCTTGCTCCCACACCTTCCTTCCAGCTACACTCAGAACAGAGTTTAGTTGTCAGATGCCCAAAGGCGTGAAGGTCAGAGCACCAAGGTAGGCGTCATCAGAAAACAGGAATCAGAGAGAGGAAGGAGCTCCTCTTACTTCTTGAACTTCTTCGAGGGCAGGATGTTGCCCTTGGCGTCGAGGGGAGGTGCCCTTGCTTCACTCCTCAGCCTGAGTTTCTCCAGCTCCCTCAGTTCCTGCACCGTCCTGACGGTCACCTGGTTCTTCCTGTTGTCGTCCGCGAAGATAGGAGTACAGCAGATGAAGGTCAGAAAGCTGTTGGGACCCATCCAGGAGGGAGGAGGGATGGGAGGCTCCGCTGGGGGGCGGCCGTGGGCCCCGGAGTCCGTCAGCCAGCGCCACACGTTGCTGTCGTAGGGCCTGTCGGGCCTGGTGGGAAAGGTGGCTGGCAAACGGCCCACATCGAGCCACGTGTGAAAGCCCCACGTGTGCGGCGCCGCGTCCTTCCAAGGGCGGATCAGTCGGCGGCGCACCTCGGATTTCGTTTCGGTGCAAGGCGGCGGCTTCAGGGCCAGCCGGTGGTAGGCCTGCCGGGTGAAGCCGGGCCACTCCCCGGGCTCACTGGGGAGGAGGAACTCACGCCGGGCCAGCGGTTGATGGGTCAGGAGGGGCTCTCGGGCGTGGGCCATCTAGGGAGAGACAAAAGGGTGCCGGGGGCCGCTCGGCCTCTCTTTCCAGGAGCAGCCGCAGAGACAACAAGCTGCCGGCCTCCTCGGACCCCGGACTCTCATCAGGACACGGTGGCCTGGCTGAACCCTTCTCTCCGCGCCTGCCCTGCCGTCAGAAGTTATGTCCGCTCTGTAGGATTCCTCAGCTTTCGCTCTCTCTCCGTCTGTTGGGTTTTGATTTCGCTCCTCTCCACTCTTTACTCCACATCCTCCGCGCTCTGGCTCTACCGCGCCCCTGCCTGGAGCTGGTACTCCTAAGCCTGAGGATACTGAGGGGTGGGGGTGGGGGGTGGAGTGAGGGGTAGTGCCCATTACCGGGCAACGCGCATAGAAGGAAAAGCTTTCTCGGGAGAATGCAGCCCAGGTGCTCTTCTCTCCCGGACTTGACCTGTTACTGTCATTGGTGCATTTCCCTCACTTCTCATCCAAATACAAGCAAGTATGGAAAACATCTAGAAGGCTGCCTCCTTCCCTTTTCTGTGTCCCACCTCCCGTGAAATAAACAGTAGCAAATATGTATTGACACTGTGCTAAATACATCTACAACTCAGTTAACCCTATAACCCTGTGAGCAAGCGTTGTTACTGTCCTATCTCAAAGATGCAAAAAGCAAGACACAATGAGGGCAAATAGCTCACCCAAGTGGCAGAGCTGGGACTTGAGCCATCTGTCTGCACTGCTTATCATATATGCTCTTCTAAAGTGCTTCTCCCTCCTTTCCACCCTAGGACTTAATTGATCCTAAAAGCTCACCTGTCTCTTGGGCCCACTCCTCTGTCATTTCCACAGCATCACCCTAGTAGGTGGGGCTGGGAGGTGTAATAACCAGGCACCTCCTTTCCTCTGTTCTGAGTTCTGTGTTCACAGTAGTACAGGATTAAGAGAGGAAGTAAGTGGAGAGCTCTGGGCCAATCTACTGACCAGAGGAAAGTATGGCCCATCCCAGGGGGAGGCCTTAGTCCAGCAGGGTGCAAACAGATAGGCTGTGGAGATGGGGCCCCACCTCCTACCTGCAAGAAAGGTTCTTGGACATGGAGTGGATTATTCTGCCCTCTGGGTTGTCTCTGTGGGCTACTGGCCATTCCTCTTCTGGGCCTGACTGCCAGGAGGAGCAGCTTGGTAAGGGAAGACTTTCCTGGCAGCATTGTTTGCTGTTGGGGTTGCTATGGTGATGTTTCTTGGATGGTGTCGCAGGAGGAGGCCCTAACCTCTCCCTGGGAGCACTCATCAGTCCCCTGGGCCCTGGCTGCCTTTCAGGCGAGACGGGCATGGGATAGGACTCCTAAGTTTTGATTGCAAAAGATGGTAACCAGAGGGGCTTCTGGGAAGGGCTTGCCTAGAAGGGCAGGAAGAGAAAAGAAGCAGAGCCGGCTGATTTCCAGGCCCTGGATTAGGGTGGAGGTGGCCATGAGGCATCTAAAACTGTGCTCATCCTTCCCTAATCCTGCAGGAGGGGAGGATCCTGCCCCTCTGCAGGCCTTTCCCTTACAGGGATCTCTAAAAGGCCTAAGTTAACCATCAGTTTCAAGGGTTCTAAAGAGAAAGCTGGCAGTTTCTGTGCTAAAAATGTGTGCCCGTGCAGTGTGGGAGGCAGTCCAGGCCAAAGCCCTTAGCACTCACCTTCACCTGCTTCTTCTCAGCTTCAGGCCTTACCTCTTCTTTGTCACCACCATGTCCAATATTTCTCACGTTCTTCTCCAACCCCTCCTTACACCTCAGGGACCAGACACCGATGCACCAGAGACCACACTTCCACCCTGGATTTTATTGAGTTACGGTAGTGTTCTTGAGCTGGCTCACATGCATGTGGTCAGCTGGGGCCTAGGGTGGCTCTTTGCAAAGCTGAGGTGTGAGTGAGCTAAGGAAGCTAGGCAGGGCAGGACAGGGCCCTTTTAGTCTTCTCAAGCCTTGGGCCAAGTTCTTGGCAATGCTAGTCTCTCTGGCATGATTAGGGATATTATCAGAGAAACATCTCTTGGGAGCACATCTGGACACCCATTCTTTGCTTCAGATGCATCCATTCCCCCACCCCCAATTCAACTCTTGACCCATTATGAGACCTTTTTACCTTTTACCAGGATTTCTTTGTGCAGGAAAGCTGACTTGGAAATGTGGGAAGGTGGGAGGGAGGGGCAATAAGAGGGACCCTAGGAAGCAGATCTGCTTGTCTGGGTGCCTACAGTAAAGAGCCCTTGAGGCAAGTACCCCAGGCCTGGAAGAAACCATGCACTGCAGGTCCTCCCTTCTCTGGGAATTAAAAGCAAGGAACAGAAGCAAACTGAAACCCCTTGTCACTTTACCCACCTTCTGGCAGTCTCTAGATAATGATCTAAGGAAATAAGCTTATATTTATAATTAGAGGTTAATTTGGAGAATATACACTATTTACAAGGAGCAGGGAAGGTGGGGGACTGCTGGGCACAGGCATAGTTTGGGGGGGGGGTTCCTAATCTCTTTCACCCTTTCTTTTGCTGTTCTCACCCTTCAGCTCCTAGCAGGGAGAGTGAGGAGTCAGATTTTCTTGGGGAGCATCAGGTGGCCCAGGGACCAGTCACCAGGCCCTCGCGGCTTGCAGAGGGCCCAGTGGTGGCCACGGCGTGACATCTGCCTTGGCATAAGCAGGCAAAGTGGAGCTAGAGGAGCGGACAGTCCCTGCCTGCTGTCCTCACTCAGAGGGCTTGGATGGCCCAGGTGCACGAGCTCCTGGAAGTGCGGAGGGCTTGGGCAGCAAGGGTAAGGTCAGGCCTCTACCGCAGCTCGGGAATGAACTGAGCCCAGTTGATGCTGTCAGGGCCCAGAGGATCCTCTTCCAGGCCAGGGAAGCTGATGTCCAGGAGGACCTTGCTGAGGCTGTCATTCATTGTGTCCAGAACCAGGCCTTCCGTCAGAGAACGGTTGGCTGAAAGGCTGGCAACCTGTGACCCGGGGGAGCCCGGCTTGGGGACTTCCATATCTGAGGGGGAAGGGCTGCTGAAGGGGTCAGAGGTGAGGTCAAAGGGCTCTGAATTGAGGAGCTCTCGGGGTGAGTCAAAGAGTGGGATACTTTTCAGCGGGGTGGTGCTAAAATCCGTTAGCCCCAGGGAATCAGGCAGGGGGCCAAAGGCAGCCTGGGGGGCTTGTACCGGACTGAAATCCAGTCCCCCTACTTTGGCTGGGGGTGTGAGCCTCCAGGATTCAGGGGTCACGGGGAGGGCAGACTTGCTCGGGGTGGAGGAGATGGGCGGTGTCTCCTTAATGGGTGTCTTAAAGGGTCCTCCCTCCTCCTGGCAGGAGCCAAGCCGGGAGGTGGGCTCGGAGGACACTGCGGGCAAAGTGAGCTCTGTGGCTCGCTGGGAAGCCCCGGGGCCCTCGGAGAAGAGTAGCTCAGGCTCATCCAGACAGGGAGGCAGGAGGTGCTGTTTTCTGCGAGACCGACTCATCTCCCGTCCCTCCCTGCGTTTGATCACGAGCATTTCCGAGACACATCGGGCTGGGGATTTGAGCCCGCTGTAGGACTTCTTGGGCCTCGGGGTGGGAGAGTGGGACGAACCCTCCCAGGAGTGCGACAGTTCCTCTTTGACAGATGGGCATGGTGAAGGCCACTCCTCCAAGGGCGGGCTCTCTAATTTGATGGGTCTCCCCAAGAGTGGCATTTCCTCCCCAGGCTGGATTTCTTCCTCCTTGATGGACTGAACTGGAAGCACAGGAGACAGCCTTTCTCCAAGCAGGAATTTGTCCTCTTGCACAGGCCCTGCGGTGGGCAGAGGGGCCACCCCATCATCAGCTAGCAGCACCTGCAAGCGAAGCAGGGATACGGTGAGACAGAGCTCTCCAGGCCTTGAGATTCAACCCGGTCACCAGGCGGGACACAAGATCCTGGCTAAAGCAAGCCACATGCTGGTGCTGTTCCTCTTTTTTGTCTTTTTAAAGTTTTACAGACTATTAAATAGGAGAATATAGGATGAAGGCGGTGGTTCAATTCCGGGGAGTAAAAGTGCATTTAATATGGTGCTGGTATAATTAGTACCCATCGGAGAGAAAATAAAATTGGATGCCTGTTTCATACCATGTACAAAGACTTAAATAGAAGAAGTAAAACCATACAAATCCTGAAAGAGAATCTAGGAGACTACATGTACAATCTGAGGGTGGGTGCGACCTTCTTAAGCAAGACTGGAAACCCAGAAGCTGTAAAAGAGAAGAGAGACATATTTGACTACATAAAAACTTAAAATCTTACTGTGGCAAGAGATTCCATAAACAAAGAAACAAACAACAGAAGTAAAAGAAGTATCTTCAGCATAAAAGACTGAAGTTAGTATTTTAATAACAAAGAATTTTCACATATTATCAAAACCCCATAGAAAGATGGGCCAAGCTCATAAATAAGTATCTGATAGTGAACAATTCCAAGTGACCCAACATAATAAGAAGGTACTCACACTTACCGATAAGCAACGAAAGATAAAATGAAACAAGGAGATATCATTTATATACAGCAGATGGGCAAATATTTAAAAGACTATACCGACTGCTGGCAAAGATATAGGTCTTGTCATATATTGCTGGTAGAAATGTAAAATACTGTATATGATTTTGGAAACCAATATCTAGCAATATTTAATAAAATTGGTAACACATTTCCACTCAGGAATTTTATGCCTGGTTTTCTATCCCATGGAAATACAAGCACTTGTAAGAAAGATACTTGCAAAGATATTTACTGCAGTGTTGTTCATAGGGCAAAAAAAACCTAGAAGCAAAATGTACCCATAAAAGTGGAATGGCTGGAAAATTTTTGGCATAGCCACACAGTGGAATGTTAGGTGGCCATTAAAAAACAATGAATTAGAGCTAATGCCAAGTGAATTGGAAGAATTTCCATGTGGCACAAAAGTGCAACGAGATCCCGTTTTTAATGTTCTGCGTGTTGTATGTGCCTATATAAAATGGCTATGGCAAGATGTATGTATGGTACACTAAGAGCACGGATGAATTATAAAAGCAAGCATACTAAATTGTCAACGGGGGGGATGTCAGCAGGGGCGATGTGGGTGAAGAAAAAAAGACTGCATTAAAACAAGAACAGTATATGTGCTACAGTCATATGGATACATTTAGGTAAAATGACTTATGGTAGTATGTATAATTTTATGTATATTTAAAAAGTATTTTTTAAATAAAAAAAAATAGGGGCACCTGCGTGGCTCAGTTGGTGGAGTCTGACTCTTGATTTCAGGTCAGGTCACGATCTCACAGTTTGTGAGATCAAGCCCTGAGTCAGGCTCCAGGCTGACAGCACAGAACCTGCTTGGGATCCTCAGTCTCCCTCTCTCTCTGTTCCTCCCACACTCGCACATGCATTCTCTCTCTCTCTCTCTCTCTCAAAATAAAGTTAAAAAAAATAAAAAAACAAAAACAAAACTAAAGCAAAGCCAAGTCTCTCTGAACTCCAGAGCCCATGCTGTTGCCATCTCAGTGGAGCAGGCAGGGAGGGCCTTTTCTTCTGCTCTATTAAAGGAGAGCTCTTGCTCACAAATCCTTCTCTATGTCCACACTTGATAGCCCATCAAGATATGGCTCCTGACCTTCTCCTCAAGCTAGACCACTGATGCTCAGCCAGGGGCCATATCTGCACTCTTCCGCTCCCTATGGGATATTTGGCAATGTCCAGACACATTTTAGTGGGGAGAGACATGGGGTGCTGCTAAAGATCCCTCAGCACACAGGACCACGCCTGTCCACCCCCAACAAAGAATGATCCATCCCTAAATGTCAATAGTACCAAGGATGAAAACCTGACCCAATCACTCTGCTGTTACTAGGTATAAACTGGCATCTCCTGCCTCCATGGCACTGCCAATTAGAATGCTCTTGCTGCACCTGTTTATCCAAATGTACGTCTTTCTAAAACCTACTTCCTGTGTGAACTCTTCCTTACCCATCCCAGCCCATCTATCATCATCCCCCTGGTCTGAATTCTTATAAACTCATTAGATATTCATGGGTCTTCTGACACCACTCATATTGTAATCCAAGTTCTTTTTTAGCTCTTCTAATGCTCTTGAATTTTCCTTTGTATTTATGCCTTGTCTACCCATATAGATTTATAAACTTCTCAAGGAACACTTAGCAGAGTGCTTTGCAAACTAGAGGTCCAACACTTTTAATTGACTGCGGTCTCTCCTTGGAGAAAAACCGAAGCCACTCACCTTGGGGGCAATACGGACCCGCTTGCTATGGCGGGCAAGCTCTGAGCTCATGAGTGAAGCTGCCAGGGGCAATGGCACCTTTACTGAGGGCTGCAACACCAGCGACTGGTTCACCGGGAACTGGATAGGTACCAGGTATGAGCTGACCCGTGGCAGCAGTGGTTTCATCTTCCGCCCTAAGAGGAAACAGGGGAGATCAGGAGCAGGGGTCCAGGGATAAACCCCTTCTCAATCCCAGGAGCTTTGCTCTCCTTCTCTGGGCTCAGACTCAAAACACGCCCCCAGAGCAAGGACTAGCCTGATGCCCACTCTCCCATACTAACGTGCGCCCAGTGGGAGTTCAGTTTTGATGGTCACGTTCCGGCGGAGCTCAGGATTGGGTCGTTTCTGCTGCTGCTTGTGGCAGATGGGGAGAGAAAGAAACCTGGGTTAATAAGGCAGGGGGAGAAGGCAGGAGAACCCACCAGCTGCTCTGGGACTGTGCACCGAGCTAACCGATGGCCCAGAAAGAAAAGGCCGTCTGGGGCAGATGCAGGTGAGCACTGTCTCCAAATCCTGGTTAGTGGGAAGAGGTGGATGGCACGCAGATCTATGATGGCAGGAGAGTCCTACCACCTCATCTGGGTGTCCTCACCACCCCCAGGGGATGCTAACGCGTGTTGTTCTAGGAGCGACAAAGAAAAGCCAGGTAGAAAAGGAAGAGAGAAAACTGCCACCTGCCAGGCCCATTCCATGCACTTGTGGTTGCCATCTCGCACGAAGCCCGTGGCATGTCCTGCTGCCACACCCCACTCTTGCTCAGTGAACCTTCGTCATGCCCAAAATGTGGGGTGCGGGGAGGGGAGGGAAGTGGGCAGAAGCTGGTGGGGGAATGAGGTGGCGGTATAAATTTCCTTACTCCCAGAAGCTCAGGGGTGCTCTGCCTTCAGGGCTGGAAGTCACATAGCCCCAGGCTCCCTTCCCCTGTCCACTAAAGTCATGCTGAGCAGTGAAAGGAAAACAAGGCCAAGCCCCGAGCCAGGAGGAAAAGAATCTTACTGATTCCAAGTGCTCAGGCGATTGTGGAGACCCTGGGTCCAGTGGCTGGTGGCGGTCAGGCATTGTGGGAAAGAAATGAAATGAAGTTACCACCAGCGTGGCCAATCTGACCAGGTCGGGAAAAACAGCTATTTCTGTTTGATGCTGAGGGCCCCCCGGGACAACTTCCCCTCCCAGGAGAACAGTTACAGCTGATAGCGGCCTTATGGGCACCCTGAAATCCCCAATCATTTCTGAAAAGAGGTTCTGATGGCTCAATTTCTGGTCTCCAGGCTAAAGAAGGGCTCTTTTAAAATGGTTTTCCAGACTTTCTCTGTAAGAATCACCCAAGATGGGGCGCCTGGGTGGCGCAGTCGGTTAAGCGTCCGACTTCAGCCAGGTCACGATCTCGCGGTCCGTGGGTTCGAGCCCCGCGTCGGGCTCTGGGCTGATGGCTCAGAGCCTGGAGCCTGTTTCCGATTCTGTGTCTCCCTCTCTCTCTGCCCCTCCCCCGTTCATGCTCTGTCTCTCTCTGTCCCAAAAATAAATAAAATTTGAAAAAAAAAAAATTTTAAAAATAAAAAAAAAAATAAAAAAAAAAAAGAATCACCCAAGATGCCTGTTAAAAATATGTATTCCTGGCCCCGTTCCAGACCCACTGAGTCAGAAGCCCCCAGGGAGGGACCTGGGAAGCTGTATTTTTTTTAACAGGCAGCAGGCAATTCTTATCTGCAAGGCAGTTAGGGAAACACTGCTCAGAGTAGTCCTCTGTTTGGATCAAAGCGGTCTCCTCCACGGCCTGGTCTGGCACAGAAGTGTGTCATTTGGTATCTGTCAACTGTACTGAATTCAGCTAGTTTTATACAGCTCATCTCTGGGCTGGCTGGCTTTTAACTCGGCCCTGGCTGGGTAAGATCATCACAAGGAGGACTTGTTTCCTTTTGAGATGGATATTATGATGACCAACTCTGGCCCTATTGAGATGAAGCCAGGACACTCACCTTAAATACCTGGTCCAATGTCAAATAGCGATTGGCACTGGGGTGGATAGTCCAAAAGGAGACTTTGCCATTGGCAGATGTCTCCCGAACAAACATGTCATGGAGAGAAAGGTTGTGGCGGATGGAATTCTGGAAGGAGAGAAAGACAACTAGTTACCAGCTACTTCAGCTTCTGAATTATCACCTTTGATGTTTCCTGAGGCTGAAAGCAGCCTCAGGCCTCCCCCACTGTGGCCAGCAGGATCCTCATGATCTCGCCTATTGGCGACTCTCTCCCCCACCGCTCCACACTGCAGAGCTGGCAAGCTGGGCCATCAAGCCATCAGTCCATAAAGCCATCAGCTGGTGATAAAGGAAAGAACTGGATGGCTGTCAGCAGCAAGGAAAGGGTACGGAGGCCATGAAGCAATCAGTAGCAAGATAGGTAAGTAAAGCAACTAAGAAACTAGGAAATTTCTTTGAGGTAAGACAGTGCAGTTAAGAATTCTACTGTGGAGGAAACAAAACAAACAACCCTTGCTTGGAGTTGCCCACCTGTCAGAAAATCAACACTGTAGCTCTGACAGTGTGGAGTGAGCTACAGCAACTCCAAAGGACCTCAGTGTTCCCACAAGTACAATGAAGAGAAAGTCCCTGCCTTCTGGAGATGACATGTGACATTATAGGAGGTGAATCTCAGGTCATGAGGCTCAAAGACAGCATTTTTTCATTGCTACTTAGTCACTCCAGCTGCCTTTCAATGTAGTGCAAAAGTAGGCTTAGTGTTACACTGGAGAGACTCCATTTAGGTAGGGACCAATGAAGTGCTTTGCAGAGCTGTTGTTGACCATTTTTTGCCTGGATTCAGCAGGATCAAGTCACAGTCTAAAAGATACAATTGTTTATAATTCCAGCTTCCTTTGCATTTAACTGCTTCCTCAGAGTACCAGACACAGAACTGCTGCACATCTGTGTAGACAAACTGCGGGGTCAGAATGACCTTGACTTTGGTTGCTATGGGTTGTCATGGGTTGTTATGTACCTTCCAGCCTGGCTTGGCAATGTGCTTAAAATAGGGGAAGTGGTCCTCAATCCAAGTATAGATGTCTTTCAAGGTCATGCGTTTCCTCTCGGTGCTATTGATGGCGAATTGTATCATGGCCATGTAAGAATACGGTGGCCGCTCAGACACAGAGTCCTGCCAGGAAGTTGATGCTCCCGGGGGCTCCTCAACCTGAGGGTTATGAGAAGCCAAAGGCAAGGAGAAAAAGGAATGACATGGAAGAGTTCATAAGACCTCCCCGGGGCCCCTTAAGAACATTCCCTAGAGAAAACTTTAACCTGCAGAATTATACTAGAAACCAACTCATCTGAGACCACTATTCCATAGAATCAAATTTTAGGATTAGGAATGGTAGCGATGTCCCTAGACAATGTGGAGCCATTTCTCTGTCACTGTTCATTTTGTCGAATATACTGTCCAATAATAAGTGGAAGTCCAGTACCCATCTTTCAGACCTGGGGGGTCAGGAGACCAAGGTCTTCGTCTGCATTCTACTAATGTGATGTGAATAAAACTGTCTCTTTTCAGTGTTTCTATGAGAGACATATTCCCAAGAGCATGGGACAGACAAACGTCTGCAAAACACACATCTGGCTAAGTCTTAGGCAAAGAGCTGATCATTTACATTTTATAAAACGGAGCTCTAACTTTAGAAAGTGCACAAGTTTGAAGCAAACAGCTGAGTTTTTACTTATGCACACATCCATGCAAATTTTCACTTTCATAAAGGTTGTTGAATGAATGATTTAAGGATGTATGCAACAACGTGGTAACTGTGAAAAACAAGCCTGGGCCAAATCAAATTTGATTGCTGGGGAAGTATTTAAAATTCACACCTCAGTCACTTTATTTGCTATTTACTGTATCTTCTAATAAATCTATCTTGTTAAAAATGCTCCATTCCTTTCATGCTGTTGGGGGTGTCTCTTTAAAGTTCAAGTGGCTTTCCACACTAAGATCTCTTCATCATTTCCTGAATACCTACTAAGTACCTGCTAAGGGCAGAGTACTAAACTTCGTGTTAATGGAATACAGAGTGAGCCAGGGGAATCTGCCCTCAAGGAAATTTCAGAGACCGGGCAAAAAAAAAAAAAAAAAAGATTCCAGGCAGAAAGGTAGGTAGCTCAAAAGTTATGCAGAATCACAGTAAGTGAAGTGCTAATACCGGAACCTGGAAATTCTCCTCCACAGGCCACTTGATCCATTTCCCTTCTTAGAAATTTCCTGCACTGGCCCTGACTTCCCTAGTGAGTGACAGAACTGTTCACCTTTACCTGACTCTGCTCCAGGTGACGATTCTCCTTTTCCTCCGTCTCTTGCTTGATGCTGCTGGAGCCCAGTCCATCAGAACTCACCTTTCTGAGCCACTGGATGTTGGTCAAGCTGTTGTCGAGAGTGCAGCCTGCTGCCTCACCGCCAGCTAGAGGGGAAACAATCCGAGATGCCACTTAGCTGCCCGGTCCACTGCCTGGCAGGCCCACTGAAATCGGTGGTTAGGGAGCAGCTCTCTAAGACCTCTACCCTTAGGGACAGGGAACACATGCTCAATCTAATGTGGCCCTCAGATACTCTGCCCCATTATGGATTTCAGGAGAAATTTAGGAGCATTGCTCCAGCTGCATTTCAGTGAGCCTTACGATCAGTCAAGGTAACCTTACAAAAGAGTTACTGGGTATTGGCACAAAGAAAGTCACTTTTCCTCCTCATGCTTCAGTTTTCTCCTTTATTAAAATGGAGAAAGATTCTTATTTCCTTATATGGTCAATGGGAAAGATAACTAGAAAAAATAAACATCCTTTTCTAATATGAAGAAAGTAGTAGAAATGCTAAATTACACTTGGGGCACTTTCGATGGCGCCCAAAGGATCTGGGTCAAGGATTCGAGATGAAGAAAGACAAGATGTTCCCCTGGTTCAGGCTAGGTGCCTGTTAGGTATCAACGTGATGGACTGCGGTCCTTGCTACCAGAAAGGAAAGGCTGGGCTCCTCACTCCTTTGCCTTGCAGGCCACGTACCACAGCTCTCCCATCTCTGCCCAGGTAGGGCTCCAGGTGGTCTAGGTAGATTCACATCCCTAGTTGCAGGCTTTGGTCCCAGGGTCTCAGTGACCACTTCTGTCCTCCTGGGATCATTGCTGGTTTGGGCTTGAGGCTGGTGTCCTGAAGGGTGCGTGGGGGCTCCCCCAAAGCTGATGAGGATGAATTTGTTGGGCCCACTGCTGCCACTCTCTTTTCCTTTGGCGGTCAATGCTGTGATGATGCTCTGGATATTGGCATTGTTAGGGATGGCCACCACTTGGGTGTTGGGCATGGTGGGGTGGTTAATAATCTTGATCCCAGCTGGAAACTTGCAAGAGTTGGAGTCTGCCGCCCCCTTGGAGGCCTGTGCTTGACCAGGCTCTTGCTGGGCAGGGGGCCTCTTAGGTTCCTCTCCTGATGTTTCACCTGGGGCATTCTGAACAGGAAGGGGCAGCCTCCGTCTTTTCAGAATCAGTGGCCGACGGGGGCTGGTTTTCATTATGAATCTGTGCTTTCACTCTCCATTGAGAATCACAAGTATAGACCCTGGAAAGTGCAAGGAACAGCAGGATGTCAGAGATTTGTTAGGCTGAGAAGGAGGTTCTGTTAGAGAA
Organism: Lynx canadensis; assembly: GCF_007474595.2. Classification (NCBI taxonomy): domain Eukaryota; kingdom Metazoa; phylum Chordata; class Mammalia; order Carnivora; family Felidae; genus Lynx; species Lynx canadensis. The sequence goes on from NC_044309.1 coordinate 37,826,169, forward strand.
AGGTGTTTTCCTCTTTCCATGATGAAAAACATGAGCCCATGTGCCCAGGTTAATGATCTCTGGGCCTCATAAAGACCTCAGACAACGAGGAGATGAGTTGTACGACAAAACAAGGCTAAAACTGAAGCATTTCAAAAGGGGAAAGTGGGATTGGGTTGAATGTAGGTCAACATGGCCAAAAGTCTTCTGGAAGCTTAAGAATGTTTGGCTACAGAAATGAGTGGGACAGTTACAAAAATGTGGAAGTTCCTATCACTGCCTCCTATAATACAGATCACTTGTAGTGACTGTAGGGACAGGAATGCTGGAATAGGAGGACATTGGCAATTTTAGGAGTCCTGACAAAACTCTGCTCCCATTATCTATTTTAGGGTTGATAAAGCCGGTATATGTTTATAGCATCTTAGTTATAAATAAAAGGATCAGTGCCCATAGAGGAAAGGAGGGGAAGCGAAGGGAGGGGAGGGGAGGGGAGAGAAAGGCAGATTGTAATCTTGCTCTCATGCCATCACCTCCTTCACAAAATCTCAAGACGAAACTGCTCTATTCAAGGCCCATGGTGTTATTCATTTCCCAGGCCATTATCCTTGCATTTATAAAAAGTTGATCTTTCTTTCACAATTTACGATTTATTTATTTATTTATTTATTGTACTTTTATTTTTTATTGAGATAGAATTGACACATAACATATTAGTTTCAGGTGCACAACATAATGATTCGATATTTGTGTGTATTCTGAAATGATCACCACAGTAAGTCTAGTTAACATCCATCACCACACACAGTTACAATTTTTTTTTCTTGTGATGAGAAATTTTAAGGTCTACTCTCTTAGCAACTTTCAAATATACAATATAGTATTATTAAGTATATAACCACCATGTTGTACCAATTTACAAATTACTTATATAGTGACATTTTAGTACTTGCATGTGCTTATTCATATTTTAACTTTCTAAGCATGTTACTGTATTGCTTAATTTCTCTTCCAGAACTAAGACTATAATCCATTATCTCCTGACCGATAGAATGCGCTATCATCAATATGCTAAGGTGATTTTGCAATGTTAAGGAAAATAGATAGATACAAAGGATACTCTGCTATCATGTAACATTGTGCAATCCTATTTACAGGCACTTTGACAGAGGAATGGGTTGTTTTGGGACATCTATCTCCCTGAAAATGACTGTGACACCCCTATGACATTTGCTGTCTGCTTAGAGCTCATAGGCCCTCTCCGCTCTGCCCCCCCTCCCTTTCCTTTATAACCAGGTTTCCTCTACTTTAAAATCTCAGTTTTACTTCTACCTCCTATCTCTTCAGGCCTCCCTCTTCCCCCTGCCAAACAGTAGATACTATTATTCCTTCCCCATCCCCAAAAGATATCTTCCTGGTCTAAGGCTTAATTTTGCCTCCTACTCTCTGACCAGTCTTTTCTTATCATTGCCAACACTTTATCTAACCTAGGGGACTTGCAGAGTGACCCCTCCGACACCACTGCCCATCCGGACCAGAGAAATCTTGCAGGTTCTCAGGATCCAGGAGAAGGGCCCTGGAAAAGGGTGGAGCGGAGGCAGTGTTGCTTAGTGGTGAGAGCGCCTGGGAGCAGGGGAGGGTGTGGACAGGTTTGTCTTTGACTTAATGCAGAATAAAGCCAGTCTTCATCCCAGCCAGTCTGCCTAGAAAGGTACGCCACCCCAGCAGCCCTCTCAAGGTTGTGGGCAGGGTGCAGAGGTCAAACTTCCAGGGAAGGCCAAAAGGTGCTTTGAGAAAGGAGTGAGGACTAGGCCAGGAGGTTGGATGCAGAAAAAGTTTGCACCCTCTCTCAGCCCTGGTTTCCGTGTGGCCCCAAACCTCCACTCGGGTCGCGTGCCCTGCTACTAGACCCCCTGACCTCGGCGCCCGGGCCCGGGCTCCCTGCCTCTGCCCGGGCCGGGTCTCAGACTCCATTCCTCCGCCCCCCGCTCACCTCCCGACTGCAGCCGCCGCCGCTGCTGGGCTGTGGCTCCAAGGGCGGGCTCCGAGCTCCTCCAACCTGGGGGCCGAGCCAGGGGCCCGGACAGGGACTCGCGCCAGGCCGGCCGGGTCCCCGGCGGTGCGGGAGGGGTGGGGAATCCCGGGGGATCCCGGGAGGGGAGGGGTCCCGGGCCGGGGGGCCGGGGGTGGGGTCGGGCACCGGAGCTTTCAGTTTGTTCCGCTGTTTGAAATTGGCGCCGGCGGAGCGTTGCGGTCACGTGACGGAGCGTCGCCAATCGGCGGCCGCTCTTGTCTCCGCGTTCCGGGCTCGAACGTCGCGGCGGCGGAGGGGAGCTGAGGCCGGGAAGCCGCCGGGCGGGTAAGGCGGGACGGCTACCGGCTCGTGGGGAGGGAGCGGCCGTGGGCGGCCCGGAGGGCTCAGGGGGGCTTCCGCGGCGGGGGGCGGGCGGGGACGGCCGGGGCCCTCGGCCTGCGCTCCCTCGCGTGTTCCCGGTCCCTACCCTGATCCCGCCCCCGACGCCGCTCCTCCCGCCTCCCTCTGGCCTTTTCCAAAATCTGTGAGGCCTTGGCTTCCCCGTCAGGGGACACCGTACTCCATTCACCTAACGATCGGCTAGCTATCTCGACTAGTCGCCTAGCCTATCATCTCGTTTCAGCTTCCAACATCTTAAATTCCACACCATGAAGTTCTTTGACTAATGTAGTCAAGAAATTTTGTTGAGTACCTACTATGTGCCAGGACCTGCTAGGATACAGTGGCCGCGGAGATTCTTTTCTTATCCTGGGTACCTGTAATGGGAAGAGAGGACAGAACAGACGGTTTTGAAGAATCAAATAAGCAAAAGGAGAATTACAGCTGTGAAGGGATAAATTAGAGGTCACTGATAACTGAGTATCTACAATAAGATCTTACCTTAGGTAGGTCAGGAAAGGCTTTTCCGAACTGAAGCTTGTTGGGAGATCTGATGTCTTTGTGCAAAGAAAGGAGTGAAACCCTCAAAGCAGAAGGATTAAGGTGTGCAAGGAGGTGGTGGGAGGAAGATTGGTAGGTACAAAGGCTGAAGACCATCTGAGGAGTCTGAGCTAAGAGGCCTGAGTGGAGTGTGGTGTGAGATGAAGCTGGAGCCACAAGAAGTAGGACCTTAGCCGTAACTAGGGGAATTTGGTCCTTATCCAGAAATCAAACATTTTAAGCAGAAGTGAGTCAAGATCAGATGATGCATTCAGGGCATTTTGGAGTGGATTAGGGTAGACCACTTAGGCTATTACAATACTCCGGATCAGAATTGTTGGAATTGAAGGGTGGTGGGGAGAGAAAGAGAGTGACAGGGGAGAAAGGGGCATTATTGAAGACCTACTTAAGAGGTAAAATCGTCAGGGCTTGGTGCTGTTGGATGGGGAGACAGGAGGGAAATGTCAAGGTTTCTGGCTGCATCACTACATGAACGGTGATACCATTCCCTGAGCAAGGGCCTTGGAAGGTAATCACCTGTGGAGTGGGTGCAGGGGAAATGATCACGAATTCAGTTTTAAACGTATTGGGTTTTGAGGTGCATTTGAGTCCTCTGGTTGCTGTCAAGTAGGCAGCAGGTATATGGGTCCTGAGCGTGGAGAACTCTAGGCTGAATATATACTTAAGTCACCTACTTTTAGGTGTGAACCGATTGCCTAAGAAAGGTGTAGAGTAAGGAATGCTCTGAGGCACAGCCAGAGGGCAAGGTGTTAGATAGTGAAGGGACTGATCTGTGATTGTCACATAAAGAGTATGGATACGGATCTATATAGGTTTGTATGTTTGGTTTCTGGAAAGTGAGAATATTTTCTTTGGTGTCTCCCGGCTTCCTTGGAAGTAGGAAGTAAGGTCATTTGTTAAGAGAGAAGGGAAATGCCACTTGGGTGGCTCAGTTAAGCACCCGACTCTTGATTTTGGCTCAGGTCATGATCTCATGGTTCCTGGGATTAAACCCCCTGATGGGGCCCTTGAGTGCAGAGCCTCCTTGAGGACTCTCTCTCTCTCCTCTCTCTCTGCCCCTACCCCCTCTCGTGCTCTCTCTCTCAAAATAAATAAGCATTTATTTATTTATTTTTTTTTTTAAAAGAGAATGGGAGTGGGGCGCCTGGGTTGTGCAGTCGGTTAAGTGTCCGACTTCAGCCAGGTCACGATCTCGCGGTCCGGGAGTTCGAGCCCCGCGTCAGGCTCTGGGCTGATGGCTCAGAGCCTGGAGCCTGTTTCCGATTCTGTGTCTCCCTCTCTCTCTGCTCCTCCCCCGTTCATGCTCTGTCTCTCTCTGTCCCAAAAATAAATAAACGTTGAAAAAAAAAAATTTAAAAGAGAATGGGAGTTCTGAAGTTTTAAGAAAGTGGAAACATCTTTTTTTTTTAATGTTTATTTTAATTTTTAACAGAAAGACAGAGCATGAGCAGGGGAGGGGCAGAGAGAGAGGGAGACACAGAATTCGAAGCAGGCTCCAGGCTCCAAGCTGTTAGCACGCGGGGCTTGAACTCACAGACCGCGAGATCATGACCTGAGCCAAAGTACGATGCTCAACCGACTGAGCCACCCAAGTGCCCCTGAAAGTGGAAACATCTTAGGATAATCATTGCGGATAATGAGCTGATGAAGGAAACATAATAGGGTTGCTGTTGAGCACCGTAGTGTCCATTGCAGGCTGGCTAATATCACCACTGGAGCCATTGCTATTGCTGTCAACTCTCCCCTGAACTCCTGTAGCAACTCTTTAGGTTGTCCTGCTGCCTTTCTCCACGCCCGCACTCCCCAACACACCTTTTCTCACAAACCACCTCATGTTATCTTTGAAAAGTATAAATCACATTATGTCCCTTACCTGTCCAGGGCCTTGTGGTGGCTTCCTATCACTCTAGGAATAATTCAATCTGGAGTCCTTAACCTTGCCTGTGAACCCATTCACATCTGTTACTGCTCTCCAGTTCAGCCATGCTGACCTTACTGTTTCTTGAACAAATCAGACATATTCTCACCTTGTGATTTTTGGATTTACTCTTCTCGAAGCCTGCAGTATTCTTCACTCTGCCTTTCTATTGATTGCTTATTCTCCTTTTTTCATTTCAGGTATTTGCTCAAATATCACCCTTTTTTTTTTTTAAAGTTTATTTATTTTGAGAGAAACAGACAGTGCAAATAGGGGAGGGACAGAGAGAGATGGGGAGAGAGAGAATCCTAAGCAGGTTCCGCACCGTCACCACAGAACCCGATGCAGGGCTTGAACTCACTAAGCTGTGAGGTCATGACCTGAGCTGAAACCAAGAGTTGGACGCTTAACTGACTGAGCCACCCAGGCACCTCTCAAATATCACCTTTTCAGTTACCTTCCCTGACAACCCCGTCTAAAGGAGCACTAAGTAGGCTCAACCCCTTATCCTGTTTGACTTTTCTCCATAGTCACTTCCCAACTAGGATGTAAGCACCATGAGGGTGGGATTTCATTTTGTTCTCTGGCATATATTTCCAGCACCAGGAGCACTGTTGGTACTCAGTAAATATTTGTTGAGTGGCCGAATGAATGAACAAGCAGATGTGTGTATTACCTGTGTTCTCCCTAAACATGTTTAGCTGCTGAGGTAGAGAGTTTGTCCTTCCTTTTTTCTTTCCCTATATTTCCACGGCCTAGTGACATAAATCAGAGCAGGTTACTTTTGATTGTTGGCTGTATGAATGCATCACGAATGGCCAGTCTGCCCTATTGCCAGACTTTCTAGGATGCCCGGCTGTTCCTCCCATTCACTGCTCTGTTGAATTCAAACATCTTTCCCACTCTTCCACTGATGAAGTTCTTATTAAAGTTGATCTGGTTACTAGAGGCCGTGGACACTTTTTTTAGACTTTTTATTACTCTGTGGGTCCTCTTGATCCTTGATCCTGCCTCTGTCTCTAGCCTCCCATCTCCACTGACACAGCCCAGATTCAGGCCTCATCGTTTCTCACTTAAGTAACATAGCAAAACCTCCTAAACTGGTCCCTGTATTTCCAGGGTACTTCTCTCCTTTCCCACAGTTGCCAGGATGATCTGTCTAAAAGACAACAACCAACTGTGACATTTATGAAACTGCTGAAAAAATTGAACATGTCTGGATATGTAATAATGTTAAAGAATACATATATGTAAGGTTTATTCATGGGAATGGTACAAAGACTGGGAATGTCGTATTTTCTTCAAAATAATACAGGTGTAGGGAGGTGGATAAAGGGTGTGGATGCATCCAGATTGGCTATGGGTTAATGGTTGTTGGAGGCTCATTATATTATTCATTCTGCTTTTGTGTATGTTCAAAATTATCTGGAGTAAAAAGTTAAAGAAAAAAATCCAGGTGTGATCACATCCTTCTGCTTGAAAATCTTCGGTGATTCCTTAGGCTAACGTCCAAACTCCTGTGGCACTCCTGGCTTTTCTTATCTGACCCTGACACCAGGTCTAGCCTCTCAGTTCCTATATTCATCTTTTCATACCCTGTGTCTGGCTACATAGTCTGCAATACCCTGAATTCACAGTGCCCTTTCAAGTCTCTGGGCCTTTGTATGTGGTGCTCCGCAGCCCAGAGGGCCTTGCCCTCTCTGCTTTTTGGCTTTCTGTAGCCCTTTCATACTAGGTCAGATATCATCCTCTCTAGAAAGTCTAAAAGCCTCCTCTGGGATGAGTGGAAGCATTCTCCTCATTACTGTAATTGTCTCTTTCCCCCTGCTGGACTCTCAGCTCATTGAAGAAAGGGACAGTCTCACCTATGAGTCCCTACAAGTACTTGGCACTTGATAAGTGCTTGTAGAATCAATGGTTCTTCATCTTTAAATTCCCAGCACCCAGCATGGCACTCAACACGTGCTTGGTCAATTGTTCATTGACTGAATGTTGTTGAATGTGAACTACCGTGTTTTTACTTGGTGTAGGAATAGGAAGCTGTGCCCCCCAAGTATTGCGGTAGGAATGGTGGTTGATAGAACTGGCTGGCAGAGTATGAGGAAGAGCTGGGGACGGAATCATCGGAATTATTTTTTCCCAGCTTTTGTTTCTTCTCTGCAGGCATGGGTTGGAATCGGAGCCTGTACCCCGACCTGACTACAGCTAGCATGATGTGGTTATTAACCGCTCTTCATTCACCTATTGATGCCTCCCAGAAAAAAACGCCGCCAAGGGTTCCAGAAAGCCCAGCTGCTATTCCAACAACCACCACTGGAGGGCCCCAAACACCACTATGGATCTGCACAGCTTCCCATCACTCACACTAGACAGGTGGCCAGCAAGCCCATTGACCACAACACCATCACTTCCTGGGTAGGCCATGGGATTCTAACTTTGACTTTTGCTCATTTAGGCTTCTCAGGATGCTGACTCTTCTGCCCCTTGAACCAGGGCCTCCAAAGAATAAGATTTATGGGGCAGGGACAAGGAGGCAATGTACTCTTTTTGTCATCAGCCATCTTCTCTGGTATATATCTTTTCTAAGTTCAAGCTGAGGGCTGGTTGGAATTGGAGTCTTTCCCCCCACATTTTTCTTAAACAGTTCAGTATAAAAGTTTCATTAACCAGTAGCTGGGTGAAAAAGCCAGACAAATGGCAGGATGAATAAACAATGAGATTATTCCCTGAGCTTCATGTGAGAGGTAAAATATTTAGCTAGGCACTATATTTACTGTTTCATAGAAAATGGCGTGTCCTATTTTTTGTTTTTAAATATTTGTTTATTTTTGAGAGAGAGAGAGAGAGTATGAGTAGGAGAGGGGCAGAGAGAGAGGGGGACAGAGAATCTGAAGCCGGCACTGTGCTGACAGCAGTGAGCCTGATTGGGGCTCAGACTCACAAACTGTGAAATCCTGTCCTGACCCAAAGTTGGATGCTCAACCGACTGAGCCACCCAGGTGCACCATGGCATGTTGTGTTTTGACAGTTTCGAAGCGCTGGGAAGAGAACAGAACTACTATATTTCAGGGAGGTGGTATAGCCAAGGGCCAGACAAAAGCAAAAATCTCCATGTAAGAGTGCTTGATTAATAAAACTTGTTCAGGATTGCTAGGAAGAACCAGAATACTTGCTTCGGAATTGTAGAAGAAACTGAAATGCTAGAATCCTGTGGATGAGAAGAGGAGTGAGCATTTATTGAGAACTCATCACGTGCCAGGTCTTAGGCCAGTTGCTGTCCATATGTGATCTACTCCCGATTCTTGCATCCATCCATTCACTTTCCTGGGGGCCTTCTTGGTGCCAGGCACTCTGCTGGGTGCTGGGGATCAAAGGCGAAGAACACTGCCCGTCTCTGCCCTCAAGGTTTAAAGATAATTAAGCAAATTGCAGCCATGTGGTGTGATAACGTGAAGGTGGCATTGTCCCCTTTCTTACACATGAGGAAATGGAAAACCAGATTGAGTAACTTGCCCACAGCTCCTATCCCTTTCTCTTAATGTCCCATTAGACAGATGTTTTGTGTCCATTACTATAATGGGCCCCCATTTAGATTCTGATCTTTGGATGTAGTTTCCTCCTTCAGGTTCATACCTGGTACCTAGCCCTCCTCACTTCTTTTTGGTTTTTGTTTTTGATTCTTTCTTAGGTTTCACCTCAGTTTGATACAACAGGAGAAAGCTGGTTCCCAATGAACCAGAAACACCATCGCCGAAACCAGGCAAGACTTTCAAGTCGAAAATCCATCACCTCCAAGTTTCCACATCTAACATTTGAGAGCCCCCCGTCTTCCAGTTCAGCCACACTTGGGATCCCCTTAACCAGGGAGTGCACTAATCAGTCAGAAAAGTACATTTCTGGAAGGCCCTTAGTTCCAGTGCTCAGTCCTCAAAGCTGTGGGGAGCTGTCCACACATACACTTCAAAACTTACCTTACGTGTTCATTCCACCTGATATTCAGACCCCAGAGTCTTCGTTTGTGAAGGAGGGGCCCATTCCCCCAGATCAGAGGGAAGATAGCCTTCCAAGTGGCTCCTTTCACACCAGTACTCCCAAGACCCCAGGGCCTGGGCCTGTTCTAGTTAAAGACACTCCTGAGGAGAAGTATGGGATCAAGGTCACATGGAGGAGACGACGCCACTTGTTTACTTACCTCAGGGAGAGAGGGAAGCTGAATAAAAACCAATTCCTTGTGAAAAATTCACTGGATTTCTCAGACAGCAGCAATCTCGAGAAATTTTCATAGAGTTGCTAAATTACTTTTCTGGCTCACAGAAGTGTATGTCAGAAGAATAAAATGCAAATACTGCCAGTAACATCAACAGAAAAAAGATAGTTTAACTAGAGACTTGGAGTCATAAGGGAATTTGATTCCCAGCTTTGCTTTTTAAAATGTCTTTTCCTAAAAAGTTTTTAGTGTCATAAACAGTTCACTTCAAATTTTTCTTCTATTAACTGTTTAAAATTTTAAAGTATCTTGTAGTAACTGTTTAAAATGTTTGTAAATAAATGGTTGCAGAAAGGTTTTAGAGAACCCTGCTCCTGATTACTGATCATGCAGCAATACTGCCTTCTCCACAAAAGGTCTTCATTGTTTTTTTAAGCCACTAATTAATCCTCTAATCACCCCATTCAACCTAATTCATTCCACATTTTTGAGTACCAACTCTTGTGTCAGGCTCAGCGGCAGCTTCCTTTGTGGCATGGTGGATGGAAAAATCAAAGCAACCTTTTTAGAGCTGAGCAACCTTTTTAGACCTCTGCAACCTTGCTCATCTGCTAAAAAGTCAGGGTGAGGAAAGGTGCCAAGCCCTGTGTTAGTGAATACAGTGGGATCAGGGGCAAAAAAAGGGGACAGAGATGTTACTTAAGCTTGCTGTGTTTTGGTTATATTTCCATTCAAACAAATCTGAAAATACCACACAGGGTGGGAAAATGATTTCTTGTAATGATTGTTTAAAATATGTAATTAAATATGGAAACTTTTCAGAGAAGACTGCTTACCATAACTAATGCGAAACTACCCAGTCAAAAACTGCCTCCATTGCCCTTTCGCCAACAGATAGCGTCTCCTTCAACTGCAGCCATTCAGCTTTAAGAACCTACTCTGTTCAGCCCGAGCTAAACAAGCAGGGATTATTTCGTTTTATTTTATAGATGGGGATCTGAAGCCCAGATAATGAACTGTGTTTAGGGTCACACAGTGAGTGGAGGCTGACACATCAAGGCGATGCTCTGCTCTCCCGGCTTGTGCCAAGTCCTGTGCCTCTTAAGCGAACCCGATGTGGAAACAGCTGACCTCGCAATGCTATAAAATGCGGTAACTTTTGCCAGGATATTTTGTAGAGGCTATAATGATATGTACAAGTTGGTGGTGAGAAGGAGGTGACGGTTGGCGACAACGTTTATTGGAAACGAGAGTACATATTTAGATAGCGGATCTCACGGGATGTGAATGTTTGAAGATCGTTCATAGGCTGTAGAGAAAGATAAATGGGAAAGGTTCCTAGAGTCTGTAGAGTCGGTCTAGAAATGCTCTAAAAGTTTGGGCTGGAGGAAGGGGGGCTGAAGTTTTGTTCAATTGGAGTGATAGACCAGGTAGCTATGAAAGATGCATTTACCCGGGAATGGCTGCCGTAGTGGGTACAAGTGTGGTTCCCGGAAGGCTCTGGTGTCAGGGAGGGGCCGGACTGTGACGGAGTCGGCGGAGGTCTATGAGTCCTAACATTACATAGACCTCTGGAAGCGCTCTGGGTGGTCTTTGGGTAGACACTGCTGGGATGTGGGGAAGCCGCTCCGTGGGTGGCGGTTAGGGGGATGGGTCGCTCCTCCGACGAAGTGACTTCGCAGCTGGAAGCCAACACTGCTGAAGCGAACACATCCCTCCGCCCTCGGCCTCTTCCCCGTGCCGCGGTCCATGGACCCAGCCCTACTGGCGCGTCACCAGAGCTCCCGCGCAGGCGTCTTTAACTCCTAGCGCCTCCGCCCCTTAGAAACCCTCCCGCATCTTGGGGCGGCAGCAATAGCCAATGAGAGAAGAGCGGTGGACACGAGGGCCAATAGGCGGTGGCGACAGTGCAGAGTGTGGTTGCCAGGGGGCGGGGCCCGGATGCCTGCCAGGCTTGCCACCCTAGCAGCGGAGTCGGGGATTGTGGACGTGGTCGCCACTTCCTGAGCTGCGGGGATGGAGGCGTCGCGCTGCCGACTCGGACCCCGCGGGGACAGGTCCGAGAGGGTTGGTGGCTGGTTTCGTCTCGAGCGGGGCGGAAGAATGGAGTGAGACTGTGGCGCTCCTCTCTGGGAGCTCTGAAGAGAGAAGGCGGTGGGCTTGGGTTGGGGAGGTAGGGACAGATTTGGCGGCAGGAGGCGAATCCCCTATCCCCTACTCGACGGTGGAGGATCCCCTTTTTATCGGTGGGCGGTAGGAGGCAACGGTTCGCAGCCGGTACTGAGAGCAAAGACTTTGTGTTCTGGTCCCTGCTTGGGAAACTCTTGGAGTTTTGGTTACGAGCTCGCCTTGCTCTCTGTGGGCCTCGCTTACTCAAAATGTTCGGTATTATTGCTTCTCACGCACTGCCGAGCAGTGTCATCATAATTGAAGTGGATGAAGTCTTTTCTCGGGGTGTCGCAGGGGAAGGCTGTGGGTGATATTTAATCATTTGCTCTAATGCCATTGTTTTTGGCAGGAGGTGCTGAATTCTAGAACAGAGTCCGAGAACTGAAAGTGCAAAACTGTTCTTTAGCTTCTATCTATCTGCTTTACAGTAATTCTTATTTAGGATTGTTCGTCTTATTTGTCATCTACCATACCCCTTGTTTGTGCTTCTTTTTCTCTGCGGTGCCCTTTTTTCCTGCCTCCGCCAGAGGGAGAGCCTGGGAAATACAACAATCTGAAATCTCAGTCTGTCAATTTCTTGTTAGCTAGGTTAATGAAAAGTTAACAGGGAGCGGCATGAAATCATTGGCTTCAAACTTTGGTATTGTCTGAGGATTGAAATCATACACGCCAACTGTATTCCCCGCTTTTTATTCCATTACCAAAGCAAATAAAGATGTAGCGTGTAGTGATTTAGTCTGATGTTTAGATTAGTAGATATTTAAGCAATTCTAAATCATTTAAAAAGTCACGAAGGAGGCGTTGGGGATAGAGAACGCCCATTTTCCTCTTTTATCTTTTTATTTACGTGATAGCTGCTCTCTGAGAAATTTCTTTGCTACGCTTTCTTTTTTTCAAGATGAGAGAAAAATAACCCACGTTTTCCGACATAAATATGGAAGTGCTAGGAGGAGGTAGAGCTAAAAATCAGCGTCTTCGTCGAATTCAGATGGTATTTGTTCACTTGTGGGCATTCAATAAATTAATTAAATGAATTTACGGAAGTAAATTTCATGGGTACCAGATGTTGATATATGACTCATGATTTGGGGGGGAAAAAAGGAATTGACTTAGAAACCGAGACCATGAGGCAAAATGGTTTTTAATTTATTGGACCTGAAGTTTAAAGGGATAATTTTAAAGTTTCCCTCCTTTTTCTTCCCAAAGAAAACAGCTCTTTAATTTAAAAGCAGACATCAAAGGAGAGTGAGTCACCAAATGTGTCTCCTGCCCTAGGTAATTTTAAGTGCAGTTCCTATCACTACTTAACTCAGTTGTTGCTGAGAGGGAGTGGAACATCTCTTCTATTTTGGCTTCAGGTTGTGTGTTTAATGGTTTCAATGAGTTTTTGGTATTAATACATTTCAGTGTGAAGTATAACATCTGACTTTTAAGTTTCCTGTGTTTTTTTTTCTTTGAATTATGTGACTGTTTTTCCATGAAACAGATTTCTTTTTTTTTTCTAATTTTTTTTAATGTTCATTTATTTTTGAAAAGAGAGAGAGACACACAGTGTGAGCAGGGGAGGAGCAGAGAGACAGGGAGACACAGAATCTGAAGCACGCTCCAGGCTCCAAGCTGTTAGCACAGAGCCCAATGCAGGGCTGGAACCCACGAGCTGTGAGATCATGACCTGAGCTGAAGTTGGATGCCCAACTAACCAAGCCACCCAGGCCCCCCCCCCCTCTTTTATTTTTAAAGATTTCTTTTCAACAAAATGGAAAAATTACTAACCCCAAATATTTCCTATTTCTGAAATATTTAGTGAAAATTGGAGATGGAATTTGAAACAACACTCAGGACCTTTGGTGAAGCTAGGCATTTTATAGTCTAGATTCCTTGGAGATGCTTGTGGTTGGTTGGTGCTAGAACTTGAGTTCTTTCTGGCCTTTTATTCCTGATAGATAATTGAAGGTATGGCGAGAGATTTCTTGGTGTGATGTGACCTTGCTGCCCTGTTGATTTAGAAAGTCATCTGTGGTTTATCCACACGCCATGCTTTCTCTTTAGAAATATGAACAGTAGTAGCTGGAGGTTATGTATCATCCAGGCTTGGTATCCTCTCTCATGTTCTTTCTTTTTTAAATGTTTCATCGGATCAACTACTTGTTGACAAATAAAGAGACTTATTCAGGGCTTAAAGATACTCAGATTATCTAATATAGGACTGCAGTATGTTTGGTAAATATTAAAAGCTCCCAATATCAATCATGAATGTATTTTTCCAAATGTGAAAGCTAAATACAGACTTAGAAAGGAGAGAATAATCCCTGCAGTAAATTCTTTTTTTTCTAAGATCCTTCTGTTCCAAGCAGACAATTCAGACAGTTTTTGGAATAGTTTTTATTTCTGATTTCTCTTATTTTTTCCTATGGAAACTCTGCTGTTTTCCCTGCATTTGTGCCTGTTGAAAGAAAATGGTAACGTTTCTGCTTACTAAGGGGAAAAGTATGCTTGAAATTACTCAGAGGAGGAGTTGAAGTTGCTTGCTTGAGGATTTTAGGACTAGAAGGGGACTTGATAATTCCCCTAGATCTCCTGTTTGAGAATAGTGGAATTATTATGGCTTCTTTAAAACTAGAATTTCTTGCAGTCTGCTTTTGCTTTATTTTCTCTGAATCAATTCACTAGAAATAAGCTCTTTGTTCTACTGAATCTGTTCTGCCTCATCAGACATCCTTACTGTTAGTAATAATGAAAGCTGCAAAATTTTCCTGGCCTGGTTACAACTTAAATCCATTTATGCTTGAGAAAAGACGCCCTATCCACATGCCGATTGATGTGCTGTCTTTATTCACTTACTTTAATACCTGGTATGAGGCTTGATAATGAAGATTGCCATGTCTGTCTCTGCCTTAGAACTTCTGTGAAAACACGAATGATTAGCATTGTGTCATATGCGTCACCAGAACCCCCTGGAAGACCACAGTTCTGAAGAGGGTTAGAGTAATGCTTTTATTTTTTATAAGATGGCATTTGCTGTTTGACCGCATGGTATTGTGGGAGGCACTGGAAACTTCCTCTGTGTTCCTGAGTTCTAATCCCAGCCTTTTCCCTCTCTAGCAGTGTGATGTTGAGCCGCACATCTCCTTCTTTGGCTTCAGTTTTCTCCTCTGGAAAATGAGGGCTTCCTTGGATGCCCTAAGTGATTTATAATGAATTAATAAATACCAAATATATATATATTTAACAGCACATGGCTCAAATTTCAAAAGGTACAAAATGATTTTCAGTGAAAAATGTGTCTTTTCTTATTGTCTTCATGTCACCTAGTTCATTGATGGGCGTCTTCTGGGACCTTTCAAAGATACTATATTAAAAAATCTTCAAATATTCTTTCCCCACTGCTGATACTGGATGATTTTGAGTTTTAGGGTAAAATATAATTAACTAAACTCAGATTTCTACTCTCATCATGGGCAAGATGTATTTTTAGAATATGAACTATAGCAGGGCACCTGGGTGGCTCAGTCGGTTAAGCATCTGATTCTTGATTTCAGCTCAGGTCATGATCTCACAGTTTGTGGGATTGAGCCCCGAGTTGGTGGAGCCTGCTTGGAATTCTCTCTCCCTCTCTCTCTGCCCCTCCCCTGCTTGCACACACACACACACACACACACACACACACACACACACACTCTCTCTCTCTCTCTCTCTCAAAATAAATAAATGAAAGCACTAAAATAAAATTTTAAAAAATGACCACATTAAAAAAAAAAGAATATGAACTATATAGTTACTGCAAGTTTTAATTTTTTTTCCTGTAGTAATTAAAGTATGGAAAATAGAACTGTAAGAAGAAAACAAAGATTATTTTTCAGTCTTCAGGAAGAATAAATCATTGCTATTCAGCTTTTCAGGAAGAAACTTCAATAAATCTGCAGTTTGCCTTTGATTTTAGGTTTTAGAATGAAACAAATTTAATAGAGGATTGACCTGTTTCCTTATTCTAACAGTTTAATTTTGTTACAGCAATGCCATATGAGCCAGAGACAAAGTAGAAAAGAGTGTTTTGGCTGAGTAAAGTTCTTAAGCTGTGCATTAAGGGAAGATCTGTCAAGATAAAATTATCAGTAATAAGGGCTTACATTTGGGTAGCTTTTGCAGCCTTCATAGTGTTTCACTCATTTGATCTCTTTTGAGCTTCATAGCCCTGAAGAAAGCAGGGCTGTCGTTGTTATCTTCATTTTATAGATGGGGAAGTTTAGGCTCAGAAAGGATGTGATGTACCTAAGGTCACATGACCAGTAAATGATGTAGTCAAAGGTAAAATTCAGAAGTAAAATCCAGGCTTTTGATTTCTTCTTCTTTTTTTTAATATTTTAATTTATTTTTGAGAGAGAGCAAGCATGGAAGGGACAGAGAGAGGGGGAGAAAGGATCAGAAGCAGGCTCTGTGCTGACAGCAGCAAGCCTGATGCAGGGCTGGAACCCATGAACTGTGAGATCATGACTTGAGCTGAAGTCAGCCACTCAATCTGAGCCACCCAGGTGCCCCTGAGGGAAGTCTCCTCTTCCCTCCCCACCCTCCATCCCCCACCACTTTTCAAAATATCTATTCCAAATATTCTGGATGCCATTTTTACATATAAATGATAACAACAGATACTGATTACATTCTGATTATTTTTAGGATGAACAGTTGAAATCAGATGTTTTAGTGAAGTACAAATGAGTATTAATTTCATCCATTGTAAAGGGAATAGAAATACTTCTTTGGTATTGTTAGAGACACACACACACACACACACACACACACACACACGAATGCACTTTCATCTCTACCCAAGAAATAGAAGGGAAATAAGTAACATTCCTGAAGAGAGAAATGTAACCCCCGAGGAAAGGAGAATCAGGCAAAAGGTAGAATGAACTTAGATTCTGAGTAACATGCCTTTTTAAATCTAGAAAGAAGAAATGAAGTTTTTTGACTTCTGAATCAAATTATGCATTTAAAATAACCTTTCTGATTGGTTCACTCGAAAGAATGTTGTTGCTTTTGTTCTGTGGAACATGCAAACGGAGAGGGTTCATTCTGAAGTAATTTTCCTTGCTGCATTATTTGGGGACAAACTGATGATTTAATCAGCTGCCAACTTTTCCTTCTCGTTGCCTCTATCCCCAAACAATTCCCCCTTCTTTCTGAAGGAAAGAAATGGGTCCCACTAAATGGGCCTCTTAGGAAATAGATTTTCATTCCCTAGGTTCAATTAAGTTAGTTCCAGATTGTGGCAGTCATTCAAGTAGAAGACAGCTGAGACTAGAATACTAACATTCGTCCTCAGAGGAGGAAGGATAGCTTTCAAAGGAGTCTTTTCTAGCAGTTCTAATTTGACCTTTACATACCTTTCCCCGGAAGCAATGTTTTGTTAGAGCCAGAGGTATTCTTGGTGTCTCAGTACATGTGAAAATATGGCCTTCCAATATTAACATTTGGGATTTGGACAAGGCGAATCTATTTGTCAGTTGACTTAGAGAAAATTACTTTATTGATAGCTCTTGCCCCAACTACCTGTCACCGTAATCAGTTCAGACCATGAAATCTGATGACTCTTTTTCACTTGTATATACTATAATCCATTCCTCCCATGGGTTTCTTCAGCGTGCATACACTGGGTTGGAAATTCTGCTACCTAACAACGCAAATGAACTGGCATTTTGACTGAAAAGATTCTTGGCAGACTTATTGAAATACCATGGTAGTGAAATTCCAGACTCTGCTGACCGTTTGAGTGTATGTGGTCGGGGTGTGGGTTAGCATGCTGAGTTGTTCCACTTTTTGACCGTTTTGAATAATACTGCTATGAACATTAGTGTCCAAGTCTTTGTGTGGACATATATTTTTATTTCTTCTGCATATATACCTAAGCCCAGTTATTGGGTTATATGGTAACTCTATGTTCTATAACTTGAGGGGCTATCAGACTTGTTTTCCCAAAAGGCTGCAACATTTTACATTCCCACCAGCAGTGTGTTAGGGTTGCAATGTCTCTACATCCTCAGCGTTACTTGTTATTGCTATCTTTTTGATTATAGCTCTCCTAGTGGATGTGAAGTAGCATCTCATTGTGCTTTTTTGGATTTGCATTTCTCTAATGATGAATAATGTTGAGCATTTTTTCGTGTGCTTATTGGTCATTCCTATATTTTTAGAGAAATATCTGTTCATTTACTTTGTAAACTTTTAAATTGGGTTGTCTTTTTATTACTTAGTTGTAAGAGTTCTTTATATGTATTCTGGATGTGATTCCCTATCAAATAAATGATTTACAGATATTACCTCTTGGTCAGTGGATTGCCTTTTCACTTTCTTTTTTAAAAAAATTTTTTAGGGGCGCCTGGGTGGCTCAGTCAGTTAAGCATCTGACTTCGGCCCAGGTCGTGGTGTCACAGTTCGTGAGTTCAAGCCCCGCATCAGGCTCTGTGCTGACAGCTCGGAGCCTGGATCCTGCTTTGGATTCTCATTCTCCCTCTTTCTCTGCCCCTCCCCCGCTCATGCTCTGTCTCTCTCTCTCTGTCTCTCTCTCTGTGTGTCTCTCTCCCTCCCTCAGAAATAAAAGATTTTTAAAAAATTTAAAAAAATAACTGCTTCCAGCTTTTCTGATATAGAATAATGATCTCAGACTGAGTAATCTTGGTCTGCTATCTGCTAGACATATTGTCCCATTTAAGCACATAACTAAGAGGAAATTTAAATGAAACCAAAGAATAGAGCAGAAGTCTTTATCATCTCTGGTAATGTGTAAAGCCAATAGGGTAGGTACTATTTTATTAAGTCTGTGAAAAGTTCATACACAGTTTTAAACTAAAAATAAAGGTTTTTTTTTTCATTAAAAATGATTTTAAGTTTACAGTAACTTCTGTTCAGAATATTTCTCATGGTTAGGCAGGGTAACTTAGTGATCCTTTCTCAGTTTCTTAATTATTTTCCATAGCCATACAACTATAAAATGGTGACAGTAGTATCTAATTTTTACCTACTTTGGAAAGTCCAAAAGTAAGAGATAATGAATTAGAATATTTCTTTAAGGCATGCTTAAAAGGAGTTTTTTCATCTAACTTTAAAATTAATTTATTTATAAACATCTGTTTCACGCCTTCCATGTTCTAGACATCATGTGCCATTGCCAATGTTGAGTAATGTTAGAAAGTACTGGTGTTCATTAAGTTTCTTTTGTAATTTTGCTTTTCTTTTGAGTGTTCGAAGTGGTCTCTCAAAAATAAAAGAAATTACTATGGGTGTCACTTAGCTTAGCAGAGGCACTGTTTTGGCAGTTGCTCTGTTGTGGTGAAAACAAGAGAATTCCCAGGGAAGTGTAGAGTGCGTCTCCTGACAGCACAGCTATAGCATAAACACCCTATAATTGACACTGATGTGGATAAATTTAGCTTCAGTACTCACAAGCTTGCACTTGAACCAGAAGTATGCACACATTCCCTTAACAGATCTCTCCTAAAAGCGTCAACTGTATTGCTAACACAGCACGGTGCTCCTGTGGTTGTTCTGGGGGTTCATGTTGCTAACTGGGATAATGGCATCAGTTTTGATTTCTAGTTGAAAAATAATCAACAAAAATTCTCAGGGTCATGAGTTCAAGTTCCACATTGGGCATAGAGCTTACTTAAAAAAAAAAAAATTAGGGCTGACTGGCTGGCTCAGTCAGTAAAGCATGCAACTCTTTATCTTGGGGTTGTGAATTTAAGACCCACATTGAATGTAGAGATTACTTAAAAAATAAAAATAAATAACAACATTTACAGTCTTTTTTTTTTTTTTCATTTTAAAATGCAGCCATTTAAGAGCCTTCAAGCATATTTTGAGTGAACACATGTAGCAATTAGTGGAGATCAGACCAGTGTGCTTATAATTGAGACATGGGGTTGAGTAATACATAGCAGAACATTGCTGGGTCCTATATTAATTTCAACCATTTATAGTTTCAAATTGTTTTATTCTTAGTTACACCTAATGAGCTAAGAAGTTGACTTAATAGGGTTACCTCGGTGGCTTAGTCAGGTTGTGATCTCACGGTTTGTGAGTTCAAGCCCTGCGTCAGGCTCTCTGCTGTTAGTACAGAACTCGCTTCAGATCCTGTGTCCGCCTCTTTCTCTGCGTCTTCCTCGCTTGTGCATACACGTGCTCTCTCAAAAGTAAATAAACATTAAAAAAAAAAAGTTGACTTAATATATATTTTTAAAATGCCTTTACATGGTACTGTTACAGAAAAATTCAGCTTTTTCCTTTCCAGGTAGGGGAAAACCCAGTCCTTTCCTACTGTGTGTTTCTTCCCTGTTGTGTCTCCTCAGCTACTCACACGGAACACTTCTGACATTTCTGATCCCCAAATGTGGGGGGTTTTGTCCGTACAACAAGCAATTTCCCTGTGATACCAGGTGGGTTCCCTACAATTCAACTAAATTCTGACACTGTCTACCCAAGGTAGTGTCTGATCCCACAGATTTAAGGGCTGGGTCCCACAAGACTGTCCCCCCCACCCCTAGTTTCAGATGTCATTCACAAGCCCCGGTTATCACCTGTGCTTCTGACCAACTGGTTGTAGACTGTATGTTCCAAAGACCTCTTCCTTGGGTTCAATTAATTTTCTAGAACAGCTCACAGAACTCAGGGAAACACTTAACATTTACCGGCTTATTAAAGGATATGATAAAGGATGTGGAAGAACAGCCAGATCAAGAGATACGTAGGGCAAGGCCTGGGAGGGTCCCAAGCGCAGGAACTTCTGTCCCCGTGGAGTTGGGGTATATCACCCTCCCAGTGTGGATGTGTTTGCCAACCTGGAAGCTCTCCAAACTCTCTACTTGTGGAATTTAATGGAGGCTTCATCAGATAGGCATTATCAGTCATGAATTCCATTCTCAGCCCTTCCTCTTCAAGAGAATGAGTAGCCGAGCTGAAAATTTCAAGCTTCTTATCAGGGCTTGATCTTTCCAAGCTTCTTACCAGGTGATCTGACCTTCACAGGTACAAAATTCAAAAGGAGGAAAAGAGCACATAATGAAAAGTAAGAATACTTCCCATCCCCTACCTATTTAGTTTTCCTCCCTGAAGGCAACACCGAAACCAGCTTACTGTGTATCCTTCCACAGATATTTTCTGCATTTCAGATGAAATATCTGTATATATATTTTTCTTTCATAAATGATGGTAAATACTCCCCAATTTTCTGCACCTTGCCTTTTTCAATTAATAAAACATTCTTGGAAATTGTTCCAAGTTAGTATCCCTATGTTTCTATATATTTCCATATTTTATTTATATCAGTGCTTTTTTTTTTTAAACAGCTGCATGGTATTGATTGTATGGATATGGTATACTTTATCTAATTAGTCCCTACAGATGAACATTAGATTGTGCTATCTTTTGCTGTTACAAATAGTGCTGCAAAGTCATGTAAAGTTTATAATCATACTGGACAGTTGGCTAAAGTTGGGAAATAATAAGTTAATAAGGAGCATATATTTCCCTAAAGATGAGTTTCTCTAAGAGTATAAGTTGAATTCATTAGTGATCAGAAATTTTACATTTCATACCAACATATTTTTTAATATTTCAAAAACTAATGTTAGAACAAATATGTAATCATTATCCACAGCTGAGCTTATTTGTTGAGCTTATTTGTTAAAGAAATAATGGAACTGTGGGAGCTATTGGAAGGTTCAAGTGGGGGGAGGGAAAGAGTGGGAACTTGTGTCTGTTACTTTTTTTTTCTTACTTCATTGACACTAGGGGTGCCGGGGTAGCTCAGTCGTTGAGCGTCCGACTTCGGCTCAGGTCATGATCTCGTGGTCTGTGTGTTCGAGCCCCGCGTCGGGCTCTGTGCTGAGGCTCAGAGCCTGGAGCCTGCTTCAGATTCTGTGTCTCCCTCTCTCTCTGACCCTCCCCCATTCATGCTCTGTGTCTCTCTGTCTCAAAAATAAATAAACATTAAAAAAAAAATTACTTCATTGACACTATGATAATTCCTTATGGAAGGTTCAGAGTAAAAATCACTGCTCCCTCTTTGATGCATTATATTAACAGAGGCCACACATTTTATTTGTAGCTGCTTGAATTTATTGAGTGCTCATTATTCTTTTATAAGTAGTAGGCCATTTTATTTTAACACAAAAATTTTCTTTAACATTTAATAATGTTAGTGTCATTAACTATATCTTTAACTCTTAACACATAGGCAAGTTAGAGATTCAGAAAATAATACAGATTTAATGTGTGCTTCCTATGTACCTGACACTATTCTAATCATTTTCTATTTATTATTTTGTCTAAATTTTATATAGTCATATGAGATAAAAATTATTATTATCCTTATGGTGTGCATGAGGTGGGCAGAGGTGAAATAACATCAGAGGTAGTAAGGAGCCATGATATTAAAAAGCCAGGGAATCTGGAGTTTGGATCCAGAGCCTGTCCTTAGTGTATTCTTCTGTAAAGCTGATTGACTTTACTTTCATTCTTTTTTTTTTTTTTTTTTAATTTTTTTTTTTTTCCAACGTTTATTTATTTTCGGGACAGAGAGAGACAGAGCATGAACGGGGGAGGGGCAGAGAGAGAGGGAGACACAGAATCGGAAACAGGCTCCAGGCTCTGAGCCATCAGCCCAGAGCCCGACGCGGGGCTCGAACTCACGGACCGCGAGATCGTGACCTGGCTGAAGTCGGATGCTTAACCGACTGCGCCACCCAGGCACCCCTACTTTACTTTCATTCTTAAATGTTTTATGAGATCGTTATTATTATCCCTTTTATTAGGGAAGGAAAATGTAGAAAAGTAAGATTGTTTGCTTCCATGTTTATGGAAGGCCTAAGGTTAGTGCTTTCAATTTAAGAGTATTGATAGGTGGGGCGCCTGGGTGGCTCAGTCAGTTGAACATCTGGTTGAGCATCTGACTTCGACTCAGGTCATGATGTCACAGTCCTGAGTTCAAACCCCACGTTAGGCTCAGCTGACACCTCAGAGCCTGGGGCCTGCTTCGGATTCTGTGCCTCCCTGTCTCTTTGTGCCCCTTCTCTGCTCGTGCTCTGTCTCCTTGTATCTCAAAAATAAATAAATGTTCAAGAAATTAAAAAAAAAAAGAGTATTGATAGGTAAAGATCCTAGGGGGAAGATGATAGGTTTTTCCTCCTGGACTTTGAATAGCATAGCTGTTGAGCAATCACTGGTTTGACTATGGCTAAGACAGCAATTTATATGTTTAAACAGATTGTTCTTGTCCTTTCTGTTTATCTGTCAACTAAGAAGCTTTTTTATATTTACACTAACAAAACAATTCACAAGGAAGGGTGTGTGGCTTAAAAATATAATAGAATTGAGGTAGCAGGAAACAATAAATGATCATTCGCTCTGCTCTGTAGAGAGGAATTGTTTTATGTTTCCATGACAGCTCCAGAAGGAACTTTCCAGGAGTCATGAGAATTATGGTCTGTGAATTTAACTGGTTTTTAAATTCAACTTTGGGATTCTTGTAAATATATTGCAGTCTTGAAATGCCCTTTCTCTTTGGTATTTTGTCATTTGATGTCCCATACAAAGGGGTAAAATTCAGTATGATGTTGATCATTGAAAGAATTGGTCAAGGGGCACCTGGGTGGCTCAGTCAGTTAAACGTCTGACTTTGGCTCAGGTCATGATCTCAGTGGTTGGTGAGTTCGAGCCCCACATTGGGCTCTGTGCTGGCATCTCAGAGCCTGGAGCCTTCAGATTCTGTGTGTCGCCCCGCCCTCCGTCCCTCTCTCTGCCCCTCTCCCACTCTGTCTGTCTCTCAAAAATAAATAAACATAAAAATTAAAAAAAAAAAAGAAAGAAAGAAAGAATTGGTCAGGAAAAAAGAGAAGGAAGCCTCAAGAAACAAAGACCAGGCACTACATTTGGGGGAAAAAGGGATCTCTTCATTGGTGTTAGTAAAGGTCTGATATTTATTAAAGTAAATGTTTGTGGAGCAACTCTAGGGATGTGGGTAAAATGGGGACTTGGGGGTGGATACGGCAGCGGCAGCGGGGAGGGAATGCTTCCTTGTTCCCTTTTCATTGACTTTCCTAGTCCCTGATTCATCTACATCTTTTCAGAAGTTTATCAATTCACATCCATATTCACATTTAAAAATGTTTATCATATGCATATAAAACAATGAAAATAACTTATATATAGTTCATTAAAATTATTCTGATTTCTTTGTTAGAAATGCTGTGTATAATCTCACAGGTACACATGCCAAAATTCCTTGGCAGTGGGAAATAAGGAAGCGAAGGATGTCACAATATGACAAAATATTATGACTCAGTGATTGGGAATAAATGTATTAAAATATCAGGTGCTTTCATTTGAAAGGCATATGGGAAATTTAGACTTTTCAAAGGAGTTCTAAAGGAAAAAAATTTTAGAGAGAATTGTATTTTGAAAGGGTCTAAAAATATGGAGTACAAAACCTTACTTTGCATTGGTTGATGGTATCATTGAAGGTAATGCCAAGAGGGTAAAAGGCAGTATCAATTTTCCTAAAGAAAATCACCTGTTTATGAATGTTTATATATATCCATATTTTTTTCTTAGATCTCAATTCTGTGTTCTTTCTAAAAGAAAGTTTGAATTAGAGATGGCAGTTGTAACTGACCTATCAATTTGTGTCAGATCCAGTTTTAGGTGTCCTAGTATTCTTGGTTACAAATAAAATGTAAAGTAAAATATTCTTTCATATAAGGGTTGAGAGCATAAGCTTTGGAACTAGGCTTCCTGGGTTTGGATCCTGGCACTCTCATTTACTGATTGTGGGACCACATAATTTAGCTGTGCCTCAGTTTCTCCAACTGTAAAATAAAGGTTGAATTACTTTTTGAAAGGTTGTATTACAACAAAATAGCCTATACTGAACTCAGATCTCAGATCTCTCAGAGCCAATTAAAAATCCCAGGAGAGTCTGATTACTTCAGCCTTTATCAGGTGTGTATTCCAGTCTGTCAGTTTATGGCCATGGAAACAGGCCTATACAGAATAATAAGCCGTATAAACATGTTCCAGACGTCCAGTCTTGTCAGAAATAGGGGATTATTTTGGGCAAGGCAGGAACTTAAAAGCACAGTATTGATACTATCATTTTTTTTAATTAATAGATTTTACTTTTTAGTGAAGTTTTATATTTATAGAAAAATAAATGGAAGTACAGAGAGTTCCCATATAGCCCCTCACCCACTCACCCCATTTCCACTGTTATTAACATTTTGCATTAGTGTGATACATTTTTTATAATTGATGAGCCAATATTGATATGTTATTATTAACTAAAGTCTGTAGTTTACATTAGGGTTCACTCTTTGTATTGTGCATCCTGTGAGTTTTGACAAACGTATAATGGCATGTATCTACCATTACAGTATCATAAGAATAGTTTCACTGCCCTAAAAATCCTCTGTACTCTACTTATTCATCTCTCCACTGATCTTTTTGTTATTTATTTTATTTTTTAAAATTCAAGTATAGTTAACATACAGTGTTGTGTTAGTTTCAGATACACAGTATACTGATTCAACAATTCTATACATTTCTCAGTGCTCATCAAGATGTGTATACTTAATCTCCTTATTTTTTTTCATCCGTACCCCTACTCACCTCCCCTCTGGCAACCACCAGTTGGTTCTCTGCATTTAAGAGTCTGGGTTTTTTGTTTGTTTCTTTTGTTGTTGTTGTTGTTCATTTGTTTTGATTCTTAAATTCCACATAAGAATGGGATCATATGGTATTTGTCTTTCTCTGGCTGACTTCACTTAGCGTTATACCCTCTAGGTCTGTTTTTACTATCTCTGTAGTGTTGCCTTTTCCAGAATTTCATGTGGTTGGAATCATAAAGTATATACAGTTTTTTTAGATTGGTGTCTTTTAGCGGTGCCTGGGTGGCTCAGTTGGTTAAGCATTCGACTTCAGCTCAGGTCATGATCTCACAGTTTGTGGGTTCGAACCCCGTGTTGGGCTCTGTGCTGACAGCTCAGAGCCTGGAGCCTGCTTTGGATTCTGTGTTTCCATCTCTCTCTACCCCTCCCCTGCTTGCTCTCTATCTCTCTGTGCCTCTCAAAAATAAAGAAATGTAATAACAAAAAAAAAATTGGTGTCTTTCACTTATCACTAGACCTCCATGTCTTTTTTTTCCTGTGGCTTGATAGCTCATTTCCTTTTGTCACTGAATAATAATCTATTGTGTGGATATACCACAGTTTGTCCATTCACCTATTGAAGGACATCTTGGTTGCTTCCAGTTTTTGGCAATTATGAATAAAGCTACTGTAACCACAATGAAAATATTCATGTGCAAGTTTTTGTGTGGACAAAAGTTTACCACTCATTTGGGTAAATACTAAGAGCACAATTGCTGGATCGTATGATGAGAGTAGGTTTAGTTTTGTTAGAAACTACCAAACTGTCTTCCAACGCTGCTGTGCCATTTCTATGCCCACCGGCAATAAACGAGATTTCTCATTGCCCCACATCTTTGCCAGCATTTGGTGTTGTCAGTGTTTTGGTTTTAGCCATTACAAAATAGGGATGCAGTGGCAACTCATTGTTTTGTTTTTGTTAATTTGCCATTCCCTAACGGCATAAGATGTGGAACATCTTTTCATATGCTTATTTGACATCTGTATATCTTCTTCGGCAAGGAGTCTGTTTAGATCATTTGCCCATTTTTTAATTGGGTTGTTTTCTTATTGATGAGTTTTAAGAGTTCTCTGTATATTTGGGATATGACTCCTTTATCAGATATGTGTTTTGTAAATATTTTCTCTCAGTTGGCATTATTTTTCACCTCTCCTGGCCTCTGCTTTTCTATGGTGATTTCCTAGTTGGCAGGGCTACACAATGCCTTATACTGTTGGTTAGCGAGGCTCCATATCACCAGCAAGTGGTGATACTAACATTAGGCTTCCTAGCAAAATCCTCACATATGTATCACAGGATATATAGGAAGTTGTAAACTTCCTTTTTCTAATATTCGCCCCCTCCCCGATATAACAGAAGAACAAGAAAAAAGGAAAGGTTACTCCCAATTCTAATATCTCCTCTTTTTCCTGCGTTCTCTTCACTTTTCCATATGGGAAGTAGTAAACTTGATGATCTTTTGAGGCTACCACAATAATTTGCCACCTTTAAAATTTATTTTCATATATTCTTAGCTACTTAAATAAGAAATCCATATTTTTGTGTTTCTTTTATTAGTAAGATGGAGGTTTTGAAAGATTGTGGGAAATAACTCACTTTGTCAATAGCAGAGTAGAAAAGAGGCTCTCTTCTCTCTCTTCTCTCTACTCACTATTCTGTTGTCACATCCATTAGAATTACTGTTACTGTTACATTAACACCCTGTCCTTGCTGTAAATGCTGATGCTGTCTGGAGTGGACTCTATTGCCATTGTAGCCTCTGGTACTTTTTTTAAGCACAAACTTTGGTACTTCAGGTGAGTTTATAAAGATACACGGGTAGGGTTGTCTGGGTGACTCAGTTGGTTAAGCATTCGACTTTTGATTTCGGCTCAGGTCATGATCTCACAGTTTCACACGTTCAAGTCCTGCATTGGGCTTTGTGCTGACCCTGCAGAGCCTGCTTGGGATTCTCTCTCTCTCTGTCTCTCCCCTGCTCATGCTCTCTCCGTCTCTCTCAAAATAAATAAATAAATTAAAAAAAAAAAGGATATACGGATAGTTCCCCATTTTATAGCCGTATTTATGTTCCAAATGTTAGTATGAATTGGTTGTTTGGCATTTAGGATGTTTTCCTATAGAAAAATCTTTCAAATGAAATTGGATTTCCAGAGCAATACATAAAATTAAATATAACTCAACTCAAGTTTATGAAACAATTACGTGATTGGGGCACCTGGGTGGCTCAGTTGGTTAAGCTTTTGACTCTTGGTTTCAGCTCAGGTCATGATCTCATGGTTCTGTGGGTTCAAGCCCCACATCAGGCTCTGTGCTGGCAGCACGGAGCCTGCTTGGGATTCTCTGTCTCCCTCTCTCTCTCTCCTCTTTCCCCACTTGCTCTGTCTCTCTCGAAATAAATAAATAAACTTAAAAACCCAATTGATTATTTATTTACCATGGTTTGAGGCCTTTCTGAGCTTGACTGGAAACCTAAACATTAATTATAAGAATTTTTATGGAGGGGCACCTGAGTGGCTCAGTCGGTTAAGTGTCCAACTTCAGCTCAGGTCATGATCTCATGGTTCCTGGGTTCGGGCCCTGCATCGGCTCTATGCTGACAGCTTGGAACCTGGAGTCTGCTTTGGATTCTCTGTCTGTCTGTCTCTCTCAAAAATAAATAAACATTAAAAAAAATTTTTTTTGAGAATTTTTATGGAGAAAATTGTTCTATAATTGACTTAGATCATGGTAGATAAAGGCATATTGTTCATTTTTTACATTACTCATCTAGGATTACCTACTCTGAGAATGATTTTGTCATTTGTATGTATAGATGTTCCAAAGTTGAGGATGCCTGTCTAATCGCCTAAGGGGAGGAAATGCCACTAAACTTCTACTGGGTAGATTGTACCTATGTTAATGTATTTTTCACAGGGTATTGTAACCATCCAACTATATTTGGTACTCTCATCAGACTTTGACTAGTCAGTACTCAGTAGACTGGTCTCACCAGACTCACTGGTCTTCTTTCCTCTGTATCACCAGGGTACTCTATGGTCTTTTTTTATATTATGCTCAGTATTGTCAGAATTAAAGAGTGAATTCACTGTACTGGCCTGTGGCCTACCTTCGGAGCAGTGAACAAAGTGGATGCTTTAGCAGCCAATTTCCAAAGCACTTTTATGTATGTCTGCATATACTTTCACACATAACTATCTGATACTTACAAACAATGTGAGGTAGATATTACTGTCCACATTTCATAATTGAGGCAACTAGGGCTTAGGTGTATGAACTGATTGTTGAAGATTAAACAGTGAGGAAGTACCAGAATCAGAATTTGAACCCAGATTTTCAGACTTCAAACACTAAGCTTTTACTACTACTATTATCCTTCAAAACCATTGATTTTTATTCTCCTCAAATATAAGATGTGGAAAGCATCAGGATTATTTTGGATAATCTGGGCTATTTGGCCATTGTGGTGTCATGGAGCATTGCTTGAATTAAAAAGCAATGCAGTATTATTTAAAAAATGAGAAAATAATGACACTTTAAAGAGCTGCTGGTTGTACCTGTTACATTTTTTCCCCCTACAGTAGTCCTTGGCTTTTATTTTATTTACTAATTTTTAGCATTCAGGTTTAAAATTTTTATGTAATAAAAGCTATCAGTTGTTTCCTTGATACTTTCTGGGCTTTATGTCTTGCTGTGACTTTTCTATTGTTCACACTATAAAAACATTAGCCTATATTTTCTCAAATTTATGTTTAGTGTTTTTTTCTTTTTTTATTGTGTTAATATATACATAGCATAAAATTTACCATTAAGCTTTTCTCTTTTTTTGCCATTAACTATTTTTAAGTGTGCTGTTCACTGGAATTATATTCATTCACGTTCTTGTGCAACCACCCCCGGCCGCCCTCCATCACCAGAACTCTGTTCATCTTGTAAAACTGAATGAAACTCTACCTGTAAGACAGTACCTTCTCATTCTCCTCTCCCCCCCACACCCCACCCCCAGCCCCTGGCAACCACTATTCTTTCTGTCTCTATAATTTAGGCTATTCTAGATAACTGCTATAAATGGAGTCATATAGTATTTGTCTTTCTATAACTTTGTGTAGCATGTGTCAGAATTTCCATCCTTTTTAAGGCTGTATAATATCCCACTGTTTGTATATGCCACATTTTGCTTATCCGTTCGAATGTTGATGGCCACTTGGGTTGCATCTGCACTTTAGCTATTGTGAATAATACTGCTGTGAACATGAATGTACAAATATCTCTTTAAGACCCTGCTTCTTTAGGGTAAATACTGAGAAGTGGAATTGCTGGTTTACATGGTAATTCTGTTTTTAATGTTTTGAGGAATGTCTGTACTGTTTTCCACCATGGCTGTACCATTTTACATTTCTACAAGTGGTGTACAAGGGTTCTGAGTTTTTCACATCCTTGCCAACTTTTGTTTTCTGCTTTTTGGATAGTAGTCCTCCTCATATGTAGGAAGTGGTATCTCATTGTAGTTTTGATTTGAATTTCCCTAATGATCTGTGCTGTTGAAGATCTTTTCATGTGCTTATTGGCCATTTGTATATCTTTGGAGAAATGTCTTGCCCATTTTTGAATTAGACTGTTGAGTTGTTGGTAACTGTTGACATTTAGGAGTTCTCTATGTATTTTTGGTATTAATCCCTTATCAGATATATAATTTGCCAATGTTATCTCCTATTCTGTGGGATGCCTTTTTATTCTGTGTATAGTCTCTTTTGATATACAAATTAAAAAATTTGTCATGAAGTCCATTTTGTCTATTCTTTTGTTACCTGTGCCCTTGGTGTCACATCCAAGGAATCATTGCCAAGTCCAATGTTGTGAAGATTTTGTCCTGTTCTAAGAATTATTGTTTTAGGTCTTATGTTTAGGCTCTTGATCTTTTTAAGTTAATATTTGTATGTGGTGTTAGGTAAGGTCCAAATTTATTATTATTATTATTATTTGCATTTGGATATTAAGTTTTCCAGCACCATTTGTTGAAAGACTATCCTTTCTCCACTAGAATGGTCTTGACACCCTTGTCAAAATCATTTGACTATATATTTGAGGGTTTATTTCTGGGGTCTCTATTCTATTCCTTTGGTCTGTATGTGTCTTCTAGCAATACCACACTAGTTAGCTTTGTGTAGTAAGTTTTGAAATCAGGAAATGTGAATCCTCCAGTTTTGTTCTTCTTTTTCAGGATTATTTTGACTATTCAGAGCCTCTTGAGATTCTTTATGAATTTTAGAATGGGTTTTTCTATTTCTGCAAAAAACATCATTGTGATTTTGACAGGGATTACTTTGGGTAATATTGACATTTGAACTATACTGTCTTCCAACCAATGAACATGGGATGCATTTCCATTTATTTATGTCTCCTTTAATTTCTTTCAGCAATGTTTTGTAGTTTTATTTGTACAAATCTTTCACCTCTTTGGTTAAGTTAATTCCTAAATATTTTATTCTTTTTGATGCTGTTGTAAATGGAATTATTTTTATAATTTCCTTTTAGGTTGCTTATTGTTTGTGTATAGAAATGTAATTGATTTGTGTGTGTTGACTTTGTATCCTGCTACTTTGCTGAGTTCACTTATTAGGTCTAACAGGGTCTCTTTTGTGTGAGGTCTTTAGAATACTTGGTGTTTAAGATCGTATCATCTGCAAACAGAAGTAATTTTACTTATTTCATTACAGTTTGGATGCCTTTTATTTCTTTTTCTTGCCTAATTGCTTTGGTTAGAACTTTCAGTACCATGTTGAATAAAAGTGATGAAAGGGGCGTCCTTGCTTTGTCCCAGATCTTAGAGGAAATGCTTTCACCATTGTGTATTGTTTGCTGTAGATTTTCATGTATGGCTTTTAGTATATGGAGGTAGTTTCCTTCTATTTTTATTCTGTTGAGTGTTTTTATCTTGAAAGGATCTTGAATTTTGTCAAATGCTTTTTATACATCAA
Source organism: Lynx canadensis (assembly GCF_007474595.2). Classification (NCBI taxonomy): domain Eukaryota; kingdom Metazoa; phylum Chordata; class Mammalia; order Carnivora; family Felidae; genus Lynx; species Lynx canadensis. Next base: position 37,857,089 of record NC_044309.1, read on the forward strand.
TTTTTTTTTTTTTTTTACTTTATTGATGTGTGCCTGTTTTTGAAAAGCAGGGTGATGGAAAGAACATGGAATTTGGTGTCTGACATATTTGCATTAAAATTTGCTTTGTTTTTTCTAATTTATATGACCTTAAGCTTGGCTTAGTGAGTAACTTAATCTCCTGGGCCACCGTTTTTTCATCTATAAAATAATATCAACCTTCATGGTTCAGATGAATAGTAAATAAGGTTTATATGTATAAAGCCCCTTAGCAAATAGTAGAACCTCTGTCTTACCCTTTACCCCAGTGACATGTGATTATTATTATTGTATTTCTGTTGTTGAAAGGCTTTTGTTATACTTGGCATTGGTTGGGCTTGGTTAAAATTATAGACAATTTTTTTTTTTACTTTTATTTTAAGGAGAATTGTGAAGTTATAGTAGACTTAATAAGAAACAGATGGCTAAGTAAATTTAAAACTATTTTTAAAGGTAAAGTTAAAATATCTATGGTGTTAGGATACATATGGTCAAGGTATTTTTTTTTATACCTGTAAACAGGTTATCTAAATGTGGACTACCAAGAAAGATAATTTTCACTTTATGTGTGATCCGCAGTGCACTGCTGGTGGAGTGTGAATTGATGTAGTTTGTTTGGGAAGCTATTTGGCAATAAAACTAGTCATAGCTTTTGACCAGTCTTCTCATTCCACAAAGGATTTAGATCCACCCTGTAACTTAGTAAGCCTATTTCTGGGAATCTGTGTCAAGAAAAAACCTTGAGGAAGAAAAAAAAAGAAGAAGAAACCTTGAGGGGTGCCTGGGTGGCTCAGTCGGTTGAGTATCCGACTCTTGGTCTCAGCTCAGGTCTTGATCTCAAGGTTGTGAGTTCAAGCCCTGCCTTGGGCTCTGTTTTGGGCATGAAGCCTACTTAAAAAAGGAGAAAGAAATTTTGAAATGCAGATATAAACTGTACATTTTATTTATTTATTTATTTATTTATTTATTATTGAAGTATAATCTATATACAGTAAAATACACATTTTAAGTGTACAGCTCAATGACTATTTTACCTATGTAGATATAGAACATTTCTGTCACCCAGAAAGTTTCCTTTGCCCTCTTTCTGGTTATACTCTACCTGTCACCCCGCAATAGTAACCACTGCTCTGACTTCTATCACCATATATGCTTTTGCTGGTTCTTGAACTTAATATAAGTGAAACCATGCAGTGTATACTCTTTTGTGCAGGGCTGTTTTCAATCAGCCATAATGTTTTTGAGATTTAACGATGTTGTTGTGTATATTACCAGTTTGTTCTTTTTATTGCTGAGTAGTGTTCCATTAAATGAATATGCTACAATTTGCTTATTTGTTCTCCTGTTCATAGATATATGATTCTAGTTTTTGGCTTTATGAACATTCATGTATAGGTCGTTTTGAGGACGTATCTGCTAATTTCTCCTGGATACATACCTGTAACACTTATTGTTATTAAATTTAAAACAACATAAGTATCCAACAATGGAGAATAGATTGGTGTAGATCAGCATGTAATCCTGACTACAATAATGGTCAGTGGAAGAGGACGAAAAATACAGGTGTGAAAGTATTGTGAAGGCTGAGGTGAATTCCTTGTTCATTCCTGTATCCTTAGTGCCTACCTCTCAGTGCCTGATACGTAGGACATGCTTAATATTTGCTGACTGAATTTAATGAAAGGAGACTAAGCAGCAGCTAGGTAAGGGTGGAACCAAGGAGTTTTCAAGAAAACAAGGGAGGAACGTGTTTCAGTAAGGAGCCTGTGGTTATTTTTGTCAAATACTTTAGGCAAATCAAGGAGGAATGAAGGGTGAAAACAAAGTGTTATTTTTGGCAATCAGAGAAAGAGTTTCAGGAAAATGAGAGAATAGAGCCAGGCTGCAGCGAGTTGAGAAGTGAATTATAGTTAAAAAAGTGACAGTGAGTGTTGATAATCCTGAAGTTATTTAATGATGATGGGAAGTGGAGATAGATTCATAGCTTTATAGATAGATAAGGTCTAGGAAGGTATCTTTTTAAAGAAAGATTGTGAGCTGAGGAAAGGCACTACTAGAGATCGAAAGACGGAGGATACAGGAGCAATATGCATTGTTAATTCTGGGGAAACAGGACAGAATCAATTCACCAGTATCAGAGTTCACTTTAGAGAGAAGAACATCTTCCTCTGTGATAGGAAGAGAGAGTGTGTTTTTATGAGTAAGGTTGGAGAAGATGATGAAAATTTGCTTCTCAAATTGTTACCTCACCTAAGTAAAGAGGAGCTATGTGGCCCTTGGGCCCTCTTGGGAGAAGAATAACAGAATGGCTGAAACCTAATTCACATGGTATGTGTCATTCTCCAACTTACATGCTTTTAAAAAAATTTTTTTTTAAGTTTATTTATTTAAGTAATCTCTACACCCAACGTGGGGCTTCGATTCCTGACTCTGAAATCAAGAATTGCTTGCTTTTCCAACTGAGCCAGCCAGGCGCGCCTCCAATTTACATGCTTATTTATTGTGTGAATTTTTGTGGCAAGCCTGACCTTAGATCTTTATGTCCAAATATTTATAAAATGTCTGAAGTATGTGCATGGGAACACATTTAATATATTGGAGATATATTTAATATGTTGGAGATTTTTCATCATGATAGTTCACAAAAGCTTAAAATATATGGTTTGCATTGATTTAACACTCTATTGATACTCATACTGTAGTTGGAACTGGATTGTGAATTATTTACTTGTTTAATTCCCATTGTAGGTGGATTTAAAAAATAGCTTTATTGAGGTATAATTGATATACGTCAAACCCCACATTTAAACTGTATGTGTTGATGAGTTTTGACATATGTATACACCTGTGAAACCATCACTACAGTCAAGATAATGAACCCCAAAAGTTTCCTTTTGCCCTATTATAATCCAATTCTTCTCACTCTCAGAAACCCACTCCTTTTTGTCACTACTGATTTAGTATCTTTTAGAATTTTATGTAAATGTCATCTTATAGTATATTCTCTTTTTTGTACTTAGCAGAATGATGTTGATATTCATCCATTTTGTTTGTGTGTCAATAGCTTTTTCCTATTTATTTCCAAACGGCATCCCACATTAAATTTGTGTATCTATTCATCTGATGAGGGACATTTGGGTTGTTTACACTTTTTGGCTATTGCAAATAAAGCTGCTATAAACATGCATATGTAGATATTTTTTGTGGACATATGCTTTCATTTCTTAGGTAGATTTCAGAGTGGAGTGGTTGGATTAAATAGTTGGTATAATTTGACTTTTGTTTTTAATGTTTATTTATTTTTGAGAGAGAAAGAGAGAGTGCAAGCAGGGGAAGGACAGAGAGAGAGGGGGACAGAGGATCCGAAGCAGATTCTGTGCTGATAGCATAGAGCCTGATATGGGGCTTGAACTCACGAGCCAGGATATCAGGACCTGAGCCGAAGTCGAATACTTAACCGACTGAGCCACCCAGTTTGACGTTTGATGTTTTAAAAAATTACCTGGAAGTGGTTGCACATTTTGCACACAAATACTGGTTGACCAGCAATGTGAGTTCAAGGTGCTCTACGTCTTCACCAACGCGTGGTATGGTCTGTCTTTTAATTTTTAGCTTTTCCAGTGGTTATGTATTGATATCTCATTTTGGTTTTTTTTTTTTAAGTTTATTTCTGAGAGAGAGACAGTGAGAGTGAGCAGCAGAGGAACAGAGAGAGGGAGAGAGAGAATCCCAAGCAGGCTCCATGCTGTCAGTGCGAAGCCCATTGTGGGCCTCCAGCTCATGAACCGTGAGATCACAAGATCATGACCCAAGCTGAAACCAAGAGTTGGGGACTTAACCAACTGAACCACCCAGGTGCCCCAATCTCATTGTGGTTTGAATATGCATTTTCCTAATGACTATTCATAGTGATCATCTTTCCAAATACTTATTGACCATTTATAGATCTTATTTTATGAAATGAATGTTGAAACATTTGTCCAATTTTTAATTGGGTTGTCTTCTGAGTAAACTGGTAAGACTACCTTTGATTTTAAATATAAATCCTTTGTTGGATATGTATTTTGCAAAAATTTTCTCCTCATCTGAGCCTTGTCCTTTAATTTTCATAACAATATCTTTTTGTACAACAAAAGCCACAGATGAGGAGAACATATTTTTTATTGAAGTATAATTGACATATAACATTATATTAGTTTCAGGTGTACAACATAATGATTCAATATTTGTATATATTGTGAAATGAACACCACAGTGAGTCTAGTTAATGTTCATAACTATTTATAGTTATAAAATTTGTTTTTTCTTGTGATGAAAGCTTTAACGATCTCTCTTGGCAACTTTCAAATATTCAATACTTTATTATTAACTATACCCTAAATCTCCATCACTTATTTTGTAACTGGTTTACTTTATAACCTTTTGACCTCCTTCACCCATTTTGCCTAGCCCCCACCCGCTTCTGGTGACCACCAATCTGTAAGCTTGGTTCCACAGATAAGTGAGATACAATATTTGTCTTTTCTCTGATTTACTTCACTTAGCATAATGCCCTCAAGGTTCATCTATGTTGTTGCAAGTGGCAAGATTTCATTCTTTTTATGGTTGGATAATATTCCATATTACATCTTTATTCATTCATCCATTGATGGACACTTATGTTACTTCCATGTCTTGGCTGTTGTAAATAATGCTGCAGTGAACATGGGGGTGCAGATATCTTTTCAAGTTAGGGTTTTCGTTTTCTTCAGATAAATGCTAGAAATAGACTTACTGGATCATATGGAAGCTCTATTTTTAATTTTTTTGAGGAACCTCCATACTGTCTTCCATAGTGGCTGTACCAATTTACATTCTCACTAACAGTGTACAGGTTCCCTTTTCTCCACATCCTCAACGACACTAGTTTTTTTTGATAATAGCCATTCTGACAGATGTGAGGTGATATCTCATTGTGGTTTTGATTTGCATTTCCCTGATGGTTAGTGATATTGAACACCTTTTTATGTATCTGTTGGTCATCTGTCTGTCTTTGGAAAAGTGTCTATTCAGATCCTCTGCCTATTTTCAAATTGGATTGTTGGGGGGAGGTTGCTATTGATTTGTATGAGTTCTTTATATATTTTGGGTTTTAACGCCTTATCAGATATATGATTTGCAAATATTTTCTCCCATTTAGTAGGTTACCTGTTGATTTGGTTTATAGTTTCCTTTCTGTGCAGAAACTTTTTAGTTTGATGTACTCTCTCTAAAAGTTTCCTTTTAAAATATATATATTTTTTTACATTTTATTTATTTTTAGAGAGAGAGACAGAGCACAAGTGGAGGAGGAGCAGAGAGAGAGGGAGACACAGAATCCGAAGCAGGCTCCAGGCTCTGAGCTGTCAGCACAGCACCCAGTGCGGGGCTCGAACTCACAAACCGTGAGATCATGACCTGAACCGAAGTCAAACGCTTAACCGACTGAGGCAACCAGGCGCCCCTAAAAGTTTCTTTTTGATGAAGTCTAATTTGTTGATTTTATTGATTTTTAGTATGTGTATTTAAGTGAAAGGCATAATAAAAATGTACAGTTTTTCTCCCAGAAGTAGGAGTCAGATCTTTTATTAAGTATGAATAATGGACTAGATTTAAGAATTAAAAAATTACATTGCTTTATGTAGTTATTTGTCTTCAGGTAAACCTTTTTTCCTTCATTTTTCCTGTAATATCATCTAATAGTTCATTGTCACACATAGTACATTTATTTCTGATTGAGTTGAACCAGATTTTCATAAATTGCTTTATTGTAACTTCACACAGGCAGCTAATTACTAACAATTTACAATTATGAATTCCTCTAACTAAAATGAATAAATTGCCTTCGAAGTTGTCTCGTTTATCAATCCCCATTGGCATTTATTGAATTTATGTAATAAAGCAGGGTAAGCCTTTCCTTGTTTCTTAACTAATTCCTGAGACTAAAAACGATCATTTGTGATGTTATGAAGCAATATTGCAATCAGTAAAGGAAGTACTCACTCAAGTTACTATTAGAAGAGCCGTGGACTGTTCATAGCCTTCATTTTTGCAAGTCTTAGCCTGCTGTGCTCCTGGCAAGAATGGTGTTTACTCCCTCCGGCACCACAGAAGGAGCTGTTTAGCCACCTGCATCCCTGGCCAAATTGCAGCGAAGTGCTGATTACAGCATCCTTATTATCTGGCACCGTGTAGGAGGCGGCAAGAAGCACTCCCTGACTGTATTGCAGCAATGGATTTTGTGTTAGAAAAAATTATCCTTTTTTTTTTTTTTTTTGTATGCATAGAGAACTTGACAGGAATGCTAAAAGTGTAATCATAGAATCTAGCATGTCATTGATACATTATTAAATGCTTCAAACTATTTGGCAACATGGTCTGTTGGGTACAGCTCTAGACTAGCAATTCAGTGAATAACATTTTAAGGTGGTCTCTTGAGTATCTCAGATATTTGATCTTGGGCAAATTTCTTTATTGTTCATACCATCTCCATTCCTTAGAAATACTGTGCATGTAAATTAGACCCTCGACTAAGGGGCTTGTGGATTTTTTTTTTTTTTAATTATTTTGAGGGAGGAGGAGGGGCAGAGGCAGAGGGAGAGAGAATCCCAAGCAAGCTCCTCACTGTCAGCATGGAGGCCAATGCGGGGCTCAATGTGGGGCTCAATGTGGGGCTCAAACTCACAAACCATGATGAGATCCTAACCTGAGCTGAAATCAAGAGTCAGACACTCAACTGGCTGAGCCACCACGTGCCCCGGGGCATGTGGATTTTTAAGTGTACACATTTAGGGAAATGTCTGTTTTTTTGTTTTTTCCCCTCAAATTTCTTATTTTGAAAAAATTTTAATATACTGAAATCAAGCAAGGAAAATAAACCAATAACCTATGACTTTCACCTAGAGTCATTACTTATTAACATTATCTCTTAATATCTCACTTTTAAAAATCTTTTAAATGAGACTTAAAAAACAGTTGTAAAAACGTAAGAGAATTCCCTGGCTGAGCTTCCCCTAATGTTAATATCTTACATAATCATAGTAAATTATCAAAACCAGGACATTAATACTGATTCAGTACCATTAGCTAATCCACAGGTCTTCTTGGAGTTTTACTAGTTTTCCCACTAATGTCTCTTAATAATTTGGGATCCAAATCCAGGATCCTGTAGTCTACTTAGTCATCATATCTCTTTAGTGTTCTCCAACTTGCTTAGTATCTCAGTCTTTCTTTGCCTTTCCTTTTTTTTTTTTTTTTTTCAACGTTTATTTATTTTTTGGGACAGAGAGAGACAGAGCATGAACGGGGGAGGGGCAGAGAGAGAGGGAGACACAGAATCGGAAACAGGCTCCAGGCTCTGAGCCATCAGCCCAGAGCCTGACGCGGGGCTCGAACTCACAAACCGCGAGATCGTGACCTGGCTGAAGTCGGACGCTTAACCGACTGCGCCACCCAGGCGCCCCTCCTTTTTTTTTTTTAATGTTTATTTATTTTGAGAAAGAGATGGTAAGCAAGCGAGTGGGGGTGGGGCAGAGAAAGAGGGAGAGAGAATCTCAAGCAGGATCTGCACTGACAGTGGAGCCCCGACGTGGGACTTCATCCCATGAACTGCAAGATCATGACCTGAGCTGAAATCAAGAGTCAAACACTCAACTGACTGAGCCACCCAGGTGCCCCTTTGCCTTTCCTTTTTTAAAAATCAAAGTATAGTTGACATACAGTGTTACATTAGTTTCAGGTGTTCAACATAGTGATTCAGCAAGTCTATACTTTATGCCATGCTCACCATAAGTGTACCTACCATATGTTGGCATACAAGGCTATTCTAGTATCATTGACTACATGCCCTATGCTGTACCTTTTATCTTTGTGACTTATTCATCACATAATTGGAAGCTCGTACCTCCCATTCTCCTTCATCCCTTCTGATCTTGACAGTTTTGAAGAGTACTGGCCTTTAATTTTGTAGTGTGTTTCTCAGTTTGGCCTCGTCTGTTGTTTCCTCATGATTAAATTAAGGCTGTGCACTTCTGGTGAGAGTGCCACAAAAAAATGATGCTGTACCTTTCTCAGCACATCATATCAGGAGGAGCGTGATGTTGCTGTGTCTTCTTACTGGTGATGTTAATCTTAATCATTTAGTTAACGTGCTGTCTTCCAGGTTTCTCCATTATAAAGTTACTCTTTTTCCCTTTGCAATCAGTAATTATCCTGTGGACAGATACTTTGAGACTATGCAAATATCTAGTTCCCATCATACTTACACCTACTAATTTTAGTGTCCATTTATGGTTCTTGTCTGCAATGGTTATTACTGTGTTTGCCTTTGGTGACTTTCTATTTCCATCATTCCTTTTATCTTTTTTTTATTAGAAAATTTTTTAACATCTATTTATTATTGAGAGACAGAGAGAGACAGAGCATGAGCATGGGAGGGGCAGAGAGAGAAGGAGACACAGAATCCGAAGCAGGCTCCAGGCTCTGAGCTGTCAGCACAGAGCCTGACGCAGGGCTCGGACTCACAAACCAGGAGATCATGACTTGAGCTGAAGTCGGATGCTTAACCCACTGAGCCACCCAGGTGCCTCCCTTTTATCTTTTTTAATTGGATTTTTTTTCTGTAAGGAAGAGGTGTACCTTCTTCATTTATTTATTCATTCATCCATTGATTCATATCATTATGGACTCATGGATACTCAGAGAAATGTGGCTCCCCCCATCCATACTACCCTGTTCCATTATTATTTCCACCTTATTCCCACGCCTACATGGCCACAATACTATTATCACATTAATATGCTAATACTCTTATTTAAAGCACAGTTCAGAGTCAAATATCCTTAGTGCACCCATAATAGTCTTTACTGTGTGTATGTTATGATTAATATTCAAAGATTATGTGTTATATTTTCTTGCCAGAAATCTCTTAAGTCTCTCCACTTTAATCTAGAAAAAATTTTTTTTTGGTGTCTCTTTTTTTAAAAATTTTTTTTTTTCAACGTTTATTTATTTTTGGGACAGAGAGAGACAGAGCATGAACGGGCGAGGGGCAGAGAGAGAGGGGGACACAGAATCGGAAACAGGCTCCAGGCTCTGAGCCATCAGCCCAGAGCCCGACGCGGGGCTCGAACTCACGGACCGCGAGATCGTGACCTGGCTGAAGTCGGACGCTTAACCGACTGCGCCACCCAGGCGCCCCTTGGTGTCTCTTAATAAGGATGTTTTTCTCAAGAATTCTGAGAGTTGTCTTGCAGAATTTCCCTCCATTTGGTTTGTTTCCTCTTGAATAGATTTAGGACAAACATTGTTGGCAGGAATATTGCATACGTGATATTGTTTTCTTCTCAATACATCACATCAGGAAATACCTTATGTCAGTCTGTCCCATCATTGCTGAATCTGTTCATTTGGTTAAGGTGATATCTGCTACATTTTCTCATTGTAAGGTTACCTTTCCCTCTTTGTAACTAATATAATCTGTGGGGAGATACTTGAGATTGTGTTGAATATCTTATTTTACTCAATGGTTGTAGGATCCATCAATGTTTCTTGCAAGAGTCAATTATTAATATGGTGGTTATAAAATGGTGACATTCTACTTCCATCATTCATTCTATATTTATTAGTTGGTTATTCTGTAAAGATCTTTGTTGTGACATTTATTTAGAATTAGTATAGACTCATGAATTTTTTAATAATAACAGCTTTATTGAATGAAATATAATTCATATACCATACAATACAGCCATTTAAATTATACACACTTCAGTGCTTATTGGTATATTCATAGAAATGTGCAGTCATCACCACAGTGAATTTTAGGACATTTTCATCCCATGCCCTTTAGCTATCATCCCTCAACTTTGATCCCCACAAGGCCCTAAGCGATCACTTACGTACTTTCTGCCTCTATGCATTTGCCTATTCTGGACATTTCATAAAAACAGCATTATATAATATGTGGTCTTTTGTTGATTGGCTTCTGTCATGTAGCACAATGCTTTCAAGCTCTTCTACTTATGGCGGAATAAATCCCATTGTATAGATAAATCAGATTTTGTTTACCTATTTATTAGTTGATGGACCCTTGAGATGTTTCTACTTTTGGGCCCTTGTGAATAATGCTGCTATAAAAAATTGTATGCAAACAGCCATGTAAATATACTTAACACTGCTGAACTGTCCACTTAAAAATGGTTAAGGTATTACATTTTATGATACATGTTTTTACCACAATAAAAAATTTATGGAATGTCCGTATTTTAGAATACTAGCCATTTAATATTATATTTCAAAAACCTATATAACATAAAAGATGCTTATGATATAATCTTGAGTTAAAATGATATAAAAATCATAAATTTTATTTCAAATATATAAAAATTACTAGAAATATTTGTAAAGATATTTTCTTGTTAGCAGGGATTATTATCTCATGATGGTAGGATTATGAAGAGACTATTTCTTTTTCTTTATAAATTTTTACAAAATCTATAAGATGAATATGCTTTATTTTTACAACCAATGAAGAAAAAAACTAGAAAGAAAAAAATCATACAAAAAGAGTTTGTCACCAGCAATCTTCTTGTAACACATATATTATCTCAAAAATCCTTTCAATTAAAGAAATAATAGGGTGAATAGGTGAAGGGCATTAAGAGGCATTAAGCTTCCAGTTATAAAATAAGTCATGAGGATGAAAAGTATGGCACAGGGAATATAGTCAATAATATTGTAATCATGTTTCAAGGTGACAGATATGGTGACTACACTTATTGTGGTGAGCATTGTGTGTGTGTGTGTGTGTGTGTGTGTGTATAATGCACATATATATAATGGAGAGTAGTTCAAGAGAATGGCGTTCTGTGGGTATTATTCTACATTGCACTTCAATGTTGGATCTATGTTGTTTTTATAAGATGTATATTTAGGGTTTTCCCTGTTTGTATCCAGTAAATAGGAAATTTTCCATGAGAAAAATGGGAGGAAATATAGTACGTAATTCCATTTCTTTTACACTGTAGGAATTCTTCTTGTTTTATGTTGATTTATGAACCAGGCTTGGTTAGGCCTGCCATTAAACAACTTTGTTTTAAAGGAAGGCGAGAGTATTGAAGGAAAAATACAAATTTAGTAAGATCATGTTCCACTTTAGACCAGAAATTCTAGTTCAGATTAATGTAAGTATATAAAATATGTTATTTCTGGTAAATTACAATTTAAAACTAGAGCTCAAAGGAAGCATAGCTCTTGATGTATAGGAGGTATCTAAATGTTATAATTATATAGCATATTTTTAGTGCTTCTTTTGTTAAGGTCAAAACAAAACCTGTTCAGCTTGCTCAGGCTTGATGAAAGGAATTACGTGGTGTCGAGATTGGCATTGAAGATACACCTGGTTTCCTCACTCTTAGCGTCTTTAACAGAAGTGTTTGAGGACTTTAGATGTGTGTGAGAATTTAGCATGAGTGAGATTTTAGCTGTGTGTGTGTGTGTGTGTGTGTGTGTGTGTGTGTGTGTAGAGGTGGGGTTGGGGGTGGGATAGGATGATTTATTTTCTATGCCAGGGGGTTTTGCAATTCTAGTTTAGTGTTGAAGGCAAAGTGAGTTAGAGGAGAAGCAGGATTCATAGCAGAAGCTGTTGAAAATACCAGCACGTAACAGTGCATTTTTTTTTTACCATGTTACCTGTTCCTGTGTATTCATACTTTTTTCCCTATATATCCTAATATTCTTAATTTTTTGTCTTAGTTGCTTTATAGAGTTTTTCAAATTTATACTAATATCCACTAAATAGTAATAATATTCTAGTACTGTGCTCATAAAGCTAGGATTTAAAAATATGTGAATGAATATTAAAAATATTAAGGAAAACAGGAACATGTCTAGGAGAACTGTTAGGGACCTACAAAGTCAAGGCCTGAATACATCATATCTGACATTTTTGTTTGTTTGCTTGTCCCTCCCTCTTTTGAACTGGGATAAAGGAGATGATTTATTTTAAATACCCAACAGGTTTTTAAGCATATAGTTTAGAAGGAAATTAATAGAGGGAAACTGTCAGAGAACCAGGATGTCATCTATATCTAAGGGGTTATGAAATATGCTTACAGGTTCAGGCTGTAAGCTTGGGTGGCTCACTAGATTAAGTGTCCGGCTTCAGCTCAGGTCGTGATCTCACTGTTGGGCTCGAGCCCTGCGTCAGCGCAGAGCCTGCTTGAGATCCTCTGTCTCCTTCTGTCTCTGCCCCTTCCCTGCTCACGCATGTGCTCTCTCTCTTTCTCTCTCAAAAATAAACATTAAAAAAAATCTGCTTACAGGTTAGTAGGCAGGAGGAGTCTTGGAGATAGTACACAAATTCCAAGTTGTTATGCATTATTAAAATGCATGAAACCTTCTAAAATGTGTGAAGGTAGTGGTAAACCACTAAGGTGTGGGTAGATGCTTTGGTATTTTTACCTCAAATGCAGGAAAAGCCATGCTTCCCATGGTAACCATGGAATTTATCTTCTCAAATAGATTCTGATAGTAAGCTCCAGAAAAAATTATAATTAAATAATAATTACTATTATTATAAATAATAATAACTGAGAACCATTTCTGCCTTGTTTCATTCTCTACTGTTTCCAAGAATTCTGAGTCACAAAGTAAAATCTTAAGTTAGAAAATTTTCAAAAATAGAAATGGCTTCAGAGAGAGTTTTTTTTAAAGTTCAAAAGCATTTGGTTTATCAGTTGAAAACAGTCATTGGATTCCATTTTTGTTGTTGTTTTCTTCCATCAAACAAATCTGTCTCCTAGTGGTGTTAAGTCTTGTCTGTTCAACTGTACTTATAGTCTCCTTCCATGACTGGCATCGTATTTTATTAATGGCAAACTTGCAAAATAAGTTAAATGACTTGCCTAAATCTTTTTATGTTTATTTTTATTTTTGAGTAAGAAAGAGTGCAAGCTGGGAAGGGGGGGGGGGGGGGGGGGGGGGGGCAGTTTGTGGACAGAGGATCCAAAGTGGGCTCTGCTCTAATAGCAGTGAGCCTGGAGGAGCCCAATGCAGGGTTCGATGTGGGGCTTGAACTTACGAACCATGAGATCATGACCTGTGCCAAAGTCGGACACTCAACCAGCTGAGCCACCCAGGTGCCCAACTTGCCTAGATCTTAAGGAAATCAGTAGGCTGTAGTCAGATGCTATACACAGTTGTTGGGGGTGGGGGAAAATTCCCCCTACTAATCTTGGTTCTTTGGGCTGGTCTAACAATTAAAATGACCCAAAATAGATTAATGGGAAGAAAAATTAATTTTGTACATATGGAGGTCTCATAGATATGGAACCTAAGAAATGACCAAAGCAGGCAGTTTATATACCTTTTAGAGAAAGAAACAATAAATTTGTGAAGAAATGACAAGACAAAGAACCTTAGTCTTGGCTACTAATTAGTGAAGAACTTAAGCAGAGTTTGTGTACATTGACTTCTAGGCCTTGAATTCTCGATCTCTGGTGATAAATGTTTTTTTACCTCCTGGTACAGGAAGAGTACCTTTCACATGGGAAATTGACTTCCTGCTTCTGGGGGACAGAAAGGAGGGTCAGAATGTGCTTGCATTGGCTGTTTCTCAAGTAAACTTTGATTCAGAATTATCAGTGTGCTACTTTGACGTATTTGGGGGCAGCCTGCCACAATCCCCATCTAGTCTAATTCTCTATTTCCTAGAACTAGCTCCAAAAAAGAAGAAAAATATATTGGATTTTTAGGTGGAATTTAGACTCTGGAAAGAGACCTGGATTAGAGTCTGTTTCTGCTGTTTAACCTTATGCATAGCCCTCTAAGTCTGTTTCTCCATGTTCAAAGTGTGAAGAATAATAGTGCCTAATTTGTAGGATTGTTTTGAGGAATAAATAAAATAATGCATGTCAGATACTTAGCACTGTGTCTGGGCTATAGTTAGTACCCAACATACGGTTTAAAGAAAAAATTCCTGCATGCATGTGAGTCTATGTTCTACATCTTTTTTTTTTTTTTTCTTTTTACTCTTTGGGTACTTCAGTCTCCTGAGGTTTTCCATAGAATAAGCGTGGCAAGTCCTCCTGAAGCCAGTGTCAGGTAACATCTAGAAACTTTCCCTAAGGCAGAATCATTTGGCTGAAAATAGCCCAGGGGAGTAGATACATGGAGAATACGAAATTGACATGTTTTTAACAGAATTTTCTCTTTACATGCTTTTTTTTTTCCTTTTTAAATAGTGCCTTTGAAGATGAGACAATGAAGCTTCGACAGCTGAAACTAGATAATCAGGTGAGCAAATCAGGAGTCTCCCTCCTGTTTTGAAATAAGTGAACAGCTATACTGACCGTGATGATGATGCATCTGCTGATGCAGAGTCTTGAACTCTGAAGTCTTGGCAGGGTCATGGAAAGAAGACAGGAAAGGGAAAGGTTCTGATGTTGTAACTAAGCAGTGCTGAACCAAGGCCCTGGGCTCTGGCAAGACCCAACTGCCTTCAGGAGCACAGTGATAAAACTGGCCTTGGATTTATAGTCACTGGAAATTCCTTGGCACCTTTCCTAAGAATTAGAAGAATGTTAACATTGTATTTCTGTATAGTAATTTGGTCCTGCTGCCTTAAATATGTCTCTACATTGTACTTTCATTGAACTGCAAGGATGAACTACAATTTCACGGAATTTTATTCAATTTCATTGAACTACAATGTTTTTCTCATTCTCAAATACAGATCTGAGCATGCTGCTGTTTTTGCTTAAAACCCCGATTGCTTACAGCACAGTTTTCTTCACAGCACTGGTCCCAGTGTTCAGTTACACATTCATTCTTTTCTTCAGTGATTTGATTTATGTTTGTTTCCTCCACTAGGCTAAGCTCCATGAGAATAGGAGTCAAGTCTGTTTATGATGACCAGAAGTTCCCAGCATAGGGCTGGGCACATAATAATCCTTCGTTAAATATTTGAAGGAAGGAAGGAATAAATGGATACTTGTGTGTCGTTATATGCTATGATCATCATTGTTAGCTTAGAACCTATGCCCAACATATTTTGCTTTCATTTGAGCATGTTTTCTAATTTAGGACATTCTATAGCTCTAGTCTTCCCATGTAGTGTCTAGACTCTAGGTGACTAAACATACCTCTAAAGTTTTGCCTATTTATGTTAATGTTGGAATTAATAATGGGACTTCTAGTGTAATAAGTTGCTTTAAAGGTGGACTCATTAAAAACTGGGGAAGAGGTCTCTTTGGGGCATGTGGGGATGTGCAGGCCTACTCTCCATAGGGCAAGGCCCCTGTGGGTTGGAACGCCACGCTGGCCCCAGGAACGGCACTGGTGCTTGTGCTCATGTGTGGCCACCCCTGAATGGCACCTTCTGAGTCTTTCATGGTGATGGCAGAAACTGTCATCACATTCCACTGACACTCAAGTCACCAAATGTTGGGGTCTAGTCTCCTCACGTGCAGCTGGAAGGGAAATGTTGCCCAGTGGTCTTCAGAGACCCCCTGTACACAAGCCTGTGCCACCATAGGAGACATTTGGCTTCTAGGTGGCCGTGGTGGCCTCCATCATCAGCTGTGCCATCATCCTGCTTAGGCCCTAGCCCTCTTCACATGCTGCATCGTGAAGTATGCAGAGAGGAGCAGCCACGGTTCTTGGACAGGGTGGCCCGGCTGTGGCTCCACCCATCTAGTTCTGTCACCTTCAAGGTCTAAATAGCAACAGAGGCCTGTCTGGAGCCACCTGGCTAGGCACAGGACAACCACAGCTTCTCCACCCCTGGCAAGGGCCCCAGAGGGCTGGCTGGCAGGGACAAGTACCACTGGGCCTAGCGCTCTGGGCCCTAGCTGTCCTGGGCTCTCCCTGCACCCAGGTGAACACACGACAGAGCTTGCCTGTCCCTGGGCCATTGTGGGAGTGCTTGTGCAGCCTGATATTCAGAGCCCACCCTCCACGTGGGGAGGGCCAAGTGAACACCAACAGCCTGGCACCTGTATCTTGGCATGTGTCGGTGAAATCCACTTTGGGGCTTAGGGATCCCCGGGGCACGTGGGCTTGGAAGGCTGGGGACCCCAACATGAGTGACCTGTCCTGGGGGAGCCTGGCTGTAGCACTTTTTATAAGTAGGCTTCCTTGAAACCACTGCTGAGGTTAATATACCAACTGTATCCTCCCTCCAACCTGCTTCCTTTAAAGAGACACAGGGACATCTTAAGCAAGTCTAGTTTTGCACAGCCAAGCAGGAAAATGGCAAAAAAAACTTCTCAGCAATTACAGGTGGTTGTCTCAGCATTTTCCTTTGCGAGGCAGGCTGCCTCTAAACAGAGACCCATCTAGTGTTGTGCACACATCTGTAAAGTTGCCGGGTAAAGGGTGTGAAATAAACAATCCTTTCAAATACTGGGAAAACATAAACTAAAACTAGGAAGGAAACTAATCTAACTGGGATCATGGGGAAAATTCTGATTATATATATATATTTCTACTTATACTTACCTCCCCACCACACACAAAAGAGATTGAAATACTTGAGATGGGCCCTTTATTTTCTATATTCCATTGCGTAGCAAACTCTATTTAGGGAGATGTGCCCATAAAATTGTAGATCTTTGTTTGATTTATTTTTATAAGGCTAACTGGTACATACTGTGCTAGCATCTAAAATCTATGGTCATCTATGAAATAACATAGTAGATGTAAGTTTTTGAATTTTGAAGTTTTTGAATTTTGTATAGAGATATATCTTCTTTTATTTTAAAAATATGGATTCCGGTAATACAGAAAAGATATTTCATGAACAGTCTCTCCCTCTCTATATGGCTTAGTTCTTTACCAGAGGCTGTCACTAACTTCTAATGTATCTTTCCAGAGGTGGTCAATGAATATCAAGACATAAAATTTTGTAGGAGTATTTTAAAATTCAAAAAATGTCCGGGCCTGATGTACAAATGGTGTTAAATAGTGTGCGAGAATACTGTAAGGGGCCTGAAATGCTGCCTTGGGCATAAGAAGGAGGTTGCTCAGCAGGGGGCAAGGGAATTTCCACAAATGCAAACTGAGTGTTCAAATGGCCTGTAACAAAGGCAGCACTACAGAATGAATAAAACATAGGGCTGGGAATCAGAAGCCTTTGGTTCTAGTTTTTAGTCTGCCATTAATTAGCTATGTGATCTTAGAGAAGATTCTTTTTAATACTTTTTTAGTGTTTATTTTTGAGAGAGAGAAAGAGAGAGACAGAGCATGAGCAGGGGAGGGGCAGAAAGAGGGAGACACAGAATCTGAAGCAGGCTCCAGGCTCTGAGCCGTCAGCACAGAGCTTGACACGGGGCTCAAACTCACGAACTGTGAGATCATGACCTGAGCTGAAGTCGGACCCTTAACCGACTGAGCCACCCAGGTGCTCCTGATTTTAGGTAAGATTCTTAAACTCTGGGGCCCACTATTTTATCTGTAGAGTGGGGTCAGACTGGATAACAGAATGTTAGATAGGATCTTAGACTAAGAGCTGAGATGGAAGTACATTGAGGAAGGCTAGGTTGCTGCTCGGTCTGGGCCTCACAGGCTGGTAGGATCTTGATGGCTCACAGTCCAGGGCCTGCCAACCTACCTGAGGTGTACCATGTGCTGCCATCCATGACAGTCGCTTACTGTGGCAGTGATTATCAGTGGAGGGGGGAGAGCCTAGGGAACCTTGTTCTCCCCACACCTGCCTGAAGTATACAGTAGATTAACCTCTTAGGAGTCCTGCTTTGGGAATGTTCCCATGGTTGAGTCATTGGTCATGAATTTTGTAGGATGAGAGATAGTTTGATAAGAGCAGCCAGAGGTCATAAGTCTCATGAGGATTGGTTCATACTAACCAATTTCATAAGTGATGAACCTAAGCCAGGGGATTAATTTATTAATTTCTAATGAACTATATACCAGAATCAGCTGGTCATCACATTCCTATCTGCGGGAGGTTTGCAATTATTAAAGTGGCCTGGTAAGTTTGAAATCAGAGCAAGTGGAGTCTGTAAAATGATATCTACAGTAAATATCATTGTGTGAAGGTATAATTAATTCATCTCTACTAAAGGGATACACCTGCCAACAGAATGAGATATGTGAGTATCTGGCCAGGCCACTCGCTGCCTTGTATAGTACGAGAGATACAAGGTAACTCTTGCTCTAAGTTTTATCCTACCTTATTTCCACACTGACCATTTTCCTTCTCTTAACTCATTCTTTCATCATCCATGTTTCAGCAGTACTGAGCAGGTTTGCTTCTTTCATATCTGTCTTTTTTCCCTGATAGTATAATCTTAGTATTTAATGTTTGAAAATCCTAGATTCACAGATAATTTACACATGGCTGTTTTTGTCCTATATAGGTTTTTGAACAGCTTTATTGAGGTCTAATTCACACATGGTAAATATACACCCAGTTAAAGTGTACACATGAAGGTTGCCTGGGTGGCTCAGTTGATCATCTGGCTCTTGATCTTGGCTCAGGTCATGAGCTCACGGTTTGTGGGTTCAAGCCCCGTGTTGAGCTCTGTGCTGGTGGTATGGAGCTGCTTGGGTTCTCTTTCTCTCCTGCTCTCTCTGACCTTCCCCCACTCACACACACCCTCTCTCTCTCAAAATAAATAAACTTTGAGAAAAAAGTGTACAAATGATTTTTAGACCTCATATAAAATGGAATCATATAATATGTAGTCATTTGTGTCTGGCCCCTTTACTTAGGAAAATGTTCATCCATGTTGTCACATGTATCACTGCTGCAGTCCTTTTTATTGTTGAATAACATCCCTAGTTGTGGATACTCCACATTTCATTTATCTATTCATCAGATGATGGACATTTGCATTATTTTCACTCTTGGGCTATTACAAATAATGCTGCTCTGAACCTGTGTCTAAGTTTCTGTACAGACATACTTTCATCTCTCTTGTCTGATATACCTCAGGTAATAGGAGTGAGAGAATTCCTGGGTCATATGGTAAGTCTGTTTAACATGTGAAGGAACTGCCAGACTGTCTTCAAAAGTCACTGAACCATTTTACACATTCCCACCAGCAATGTCTGGGGCCTCCAGCATCTCCACATCCTTGTCAGCACTTATTATTTTCTGTCTTTGATTACAGCCATTTGAGTTGCATTTCCCTAATGACTAATGATGTTGAGCATTAAAATGTACTTAGTGGCTCTTTGTATGTCCTCTTTGGAGACATGGAGAAATGGAGAAAACCCATTTTTAAATTGGGTTATTGTCTTTTTGTTGTTAAATTATAAGAGTTCTTTATATAGTCTAGATCCAAGTTCTTTATCAGAAGTATCATTTGTGAATACTTTCTGCAATTTTTACTTTCTTAATGGTATTGGTTTCAGCATAATGTTTTCATTTATTTTTTCTCCTGTCTCTTGCACTTTTGGTGTCATATCTAAGAAACCATTGCTTACCCAAGATTACCAAGATTTGCTCCTATGTTTTCTTCTAAGAGTCTTACACTTCCTATGATTTGCTTTGAGATAATTTTTGTATATGGTGTAAGATGAGAGTCCAACTTTATTCTTTTGCATGTGGATATCCAGTTGTCTCAGTACCATTTATTGAAAAGGTATTCTTTCTCATTGAGTATATTTTGTTTTTATTTTTACTTGTTTCTCTAGGGTACTCACTTTTTTTTTCAGGGTATGTGAACTCCTTAGCTGGCTACAGATTGTAAAGATTTTTAGATTCTTCCAGGGATGTTACTCAGCCACGGATGCACATTAGGTGGAGAACATTTATGCCATCTGGTGGACAAGGGATTGAAGTACAACATAGTCCCTTTTGGTCAGGTTGCTCATCTGTTTGTTCCTATCATTATAACAGAGGTGGTCATTCGCACACTGAATTGATATTTTAAGAAGTGTGATTTAGGGATTCCTGGGTGGCTCAGTTGGTTGAGCACCTGACTCTTGATTTTGGCTCAGGTCATGATCCCAGGGTCGTGGGATTTAGTTCTGCATTGGGCTCTGTGCTGAGCATGGAGCCTTCTTAGGATTCTTTCACTCTCCCCCTTAGCCCTACTCACTCACTCTCTCTCTCTCTCTCTCTCTCTTTAAAATAAAAAAAAGAAAGAAGTGTGATTTAAAAATTTTAGTCTCTTCTTCTTTTGATCTCACTTTGTGTGCTAGGGAGATTAGTTATGTTTAGCCAAACTGTTAGATTGCAGGCAACCATTCTGATATTGCTGGTTGCCCCTTGTGGTCAGCCGGTCTGTTCCAGAAGTGTCATACTGTAACCAGCCCATCACTTCTAGGGAGTCTTTCTGGAAAATTGAGCATCAGTGAAGTCAGACTCTTACTAATTTGAGGCTTGCCTGAGCTTTATTATTTTATTGCATGAAGCCATTTGATGGAATCCCCCCTCCATCTAATCTCCTTTATTTCCTCATTTATTTTGGAGTTACCATCCAATATTTTGCTCCCGGGGATTGATAATAGGACATACCACTGCATTCTGGAAAAGATGGATTCTTTGAGTATTCTTCAGTTTCCAAGGGAATTGGGAAATTTAAAGGTTTGGCTTATGTGACACTGAAGGTCCTGAAAGCAACGTATTTTAATTGCATATAGGGTATCAATCAGTCACCTGTGGCTCTCTTCCTGACTACCCATCCTTCTTTTAATATTGTAAAGAATCCTTTGTTTATGCAGCCTCATTTACAGCTTTTTAGGGAAGGTAAAACAAATGAAATATGAGTTGACATTGTTGCATTGAAGCTCAATTAACACCTATCTCCCTCCTCCAAACTGTGTGAGGATGATTAGAATGCTAAATCAGGAGACACTTTTCACCAAAATAGCAATTTGCCCGCCAATATTTTATGATTTTTTTCTCGTTTAAAAATTTGGACAAGTGCTCGCTTCGGCAGCACATATACTAAAAATTTGGACAATAGTAGGTTATATTCAGTGCTATAATGTAGTAGTGGTGGCTACTACAATCTACAGTTGGTGTATTTCCCTCAAGTTGCTAATCTAAATAAGTGTGACTTGTGTTGAAGTTGATAGAGAAAGGCTTCACCAGATACACTGGTAGGATCACTGTGGCCAGGAGTCTGGTCTGCCCTTTACAGGTCTAAAAACTGGGTTTTGTCAGTGAACCTAATATAACCAGGTCCTTTGGCACAAACTCACACTGGTCAAACTCACGACAGTCAGGTATGAAACCAGACACCAATTTATTAATATACAATGGGAACTCCAGCTCTTCCAGTGTATATTCATCTCTGCTGCTCATGCTTCCCTGCTCTGGGAACATGATACCTAAGAAATTAATTGAAAATTAGAATGCTGGTTGGTAAGAAGGGAATTTGAGGAAATGAAATTAGTAGTCCCAAGGGACATTTCATCAAGGCCATGAAGAAGCCCTTATATGGTTTCCTGTCCACAAACAGACTAAGGTCTCCCAGGAAATTGGATACTCTTGTCTACCAGATTCAACATTTCTCTGTCTTGGGACAGGTTGGATAACCTCTTTCAAATTCTTGGTCTTTGGCTGCTCTTTTCTGGACCACCAGCAGAATACCCCTTTCCTGTAGAGCATTTTTTCTTTACATATGTTAACAGAATGGATTGGCTGTGGCTTGCATCTTTGCTTCATCAATTGTTGCCAGTTATGAGACTATATGAGACTAGATAACTGTGGCCACATAGATGCAGCAATTTCTCATGTCTGTTATGTTTCATGTCCCATTTCTTCAGCCGGCTTACTTCCGATCCACTACGTAAGACTTCTCAGTTGCTAGAAGCAGCTCATTAGGGCCTCTTATGTATTTAGTGTTCCTTTTACATTAAGGTCCATCTATTCATATCAATTCATGAGTCTCAAAATAATCTGAGAAACTTCAGTTATTCCTTCCCAGCTTGCTCTAACCTTTATTCATTCTTGATGGAATAGTCCATTTTGGCACATTATCTTCGCTCCCTAGTCTTTTTTCTTATTCACGGGGTTGGGTAAAGAGTAGTTCTGTTTCTTCTGTGTCCTCTGAATTTATCTACAAGCTTTCATCAGCCCAGTTGAGGAAAAACATACATCCTTTTCTACTGATTGTCTCACCCCGTGGAGTAACTCTTCTTCTCGTGGCACTTTTTAAAATCAGTATCAGTGAAAAAAAGTAAATAGACAGCTTTCTGCCTAAGAAACAATAAAGTAGGTTATAATACCTTTGCTTTAAAATCATGGTTTAGTTTTTTTAGCTTGGGGCTTAGCACTTTCCTATTCTGAGATATCCCAGATCCATAATAATTTCCAGGTATTATAATCTCTTATTTGTCAAAGCTTAAAAATAATATATTTGCTAGTATCTTCCTTTTCATCATGTTGGGTTTTTTTCTCCGAGTTTCTCGTACTTTTTTCCTGACTTTCCTTGCTACCATATTCTCTATCACTTTTATCCATAAAATTGATTGCTTTCTATTTAGAATGTCCCGACTGAAAGTTTTCTTCCCCCTCTTTATCCTTGGTTCTGATTTGTTTTATTTCTAATTATGTAAAAATGAGCAAGAAAGGAAAAGCCACTGCTCCGTAGTTGATTAAAATATGGAAATAATTTGAAGTTTAGAGGATACGAAGTTTTATGTTTTTTCAATTATAAAAGTTAGAAAATTTAGAAAATACAAAAACTAGAAAAAAGGAAAAAAAAATCCATAATCTACCACCCAAAGAAATCACCATTACTGTGTTTCTTTATCTTTTCTCCTATGTACGTTTATGTATTTTAAACTTGTGATCGTGCTTTGATAATAATATGATAATTACTATAAATATTTTATATTTATTTATTTTTGAGAAACAGAGTGAGACAAAGCATGAGCGGGGGAGGGGCAGAGAGAGAAGGAGACACAGAATCTGAAGTAGGCTCCAGGCTCTGAGCAAGTGGTCAGCACAGAGCCTGATGCGGGGCTCAAACCCACAAACTGTGAGATCATGACCTGAGCCGAAGTCGGGTGCTCAACCAACTGTCACCCAGGTGCCCCATAATTACTATAAATATTTTAAATAGACTTGGATCACCGCCTCAGCTTGGCTAGAAATGCATTTGTATCATTTTAAATAGATCTTTAAAGGTGTTTGGTAAATATATAGTAAACAAAATGAGTGACTCATTGTCCTTCTCTGTGCCTCAGTGTTGCCATGTCTCAAGCAGGAGAAATTAACTCACAAGAGGTTTGTGAGGATTAGTGAAAAACTGTAAATGTTCGAAGCAGCTAGGTCCTGTCATAACTCTTCTGGCTATAATATCACAATTTTTTCCTAGAGAGCACTGCTGGAGAAGAAGCAGAGAAAAAAGCGCCTTGAGCCACTCATGGTACAGCCAAATCCAGAAGCAAGGCTACGTCGATCAAAGCCAAGAGGTAGCGAGGAGCAAACTCCTTTGGTGGAACCTCATACCCCACAGAATGATGTCATCCTACATGGTGTGTGTTTAGGCAGCACTTCTTCCCACTAGGGTATAGTTTTCACAAACCTAGGAGAAGGCAGGAGGATTTTCAGATGGACCAGAGGGACAGTTATTAGCATCGTTACTAGGTACCTTCATAAATCTTTTAATTACATTCTGGATCTTTGAGTAAAATAAAAGCCATAGATTAATCAGTGGAAGATACGTTGAAGTTCGTGTCCACCCTAGAACTGTTGCTTTCATTGCCAAATGAATTAGTCCAGAATGGCCTATTTGAGGAAGGGATTGTCTTGATTGTTGCATCATGACAGAGTTAACCATGAAGCCAGGAGTAGTAGAGACCATCCATTCTTCCAATAGATAGGACTCAACGGACCATGTGAGATGGTGAGCTATTGACTTGGACAGGATCTGAACTTTGGAGGACCTACTTTGTTTTCATGGTCTCATTCTTTAGTTTCTAAAGCATACAACCAAGTACATTTTATTTAGTGACAGTCACAATGTTAATAACTTAAACACCAGTCCTGAGTTACATTATTAACAAATATCTGTGTGAATGTTAAGGAAGGAGAAGCGAAATGGTTTGGTGGTTCTTAATTCGATCACATACACCAAAACCACCAGCTGAATAATGGATAATATTTTCCTCTTTTTTCCTTTCTTTTGGACCATAGGCATTGATGGTCCAGCTGCCTTTTTGAAGCCAGATGCTCAAGATTTGGAAACCAAACTTCATGTTCTTTCAGTAGGCTCTTCTGCTACAGAAGAGGATACCGAAGGAAGTGTTGATGGGGAAAGCACTATGGATACTGCGCCTAAGCCAGATCTCCAGGAGATTCTCCAAAAACATGGTGAGGATTGGTAATGATTGTAAGGCAGTCAATCACCTTAGCCATGTGTAACTTTTCCTTTCCTTTTTTTCATTGTTGGTTAACAATCTACATGATTCAAAACTGCTTGGGGGGCGAATGGGTGGCTCAGTTGGTTAAGTGTCTGACTCTTGATTTCAGCTCAGGTCATGATCCCAGGGCCATGGGATCAAGCCCCACGTTGGGCTCTGTGCTGATGGTCATCAGCCTGCTTGGGATCCTTTCTGCCCCTCCCCTGCTTATGCTCGCTCATTCTCTCTCTGAAAATAAATAAATAAACATTTTTTTAAAAAACAAAAAACAAAATTGCTTGGAATGTGGCTTCTGGCTTTACAGAGGTAATATCTGAGAACTGACCATTGTCAACCATAGTATTTATCCTGCTACTTGAGAAAAATAAAATAATTAAATATATATTAGAAGCATTAGCTACTATATGTGACTATTTCTTTTTGATATTTTATTTTTAAGATTTTATTTATTTTTAGAGTAGCAACAAAAATTTATTAAAAAATTTTTTTTTTCATATATAATTTATTGTCAAATTGGTTTCCATGCAACACCCAGTGTTGGTTTCCATACAACACCCAACAGGTGCCTTCCTCAATGCCCATCACCCACTTTCCCCTCTCCCCCACCCCTCATTAACCCTCAGTTTGTTCTCAGTATTTAAGAGTCTCTTATGGATTGCCTCCTTCCCTCTCTGTAACTATTTTTTCTCCCCTCCCCTCCCCTCCCCCCTCCCCCATGGTCTTCTGTTAAATTTCTCAGGATCCACATAAGAGTGAAAACATATGTTAAATCTTTCTCTGCCTGACTTATTTCACTTAGCATAATACTCTCCAGTTCCATCCACATTGCTACAAATGGCCAGATTTCATTCTTTCTCATTGCCAAGTAGTATTCCATTATATATATAAACTACATCTTCTTTATCCATTCATCAGTTGATGGACATTTAGGCTCTTTCCATAATTTGGCTATTGTTGAAAGCGCTGCTATAAACATTGGGGTACAAGTGCCCCTATGCATCAGCACTCTTGTATCCCTTGGGTAAATTCCTAGCAGTGCTATTGCCGGGTCATAGGGTAGATCTATTTTTAATTTTTTGAGGAAACTCCACATTGTTTTCCAGAATGGCTGCACCAGTTTCTATTCCCACCAACAGTGCAAGAGGGTTCCCATTTCTCCACATCCTCTTCAGCATCTATAGTCTCCTGATTTGTTCATTTTAACCACTCTGACGGGTGTGAGGTGGTATCTCATTATGGTTTTGATTTGTATTTCCCTGATGAGTAGTGACATTGAGCATCTTTTCATGAGCCCGTTGGCCATCTGGATGTCTTCCTTAGAAAAGTGTCTATTCGGGGCGCCTGGGTGGCGCAGTCGGTTAAGCGTCCGACTTCAGCCAGGTCACGATCTCACGGTCCGTGAGTTCGAGCCCCGCGTCAGGCTCTGGGCTGATGGCTCGGAGCCTGGAGCCTGTTTCCGATTCTGTGTCTCCCTCTCTCTCTGCCCCTCCCCCGTTCATGCTCTGTCTCTCTCTGTCCCAAAAATAAAATAAAAAACGTTGAAAAAAAAAAAAAAAAGAAAAGTGTCTATTCATGTCTTCTGCCCATTTCTTCACTGGATTGTTTTTTGGGTGTGGAGTTTGGTGAGTTCTTTATAGATTTTGGATAATAACCCTTTATCTGTTATGTCATTTGCAAATATCTTTTCCCATTCCATCAGTTGCCTTTTATTTTTGTTGATTGTTTCCTTTGCAGTGCAGAAGCTTTTTGTCTTGATGAGATCCCAATAGTTCATGTTTGCTTTTAATTCCCTTGCCTTTGGAGATGTGTCGAGTAAGAAATTGATGTGGCTGAGGTCACAGAGGTTTTTTCCTGCTTTCTCCTCTAGGGTTTTGATGGTTTCCTGTCTCATATTCAGGTCCTTCATCCATTTTGAGTTTATTTTTGTGTATGGTGTAAGAAAGTGGTCTAGTTTCACTCTTCTGCATGTTGCTGTCAAGTTCTCCCAGCACCATTTGTTAAAGAGGCTGTCTTTTTTCCATTGGATATTCTTTCCTGCTTTGTCAAACATTAGTTGGCCATACATTTGTGGGTCCAATTCTGGAGTCTCTATTCTATTCCATTGGTCTATGTGTCTGTCTTTGTGTCAAAACCATACTGTCTTGATGATTACAGCTTTGTAGTAGAGGCTAAAGTCTGGGATTGTGATGCCTCCTGCTTTCATTTTCTTTTTCAATATTACTTTGGCTATTCGGGGTCTTTTGTGGTTCCATACAAATTTTAGGATTGCTTGTTCTAGCTTCGAGAAGAATGCCAGTGCAATTTTGATTGGGATTGCATTGAATGTGTAGATTGCTTTGGGTAGTATTGACATTTTAACAATATTTATTCTTCCAATCCATGAGTATGGAATATTTTTCCATTTCTTTGTATCTTTTTTTCAATTTCCTTCATAAGCTTTCTATAGTTTTCAGCATACAGATCTTTTACATCTTTGGTTAGGTTTATTCCTAGATATTTTATGATTTCTGGTGCAATTGTGAATGGGATCAGTTTCTTTATTTGTCTTTCTGTTGCTTCATTATCAGTGTATAAAAATGCAACTGATTTCTGTACATTAATTTTGTATCCTGCGACTTTGCTGAATTCATGTATCAGTTCTAGCAGACTTTTGGTGGAGTCTGTCGGGTTTTCCATGCATAGTATCATGTCATCTGCAAAAAGTGAAAGCTTGACTTCATCTTTGCCAATTTTGATGCCTTTGATTTCATTTTGTTGTCTGATTGCTGATGCTAGAACTTCCAACACTATGTTAAACAACAGCGGTGAGAGTGGGCATCCCTGTCGTGTTCCTGATCTCAGGGGGAAAGCTCTCAGTTTTTCCCCATTGAGGATGATATTAGCTGTGGGCTTTTCATAAATGGCTTTTATGATGTTTAAGTATGTTCCTTCTATCCCGACTTTCTTGAGGGTCTTTATTAAGAAAGGATGCTGTATTTTGTTAAATGCTTTTTCTGTATCAATTGACAGGATCATATGGTTCTTTTGTTTTATTCATGTGATGTATCACATTGATTGATTTGCGAATGTTGAACCAGCCCTGCAGCCCAGGAATGAATCCCATTTGATCATGGTGAATAATTCTTATATGTGTTGAATTCGATTTGCTAGTATCTTGTTGAGAATTTTTGCATTCATATTCATCAGGGAGATTGGCCTGTAGTTCTCTTTTTTTGCTGGGTCTCTGGTTTGGGAATCAAAGTAATGCTGGCTTCATAGAAGGAGTCTGGAAGTTTTCATTCCCTTTCTATTTTTTGGAACAGCTTGAGAAGGATAGGTATTATCTTTGCTTTAAATGTCTGGTAGAACTCCCCTGGGAAGCCATCTGGTCCTGGACTCTTATTTGTTGGGAGATTTTTGATAACTGATTCGATTTCTTCACTAGTTATGGGTCTGTTCAAATTTTCTATTTATTCCTGTTTGAGTTTTGGAAGTGTGGAATTTTTTTTCGTTTATTTTTGAGAGACAGAGTGTGAGCGGGGGAGGGGCAGAGAGAGAAGGAGACACAGAATCTGAAGCAGGCTTCAGGCTCTGAGCTGTCAGCACAGAGCCCTACACAGGGCTTGAACTCACAAACCGTAGGATCATGACCTGAGCTGAAGTCGGACACTTAACCAACTGAGCCACCCAGGTGCCCCTTTAAAATTTTTTTTTAATATTTATTTTTGAAAGAGAGAGACAGAATATGAGTGGGAGAGGGGCAGACACACACACACACACACACACACACACGCAGAATCCGAAGCAGGATCAAGGCTCTGAGCTGTCAACACAGAGCCGGATGCAGGACTTGAGCCCACGAACTGCAAGATCATGACCTGAGCTGAAGCTGGACACTTAGCCAGCTGAGCCACCCAGGGTCCCTTTAAGATATTATTTTTAAGTAATCTCTACACCCAGTGTTGGGCTCGAACTCACAACCCCGAGATCAAGAATTGCATGCTCTACTGACTGAGCCAGCCAGGCAACATGACATTTTATTTGTAGTTCCCACTCCCTTCTTTTGACAAAGTTGCCACTCAGCACCCCTACTTGGCCTCCATTTCAGTTTATATTGATCTAGTGATAAGGGGAAAAACAAGTAACAGCTGAGCAGAAATACAAATTGTATCAAAATATCCTTAAGCTAATACTTTACTAGAGCTAATACTTTTACTAGAGGCTACTTTCTGCTAGTTGGAGTTATCATTTCCATGGATATTCCCATACATTTTGGAGATCTCTCGTAGTTTATTTTCCTTCTTAGAAAAATAATTTTATAGTGGAAGGAATTAAGTGTCCTTTTTTCTGCTAAGAAGACTGAAATCGGTATGAATACATGTTTATCAGGTCCCTACTTTGTAATAGATGGACATCGTAGGTCCTGGCATGTGTGAAGCAGGAGATCCTACCACACAGTAGTAGAACAGATGTACACGCAAACAAATTCACATACTCATCTAAGAAACATGTATTGAGTATATACTATATATTAGGCATTGTTCTAGACACTTGGGCTACAATAGTAAACAAGGTTCCTGTCCTCCTGAAGTGTGTATTCTAATTGAGGCATCATGTACATAAATAGCCAACGGAACATTGAGAGGGGTACCTAACCCAGAGCTGAAGGTTTGGAAAGCTTCCCAGAGAAAATGATGTCCAAGCTAGAGCATGATGCAGGAAGAGGTACTGGCCAGTTCAGAATGGCTAGAGCAGAGTATGAGGGGATAAGATGTGGGCAGAGGGATTAGAGAGGTGAGCCTGGAGGAGGGGTAAGTGGGCTCTGATCATATAGACCAGACTTATGTTCATATAAGCTGAGTTCTTTCTATAAAAATGGAATTTGCAAACATAGTACTAACGGAAGACATCCATATGATGGTGAGATCTGAAGAGTTTTACGCCTTTTTGCTACAAAAGAGAAAAAGGGTTAACATTTTAGAAAACAAAAGAAAAAATCCCCTTCACAAACTGAAGAATTTTTTAAATAATAGCCTTATTGAGATATACTTAACATGCCATACTATTGACCCATTTAAAGTGAACAGTGGGTATGGAGGGGGAAGATGGCAGTGGATTTGGAGTACCCTAGGCTCACTTCGCCCTTTGAACACAACTAGATAACTATGAAATCATCCTGAATACTCCAGAAATGGACCTGAAGACTGGCAGAACATACTTCACAACTAAAGGTAGAGAAGAGGCCATATTGAAGAAGTTAGGAAGTATGGAGATAAAGTTTGGGAAGGAAATGAATCATGGCTGCTACAGTGGGGAGGGAGCTGCAGTTGCAGAGAAGGGTGAGAGACAGACTAACACAGAGGGAAGCGCATGGAGAAAATAAATCCCCATAGTGATTGATTTAGAAAGTGAGAGGGGCTGAATTGTGTGTTTTTGCAACCAGTGGGGCTTAAAGCCTAGAGTTCTAAATGTCAGCGGGCTTGGCTCAGGGAGAGCCCAGAGGGCACTGCACTGCTCTTGGAGAGAAGGCAGGCAAACAACCTGTGGACATAGAGTATGGAAGCAGTGATCTGAAGAGAGCCTAGGACACACAGTGGGGAGGTTAGTTGCTCATCTTGGAGCATGCCCCAGAGAGACAGCATTCACAGAGAGACCCCCTCCAGGAACAAAGGAACTGGCAGGCACCAATTCTCTCCCCCATCCCTCAGCAAAAGCACACAGCCACCTGCAGGAACCAGTGCAGCGCTGACACTCACTACCTAACTTGCTTACACTAAGCCCCACCTGCCCCCATGCTTGGGTGGAATTGCCTTTCTCAGTCATGCATGCCTCAGTCCTGGCATGACAAGTCTCCTCCCCCAGAAGACCAGCCCAAACCCTGCCCACACCATATCTCCCTGACCAGAAGTTTGGTGAGGCTTCGATTCCAGTAGTGGTGGCAACAGGACTCATTTCACAAGCAGACCAGAGCATATCTAGTTAAGATGCATCTCGTTCAGGCCAGGGACCAAACACTGCCCACAACAGGAGCCTCTTCAGAGGACTGGCCAGAGGATAAAATGGCTAAGACACAACAGTGGGGCACATGTAGGACACATTTGAGACACTCCTAGAGGCACTAGGCCCTGGGGAAGAGGGGGCGGTACACTGCAGGGCACTAGAGGATCTCTTCTTCATAAAGTACCTTCAAGAACAGGAGACATCGATGACTTTCCTAACACAGAGAAACAGGCACAGAGATTTAGACAAAATAAGACAGGAATTTGTCCCAAATGAAAGAACAGAACAAGGCCAAGCAAGAGATCTAAGTGAAATAGGTGTAAGTAACATGCCTGATGGAGAATTTAAAGCAATGATCATAAGAATATTCACTGGACTTGAGAAAAGAGTGGAGGACATCAGTGAGACCATTAACACAGAGATAAGGAATAGCATAGCAGATATAAAGGGCTCAATAAATGAAATGAGAAACATGCTTGTTGGAATGAAAAGCAGGCTAGAAGAAGCAGAGGAACAAATTAATGACCTAGAAGACAGAATAAACAAAAGAGAGAAAAAAGAATTATGCAGAATGAGAATAGACTTGGGAACTCAGTGACTCCATCAAACATAATAACATTTGTATTATAGGAGTCCCAGAAGAAGAAGAAAGAGGGAAAGGGGCAGAGAATTTATCTGAAGAAATAATGGTTGAAAACTTCCCTAATCTGGGGAAGGAAATAAATATCTAGACCCAGGAAGCACAAAGATCCCCCAACAAAAAGCAGATCCACACCAAGATATGTTGTAATTAAAATGGCAAATATATTGGGGCGCCTGGGTGGCTTGGTTGGTTAAGCATCCGACTTCGGCTCAGGTCATGATCTCATGGTCCGTGAGTTTGAGCCCTGCGTCGGGCTCTGTGCTGACAGCTCAGAGCCTGGAGCCTGTGTCAGATTCTGTGTCTCCCTCTCTCTCTGCTCCTCCCCTGTTCATGCTCTGTCTCTCTCTGTCTCAAAAATAAATAAACGTTAAAAAAAATTTTTTTAATTAAAAAAATGGCAAATATAGTGATAACAAAAATATGTTAAAAGCCACAAGACAAAAACAGTTGCATACAAAGGAAACCCCATAAGGATATTCAGTGAATTTTTCAGCAGAAACTTTCCAAGCCAGAAAAGAGTGGCATGAATGGGAAAAACCTACAGCCAAGAATACTCTATCCAACAAGGCTATCATTCAGAATAGAAGGAGAGATAGAGTTTCCCAGAAAAACAAAAACTAAAGTAGCTCATGACCACTAAACCAGCCATGCAAGAAATATTAAAGAGGACTCCTTGAATGGAAAGCCAAAAATGACAACATTAAGGTAGGACACATTTAAAAGCAGTAAAAATGAATTTTTCTGTAAAAAATCAGTCAAGGAACTCACAAAATAAAATGATGTAAAATATAACATCATATACCTAGAGTGGGGAAGAGAGGAGTAAGGAATGGGTTCAAACTTAAATGATCATCAACTTAATATAGACTATATAGGCTGCTACATGCAGAAGAGGTTATATGCAAACCTAATACTAACCACAAATCAAAAACCACTAATAAATATGCAAAGAATAAAGAGAAAGAAATCCAAATATATTATTAAAAACCCCAGCACCAGGAAAGAAAGACAAGAAAGGATCAGAGAAAATCTTCAGAAACAACCACACAGCAAGTAATAAAATGGCAATGAAGACAAATCTATCAATAATTACTTCGAATATAAATAGTAAACACTCCAATCAAAAGACAGGGTGACAGAATAGATTAAAAAAAAAAAAGGCCTATCCATACGCTGTTTAAAGAGACTCGTTTTATACCTAAAGGTACCTGCAGATTGAAAGTGAGGGAATGGAGAAACATTTATCATGCAAATGGATGTCAAAAGAAAGCCAGAGTAGCAATACTTACTTAGACAAAATAAAGGCTATAGGGCCTGGGTGGCTCAGTTGGTTAAGCATCTGAATCTTGATTTCAGCCCAGGTCATGACCTCACTTTTCATGAGATCGAGTGCTGCATCAAGCTTTGTGCTAACAGTGCAGAGCCTGCTTGGGATTCATTCTCCCTCTCTCACTCTCCCTCTCTCTGTCTCTGTCCTTCCCCCACTCATATGTGCTCTCTCAAATAAATACATTTTTTAAAAATCCTTTAAAAAAAAGACTGTAACAAGACAAAAGAAGGACACTATATAATCATAAAGGGGACAGTACAACAAGAAAATAACAATTGTAGGGGTGCCTGGGTGGCTCAGTCAGTTGAGTGTCCAACTCTTGATTTCAGCATAGGTCATGATCCTAGGGTCGTGTGATTGAGCCCTATGTTGGGCTCCATGCTGAGCGTAGAGCCTGCTTAAGATTCTGTCTCCCTCTCCCCCTGTCCCCTGCTTGTGCTCCCTCTCTGTAAAATTAAAAAAAAAAAAAAAAAAGGATATAACAATTGTAAATATGCACCCACATTGGAGTACCCAAATATATACAACAGTTAACAACAAACATAGAGGAACTAATCAATAGTAATACAATACTAGTAGGGGACTTTAACACCCCACTTATATCAATAGACAGATCATCCAAACAAAATCAATAAGGAAACAATGACTTTGAATGACACAATGTACCAGATGGGTTTCACAGATGTATTCAAAACATTCCATCCTAAAACAGCAGAATACACATTCTTTTCAAGTGTACATAGAATATTCTCCAGAATAGATCACATATTAGGCCACAAAACAAACCCCAACAAATTCAAAAAGATTGAAGTCATACCGTGCATTTCTTTTTTTTAGAGAGGGAGAGGTTCAAAACCTTTGGGATGCAGCAAAAACCATTCCAAGAGAGAAGTATATAGCAATACAGGACTACCTCAAGAAGCAAGAAAAGTATCAAATAACCTAACCTTATACCTAAAGGAGCTAGAACAACAAACAAAGCCTAATAACCATCACAAGGAAAGAAATAATAAAGATTAGAGCAGAAATAAATGATACAGAAACTAAAAAAAATAATAGAACAGATCAATGAAACCAGGAGCTGGTTCTTTGAAAAAAGTCAATAAAATTGATAAACCTCTAGCCAGACTTATCAAGAAAAAAAAGACAAAGAATTCAAATAAATGAGAGGAGAAATAGCAACCAACCCCACAGAAATACAATTAGAATATTATGAAAAACTATATGCCAACTAATTGGACAGAAAAGCGGGTACATTCCTAGAAACATATAACCTACCAAAACTGAAACAGGAAGAAATAGAAAATTTGAACACATTGGTTACCAGAAAATAAATAGAATCAGTAATTTAAAAAAACTCCCCAACAAACAAAAGTCCAGGACCAGATGGTTTCAGAAGTGAATTCTACCAAACATTTAAAGAAGACTTAATGCCTATTCTTCTCGAACTATTCCAAAAAATAGAAGAGGAAGGAAAACTTACAAATTCATTCTATGAGACCAGCATTACCCTGGTTCCAAAACCAGATAAAGATATCACAAAAAAAGAAAACTACAGGCCAGTATCTCCAATGAACATGGGTGCAAAGATCCTCAACAAAATACTAGCAAACCAAATCCAACAACACCTTAAAAAATTATCCACCACAATCAAGTGGAATTTATTCCTAGGTTGCAAGGGTGGCTCAATATTTGCAAATCAATCCACATCACATCAATAAGAGAAACAATAAGAACCATATGATCATTTCAGTAGATGCAGATAACTCTCAACATGATAAAAACTCTCAACAAAGTAGGTTTAGAGGGAACATACCAAAAATAATAAAGGCCATATGTGAAAAACCTATAGCTAACATCATCTTTAATGGGGAAAAACTGAGAGCTTTTCCCCTAAGGTCAGGAACAAGACAAGCATATCCACTCTCACCACTTTTATTCAACATGCCACTGAAAGTCATAATGCGAACTGAATAGATCATAGTTGTCCGTCCTCTGAGATGGTTGAATGTAAGCAGAAATGGTTTGAGAAAAAAGCCACACTGCTTATTTTTAAGTCTACTTGTAAATTCATAATTTGGATATGAGGGATAACTTTATCCTAAAGAGAAAGGGAATTTAGTTTCAGTCTTGGCTCTGCGTCTTTCTCTTGGGCAAATGATTCTTCCTCAGCCTGATACTATCACATATAAATTTGAGTACTATACTTCTCTTACAACACACATCACACTTTATTTTATGTCTGTGTTCCTCCCTAGATATGATCCATAAACAAGAAACAAAACAAGAAAGACTACCAGTATCTCCTCTTTGAACTCATATAAATGTGAGGATAAAATGAGAAAATAGTTTTTAATCATATAGTTTTTAATTTTTCATAAAAGATGCTTCATAAAAAAATAAAAATAAATGGAATACTACGTGGCAAAGAGAAAGAATGAAATATGGCCTTTTGTAGCAACGTGGATGGAACTGAAGAGTGTTATGCTAAGTGAAATAAGTCATACAGAGAAAGACAGATACCATGTGTTTTCACTCTTATGTGGATCCTGAGAAACTTAACTGAAGACCATGGGGGAGAGGAAGAAAAAAAAAAAAGTTAGGGAGGGAGCCAAAACATAAGACACTCTTAAAAACAGAGAAAAACTGAGGGTTGATGGGGGGGTGGGAGGGAGGGGAGGGTGGGTGAGGGGTATTGAGGAGGGCACCTGTTGGGATGAGCACTGAGTGTTGTATGGAAACCAATTTGACAAATTTCATCTTAACAAAAAATAAAATTAAATTAAAAAATTAAAATTAAAAAAAGATGCTTCATAAATCTAAGGCATTTCAAACATTCCCAACTCAAATTAGTTAACTAGACTTAGAGATGAACAAAATTCTGGGAAACGAAAAAGTAACTGGTGTAGTAGAGAACAATAGATTATTTATTTATATATTTTTTTATTTGTATTTTAATTTTTTTAAGTTTATTTATTTTTGAGAGAGAGACAGAGGGCAAGCGGGAGAGGGGCAGGGAGAGAGGGAGACACAGAACCTGAAGCAGGCTCCAGGCTCTCAGCTGTCAGCACAGAGCCCAACATGGGGCTTGAACCCACGGACCGTGAGATCATGACCTGAGCCGGTCGGACGCTTAACTGACTGAGCCGCCCAGACGCCCCTCTTTTATTTACTTTTTAACGTTTATTTATTATTGAGAGACAAAGAGAGACAGAGCATGAGCAGGGGAGGGGCAGAGAGAGAGGGATACACAGAATCTGAAGCAGGCTCCAGGCTCTGAGCTGTCAGCACAGAACCCAACGCAGGGCTTGAACTCACAAACTGCGAGATCATGACCTGAGCTGAAGTCGGACGCTTAACCAGCTGAGCCACACAGGTGCCCCTAGATCACTGAATTTTTAAAACTGTGGTAAAATACACATAACATAAAATTTATTATTTTACCCATTTTTAAGTGTACAGGTCAGTGACATTAAGTACAGTCACATTGTTGTGCAACTATCACCACCATCCATCTCCAGAACTTTTTCATTTTCCCCATAAAACTCTATATCATTAAATAATAACTCCCCATTCTTCTATGCCCTGCATCCCAGGTAACCACTATTCTACTTTCTGTCTCTATGAGTTTGACTACTCTAGATTTCTCATATAAGTGGAATCATAAAATATTTGTCTTTTTTTTTTTTAATATTTGTCCTTTTGTGACTGGCATATTTCACTTAGCAGTGAGCATCTTTTCATGGGCTTATTGGCCACTTACATATCTTCTTTGAAGAAATGTCTATTCATGTTCTTTACCTATTTCTGAATTGGGTTGTTTGTTTTGCTATTGTTGTAGGAGTGCTTTATGTATTCTGGATATTAATTCTGTATCAGATTCATGACAACAGTGGAAACGGAAAACAAGGGATAGATCTGAGTGAGAATATGAAGAAAGAGCTGTCAAAATTTGGATAAAATAGCTACATTTTAAGTCAGAATAGCTGGGATGTTTTAAGCAAGAAAATTAAAATTATTTTGATTTGAAGATTTAGTTTTTAAACCAGTGTTGGCAGTTTTGACAGTTCTTCCTTTTTCCAGGTATCTCAGGTAGTTTGAACTTTGATGAAGAGGAGACTGATGGGGAAGAAGAAGGAAAGAAATTATGTCATTCGCCATATTCAGATGCAGAGAGACCCAATTCTGCATCCAGCCAGAAATCAACCACAGTACGTAGTTCTGAAACTTCTTCCTTTGGAACTTATTTAACTATTTCCCAAATGCATCTCTAATATTTAAACAGGATTACTGAATGAGGGTTCCTTCAAAAGATTTTTAAAAATGTTTTATTTTTGAGAGAGAGAAAGAGAGAGTGCATGCACATGCGCGTGTAGGAAATGGGCAGAGAAGGGGAGGGGCAGAGAAGGGGAGGGACAGAGGACTCAAAGTGGGCTCTGTGCTAAGAGTGGAGAGCCTGATGCGGGGCTTGAACTTATGAACCATGAGATCATGACCTGAGCCTGTCAGATGTTTAACCAACTGAGCCACCCAGGTGCCCCTCTTTCAAAAGATTTAAGCTCAAATTTAGTCTTAAAGTTCATGACCCCCCCCCTAAATTTCTTGTGTCTCAAGCCAGCTATTGTGAAGTTATATCCCACTTTTGTACTTGGCTCCTTCATTATTCCCAATATTCATATGCCTATTTCACTTCTCAGAGTTTCCCTTTATTTTGTCAGAAGACTAGAGACAGGGATAAGTCACTAAATTATTTTGTATGTTGTTTCTTGACAAGAATAACAAGTTTTCTGATCCAACCTCTATCGCTCACGTGTGGCTGTTCTTTCAGGATACAGGAGCTTATGGTACTGCAGCCCAACAAAGTGATAACCAGCTGGGAGAAGTGGAGAATTTGGAGGACTTTGCATATAGTCCTGCCCCTCGGGGTATTACAGTAAAGTGTCGGATAACCAGGGATAAAAAAGGAATGGATCGGGGTCTCTTCCCCACTTACTATATGCACTTGGAAAAAGATGAAAATCGGAAGGTATGAGAAATGATTCTTTAAAAAAAATTTTTTTTTTGTTTAGGGGTGCCTGGGTGGCTTAGTTGGTTAAGTGAATGACTTTGGCTCAGGTCCTGATCTCAGAGTCCCACATTAGACTTGGTGCTGTCAGCCTGTCAGCATGGAGCCCACTTTGGATCCTCTGTCCCCCTCTTTCTGCCCCTCCCCCGCTCACGCTGTCTCGAAAAATAAATAAAACACTAAAAACATTTTTAAAATATTTTTCTTTTATTTATTTGGGAGAGTGAGTGTGGGAGAGAGGGACGGGGGGAGAGAGAGAGAGAGAGAGAGAGAGAGAGAGAGAGAGAGAATCCCAAGCAGACTCCACACTCAGCACAGAGCCTGACATGGGCTCAATCCCATGACTCCAGGATCATGACCTGAGCCAAAACCAAGAGCTGGACGCTCAACCTACTTAGCCACCTGGGCACCCTGAGAATTGATTCTTTGTTTTTTAAATATGAAATTTATTGTCAAATTGGTTTCCATACAACACCCAGTGCTCATCCCAACAGGTGCCCTCCTCAATGCCCATCACTCACTTTCCCCTCCCTCCCACCCTCCATCAACCCTCAGTTTGTTCTCAGTTTTTAAGAGTCTCTTATGGTTTGCCTCCCTCCCT
This sequence comes from Lynx canadensis, assembly GCF_007474595.2. Taxonomy (NCBI): domain Eukaryota; kingdom Metazoa; phylum Chordata; class Mammalia; order Carnivora; family Felidae; genus Lynx; species Lynx canadensis. Next base: position 37,895,085 of record NC_044309.1, read on the forward strand.
CTCTAATTTTTTTTTCCTTCCTCTCCCCCATGGTCTTCTGTTAAGTTTCTCAGGATCCACATAAGAGTGAAAACATATGGTATCTGTCTTTCTCTGTATGACTTACTTCACTTAGCATAACACTCTCCAGTTCCATCCATGTTGCTACAAAAGGCCATATTTCATTCTTTCTCATTGCCAGGTAGTATTCCATTGTGTATATAAACCATAATTTCTTTATCCATTCATCAGTTGCTGGACATTTAGGCTCTTTCCATAATTTGGCTATTGTTGAGAGTGCTGCTATAAACATTGGGGTACATGTGCCCCTATGCATCAGGACTCCTGTATCCCTTGGGTAAATTCCTAGCAGTGCTATTGCTGGGTCATAGGGTAGATCTATTTTTAATTTTTTGAGGAACCTCCACACTGTTTTCCAGTTTGCATTCCCACCAACAGTGCAAGAGGGTTCCCATTTCTTCACATCCTCTCCAGCATCTATAGTCTCCTGATTTGTTCATTTTAGCCACCCTAAGAATTGATTCTTAAGACAAACCTTGAAATAGAGGGGAAGAATGTTGTGGGAATAGATTGTTGAAGGGCCTTAGGATAGAGGAACAGCACTGGTAACAGACTAAGTCATCTGAAAGCAGATTGTACTTCCTAACTCCCAGGTGCTGTGTTCTGTCTTCAAAGAAAGAGCTCATAGTCTCATAGGCAAAATCTGTTCCACCCCAAAGAAAAAAGTTTTATCCAGAATATAAGAAAGTAGAGGAGAATATTTGAATGTAATTATTTGCACCTCTATCCAACTTTTTGGCAGGGGGAGGGTGTTACTGTGTGCTCTTTGGTTTTTATTTTAATTATGGTAGAACATGACATTGTGGAAGAAAGAGCAAGCTTTAGGGGATAGGAGGAAGTGGAAATACGGAACAGCATGCAAGTGAAATGTCTTATTTCTCACTTTAGGAATTCTAATTTACTTTAAATACAAATTTGAGGCAATTTAATACTTGCTAATGAACAATGTATTTTGTATTGCTGCTGCCAGGTCTAAGTGGATGATTTTAACAGCACAGAAATGAGATGATGACTTATATCATTGTTGTTATAACCACTATTTATTGTTTATGCTGTACCAGGCATGTGCTAAATGCTTCATGTATATAATATCTCCTATAATCCTTATCACAATCTTGTGAGATAGGATTTCTTATCCCTGCTTCATAGATGAGTAACTGGGGCATAGAGAGTGACATACCCGCCTCAAGTCATACTAATACGTGGCAGAGCCAGACTCAAACCTGTGTTTGATTTCAAAGTCCCTTCCTTAGCTACTGCCATTCTCCTACTTCCCTGTCATTGTCCAAGTCTAGTGGGATTTAGGAAGGATGCATAAATACGACAGTATTCATATCACTGAAGATACAAAAAGGAATATGAGGAAAGCAGCTGCAGTAAAGAATTGGAAGGATGGGATGGGGCACCTGGGTGGCTCAGTTGGTTAAGTGCCTGACTTCAGCCCAGGTCAGGATCTCATGGTTCATGAGCTCGAGCCCTGCATCAGGTTTGGTGCTGACAACGCGGAGCCTGCTTGGAATCCTCTGTCTCCCTCTCTCCCTGCCCCTTCCCCACTCATGCTGTCTCTCTCTCAAAAATAAATAAACTTAAAAAAAAAAAAAAAGGAATAAGCCATGGTGGTTCTCTTCACATTTTTGACTGACATTTTTTTCTTTTTCCAGATATTTCTTCTTGCAGGTAGAAAGCGGAAAAAGAGCAAAACATCCAACTATCTTATCTCCACTGATCCAACAGATTTATCTCGTGAAGGGGAAAGTTACATTGGCAAACTCAGGTGAGTGCAGCCTTGTTTTACTGATCTATTCTTTCTGATACTTTTATTCCTGTTGTTTTAGAACAATTTCTTTTTTTTCTTTTTTTTTTTTTAAATGTTTATTCATTTTTGAGAGAGAGAGAGAGTATGAGCAGGGGAGGGGCAGAGAGAGAGGGGACAGAGGATCCCAAGCAGGCTCTGAACTGACAGCAGAGAGCCTGATACAGGGCTCGAACTCAATGAACTGTGAGATTGTGACATGAGCCGAAGTTGGACACTCAAGAGACTGAGCCACCCAGGTGACCCAAAACAATCCATATCTTCTTTGCAATGAGCATGTACTGATGTTGTAATCTTAAAAAAACAGAGAAGTTAACAGAAAATCTAAGTCCCTTCCTTATTTAATGAGTGATCTTTGAAAAAGTAGTGATGAACATTTGGAGAACAGGCAAATGGACTCTGTTACATACCTGTCCTAGATTTGTATTTGTGTAGGAGCAAAAATATAGATCATTAATGGCGACTTTTTCCTCTTAATTCTAGATCCAACCTCATGGGGACCAAGTTTACAGTTTACGATCACGGTGTCAGCCCAGCCAAGGCCCAGGGTCTGGTAGAGAAGGCCTATACCCGGCAGGAGCTGGCAGCCATCTGTTACGTACGTGCCAGTCTCGGAACGCACTCTTTTCCTGAGTCTTTTCCTTAATCTCCTGGGTGTCCTGCTGGCCCTTTAAACCTAACCAATACTGAACTCACTATCTTCCCTCCCAAGCTTGTTTCTATCTCTATGATCCCCCGTTTCTGTTGCTGGTATCGTTTTTTCTGTGTATTCATTTTAATTATTTATGAATTACCAAGTTTGGTTGTTTTTAATTTTTTAAAAACATTTCTTGTCTGCTCTTTTATTTCCTAATGCCATTGTATTAACTCAGTCCTTTGTTATCTCTTACCCACTGGCCAGAAGTTACAACAAAGTAGAAACTGATCTCTCCTTACTTTTAGTGTTTCCCTGATTCACTCTATACTGCTGCCAGATGGATCTTTCTAAAACACAGTGCCAGTAAATCCTGTGGTTCTCTTGCTTCACAGCATTTAGTGACTACCCACTGCATACAGAATAAAGCCCTAATGCTTTGGCCTTTCCTCCAGACTCTTCTAACGGCCCTGGCCCTGTCCTGTTCCCATAATGGGAGACATAACAGCCCCGTCATTGCCTTGCTGCACCATGTGATCTTTCCTTACCCGAGAGCCTCTCCTTTCCCCCTCCTTGTCCTTTGTCTGACCAACTGATGCCATCGGAGAAGTCTTTTCTGACCATTTGATAGAGTTGACCTTTGTATGTATACATCCCCATGGCCCCTGTGCTTCCTCTAGTAACTTACACGTTATACTTGTTACTGCTTGTGCCACACGAACCTTCTCTTGTAAACTCTTATTCTCTGCTACATCCCCACTAGCACAGGGCCCGGTGCATGGTAAGCACTCAAAAGTCATTGAGTAAAAGAAAATAAGAAGCAATTAACCTGACTTAACCTGTTGCTTTGATCCCAAAGTCACAACTTTTTCATAAATTGGAATTAATCTCATCATTCCCATGAAATGTTGTGAAATTAAATGGCTAACTTAATATTTTTATAATGTATAGTGTTTTTTTCTCCTACTTCATTTCTCCATTACATGTTTTAACTATGCATAACTTCCAAATATATGTATGTACACGTGTACATGTATATATGTGTAGGTATACATACAAACGTGTATATTTACCTTTTTAATGTGCTTATTTTATTCATATATAATCTGCCTGGGCTGACAGGCATTTAAGGTTTTTTAGGTTTTTTTTTTTTTCATTTTTAGTTTTCGTTTTATTTATTTTAGAGAGAAAGTATGTGTTTAGAGAGAAAGCGGGAGAGAGAGTTAGAGGGAGAGAGAAAGAATCCCAAGCAGGCTGTACCCTCAGCCACCCAGGTGCTCCTAAGTTTATTGTTTTTTTTTAATTGAGGTGTAATTGGCATATTAGTTTCATATGCATAATGTAATGATTTTATATATATGTATATATTGCAAAATGATCATCACATTCAGTTAATAAGTTTAGTTATTAAGTTTAGTTAATATCCATCACCACGCATGGTTACAGCTGTTTTTCTTATAAGAACTTTTAAGATCTACTCTCTTAGCAACTTGCAAATATACAGTATAGTATTATGATCATTATTTTTTATTTATATAGGTGACACATAATGTTACATTAATTTCAGGTATACAACTTAGTGATTGACAAGTTTATACATTATGCTATGTTCACAACAAATGTGGCTACCATCTGTCCTGAATATATGGCTATTACAATACCACTGATTATATTCCTAATGTGGATACAGGCATTTGAAGTTTTTACTTCCTGGTACATTCCCTATATAATTTAAGCTGTAATTCTCATTGTATATCATATGTCCTCATTGGGAAATAAATATTTATTGATGATGACAAAATTAAAAAATAAAATATTTTTTAGTTTATTTATTTATTTTGAGAGAGAGAGCAAGTGGGTTAGGGGCAGAGAGAGAGAATTCCAAACAGGCTCTGTACTGTCAGCACAGAGCTTGATGTGGGGCCTGAACTCACAACTGTGACATCATGACCTTAGCTGAAACCAAGGGCCGGATGCTTAACTGACTGAGCCACTCAGGCGCCCCCAAAATTAGTTTTTTTAAGTTTATTTATTTATTTTGAGAGAGAGCATGTGCTCATGAATGAGGGAGGGGCAGAGAGAGAGGGAGAGAGAGAATCCCTAGCTGGCTCTGCACTGGATCTCACTACTGTGAGATTATAAGCGGAGCTGAAATCAAGAGTCAGACATTTAACTGACTGAGCCACCCAGGCGCCCCTGTGTTGAGGACAAAATTGGAAAGTGCTCACAGTTGTCTCAAGTTTCACTTAAGAGTAAAGAGAATAAAGTTTCAAGCCAATAGAATCTGTTTTAAATTCAAGTGTTCAAATTAGGTTTAAAAGGAAGTACAGTATTACCTTCCTTGTTTTGACTCTGTCTCTTTGTTCACCTACAGTAAAGTAATAAAATAGTTTTTAATGTTTTTGACATCATCACTGGACATTTTACATGCCCAAGAAAGTCATGTGTTTTTCCTTTCCATTTTCAAATTCCTGCCTTATTCTGTCTTCCAGGAAACAAATGTACTTGGATTTAAAGGTCCTAGGAAAATGTCTGTGATCATTCCAGGAATGAATATGAATCATGAACGGATCCCATTTCGGCCACGAAATGTAAGTAAGAACGTATTTAATCAACAAAGGAACCTCAAAGATAAGAATACAGTACAGATGAGATCAATACAAAAAAGTATTGATTCTTACAGAATCCCAAAGTGGAGTGTGGCTCATACCGTTCTTCACGAGAGTGATCAGTCCCGAACCTCAGGATGAGGGCCGTTGCAGCAGAATTGCGAAAGTGGTTGATTTGAAACCGCTTGGTCTGCCAAGAGCAATGCTAGATAATCTACCACAATTTTTAAAAGCTGCCTTCACTGTGGGCTTTCTTTGTTTCTGTTGTACCCTTTCTGCAATGGAGGAAATACTCTCCTACTCTACCTTCTACTTCACAGAGCTGAAAGTGAATGATTTCCTGTGGTTCTCAGTACAAAGCAGTGATTTTTCTCTTCAAACAGGACCACGAGAGCTTGCTTTCCAAATGGCAGAACAAAACCATGGAAAACTTGATTGAACTGCACAACAAGTCCCCAGTCTGGAATGACGACACACAGTCTTATGTCCTGAACTTCCACGGCCGGGTCACTCAGGCATCTGTGAAGAACTTTCAGATAGTCCACGAGAATGACCGTGAGCCTGCAGGAAGGGTTGGGTGGGAATAGGAGGAAAGATGCTCTTACACGGTGGGGAAATGAGCACTTCCTATCATTGACAGGAAGTTCTGCCCAGGGGAGAATTATTGTTATTATTAGTTAAATGTTTATTTATTTTTGAGAGAGATAGCATGAGCTGGGGAGGGGCAGAGAGAGAGGGGAGACAGAGGATCTGAAGTGGGCTCCGTGCTGACAGCAGCAAGCCTGATGCAGGGCTCAAACTCACAACCCATGAGATCATAACTTCAGCTAAAGTTGGTTGCTCAACCGCCTGAGCCACCCAGGTGCCCCCCCACCCACCCCCAGGGGAAAATTATGTAAGAAAGAAATGATTTCTTTGGAAAGATTGAAGTGTAGTTTAAAATAAAACTTCTTTTTTAAAAAAAAAAGTTTATTTTTGAGAGAGAGCACACGAGAGAGAATCTCAAGCAGGCTCTGTGTGCTGACAGCTTGGAGTCCTATGTGGGGCTCAATCTCATGAACCTTGAGGTCATGACCCGAGCTGAAATCAACAGTCAGAAGATGCTTAACCGATGGAGCCACCAAGGCAGCCCTTTAGAGTAAAACTTCTGAACCACTGTTTGGGAAGCAGATGCAAATGACCCCCATTCAAACTCTGGTCCGTGGAGCTTGTACTGTTCCCTCCTCTTGTCCTGTCATGCTAGTCATGAGTGGTCTCCTGCTGTCTGTATTTGAGAGGAATAGAAATAGAAGCTTGGCTCATGGTTAGCAGATACTCTTGTCAATGCCTCTTTCCAACCTTCTCAAAGTTTCCCATTTTAAAGAGACTTGGTGATTAACTTATCGATTTGAAGGATTTTTTTCCCTGTATCTTTCATAGGCTTTTCCCCAGTACAGCCCCACTATTTTCTAATGTCCTAATTTCTTTCTTTTCCTAGCTGACTACATAGTCATGCAGTTTGGACGTGTGGCAGACGATGTGTTCACCCTGGACTACAACTACCCACTGTGTGCACTTCAGGCCTTTGCCATTGGACTTTCCAGCTTTGACAGCAAGCTAGCATGTGAATAAGAGAAAGAAAAAGGGCTGAGTTTTCTCACTCACAGCTTTGAGTCACTTCCTTTGCTTTTGCCCCAGGACTGAAGAGTGACTGCCTGCCCCTTTGGGAGTAATCCCTGTATGTATGTATGTGTACATACACGTGTGCATGTGTACATAAGTACATGTGCATACACATGCGTATATGTACACATGCACCCAACTTCTCTGGGTTTCACGGACCTGGTCAGGGATCACAGCTTAACGTGGGGGACAGACTGTTCAAAGCACAGAGAGCTTCTTGTTCAGGGCACATTGGCGACTCCGGAAGTTATTGCCCAACAGATTCTGTGCCCTCAACAGTCCGATTTCCTGTGCTTGGAAATGTACAGCTAGAATCAGGTTCTAATGAGTAAATACTTGGGTCTTTTTTCTTGAAGACCTTTCCTGAGTGGGATAGTTCCCTAAATTGCCTTCGGTCTTCAGTCTGCAAACTGTTTTTGTAAATGGTCAGAGAGGCTCTCACAGCTGCTCAGTTCTGTTGTTGTATTGCAAACACAGCCATGGCCAGCTCATAAACGAATGAGTGCAGCTGTGTTCCACTGAAACATCATTAACAAAAACAGGCAGCAGGCCAGATTTGGCCTGTGGGCCATAGTTTGCTGACCCCTGCTCCAGGTATATTTCTGTAAGTTACCTGGGCATCTTCCAGAATGGACCCGTGGTCATGACACCATATGAGTGGGAAATGCATATCTCTGGGAAGCAATGGTCCCATAAATTGGATCTGAAAAGGCTACATCCATATAGCTTTTACCTGTTTTTTATTTTTCTATTTTTTATTTTTTAAGTAAGTTTTACGCCCAACGTGAGGCTTAAACTCATGACCCTGAGATCAAAAGTCACATGCTCTACTGACTAAGCCAGCCAGGTACCCCTTAAAAATTTATTTAAAAAAATTTTTTTTCAAATAAGTATTATGCCCAACGTGGGACTTAAAAATTTTTTTATTTTACCTTTTGTTGTTGTTATTAAGTAAGCCTTGCTTTTACCTTGTTTTGGTGACAGTGGTTTCCAGAGCATCATTTACCCTCAGAACTGGGAAAACCCCCCATCAGTGATCATTTTGAGTCCACACAGGTGGCTTAATTCTGCTGTCCTACCTGAAGTACCCATGGGGGAAGCCAGTGCCAGCCACTTTACCCTCCCTATGGGAAGAAGTTCTGCTCACTAGGAAATAAATCGGGCATTGCACTGCCTTTATCAGAGGGAGTGTGGTATTTCTTTGGTGGGGCAAGCTTACTTTCCCCCTGGGGCTTGGAAGGCACTGATGTCACAGTCCCCCTCTTCCCTTTCTTCCCTCAGAGTAGGTCGGCCAGCAGCAATCTCAAAGTGGCTGTGGCCAAACTTCAGTTGTGATCAGGGATGTGAGAAACGTATGCAGTTGTCTTAATTTCAGTTTAGGCTGAAAGCATAAAGTCTAGGGGTGACTTAGTCTAGTTAAGACAGGGTGATTTGACAGTTGCCTTCATTTCCAATCCAGGAGTGCTTCCTACAGCTCTATTACATGGAGCCATTAGTATAAAGGGACACACACACACCTATAGACCATGTAAGAGGTAAGAGAACATTATATCTCGAAACTTGTCATTGTGCAGAGAGGTGGCAGGGAGGCTTTGGTGAGGACCAGCTAGCTGACTCTGAGCTCTGTGGACCTTGTTAGGTGGAGCTTTGGGCCTCTCTTCTTAACCTAAATATTATCAGCTCCCTAAAGCCTGGCTCATTGGTAGAGATCACACTCCTGTCACTTTTCCTCACAGATCATAAGAGTTTTGCCAAGTCTTTCAGATTGTTAGCACCTCCCAACAAACCATATGACTCTGCTTGCTACCAGTTCACCAGTCTCAGGATGCATCTGAATCTTGAGAACTTGTGAGTTCTACATTCAGCATTGTTCAACTCCCAGTGTGCACTGAGCTGTTGGCCAGCGTGGGGCAAGGGATCAGTGGCTGTTGGTCCATCATATTTCCTTTCTGTGGACTTCCTTTTCGTCCCCGCTTCCTGTTGTTCCTTGCTCCACATCAAATAGCAATGGGAAGGAAAGAGATGTGGGAGATGAAAAGACTCTTTACTCATCCCCCGCTGGCAAATCCTATCTGCTTGGTTTTGACATGGCTGGTTTCCATCTCAGGCATGCTTCCTATCAAGTGCCTCATTCATAGAAGTGCCCTAAAGCCCTTCAGGCCTCTGGCACCACCGTCCTGATGGACTGTCCGATCAACCCTTGTTGAAAACAGAAAGCTGTTCACTTCTCTCCAGTTGCGCATATGACAGTGTCTGGGGAAAGGGAGCCTGATGGGACTACTGGATCTAATCCTGCTTCCTCCTCTCTGTTCAGCTCAGAGACATCTATCCCCCAGCTCCTTGTACTTTCTGCTTAAGCGTGCAGCTGATTGGTTTTACATAAATCATATTTATACCTTTTGTATGCTACAGAAATAAAGATAATTTATATAAAAATGTGTCATCGTCTTCTTTGCAAAGTCCTATCCCTTACAGAGTTCTTGCGGTCATGTTCTATAATGATCATTTTCTTTTTTTTTAAGTTTATTTATTTTGAGAGAGAAGGCATGTGTGGGGGAGGGGCAGAGAGCGAGGGAGACAGAGATTCCCAAGCAGGTTCCACACTCAGCCCAGAACCTGATGTGGAGCTCGATCCCACAAACCATGAGATCGTGACCTGAGCCGAGATCAAGATTTGGATGCTTAACCAACTGAGCCACCCAGGTGCCCCTGTAATAATCGTTTTCATCATGTAAATCAGCTCATCCCAGGACAGCAGGAGTCTGCAGACTCAGAAGTTTGTATTCTAGAGACTGTCTAGACTCATCATATTCATGACACCAAGAATTTTCTAGATAGATGATGGAGCCAAGAACTGAACAAAGGGGGCCACAGAAGGGTGGGATTTTATATTGTTGTAGATAACCTGCACCAGTCGGCCTCCTGGATCTTCTTCATTGGTACTGCTTACTGATTCAGCAGCAAAACAAATTAAATATCTAAAACCGAAATAGACCCTATCTCTTGCCTCTGCATGTTCACATTTTAGAGCCACCTTATAGAGACAATTTGAAAAAAAATGTGCTCACAAATCTTTACCAGGCCTTCCTGCTCTTATCAGTGTCATAGTGAAAATGAGTCATGTGGAAGGAAGCAGGAAGTGCCTAAAAATTAGGAGGAGAGCTGGAGTCAGAATTTAGTTCTTAGAACTTGGTTTTTCTTTTTCACGTGGTTCTTTTTGGTTAAAGTGCGTGGCTAGCTAAACATCATTTGTGACACAATTTTGTGTACTTTTCAGTGACCAGGAATAATATCAATGGCCACTGACATGAAAGATATTAGCAAGTGTTTTTTAAAACTCTAAAACAGGCCTTTAAAAGGTTCTTTTTTCTTAAGTTGTATTTATTTAGAGAGAGAGAGAGGAAGAGAGAGAATCCCAAGCAGGGTCCGCACTGTCAGCACAGGGCCCAAAGCCGGGCTCACTCACAAACCACGAGATCATGACCTGACTGAGCTGAAGTTGGACACTTAACTGACTGAGCCACCCAGGTGCCCCCAAAAGGTTCTTTTTAATCAGAAGTTTAGTAGATCACACAACTAGCATCAATTCACTTCCTTTAGATAGCATTACAGGTACAGAAATGAAGGGATGGTTTGATTGAGGCCAAATCCCAGGGTTCTGGCCCCCTTTCTGCCAATGATTTGCCATGTGCCCCTTTCCTCATCTATAGATTGAGAGATTTTGATATGATCTTCAATTCTTGCGTATGGTTCCCCCCACTCATCTGGCAACAGTGTGGAGGTCCATCTACTTGTGTTTTGAATTGAACTCTGGTTACCTCCTGGACAGCTTTATGCCTTTCGTAGCTGATGATACTTCTGAGAGGAGTGCCAGATACCCCAGGAAAGGACCATGGATGCTTAAACTAAGGAACTGGAGAGGGGAGATTCTCAATGTGTCTTTGGTGAGAGATTCTGAAATGGCAGGGGTACATGATGTGGGAGAGACAGGGTCGGGTGCAAAGGAAGTGCAAAACCTCAGAACTGCTTTTCCCTAACCACTGGAGACATCTTGCTCCACTGAGAAAACCTGGGGTGTTGCAAGTTGCCCTTTCCCTCAGCCTCCAGATCCCCCTCTAGATAGAATGGCTCCTGCCTGTGTACTCATGCCATATGTCTAATAGCTGCTTTACTCCCATCTATAGCCCTCCTTTCATCTTCCCAGCTAGGGGCTTGCCAAGGACTGGCCAGATCCTGTCCCACCCCCTCAGACACATTTCTTGACCAATTGCATAATGGATTGTTTTGCCTCTTCTTCCCGCTTTTCACCTAGCTATCCTGGTCAATGTACATTCCTTAAAAGTCTCACACACTCTTCTCATCCACCAAAAGCCAGGGAAACCACAATAAATGGAGGATTTGCCATTGATGCTCAGAACTTAGGCAAGCCTTAAACCACAGATGGGTTCATGGCACCACCTACTGACCAAGGATGTACATTACAAGTACATTAAAATGACTGACTAAAACTGATTCTGTAATCCAGAAGAGGAAGTTACAAAGGGCTCAGTCGACTGTAACGACTAGTCCCTATTACCACATATTTACTAAGCACCCTTGTGATACGGTGTGAGTCTTTTAAAGGTTTGAGAACAGTAATATTTCCGGAGTTTAGAAGCCGTAGAGGTATTCCAGGTAAAATGCCCAGGAGCGGGGTGGGGCGGGTGGGCCGGTGCCTGGGTGGCTCAGTCAGTTAAGCGTCTGACTTAAGCTCAGGTCATGATCTCGCGGTTTGTGAGTTTGAGCCCCATGTCAGGCTCTGTGCTGACAGCTCAGAACCTGGAGCCTGCTTCAGATTCTGTGTCTCCCTCTCTCTCTGCCCCTCCCCTGCTTGTGCTCTGTCTCTCTTTGTCTCTCAAAAATGAATAAGTGTAAAAAAAATTTTTTTTAAATGCCCAGGATTTGGCACATAAGTATCAATATCACTTCTATTAATATCCTTTCAAAGTGGAGTAATACATTCCAGATAATTCTGCTAGCCATGCAGTTATACAAAATGGTTTATATGCACTCATAGATTGCATATAGTCTATGCATCATAGACTATAGATGGTTTTCTAGGGACTATGAGGAGAGGAAAGAAAAACACGGTTTAACTGGGAAACTAAACATCCAGGTTCAAGTCTCAGCTCTGATCCTACCTTATATTCCTTTCTTTGTACCCATCTCTCCATTTCTACTTGAAGGAACAGCCTAGGCAAACAAACAAACAAACAAACAAACAAACAAAAAACCCTGATGTTAATGGAAATTTTGGAAACACTTCAAATATGAAATGGGCCTCCAACGTTTTTTACAGCTCTGCCTAGTCTTTTGGTCCATTGGGCCCAAGCTCCTTTGCATGTTACCTTCTAGGGCTATGGCCCAGGCATCTGGAGGGCAAGAAAAGAATAAGCCCCAGAAAGCGCAAAGGTGGCGGGGGCCCATGTGGGAGTGGGGTTTTTTCTGGCCTATTACCACCTTTTATCAAACATTTTCATTTAATATAGTGGTTTTCAAGCCTCAGAGTGTTAACATCTAGTTAAGTACTTACTATCTACCTAGATTCTGTCCCTTATCATGATTTTCAAAGATTCAAAGAATAATCCAGTAGTTCTCTTTATTCTGTAGTCTGGGGACAGTAAGACTAGGGAGGAAGAATGGTCCGAGAGAGAGTGGCAGGTAGAGGAGGGCTAGGATTTAGATTAAGATTTTAAAAATGAGGTGATGGGAATGCAAGCTGGTGCAGCCACTCTGGAAAACAGTATGTAGGTTCCTCAAGAAACCAAAAATAGAACTAGCCTACGACCCAGCAATTGCACTACTAGGCATTTATCCACGGGATACAGGTGTGCTGTTTCGAAGGGACACATGCACCCCCATGTTTATAGCAGCACTATCAACAATAGCCAAAGTATGGAAAGAGCCCAAATGTCCATCGAGGGATGAATGGATAAAGAAGATGTGGTATATACATACAATGGAGTATTACTCGGCAATCAAAAAGAATGTAATCTTGCCATTCGCAACTACATGGATGGAACTGGAGGGTATTATGCTAAGTGAAATTAGTCAGAGAAAGACAAAAATCATATGACTTCACTCATATGAGGACTTTAAGAGAGAAAACATATGAACGTAAGGGAAGGGAAACAAAAATAATATAAAAACGGAGGGGGACAGAACAGAAGAGACTCATAAATATGGAGAACAAACTGAGGGTTATGGGAGGGGTTATAGGAGGGGGGACGGGGTAAATGGGTAAGGGGGTACTAAGGAATCTACTCCTGAATACATTGTTGCACTATATACTAACTAATTTGGATGTAAATTAAAAAAAAATAAAAAATAAAATTAAGAAAAATGAGGTGAATATGCAATTTCTAGGGCACAAATACACTTAAGGACAAAATACATACATATGATAGAAATAGGACCTTAAAAAATATGTCCTGATCTTGTCTTTAGTCAATTTTATGTTCTATATCAGATATATAGAGACACAAATTTTAAATATTAATAATTTCATATGGTCCAAAAGAAACTTTAAACACTATAGTTAAAAAAAATAAAAATTACAATTAAAGCCTCTTCCCATATCTGTCCCCTTTTTCCCTTGCCCTGCCTTCCTCCTGTAGTTAACTATTTTTAATTTCCCTCTAGTGTATCTTTATGCAAAAATAAATGCATTTGTGGGTGCCTGGGTGGCTCAGTTGGTTGAGCATCCGACTTCGGCTCAAGTCCTGATCTCACAGCTCATGAGTTCAAGCCCTGTGTCAGGCTCTGTGCTGACAGCTCAGAGCCTGGAGCCTGCTTCAGATTCTGTGTCTCCCTCTCTCTCTCTGCCCGTTCACTGCTCATGCTCTGTCTCTCTCTCCCAAAAATAAATGAACATTAAAAAATTTTTTTTAAAACCCCGCATTTGTAATTCCCCAATCTTTGTGCACAAAAGGTAGCATGCTATATACTCAGTTCAATAGCTTGCTTTTTTTTACTTAACCCTGGAGATAATTCCAGATCAGTAAATGCAGGCCTTATACTTGTTTGTGCACCACAGTATTTCACTGTGGGAAGTACCACAGTGTTTTCAACTAATCCCCTATACATGGACAATTTGCACATTAAGAAATTTTATCAGGGGAGGAGGTGAAAAAAGAAATTTTATCAACGTGTTTTGAATATAAGCAGTGTTCCAGGGACCATGTTACCTATTGTAATCTTCTTCTTTTTCACTCTCCATACTCAGTAACTACCACAACGTTATCCCTTTACACTTGGTGCCTCCCACAGCCCTGAATTCTCCCCTTTGCTCTGCAAGTGTCCCCTGACTGCTTGCTGAGCATCTCCTTGAGGGTGGTCCATGGCTATGCTGGCCAACACCATAGCCACTTGTCCTGTTCAGTTATTCAAATTTAACATAATCAAAATAAAAGTCAGTTCTTTGGTCAGACTAGCTACATTTCAAGTTCTCAGTGGCCGCAAGTGGCTAGTGACCACCCCATCAGACAGGGCACATACAGAACACTTCACTGTTGCAGAAAGTTCTGTTGGAGAGCACGGGTGCACAGAAATCTCAACCTCAGGTCTAAAGGTCACTCTCTACCCTTCTGCCATGTGGAAGTTGCTCCTCTTGTACCTCCCTCGTTAGACTGTCAGCATCTGGAGGGATGATGAACTTTCCTCTGTTTCTCCTTAGTGCTTACCTAGCACAGTGCCAAGGACATCATCCATGTTCAATAAATGTGGAGTGAAAACATGAGTGACGAGGACACCGAGGCTCCTGGTCTAAGTATGCCCAAGGTCACAATCAGGATGTGCCTCAGCTGTTGAACCCAGATTATTTAGCTCCCTGGGTAAGGTTATAAGACATGACTTATGTTAACTTTCATTTCAAGATACTGAATCAATAGCTACCGAAAATGAAAATTTTAGCTGAATAACACTGGAGAAAGCTTTTATTTCCTTTTGATTTTTTTTTTTTTCCTGGAAGTTTTGGATATCTGATCCTAAAGATCCCTTGGGAACCTCAGAGAAACTCTCTCACTTGAGAATTGGGTGGGGAAGGCCCCAACCTCTGGTCTCTGGGAACCAATGGTTTGTTTTGGTCTGTAAATACACTGTATTGGTTTGCCAAGACTGCCATAGCAAAATACCACAGACTGGGTGGCTTAAACAGAAATTTATTCCTCGAGGTTTGGGAGGGAGGCTAGGAGACAAAGATCAAGGGGTTGGCATGTTTGGTTTTTCCTGAGGCCTCTGCCCTTGGCCTACAGTTGGCTATCTTCATCTTGTGTCTGCACGTGGTCCCCCTCTGTGCTTTGTCTGTGTCCTTCCTAATCTCTCTTCTCATAAGGACACCAGTCAGATGGGATTAGGGCCCACCCTAAAGACTTCTTTTTTAACTTAATCACCTCTTTAAAGACATTATCTCCAAACCACTCACATTTTGAATCCTGGGGATTAGGGCTTCAACATGTGAATCTGGGGGAGGCACAATTCAGCCCATAAGTGTACATTGTTTCCTAGATAGACCCAGAGTCCATTCTCTTCCACATTTCTCTTTGACAAGAGATAGCAACGAATATTATGTTTATCAAATTATAGGCTACTTTTATTCTATTGAAAGAGAAAGACTCCAAACACCTTTGCTAAAGGTCTGCTTTGTTCTCCAAAACACAAGATGCAGTCCAGCTGATATGGAATGAAAAGTCTTCTTCAGAGAAAGCAAATAGAGGTGTAGTATGGAGAAGTGAAAAAAGAAAAGGAAACTGAGTCATGGATACCACAACCACGGTAGGGGTCAGCCACGTGATAGTGTTGAAGGGGGGTGAGGGTATGCTTTGAAGATATCCGAAAAACAGTAGAGATGCCTCTTACCTAAAGGCGCGGAAACAATCTTTTCGTGGTCAACTTCTTATGAGGCCATTAAATCCAGTAGTGGGTGTTTTTTAAAAAAAAAAGATGTAGAGAAGTTAGGGAAGGGTTCTAGTCACATTTTTCTCCCTGATTATAAAATTTGTTGTATATAGAAGAAAGAAGAATAAAGAAAATAAAATATAGAAGAATAAAGAAGAAAATAAAAAATGCTTGAAACTAATGTAACATTGTGTGTCAAGTCTTCTTCAGTAAAAAAAATAAAGAATAAAAATGAGAAAATTAAAAAAAGATCCTGTTTATCTTTAACCTGTCATTCTCCAACACTTTTCAATTTAGTTTTCAAAGACAGGATCATCCCACATATACTGCTCTTAGAATCCATGTTTCCATTCATTATATCATGACCAGTGTTTGTCTGGATTATTTTTAAAAATCTTGTTATTAATAACTGAAAAGAATTCCATCACATAGATGTGGTTGAATTTGTTTAACACATATAGATAATTTGTTTAACCATGACCATGTGGGTTGGAAAAACAAAAATTATTAAAGGAGTGGAAATAATACCAAACAACATGTGATAATAGTAATTAATAAAATTTTTTACTATAATTTTGGAGTACAGACAACACAAATAGCCTTGCCACGTGAAAACCAGCTCTGACCACACCCCTGCCCTCCTCTTTCTGCGCTACTGAACATCAAGCCCCGGGTGAGAGCCATTTGTAGGACCAGGTAGAGTGGCCTGGATTGCTAAGAAGTGAGGTGAGCTGTGGATTATATGGTGTCGTTTGAGGGGAGTCACATGCATCTCTTCTAGCTTGATCCAGACAGATGCAATACTTCCACCAACAGATTCATTCCTGAGGGTCAGTGAAAGAGGGTCCTGTCCCTTAAGAAATGTACATACCCTTGGTAAGGGCAGGGCATGTATGTAAAATCACTGCTAGTCTTGAATCTTCAGAATTTCCATGTCTGAGAACTTTCTTCTACCTAAAGGGACCACAAAAGCTTGGGAAGTGGGATTCCTGAAGACACAGAGCTCCCTAGCCTGTAAGGGTGTGGACCAGGAGGCTGAGGTCCTGAAGGCACACTATTCCAGCCTGGATCACTTAGGGTCTTGGATAGTTAAGATTTGGGGGGAATAAGCCAGTCTGAGCTCTGAATTTCCTCTCAGCAATCTGGGTTGGATGTGAGACTCCAAGGTTGCTTTATTGTCTCCATTCTGGACTCTGTCCTGTCTTCCTCTAAACCCTCTGAACCTTGGCTGGACTCAGCTCCCAACTAACCTATTTCTTCTTGTGTTTGAATTGTTATCTCGGCGAATGGCACCACCAATTGTTCAGTTGACAAAGCTTAGTGATTCTGGTTTCCTCTCTCACCCTCACAGCCAGCCTAGTTACCAATTCTTGTTGATTTTGCCTCTGGGCTGTTTCTAAGAGCCTTTCCCTCATCCTTAAACTCTGGAGCATTGCCTGAGTTTAGGGTATCCTGACTCTCCAATCCGGCCAGACATTGTTGCCAGAGGGGTCTTTCTAATGGTACTGATCGTGTCACACCTTTGTCTAAAGGGCCTTTCTGATGCCCAAACTCTTCAGCATGGTATATAATGATCTTCACAACCTGACACCCAGTTATTTGTAACCTCTTCTTCCAGCACACCAGTTTTCCTAAACACCCCATGTGTACATGCTCCTATACCTTTGTGGGTTTTCCACCCTCAAGTTGGTACGTTCTCATTTACCCTTTAAGAGCTGGAGCAAATGTAACACCTATAACTTGGAGTTCACTGTTCCTTCCCTTGGGCTTCCATTGAGCTCTGTATAATTGCCTTCTTACCTGGACTGTGAACTTCTTGAGGGCAGGGACCTGAATCTGCACTTAGCATGGTGCTCAAAGTCAATAGACATCCAACAAATAATTATTCCATTAGAGAGCCAGTGTTTACAGTTTGTACTTCCCTTGGTGCCTAATATTGTCTTGTATGGCAGTCCTTTTAAACATATGAGGTGTGACCAAGCCGTGATGTGACTCATTACTTAATAAGCATACCAGAATTTATGGAACTAAATGAGAGCTGCTTAGCTGCTTCCTTCAAAGTCTTCATCCTGTGAGGCTGGATACTTAGTCCTGCCATGCTTTCATTGTTCAAAACACCTCTGGAACACCTCTCTTGGAAACAACTTCGGCATTTGTAGCACTTTCTTTTCAATCTCCCCCGTGGTAGCTTTTTGTTTGTTTCCACTTATTAAACATTTATTATGTGCTTATCTATCCCAGGCACCAAACTGGTGCTGGGTGAAAGATAAGATAAATCAGACATTCACTCTGTCTTCAAAGAAGTTTCTGTTTGGTAAGGGAGATAAGATCTGGGCAAACACTGCAATACAAGCTTAAGTGATAATGTTCTCCAGAGGTTGGATCTGATTTTTGGAAAAAGCCAAAAGTCCTTTGGTTTCAACCTTCCAACAAGGTGAGTGACAGAGGTATGTGATAACACACTGCCTTAAACCAATGCCAAACAGGAGCCCAACTCGTTTCCAGTACCACTCTCCCCAACAAGAGACTAAACTATTTGGCATGTTTGTTTCAAACCCAGACTCCCACTTTGTGGTAATGCTCTTCTATATATGGAGTCTTCTCAGATAAATTATAAGCTCTTCGAGGGCAGGTGCTTAAGTCGTATTTTCATTTTTGTTCTCACAGCATCTGGTGGCCCCATAATACATGTTGGATAAAGATTCATTCAGTTACTGAGCCCAAAAGGTGGCTCCCCGCGCCACACGTACCTCACATCGAATATCCTCTCCCCATGTGCTTTGCTCTTGGTAGTGACAGATCTGCCAGGGCCACGGGACAACGGCCGAAAGGACCAATGCAAGGGAGAGCGCGCGTGGGGGCACTGACGGCGGATCTGGGACTACAGCCCGGGAGTTCCTGCTTCCTGGTTCCCCGGAGCGAGTGTCCTTTGGTGGGAGCCGCGGGGAAGGGAGCAGCCCTTCCTGCGCGTCGGGCGCCCGCCCCTCCCCCGGCCTCCCAGGGACTTGTGCTGAGAGGCGCCAGCCGGCAACCGGGGACGCCGAGGGTGGCGGGGCCACCTACAGGACCCCCCATCCCGGTTACGGGGAAGGTTTTCAGCTCCTGGGAAAGGCAGTCGGAGACTCGGCCAGGAAAGGCAGGAACCGGGGGGCTCGGGGAGGAGGAACAGAGTCGCAGCGGAGAGATCCAAGGGAAAGTCTGGGTGCCGGGGAGCGGCTGGGGCCGGGTCCCAGCGGAGGGGTCCGGGTCCCAGCAGAGGGGTCCGCGCCGCAGCCGCCCCGCCGCCCCGCCGCGCGCGCCCCTCCCCTCCTCCGCCGGCCCCGCCCCCGCCCGGCTCCCCCCTCCCCCCCACCACCCAGTCTCCTCCCCGAGGGGCCGGGGGCAGGGCCGCCCCTCCCTCCGGGTCCCTCCCTCCCTCCCTCAGCTGCGCGCATCTCATACCAGCCCTCATTCCGCACATTCCAGGCTTCCTCCTTTCAAACTCCAGGCCAGGGGGCGGGCAGGGCCCGAGCTCCCGGCTCCCGCCGCCCGCGGCCGCGTCCCCCAGGTGAGTGGCGCCCGCCCCGCCGCCGCCCCGCCGCGCGCCCCCACCCCTCCGCCCCGCCGGCCCCCTCGGCCGCGTGCGCCGCGGCTCTTTTCTTCCCCCCCTCGCCCTTCCCGCCCCGGACCTCCCGGCCCGGCCCGCGCCCCCGCTGCCCTCCCTTCCGCCGCCGGCCCCCGAGCTGCCTTCCTCTCTCCCGTTGACTCACTCCTCCAGGAATAGGGAGCTCCAGTGCTTTCCCGTCAGTCCCATTCTGGGAAAACTCCTCCCTCGGCGCGCTCCGCTCCGCTCGGCTCAGCTCGGCTCGGCGCGCCAGCCCCCCGGCGGCGGCGAAGCGCGTGCGGGCCGGCGCGGGGTGGGCTTCGGCCGCCGCCCGCCCTCCTCCCTGCCCGGCCGGTGGCCCGGGCCGCCGCGGGGCCGCGCGCGCTGACCCCTGTCGTCCCGCAGCGCCGTCGCCGCCCTCGGGACCTCGGCGAGGAGTTGGCGCGCGCTGCGGACCCCGTGGAGCCGGCTTAGCGCCTCCGCCCCCCCCGCCCCCCCCCCGCACCTTGGGACCGGTAAGGCTGCGGCGCGGCGCGGGGACTCCAGGACCTCGCCCGAGGGCCGGCGTCGGCGGTGCGTGAGGAGCTCTCCCGGCACGTGGAGGCGGCGCGGACCTCGGGCCGGGCCGGGGGTGGATGCTCGGGGCTCGCGGGAAGGGGGTCCCGGAAGCCGAAAGGCCCAGAAGCAGAACCGAGAGCAGCGGCGGTCGGAGAGACCCAGCACCCATGCCTCTTTTCTGCCGGGCCCTTTTCCGACTTGGAAGAGCGAGCCCTGGAGGTAGTGTATTGGCCGGTTTAAGTGCTGAGGCTTTGCGAAAGAGGAGAGCCCTCCGCAGGGTCCCCAGCTCCCCGGGACTTGAGAAGCTTGTTGTATTCTGTGGTGGGGACTAGCTCCAGGGAGGAGAGCTCCCAGACCCGAAGCGCACGTTTCCCAGGGACACGGCCTCCGTGCACACGTGTGGAGAGGGGATTCCGGGCACACACGGTGGCTGTCGGATGATTTCATGTGACCGCCTGACTGTCCCGTCTCCCTAGGTTTGGGTGTAGGTGAGGGTGATATCTGTTCACATGTGACTCACCTTGTTTGTGTTGAACGTGAGTGTATTTACACTTGAGAGCAGTGCTGCCTATCTGGAAGTCTGAGTGTCTCTGAGCCCTTGTGCAATGCTACGTCTCTGCGTGTGTATTTTTCTGCGAGGATGTTGGTTCTGGGCATGACTGTTCTTCCTCCCTGCATGGCCGTGGGCAAGAGAGTTTGTCTCTGGTGAGGCGTGCAGGGATAATTGGACCGTGGTGCTCGGGAGTGCGGTCCGCGGGCTGCATGCGCCCTGGACTGGGCAGAGCTGGAAGGAAGCTGTGCACACCCGCCTCTTCCAGGCAGCTGTCTTTCTGAGGGAGAGTGGGTGCTGTTCTTGCCTGAAACACTTCACAGAGCAAGATGGTAGAAGGCTAAAGGAAGTGGAGATATTTGTCTTTCCCTGATGGGACAGGTTGTTGACAGAACTGGGGATGTTCGTGGGGGAGGATCCCCCCCCCCCCGCCCCCAGAGGAAACCGTTTTGAATCTTGAAGGGTGTGTAGCCCCTGCTTTTCAAGTTGGCCCCAAGGACAAAGAAGAATGGATGTATACCAGCCTGAACTACTTTCTGCTGGTCCAGCTCTCCTTGGAGCTCCCCAGCAGTCAGATGGAAGAATCCTAGTTCTTTACAACTTGCTAGACCACTCTGCACTTGGCTGTGGGAAGGGAGAGGGGTAACTGCAGGCATGCTTTGGTACCATCCCGGAAGGGAAGGGCTGCCTCTGACTTGCTAGTTGACTTGCTAGGGAAGACCCTTCTAGGTGTCTCAGTTTCCCCACCCCTTCTTTTATGCTTTGCTTCCCCCCCCCCCCCCCAACTCCAGTTGGGATTTACCCATTTGAAATATCTTAGAGGTGGGAGCTGGGTGGGGAGGGAGCCACAGATGTCCGGGAGATTGGCAGAAGTGACACAGCATGTGATGGTGTTGGGAGGGGGGGCACAGGCAGACCTGGAATCAGAGTTCTTTCTTCATTCCTACAACAAGGTGATGGGGGGCATAATGTTGAGGATTTCTTGGAAGGAAGGAACAAGATCCTCTCAGAAGGGTGGGAGCTGGTTGCTGCTCCTCCATGCACCTTGAGGATGCAGATATTTTGGTGGGAGCCACCTCACCCTCTCACCTGACCAGGTGTGTGATTGGGGCTTTGAGGGCCCCGGGTCTAAAGGTAGCATTGATGGAATAGAAAGGGTACAGACTTGGGGCTGGACATACCTGGGTGCAAATCCCGACAGTCACAACTGTTAAGGCCCTCGGGCTTAGTTTCCTGATGAGTAATATGGGAGGGTGGGTTAATTAATATCTATCTAAAACGTTTGTTGTGAAAATTCATTGTTTGCCAAGTATCTAGCACAGTGCATGGCATATTGCAGACTCCAGTGTTTCCTAAGCTTATTTCAGCATGGAACCTCTTTTTTCCCAAGAACTTCTCTGAATACCCTTTGACAAACCTTGCCCTGTTCATTTGTGTTTACTCAGCAAACATGAACTGAGCATTTACCATAGACCAGGCCCTGTGTGATGTTCGTCATCCTTAGGAACCAAGGTAGCTAGTGGCCCAGGTGGAGGTGGGGGCAGGGCTTTGTCACAGGGGCACAGGGTCTCCAACTCCTTTGTTCTTTTTTTTTTTTTTTTTTTGATTATTTATTTTTGAGAAGGGGGAGGAGGGGCAGAGAGAGAGGGAGACACAGACTGAAGCAGCTCCAGGCTCGGAGTTGTCAGTGCAGGTCCTGATGCAGGGCTCGAACTCATGAACTGTGAGATCATGACCTGAGCAGAAGTCAGATGCTTAACCAGCTGAGCTACCCAGGCAGTCCTCCAACACCTTTGTTCTAATTTCAGTTTTGCCTTGACCTCAGGGTGAATCTGCTGAACATTATTGGATACTCTAATGTTAGCCTCTAACTCCCTCATTTTAAAGATGGGGAAACCGAGGCCCCTAGTGGGACAGTAACTTGCCTAAGATTGCACAACTGGTGAGTCACAGAGCTGGGACTAGAGTCCATTTTGTTTCCACTTTGCATTCTGTCTCCTGCTCTGTGGCTGCCAATGCTCAGACCCCCTAGCCACTTCATCTAACAGGTGTGGAGGCTGGAACAGTCTGGCTTGGCAATGTCTCCCATCCTGTGGCTCAGATAGGAAGCAGAAATTCTCCCCTCCTTCCCAGCAGAAAGCACAGAACTGTAGAATCTGAGAATGCCAACTTTGGAAGGGACCCTCAAAGGGTCTTTAAATGCACCCTCCTTTTTCCTCTCTGGTCTGTACATTACTCAGCCAGGTGGAGAAGGGTCTTCTTATCTTTCTAGATCTTCTGGGATGCAAGTGTCGCAACTTCCCTCTGCCTCCATTCTGGAGTCTTGTACTGGTGACTGTCACACAGCAATACCTGTTGCCTAATCCGTGGCTCCTCTCCTCCTTCTCAGTGGAAGTGGAGGACACGGGTCACCAGCTCTGCTCCATTGCCTTTCCTGTAGTTGAGGTCAGTCTGGGGGCAGTGGGAAATTCAGGGCTTGTGAGGGTGGCTTTACCTTGTCTGTCTTGCTTTGCCCCCCATGACCCTTTGTTGGCAGGGGTTCGGAGGACAGCTCCCTTTAAAGCTCTGAAATTGGAGCTGAACAGCTGCTCTCCTGCCCCCCCCTTCCCCCCCCCGGGGGTTTAACCAGTTCAGGGGCCCAGGTGGAGGTGGGGGCAGGGCTTTGTCACTGGGCAGTGCGGTCTCCAACTCTGGAGCTTTTCCTGAACTCTTCTGAAATGACAGTTCTTCCCTTGCTTTTGGTTTTTCCATTTAGATATTAGGGAGATTCGAGTCACCTCCTGGGTGATACGGTCCTGGAGCCTTCAGCTGCTAGCACTGGATCTTTGGGAACATTTCCACTGGAACTCCAGTCCCTAAGATAGGTACCGTGCCCTCCTATCTATAATACAGGCCCTTGGAAAGGCCGGAGGATGGGTCCTGGCTCCCTGTGGTGTGGGCCAGCGCCCTCGCTGAGCTGAGGGTAGGCGGGCCCCCATGGGTGGGGACCCAGCTTCCTTTGACCCAAACTTCATGGGAACAATGGACTTCAGAGGAGTCACCAGGGGCAGGAAATAGGAGCTGTGCTAAGGCAGGGTGACCCTCCTGCAGGATGGGGTTGCATATCCGGCCGAAAGGAAAGGCAGGGTGTTGGGGGCAGTGCAGAGGGCACTGGGTAGGGCCGATGACACATAGGGTGGGCCTCTCCTTACAAGGGGCCCTTGACTCAGAGTGAAACCTGAGCTGCTTAGAGCCCATTATTTGATGGAGCTGTCTGCTTTGTGTCTTACCAGCAAAGGTATTGTGGTGTCTGCCAGTGTCAGCTCATGCCAAGCTGACCCCTGCCAGAACCATGAATTCCCCTTCCCTTCAAGCCCTTCAGAGGTCTGCGTGAATTGTCCTGGCTTGAATAAAAGGCTAGTTTTGTTTCTTCCTGGCTGGTCTCCATCTTGGCTTTGAGCCTTGAGTAATAATCGACGAGGGAGGCAATTTGTTCAGTAGGCAGAGCTCTGGGTGGGGAGGCAACAGGCCTGGGTCAGCTGGACAACATAAAGGGATTTTTTTTTTTTTTTTTTTAAGCCATCTTCAGAGCAAGAAGACAACCAGGACAGGCAGGGGGAGATTCCTGCTTGAAGCAGGTGGTGGAATGTTCTTGGAGGCACAACACACTTATCTTGCCTTTATCTCTGTAAAGGAAGAACAGAGTTGGCAAGAGGGCTAAGGCAGGCTTTGGGAGAAGTGAGAGACTGCACTGAGTTGCCTTTTGTGAATTCAGGTGGCCAGGTTCTTACAGATCAGGTTTTGGGGTCCTGATAGCAGCTTCAGGAGTGACCACAGAATCACTCTAGGATCTGGGAGGACCCCTGACAAATGGGAGCGGGGAGGTAAGGGTAGCAACATAATAAATGTTGTCCTGTTTTATTTCTTCAATGTGGCAAGATGGGGATCCAGGAAATGGCAGGCCGGTAAGCTTCTTATTGATGTGGGGCCTTCAAAAATGACATTGAGATAACTACTAGCCCACATGGGTCACCCTACCAAGTCTTGGAAAACAATCTAGTTTAGGTGGAAGAACGTTTAGTAAGGACTTTGAGTCTAATGAGGTTTCTTGGGTTCAAGAGAAATAAATAGGATCTGGTTGATGCAGCAGTAAGATGGATTTGTAACTGGTTGAAAGGCTGTCCAGGCTACTCATACTGAGCTCTTGTCACCATGGAGTGGGCAGTCTCTAGTGATATGCCACAGAGCTCTCGTTTTGGTTTTGTCCCCTGTCAGTTCTGTGCATGTCTAGGATAGCAAGAGTATTGGATGACAGAACCAGGATTCAAAGTCATCTTAATTAACTAAATGCTGAGATTAAGCAGAAATAGGAAATGAAAAACCATGTTTTTTTCTGTTAAAATTAATACGTACTCATTGTAGACAACTTTTATAAATTAAACAAGAAAAACTGGTACATAATGCCACAACTCAGGTGAGCACAGTTAATATTTTGGTATATGTCCCTTCAAATTTGTGTTCATGCAAATAAATCTGTGTATTTTAACATAATTGCAGTTATACTCTATCCTGGTTTTTTTCCTACTGAATACTATGTAGTGAGTAATATCCCCTATCATAAATAATTTAAAGCTATAATTGTAAGGATCTGGATAATATTACCTCATATGAATACACTTTAATTTCTTTAACTGCACACTCCTGAACATTTTTAAAAATTGTGTTCAATTTTTAGCCATTAAAAATTACTTGACGTTGAGTGATGTTAAATAGGTACACTTATCTCAAGATGAACTCTAATAGATATAAATGTAAAATCCTGCATTTAAGGTCAGAGCATCAATTATATATATATATATATATATATATATATATATATATATATAATGTATTATATATATAGAATAGGATATATCTATCTATATATATTATATATATAGAATAGAATATATATAGAATATTATATATAGAATATACTATATATATATATATAATATATATATAGAATAGGAATTTACTGTCAATTCTTAGAAAAAAACTTGGGGTTTTGGTTGATGAAGCAGGGGAAGGAAAATGAGCATTTATTTTATTTATTAAAAATTTTTTTGTTTAGGGGCGCCTGGATGGCTCAGTTGGTTGGGTGTCCGACTTCGGCTGGGGTCATGATCTCACAGTTTGTGGGTTTGTGCCCCGTGTTGGGCTCTGTGCTGACAGCTCAGAGAAGCCTGGAGCCTGCTTCAGATTGTGTTTCCCTCTCTCTCTGTTCCTCCCCCCGCTTGTACTCTCTCTTTCTCTCTCTCTCTCTCTCTCTCTCTCAAAAATAAAGATTTAAAAAAATTTAAAAATAATATTTTTTTTGTTTTAAATTTTAATTTAATTGATTTTTTTAATTTACATCCAAGTTAGTTAGCGTATAGTGCAACAGTGATTTCAGGAGTAGATTCCTTAATGCCCTTTACCCATTTAGCTCATCCCCCTCCCACAATCCCTCCAGTAACCCTCTGTTTATTCTCCATATTTAAGAGTCTCTTATGTTTTTGTTTCCCTCCCTGTTTTTTATTATTTTTGCTTCTCTTCCCTTATGTTCATCTGTTTTGTATCTTAAAGTCCTCATATGAGTGAAGTTCTATGATATTTGTCTTTCTCTGACTAATTCTACTTAGCTTATGATAAGTTCCATCCACGTAGTTGCAAATGGCAAGATTTCATTCTTTTTGATTGCCGAATAATAGTCCATTGTATACATATATACCACATCTTCTTTATCCATTCATCCATCGATGGACATTTGGGCTCTTGCCATACTTTGGCTATTGTTGATAGTGCTGCTATCAACGTTGGGGTGCATGTGTCCCTTTGAAACAGCACACCTGTATCCCTTGGATAAATACCTAGTAGTGCAATTGTTGGGTCGTAGAGTAGTTCTATTTTTAATTTTTTGAGGAACCTCCCTACCGTTTTCCAGAATGGTTGCACCAGTTTGCATTCCCACCAGCAGGGCAAAAGAGATCCTTTTTCTCTGCATTCTCGCCAACATCTGTTGTTGCCTGAGTTGTTAATGTTAGCCATTCTGACAAGTTAAAAAAAGAATTTTTTAATGTTTATTTTTGAGTGAGAGACCGACAGCGAGCAGGGGAGGGGCAAAGAGGGAGACAGAATCCAAAGCAGGCTCCAGGCTCCAGGCTCCAGGCTCTGAGCTGTCAACACAGAGCCCAACATGAAGCTTGAACCCACGCACCGTGAGATCATGACCTGAGCCAAAGTTGGATGCTTAACCGACTGAATCACCCAGGTGCCCCGGGATATGAGCATTTATTAAGTGCCTACCAGGTGCCAAGCTTTGTTCTAGACATTTCTGTCTACATCACTTCATTTAATTTTCATGGCAGCCCTGTGAGATAGGGTTTGCTGATTTTTTTTTTTTAATTTTTAAATTTTTATTTTTAAGTAATCTCTACACCCAACATGAGGCTTGAACTCACAACGCCGAGATCAAGAATCATAGGCTCTACTGACTGAGCCAACCAAGTGCCCCGTTTTGTTTTTTTTGTTTGTTTTTTTTTTAATTTTTTTAACATTTTATTTATTTTTGAGACAGAGAGAGACAGAGCATGAACGGGGGAGGGGCAGAGAGAGAGGGAGACACAGAATCGGAAGCAGGCTCCAGGCTCTGAGCCATCAGCCCAGAGCCCGACGCGGGGCTCGAACTCATGGACTGCGAGATCGTGACCTGAGCTGAAGTCGGACGCTTAACCGACTGAGCCACCCAGGCGCCCCTGTTTTTTTTTTTAATGTTTATTTATTTTTGAGAGAGAGAGAGAAAGAGCGTGAGCAGGGGAGGGGCAGAGAGAGAGAGCAAGAGAGAGAATCCCAAGCAGGCTGTACATTGTTAGCTTGGAGCCCGAGGTGGGGTTCGAACTCATGAACTGTCAGATGATGATTTAAGCAACAATCAAGAGTCGGACCCATAACCGACTGAGCCACCCAGGTGCCCCGTGGTTTTTTTTTTTTTTTTTTACCTTTGCTTTAACAAAAGAGGAGACAAGTTACCCAGAGATTAATGCTGGGGTTGGAGTTTGAACCCACGTCAGCCTGACTCTTCCTGTCACCCGTTAAACCCTGAGCCTGTGGGCTAGTGGGGTCGGGGGCTCTGCATCAAGGAAAACCATATTCTGCTAGGCTCTGTGATGCTCTGGTCACACTGAGAGCCATGTCTGGTTTTGGAGGGTAGATACACCCCGATCTATTCAGTGTTGAGCTTGTAGATATTGTGAGTGTCTTGGTGAAGGGGGGGTTGGAACCTGTGCAGTCCTCAGCGTGCTGTCATTTCTCATTGCCAGAAGTTAGTCCCTCTTTGCAGTAATAGCAGATCAGGTCCAAGGGATCGGAAGTCGGTTTCACTCTAGTACTACATAGACCTATGTGGAGTTTTATAATGTAGAACGATGTAGGTAGAACTTGCTAGGGCTTCTTTGGAGGAAGTTTCTCCAGTGGGTGGGAGATTGCACCAGATGACCTCTAGGGCTTCTGTTTCCTCCATGTGGTCCTGGGCCTCAGTTTCTCTGCATGCAGCAGGTGGGGATTGCCCTGGCGATGAAGGAGATATTTTCCCACCTTGACCTTCTGGGATCCCTGCTGGAGGGAGGTAAAGATAAGCTGTCTCCAAAGCTGGAAGCAAGGCTGAGAAATGTGAGGTGGGAATGTCCAGTCCCAGCAGTTTGAGGAGACCAAATGAGGAGATGTGGGAGTTATTGCCTGGCTCCCCATCACCTTTGGACAAGCTGAATGAGCAGGTGTTAGGGACAGGCTGCACCCCTGAGGCTGGGGCAGGGGAAGATGAGCACAGCATGGGGTAGTGGCTATAAGCACAGACTCCAGACCCATCCTGCCTGATAGAAATACAATGTAAGCCAGATATGTCATTTTATGTTCTCTTAGAGCCACTTTTACAAAGTAAAAAGAAATTGGTAAAATGAATTTTAATAATATATTTTATTAAACAATTGTGTCTAGGGGCAGCTGGGTGGTTCAGTTGGTTAAGTGCTCAACTTTGGCTCAGGTCATGATCTCGTGGTGTGTGGGTTTGAGTGCCATGTCGGGCTCTGTGCTGACAGCTCAGCCTGCAGCCTGCTTCCGATTCTGTGTCTCCCTCTCTGTGTTCTCCCCTACTTGCACTCGGTCTCTCTCTCTCAAAAATAAATAAACATTAATTAAAAAAAAAATTTAAACAGCTGTATCTAAAATACTATCACTTAAATGTACCATCAATAGTGAAAAAATGTTCATGAGAAGTTCACTTTTTTTCATACAAACTGTTTGGATTCCAGCATGCATTTTACACTTAATAGCGCATCTCAATTTGGACTAGCTGCTGTTCAAGTGCTGAATGGCCATGTGTGGCTAGTGGTTCATGTTTAGACAGTATAGCATTACAGCCAGCCTGCCTGGGTTTGAATCCCTTTTCTGCCACTTATCAAGCTATGTGGCCTTGGACAAGTTATCTAACTACACAGTAGCTTATTCTCCTCTTCTGCAAAATGAGGAAAATAATATTAATAGGACCAACCTCTTGCTGATGGGAAGATCACATTAGTTAATATTTGTAATATACTTAGTTTTTTTGCCTGGCATATACTAAACACCATCTAAGTGTTTATCAAATAAATGACCCATAAATGGTCCTTAAACTCTGGAGGGAGAGGCCTGTGATACGCTGGGAAAAACCCAGTTGTGGAGAGTCCCTGTACGTTACTGGTAGGCTGTGCCTATATCTGGGAGTTCTACAAAATGAAATGCCTTCAGATCAGATGGACCTAATCTACTATTGCTGAAGAGAGGGCCCGCCTTCTGGAAGTGAGAAGAAATGGCAGCACCCGTATAAGATAGGCTCCAATCCTTTGACAGTTATGTCCCGAGCAGCTGTCCTGCTTGGGGCTTGGAAATGTGCTGCGTGACATGGAAGAAACAGAAGGATCCTCCGAAATGCTTTGTCGTAGATTGCGTGACCTCATGTTGGAATGGGGGGTGAGGTCACTTCCAGCACTTGGAGGTTGAAGCAGTAGTCTTGCTGCTTATGCAAGAGAGGAAGCAGAGCTGTATTAGTGGCTTCCGATACCCTCCTCAGGACTCTGCCAGCCCCAACACTGCCTGCTTGCCTCTCTTGGCATCAGCCCCCTCTGCCTGCACCTGCCCCCAGCCAGCCCGCAGTGGTCACAGAGCACCCACAGTGTGCCTGGCACTGTGCCAGGGGCAGTGGGGGAAATGTGGAATGGAAGACCTGGTCTGTGTCCTCAAGGGGCTTGCAATCCTGCATGGGAGACAGACTGCATAGCAAACACTGAACACCTGCAAGATTAAAGAAGGGCTAGTTAGAAGCACAGACTAGCGCTGAGGGGGTGTCTTGTAAAGGTGATTCATTCTGATGGGGCTGGGAGGAGTCAGGGAAGGCTTCTCAGAGGAGGAGGCACTTGAGCTGACTCTGAAGGATGGGTAGGGTTGCATGCTGTGTGTGTGTGTGTGTGTGTGTGTGTGTGTGTGTGTGTGTGTGTGTGTGTGAGAGAGAGAGAGAGAAACAGGGACAGAGGGAGAAATATAGGTGAGAGGACAGGAAAAGTAGTGATTTCAGGGTCATGGTCATGAAATAATCAGAGGAGAGGAGACAGTGGAGCTTTATAGGTGAGGTGGGTTTGAGCCAGGTCCTTACTCTGGGCTGAGTAAGGAGGACTTTTTAAAAGTTTATTTTTAAATTCACATACAGCAAAATTTACTCTTCATGGTGTACAGTTCTGTGGGTTTTGACAAATGCAAGGCATGGGATTCCCCACCACAGTCAAGATACAGAAGGGCTCCATCTCCAAAAGATGCCCTCACGCTACCACCCTTTGTGGGCTGTTCATCTGTCTCCCCCTCCCCCGCCATGCGCATCCCCTGAGAACATGGATCTGTCCACTCCTGTCATTGTGCTTTTTTGAGAATATCAGATGGATAATCAGACAGTATGGAGCTTTGGGGTCTGTTTCTTTCACTCAGCATAATGCCTTGATTCATCTGGTTGTGTGTATCAATAGTTTGTTCCTTTTTATTGCTGTGTAGTATTCCATTTTATAGCTACACTGCAGTGTGTTTATCCATTCACTGGCAGAAGGACTTTTCGGTTGTTTCCAGCCTTTGTTGATTTTGAGTAAAGCTGTTGTCAACATTTCTATACAGGTATTTGTGTGAACACAGGCTTTCATTTCTCTTTCTTAAACACCTAGGAGTGGGATTGTTGGGTCACGTGGTAGCATACATGCAGTGGTTTAAGAAACTGGCAAACTGCCAAAGTGTATATACCCTTTGCATTTCTATCAGCAAAGCAGGAGAGTTCTGTTTCTCCGTATCTTCAACAGCGTTTGGTCTTGTTGGCTTTCTTTTTGTTTTTGTCTTTTTGACATTCTGATAGGTGTAGTGGTAGCTCAGCATGGTTTTAATTTGCATTTCCTTAATAACTAATGATGTTGAACGTTTTTTTGTGTTTTTAATTTGCCATTTATGTAACTTCTTTGATGAAATGTCTACCAAATCTTTTGCCTATTTTTCCTCTTGATGGTTATGTTTTGAGAGTTCTTTAATATTCTGGATACAAGTCCCTTGTCAGATGTGTGACTTACAAATTTTTGGAGAAAATTCATTTAAGGAGAGAATCTCCAAAAGAAGATGGTGGGTGTTAGGGACTCTGAAAGCAAGGAAAGAGTTTGGTGCCCTGAGCCTTGGCCTTTCTTCAGAGGCAAAGGTGGGCCCAGGGGGATAGAGGGCGGGGAACACCTACAGAATGACTTAGGAAGAGGAAAGGAGGAAGGAACAGGGCCTTCTATGAAGTTCTGTTCCTGGCTTAGCACCTGCAGTAGAGTATACTTTGAATAGGAGGTGCACGTAGCTTCTTAGTTTGCTAGGACCTTCCCTGACTGGCTGCTATGCCTGGTCTACTCCTCATTGCCCCTGGCTCAAGCTGGGCTGGCCCCATTCAGAACAACAACTGCTTGTGCCCAGTCTGGGTACCAACCATTTACATGGCCTTGTTTCCAAACTGGATGACCACTGCATTCTGGAATGGGAGGTGGAATGATTGTTGGGCCTGCAGGGGTAAGCCACTGGGTAGCTGTGTGGCTGGTGCAAGAGAGAATCAGTGCAGTGAGTTTTCTGGGTCAGGCTGGGTCCTCGGTGATGGTGACCTCAGCCTAAGATCTGAGGGCTTTGGGCCATTAGAATCTCCAGAGCATTGTGATTGTCATCTCTGTCCCTGTCCAGGCGGGGTAGCTCTGGGACAGAATAACATTTCTGTGAAAGACGACCAATGGTAGCATAGGTGCTGCCTCCTGCCTCTTGGCCAAGTCCAGTCCAGCATGTCCCCTGCTCTTGTGTCTTGGCAGCTATGGCACTGTCCAGATGCTAGAGCCTTCATTCTTCCCAGGGGTAGGCCTTTTCCAGAGGCCTACAGGTGGAGAATGGGGCAGAGCTGAAGATGGGTCCTGCTTTCTTGCGGCTGCTAAGGCTGGCTGCCTGGTTACCTCTATGGCCCTACAGGCTCCCCGTGGCTCCCTGATGCTCTGGACCTTGGAGGGCTGTTCCTCAGCACTGAGAGCTCCTGCGTGGGCGGGGTGTGCACCTAGAGCCCCCACCCATGGTGCCTTGTGCTGCTTGGGGGCCCAATGTGGGCATACCCTCGGGTCCTGGCAGGGTGAGGTATGGCATGTCTGTCTTTGGCAAAGCAGCTGATTGGGGCAAACCCACCCAAGGCTGGGGAAAGCAAGCATTTGTTGAGCAGCACACTGGGCTCATGTAAAGACATTGGTTCTGTCGGTGCCCAGGGAGAGTCACTGTTTGATGGGATTCAGTGGCCAGTCTGTTAGGCAAAGACTCTCCAGCTCTGGGATCTACTTTGAGATCTGAATCTATCCTTTCTTTCTTTCTTTCTTTCTTTCTTTCTTTCTTTCTTTCTTTCTTTCTTTCTTTCTTTCTTTCTTGTTTACTTATTTTTGAGAGAGAGAGAGAGAGAGAGAGAGAAAAAGATAGGGCATGAAC
This sequence comes from Lynx canadensis, assembly GCF_007474595.2. Taxonomy (NCBI): domain Eukaryota; kingdom Metazoa; phylum Chordata; class Mammalia; order Carnivora; family Felidae; genus Lynx; species Lynx canadensis. Next base: position 37,927,527 of record NC_044309.1, read on the forward strand.
AGGGGAGGGGCAGAGAGAGAGGGAGACACAGAATCTGAAGCAGGCTCCAGACTCTGAGCTGTCAGTCAGCACAGAGCCCAACGCGGGGCTCAAACTCATGAACCGTGAGATCATGACCTAAGCTGAAGCTGGACCCTTAACCGACTGAGCCACCCAGGCACCCTGATCTGAATTTTCGTAGGCCTGTCTAAGGTGAAGTCAGCTAGTTTGGTTCAGTACTTTTGCCTCTCCAGAACTTTCATAACCTTTGCTTTATTTTAGAATCCAGAAGGGGCGCCTGGGTGGCTCAGTCAGTTAAGCGTCCCACTTAACGGTTCAGGTCATGATCTCGCGGTTTGTGAGTTTGAGCCCCGTGTCGGGCTCTGGGCTGACAGCTTGGAGCCTGGAGCCCGCTTCGGATTCTGTGTCTCCTCCTCTCTCTGCCCCTCCCATGCTCATGCTCTGACTTTCTCTGTCTCTTAATAATAAATAAACGTTAAAAAAAAAAAATCCTGAAGAAAGGCCCCAAGGAGAAAAAAGTGCAAGCCTTACTCTCCTTATCTTTAAAAAAAAAAAGGGGGGGGGTGCCTGGGTGGCTCAGTTGGTTAAGGGTCCGACCTAATTTTGGCTCAGGTCACGATCTTATGGTTTGTGAGAGTTTGAGCCCTTTGTCAGGCTCCGTGCTGACAGTGCAGAGCCTGCTTGGGATTCTCTCTCTCCCTCTCTCTGTGTGCCCCACTTCTGCTTGCTTGTTCTCTCTCTCAAATAAATACACTGAAAACAATAAAAAATAAATTAATAGCCTAACCTCTCCCATTCCTTTATTAGTATTATTATTATTATTTAAAATTTTTTTTAAGTTTATTTATTTATTTTGAGAGAGAGAGAGAGAGAGTAGGGGAGGGGCAGAGAGAGAGAATCCCAAGCAGGCTCCATGCTGTCAGCACAGAGCCCAGTGCGGAGCTTGAACTTGCCAACGACAAGATCATAACATGAACTGAAACCAAGAGTCGGATGCTCAACCGACTGAGCCACCCAGGTGCCCCTGTATTTTTTTTTTTTTTTTTTTGAGCAGTTTCGGGATTACAGAAAAATTGAGCAGAAAGTACAGTTTCTTCCCTTCTCACCTACTTACTCCTATTACTGACATCTTGCACTGGTGCAACATATTTTTTACATTGATGAAACGGTACTGATATGTTATTATTAACTCAAGTCCATAGTTTACATCGGGGCTCACTGTTTGTGTTGTGCTTTCTCTGGGTTTTGACAGGTGAATGTCCTCTCTCCACTATTATAGAATTCTACAGAAGAGTTTCACTGCCCTAAAAACTTCAGTGCTCCGCATATCCCTCAGTGTTGCCTTTTCCAGAATGTCATGTGGTTGTGATCATGCAGTATGTGTGTAGCCTTTTCAGATTGGCTTTTGCTTAGCAATACGCCTTTAAGGTTCCTCCATGTCTTTTAGTCACTTGATAGTTCATTTCTTTTTATCGCTGAATGATATTCCACTTTCTTTCCCCACCTTTTCTTTGTGTGAGTGGGGACACCGAGGTCCAGATAGGGGAAGCGAATCTGTGGCAAGGCTGAGCTCGGAGCGAGGTTGGTTTACCTTCCTTCGAGACCTGTTTGGCGGGGGGCCTTCTGTGCAGGCACTGTTGCCGGAACCGAAAGCCCCATCACCGCATCACCAGAGTCTTTAGTGGCTCTGGGGCCAGCGCTGGGGTGGAGTGGGGTGGGGAGTGGAGGGCCGTGGACACCCACTTGCTGTGATGTGGATGTGTTAGGGCCAGGTCCATAGACACCCATGTTCCTGGCTGCTTGGAAGGGATGGATGGGGCAGTGTCCCAGGTTGAGTTCCTGGGAAGCTGGATCCGTGTTCTCATTTACCCTACTTGCCCCTCCTGAGGTTGAGGGTTCTGAGCACAGACTCTGTGCTGCCCAATGGGGCTGATGGCTTGGGGCTACATCCGTATATTTACCGTTGTCCCTCCCTGTTGAGGCTCCTCCCACCGACCTGCTCCCTCTTCACCCTTACCTCTTCTTGTACCCCTCATTCCTCCTGCTTCTCTCCTGTCCACTGTGTCCCAGAGAAAATTCCTTCTCCCTGGTTCTTGCCCCCCTCCACCATCCTGCCAAGAACCCCGAATGTTTGAGGAGCCCTGTCGAGAGCAGCTTCTGTGCCTGCACATTGTGGATACAATTGAACTTAATCCTCACAACAGTCCCATGAGGAGATGACATTATTACCTCTGGCATGTATTCAGGGGGACGGACTCAGAGAGGTTGAGTAGCCTGCTCAAGGCCCAGCCGGGATCTGAGCTGGGCCTCTGACTCCAGAGCCCAAGCAGGCACCCCTCTCCTGGCCTGGTGGGTTGGCTCTCAGTGACTGGTTCCTTCCGATGCATGCTTACACTGCTGGGGTGGTGGGGTCCTCCTTTGTCCTTTTTCTCACCTCTCCCCACTCCTGTCCTGTCAGGGAACAAGGTGTGATCAGTTAGCTTCACACTGAAAGGTCAGTGAGGGTGGTGGTGGTTCACACACAGTGTGCTGTGTTTCAGCTTCTTTACCTGTTAAGTCTCAGTCCTTCATCTCTGCCAGGCCAGTCTTCTCATCCCTGTTTGAGAGATCAGGAAACAGAAGCTTTGGGGAGGTTAAAGAAGTTCCTGATCGGCTGCACAGCTGGTAGGATTTTCATTCAGCTTGTACCACTCTGAAGCTGCTCACAGTGGACCAGGCTTGTGTCATGCTTTCCCCAGGGCCTTGTGTGTGTCAGCAGAGGAAGAGGAACTCCTTAGAGCTAGGGAGGCTGCTCCTGGGGTGCAATTGGGACACCCAGGTTTTGTGCAGTTTTATTATTTTTATGATAAAAATATTATTTTATTATTAATATTAAAATTAATATTAATATTAAAATATTATGATAAAAATATTATATGTATGTATTACTTCGGACATCCAGTAAGCCCTAGCCAGCCTTCTAAAGTCACATTGGGGCCAGTTTTTTTCAGCTGAGTATATGGCTCAGTTCAGGCCATGTAGGCCCATTTGTCCACTGGATTGTTTTCTCCTCTTCTGTTCCTTCTCCTTCTTTTCATCCACAGGGACTCCCCACCCATGACCCAAACACTGCTGTCTTTATCTCTTTCATTTCTAGCTATAACTAGGCCCTTTTCCTGTGTTTCCTATAGTTTAGGCCCATGTCTCCTGAAGTGTCTCCTGATCCCCTTCTCTGTCCTCATCTTTTTCCCTTCTGTCTCCTGGTGCACTTAAAAGGATTGTTGTAAAATCAGTGGAAGCATAGAATTGTCATTCTGTGACCGGCTTATTTGACTTAACATAATGTCAGGGTTCATCCATGTTATAGCCTGTGTCAGTACTTCATTCCTCTTTTTAGGCTGAATAATATTCCATTGTATGGATATGCCACATTTTGTTTGTCCCTTTGTCTTTTGATGCTCATTTGGGTGGTTTCTACCTTTTGATGTTTCTGTCTCCACTAGATGTGGTATTCCCAAGGCCTTGAGCTCAGCATCTATTAAAATCCTATCCCCACCCCCTAAGATATTCATCTATAATTGTTTAATCTGTTACCCTCCATGGGTACACCTGATTCTTTCTTATTAGGTCCCTATGAGCATCTAGTGCAATGTTTTCAACTGATGAATTCATAACCCTTGTTTTATGTGTGTTTCTGTTCAAAGACACCTTATTGAATATGTGTCACTGATTTGGGATGCCTGGGTGGCTCAGTCAGTTAAGTGTCTGACTTTAGCCCAGGTCATGATCTCACGGTTCGTGAGTTTGAGCCTGGTGTCAGGCTCTGTACTGACAGCTCAGAGCTGGAGCCTGCTTCAGATTCTGTGTGTCCCTTTCTTTCTGCCTCTCTCCTTCTCATGCTGTCTTTCTCAAAAATAAATAAACAATAAAAAATTATATGTTACCAATTTACTACCATTGAAGTCACAGCCAACAGCATTATTAGTCAACCTGAACGAAGCTTATCAGACTCACATGTCTTCTCCGTAGGGCACATGGCAGCCTTCTTGTACATAGGAACGCTAGCCAGCGCTGCAGCACTGCTCTTGGGGCCATTTTAAACTGCGAAATCAGTAACAAAAAGCATAAAATTGCGAAAAAAGTGGCCCTGAATAGACGGTGAAAAGGACACTTGAGTACACTGTGAGAGCTGGAGCCGGAAAGCAGAGTACAGCCTTGGTCGACCTCAGGTGGGAGTGTGTATGATGGTAACTCACATTTTTGGCTGTGCAGAGTGTGTACATTTCTCCAAATAACCACAGAAGCGCTGCAAGTATTGATGTAGGAGTTATAGATTTTAGTAGGTAGGTGGATTTGCAATACAGAATTTGTGAATGTTCTGTGAATAATCAGGAGCTTCACAGGGAACTCTGGGCCCTTGCACCCACTAGGCTGAATGATGTTGAGGGCAGGACCATGTCGGTTGTGACCTTGTACTCAAGGCCTGGCATATAGTAGTTGTTCAATATATAGTTTTAAATGAATGAATGAAAGACTCAAAGGACTAAATCCCTTATGGGGAGGTGTTGGGCATGAAAATAGGAGGGAACGATCTTTTTGGCTGGGGAACCTGCTTATCCACATGTGGGTCACCTGCTGCCCTCCTTCCTAGGAACCAACTTTCTCTCCTCTTTGAGAGGCATCCAGATGATGGGCATGGCAGTTTTACTTGTGTGGCAAGAAAGCATGGGGCTGAGGCTTGGTTCTAGTCCCGGTTTTAATGAGCCATGGGGCCTTTTGGCAAGTTGTTTTACCTTGTAGGGCCTTAGTCCCTGTATCTGTAAGATGGAGGGCAACTTTCTCTTTTGGGGTTTTTCTCACACACACAAACCTTGGGATGCCTGCATCTCCCACCTGGGACCTTTGCCAGAGGCTGTGGGGGCTGTGGGGCCCGTATGCCTCCAGCTCCCCTTACCTGGTCAGTCCTGGAGCTGGTACCTGTCCCTGTTACGCTTTACAACTAACTTAAATCCTGCATGGTGTAGAATCAGCATCCCGTTGTTCACAGAACTGTTGGCAAAGAGGTTCAAGCAGCATTGCAGTGGGCAAGAGGCAGTTTGCTGAGGGGAAGGGACTGAGCCTTGCCACTTGGAGCTTTGGGGTTTGGGCATAGCACTGCACCTGGGGGGCCCCAGCATCGTCATCTGAAATGAGCGGCACTAGCCTCCTCAAAGGGGTGTTGGGAGGATTGGAGGAGATATTATAGTCAAGTGCTTAGCCCCGTGCCAGGCACAGAATGGGTATGTAAAAATGGTACCTTCTAGTCTTAATATGAAAATAGTTCTCTCTTCGGTGAGCAGAATGTCAGTCCCTCAGTGTCCCGGTGCTTCCTTGACTGCTCGCCCTCTCTGCCACGAGTGTTGGGCCACCTGAACCTGTCCTGCAGTTTATCTGCCCAGTGCATGGGGGCCGTGCACTAGGGGAGGAGGCAGCACTGTGTGTTGGGGAAGTGGGCCTCCCCGCTATGGCCTAGCCCTGCCTGGAGGCTGGGTTCTCTCTTCTTCCATCTCTCAGCCTCTGCAGTTACAACCAAGCAGCCAGTCTTCTAGGCACCTTGGGGGCTGTAAATTTGCCCTGCTCCTCAGACATCGCCGACTGGTAAAGAAGACATCAACTAGAATCAGGACAGAGACCTCTGAGGAGGCCCAGTGAGTAGTTCGGACCTGAACTACTTTGTGGGTGGGGCCCGGGGCCAAGGCAGGCCCTGGCTTGAGCTGTGTGCCTTGTACCTGATTCCTCCGAAGCCACTCACCCTCTGTAGCACTCAGCCTCCCTCCCCCATCTAAGTTCCCTGAGGGCCCAAACCCATTTCTCCAGAGTTGAGTCCCCAAAATAGGTACGCAGGTGTTTTTTAAAAAATGTATTTTTCTTTTTAAAAAATTCACCTTTGTTGAGGTATAAGTGACTTAAAATTGTAAGATATGTTAAGTGTGCATTGTGGTGACCTGATATTCATACACATTGTGAAAGGATCCCCCCTCATCTGCTTAATTATCACATCTGTCACCTCATGTCTTTCTTTTTGGTGAGAACATTTAAGCTGTATTCTCAGCAATTTTCAATGATACGATACAGTGTTATCGGCAGTAGTCACCCCATTCTACACTAGATCCTCAGATCTTATTCAGCTTGTAGTTGAACCACCTCCCCCCACTTCTCCTACCCTCAGCAGATGGTTGTTAATGGACTGGTGTCAGGAAGGAGGCCCACCCTAAGCAGGAAGTCATTGTGAGTAAACTTGGGGTTCAGGGGTTGCTGAGGAGACCAAGGGGGCTAGAGGGGAGAGAGGGGATGAGTCTGGCATCCACTGTTCCTGATTTCCCTTCCTGTTCTTACTAAGAAATGAGGTCAGGGCAGTGAAGACTTAGAGATCTACTGCAACCCCCCAAATCAGGGAGTTTGCACAGAGCTCTGCATCTTGTACTTGTGGTTCAGTGTGTGTAGCACTGTTTGGCACTCGTACGGTTGGGCCCAGTCTCCAGAGTCTAGTCCAGTGGGAATAGCCAACGTAATGATGGGAGGGCTCATTCTTGTCTCTGCTCTGAAATGTATTGATACAAAGGATCCACACTGCATCCAACGTAGATGTTCTATAACCACAACTCTGGTGGATTGAACAAAGCACCTGAGGTTCAGAGACATAACTCCACTGGCCTTGGTTACCAAGCCTTGCAGATAAGCCCACCAGCCTGAAGAAGGTCTCATGCTCTCAGATTGAGGCAGAAGCTGCTAACTACTTTAGCAGCTCCCTCTGCTTACTCTAACTTTATACTTCTGAGACTCATATAGTGGGAGATGGGATGGTTCTCCTGGAAAGAAATCCCATTTTCTCTTTCCTCTCAGCTTATTTAAAGAGTCATTGGAATAAAGGTGGCCATTCTTTCCAGGGGCCCCAGGAGAGCATCAGAGTAAGAGCTGAGGCAGGTGTGCTGGATGTCAGGGCCCACGGGTCATGAGGACCCTGATGGAGCTGGAGCCTTTAGCCTGGATCCCAGAGCTCTTGGAATCTGAGTCGGGAGACAAGGGGCAGAGAGAACCGTTTCTACCCTCATAATTGGGCAGGGAACTCAGGGCCCCTCTGAATTGTTTCTCCTTTACTCTGGATGATACCAGGCAAGTGTCATAAACTTTGAGTTTCAGTCTCCATCACTTCCGATTTGGGGTCGGGAGCACAGGGAGGAGGTTATAACATGCATTGACCCTCAACAAGTTAGAGATACTATGATAAAAGGAAATGAGTAGGAGATTTGTTCTTGACTGAGGAAAGGGAATCAGTGGGATAACTGGTACTACCTAAAGTAGGGTGACATCTATCTAAATTCCCAACACTGAGCCAGGAGAGTTGGGGGAGGTGCTAATGTATAAGAAATAATTATGTGCTCAGGTAGCTCACAGACCAGTGGGGAAGTAGGTGAACACAGATCAGGCACTGTCCTGTGTTGAGTTGCATCTTGGGGGTTCTGCAGGCTAGGGGGAGAAGGGTAGAGCTTAGTGGTCCCTGATGGCCATGGAAAGGTACTGAAGGGGTGGGCTTTTGAGCAGGAGATGGAGATTTTGATTGAGGATATGGCCCTGGAGCAGGCAGGGGACAGGACCAAAGGGGATGAGGTCTGGTTCTTCAACTTTCTCAGGGCAAGCCATTTGCCCTCCCTGAGGCTTCGTTTCTCCATTTATAACCTGGGGATCCTTATCCCCTTCTTCTCCTGAAAGTGTTTTTGGGGAGTTTATTCTTCTCATTATTAAAAAGATCTTAATAAAAGCCTATGAGTTCTAATTCTCCTGAAAATTCCTGAGTAACTGGCATCTGTGATCCCTAGGGTGGAGCTGAGTGTTGTTTGGACCTGGAGCTGGCATTGGGTGGGCCATCTGGTGGGCTTTTGGGTGGGGCTGGGGGCAGAACCAGAGGCCTCCAGGCCAGGCCCTGGAAGCTAAGCCAAGGATTATTTTTATTCCTCTGTTCATGGCACATGGCCCAGGCATAACTGTGCCATCTGTCCTCCCCTCCTGCTCTCGTCCTGGCAGGCCCATGGGGTCATTGTGGAGGGTTTGGGGAAGGAGGGGGAGCGGGGCTCCTTCTCTGGACTGGTGTTGGCTTACCCTCCATTCTACTAGCTGCAGGGCCTAGGCTGTGTGGGAGGTTTGCCTGGTGAGGGAAGGCAGCTGCCAGGCCTGGGGCCGTGGGCGGTGAGGCTGGGAGAGGCCAGCCAGTGAGAGCTATGGCCTGGGGGCAGCAGGGCCACACAGGGCTGGGAGCAACTCCATTTCAGTCACAAATCCCGGGGCTTGGGGCCTTGGGTGACCCCCTGCCTTGCTTCCCCTGGGATGGACCCAATCTTGGGAACACAAAGCGCAGGTCCTCAGAAACCTCACTTGTGGGGCAGTATCTGACAGGACTCTCTGGTTTTCCCCAGGTCTGGTGGTCCACTGGGCTGCCCTGGGCCCAACTAATACAGGGGCTGAACGTGCTTACTTCACCTGGCTGGTCTAGCTCAGCTGTGGTGAAAGAGGGCCCAGAGACCCTGGTCTCTACTTCTCAGAAAGGTTTACATAGTATCAGGGAGGTTGGGCTTCCCTCCTTTCCTTCTCTCCTTTCTGGACTTCATAGCACCCTCCATCTGGCTTGGGGTAACCATTTGGGTTTAGTGCCAGGTCCCAGAAGAGAATCCAGGCTGAAGTTAGGACATACAAGACTTTAAGTATTAATATTATTTATTTATTAACATTAATCAATACTAGCTGAAGGTATATGTATCTGTTAGGTCCATTTAGGACTTTAGACCTTCCACGTGAGGCATTATTTGTAGCTTAGATAATGATGGTGACAATTAATATAGCTCTTACTGAGCACTGACTCTACGTCATGCGCCATGCTAGTTAACATCAGATCTTGTTGACCAGCATATGGGATATCTCTCCGTGGCAGGTCAGTTCTCCAGCCTTCTCTGAGCAAAGCCACAGGTGAAAGTCTGCATGGTAGGAGCGGTCCCAGAAGAAGTGGAGGACCTGGGCAGTGAATGTGAGCCACAGGCACTGTAGGACAGAAAGGACCTTAGATCCCAATCTAAGAAATGGACGAATTTGACAATGGTCACACGGTTGCTTATAACACTGGAACTAGAACCAGTCTCTTGATGCCCAGACATCACACTTTCATTTTACAAACCTCCAAAATAAATCCCAAAGGGATTAACCTACAACTGAAGCTCTCCCCCTGGTGTGCCAAAGTCCGAACATTTACTGATATTTTTTTGGTTTCCTGACACTAAACACAGAACAGTTCATTTTCCCCACAGGGAAATCATTACTTCACAAAAAGCACTTAGCAAATCTCTACTCATTTATTCATTCTTTTGTTCTTCGCATTGTGCAGTGTGCTGAGGACTTAGAGAAAGACAACCATCCCCACCCTCGTGAAGTCTGACGTATGGTGGAGGCCCATCATTCATGGGAGATGGAGGGGTCAGATATGTAAAGCACGGGGACCTGTTGGAGCTCAGAGGTGGGTGCCTAATCCAGACTTGAGGTCTGGGTCATCCTCCCAGAGGAAATGACATTTTCGCTGGACCTTAAAGATGCGTAGGAGTTAGGTGAGGTAGGGATGGGGAGGAAGGCTGCAGGCAGCCCTTCCAGGTATAAAGAGCTTATTATGTTAATTGAGTGTGGGGGTTAGGGCCGGGTGCAAAGAAGAGAGTATAGAGGACCGTGTAGGTGCATGGAACGTATGGCAGGAGAGCAGGAATCAGTTGATGAAGGGCCTTATAAAATCCTATTGTGGAACATATCATTTTATGTAAGATTATGGGAAAGCCATTGAAAGATTTTAAGTAGAGGAATCACATGATCAGATTTGTATTGTAGAAAAATCACTGTGGCTGCAGTGACGGATTATGGAGTCTACATGGGGTTGGCGCAGTCATCCAGGTGAGCACTAGCGGAAGCTTGGATTAGGGCTTGAGATAGAAAGAGATGTGGCTTCAAGAAGACTTTTAGGAGATAGGATGTGGTTGTTAATTATTTATGGAGATAAGAGGGAAAAGTCAATACATTCTTAGATTTCTGGCCTCTGGGTGGATGGCGGTGTCATTTCTTGAGAGACACAGAGGAGGAGGAGGAGGGCCAGGACTCACTGGCAAGCTGAAAATTTGGTTTTGGACATGCTGAGTTTGAGGAGCTTCAGAGAAGGCTGATTAGGACTGCCTGGTAAGCAGTTGCCATATATGCCCAAACTCAGGAAGGACGTACAGATTTGGGAATCAAAAATATACAGTGGGAATGTAAGCTGTGGGTGGGGATCCCCCAGGGGGGTATGTATGGGGTTTTGAAAGGAGAGGTCAGGTCAGAACCCTGAGGAAAACATGTAGGGAATGGGTCTGGCAAAATATGAGACCAAAGAGAAGAAAGGAAGGGTGAAGACAGTGAGTTAAGACAACTTGAGAATGGTCTTTGTTCTTCCATGTATTTTGAGATCAGCTTGTTAAGTTTTGTGGAAGACCTTGTGGAATTTTTTTTTTTTTTAATGTTTTATTTGCTTTTGAGAGAGAGAGAGAGAGGCAGAGTACAAGCGGGGAGGGGTAAAGAGAGAGGGAGACACAGAATCCGAAGCAAGCCTCTGGTTCTGAGCTATCAGTACAGAGCCCGACACGGGGCTTGAACCCACGAGCTGTGAGATCATGACCTGAGCTGAAGTCGGATGCTCAACCGACTAAGCCACCCAGGTGCCCTGAGACCTTGTGGAATTTTTAATCATAATTTCATTGAAATTATTTTTTTGGTAAAGATTCAACATCTTTATGATATTTTCCCATCCAGGAGCACAATTTTCCTCTCCATTTATTTAGGCATTTTATGTCTTTCAAAACCATTATGATTTCCTTTGTCTCACCTATTGTTAGATTTATCAGTAGGTAAATTACTACTTTGGTTTCTAAATGGAATATTTATTTATTTTTCTTAAAAAATTTTTTTAAATTATTTTTGAGAGAGAGAGAGAGAGAGAGACAGAGTCAGAGTGCAAGCTGGGGAGGGGCAGAGAGCAAGACATACACAGAATCCAAAGCAGGTTCTGGGCTCTGAGCTGTCAGCACAGAGCCCCATGTGGGGCTTGAACTCACGAACTGTGAGATCATGACCTGAGCCAAAGTCAGACGCTTAACCGACTGAGCCACCCAGGCTCCCCTCTAGACGGAATATTTTTAGAAATTAGTAAGATATGCCATGTTACTTCTGGTATCAAAGAATGTAATTGTAATTTGTGAAATCCCTTCAGTCTTCTATTGTAATTCCTTATAATAACGACAGTTTACTTCCTTTTTTCCAATCTTGAGATCTGTCTTGTCCTACTGTGTTGGCTAGGACTGTAGTACAGTGTGAGTATAAATGTTGAAAGTGATATCTTATTTCTGAATTTAAGGTAATGCTTCTAGTGTTTAATCAGTAAGTGTTGTGCACGTTAAAGTTCTGGTCACTAGTTCCAATGTGCGTGTGTGTGAGTGGGGTTGGGGGGTGAGGACGTTCCTACACTAATCAACAAGTCTCTAGCACCAGTTGGGTGTCCTACAATTCAATTCTGACACTGTCTACCTGGAGGTAGCATCATATCCCACAGGTTAATGGCTTATCTCATAAGACTGCCCCCCCAACCCCAGATACCAGTGGCAAGCCCAGGTTATCACTGGTTATACATTGGAAGTTCTAGTAACCCCTCCTTGAGTTCAACTGATTTGCTAGAGTGGCTCATAGAATTCAGAGAAACACTTTACTTACTAGATTACTGGTTTATTACAAAAAATACGTAACTCAGAAGAGTCAAGTGAAACAGATACATAGGGCAAGGTCGGGGGGAAGGCATAGAACTTCCATAACCTCTACAAGTATGTGCCATTCTCCCCAAATCTCCATGTGTTCACCAACTCAAACTCTCGGAAGCCCCTCCTTTTTTGTTTTTATGGAGGCTTCATTACATAGGCACAATTGATTAAATTATTGGCCATTGGCAATTAATACAACCTCTAGTCCCTTTCCCTTCCCTGTACTTTGCAAAAGGGGTGGTGGTGTGGGACTGAAGGTTCCAACCCTCTAATTACATGGTTAGTTCTCCTGACCACCAGCCTTCATCCTTAGATAGATGCATTCCAAAAGTCACCACATTCACATAATAAGACACCTTTATCATTCTCATCTCTTTGGAAATTCCAGGGGTTTTAGAAGCTCTGTGCTAGAAACTGGGACAAAGACCAGATACACATTTCTTATTATAAATCACAACATCACAGTAGGGTTTTGGAAGGTGCCATTTGTCACATTTAAGGAAGTTTCCTTGTTTATAGAGTTTGCTAATAAGTATTTTTTATTGTGACTGGGTCTGGAATTTTAGCAAATGCATCTTCAGAATGTATGGTTCAGAAACATGGTTTTTCTTGCATGTACATATATACACGTGTGTGTATCGCATGACCAAACGTAGCCACCATCATTGTTATTGTCTTTATATAGTTAATATTGTTTAGATTCATTTTTTTTTTTATTTTTTTTTTCAATGTTTATTTTATTTTTTTTTGGGACAGAGAGAGACAGAGCATGAACGGGGGAGGGGCAGAGAGAGAGAGAGAGACACAGAATCGGAAACAGGCTCCAGGCTCTGAGCCATCAGCCCAGAGCCTGACGTGGGGCTCGAACTCACAGACCGCAAGATCATGACCTGGCTGAAGTCGGACGCTCAACCGACTGCGCCACCCAGGCGCCCCAGATTCATTTTTATTTTACCATAACTTTGCTCACCTCTTCCATGCGTGTCATGCCTTCTTTTCCTAGAAGCTCCCTTTAAAAAAATACCTCCTTTACTGTTTTGTTTTTTTTTTAAGTGAGGGTCTGTTAGTAGTAAATTCTCTCCATCTTTGTCTAAAAATGCTTTTTTTTTTAAATGTTTACTCTCGAATGATATTTTGGTTGGGCTTTTAATTCTGGGTTAACAGTTATTTTTCTGTCAACAGTTTAGAGACATTAACTTGGGTCCTCCTGTGCTACTGTTGAGAAGTCCACTATCTGTATATACAATTAACATCATAGTCCTTCCTTTGTAGGTGATTTGTCTTTTTTTCACTCTGGATGCTTTTAAGATCTATTCTTTGTTTTTGGTATTCTGCAGTGTCCTTACAGTATGTGTTCATTTTATTTTAATTTATCCTGGTTAGGATTCAGTATGGTTCCTTAATTGGAGGATTCATGTATTTCATTATTTCTGAAAAATTTCCTTGCCATTATCTTTTCAAATGTTGTTCTACTTCACTTTCTGTATTCTCTCTTTCTGGAATGCTAATTGGAGGTATGTTGAAGTGCCTTATTTTGTTCTCCTTTGCTCTTTATCATCATTACAAAAATACATTTCCCAGTAATATCTTAAGATATTTTTTCCAGGTTCTTCTTTCTCTGGCTGTATCTAATGTGCTGTTAATCTCAGTTAAACCATTGAGTTTTTTTAATATATATTTTTTAACATTTATTTATTTTTGAGAGACAGAGTGAGACAGACATGAGTGGGGAAGGGGGGGGCGGTGCACAGAATCCAAAGCAGGATCCAGGCTCTGAGCTGTCAGCACAGAGCCCGACACGGGGCTTGAACTTACGAACTGTGAGACCATGACCTGAGCCGTAGCAGGACAATTAATCGACTGAGCCATCCAGGTGCCCCAAACGATTGAGTTTTAACTTCAGTGACTAAAATATTTATTTGGTTCTTTTTCCAGTCTGCTTTGTGTTTTTTGATTGTGTCTAATTCTTTCTCATGTTTCCAATTCCTTATTTAAGTCGATAATTATTTTGAAATACCATTATATAATAGTTTTTATCTGATAGTCCAGTTATCTCTAGTTCTTGGGGCTCTAATTCTATTGAATTTTGATCATGGTAGATTGTTTCCTCTTTCTTCTATGTTGTAATTTTAGATTTTGAGAACCTCTTTAGCAAGATTTTATCTTTGGGAATTTTCTGCAGTATGGGTTAAGACTGTCTTTTTAACCTAGGGTTTAGGCAGACAGACAGTCTTGTCATATTTTGTCAGTATTCTGTCTTTTTGCTGAAGATTGAGATTTAGTTCTGAGTTCCAACCTCCCTGTATCTGTCAGGTCATCCGAGGTGCCTGGGATGTTTGTGCTCGCTTAACAGGGTGGGAAGCTTAGGTCTACAGAGGGGACATGACCTGCCCCAGATTCCAGGTCTCTTGATGCTCCCAGATCTTTCAGTTCATTCCTTATCCCCTGGGTCCCTGGCCTTATTCCCTCTGAGCTCCTGTGCTGTGGGTGGCCAAGCAAGGAAGGGCAACTGATCCTGGGGCTTGGCACTCCCCTGGGTGCCCCATCCCACGGACATGTGTTCTTCCACCAAAGCGGAGGTTTCTGCCTAAACAGGTCCAACGGGCGCTCCTCCAAGCGGAGCCTTGGAGGGCAAGGCCGGCACCATTACCTCCAACGAGTGGAGCCCTCCTAACTCCCCTGAGGGGAGCAACGTCTCTGGGGGCAGCCAGGCATTGGACAAGCCCATCGACAATGATGCGGAGGGTGTATGGAGTCCGGACATCGAGCAGAGCTTCCAGGAGGCCCTGGCCATCTACCCGCCTTGCGGCCGCCGCAAAATCATCCTCTCGGATGAGGGCAAGATGTACGGTAAGGAGCCTGTTGGGGTGGGGTGGTGGGCCCCTGCCCTCGTGATCCAGCTCTGGAAATAGGGCCCGGCAAGGGGCCAGGCACAGCAACCTTGGGGTTCTTCAAGTAATGCACGGGGTAATGACCGCTAGGGCATTTATCAGGTGGACGCTGCTTCCACTGACCTGGGTTCCCAAAGTGTGGGAGGGTGTGTGAGAAGAAGCCTTAGAGTGGGAGGGAAGCTGTGGTAGAAGGCTTGGGAAAGGAGAAGAATAACCCCCTCCCACCAGAGCAGGCTGGGAAAATCCCATAAGCTGTTCCCCAGGCAAATGCTTCATGAGCTCCCAGCTCCCTACCTTGACTGTGAAGGGAGGTTAGGAAGGTGGTTACTGGACTCACTCATTCCCTCATTCATGCACTCAGTCGTGAGGCTTCTGTGTGCCAAGCCTAAGCGGGGAAGATCTGGACCCTGCTCACAATATGGTGGGGGTAGGTGAGGTGAGCACACACATGTCTGTGCAACACGACAGATGTGGAGTGTTCCAGGAGAGAGTCAAGCAGAGTGCTGTAGACCTTTCCCTCAGGAAAGGTTCCATTGAGCTCAGAGTGATCTGGAAAGGCTTGATCTTTGTGAGTGGCTGAGGATTCAGAACATTCAGAGAAACTTTATGTCCAGTAGCCCTGTGGGAAGGACCAAGCAGTCTGCCTGGGGCTGTGCTGACTTTTGGATGGAAGAGAGGTTATGTGGAAAGGCAAAACAAAACCAAAAACTGAATAGCTGTTGGAAGGCCCAGGTCAGGCTTTCATTCCCAGTGGAAAGTCTCCCAGGACCCCCAGCTTGAAACACTGGTCTTGGGCAGGCGGTGGGAGGATTTCTGTAACTGGTTGGCACCCTTGACAACAGAGGGCCCTGCCCTGGCTCCCAACAAAATGGTTCTAGGCCAGGTACCCACCCCCAGAAGTTTATATTCAGGTTCTCTCTCCCCCATCCAATGCTGGTGCCCCTCCCTCCAACACAGTAAAGGGTGCTCTGTGAGGGGTTCGTGGGAGCTAGCTGTATTCACCTCAGAGGGCTGCTGTGAAAAATGACCACAAACTGGTGGTTTAACACAGCAGAAATGTATTCTCTCACAGTTAAGGGGTCCAGAGGTCTGAAGTCAAGGTGTCTGTAGGGTTGGTTCCTCTTGGAGGCTCTGAGGCAGGATCTGTTCCAGCCTCTCTCTTAGCTCCTGGGTCGCTCATAATCCATGGCCTTCCTTAGCTTGTAGCTGCATCACTCCAGTCCGTGACTCTGTTGTCCCACGACTGTCTTCCCTGTGTGTCCTGACCTCTTGTAAGGATACTAGTCACACCTAATCCAGTGTACATCTTAGTACATCTGTAAAGATCCTGTTTCCAAATAAGGTCACATTCTGAGGTTCTGGGTGGACAAGAATTCTGGGGGGACCCTATTCAACTGAGCTCAACTGGACTGAACATGGGTCCTGTGTGTTACTGCCTTGGGGAGTATAGGGCTCTCACAGCACCTGGTACTCACTCTTTACCTGCAGCTTTACCTACAAGGCCAGAGTGATTCCTCTCTTTCTTTAACTTGTTGGGAAAGCAAGGTGGGCAAGGTGGACCCTGGATCTTGTCCTCGGGCACCAGTTACAAGTTCTAACTGCTCATCTCTCCTCACCAGCCCCACCGCTGTGGCTTTGCTGGATCCCTACAGAGTCTGTCTTACTTCTCTGTAGGTGTCCATGCCCTGCATCATCCTCCCCACACCCCGTACCACCCCTGCTCTAACCACTTCCTGCTCTAGTAGTTGCTTCTTATTTTTGGCCCCTTGGGAAGCCTCATGGAGAAGACGGTGGATGTGTATGGAACACCTGTTGGGTGCTAGATGTGGGATCAAGCACTTTACATAGTTTCTTCCCATAGAGCTGGAGAGGAATGGAGAACTGATGTTCTAGGCTCTTTCTACTACTTTAGTGGAGAATGGGATGGGTATTGATCAAGAGCTGAGGTGTGAAGGTATGAAGGGGTTGGGGGGAAGGGGAGGGCAAACTGTTTAGCTTGAGAGTTGTCAGGGTCTCTTGTGGGGAAGCCGTGATGTGTGCCCGGGACAAGCACAAGTTTTCTGGCAAACACAAGCGGCTAAGAGGCATTCAGGAAAGGGCAAGAGCTGAGGGTACCTGTGGAGATGGCAGAATGTGGAAGAATCAGCAGACATTTATTTGGGTGCCACTGTGGACCAGACTTTGAATGCTGAGATGTTTCTTTGTGTGTGTGTGTGTGTGTGTGCGCGCGTGTGTGTGTGTGTGTGCGCATGTATGGTAAAATATATATAACATAAAGTATATTCTTTTAACCATTTGTAAGTGTACAGTTCAGTGGCAGAAAGTGGATTCACATTGTGGTGCGGCCACCAGCCCCATCCATCCCCAGAACTTCATCTTCCTAACTGAAGCTTCGTACCCACTAAACACTACATCCCATCCCTTCCTCCCCCCAGCCCCTGACAACCACCATTCTGCTCTCTGTCTCTATGGATGTTACTGCTCTGGGCACCTCTGAGAAGTGGAATCATATGGTATTGTTTGTTTGCCCTTTTGTGACTGCCTTAGTTCAGTCAGCGTAATGTCCTCAAGGCTCCTCCACGTTGCAGCCTATGTCAGAACTTCCTTTTCAAGGCCAGATAACGTTCCACCGTATGGATAGACCACAGTTCGTTTATCTGTTCACCTGGTGGTGGATGTCTGGGGAGGGATACTTAGTTTTATTTAGTGGTTGTGGGTAGATATTTCTCTCCCCATTTCACATGTAAAGGAATTGGGTTAAGAGACTTTGTTATCAGTCAGCAGATGATTGTAACTGAGCCAGTTTGGGAAGTGCAAGCCTGAGATTGTGACTGAGCCAGTTTGGGAAGTGCAAGCCTGCAGGCCTCTGGCAGGCCTTGGGTTGGAATTGTTTGGCTGGAGGGGAGCTGTTAAGTGGTGGGGAAACAGGCTGAAAATGGTGTTTGGCAAACTGCCCTGGCCATGTTGGTGTCCCTTTTGTGGTTCTCCTCCTGTGCAGAGAGACCAGGAGGGGGATCACACAGGGGAGGACCTGGGAGGGAGGGAGGGGAGGGGTGGAGGGTCCTGGAGCCTCTTAGTTGTGCCAAGGAAGATAGAGGCTCTCAGTGGTCTCTGATACCCTTTATCGCTTCAATCTTTTCAAGGAGAGGAGGGAGGAATTATAATCTCTGGTTGCAGATGCAGAGATAGATAGAACCTCAGAGAGGCCAAGAGTTTCTCCCAGAGTCTCTCAGGTAGTAAGTGCGAGAGCCACGGGTAGAACCAGTTCCCCTACCCCCAAGCGTAGTGCTCCCCCATCACCCTGAATGGCCTTTGTGTGCTCTGTGAAGCCTGCCCTGCCTGCTCCTCTCCTCCCTGCACCACCTCCCCCTTCTACTTGGCCAGGGCTCCAGGTGGGTCAGGCTCTGGGCAGGGGCACTATGAGTCTGATGACTCACTCAGCCCCCACAGCACCTGTCCTCCCTGACTACAGATCCTGCTGGGGTCCAGACGCTGGCTTATCCCCATCTCCTCTTACCAGGCATGGGGGCTGAGCCAGGGCAGGACCTCGCAGGGAGTTGATGAAGGGGCCCTCACTCAGCAGGGGCCGCCGTCCAGCTGGGAGGTATATATAGCTCTGAGCTCAGCCCCGTGTGTGTGTGTGTGTGTGTGTGTGTGTGTGTGTGTGTGTGTGTGTGATGCGACCCGGGAGGTGGAGGAAGAGGGACAGGCTGCCAAGCTGACTCAGACGTCACCTTACTCTGGCTGCTCTCCTGCATCTTCTCATCTTCCCTTGGGGACCCTCTCTTGCCATCCCCCAGTGCCTGAGCCCCTGAGAGCCCCACTGCGTACACACCCCGCTTCCCACATTCAGAGGCCATCAGTTGTTTTCCAGGTGGGCCAGCCCAGTGGGGCACAGGGTGGGAGCTGAGGATCATCAGAGTGATTCCAGGGCGCCCAGAGGAGGAATCTAGAGCTGGAGGCTCTGAGGACAGGAATTAGGCCTGCTCCCAGCTCTGGCCCCAGTGCAGCCGAGCAGGACACTGAGGAGGGCCAGGCAGACATGTGGATAGCATGCAGAGCTGCAGCACAGATTAGCGCCTGTGACTTCTGAGCTGAGCCTCCCACATTTGCAGACAGGCTCCCGGGGCCACTAGCCATCTTCGCTCACAACTGCCTTCATTTGTGCCCCGTCACTGTGTGACCCGCGCCCTGGCATCGCCATGCTGGTCACTCTGACCTCCTTTGGCCAGCCTGGCCTCTGGCCCCGTGGGCAGGTGGTGGGGAGGTGAGCGTGGGGCAACTTGTCACCCCCATCTGCCCGCACACTCTGTCTTTCCCCCCTCGCAGCTCTGCCCTGGTCCCCGCTGTCTTGCCATCTCTGCCTTGCCTGCAAGAGGGCTGGCTGGCCAGCTGTGTCTTCTCTGTGTGTCCATTCCTTCCTGCCCACCATGCTCTTGAATCTTCGAGCTCTCCTGGCCTCTCTTCCCTCTTTCTGCTTCTCCTCTCCTTGCTTTCTCCATTGTCTCCCTGTGGCCCAGGCTTCTTGTTCTTGTTACTACCTGGGCAGCTCCTCTTGAACAAGCTCCCACTGCCCTGAGCCAGGCCTGGGCTGAGGGCTGCAGCCTCTGTTGTCCACAACTGTATGGGACAGTGGAGGGGCAGGAGAAACATCTTTAGAAAGTAATCTCATGGCACTTATGTTGTGTATAGTGTTACTCAGGGGGATAGGCTATCTTAGAAGTTTTCTGGAAGGAAGTGTAGTGTGAGCAGGGTAGAGGAGGGAGGTGCCCAGGGAAGGGGGAAGACAGTGAGCACCCACCCAGAGGAGGGACTCTGTGTGGTGGTTTTGATGGGCGTTGTAGGCAGGTGCTGCGATGACCACTGTCAGAGGTGAAGAGACCCTGTTTTGGATAACTCACACAGCTAAGGAGAGGCAGAGTAGGGACTAGGCTCAGGTCAAGGCTCTGGTCACTGAGGTGATGGGACAGCGGTCAGTGCCCTCATCCGAGCTTCTGCCCCCTGCCACCACCATGTTCCTTGGATCCTCCACTGCCCTTTGCTCTGTTGCTCTGTGGTTTCTGGCTCCTTCCATGTCCCCCCCCCCCCCCCCCCCCGGTTTACAATGCTAACTTCATGCTTCTGGAGGCCTGATGATGTGACCCTCAGTTCAAACTTGCACTGGTGTGGCCTTGGACTGGTGGTCTAACCTTTCTCAGCCTCAGTTCCTCATTTTGTGCAACCGAGGAGTGATGACAGTAAAGCCACCTTTTTGTTTGGTTTTGGGTACATTCATTTATTTTATTGTGGGAAGATATACATCACATAAAATTTACCATTGTGACCATTTTAAGGTACAGTTCAGTGGCATTAAATTCGTTCACATTGTTGCTGCCATCCCTGTCATCTGTCTCTAGAACCTTCTCATCCATCCCAAACTGAAACTGTAGCCATTAAACACTAACTCCCCAACCCCCTCCCCCAGCCATAGGTAACCTCTGTTCTGTTTTCTGTCCATATGAATTTGCCTATTCTTGGTACCTAATGGAAGTAGAATCAATCATACAATATTTGTCCTGTTGTGACTGGCTTATTCTGCTTAGCACAGTGTCTTTAGGGTTCCCCTTGTTGTAGCCTGTGTCATAGCTCTATTATTTTTTTTATAGCTGAATGATACTCCGTTGCACAGATACACCACATTTTATATATCCACTTACCTCTTGATGGACAGTAAGTTGTTTCCACCTTTCAGCTGTTGTGAGTAGTGCTGCTCTGAACATGGGTGTGCAGGTATCTGAGTCCCTACTTGCAATTCTTGTGGGTATAGACCTAGAGATGGAATTGCTGGATTGAATGGTAATTGGAGGTCACTTGTTGAGGAAGCGCCAAACTGTCTTCCAGTGGCTGCACCATTTTATGTCGTTCCAGTGGTACACAGGGGCTCCAATTTCTTCACGTCTTTGCCAACACTTGTTACTTTCCGTTTGTTTGTTTTTTTCAACGTTTATTTATTTTTGGGACAGAGAGAGACAGAGCACGAACGGGGGAGGGGCAGAGAGAGAGGGAGACACAGAATCGGAAACAGGCTCCAGGCTCTGAGCCATCAGCCCAGAGCCCGATGCGGGGCTCGAACTCACGGACCGCGAGATCGTGACCTGGCTGAAGTCGGACGCTTAACCGACTGCGCCACCCAGGCGCCCCCGTTTGTTTGTTTTTTTAATGGTCATCCTTGTGGGTGTGAAATGGCATCTTGTTCTAATTTGCATTTCCCTAATGATTAGTGATGTTGAGCATCTTTTCGTGTACTCATTGGAAGAAGACATCACCTTTTAGTGTTACCGCAGAGATGGGAGCCCATGGAGGTGCCCAGAGAGCAGCAGTGGGGTGTAGAGCTGAATTGGACATGTCCTCTGCCCTCAAGGAGCTTGGATGTTAGTGAGAGAGGAAGACAGGTGCTCCAGTGACTTTAGAGAAAGGCACAGACCCCTGTGCACCCGGACTTGGAGGTGGGAGTGGGCACACCCACTTGGGTGGGGATCAGGGAAGCCTTCTTGGGGCGGCAGCCTTGAAGGCCGAGTAGGATTTCACCAGAAGCCTCAGAGCCCTCCAGGGACAACGGTGGTAATAGCTCCGATGTCAGGCCTAATCACTGCCTTCTCAGGCTTCCAGGCTTCGGGCAGAAGTTTCTTCTCCACAAATAGCCTCCTCCTCCAGCTGCAGGTGTTTATAGCTTCAGCCGATCCCTGGACAGAGAGGCCCCCAGGCCATCGGGATTAGGGCTGGTTGTGGAGGAAGGTTGGCCTCCCTGCCCCCCCTCCCTCCCCCCCTGCCAGTCCCAAGCTGCCAGGGTGAAATGGAGAGCTCATAAGAGGCTCCCTCCCGTGAGAGGCCTCTGGTGAACCAAAACACTACACATGCAGATCTGTCTCCTCTTGGGTGGGAGGCTCTGTGCCCAGGTTCTCAACTTTTCCAATTTTAAAAACTAATAGCTTTCAGTATAATGGGGCCTTATGAACAACCTGAACAACAACAGCTGACCTTACTGACCTTACTGACCTTCTGCTAGGTGGTAGGTGCTTCACTTCCTTTGTGCCATTTAATACCCTTATGACCCAGACAGAGGGCTGGTGCAGAGAGAGGAGGCAATACAGAGGAAATGAGATGCAGAAATGGCCTGTTCCATACAGGGTTGTGCAAACGGGATAACGATTTCAGTGGTAGTGTGTGTTCAAGGAAAAGCCTGGGGTGGCTGGCAGGTACATGTGACCTGGTATGTGGGGTTGGGAGGAAGTGGTGGTGATATGTGGACCCTGCATCGAGAACGCCCCACCCTCAGCCTATAGTTAGGCCAAGGCTGACCTTTGTCCATCGGCTGTCCTCACCCATGGTGGGATGGGGCTGTGGACATGAGGTGGGGGCTGTTGGACACATGTCCCCTGACAGATGGGCCACAGTCTGGCGGAGGTGTCCTTTCCAGCCCCACCCAGGCCCTCTCTTGGGTTGGCCAAGGCCACCTGCCACACTGTAATGCCCAGCTGCCCCCAATGAGGTCCAGGCTGGCCTCCCGCTGCCCCAGCATGTGGTCTCTGAACTGGAGGGGAGAAGAAAGGCCTGGGTTTTAGCAGCAAGTGGCAGAGCTGGGACAAGGATGCAGGTCTCTTTCTCTCCCACTAACTCATCTGGATTTTGTACTAGTTTCTTTCGGCCCTTGCTCTTTGCTGACCTTGGCTGTAGTTTCAGGGCTCTGCCTCTGAACACATGCTCCCTACTTCTCTCCGCTTCTGCCTTTGACTCTGTGGCTTCCTGACGTCTACATCATCCAAAGCACATTGGTTTCTATCAGCTGTGGGTACCACTGTCCATAAGAGAATGAAAACAGGTGGGCAGGCTTTTGGGTTCAAATAGCCGGCTCTTCCTCCAGCACCTGGGTCAGGTGAGGGGCAGTCAGACATCATCAAGGACTTATTTCATGCAGAGCCCCAGAGAATCGGGGGATCAATCCAGAGGGAGGAGCACAGTGGTCTTGCAGAGGAAGCTCCCAGCTTGGCGAAGGGAGGGCAGTCATTGTATCATAGTCATGAAGCCTTAGAAATGTATGTTCTCATGGCACCTGGAACACTAACAAACTATGTGACTTTCAGTAAATCACTTCCCTTGCTTGGGCCACAGAGTTGTCTTCCCTAGGCTACACTGGACCTGTGGGATCTCCAGGTCCAACCCTTCAGAGAGACGGCCCTCAATCCCATGTGAAATAGAAGTAATTCTGTGCAATACTGAAGAGACAGACTATAGAACCAGATTGCATGGATTTCAGTCTTAACTACCTGTTGGCCTGTGACCCTGAACAGCTTTCCAAACCTCTCTGTACCTCGATTTCCCTGTCTGTTAAATGTGACAGTAGTAGCAGCTGCATAGAGTTGACATGAGGATTGACAAGGAGCATGCAAATAAAACTCCCAGTACACATCATGTATTTGCACAGGTACTAGCTCATATAAGTGCTCAATAAATAAATGTTCACTATCGTAGCTCTTGTTACAAGAGGGAAAGAAGCTGTAGAAACTCTCCATGTATGTGTAGAGCCTGGATTAGATGCCAGCTGGCCTGGAGGCAGAATGGCCAGGGTGACCTCCAAAGCACCCCAGTGGCAGGAAGGAAGCTGTTTGACCCCTTTTGGCTCAACACACCCACAGAAGCCCAGCACTTCACTCCCACCCAGGGGGAGCTCTCGACTCCTGGCATTGCCTCTGATAAGCAGAACAAGGCTGGGTGGAATAATGGTCTGAGATGAGCTGGTAAGGGAGGGGAGGATGCTGTTCCAGAGAAAGAGAGGGAAGATGCACAAGTTGGTAAAAGACAGCTGAGCCAGCCCAGACCCCTTGGGTTTGGCTCCCATGGCCCCCACTGCTTAGCCCAGGGCCAGGATGGCCTGTCTCGTTCCTGAACTCTGTAGCCGAGGGCAGAGGCAGTTGTGGGGCTAGGAGGGGCTCTGTCTTCGTGACCTGGGGCTCTCACAGGAGGCGAGCCATCTGTAATGTCTGGAGTAAGGGTCTTGGCCAATGGAGGACACAGGCCTCCTCCCTAGCTGCTGCTGCTGCTTGACATGTACTGTAGAGGATGTGCCGCTGCATAAAGGGCCAGGACGCTGGCCCGGTGTTGGAGGCGAGTTCCCATTAACTGAGCAGCAACTTCTTGGTGCCAGGTGTTCACTGTACCGCCCACAGTGGCTGCACCAGTGCTCAAACCCAGGCAGCTGGTCCTAGATCTGCTGGTAGACAATCTGGGTGAGATTTTCTGACTTCAGTTTTCTCCTTTGGTAATAGGTGTAATTGCTGGCCTTTCTACAGGCAGTAGGGAGGTTTACCGTGAAGTTGATGGGGTTAATGCTTCAAGACCATCACTAGTAATGTGATGTCCCTAAACCTTTTATTATTCTTTTTTTTAACGTTTATTCATTTTTGAGGGTGAGAGAGAGAGAGGGAGGGAGGGAGGGAACGGGGGAGGGGCAGAGAGCGAGAGGGAGACACAGAATCCGAAGCAGGTTCCAGGCTCCCCGCTCTGAGCACAGAGCCCGATGAGGGGCTCGAACTCATGAAGGGCTCCAACTCATGAACCGTGAGATCATTCATGACCTGAGCCACTGAGATGCTCAACCAACTGAGCCACCCACGCACCTCTAAGCTTTTTATTTTTAATTTAAATTTGTAAAGTAGTTTTATTGGAATATAATTGCCATATAGTGAACTATACATACATATTTGAAGTGGATAATTTGGTTGAGTTTTGACAGACATATACACTTATGAAACCAATTACTATCATCAAGAGAATAAACATATCCATCTTAACCTAAAATAATCTTAGCCTAATTTTGGTTTATATTTTAAATTCTTTTTCTCAATGAGAGCCTTCCAATTTTTAGATGCTTTAGGCTCCCCCCAAATCTGGATTTGTTCCTGCATGGAGAGGGTCAAATGAGACCGGGATAAGAAATCACTTTAAGAATTATGTTGGACTAATCAGAAGTAAAAGGGTATTTGCTTTTCTATAACTTGTACCTTACCTATAGAAGGCTAAAGAGCCTTGTGGGACATTTGGCCAGTATCATATCACTATTTAACATTATCCCTTATTCATTTAACAATGTTTGTGGGAACCTGCTGCAGAAAACTGCAGGCAGTGTTCTAGGTGTTGGGTGTGAATCCCTGTTCTCAGGAGCTTTCCTTCTGCTGGGAGTGGGGAGGAGGTAGGCAGTGCTCCGAGTAGGCAGCTCAGTAAGTAGGCAGATCACATGGCATGTGAGAAGGTGCTATGAGAACAGTAAAGACAGTAGGCAGTCCAAGGTGGGTAGGCGGGGGCTGACCTCAGTTTTCAGGGGAGTGTTCAGGGAAGTGGTCTCTAAGGCAATGGCATCTGAGCAAAGAAGGTGTCAAGGGTGTGAAGGTGAGGTTGTGGGCCACATGTGACTGGGCTGAGAACAGGGCACATAAAGGCTTTCAGATGGGCATGGGTCAGGCAGGTCTTAGGAACAGCCAGGAGACCGAGTAGCAGGTGACATAAGTTCAGGGAGGGGCTGAGCTGGGGATGGAGTGAACAGATCCTGTGGGTCTCTCTAGGCCATTGTAGGGGCTTGGACACTTATAATCTGAGGGAGATGGGAAGCCACTGGAGGGTGTTTGAGCCACAGGATTGCTGTGGCTGCTGTGTTGAGAATAGGCTGATCAGGGGATCCAGGTAGAACGCTATTCTAATAGTTGAGGCCAGGGAGGATGGGAGCTTGGACCACGGAGGGTGAGGTGGTGAGAAGTGTCTAGATTCTGGTTATACAATTGACCTTTGAACAATGTGGGGGTTAGAGATGCTACCCTTCCCCCAGACACAGTAGAAAATCCATGTATAACTTGAACTCCCCCAGAACTTAACTACTAACAGCCTGCTATTGACCAGAGCCTTATCAATAATATAAACAGTCGATTAACACATATTTTGTATGTTATATCTATTCACTATATCCTTATAGTAAAATAAGCTAGAGAAAGGAAAATGTTATTTAAAAAATCCTAAGGAAGAGAAAATACATATGGTATTGTGCTGTATTTATTGAGAATAATTCATGTGTAAGTGGACTTGTGCAGTTCAAACCCATGTTCTTCAAGGGTCGGCTGTCAAGATTTGCTGATATACCCTTTATTTGACAAACAGGGCCAGATTTTGGAGATGCTGACCTGAATGGGGATGTGTAGTCTCTTGCTCTGAGGTGTTGAGAATCTAACAGAAAAGACAGATAGAACTGATAGGTTGCTCCCTGCACACAAGGTGTGGGCTAGAGGAGCAGCCCGGAGTCACAATGGTCTCTGATGCCATTCAGACGAGTGCTCCCTGCCTTTCCCACCACCCGCCCCGGGACTCTCCAACTTGCCCTTCTCAAGAGCATGTCCTCCAGCACTGCAGTCAGCTTCCTGGCTCTCAGGAACCTTCTCTCTCCCCTTGCTCTTCTCCTTGCTCCCAGGCTGGTCTCTGAACTACACTACTCCCACAGGCCTGTTTGTTTTACAGGAAAGGAAACTGAGCCAAAGTTAAGGTCTGTTTCCTAAGTCTATAAAAATTTGGTTGGAATAATCTTGAGAAAATACCCTAAAAAGGCCTGCTTTATTTATTTATTTATTTATTTATTTATTTATTTATTTATATTTTTATTAAATTTTTTTTAATGTTTATTTTTGACAGAGAGAGAGAGAGACAGAATATGAGCGGGGGAGGGGCAGAGAGAGAGGGAGACACAGAATCCAAAGCAGGCTGCAGGCTCTGAGCTGTCAGCACAGAACCCAATGCGGGGCTCAAACCCACAAACTGCGAGATCATGACCTGAGCCAAAGTCGGACGCTCAACCGACTGAGACACCCAGGCGCACCTAAAAGGGCCTGTTTTAAGAAGAGAAGTCTGGGTAAAGGTCCATGGAGGAATAAAATCCCATTGGCCACGGTCCCATAGCTCATTTGTGGAACCACTGGGCTAGCATCTGGCTCCCCAAATCCCAGTTCTGTGACCCGTGTATAGTCACCACTGGTGATGACTTAGACTCTGGCAAGTGATAATAGCACTTCATAGCTGCAACATGAGTGTCTCAAGTTAGACATGGGGCAGGACTGTTGAACTTTATTCAGACATTTGTTTAAAGGAGCCTTTGGAATACTCTCCCTGGAGAGCTTTGAGAAGAGCCATCTTGCTGGATCCCTGTTTTAGGTGCAGACCAGCCGGCAGGTGATATCCTCAGGGTCTGATCCTCCCTCCCTTCTTTCCCTGACACAGACAGTCCAGTGCTCAGGCCACCTAGTCTTTCTGGCAGATGAGACCTCTTCAGGGTGGCCTCTTAATTCAGCGTTGGCAGTGGGGAAAGGTCAGCTGGGGGGCCGGCTTGGCCTTGGCTGTGCTCTCTGCTTACAGCAGGGTGGTGGATAGCCTATTCATCACCACCACCCCACCCCCACCCCCTGCACCAGCAGTCTCCTTACTCATAGTCACAGTCCTCCAGGCTCAACAAGGGCCAGCAGGACAGGGCAGGCTGTCGGCTGTGCCCTCTGGCCCCAGAGCTGGACCAGGGAGGTGGTAGCTCCTGCTGAAATCCCCTTGCCCTCCCTCTCCCCAGCCCAATGTCCTTCTTTATGGTTTAATCCTACCCAGTGGTCAAGGTCCAGCTGAAGGCTCACCTGACCACCCAACCTGAACTGACCCCTTGTGCTCTAAACACACTGTGTGTTCCCTGTCTGTGGCACGCACTGGAGTTACAGCATGGGCACACATCTCTCCTCAGCTAGGTGGCAGTTTCTTTGAAGACGGAACCTCTTTCATAATTGCATTTATAGTAGTAGAGGACACAGGTGGCTCCTCATAGTTTTCTGAGATCCCTTAGATGCAGCTTTAGCCCCTAGCAGGGTGGGCCCATGGCACACACTCAGTATTACTTGTTGACTGGTTAGAGCCACGGAGCTGGAGTTGTGGTCTGTCTGGGTTTTCTTTGAGTTAAGCGCTTCAGACCTCCTCTCTGGGGACCCTCGGTGTCTCAGCACGTATGTCCCCCATCCCTGCTGCTGCTCACAGACCAGACAAGACATCTTGTAAGGCCCTGCTCATATGGAGGTGGTGGAAGCCGCGGGGACTGCATGGGGGATGGCCAAAGCCCAGGCGCTTCCCTGCAGCCTCTCAAGTGTGCAGAAGGCCCCAGGAGGAGGCAGGACTGTCAGCCTGCTGTAGAGTGGAGGGGAGGAGGTGGCCTCTGAGAGGGCTCCCCAAGTTTATGTGGGGCCCACAGCCCTGTCACCTCCTTGCTCTCAGGTTACCAGTCTCCCACCAAGGCCTCAGCTTCCTCTTGCTGCTGGGAGATCCGTGGGATCCAAGGAGGGCAGGAGGGAACCTGTAGAATTCTCACCCCAAGTACCCAGTCAAGGTGGCCAGAGGATGAGGGAAGAGATCTCCCAGATCGTTCTGTGTGCCTGCCTTTTGTCCTTCTCCTGCTGAGAAGCTGTTGGTGTCTCTGTAGGTCGGAATGAGCTGATTGCCCGCTACATCAAGCTCCGGACAGGCAAGACCCGCACCAGGAAGCAGGTGGGCCCTGAAAGATGAGTGTGGGTCCCAGGGGCAGGTACCCCAGTTCCAGCCTGCTCCCATGGTGGGCCAGGGCCTCTGTAGGCCCCAGTGTGGATTCCTGGTGGGGCTGGTTCAGAGAGGTTGTGTCTTTTTGGTGTGCCACAGATAGTTCAGTTTCCCTGTGGTTCCTGTTGCTATCAACTGGGAGGAAATCCCTCACCTTACAGGGGAGTCAGCAGCCCCCTCCCCTCTCCAGGACACCAGAAGAACAGAGGACAAAGTACTGGCACTATACTTGTATTTATTGCCAAAGTCTGGATTAGCTGGATATGGAGGGACTGAAGGCCCACCATTGACTGGCCCTTTCATTCATTCATTCCACAGATGTGGATTGAGGCTGAGGAGGGCGGTGCTGAGGGTCAGGGAGCCAGAATGGGGAGCACAGGCCTTCTGGGAGGTAGGGACAGGAGCCTTTTCTTCCTGCTGCAGGTCTCCAGCCACATCCAGGTGCTGGCCCGTCGCAAAGCCCGCGAGATCCAGGCCAAGCTAAAGGTAAGGCAAACAGCAGCAGTGGGAGGGAGGACCTAGGGCATGGGTGGGGCAAGCTTCCTAGAAATTGGAGCTCCTTTTCCAGCAGGAAAAGTCTTCCCTTGGGTTCAGGGGCTGGCTGTTTGTGTGCAGAGCCAGCATGCTTGTTGGTGTTAAGAAGACTGGGATTTAGCCTATAATCGTGCTCCTGTCTATATAGGGAATGACACTTGACTTCAGAGCCGTGTGTGTGTGTGTGTGTGTGTGTGTGTGTGTGTGTGTGTGTGTAAGTATGTGAGACCACCAGGCTCTAGAGCATCCCCCCTCCCTGGACAGAGTACTTCCCGAATCACAGTGGGATTGTCCTCCATACCCCCTTCCTTGAGGACGTCCTTGAGCCACTGGCCCCTTATTTGCCATCTGCTGAGCTTACAGGGTGGTCAGGCTTGGGAGGCACTGCTGTGGGTGGTGGGGTGGGGGTGGGTTGTACTGTGGGAGCTGGTGGAATTCCTTCCTGCACTCTGCTCTCTGAGATGGACAGTTCTCTCCCCTCCCCAGGTCAGCCCTACCTTACAGGGCCATGCCCCACAGGACTCCCCCTGGGGCACTCTGTTCCCCACAGGACTTAGGCCTCCTGGTCGCTGGAGCCAGGGGACCCTTTTGGTGAATGGCAAGAGGGAGTGAGCCCCCACCCCACCATAGACACGCTTCTAGTAGAGTTTGCCCAGCTACTTGGCAGGAAGAGCTAACATCTGAGGGAATCAGACTGAGTCCAGCAGTTAACACACTTTTTTTTAAGCAGCCGGGTCCCCCCTTCCCCCCCAAACAAAATATCACCCCAATATGTTATCAAAGGGGCTACTCCAGTCAAAGCTAGGTTAGTGAGGAATAGGCCAGAGACCCTGCTCCCATCTGCTTCTGATGCTCTGTGGCTCTTGAACCCCAAAGTAGCTCATAACCCAGTTAAAAACCCCTGAACTAGAGGAGCTTGAAGGTCCCGTGTGGCTTCAGTTGTCCGTGATCCTGACATGGGAGGCTCCAAATGAGTGGTGGGAACTCCCAGGAAGCCGCACCCCGCTGCCCACTCAGCCCAGCTGTCCCCAGCCCCCACAGCTGCAGCCCGGCACCTCGTTCCTTTGTCCCTGGGACAGCTGGCTGGGCCTCAGCTGTCACTCCCTCTCAAGCCAGCACACGTACCCTCAGACACCCTTGGGTCCTGGAGTCCAACTTGAGCCCCACTTTCCCTCTCCGGTCTGCCTCTCACTGGGACCCTGGCAGGGGGCCAGAATGGAGACAAGACTTTACAGTGTTCTGTTTACAGCCATCCAGGGAAACTTTTAATTCCCTTGGGGACCATCTGTATGGGCACATTTGCTTCAAGGAATCGCACCTACCTTTGTCCACATGCTGTAACTTGGAGGCCAGGGAGAGCCTTCGTAGACCACTGGATGGACATCAAGGGCAGCCATGAGCCCCTTAAATAATATGCAAATCTTTATATGAGTTTTCTTGGGGAGATTGGTTTGAGGATTTTGTCGTATTCTCAAAGGGGTCTGTGACCTAACATAATCCCTGGTGGACAGACTTCTATTAGATAGAAATCCTCCAGGACCCGGGATTTGGTGTAGCATGCTCTGCCCTTGTACCATGTGAACTTGGATGAGTCACTGACCTTCCTCAAGCTCCATTTGGTTTAAAATGTAAAATGACAGAGTTAAGCAAGTTGACGTTTGAGGTCCTCTCCAGCCCCAAAATTCAGTGACTCCCTGGCCTTATAGCCTGGCCATTTGATGTCACTCCTCATAATGTCCTTCCTACTTCCCCCTGATTCCTGTCCCACCCTGGTAAGGACGTGGTTTCCTGAGTCCCAGTCATTTGTTTAGATCAGCTATCCGGGAAGGGACGTAAGTGGCTGACATTGAGCGGATGGAGCTCTCTGGCTTCATAATGTAGTTGTTAACCACAGAGGTCTGCAAGCTTTGGGAGGGTGTGGCCTGCTGCATCATACATGTCCTCCTGGAGGGAGAGGCCTGAGCCAGCTGGCCTGGGCGTGTTTGACTTCTTCCTCCTGAACAGTGCAAGTGTCCTTGGGAAGAGGCCACCTTATGCTGATTAGCTCCCTCTTTGGTTATCAGGGAGCCTCTGAGAGCAAGGCCCAAGTTTGACCCAAAAAGGACAGTGGTTTGAGGATGACCCGTCCACTCAGAAGGGTTTCCTGTGTGTTCTGTGGTGTGCGCTCAGTGCTGGCAAATATCAGTGTCCATCCTCCTCGCTCCCTGCCCCAGTGTCCTCCGCCCCCCTGCCCCAGCCCTGCAGAGGCCCAGAGGTAAATTGATAATGCCAACCGGGGCCAAACTCTCAGGCCAACCATCACCACTGTCAACACCGTAGTCACATAAATTCTCTGAGCCTCGGTTTCTTCATCTTAAAATGGGGATCCTACTGGTCCTGTTGGCCTCACAGGAGTGCTGTGATGTTCAGAGTCCATGTGTGGGTCACCTTGTGCCAAGTGAGTGAAGATGGTCCTGGAGAGGCTGAGTGGAGGGGCCTTTGGAATCCTGCCCCACAATCACGAGGTGTTGGGATGCTGTTGGGGGCCACCAAGGTGGTGCCTGCCTCACAGGGCTACGGTGGGGACTCAGTGAAACTGTCATAGAACGGCACCTGTAGGCTGCAGGGACCTCCATCGCTTCTCCGGGATGACTCGGTTATGACTCAGGACAGATCTGGGTCTACCAACTTCATTACCAAATAACAGCTAATTTATTTTCTCTGTTTAAAAATATTCATCGTAAAGATAGAATTTCTAATCTGAGCTCCTGAGTTGACATAATCCAATCTTTTGGCCTCAATTAAGCTATACATGCTGAATAATACTTGCCATTCCAGTCTATAAATGTGGTCTTATTTTGGACAAAAACACAGTTCCCATCAGGCTTTTTGAAATACAGAAATCTCAGTACTGAAATACGGTCTCATCACTTTTGAAGACCTGTGGGATTAGGACACTCAGGATGGGAACTGCTGGCTTACACACATATAAAAATTGTTACTACTATTATTATCATCATCACTAATGTCATTAAGTGCCTGTTTGTTCCTCACATATGCTTCCCTGAGTACTTCTTTGTTCAGAGCCGGTGCAGGGTGAACCCGTTTTTGGGTCCTTTGGACCCAGGGAGGGCAGACCGTACGTGTTTACATCCTGACATGGAAAAGTCTGGGGGTGCCTTGGGTGTCCACAGTGCAAGGGGAGACCCCTGGGGCAGGCCTGAGACAGGTGGGGCCACAGGAGATCGCCCCATGCCTCTAGACAGTTTGTGTGACCGAGGATGACCCCTCCTGTCCATTCGAGGAGGGCTCTGACATATTTATGTATCATCTACTATGAGCCAGGTACCATGCCAGCTGCCAGTGGTGTGGAGGCGAGCAAGGACTAAAAAGCTTCTGTTCTCAGAGTATCCCCGTGGAGACACCGCCTGGCAGATGGTCTCCAAAAGGCCCTTTAAGCTCTAATAAAATAGGCTGGACACGTATTTTGCCCCTTTGACAGATGAGGAAACTGATCAGAGAAACCAAGTGACCTGCACTTAGTCACAAACAAAGTTAATAGCACTGCAGGGGCGTAAGCCTCGGCCCTCAGGGCCTTGTCCAGGGCTCTGACCACTGGCGATAGGACAGCTTCCCTGAGCACAAGCCCGGACCCCGCCTTGCCCATGCCTGCCCTAGTGACCACTGCTGAGGCCCTCCCTTCCAATGTCTCCCCAGGACCAGGCAGCTAAGGACAAGGCCCTGCAGAGCATGGCTCCCATGTCGCCCGCCCAGGCCATCTCCGCCACAGCCTTCCACAGTAAAATGGCCCTCGCCCGGGGCCCAGGCCACCCAGCAGTCTCAGGGGTAAGTGGGGCTGCCTGGAGCCAGAGGCCACACCAGCCCCTCCTTCTCACTCCTCCCCCTCCTGAGGAGCCAGAGGCACTGGCCAGGCCACATTTCTCTCACTTGAGTCCTCCAAGGCCAGGAGAGCCAGGGGGAAGGAGGGACCAAGGGCCAAGGGGCCACGCTGAGGCACAGCTCTGCTGGCATCGGCACCACCTTCTCGGGGGCCTTGACGGTGACACAGCAGACCTCCCACAAGGGGCAAAGCAGCTCCCATTAGCTGACCAACCAAGGAGCTCTACAGAGTTGGCCTGATTGACAGGTGAGGGGGCTGATGCCTGAGTCTTTGGTGTAACACCAGCATGCCCCTGAGCAGCTCTCCACCACTCGGCCCTGTCCCGGCTCCCCCCTCCCCTCTGCTCCTCAGCACTGTTCTCTTTCCAGTCGGAGAGCTGATGTTCAGGAACAAACGCTTGTTTGGGTTTTAAATTTCTTGGCCACGGCCAGCTTGGTCACCCTTTCAGAATGATCTAGAAAGGCTCCTCCTTTCTAGGGCTGTGTCCTCACAAGGTTTTCTTGGCTATAGGGTCTACATGGGTCTTCACCATGCACCCATAGCACTGCCCTAGGCGTGTAGGGAAGGACCTCACCCCATGCTCGGTGAGCCTCTCGTCCAGGAGTTTTCCAAGTGTGCTCCAGAGACTGCTAGTCCGTCAGAATATTGCATAGATAGGGAACAAAGTAATTCTGTGCGTAAGGAAGTTTGGGACGCTTACAACTAAATAGGTTTCTTGACCTTGGACTGTTCAGGCCTTATGTGCTGCTACGCACTGTGGGCCTCTAAGGGAGGAATACAGTTGCTGTAATTCTAAACCTGGGGTTTCTCTCAAGGAGCACCTTCTTGGCAGAGTGTGTCTAGAGACTAGAGCTCCTTGAAACACACTTTGGGACACTGCTGTAACCTAGCCCAGTGTAGCAGTGCTGACTCTCCTTACTGCCCACTGGGTCTAGGCCCCCAACCCTGCCTTCCAGATGAGGCCCCTGCTCGGTCTTCCCACACCACGGCCCTGGTGCATGGGGCTGTGCTGACTCTGTGCTTTTTGCCTCCTCAGTTTTGGCAAGGAGCTTTGCCGGGCCAAGCTGGAACATCCCATGAGTGAGTATGGCCTGCTACCAGTTGCTGTCTGAACTGAACTTGAGCCTGTGAACTTGTGCTGTTGAGCCTGGCTCCTAGTATGGGACAGGATAGCAGTCTGGGGGCAGCCTTTCAGGAGTGGCTTGAGCTTTGGGATCAGGCTGTCCTGCTTTTTAGGCAATAGCTCAGTCTGTGGTGTGGACACGCTGGGGTGGCATTTGCTGAAACTCCAGTCTGTCCAGGGTGAAACAAGGCCAGAGCTTGGGACCCTGAGGGAGAGAAGCTAGGAAGCAGACCTCTGGCTGGCTTGGGAGGGAAGGAAGGAGGGAGGAATGGATTTTCCCAACAGACATGCTGCTTCTGTGGGTCATCCATGAAACTTGAGGGACTTGGCAGGGGAGGGAGCAGGTGGCCAGAGCCCATTAAGGCCACTTATGCTCAGACCACTGGGGCCAGCCACACACAGCGTTGGACACTGCCAGAGACTCCTGGGCTGCAACCTGCCCAGGGCTTACACCTCCTCTCTCCTGTCTCCGTAGTGTGAAACCTTTCTCTCAACAAACCTACGCTGTCCAGCCTTCGCTGCCTCTGCCAGGTGGGTCGGCAGCGCACAGCTCCCATGCACCTCGCACACCTGCAGCTCCTGCCCTCCAGGTCCTGGCCCCCCGACAGCTGGATGCCTCATGCCCCTGTTAGATGCTGCCCTGGCGTGTGCTCAGTCTCCTGGCCCCACCCCATTCTGTGCTCCTGCCACGCACACCTCTGCCATGCACCAAGCCCGCCATGCCTTTCGGGTTGTTTGGTACACTCAGGGCTTCCAGGGGTGCACACGGGTCAGAGGGGGTGGTCCTTGTGCCCCAGGGCAGCTGTCCCCTGGCCATCTTTCTATGCTGCATGTGTGTCCTGTGCAGCTTGGCTCCTGGGATGGCTTCCCTCTTGGTGATGCTAAGATGTCTCCTTCAAAATGGGAGGTCCAAGGAGAGCATGGCTTTGTTGCCTGGAGCCACTTGTGAGCAGAGGGAACACTCCTGGGCAGAGGCCTGGAGCATGGGTAGGGCCCCTCCCTCTCACTGCTCAGGTAACCTGCCCTGTCTTTGCTTCTTTCTCATGGAGGTCCCTTACCTCCTTCCTCTCTGAAGGGCAAGACAGGATCCTTCCCCTTAACCACCTTTTCTGGCTCGGGGAATGACTCCCTGCTGACCTGGCCTGGCTGGTTCTGTTCTGAGAGCAGCCCACCACCCTCCTGGTGTCCCTATTGCTACTTTCTCCCAGCACAAGCGATCCACCCTCCTGGTGTCCTTATTGCTACTTTCTCCCAGCACGAGCGATCCACCCTCCTGTGTGTCCCCTCCTCTCCCTGGCCTCACTGTCTTGGTTCAGGCCCACCTACTCTTGCCTGGATTACTGCAGCAGCCTCTTAACCTGACACCGGTTTTATCTCGCTTCCCCTCTTCACCCTGTAATTTACACCTTTATAAAGCATCAATCCCACCATGTGGTTCCTAGGCTTAAACTCCAATCCTTAAATAAATAAATAAATAAGTAAGTAAATAAATAAATAAATAAATAAATAAATAACAAACTCCAATCCTGGCTCCTTGGTGCCTTCTGGGTACAATCTAAACTCTGTAGTAGGACTTGCATGGACCTCTTTGGTAATTTAGCTTTCTCTCCTCTCCCTCCTTCCCTCCATGCCCCCAGCCCCGCCCTGCCTCTGGGCTGTTGCTCAGGCCTCCTGGAAGCTCCTCTGCCCTGCCCCCACCCAGTTTAGGCACCCTGAGCGCTCTGCACCCCCATCTGACACTTGACACTCTATTGCCAGTATCTGGGGTTGGGGGGCAACGTCTGTGGCTGACTGGTCTGTGTCTTCTGTGTATCCAGTCATGTCTGGCACATAGCACTTGTTCAGTGTCCAGCATGGCCCTCCTCCCACCCCTGTGTATCTTCTCTGTCTCCTTTCTTGAATGCTCCCGAGTTACCCACCTCAGCATGTGGGACTTCCCAGCCTGGAAAGCTGGTGTCTGGAGTTCTGTCTCACTGCTTTCTCACGTCCCGTCAGTCACTAAGGCCCAGGATGTGCCTCCTCTATCCCTTACTCTTCCCTCCACTACACCGCTTTCATTCAGGCCGTCATTTTTCCATTGGGAAAACATCCCTGGGACCAAGCCTCTGACCGCCTCACCCCTGCCCAGTCCTTCCCTCACACTGAGTAGGATCTTTCAGAAATGCATGTCTGATCAGTTCACTGTCGTCCCTAAAATCCTCTGTCCCTCTCAGACTCTCAGGCTAAAATTCATGCTGCTTAGCCCAGTTCCCCCGTCCGGCTCATCTCTTGTCTTCGTTTCCTGCCACTGGCACAAACCCACCCACTCTCCAGTTCCTCTGAGGACGGGGCTTCTCACAGCCCCTAGTTTGCCTCTGCCATGTCCTCTGCTTGGAGCACCCTTTCCCCTTTCTCCCCTCCTGCCTGTACTTACTATTTCCTTCAAGCATCACTTTCTTGGGAAAAACCTTCCCTGCCCACCCCCAAGTGCATACTTTGTCAATTCTTATCACACTCATTACTTCTGTTATTAGCAAACCTGTAAGGAATGCCAGGCACTGTTCTAGGGGCTGGAGAGACTGCAGTGAACAGATCCGGAAACTTCCAGTTCTCACAGGGCTTCCATCACTATAGCAGTCAGTGTGTCTGGTTATCTTTGACCGGACCAGAAGCTCCTCCACAAGAACGTAGTTGTGCTGCTCGGAAGCCCTCAGCCCAGCTGGCATCCCGGCCCCTCCACGCGGCATCCATTTTCCCTTGAGGACAGTTCTGTACGGGGGGCCCAAGGGTCCTAACTTGTACCGGGCCCGACACTCCCCTCCACCGCCCCTGCCGGGGGGGGGGGGGGGTCCCATTTAGGGGAGGCAGGAGATGATTCCCTTGCCAGCACAGGGTCTCACGGCTGGGCCTGGGATCCTCGCAGAGGCTGAGATGTGGACCCGTCCCCATGTGCCTTTCCTGCTGCATGCAGGGTTTGAGTCTCCTGCAGGACCCGCCCCATCGCCCTCAGCGCCCCCGGCACCCCCATGGCAGGGCCGCAGTGTGGCCAGCTCCAAGCTCTGGATGTTGGAGTTCTCTGCCTTCCTGGAGCAGCAGCAGGACCCTGATACGGTAGGTCCTGGCCTGGGTCTGGCTGGCTCTCCCACCCTCTCCTGTTCCCGGAGGTTCTTGCTCCCATGTCTTTCCAGCTCTTTTTCCACCCGCTTCTGGCTTCCTGCCCTGGCCTTCTGCCCCACTCCACTTCTGGGTTTTACTTAGATGTCCTGTTGCTTCCCAGTCTTCCCTTCCATTGGCCCTCCCCCTTTCCTTCATCCTCCCTCCCTCTTCTTTCCTCACTTCACCTCCCTCTTTCCCTGACACTGTTGATGCTCCCACCCCAAAGCCGTCCCCTGGTTTCTTTTTCTATCCCGGTTCTCCTGGCCTCTCCCTCTGCTGCTCCCTCTCTGATCTGTACTCTTCCCTCCATGCTCTCTGCCCTCCCACCCAGCACCACCCCCCCCCCCCTTTCCCCTGTGGCTCTGAGGAGCCTCCTGTGTCTGACCCATATCTTTGGGACAGTAGCAGAGAGAGGAGCCCCATCCCCACCCTGTCTCCTTCAGGGTCCCGTGTCCCTGGTGACCAGCGTTACCTGCAAAGGTCAGAGGAGGAGGAGGAGCTAGAGAAGGCTGGGCTGACAGGGTGCCAGAACCTGGGAGACTTCACAGACCATTTCACACTGATGTTTTCAAACTTGTTTTTTCAGCTGAGGCACCCATTAATCATACTCTTACTCAGAAGCCCAGTGGGTACAACAGAAGAAGTAGACTTTGGTTGTAGCCAGGTGCCTGTAAGGGACACAGAGGCAGCCTAGCCCCCATCTATAGGGTGGAGCACCGTTTGAAAACAGCTTATCTAGGTCAGTGGTCTGACGTGACAGATGAGGTAACAGAGGCCCAAAGATAGAAA
The DNA here is from genome assembly GCF_007474595.2 of Lynx canadensis. Taxonomy (NCBI): domain Eukaryota; kingdom Metazoa; phylum Chordata; class Mammalia; order Carnivora; family Felidae; genus Lynx; species Lynx canadensis. Next base: position 37,965,333 of record NC_044309.1, read on the forward strand.
ATGCCCACATAGCCAGGGCAAGAATGATACACATAACTGCAATTTATTGAGTACTGACTAGGTGCAGGCACAGCACCAAATGCTTTATACCCGTTAACTTTGCTTTACATTTGATCCTTTTACTGTCTCCATTTTACCAGTTGGGAAACTGAGGCCCAGAGAAGTGAAGTCATGTGCTCTAGGTGGCATGGCTGTGATCTGAGCTCTGGGCTGCTCTGTCTGCCCTGATACCTTCTACCTGTCCCTGAAACCAGCTGTTCTCTCCACAGTATAACAAGCACCTGTTTGTACACATTGGCCAGTCAAGCCCAAGCTACAGTGACCCCTACCTCGAAGCCGTGGACATCCGCCAGATCTATGACAAATTCCCAGAGAAAAAGGGGGGACTCAAGGAGCTCTTTGAACGGGGACCTTCCAATGCCTTTTTTCTTGTGAAATTCTGGGTAAGCCCTTTGATAAACTCTTCCTTCCAGTCCCTAGTACGTTGATGATAATGAGGAGAACGGAGGAAGAGTGAGCATAAGGTGCCCTTTCCATGAGTGGAAACCCGGGGAAGGCAGGGCCAGTGCAGAGTGGGGAAGCAAGCACAAAACGGCCACACAGTGGCGGAAGGCTGAGACAGGGAGCCAGCCAGTGGTGCTGGAGGGCCGAGCTAGTAGAATCAGTCCCTCTTCTGAGAGGTGGTGATGGCATCCGGGTCTGGCCAGGAAATGCAGCCTCTAGGGGGCTATAGCGCTGCAAACAGACTTCAGGAGACACTGAAGGGGGGCATAGGCAAAGAGCCAACGTGGAATGTTTGCCAACTCCTGAGCTGGTTTCAGGGCTGGAACAGAGCAGCTCTTGGGCTGGGCAGGGCTTGGAGAAGTAGGCCGTAGGATTAGGATAGGTCACCCCAAGAGGAATACCTACCCAGCTTGTCAAACAGCTGAGCCCATAGGCTTTGCCTCTGCTGCCTTCCCTGCCTCACCCCTGGACGGGTTCTGTGTTGGGAGAGCCCCCTGCTTTTGAAACATCTCCTCTAAGACTAGGAGGTGTAGTACCTGCGCTGGGAGCTTACCTTCTGGGGGCCCAGTATACGCAGAAAAGGGGTGCAGGGAAGAGAGTCAGACAAGTGCACACTAAGCCAGTGGTGAGGAAGTGCAGAAGTCCTTCGGGCATGCTGATTGGAGCCTTTGGATAGTTTCAGAGTATTTTACATATAATTCCAGGTGGCTTAAAGGCCCCTGGCTGGGAATCTCCAGCCTGGGCTTCTATAATCAAACCCACGGGCCTGGCTATCTTCAGAAGAGACAGTGCTAGAACTGAGACTCGGGGCCCCTAAGCTTTAGGGTGCTTGGCTTTTACACACTGCAGGCTTGCTGTATGAGCAGAATGGAAGTTGGACCTGGGCCTTTAGGGATGGGCCAGATCTATCAGGATCTGAGCCTGGCAAGGGCTGGTACAGCCTGGGGGAGGCATAAGGAAGTGGGCTCTAGAGGGGAAATCATGGGTACAGGTGTGTGAGAGGGAATAATAGAAAATAAGACTGGAAAGGGGAGTTGGATCCTGAAGGTCTTGGTCATACAAGGTCTGGGTTTTAATCTATCCTGGGATGAAAAATAGGTTATATTTTCTTTCACTTTATCTTATTTTTAAATCAGTGAATATTAACTAATACCAAAGGCTTATAGTGAAAAGTGTCAGATTTTTGTCCCACTCCTCCCCAACCCCAATCCCAATCCCCAGAGGCAGTTGATGTAAATTTTCGCTTGTTTATTCTAGGTTTTATCTCCTGAGTTCAAAGTCCTACCTTTATATTGCTATACCTTGATGTCACAACTAAGACATTTTGTATTTATTCCAGTACTGTAGAAAAGCATCAGCAATGTTATATCACTTTCCCCCTCATCACCTCAGTACTATCATATACAGTAAGTTGTATAATTTAATAAAAGCAATAAAATGTTTACATTTTTGACCATGCAAAATGACTACCAGAGAGCCAAGAATAATGCTTATGATGTAATTATGTGTTATGATCACGTTTTATTTTTTGTACAACTTTCTTGTTTTTTTCTTACAAATAAATGGCTTTCTTACTTGCACATTTCTAAATAAACCTGTTATTAAAATTTTACAAATCGTTCCATCATAACCATCATACAAATTTTTTTTTTTTTATTAAGTTTTTCCCCAAATGCTCAAACCTATCAGATCATTCATCAGTTTACCCTTTCTCCTGGAGATTTTCCTCCCGGGTGCCTCTGTTCTGCTCCAGTCTGAACTGGTTATTCTCTACACCTAGACTGCTTCCACTTTTCTCCTGTATTGAATCTATGGCTTTCCAGATCTCCTGTTTCTCTCTGTTTGGTGTCCCGCTTATTTTGCTGGAAAACATTCTCTAGTACCTCCCTAAGAAAAAAATGTGTGATAGATAAATGTTCTAAGTCTTTGCCTGTTTGAGTGCCTGTTTTTGGGGACCAGATCAATAGTTTGGGTAGAGAAACTAGGTCATAAATCATTTTCCCAGAAAGGATTTGCAAGAATCATTTTTCAATGTGTTGCTCCATTGTCTTCAAACACTAGTAGTTTCATTATATCCTAATTCTCTATCCTTTGTTGTGCCACTGAGTTACGTTTTTGTTTTTTATCTCTGAAAAATTTGCATTTTCCTTTCTATCCCTTATATTCTTAAGTTTCACATTCATGAGCTTTGGGCTGTCTGTGTTTTTACTTTCTAATTTTTAAGCCAGGCACTTTCAATTGTGACATTAGTATTTCTCAATTTGGGGAAATTTACTTATATTGTTTCTTTCCCTCCGTTTGCTCTGTGTTCTTTACCAAGAACCCCTGTTAGTCTAATGTTGGATTTCTTGGACCTATCCTCTATAAGTTTTATAATTTTTTTGTTGATTTTCCAATTCATCTTCTTGGAGATTTCCTTAACTTTATCTTCTAATTCTTCTAAATTAGTTAAGAGTGTATCTGAGTGTATAGTTCATAAAACCCAAAGTAACAGTAGCATAAAGATGTAGTTTATTTTTCTTTCATGTAAAGTAAGTCGAGATGGACTGTCTAGGCTGGTCCAGCAGCTCCTTGAAATCACTGGGGCCTGTCTCCTTTCCAACTGTCTGCCATACACAGTGCATGGCTTCTGTCCTCAAGATCATGGCTTTTGGAGTTCCAGCCATCATATTTATCTTCCAGTTCCAGCCATCAGGAAGGAAGAAGCCAACTTCGTTCCCTCTATGGAGCCTTCTCGGAAGTCCCACACAGCACCTAATTATGTTGTATGGTTGCACCTAGCTGCAAAAGAGCCAGGAAAATGTACTCTTTTGGTGGAGTAAACTGCCATTCTCAATAAAATTAGGGTTCTGTGACTGTAGAAGAAGATGGATGAGTCTTTCAGTTGCTAGTGTGTCATAGTTCAGTTGGTGGCATTTTCCTATCTTAGTCATTCCAAAGATCTTGGCACATCACACAGTTAGTGGTGGATTAGATCAATGGAATATGGTGGCATTCTCTGCACCACCTTCTGTCAGATATTTAACTTTGACCATGACATTTTTAAGAGTTCCTTTTTGTTCTTTGAGTGCATCCTGATCTTGTTTCATGACTACAGTTTTTCTCTTCCTTTCTGGGGATACAAAGTTAGAATCATTTTTTAAGTTTCTTCTCCTTTCTTTGTTTCCTTTTAATCCCTTTTTCTATCTGTTTTGATGTCTGTATTTTAAGTTGGACAGTTTCCTAAAATGGTCATATTTTTTGGTCCATATATTTTTTTTTAACATTTATTTATTTTTGAGACAGAGAGAGACAGAGCATGAATGGGGGAGGGTCAGAGAGAGAGGGAGACACAGAATCTGAAACAGGCTCCAGGCTCTTAGCGGTCAGCACAGAGCCCGACGCGGGGCTTGAACCCACAGACAGGGAGATCGTGACCTGAGCCGAAGTCGGATGCTCAACCGACTGAGCCACCCAGGCGCCCCTGGTCCATATTTTTTTTAATAGCTTTCTTGTCATATAATTCACCTGCCATAAAATTCACTGACTTAAAATGTATAGTTCAGTGTTTTCTAGTATATTCACGGAGTTGTGCTGCCAGTCAATTTTAGAACATTTTCATCACCTCCAGAATAAGCCCCATACCCTTTAGCTACCACCTCCTATGCTCACTCTCCCAGCCTTAGGCAACCACTAATGCTGTCATTATAGCTTTGACTTTTCTGGACATTTCATATAAATGGAATCATACAATATGTGATCCTTTGTGATTGGCTTCTTTCACTTAACATAATGTTTTCAAGGTTCAGCTGTGTTATAGCATGAATCAGTACTTGGTTCCATTTTATGGCTCACTTAGACTCCGTTGCATGGATATACCAAATTTCGTTTATCTGTTCATCAGTTGGTGAACTTTTGTGTTGTTTCCAACTTTTATGAATAATGCTGCTGTGAACTTCATGACAAGTTTTTGTGTGGCTGTAGGTTTTCATTTCTCTTGGGTAGACACTTGTGGAATTGTTGAGTCATATGGCAACTCTTTGCCTTTTTGAGGAGCTGCCAGACAGTCCCCCAAAGCAGCTGCACCATTTTACATTCCCCCCAGTAGTTGTATGAGGGTCCCAGTTCCTCCAGACCCATGCTGACAATTGATATTTTCTGTGATTATACTCATCCTAGTGGGTATGAAGTGGGATTCCTTGTGGTTTTGATTTGCATTTCTCTGTGCTTGTCATTTTTGTGTCTTCTTTGGAGAAATGTTTTTTGAGCTCCTTTGCCCATTTTTAAATTGGTTGTCTTTTATTATGGAGTCATGAGTTTATATATTATACATAGAAGTCCCTTATTAGATGTGCGGTTTGGAGATTTGTCTCCCAGTCTGTCAGCTCTCTTTTCACATTCTTGATAGTGTCCTTTGGAGCACAGAGGATTTTCATTTTGATGAAGTCTGAAGTTCTTTTGTTGTTTACGCCATGCCTATATTTAATAGTTATTGGGAGCTCTGTGTGCAAGGTCGGACTTGACATCTGTTTTTTTTTTTGTTTTTTGTTTTTTTTTTTTTTAGGAAATCAATAAATGTCAGTATGTTTGTTAGACCTTTTTTTTCTTGAGGTGGCTCAGTTTCTCCATAGAAGACTCCTTGAGTTGTGCTCCTGGAAGGGGTATACGTGGTCACTGCATCCGAGGCATGAGGCAGCAGGAAGGGCTGGGGGGCACCAAACATTTCTTATGCGGGTTTCACTTAATTCTGTCTTCCCTGTTCGGGCCTGCCCAGGGTCCCTGAAGCCCAAAGCCCTCCTGTTTAATTTCTGAAGATGCTTATTCCCTGGTCTTTTGCTGAAGGGTGGGAGAGGTGGCCCGGAGGCCTAACCATCCTTGGTACTGCCTTTCAGTCAGTTCCTTGTGTAGAAGCTTGTCCCTCCCCTGCCCCCACTGTCCTGGTCCCTCCAGGCCAGAGCCACTGAGGCCTTCTCTCAGGCACACCAGCTCACTTCTTATCTCTTAGCCCTCTGGAGGTGCTTTAGGTTATAATTCCTTTTGTTTCCTTTGCCCCCCAGGGCTCCTTCTAGCTCTGGCCAGCCTTTAGTCTTGAGTTTGCTGAACTTTCTTGTGGTGTGGTCTCGCCTCCATGCTGGGTTGAGAAGATCTAGAAGGAGAAGGTTCTGGATTGACGGGCAACGACTGCCATGGGTGAAGGCAGTGGGGGAAGATAGTGGCACACTTGAGAAAGATTTGCTATCCCTTCTCTTTAGTAATAAGGAATCATTGAAGGGTTTTGAACAGGTGGGAAGTGGCCAGAGTTGTCCTGAGTTGAATAATTAGCCATCCAGACTGGAAGCCAATAGGGTAGGTCAGGCAGGCGTGTCAGCCTCTTTAGGACCTCAGCCAGAGAGGCTGACATAGCAGGTTGTCCTCCCTTTTTTTTTTTTTTTTCTTTTGTGAGAGAGGGAGAGGGTGCAAGTGAGCAAGGGGCAGAGAGAGAGAGAGAGAATCCTACGAGGGGCAGAGAGTGGGAGAAAGAGAAGCAGGGCTCACCCAAAGTAGGGCTCGTGCTCACCGATGGCAGGGCTTGAACTTCCAAACTGTGAGATCATAACCTGAGTGAGGTGAAGTCAGATGCTCAACTGACTGAGCCACCCAGGGACCCGTTCTCCCTTTTTTCAGGAGGGGCTTAGTCCACCTCACTTCCCTTTTTCCTTTCCCTACTCTCCTTTCCAGCTATGACATGGAAATTGGGGCCAAGAGGCTTTGCCATGGGCTACCATTAGCACTGTCACTGTACAGGCAACTCCTGTTCCTGCTGTGTGTCTAGGGAGGCTTCTGGTCTTTTCTTTGGCGAAGGCTGCACCCTCTCTTGAGTCTTCCTCCCCCAGGCCCTCACATCAGTCCAGGCTTAGCCTTGACTTGGAAGAAGGAGCTTGGGAAGGTGATTTGTGGCTCCTTCTCAGCACTGGCTCAGTCACCCTGGGGTTGCAATTTCGGATCAAGAGGAAGGCCTAGTTGGCAGGAAGCATTTATGGGAACAGTACCCTGGAGGAGTGAATGGTATATTTGGGGCCTTTTCACTAATTCCTGTCTTTTAGTCGTAATATTCTGTGTTTTTCTAGCCACCATCCAGACGAGGACCATCCTCAGCCTCCCATCTCACAAAGGCAGGGGAGAACTGAGGCATAGAGTAAGCAGGGGCCTGGCTTTAAGACACCCAGCCAGGGTGAGCCTCATTTCCTTTGGTCGTTCTCGTGATCTACATGTTGTAAGGTAGGTCAGGGCAGTCGGTGGACAATCACACCAGGCACTATTCATCACTTTACATATATCAGCATGTTCCATCCTGGCTGCAACCCCAAAGGCAGGTTCAGTTGACAGCCTTACTCTATAGAGGGGAAGCCGAGGCACAGAGAGGTGAAATGGCTTGCCAGGGTCACGAGGATTCACACCCACTGTGTCTCCAGGGTGTGTGCTCGGAACCATGACACTGAGCTGCCCGACCTTACAGAGTGCCTGGGGTGTACCCTGCTCAGGGTCCTGTGCTCCCCCTGTTCCCATTGGAGAAGGCTCTGGATTGCCTAAGAAAGGATCCGCAAGGCCCTGAGGGACAGCAGAGAATGGCGGTGTGGAGATGGCAGACTTAACTGCGCATTTCTTGTAGAGTTGGGCACTTAGGCCTCTTGAGTTTTCTAGAGTCCAGACTTCCCTTCCAGAAAATGAAGAAGATTGTCCTGGAAGAGGTGAGAGTTGGGCGGGTAGGGAAAAGGAATTACAGTGTTCTTGTCCAACCTTGTGGGCTTGTGGCCCACATCCCCCCCTTCTGATGTTTTGGGGGAGGTAGGAGGCAGGGATTGATGGGAGAAGGGAGGGGTGGAAATTGATCCAGCAGGTTCCCCTGTGGCCTCTGCACTGTGCCCGTGGCTGTGCACATAGCCCCCACTGTGTGGACCTGACGTGGACCTTGTCTTCCAAGAGCTCACCTTCCAAGTGGGAGAATCCAGAGCAGATCTCAGGGTCCTGGGACAGTAACCAGGATATAGGGGAGCATGGTGGGCCACCAGTGGGGCCCTTCCAGTGTGCCATGGGAGAGCAGGGGGGCAGCAGTGGGGCCCAGCTGGGCTGTAGAGGCTCTTGTCTCTGTTCTGCCGCTTGAGAACTGTGATGACCTAAGCAGATCTCAGCCTCCCTGGGCCTGTTTCTCTGAACAGTCAGCAGTTTTGTTCTTGAGGGCCTGCAGGAGGCTGTCTCTCTGAGGACCCCGATGTGTGAGGGGTCTGCTGGCAGTGAAGGGAGGCTGTGTGCCTGCCTTGCCCCTGCCCCTTGCCTGAGCCCCTAGAGCCAGGCCCTCTCTGAAGGCCAGACACTTGGTCAGGGTGAGGACGGGTGAAATCGGAGATGGGGGCATGGCGGCAGCCAGGGCACCTTGGCAGCCATCTGGTCCCTCCTGGGTGGGGAGGGCAGAGCCACCAGGGATACAAATCTGTGATGGGGGAAAATAAATGCTCCTGTTTGCTAACCATGAGACTTTTGGTCAGCCATGGGGTCCTCACAGCCAGCTCTGGCGTTCCCAGCCATCTGGAACTCTCTTCTCCTGCCCACTTGCCTGGCCGCTCCCTCCCCTGCTGTGAGCTGCTGTGAGACCAACCACACACAGTTAGGAGAGCTGAGCAGACAAGGAAACAAAGCCCCCTCCCCCAAAGCCTCCCTTTCTTCTCCAGCCTGGCAGTGTTCTTCTGGTCCAGCCCAGGCCTTGACTGTGCATGCTGGGGAGCTGATCAGGGTCTGCTTGGAGGAGGACTTTAATACCCCCAACCCAGCCTCCTAGCCCACCCCCCATTGAAAGTTACTGTTCTTTGATGGGATTGCGGTATTAGTTCCTAGGCTCATGGCTGCCGGGACAAATCATTTCCAGCTGGAGCTGGCATCTGGGTGCAGGAGGGGTTGAGTTGTGAGGCTGTGCTCTGTTGGTTGTGACATGCACGGTCTAGAGCAGGGACTGAGAAGCTGAATCCCTCCCTCCTTCCCCACAACACATGAGACCAGCCGAGGCCACCTCTGTCCTTGGGGCGGGGGAGAGAGGACTCTTAGACACTGATGGTTGTTAACACCAGTCTGTAAATTGAAAATGTTGGGCAGAGGTGAGCTGAGGCCTTGGAGGGAGGCGAGTACCGCAGACTGGTCCGCATCCCAGCCTGCTGCTCCCTTGGGGCCCTGACATTTCTCTCAGGCACATACCAGCACATGACAATGAATCTGAGCCCCTCTGGCCCCCACTCCTGGGCTGCGGCTGTCTCGGCTCATCTGTCAGTCACCCGATCCCCCACACCTGTTCCAGGCCCCGCCTGGGCTGCCCACCCGCATCACAGCTATGAATAGGGTGAAGGGAGGGGAGCATGGGGGCACTCAGAGGGCAGGAGGGCGGGGGGGGGGGCAGTCTTCCTCTTAGGCTGAGAAAGGTAAGCCATGCTTATTAGAGTAAGGGGGAATGTAAGCGTGGACAGGAAGTGCCTGAAGTGTGGCTGCAGGAGGGGGTGGGGTAGTAACTAGGAGGATGGGGCACTGAGGGCTAGAGGGGGTGCTGAGAGTGGGTTGTCTGTGTCCCCGGCTGCCTCTCCAGGATCCGTGCAGCATAATCACAGGGCAGGTCCCGGGGCAGACTTTGGATGGTCATTGGCGGGATGTTTATCTCTCTCCCACTACCTCCTTAGCTCTCTCCCTCTTTCTCTCTCCTCTCTACTACTCAAAACACCATCGCATTTATCCTACTTGCTGTCCTACGAGTTCCAAATTCCTTGACAGCAGAGACAATGTCTCAGCCTCTCTGAGCCCCACCCCCCTTGGCTGTGCTGGGGGCGGGGAGCAGGATAAAGTGGGTGACCGAGAGATGGAAGGGCCAGGTGAGTGGGGGGCTCTGACCAAGACCTGGGGCGGAGGAGGGTGCGGAGGTTGCAGGGGGAGGTCGGCAGGGGTGGGGTGGGGTGGGAGGTGTGGGGCTCATCTCTCTCCCCGCTCAGTGCCACCGAAAGGTGAGAGGTTGAACAGCCACACGTGGCCTTTGTTACAGGCACACCTCACACCAGGTATGGTCCAAACCCTGGGAGAGCTTAGTCCTTGCTGGCAGGGCGCCTACCATCTGGAAGGGGCCACGGCCATCCGAACAGATCCTACCAGCACAAGGTGATGAAGGGCATGTCATGTCCAGGGCACTGCAGGGGTGCTAGGCAGCCATGACCTTTGTGTGCTGGGAAGAACCAGGGAGGGATTGGACCAGTCCTGCCCAGCTGTGGTGCACAGCATTCTTTTAGGTGACATATGAATAAATATTTCTTCTTTAGTAGTTATGCTGTTGTTATTACATGTATCAGAAAAAATAGAATCCCTGACTGATTTCATGGGTATTATTGCTTACTTAGCATGGAGTTAGGGAGCGAGTCTATTTAAGAGAAACCAGTAGGGGCATGGTAAGGCCTGTGGTAGGTGGGACACACGTACACCGTTAATCAAGAGGAGGCTGGCAGGGGCTATAGTCTGAGTGCTACTATCTTATGCCCTGGCCTTGCCACTTGGCTGGCACCCATCATCCCGTATTCGGGTGCCTGCCCTCCCGGGCAGCCGGGCTTCCTGCCAGCTCTTTTTCACACTTCTGCCCTGCGCTAAAAGCTGCAGCATACTTTGAGCAAACTGTTCCTTTTTAAAGAAGTCTGGCAAACTTCGTCTCCCAGGAGGAGCATGTGACTTAGCAGGGAAAATAGAGAGCTGGATTTTGAGCCCAGTTCACCTTATACTTAACTGTAAAGCTTTGGGCCAGTCCCAGCTGCCGTCAGTGTGCAGCCCACCGAGGCCTGGTCCACCCCGGCCAGGACTTGGGCCCTCTCTCTTGCCGGGCCCCATCCCCACCACAGAGTACTGAGACAGGCCAGCCCGGGGGCGGGACGGGGGGTGTTCACAACACTGCTGTTTATTTCAGAGGCTGAGCATTGACTTGAATGTAGCCGTAATTCCTTTTTTTCCTGTCTTCCCAGTGGCCTCATTAAAACCATCACAGACTACACTAAACATATGCCATTCTATTCAACATGAAAACACCCTTTTTTCTTTTTCTCATCATAAAAGGAACACATCCACATTCTGTTCCATAACCATAACCTGCTTTTTTTTTTCACTTAACAATTGTTGTAGTCAATTCACAATAGTAAATACAGGTCCTTCTCAACGGTTTTTGTGGCTACATAATATTTCTATTGTGCCGTAAGACATTTAATGCCCTCCACCAGTCTAGAGAATGTTCTTGTTCTTGGAAGATTTCTTTCCCCAAAGTAGAGAAAAATAATGACTGAGCTTCCCCTAATGGCCAGTAACAGAACTGCCTGTGCCTGGCTCTAAATGGTGCCAGAGGCTTCCTGGGGTTCTGGGGATCCCCTTATTTTGTGCGGAAGAGTCCTTGGTGTCAGGATCTAGACACCAAGGGTCTAGAGCTTCTACTGCATCCGCAGGGCTCACTCTGAGTCCAGCTTGGCAGTGATTTCAGATTAGTGTGTAGGCGGGACGAGAGGCTCCACCCTCAGAATGAACCTTTTTAAATCTGTGCATTTGTTCTGGGTCCTAAGTGGCTCTGTTAGCACCCCTGGTTCGGATGGAATGATTTGATGTGGGGCCTAAATTCTGGGGATAGGGACCCCCAAGTGGTTCAGGGCTTCTGAAATACAGTTCCTGCCTCAGAGTCTCCAAGGCACTGAATTATCTCATCCAGTGTCTCCCTCCCTGTCCTGTAACTCTGCCAGATTTGGGTAAGCACTGGAGTTGGAGCCTGAAGACCTGGGACCCATCCCTTGTCAGCTGTGTGGTGTTGGGCGGGGCCTGTGGTCAGGGAGCCTCACTGATAAGACTGATAAGATCCGTGTGTGAAATCAGGAATCTTACTCCACCTTTTCTAATCAACCCAACATCAAGCAGATGCTTCAGGCTCTGCTTTCAGGAGGGGAGGAAAAGCTGTGTGTTGGAGAGCAGCAAGAAGCTGATCTAGAGGACCAGAGGCTCACAAGCCAGGCTGGAGAGTGAGAGCAGTGTTCTCTGATGGCAAGGGGCTCGGTGAGAGGGTTTTAACTATGGGGTGATGCAGTCAGACTTGTTTTTCGGAGAGCACTCTGAGAAGTTAGAGAATGAACCAGAGGGAAGAAGACTGGTGTTGGGATTAGTCTGGAGGCTGAAACAGAGATGTAAGAAGGTCAAGGGTAGCTAGACTCAGTAATGCTGTAGAGATGGGTGAGAGGCCAACCCCCAGAGCCATTTCCAAAAGAGCATTGGCAGGGTCCAGTGGCCAGCTGGACTGGAGGATGAGACATAGTCAAGTCCCAGCTTCTCCTCCATGTACCAGCACCCCCTCCCACTCTCCGCTCTGCCAGTCTCCCATTCTGGCTTTCTGTTCCCACGCTTACTTCACCATTAGGATGGACTCTGGAGAGGATCTGATAAATTCATACTAAAATAGAAATGACTGATATAGATTCAGATGTTTGCAGTTTAACAAGAGCAGAGCCTTAGACTATAGGACTTGAAGTCCTAAGGACAAAATTGGGGGCCCCACCTGCTGGGTGTGTTGGTGCCTAAATGGGTAGCAGAGGCCTGAAACTAACACAGGTGCCAGTGTTCTCTTTTTCCATCATTTAGACAACACAACCTGATCTTATACCAGGCCTGGATATGGAGAAAGGTGGAAGCTTTCCAAGATCCTACTGTCCAAGTTCTTTTTAGGCCCTCCTGATGTCTTCCCTGGCCCTAGAACCTGGACTGTGGCCCCAGGCTTCTTTCTGACTCCACCCCTGGTGGAGCCCCTGCTGACTAACCTGTCCACTGCTTGTCTTCCCTGTGTCTTCCTCCAGGCAGACCTCAACACCAACATCGAGGATGAAGGCAGCTCCTTCTACGGAGTCTCCAGCCAATATGAGAGTCCGGAGAACATGATAATCACTTGCTCCACCAAGGTCTGCTCCTTTGGCAAGCAGGTGGTAGAGAAAGTGGAGGTAGGAGCCCTCCCCATATGTTTGTTAAACCAGGCCCCTTGCTGCTTCAGGTTGGCCTTCATCCCTGCCCCCCCCCCCACCTCTTTCCCCAGATTTGTGTGAGTCAGTGAGCTCTTCCCCTCATAAATAAGTCTGTTACCTATTGGCAACCCACCTCATGTCAAATACAGATGCCGGGCTGGCACCAGGGAAGAGACAGTGCCCCCCATCCCAGGGCTTGTCAGCCCTGGCTGCACCTTTGGTCATCTGGGGACTTTGGAAACACACCAGTGCCTGAACCCCACTCCACAGCAATAGTAGTTTATAAGATGCTCTTCCAGTTATTTTTAAATAAAATTTTATTTTAAGATAATTATGGTTCCACACGCAATGCAATTGTAACCCCATGTACCCTTCATCGGGCAACATCTTGCATAACTAGAGCATAATATTGGCCACCAGAAAATTGACATTGATGCAGCCCAGCAATCCGGTTCGGGTGTCACCTGTTTACATGCTGTCATTTGTGCACGTTAGCGTGTGTTAGTGTGCAGTCAGGACTGAGTCATCGCTCTGTCCCATCTTGCCTAGTGCCGCTACACTCAATGCTCCTTCCTCCCGTACCTGGCCTGCCTATCACTGAGGGAGGAGGGGGGCTCTGTTCTCAAGGGCCTCCAGGCCTCCTGCCTTTTCTTCCTACTTGAGAGTGAGTGGGTCATGGAACTTCCCTGTGGAGTTGGGCCTGGGCTGGAGGTGGTCCAAAGAGATTCTAAGCCTCCACTGCTCCCTGGGTCCTGCAGACCGAGTATGCCCGCTATGAGAATGGCCACTACTCATACCGCATTCATCGGTCCCCACTCTGCGAGTACATGATCAATTTCATCCATAAGCTGAAGCACCTGCCCGAGAAATACATGATGAACAGCGTGCTGGAGAACTTCACCATCCTGCAGGTGTGTGTGCGTGGAGGGACCAGGGGGCCCGCACGTGTGGGGCGGGAGCGGATGGGTAGGTAGAGCAAATGCCATGCCCTCGTTTGGGGCTCACCTTTTTCATCTTTTTCATCACTTGCAGGTGGTCACCAACAGAGACACGCAGGAGACCTTGCTGTGCGTTGCTTATGTCTTTGAGGTGTCAGCCAGCGAGCACGGGGCTCAGCACCATATCTACCGGCTGGTGAAAGAATAAGAGACTCAGGGAGCAGGGAGGGGGGAAGTGACATCGTGTGTGCAGGGACATGGGGAGGGGATCTGTGGGGGCGGCCCCTGAAGTGCCAGGAGAGCTGAGAGGTCATGACTCTTCCTATCCAGGAACAAACTGTGCCTGAACCTCCAATGCCCAATCCCAAATAAACCCAAGATGGTGTGTATTTTCAGAGGACCTGATCTGGCTGTATGAGCCTCGGGAGGGACTGTGGGAGAAGGGGAACCGACTGGGAAGCAGGCCAGAAGCAATTCCCGAAATCCCCAGTGGACTCAGCCAGGAACGTCGCCAGATGCTGAAGCTCAAGATAGGATGGCTCCTCTGCTGCTATCGAGCCCTGCACTGTGCTGCTGGCCACGCTGGGAGGCCCGAGGATAGGCTCGCGGGTTCTCTGTTCCTCCTCTGCTGTCATCGAGCCCTGCACTGTGCTGCTGGCCACCCTGGGAGGCCTGAGGATAGGCTTGTGGGTTCTGTGCATATGCATGTGTGCACGTGCGGGACTTGTGCACGTCCCTGGCCACCTCTGTTGCCCCTTCCCCAGCACAGTAAGCAGGGAGGCTTGGTCCAGCCCGGGGGTTGGATTTGGGATGTGGAGGTGACAGTTGTTGGAAAGGTTGGAAGGGGACACAGCCAGAGCTCTCTAGATAGTTTCTATCCGTCCATCCCCAGTGGGCATAGATTCCATGGTCATGCTGGCTGCTTCGGAGTAGCTGTCGCAGATCATAGGAGCTTGAGACAGGGAGGGTGAGAGGGGTGGCATGGAAGCCAGCCTGCAGAGTTTAGGTGGTGAGGCTGGTATCACACAGCATCCTTTGTGGGGGGTGAAGGCCAAGAAAATGGGTCAGAGGTCTGCAGTGCACCAGTGGTCTCTGAGACCACCCAGTTCTGATGATCTGTGAGTCCTCCCTGGGCTCCCCTCCACCCCCAGCCGGGGTGCCTGCTGGGTGGTGACTGCCTCGGAGTCAGTCCAGACTGTCCACTCCCTCCCCAGACAGTAGTAGTTTCTGTACTCTCTGTGGGTGGAGGAGGGGGGTGAAACCCTCTCTGGGCCTTGAGGGAACCAGTGAAGGGTTCCCTGGTTCATCTCTTTTGAGAAGTGCATGGGCTGAGGGTTTTGGTGGTCCTGGCTTCAGTCCTGGTATTTTTTAGCTGTCTGACCTTGGGCAAATTTCTCTACCTGTCTGAGCCTTAGTGTCCTTTGCTCTCTCTAAAAGGGAAGGCAATAGTACCTACCTTAGAAGGCCTTAGTGAGAAAGAGAGCTAATGTCTATAAAAGTGCCTGGTGCAAGATGCACTAATTAAGTGTTGTTAATTAGTTTATCCCTCCCTTCCCTCAGGGGGGCCTGGTCCTGGCTCTTTGCTGCCATCTAGTGGCCCTCTGTTATCATCCACAGCAGGAACCACAATTCCAGCAACCTGGAGCAGAAGGGGAAGAAGATTCAAACTACCAGTGTTTACTTTGTGTCCAGCACTCAGGGAGATATATTATGGGAATACAAAAGTGAGTAAAATAGCATTTAGGAGGTGTTATGGTGGTTAGGATCAAGGGCTCGAGCCAAACAGCTAGGATTGAAATCCTGGCACTCAGCCACTGACTAGCTATGTGACCTTGGGGGGCAAGTTACTTAATTTCACTGTGCCTCAGTTTCCCCATCTGTAAAATGGGTATAATAAGAGTACCTACCTCGTATATGTAGAGTGCCTAGCATAGTGCCGAGCACATAAATGTGTTTGATAAATATACATTATTATTCATAGCAGGAGCTCGCAGTCTAAAAAGCCAGATTGGATAACTCTTAAGTGGGGTTGGCTGGTCCTCACAGAAACTGGAGTTCAGAGATGGTAGAGAGCAGGGTGTGGAAGATCCAGGGAAGAGGTTGCGATTGAGAGGGGCTGCCCCTGAAAGGGTTTAGATAAGCAATGTTTAGATCAGCAGATAGGATGAGGGCTGGCCAGTGCTCCAGATGGGGAAAAGAAGCTGGCTATCCAGTTTCCTACCTCGCAGGCCAGGACTGCCTCTTCTCATCAAGAAGCAACTTTAAGCAGACGCCTCTGGATGGCTGCTAGACCTCGTGCCAAGTTACATAACTGCACTCTATGCGGGGCCGGCTCGCATCAAAAGATGTGATGTGGAGGTGGGGCCTGGGGTCCGGGAGTGTCTGAGCAGACCACGTGTGCTCACGTGTCCGTGGGCGGGTTTGTGTGAGCCTGTCCCACCCCACCCCTGGTCACTGTCACAAGCCTTGCCCTCTCCCTGCACCTTTCCCCTCAGGCTATTTGGATAAGGGGCACCTTATACCTACATTTCTAGCTTGACTGTGAACCTCTAGGTAAATACGCAGGAAGGATGTGTGAGCAGCCTCTTGGCCGTGGCACAAATGCACGAATCAAGGAGATGATCTTTTGTGTTATGGGTGGAAAGGAGTCAGTGCAGGTGTGGGGGCCAAGTGTTGGCTGTGCATTTTCCCTTTTCTTTATGACCTGACCTCAGTAGCTTAATGGAAAGTCATGTACTTACAGCCGTAAGTTCCAGGCTAGTCAGCCACAGGAATGTAGACGTAGGTGCCTTTCCCCTGGCGCAGTGCAGACTGCGGCCATGGGGGCAAGTGGGAGCCCTGGCCTGGCCCACCTCTCCTGCTAGGCATCTCTGACACTGACTGCCCTGCGGCCAGAGGTGGGCGCCCTTCCCTGTCTTTGGGTCTTGGCACCAAATGTTCCCCTGGCCAGTTGTGCCCTGCCCTTCTCCCACTGGAGAACCGTTACATTCTTCAGGAGCTGGTGTGCACTCACCCCTTCTCATGCAGAAGGGTTAGCCACACCTGCCCTTATGCGGCAGAAGCCTTCCATTCCTGACCCCTTGGACACCTGTGACATGGTACCAGAACACAGGCACCCTGTCACCTCTTCTAATCCTCACCCAGTGGGTATTGTGCTGTCCCCCTTTGAAAGATGAGGAAAGGGGCACAGAGAAGTAAACTAACTTGCTTAGAGTATTAATGCATTTTTTTCATTCAGTTAGCAAATATTTACTTAATTTCTGCTCTGTGCCAGGCACTGGGAACATATCACTGACTAAGACAGATGCGGTCCCTGGGGAGCTTACATTTCATTGAGGAGGGAAACAAAGCACATAACAGGATGTGCAGACCATGGCAAGTGCTTTCAAGGCAGTGAGGGGTGCTGAGAGTCACTGGGAAAGCCTCTCCCGCCCGGGGAAGGTGAGGGAAGGCATTCTGAGTGGAGGCAGGGAGGTTTGAGTGCAGGGCAGGTGCAGAGAGGTGTGTGCCAGGTACAGAGAGCAAGAGCTGCACAGGCTAAGGTACGGAGGCAGCAGGGGCTAGATCCTGGTCGGGCCAGCCGCCCAGACTGGGGTGGGGGCCAGGGTGGGGCCAGGCAATCCAACTTCCTCCGCAGCCCAACACCCCCTTGCTTGGCAAGGTCTTTGGGTTTTACTCCTTGTGAAGGGAGATCCTGGAAGTGTTTGAAACAAGCAGTAAATATTTTTGATCTTTAATCTTTGCTTTTTTTTTTTAGAAATAAATGGTGGAGCTGCTGTGGACCACAGAGAAGCACATGTAATTGTCTGCTTCTGAGTCTGTCTTTCCTCTTAGACTCAGCTTCTGTGGGTGGAGATTGTAGCTTCCTTGGTCTGTTGCTTTCTATAAACCAAACACCACATCTGGAACATAGGAGGTGCTCAGTAAACATGTGCTGAAGGAGTACACACATACAAGGCAATGTGATCCTTGCCATTGGGGCCTGGGAGGTGAGTGAGGGCCCTGAGCCCTCTAGGGTGGACCCCTTTGCCCTCTCAACACATCTAGAGCTAGCAGGGAGCGTCACTGAGATAGGGACGTGGAAACAGACCTCCTGTCTCCTGGCGTCTGACAGTGACTGAGCAGATTGCCTCAGGGGCCCCCAGTGAACTTCCATAGAGTGGGATGATCTTCCTAATGAGAGAAACTCACACAGAAGGACCTTAGGGTGCATGTGCATGCATGTGCGTGTGGATATCAACTCTGCCCTTTCGGGACTAAAGCCAGTGGAGTAAGGATCAGTGGCGGCTGTATCAGGCTGCTCATAGACTATTTGTGCTTAATCCATCACTTGTGCCCTCTAACCAGCTGTAGGCTTCAGAGGACAGTGGGCAGGGTGAGAACGGGCTGGAAGTAGGAGGGCAGGCATTTCATATAAGCAGGGATGGGGGCAGCAGGGAGCTCCTGACAGTCCTCAGCGTTGGGCCTGGTGCAGGGCTCCACTGGTTCACCAGTGCTCACCTGGGCTGAGTCTGCACAGAGGGGGAATGTGCGAAAGAGCAGTGGTGTGTTTTACCCCAGGGGCAGTTATGCCCAGTGACCACTGTGTTTGACTCTCTCTTACAT
Organism: Lynx canadensis; assembly: GCF_007474595.2. Classification (NCBI taxonomy): domain Eukaryota; kingdom Metazoa; phylum Chordata; class Mammalia; order Carnivora; family Felidae; genus Lynx; species Lynx canadensis. The sequence continues at coordinate 37,983,388 of NC_044309.1, forward strand.
TGTCTGTTATGTCCACTCCAAAAATGAAAACAAAGAGCTTTTCCCCAAAGAGTTCAATCTCTATGTAAGTTGTTCTTAAGAACTAAAACCCTAGAGCCAGGTTGCTGGAGGGCCAAATTGACTGCTTCTAAGTTATGTGATCTTGGGCAAACAGCTTACCCTCTCAGAGCCTTCATAACCCTATTTGTGAAATGGGAAGAAAATGGCTCTGACTTTAGGTTGCTATCAGCAGAAAGGTGACAGAGTATATGTGAAGGAGTAGCACTGTACCTAGCTCACGCGAGCACTCAGTGAGTGGTCATAACTTAGGTATATTAAAGCCTGCACTGACTGTTCTTCCCACCAGGAAAGCGCGCGCGCACACACACACACATACACACATACACACATGCGCGCGCACGCACGTTTGGGTGGGGGGGGAAAGCTCTGTTCTAATGTCTCCCAGAGCCCATAAGGAGGCCACGGGCTCTTAGTTTAGTGGGAACTGTCCAGCACAGACACAATGCTTAGAGTTTCATCCTCAGGCCTCAGAAATGGTCAAGGAAGTGTTCTTAAATGAGGAAAATAACTTTGTGGCCCATGAGGGGAAGGAGACCCCAGGGAAGGGTCTCGAAAGGGAGCACAGAACAAATGGTGGGCTAAGAGACTGTCCAGAATTTAGATTTACTTCCCAAGAGAAGATGGGGGAGGTGGTCCCGCCCCTTTGCAGAAGGCTGGAGCCCAATGGGTGGAAATGGCTAAAGGTCTTTTTATTTTTAAGCTCATGGATGTCTAATATTCAACTTTAAGGGTTTTTTTTGTATTTTTGCTATGTAACCCCCCTTTGTCTCCCCAAATCTTCAGTAAAGTCTGCTACATACACAAAGGCCTTTGTGCGAGTGATTTCTTTTTATGGAATTGAGAGAGTCCCATCTGTGAATAGAGCCCCAAAACAGCAGCAGCAGGTTGGGGCCACAGAGGCAGCATAAACTGAACCGTGTCAGTGGAAGCAGGAATTCAGAGCCCACGTGAGCCGCCTCCAGCCAGCCCAGTCCCTCCCAAGAGAATAGAAAGCCCTTAGGGGTGCCTGCAAACGGGGTAAAGTTCAAGCCTGTGCCGTTGGGCTAGCAGAGCACAAGAGCCTTGGCTGCCAGCCGCGTTACATAAAGGCCTCACCACCGCCTAAGTGAGGAGGTTCTGGCGCCAGGTTCTGTGAGCACTGCAGTTTTAGAAGCAGAGTGTTAGGTGCTTAATAAACAACAAAAGGACACAAAAACCACTGGATTTGAAGAGTGGTCAAAATGAGAGCTTCAGGCAGGGGCTGGCTGGCTGTGGTTCCTGGCTTGGCATGTTAGGAACGTGACTTTAGCCCTTGACCCGAGAGTGTGCAGACCCACAGGACCGGCTTGCTGACCGAAATCGAAACAGCGTGACTGATAGGTCCGAGTGCCACTTCATTGGTTCACATGGAGCAGCACCACGCCCAGGTCATGGGACTACTTGTCTGCTAGTCGCGCATGCTTTCCTCGGCGGGAAACGAGGCCACTTGCACACGGTGGTTTGTGCATATGTTCAAGCAGGGAGTTGGGCGAGCTTCGAGGAACGTGTGCACCATTGTGAGAGTCTGGTGCCCCGTCTCCACTTTGGGGACCTGACTTCTCCCAAGAAATCCTCTTCTCTGGACACTAGTGCAAGATGGCTCCTTCTGTGTCACCATGAGCCCCATTACATCATGCTGAAAGTTGGCGGGCTTGTGCAGCCATTCCTCACGGGGGTCATTCTGAAGCCCTCTTGGTGGTAAGCGGGCGGCCTCGCCTCACTGGCAGGGCCTGCTGGTCAGCCTCTGGATCCGTGGGCTGCCCCCGCGTCTGGGCGCTGCTCCCCCCGTCCTTTGGTCTGGTGGCTCGGAGGACAGGCAGAGCGGTTCTTGGCTCCCAGGTTTGTGGGTCGCCCTGGGCCTCACACATGGGCTTGCAGCTTGGGCCAGAGGAAAGGAAGGAAGGGGAACAGGAGCAGGAAGCGAGAGAAGGGGGAGAGGGAAGGGCAGGGCCGGGGCAGCGTCGTCAGTCCCAAGGACGTGTCCTCTCGCCTGGTCCCGGTGTGGCGCCATGGTCACCCTGGCCCGCGACAGGCACGTTTGAGCACACGCGGTGCGCCAGGCAGAATGCAGGAGAGGGGGGAGGGGCAGCGCTCTCACAGAATTTCCATCTTGGCTTGGGGGGTGGGGTGGGGCGGAGAAGAAACAGGGAACACGGAGAAGCAAATAAACGAGAAAATGGCAGGAAGTGGTCAGTGCTTTCAGGACCAGAAAACGGGATGGTGTACTAGAACCGGTCTGGATGTATCTGGTCGGCTGCCTGATTTTGGATAGCTGGGGAGCTAAGAATGGTTTTTACAGTTTCAAATGGTTGAAAGAAAATCAAAAGGGGAACAACATTCGTGACCCATGAGAATGATCTGCACAATTCAAGGTTCGGCGTGCGAACAGGATTTGGTTGGGACACAGCCACAGCCTCTGTCTGTGGCGGCTCACGCTACCGCCTAGAGCGGAGGAGGGGGGTGCAGAGACTGTACACGGCTCGCGATGCCCAAATACTATCTGGCCCTTTCCAGAAAAGCCTGCTCCTCCTGCGCTAGGCTTCTGGGGCGACAGTGGGAGTCACACACACACACACACACACACACACACACACACACACACACACGAGGACCTGGGAAGACCCTGACCTCCAGGGTGGTGAGGCGGGAAGGAAGCGGGCGTGTGCAGCGGCGGGGGCTGGGGAGGGGGGGCGGCGGCGCTTGCGCGCTGGAGCACCTCCCTGCCCGGTTGCGTGGGGGCCTGGTCTTCACCGGTTTCCAACACCCCACCCCCCCCCACCCCCCCCCCGCCCAGCGCCGCAGGGGTCAGGGGTGTGGCTCCTCTCCCCGCCTGACGCGCGTCTTCCCGGTTGTGTTTCTCTTGGTGTGTTTCGGTGTTTGATGTCCGCGTTCGAGACTTTCCTCACGGGCCGGTGACCCCCGCTCCGGGAGCCCACCGGAGGGCGCGTGTCCCGGCGGGGCTGCGCTCTGTGCCCTCTGGCAGCTCTTGTGTGAGGAAGTGGGTTTCTCTAGGGTATTTCTTCCTCCTCCGGCCCGACTCCATGGGAAGGGTTCCAACAGTTTCTTGCTGGGGAGGACCGTCTGGCCAGCAGCGGTGTGGGGACCCAGTGGGAGAAAAGTGCCTGGACGGCTCAGTATGGACTCGTTCATCAATCCCTGTTTTCTGCTGCCGGACCTCGTGTCCCACCCCAGAGCCCCTCCACGTCACCCTCTCCCGGCCCCTGCCTGGTTGCGGAGCGGCGGTCCCGCGGCTGGAGCCGAGGAGAAGATCTGGGGGCTCTGTCTCTTCTTGAACTGACCCTGAGCCCTCCTCTCCTAACCTCCACTTCCAGAGAAAGCTGGTGCCATCACGTGTGGACTTTGGGGCAGTTTGGTGGTTGTAAATCATGCCCCTCGCTGGCTTTCTCTGGGCTACGATTCAGCTTTCTTGGGTTTGCTAAATCAGTTGGTGCTCGCCCTTCCGTGTTCCAGCTTCCGAATTTTTGTTACTGTCCTCTCCTCTCCTGTACTCTTTGTCCTTTAGGATATACAGCTTAAAAAAAAATACGTTCATGGTCGTCTTAGACGTTTCTGCAGGAAACAAAGTAGATGCAGGTGTGGAATCACCACCTTTGTCCCAATTGACTTATTCAAAATAGCACTCTGTTGTGTGAAGATAGGTGATGGGAGGCAGGAGGGAACGCAGGGAGACCCAGTTAGGAGGTTGCTGTGGAGATCCAGGGGTGACTTGGTGGTATTTTGGAGGAGAGCATAGAGTATGGCGGCGAACATCAAAGAAAGTGGACCTTGAGATGTTTTGAAGATAGTCACTATGACTTCCTGATGGCAGGGGTGTGGGCAGGACGGGGAAAGTGGAATTACGATCAACTCCAAATTTCCTGGCTTAAGTCACTGGTGCCATTTATGTGACAGGAGAGACTTGGGGAGGAGTAAGTCTGTGGTTGGAGATGAAGAGTTGAGGTTGAGGCATTTATTAGACGTCCAAGTGGAGAGGGCAAGTAGCAGCCACATATATGATTCTGGAATTAAGGGGAGAGGCCACGGCAGGATTTAGGATTTCCTGGCACCTGGATTGGCATTTAGGTCCTTGAGACTAGATGAGATTACCTAGGAGGACCGTGTGGATGGAGAAGGAAGGGGTGTCCCCAGGACTGAGAAGAGAGGAGGAGGAAAACCAGGAGGGCATGGTTTTCTCAGTAGGGAAGGAAAGAAAGGGTTTCTGTGGGGAGTGCTGAAATGCTACTGGCAGGTAGATTAGGATGAAGATAGAGAAATGACCATTTGTGGTAGAGACTCCCTAGCTTCCCCTTCTTCCTGAGTTATAGCTGGGCCCTTGGTCACTCAGAATAAGTACCGTATTTTCTAGTCTCTCTTGCAGCTAGATGTGGCCATGTGTCTAGGCTGGCCAGTGGAGGTAAGGAGAACTACACCTCCCAGAAGTGTCCTAAAAGGGAGGAAGCATGCTCTTCTTACCTCTTCTTTTCAGTTGACTGGATTGTCATGTAATGGCTGGATTTCCTGCAGCCATTTTGGACCATGAGATGACCTGAGGAATGGAAGTTACCTATGGTAAGGCAACAAGATAAAAGGATCTTGGGTCTTTGATACCATGGAGCACCATAACATCCCTGGACAGATTTCATATGAGAGAGAAATAAACTATCCCCCTTAAATCACTTTTACTGTGTGTGTGTGTGTGTGTGTGTGTGTGTGTGTGTATGTTTGCAATTAGCAGCCAAACTTAATTCTAACCGATGTATCATTGGATTTGGCAACAAACATAGAGGCATAGTGGTTGAAGCATGAATGGCTGTGACAACAACAACACCCTGACTATAGCACTTTTCAGTTTACAAAGCACTTTCAAACATGCTGCCTTCCTCAACGTTTGCAGCTCCGTTGTGATTCTGTAGACTTCTTTTTTTTATAGATGAAGAAACGGAAGCTCAGAGAAGCCAGTAAGTCAAGGTTACTAGGTTGTAGCTCTTATACTTTAACCCGGGTCATCTGACTCCTTGCCCAGCGCTCATGAACGTAGGTGGAGAGCAGGTTACGAACGTGCAGGAGGTTCTGGCCCAGAGTTTGCCCAATTCTGGGGGGATAATTGGAAGCTGGCCCCAGAGGTCCCTGAGAACATGTTGCCAGGAGAAGGTGTCATTTGGTGGAGCATCAGAGCTTTGTCGCCTTTTCAGGAAAATGCTTGTATTTCTAGAAAGGTGATGTGGAGGACAGGAGACTGTGGAGAACAAAGGAGGTAAAAATGAGACAGGCATCAACACCCGGGGGAAGTGTGGCTGCCAGTGGCATGCTAGCAATCCCATTTTGGAAGTAATCAGGTAGCAATCAGATGTTCAGACCAAGTCTGCTGAGTGTCCTGTGACCATATAAATGTTTTCTTGGTATCAAAGGGATCTGCTTCTCTTTGCAGTCTCCCTTCCTCAGAGGCCAGTCTGGGAGCTTTTGAAGTTTGGCATGAATCTCTCCTTCTGCTTTTCCTCTTCAGTAACTTCTTTGCTGACTTCTTTCCAATTTCTTTCTGTAAATCCCCACCAATCTGGGGATTGCTGGGGATACACAGATTTTAAGCTGATTAAGGGTTTGCACCTTCCTACCAGCAAGGTGGGATTACTTTTAAGTAAGTTGCTCAAGGTTATGCAGTCAGGAAGTAGAAGCTGGGATTGGAAGTCGGCTTTGTGACTTCTAAGGTCACATGCTGCTCCCCCATCTTTGGCCCTAGAAAACCAAGAGGCCTCGGGGAAATAGCATTCTGTCCATCCCACCCACGTCCCTCTTTAATCTTGACTGACCCACCCTGGAGGCCCCGCTCCTGGAGGCACATTAAAGCAAGCCTCACATGCCTGCCCCAGGGAAAGGCCTCGGCCCCGCCCCACTTCCAAGCGGCCCACTTGCTCCGGCTCTTCATCTCCCTGGACCTTGGGTTCCTGGCTGTAGTCCCTGGCTTTGATATCTGCTTCTGCTGTCTGGAGCTTGGCAACTCCTCACATTCTCCTTGCAGCTCTGGGGGCCTCAGGGTTTTTTCTTTTTGCCCTCTGCTCTGTCCACCTCCGACTCAGTGTCCTCCCCTGGCCTGGGGCGAGGAGGGCTCACCCTCTGGCCTGGGCTCTTCGGATCGCGTGTCTGGGCCAGAGATGGATGTGGCCTCGAAGTGGCACTATGGAGAGGGGTCTAAGAGATTCTAGTCCTGCCCTTGGCCACAGCTCCCCTTCATTGGGGGAGGTGTATCCACAAAAGAGGCTAAACAAGGCACTTATCACTGTCTTCATCAGGTACGATTTGGGCCCTAATGTCAAATTCTAGAAGGGCTGGCTTGAATGGCCTAGAGGTAAAAAAGGCTTTGTTCATCCCATAAACACTCACTGAGCACGTAGGATGTGTCTGGCACTTCCAGCTCCTGGGGATACAACGCTGAATAGAATCTTGGTGCCAATCCTAGAAGAGCTTACATGCTAACAGGAGGAGATCACACAAAAAAATCAAGAAAATAGCATCAGGCCTCCTGTTCTGTATTCCCCCCCACCCCACTCCCCCTCCCACCCCGGAACCCCCTCCATGGCCATACCCAAACAGTCTTGGACTGATCTCTGTGATGGAGGGCAGGCTACAGGTCAGAGAGCAGCAGGAGTGTCAGGAACAAGGGAGGGCAGTTACCTCAATGCCTCCGTAGATGAGGGCCCCTGGGGCTCTGCTGCTGTATGAGTAGTAGCATACAGTTCCATCTACAGAGAAAACTCCTTACCTGAGAGAGGCGGGGGGGGGGGGGGGGGGCGGGGGGCGGGGATAGCGTGCCCTCCGTAAGCATTGTAAAGAGCCATGTCCACACATGTCCACGTGTGCAGAGTGTGCCCTTCCTGGGCTTTAGTGTATGGGTCCTAGATGCAGAGCATCATCAGGAGCTCAGTAAAAATGCAAATTCTCACCCCACACGCCCCACCCCAGTTGTTCTGAAGTCTGCAGGTGATTCCTGTGCACATTCAAGTTGGAGAAGCAACAGGCTGGACTTTGACCAGGTGCAGAGAAAAACACCAGACTGTGACCAACTCCTAATAATTCCTCTTACAGATGGAGTGTGGGGTGGGATACGGAGGGCTTCCTTCCCTGGGAAATGTATACATTTGAGTAACATACTCACCACTCTTTGCAAAAGTTAGTTGCTATAAATAAAATACGGGAAAAAAAAGAATAAAAGAAAATAAACAAGTTCAAATAAGGGTGCATTCTTTAATTTGACTTAGAATACTTGACTTGTAATATTTGCAACGGTCAACATTTCAAGAAATAAATGTCATTCTATACTTTGTATTAGCTTGTGAACTACTAACCCACTATCAACTGAGTTTTTATTGTTGGAGGGGACATTTTATGCATGGAAAAGAATACTTAAGGTTATTTGTGTATTTTAATTTTTTTCAACTGATTAAAGTTGTAAATTTTGAGGCCTAATTTTATTAACTCAAGTTCAACTTACAAGTCTTGCTATTTTGTTCATAAAGCTAGTGTTTTATGTTAAATCTTTCATTTATTCTTTAATTAATGTTCAGTTAGCTCATAAATTCTCCTAACATTTAATATCACTTACAAACCCGATTGATTAAATTAGCTTAGACTGTTTAAGCTATAATTAAGCACTTCAAAAAAATCTAACAAGGCAGACTTACAAATCTAACAAATCTTAGATACTAAGACTTTAACACTAAGAACTTAAACACTATTCATGTTTCACGTTCATACACTAAACATAGTAAGTCTCAACTTGTAGATCTAATCAGATTTATTTAAGCATTTAATCATCATTTAATCCACCTAAGTTATTAAATCAACATCACAACGCCGTTACATGCTTTTATACTTTTCCCACGCCTTAAAAAGTTAAGAATTGTAAACGTTGAAATGGCTGATGCTTAACTTATGTTCTGTGAATTTTTTATAAAGCAATACATTTTTAAATTAATTTTTTAAAGTTACAAAAACTATACAGGTGCCTGGGTGACTCAGTTAGTTGAATGTCGGACATTGGCTCAGGTCGTGATCTCCCTGTTTGTGAATCCGAGCCCGCATCGCATCGCATCGCATTGGGCTTGCTGTCAGCACGGAGTCTGCGTCATCTCTGTTCCCCTTTCTCTCTGTCCCTCCCCCGCTCTCACTCTCACTCTCAAAAATAAATAAAACCTTAAAAAAATTTTAAAGTTACAAAATTACAGACAGAACACAGATTATTCCAAGGATTGTTGCAGTTACTATCACACACACCCTTACACCTCTCACAAAAGTGTTAATATATGTCTGCGTCATTCACCATCTGTATATTTATTTCCAAGCCTCTACTCAGGCAAAGAAAGCAGAATGAGCCTCACAGTTGGGTTGAGATAACTGATGCGAAAGCAGGGCTCATACACACTTATGGACTAGAGTCGTGAGCTCCACGTTTGCAGTTGCTGTACTGTTAGAGATGTGCAGAGCCACCTGGAGATTGGACCAGTCTGGGGACGGGGTCTGGATGTGCCTTCTTAAAGAATGTCACCTGGCTGGACAATTACCTGTGGGAGTGGCTTCCTGTGTTCAAATTTTGCCGGCCACAATTACAACATCCGTAAGAGCTTCACTTAAAGAAAGAAAGTGCATCTCTTATCCCTGGGTGTCCCTTAAGTCGCACTGCCTGACACGGGTACAAGAAGTCCACAGCTTAATTATTAACCCACTTGGCTATGGTATGCACATTGAATAGTTGACATTTTGGGGAACTCACACAGACCTTTTTTTTTTTTTTTTTTTTAGTACAACCCGTATTCTTTTTTTAAGTTCATTTATTTATTTTGACAGAGAGAGTGGCAGAGGGGCAGAGAGAGAGAGAGAGAGAGAGAGAGAGAGAATCTCAAGTAGGCTCCACACTGTCAGCATGGAGCCTAACACGGGGCTCCAACTCCCAAACCCGTGAGATCATGACCTGAGCCGAAATCAAGAGACTGGCACTTGACTGACTGATCCACTCAGGTGCCCCAGTATAACCCACATTCAATAGCAAGATGGACTTGGGCTTCTCACAAGATGTTTGTTTCCTTTCTGATACTCAGACTGTTGCAGCTTTGCTTTTTCCCTCCCTGCCTTCATCTCTTTCCTCCCTCCCTTCCCTCCCTCCTTCCTCTCCTCCATCCCTCCCCACTTTTTCCTCCCTCCCTCCCTCCCTCCCTGCCTTCCTCCCTCCCTGCCTTCCTCCCTCCCTCCCTCCCTTCCTTCCTCCCTCCCTCCCTTCCTTCCTCCCTCCCTTCCTTCCTTCCTTCCTTCCTTCTTTCCTTCCTTCCCTCCTCCCTTCCTCCCTCCCTTCCATGCTTCCTTCCTTCGCTGTGTCCCTTTCCTCAAATATCTTTTGAAACTAACATGCTCTTGCATCATCTAGCGGATTTAGGCCTGCTTTGATTCTCCTTGCACCAAGGTACACTATCAGCTACTTTCCAAGAAGCCCTGGATTCTTTAAGTGGTGAGTGTTATTAGGGGCCAATATCTGGGCACTCCTTGTGCAAATCAGATTACCCACATGAGGACTACAGGCGAGGAGGAGTTTCCACCTCCAGTCCAATAGTGAGAGAGCCAGAAAATGAGTTCACACTTATTTATCCAATTTAACGCCAACCTTACCAAGTCCCTGAGAAATATATATTCTATAAAGGCTTTCATTTTATTCCCCCACTTTTAAACTACCAGCTTTTAGCTACCAGCTGCTGCTTCTTCTTTCAAGACAACCTTAATATGTCATGCTATATATATTTTAATTATACTATGAATGAAACTTCCCATGTTGTAAATGAATGTATATTGACTTAGATCCCAAATGCCCTGGTCCGGGGCTGCAAATGTGTTCCTTGTCACTTTTATGATCCTTGAGTGTCTTATCAACCATCATCCTCTGGTCATTTTATTGACAGTCACACAATTTCATTTCATCCAACTCTATTGAATTCACTAGGCTTGATTCCAATTTCAAAGTGTCAGCTTCAGCTCTCTCCTTTCTCCCGGAGCAATCTTTGCCTTCTGGCTCTCCTCTGCCTTTCATACTGGAAATGGAGTTGTCACTTTGTTTCTCCCTGTTATCTTTAAGGCTCCTCTCAGGCTGTCCCAGTGTGTGTGCCTCAACCATCTGCTCTTTAAAGAGGCCAGACTTTTGGAGAAAATAGAATCAATATATATTTAGCAAAGCTAACCTATTTGACACAACATATTTTTGTAAGTAAGCAGATTTACCTTCCGTAGTACCTATGATGGGGAAAGGCAGAGAACCTCATTTCCATCAGTTTGTACCTGAAGTCTAAGCCCCTCTTCCCTGTCACACCATCCATCCTCTGCCAAACCCTCCTCCTCAGGTGCCCAGCACTTCCGTGCCCTGATCCAGCTCCCACCTCCTTGCCTCCCACCTGCATCCACCATGCTGCCCCTAAGTGACTAGCACACATCCCATATCTCCTTCCCTTTTGGGAGGACAGATCATAAGGTGCCTCCATGATCCCTGACTCCTGGCATTCACATCTCTGTGTGATGACCCTCCCTTGAGTGCACGTGCACCTGTGCTTCAAATGATTAAGATATGGCAAAGGTGATGAGATGTCACACTTGTAATTCTGTTATGTGATACAAGACTCCGTCTTGCTGACCCACTTGTTCTAGGAGACTCTCTTTGCTGGCTTGATGAAATCAGTGTCCATGTTGGGAAAGCCCACATGCGAAGCACTGAGGGCAGCCTCTAAGAGCTGAGGACGGCTCCAGCAGACAGCCAGCAAGAAGCCAGTGTCCTCAGCCGTGTAGCCACAAGGAAGTGAATTCTGACAACCAACCTGAGTGAGCACGGATGCAGATTCTTCCCCAGTCGAGACTCCAGATGGCAAGCTGGCAAATACCCTGATTGCAGCCTTGTAAGATCCTGAGCAGAGGACCCAGCTAAGCCATGCTGGGACTGACTCACAGAAAGTGTGGGGTACTAAGTCTATGGTCATTTATCGTGTGGTAACAGATAAGTAATATACCTACCTACCTGCTTGTTCTATACCCTCCCACATGGTGGCTGGTTATGTTCTTCCACACCACAGTGTGGAAGCTGGGAGAGTGGGGGCTTTTCTTACTTCCCACTTCCTGTAGGCCATTTTTCTGAGTGTCAGCTGTATGACTATGCCACCTTCTTCCCCCTCTGAGAGACTCTGCCATTTACCGACCCCCTGGTCTCTCATGCTTCAAAGATCTCAGCACCTGTCTTGTATTCTCCTCTCATCCATGTAAATTCAGCATCGGTTTGGATGAAGTTTTCAACAGGGCAACCCAGACTCTCAGTTTCTTAATTTCCTTCTCTTCGTGGGGCCACCTCTGTTCTCTCCAAGCCACCTACCTCCACAGTCACAACTGGGGCTTTGGCATCTCTGGGAACTGTTCCACTCAAAGACTCATGGAGTCAGGCTGCCCCTGTCTGACTTCTATCTCCTTTCCTCTCAGCTGGCAGTTCGACTACTCCCACCGCCACCATTTCCCTTCACCTCTGGTCTACAACCTCTCTAATTATCCCTGCACCATCAGCCCTCTCACTGTTTTCCCATCCTCCTTATCAAGCTTGGAAGTAATGTCTGTCCTGAACCTTGATCCTCTGTCATTTGGTCACACCCCTCTGGCAAAATCCCAACTGTGATGAACTTAAGTCTCCCAAATCAGGGTGCTTGCATTCAAGCAGCCTTTGGGAAAGCCACACAGTAGGGCATATTGGTTCCATGTAAATTCATGGTTACTATGTTCAAAGGAGCCCTTACTATACCTAGGGGACACTAGTAAGTCTCTAGGATGAACTCACTTTCCCACAGTGATTATTTCAAACTCCTGGCCATTCCTTACACTTTGACTTGCAGCAAATGAACTTCTGTCTCTCTCTGTCTTTCAACTTCTCCCTTTAAACTCTCTAGAGGGGCACCTAGCTGGCTCAGTCGGCTGAGCATCCGACTTTGACTCAGGTCGTGAACTTGCGGTTCGTGGGTTCGAGCCCCATGTTGGCTCTGTGATGTCAGCCCAGAGCCCGCTTCAGGTCTTCTGTCTTCCTCTTTCTTTCTGCCCCTCACCCACTCATGCTCGCTCTGAAAAATAAATAAACATTAAAAAAAATAAAAGGAGAAATAGAAGCCATCAAATGAAAATCTCCACCTAGGACACAAATCCACCCTGTTTGCTCCCATCCTATCCTCCTTCCTCCTGCTGCAGTGCAGGTGTTAATCTTTTCTGCCTTAGCCAAGTCTCTGCACTTCAACTTGGATTCCTTCCCTTCTCTTATTTTAGAAAAACTTTTACTATTTATGGTCTCTTATCTTTCCCATATATTCAACCATTTTTAAATTATTTATTAGAGAGAGAGAGACAGCAGGAGCTGGGGAGATGGGTAGAGGGAGAGAGAGAGAGAATGAGGATCTTTTTTTAAAAAATATAATTTATTGTCAAGTTGGCTAACATACAGTGTATACAGTGTGCTCTTGGTTTCGGGGGTAGATTCCTGTGATTCATCCCTTACATATAACAGCCAGTGCTCATCCCAACAAGTGCCCTTCTCAATGCCCATCACCCATTTTCCCCTCCCCCACCATCAACCCTCAGTTTGTTCTCTGTGTTTAAGAGTCTCTTATAGTTTGCCTCCTTCCCTCTCTGTAACTATTTTTTCCCCTTCCCTTCCCTCATGGTCTTGTTAAGTTTCTTGGGTTCCACATATGAGTGAAAATATATGATATCTGTCTTTCTCTGACTCATTTCACTTAGTATAATACCCTCCAGTTCCATCCACATTGCTGCAAATGGCAGGATTTCATTCTTTCTCATTGCCAAGTAGTATTCCATTGTATATATAAACCACGTTCTCTTTATCCATTTGTCAGTTGATGGACATTTGGGCTCTTTCCATACTTTGGCTATTGTTGACAGTGCTGCTGTAAACATTGGGGTACAAGTGCCCCTATGCATCAGCACTCCTGTATCCCTTGGGTAAATTCCTAGCAGTGCTATTGCTGGGTTGTAGGGTAGTTCTATTTTTAATTTTTTGAGGAACCTCCACACTGTTTTCCAGAGCGACTGCACCAGTTTGCATTCCCACCAACAGTGCAAGAGGGTTCCTGTTGACAGAGAGAATATTAAGCAGGCTCCACACTCAACATGGAGCCGGATATGAGGTTCGATACCATGACCCTGGGATCGTGATCTGAACTGAAATCCAGAGTTGGATGATAAACTGACTGAGCCACCCAGGTGCCCCTCAACCTCTTATTCTTGATTGGATCCTCCCCATAAGCTTATATATATATATATATATATATATATATATATATATATTTTTTTTTTTTTTTTTTTTTTTTTTTTTTTTTTTTTTTTTTTGCATCTCATATTCTCTTTTTCTTCTGGGACTCCAGTTACCCATACATTAGAGATTTTTCTCTCGTTAAGATTGGTTACTTCTTTTGATTTATCTTCATATTCATTTTCTCCTATTGAGATCTTTATTTGGCCAGTAAGCCTATCCAGTGAATTTTTTTTAAGCTCCAGATATTTAGTTCTAGAATTCCCATTTGATTCTTTTTTATTTTTTAATTAAAAAAATTTTTATTAATTTTGAGAGAGAGAGAGCGAGCACGCGGGCACATGTGAGTGGGGGAGGGGCAGAGAGAGAGGGTGGTTGAGAATTCCAAGCAGGCTCCACAGTGACAGCTCAGAATCTGACACAGGGCTCGATCCCACGAATGTAAGATCATGACCTGAGCTGAAATCAAGACTCGGATGCTCAACCAAATGAACCACCCAGGTGCTCCCGATTCTTTTTTATATTTTCTATTTTTCTGCTGTGGTTTCCTAGCTGTTCATTTATTATAAATGCATTTTTATTTGTACCCTTGAACATAGTTTTAATAGCGGTTTTAAAATTCTTGTCTGATAATTCCAACATCTGAGTTATCTTGGGATTGTCATCTGTTGCTTGCTTTCCCTTGAGAATGGGTCACATTATCCTGTTTCTTTGTAAGTTGAGTAATTTGGGATCGTATCCTGAATAATATGAAGGTTATGTTAAGGAGACTAGAATCTATTTTATCCCTAAGACAAGTATGGATATTTTTCTCTTGCAAGCAATGAACTTGATTATACGCAAACTACAGACTCTGTACTCTGTAGTACAGTACTCTGTACTATCTACAGCAGGCAATTGCTCAAGTCTCAGTTTGGTTCTTTCATCTTTACCTGGGATTCCCTGCTCATATATAGTTCAAGAAAGAGCCAGAGACTTGGGCAGAGTTTATGCAGAGAAATTTGGGTTCCTTTTCTCGGCCCTTTGCTTTCCTCTTTCTAGGATTCTTCCCTCACTCTTCAGCAACCTTGATTGCTCTAGGCTCTACCTTCTGGTTCCTCTGGCTGAGAGACAGTGGGTTTTCTTCTGGAATTATAGCTGTCCTATGCTGCATTGCAATTGTGGCTAACACAGGGCAAATCCACAAAAAATGGGAACTCATCTCATGTCAGTTCTTCTTCCACACTTTGAATCCCCTCCAAAATCTACCTACATGGATTCACTCTCCAGAGTTCTTGGGTAGTTGGTTGGTTGATTTGGTCTTCTTTTGTTCATTTGTTTGTTTTGAAAGTTGTCCAGAGTGTATTGATATTATCTGCGAGAGGGTTGTTCAGTTAGAAGTAGACTCCTCTGTACTAGAAATAGGACTCTTTCCATTAATAGGTTCAATTCTCCCTGTTAAATTCCACAAACCCACCCTTGGTTCAAAATCTCCTTCAGCTCTCTGCTCCATGTATCTTCCCAGCTTGTTTTCTTGAGATAATTGTCTTTCTATCCCCATTTCTCAGCTTCTACTGCCTTTTCCACTCTCTCCAGCACAGCCTCTGTGTCTTCGCTGCAAAGAAATGGCTCTTTTCAAGATCCTTAGTGACCTTCAACTCACTGAATCTGATGGATACTTATTAGCCGTCCTCTTCTTTGAACCCACGATCTTTCTCTTAAATCTAGTCCTCTTCCCCTATTGCCAATCTCGATGAATGGCTCCACCAACCATCCTCCTAGACTGGTCAGGAACCTGACAAGTCATATTTGACACCCCTCGCCATTCCCCATATTCATCACCAATCTGTACATTTCACCTTTTAAATTTCTCAAGTCTATCCATATCCTTCATTCACTACCACCAACCTAGACCAAGCTAACTTCATCTTGTGTCTAGACCACTACTCGAGCCACCTGCCACCCTCCAATTTGGCCCCTGCCACCCTCCAGTTCCTTTTCTATACTACAGCCAGAGTGATAGCCTCAAAATCCAAATTTGATGCTGTCATTCATTCTCTTATTTAAAACACTTCAGTGATGATTTATGTATCTTAAGACATATGTGCATGTCAAAATCCTTAATGTGGTTCAATATAGTCTGCTGCTTACGTGATTCTATGCCCTTATCTTGCACTGTGCTCCCCACAACTCCCTTGCTCCAGACACGTTAACATTTCCTGTGCTGTGGCGAATTGATGATTGGATTTAATGCTTTTCATTGGTCAGCCCTTTTACATGTGGTTTTAAATTCTGAAGGGCAGAATTTAAGTGGTGATTTTAAACCACGGAATTGCCTTTGATAGGCATATAGTAATATCCTAAGATCATAAGAAAGTTGATTTAAATGTAACTGATATGGTTATTACTGTTACATTAATTGATTTCAACCCACCATGCATGTTCCTCAGTTACTATCCACATGTTCAGATAGATGGTGTACATGTGGCACACACACGCACCCTTACCAACAGCTACCACGTGTTTCTGAGTACTCTGCATTAGGTGAACAAATACCAACAGCTTTAGCTTCACCCGAAGGCCTTCTGCAGGGGCGTTCTGCTTTTCTTGGCCTCTGCACTTTCTGTCTGACTTCACAATGTTGCCTCTGCATTTTTGTCTTTACAGAGTACATGCCGACCACGGTGAATCCCAGACACAGAGTCTGTACTTTTTCAGACAGGGTCTGACCAAGACTTTCTAAATCCTAGGTGGCTCTAAACCCTCTAGAAGTGCATGCTTCCTGCAGGCACTGACCCACCTTGGATCACACACATGCACAGGTGCACACCCACTCAGAATTACTGGTGCTTATTATATGCAATGGTTTTGATCAGTCTCTCTTTTTTTGTGCTTGAGAACATGGGTCTAGACCACTCTCACCCTGACAATACATCTGAAGAAAGCCAGGAGTCCAAAGCCCTAACTTGGCCCAGGGGTAGGCAAACTATGGCCTGATGTCTGTTTTTGTAAATAAAGATTTATTGGAACACAGTCATGCTCATTTTCTTTATGAATGGTTTATAGCTGCTACAGTGGCAGGGTTGAGTAGTTGTGACAGAGATGGAGTAGCCTACAAAGTCTAAACCATTTACTATCTGGCCCTTTTCAGGAAAAGTTTATAGACCTGTGCTTTAGTACAATTTTCTAACTATTTTAGCATCGATCAATAACCAAGTGGAGTTGCCAGATTTAGCAATTAAAAATACAGGATACTCAGATAAATAATGAATACATTTTTTTTAGAATAAGTCTGTCCCAAATATCACTCGGCAACCCTATCACAAAGATTTGTGCAAGACTCCTGTCGTTCCCTTGGTCCTGCAACACCTATCTCACTGAGCTTGAAAGAGAAAGAAGGTGAAGGGAAGAGGGGTCCTTGGGATGATTTGCATTCTTTAGAAGAGGGAGCATGGAAAGGAAGCAGAAAAACCTTCTTTGGTCACTTCCACCTTCATCACCATGAGAATGGTGGGACTTCTGGTTTGGCCCTCTGGGTGTAGCTGGGGGGCCTCAGTGACCTGTAAACACTCTTGAAACTGCATGAATAAATGTTGAAGGGAGCAGGGTAGGGGAGGAACTCTTTGATTCTTCCTGCTGGAAAGTGCATCCAGTTGATGGTTGCAAATCTTCTCAAGGTCTGGTTTAATGCCCTGATTTTCATCCCCAGTAGATGCAGAAACTATCACTCTTTATTGGTAGATGTGGAGGTTGGCTCCTCACACACTCTGCTTCCTACTCTCCCTGCGTGTCATCTCCATAGCAGAGGGTTGGTTGAAGTCACTTGTGAGGGAAGACACCACTGCAGTAACGTAGCATATGTAGCTGACACGGGCTGGACAGAGTAGCAGTTAAGTGCCAAGGCCTTGCAGCCAGACAACCTGGGGTTATATCCTGGCTCAGTCTTTTTTTTTTTTTTTTTTTTTTTTTAATGTTTATTTGTTTATTTTTTGAGAGAAAGAGAGAGGGAGAGAGAGAGAGAGAGCATGAGCAAAGCAGGGGGAGGGGCAGAGAGAGGGAGACCAAGAATCCCAAGCAGGCTCTGAACTGTCAGCACAGAGCCCGGCACACAGCTTGAACTCATGAACGTTGACATCATGACCTGAGCTGAAATCAAGAGTCGGACGCTTAACTGAGTCACCCAGGTACCCCCCTGGCTCAGTCTTTTTTTTTTTTTTTTAATGTTTTTATTTATTTTTGAGAGAGAGTGAGGAGGGTAGGGGCAGAGAGAGAGGGAGACACAGAATCTGAAGCAGGCTCCAGGCTCTGAGCTGTCAGCACAGAATCCAACGTGGGGCTTGAACTAGTGAACCGCAAGATCCTGACCTGAGCCAAAGTTGGATGCTCAACCGACTGAGCCACCTAGGTGCCCCCTGGCTCAGTTTTAATGGCCGCATGACCTGGGGGAAATTCCCTAGCCTCTGAGCCTCAATTCCCTCATCTGTGAAATGGAGCCACGGTGGTGGTAGTACCTATCTCATGGAGTTGTCGGGATCAAATGAATTACAACGTGTGAAGTGCTTGGAACTGTGGCTGACACATAAGTACTTGATAAATGTTAACAGCTTGTTCTCTGCTTCTCAGGCTGACTCGGAGAAACCTGTGTGAATGTGGTGTTCCTAAAACTCAGCCTCAGGCAGTGTGAACTTTCCCCACTAGGTGTCACAATTCATCAGGCACTGTCCTTCAGCTTGACTTGGGGTAACTTGTGCTGATCACTTTTGATTTGATTTGGTGATTTCAATGGGGATAAATGGACATAGAAATTTTTGAAGTCTTTGGGGATTCAGAAATTCCAGCAAAACCATTGACAACCAGGGCTGGAAGGAGCTGTTTGGAGTACTGCCTTTGTTCATAGTTAACGTGACATATAGTTTTTTTGTCCAAATCAGGCTATTTTGAGAGTGAAAGGGGGACTATTAATAACTCTGTCAGGACAAGTAGAGTGAATGGCTTGTGTCCTGACCACCTGGATATAGTCACCCTATCACTAGGGGAATTACTCCTCAGCATTTCCAGAATCTCCAGGACAGAAACTCGATGACATTCCTCAGAAGTCAGCTACAGAAAACCGTGGCCCCGTGCTTTTGGAAGCTCCCGCCCTAAGCACATCTTCCTCCTCCTCATTAGGCCAATTATTTGAATTTTGTCCTCAATGGACACGACCCGTGTGTGTCTGCCTCACAGACTACAAGTCACTGTAGTGACTTTTATGGTGAGTAATCCCACATCCTCTATAGCTTTGCCCCACAGGATATTTTTGCAGCTGCAAACCCCTTTGGGGGCACTGAGTCCCCATCTCTGGATGTGTAGATGAAGGGTGAGCAATCACTTTCTGGGGTATTGCTTAGGGACCTCTCATGTTTCTCCAGCCCTAAGGCTCCATAATTCTATTATTTCAGATTTGTGTATCTTCCTTTAAAGGGCAGGGGGAAACTAACATTTGTTAAACATCCAGCATGCATCAGATATTGCGCTTTGGCCTCCATGGTCTTAGTAAGCCCATCAGCCCTGTGGCATTGATATTACTAAGTCACATTTCACAGGTTTGGAAATTGAGGTCTAGAGAGGTCACAACCCGTAAGAGGCAGAGCTGGGATTCCACTCAGAGTCTGATGGGTTCAAAAGCCCCATGGTTGCTCCCATACCAGGTTGCCTCTCTGTTTTTACAGTAGGACCACTCCCAGGCAGATATTGCTAGAAAGTCCCTTTCCCTTGCTGGGTCTGTTTCCTCTTCTGGAAGCTGGGCAGAACTAGCAGCATTGTGCTCAAGGGTAAAGGACTGCCACAGTGACTGAAGACATTGGGGTGGGTGGGGGTTAGTGTAGGAAGACTTTATGGGGCTGTGTGTGTGAACAAGGTGTTGAAGGAAGGAAAAGGGGAGTCAGAAGGAGGTGGATTATTTGGTCAAGTGTTATAGACAAAAGCAAGATTGTGAGTGTATAAGGGGAGGGGGCCCCGGAGATGAGAAGAAACTGCCAGTCTAATTAGGAGAGGTCAAGGGGTCCTGGTAATTATAGTCAGGTTTAAAAAAAAAAATCTGTCTCAAGTCATACTCAACACACCATGGTTGCACGTGGGGAGCACAGAACCCGCCTGAGGACAGTAATACTGGAGAGGAGAGACGGCAGGCACCCTCACTTGGGAAGAGTCAGGCCTTCTGACTTCAAGAATCCAGGCCCAGAAAGGCCTATAGGAAGCGCTGGGCCAGAGATGCCTAACTTGAATTTTCCTGCTTCAATTCAGTTCCTCCACCACACGGTGCCCTTTACCAACACTTGGAGGCCTTGCGCTCCTGGGGAGGCAAATAGCGGCTCCTCCTCCAGGGTATCTGCGGACAGGACCTACTACACACCGCGTGGTCAACATCTAGTCCGCCCGAAATACCGGAGACGGATTTCTCAGGCGTGGGGGCGGGGACGGGAGACCGGCCGGCCTGGCTCCCGGGGGACGCAGGCGACCCAGGCCGCGACAGCCCCCGGGGCGGGGCGGGCGCGCGGCCTCCCGGGCTCCTCCCGCTCCCTCCCCGCGTCTGGTCGCGGCGGCGGCCCAGGCCCGCGGTGGCAGGGGGGTGGCGTCGTGCGGACGCCCCGGCTGAGCGGCGGGTCGGAGCCCCGAGGTGGGAGGGGAGGGAGGCTTCCGGAAGGAAGCCCAGAGGGCGGCCACGCCTGGCCCTGGACGCCGGTGCCCAGCGCGGCCCCGGCCTCACCACGGGCTCCCTCCGGCTCGGACGCTGGGGTGCGGCCAGGGGCTGTCCGAAGCCCCGGCCTCCAGGACCCGCTCCAGCTCCCTCTTAGGGCCCCGGCCCCCCCTCCCCTCGCGCTCCGGACCCCCTCCCCTCGCGCTTCGGGCTGCTGCCCCTCGGCCCCGCCCCGCCCCGCCGCCGGCCCCGCCCCGCGGCCTCGCCATTCCCGGGCAGGCCCCGCCCCCCGCCGCGAGCCCCCCCGGCCCCGCCCCCCGTTTCCGCTGGCGGCCGCGGCGGCGGCGGCGGTGCGGGAGCGGGAGTGAGCCGGGACCCCACGTTCCCCAAGCGCGGTGAGTGCGGTCGGGGCGGGCGGCGGGCCCGGGGGCTCGGGAGCGCGCGGCCTTGCGGGGCTCGGGCCCGCTGTGGGCGGGCCGCGCCAGCCCCGGCCGGGATCTCCATCGAGGGGAGCGACTCCGGGGCGTCCCGGGGAGGGGTGTCGGGAGGGCGGTAGTGAGCGAGCCGAGGGAGGGATGGGGTAGGCGCCCTGTGAGGACGCGGGAAGCGGCCGGGGAAGGGGGTGTGTGTGCGCGGAGTCCGGTAACAGAGCGAAGAGGGGTCTGCAGGCGGAGAGGCTCGGACGAAGACCCTTTGGGAACGTGGCTGCGGGAGAGCGGACAGCGGAATGCCAAGTGAAGGGATGGGAGGGCTGTAGGCTGCAGCAGAAACAGAGAGCCTCAGAGCTGTCAAGGCTTTCTGACTGTGTGGCTCCGTGGACTGGCTTGGGGTAGTCTATAGCGCGCCCTCAGGGAGGGCGGGAGCTCGGGCGGGGCTGGGATATTGCCTGCCTCCCCCCTTCGCCGGACACCCCTGACCACTCCTTGGGCCACCGCTGGCAGATCGGCACTCACAGTGACAGGGCTTTGGCACATCCCGAGTTCCAAGATGTAGTCCATCTGTGTATCCAAGTTTAGGACTTTAAAAAACTTTCTTGTGGTTGGGGAAAAAAAAAAGTCCCAACAAGAAACTGGCTTGTTATGTGAACAGTGTTTGTACTTGTGTATCTCAGAACTGGATCCAGTCTTGGATGTTCTCTTTTTGAAAAAGATATTGGCCTCTTCCCTAACCCCTCCCCAAATGCGTGTACTGCCTGGGCCAATTTGAAGTATTGGAGTAATATGGGATTCCCCCCCCCCCCCCCCCGCCTCCCGGGTTGTGTCGACCTTTCCTCCCCATCCCAAAAATGGGGATTAGAAGGCAGCAGCTCACCTCCCTTTGGTCCAGAGAAGCACACTCATGTGAGGGTGTCTTTCTGACCTGCAGCTGCCCCCTTCTCTGAAGTGACTCAGGTATTTCCTCCTCCAGGAAGCTTTCCTGGACTAGTGGAGAAAACTGAGGACTCATGCTCTGATCCCTGTATACCCACCAGCTTCCCTCTCTACTAAAAATAGCCGCAGAGAATGTTTTGTATGTATGTTCTGCTATAAAGATGTGCAGTCAGCTTGTCATCGTAAGTAATGGGGAGGGGAGGCGAGGTATTATGGATAATTTCAAACAATGGACTGGACAAATCATTTATATTTAGCTAAGGAATGCAGCCAGGGAGGCAGACATTCACAGGGGCTTCCTATCTTCCACCTGGTCCTGGCATGGCTGATGCAGCTGGGCTCTGGGTTGGGGGTGAGGGAGGGAACAGGATGGGGGTGGAGAAAACTTTGAAGGGTAATTCAGTTCTGCACTCACTCATTGAAGACCTGCTGTGTGCAAGGCTCTGAACAGCTGAGAGTGGACCAGAATGGAATGGGATTGTTTTTTGTTTGACCTGACTAAATCAGATTTTAGTCTTTAAATCTATGAACAGATATTTAGTATTAATCACAATAACCAGTGTTTATAAGGTAATTCGTAGTTGGTCAAATGCTTTCACTGCGTTATTAGCTGTATATAATTTTATTTGACTCACACCTAATCTTGTTAAGTATATGTTCTTTTTAATTGTCTTCTTATAGATTAGGAAAATGAAGCTCAGAGAGAATAAATGGCTTCTCTGAGGTTACAGAACTCATTAGGTGGAAGGAAGCAGAACTTGAACCTGTGGCTTCTGACCACCCCCCTGCCATGTGTTTTGCATTATGCTGTGCTGTCTCTGTCATTCTTCCCTATTAAGTCTGTGGAAGCTGGGCTCTGATCTTAGCTCTAACACCATCTGTTTGTGCAGCCCTGGACATGTTACCTCCCCTTTTCAGCTCTGTGTTTTGGAGGGTCACTGGATTAAAATGTTTCTAGAGTCTCTTCCTGAGTTAGATGATTAACAAAATAAGATGCCAGGGACAGCCGATCAGTCAAATAATAAGTGTGCTTTATTTAAAAAAGTTTTTTATTGTGTAAAAAAAGTAACAGAATGTATCATCTTCATCATATTTAAGCGTAGAGTTCATTTGGGTTAAGTATACTCACGTTGTTGTGCAACAGATAGATCTCTAGAACTTTTTCACCTTGCAAAACTGAAACTGTACACCCATTAAACAATAACTCTCCATTTCTCCCCCCCCCGCCCCCCACCAAACCACTGTTCTTTGTGTGCTTTATTCTGCTCCTGCTATGTGCTTAATAAATGTTGGCTTTAAGGAATTATTAAGGAGGGTTGTGAAGAAGCAGCCCGGCTTCAAAGGGAAGTCCTGGGGCCTGTGGTAGCTGGTTGGAGTGCTGGCCACATCCCTGTGTCTAACTCCAGTACCACTGTATTGGTGAGTAAGTGAGTGAGTGGGTGAAGCCTTGGGCAAGTGCCTTCACCTCTTTTAGCTTTAGCTTCCTGCTTGCAAAACCAGGATAACAATATGAAGCTCTCAGGGCTGTTGGAAGGAGCAATGAGATAATGTATGTGAAGCTCGTAGCTTAGGGCCTCACACACAGCAGGTGTGCAGTAAATGGTAGTTGTTATTTATAACCTAGCTAAGGAGACTAGACTAATATGCTCAGAACAAGAGAAACAAGACTTCTTCTACCATTAAGGCCTAGGCCTGGTGTGATTGTCATCCTCACTGACTAAGAGGGAATGAGTCAAATCCAGGTACCTTAGTCTGGCACTCAGCATCCTTCCTATCCATCTCCAAGCCTGCCTGGCTAGCCTTATCTCCCACCCTTCTCACCCAGGGACCCAAACTGATCTCCCAAGCATGCTGATTTTCCAGCCAAACTGATCTCCCAAGCATGCTTTGCTCATTCCTCCTTTGTCCGTGAGTTCACACTGTTCCACCTTTCTGGATTGCTCTTCCCTGCTCCCACCTCCCCCTCTTTCAAGACCCTACTCATGCCTGAGTTCCTTCTTGGAGGCTTCTCTGTCCACCCATCCATCAAAGCACCTCTTTTTCCTTGGAACTCCTGTGGCATTTTCTGTCTTCATCTCTCCTGACTTTTATACACTGCCTGGGGGTGATTCTTTAGTGAAATCCACCAACACTTGGTGTGTGTGTCATAGTACAAGAGTCTGTGCTAAGTTCTGATGATACAAAAATGAAAAAGATAAAGGTCCTTGTTTTCATGGCGTGTATAATGCAGTAAAAGGTCAAGAGAGGGGTTCAAAAAGTGACAATTCAAGGTACAAGGTGAGTGGCCCATGGTATTATGTGAGTTCGAACAAGGAGATTAACCACCTCAATTCTGGAGAAGCACCTCATGCAGCGGGTGGCATTTGATGTGAACTTTGAAGAGTGGCTTGCAGTTGAGCAGAAGGGAGGAAGGATCAGCCTGTAGAGAGGCACTGAGAGTGTGGGCTGGTGAGTAGGTTGCATGAAGAGAAATAGAAGGCTGGACCAGGTAGACAGTGGGCCTATTGTGGGTGGCCGCAAATGCACAGCCAAAGAATCTCATCCATTCGTCCGACCGTTCCGTCATAAGGAGCTGAGTGCCCACCATTGCAGGCATTGGGCTGCTGCTGGAGAGACAGGAACTTGGCAGGTTTTCGAGCAGGGGCCGCAGAAGCAGGGCGAGGTCTAAGGAGGGTGAGTCTGGGGCCCAGGAAGGAGGAAAATCATGGTGGGGAGAGCAATGGGCAGCTGTGAGGAATGGCAAGGTGGAGCTAGACCTGGGACATTTTGGAAGCAGGGTTAGAGCATTTGTGAATTAATTGAACGGGGGTGGTGAGGAGAGGAGGAAGGTGCACTGAAGCTGATTCTAAGCTGGGTGACTGGGAATGTGCAAGGCCATTTACTGTTTCCATTGTGTACCATCATTTCTCCAAGTAGATGATAAGCCCCTTCAGGGGGTGGATTCTGACTCCCTCTGTGTTCTTCCTGGCCCACTACTCACTGCTGAGCATCACAGAGTGGGCACAGTGTGTACCTCTGATGTCCTCAAGAAATGAATCTTGTATCTTCTAGAATGCCAGATTTGTATCCGCAGCAGTCTTTGTGCATGGGCCTGGCTTTCTCCAGTGTCATGTTTCTGCAGAGAGCCAAGTGTTTCCTGTATATATTTTCATACCCCGAGGTAACTACCCTTTCAACTCCTGCTGCAGATTTCTCTCTCACTTGATGGGCATTTTCCACCACGTTTTTATTGCTCCACAAGAGAAAGTTTGGATGTGGTAGAGATGAAAACAACAACATGTCCTGTTCCTTTACATCAGCCCCATAGGGGATGTGCGTTACACTCAGGTCTCAGTAAAGTTCAACAGTTTTACATATCTTGAAAGTTCGGGTCATTTTGTGAGTGGTCAAAATGACAAATGTTAAGCCCTTGATGCCAAGGTCTACTCCACAGATGGCAAATATGTATAGCATGGATTCTGTTCCTTCTGTAACTGCCCACAGCAGACATTACTAATAGATCACAGCTGTCTTAACCACCAGGCCAGGGCTTGGGTTCTGCGTATGATGCTTTAGGCACCCACTACTAGCTGAGTGAACTTGGTGTAGCAGCTGGAACCAGTTTACCATTTCTGGTTTTCTCCATCTGTTGATTGACTAGGTTCTAGATGGGAGGCCTCCTCTCCAAAGAGTGGCCACTGCTGGACGGAATTCACCCTAGAGTGGCTTCACAGCAAAGCAATTACTTAATTTTTTATTTTTCTGCAGGAATATCCTGGGATCTTCTCCCCTCAGTCAGCAGCCAAGGTGCTTGTAGGAAATTCAAAGAAACAGGTCAGTCTGGGTCCATCGTATGATGGGGTCTCTGAAAATCTTTGTGTTATAAACTGTCTAAAGTCATTCTTGGGGAGGGAGGATAGAATGAATGGTATGCTGATGTTTGCTAGATGTCTCTCTGTCGTGGTTTTTGACTTTGCATTTTGATAAGCTCCTAAAATTGGGCTTTGGGGGTAAGGAGACAGTTACTCCCTCCCCACTATTTCTGATTGATGGCTGGGGTAGTCCTCTTAATTTCTTTCCTGGCCACCTTGATTACAGGGAGGAAATCCAGGGACGCAGGAGAGGCCTATACCTTCCTGCTTCCTGTCTCCTCCCGGCAGGCTTGGGAGCCAGGGTAGAGGACCTCCCACTAGCTGGCCAGAAAAGAATCTGGGGGAATCCGGCCAATCCTACCTGTCTCTGTTCTCTATAGTTCTCTATCCTGGCTGCCACAGCAATGTCCCTGGCCCTCCGGGTGGGCACCCTCTGCCAGGACCCTCTCCAGGATCCTAATCTCTGCTCCCACAGCTTCCTGGGGTCTTGCTGATAGCTTCTTTGTCCAAGCACTTGTGCGTCAAGGTCCCTGCCCTACTGGAGCCAGGCAGAAGCCACTTAGGCAGTAAGGCAGCCCTTGTGGATGGTGCTGATTCAGGTTCCCTGGGGGTACTGCTTAAAGACCTGGGTCTTTTTATGTTTTAATTTATGTGTGTTTTATCCTGTGGCTTTCTCCTCCTGGGTGATTGGTAAATCTCTCACGTTCCAAGAACTCAGCAGTATGGGGGTGGGGATGGGGGTGGTGGTTGGAAGGATGGTGCTGGCTGGTAACTTATCTTGCCCAAAGATTCCTTTCTCTGTGAGTTGCAGCAGAGACAATTTGGTGTCCCAGGAGTGGCCACGGACCTCTTATTGTCCTGCCATACTTTGCACGTCATACTTAGGATGCCAGCGTTCACATTTATCATCATCACCAGTAGCCATGGTTTCAGACTGTGTCCACGACGAATTTAACTGAAGTCATATTAAATCTTCATTTAAATCTCCTTGAATTTTCACAAGAATCCTACAAGGTAGCTGTCATTTGCCCCCATGTTACAGTGGCCGCAGCTGAGGCTGAGGGCTGGCCGGAGCCTGGCCTAAGACCACATCTGTAGTGGCAGGTGAGGCGGGGATTCAGACCCTAGCCCGCAGCGCCTACTTTTCCTACCACAGGCCAGGAGCCCCATCTTGTGGCTCCTGAGAATCACCTCCAGGTCCCTCCTTTGGCTCCCGTGGCAGGAATGTGGGAGCTCCCATTTTAAGTCTTCCCCCCTCCTCCCTGGGGCTCGGGTGGGGTGTCTGCTTTCATTGTTGCGCTGTGGGGTTTGGAGCACCGCCTGTGGATGGACTGTGCAGTGCAGCCAGGCACAGTGGCCTGAGCCCAAGGAAACCAATCTGGCAGACAGCAAGCAGCAGGGAGGGAAAGACTTGAGGACTAGGTCACCCCTTGCCACTCAGCGCCTCCTGGCCCCACACAGTATGGCCTGCCCCATCATGGAGATCCTGTGCAGCCTGCTTCTGGGGGGTCCTGCCAGGGCAGAACATGGTGGCAAGCTTCCCAGGAGGTCTGCACAGCCTTGGGGAGACAGACGGCCCCTGACACCACCAGTCATTTCTAGCCAGAAGACCGTCCTGTACATTTGGGAGGGAGACCTGAGGGAAGGACCTCCAGACAGGAAGTTTATCCTTTCCTATGGTTTTGGCCTCACAGGGCTTTGGTTGTGTCATTTCTTGTCATGCTGTTGAGCCTCTGGAATGATGGCCAGCTCCTGGATGGAGGCTCTCACCCGGCTCCTGCCTCTGCCTCTAATGGGCTTTGTGACCTTTGGCAGATTAGTTGCTTTCATCAGGCTGGTTTCTTCACCTGAAAAATGGGAGTCTGGACCGCCCTTTGCTAAGGTTCCTTGAGCTTTGATAAAGGTGGTTTCTGAGTGGGACGAGGGGGTTTTGGCTTCCAGTCCTGGGGCTTCCCGAATACCTCCTCCTCTTACAAGGGCCCTTTCTGCCTCTGGCCTAGAGGTACATGGAGGAGGAAAGAGTGAAGTTAATGATTAAAACAGAGGCCCTGGTTTCTGATGGAAGTGGGATGGGGCGGAGGTTGTTTACAGAGATGGTTGCCTGTCCGGTCAGTGGCAGGGTCTTGAGGCCTGACTTCCGTCCTGTGCCGGTGGCCCTGCTGCTGCTTTCATTTTAACTGCCTCCTGCCCCTGCCCGATGCATTTAGGAGCTAGAAGGTTCCATGGCTGCACTCCAGCCTGGTGAGTTGACAATTTCAACTTCAGTTATAGCCACAGCATAATGAAGCGAGAATATCTGCCTGGGTGTAGTCCAGCTTCCAAACCCTTTCCCTGGTACTGAACCAAAAACTCAGCCTGAACTGGGTTGAGGTCCTTGTGAATGTGACAGAGCCAGAAGGAGCACCTCTGCTGGCTTTGAGTGTCACAGCCTGTGTGCTTTAGTCTATACTCAGGAGTGAAATGTAGATTATTTTTTGAGTATCTATTGTTTAATACTGTCTGTGCTTTTGGGTTTATCACACCTCTTCTCTGCTTAGTCTTCCTTCCCAATCCTCAGACAGTGGTGGGAAATTAACTGTATTTTGAATACTCACTTTTTGAGAGTCTTGTGACCATATCTATGCTCAATGGTCAGTGTTTGTTTGAATATCTGACCTTGTGATAGGAAAGGATGTGAGTGGAGAACTGTCCAGGGGGTCTGGAGAGTCAGACAGCTCAGCAGAACCCCTGGAATCCTCTCGCGTACTGGGGGGGGGGGGGGGCTTGACTGTCTCTGCAGGAGGGCTGAGGGTCCTGTTCTGGCATGGGAGCTTGGTGCGTTCTTAGCCTTGGCCTTAGCAGCGTAGGCCACTGCTAACCCTTATTGCATCTTCATGCAGATTCAAAAAACTGCTGTTTCTCAGGTTAAAAAGAAACATTAAAGCAAATACATGATTGTAAAACCTGAACAATGCCCGTCTCTGCCTGGGAATTCCCCTGGAGCCCTGGCTGTGTATACCCACCCGTGCCCACAGCCTCCTACCAGCATGCGGGGCGCATGTGGCTGGCGGCACATGTATGCGTGCTCCTCCCCCTCCCAGTGAGGGAAATGTGCCAGGCTCTGAGTCAGGGAGAGGGCTTGGGGGTGGGGACGGGTCTCTGAGACCAGTGGACAGGTGAGGGAAGTGATCTCAGGGGGGGTGCTCAGAGCAAGGCTGGGACAGGGTGTGGCCATGCACATGTGTCTGTGTGCGTGTGGGTTAGTATGCATGTGTTTGCCCTAGCGTGTGTGTGGCTGGGTGTGCCCATGTGGGCTTGTGTGGGAAGGAGTTCTCTTGTGTTGTTCTGGGACTCAGGTGAGAGGCCCACCTGAGCCCTTTCAATACGTCACTGTCTACCTGTGGTGGGAACACCCCCTCCTTAGAGGGCGGTGTAAGACTTGAACACAGTACCTGCCAGCCCTACCTAAGCCCTCTTACCTGGCCACCTGCCACAGTGTGGAAACGGAGGCTTAGGGGGCTGATATTCTCCAACAAGCCCTGGGGGTGGCGGTGCCAAGGACAGTGGGAGCAGAGCCTGCCTGAGCAAGTCTCTAGCCCCCAATAGGGCCAAGCCCTATGGAAGGGCTCAGAGGGGCAGGGTGACTGGCTGGGTTTGAATGGGACTGTATGAACATGTAGAATGACATGTTGTGTTTTAGAGAAAGTGAGGTAGAGGTCTGGGCTTGCAATTTTCCACTTAATCCTGAGAGATTCTAAACAGCTTTGTTTAAAAACTGGACGTGCAGATTGCAGGGACCTGAGGGAGGAAGAGCCGTTGGGCCCCCCAGGAAGGCAATTAGGTTTGAAGCCAGAGTTTGGATCCAAATACAGCTTGTGGGACCTGGAGGGTGGGGAGGGAGAGCCCCTAGAGCAGCCCAGGAGGCATGAGTCAGTGTGAATTAGCAGCCGTTGCAAATTGGCTCCCACTTGCCTGTGGAGACGAGGTGCATGGGGAGGAAGCCCTAGTCCGGGGTCATTACCCACCATCCAGCCGGTGGGCACAGAGAGGGAAGGGAGTTGGAATTGCCTGTCTGTGCTCTTTCCCTCTCCCACTATTAGCCAGAGAAGCTGGAGATGATGGTGGTCAGTCAGCCTGTGTCTACGAAGGTGCCCCTTGAGGGACAGTCAATTCCTGCAGTGCAGGGAGATCATAATATAGTACACCATCCAATCCAGGGCAGGGCTGGGTGGAACTTTCTCTGAGGACCCCTAGAGGGTCCCAGGGGAGATGGGGCTGGGCCTCGTGGGAGGGGTGGGATTGTGAGAGGCACTGGAAGGGGTTCTTTGAGTGGTCGCGGTGGTGGGTGGCAGGCTTGGAGGTGGAGGTCGAGATGGGTGTGACCTGGAGATGAACACGGGGAAGGGGGAGGAGGGCTCCGGCCTGGGGGCACCTTGAATGTCATCCAGAGGAGAGTCAGATTGTAGGAGGCTGGCAGTGGGGTGCAGGTGCTGGTCCCTGAATGGGGGAATGACAGGATGAAAGGGATGTTTTAGGAAAAATCAGCTTGTAGCAGAATTCAAGGTGAATTTTTTAAATATACCTTTCTTTGTTGTTGTCACAAAAAACCCCACAGATTCATTATAATATTCGAACATTACATGCATTATATAAAAGGAAAATCTCCTATAATCCTGCCCTTCAGAGATAATCACTGTTAATACTTTGGTTTTTATTCTTTCCAGGTATTTTTAGGATAGACCGGCATCCAGCTGTCTACCTACTAACTTAACAATTTCCATAAGTAGAATTGTATTATACTGACTGGCAACTTCTCCAGCCATCTTTCCACATCAGTGCATAGAGAATGACCTCATTCTTGTGAATAGCTGCACAGACTTGCTGGATGAGTTTTGTATTGATTGTTTATTGCTGTATAACAAACCACCCCAAAATTTAGCAGAACCATTTTTATTTGCTCACAGTTCTGTGGGTTAGCCATTGAGGCCCAGCCCAGTTGGTCTCATTACCTAAGCTCATTAATGTGGTGACCGTCACCTGGTGGCCCTGCAGGGCCTGGACAGTCTGAGAGCCTCTTTCAGGTGTTTGGTGATGTGTGTTGCCTCTCATCTGGGCCCCTCTTCCCCAATGTGATTTCTCATTCTCAAGGAAACTGTCCTTTAAGGTGAAATGGGATCTCTGGGACCTCTTGGGATCTAGGCTCTGACGTCTCACAGGGTAACATCCATCTGCTGCTTCATCAAAGCAAGTCAGAGGACCAGCTGGAACTCTAGGGTTGGGGGGAAAACTCCACCTCTTGAAGGCGGCCTCCTTCATGTGCCCAGAAGGAGGAGAATTAGAATATTTGGGAATAGACCCCACCAATCTTTCTTTCTTTCTGTCTTGTCTTGTCTTTTCTTTTTTTCTCTTTTCCTTTTCTTTCTTTCTTTCTTTCTTTCTTTCTTTCTTTCTTTCTTTCTTTCTGAGATAGTGAGCATGGGTGTGCACAGGGGAGAGGCAGGTGAGAGAGAGGGGGAGAGAGAGAGAGAGAGAGAGAGAGAGAGAGAGAGAGAGAGAGAGAAAATCTTAAGCAGGCTCCATGCCCAGCACGGAGCCTGATGTGGGGCTCGATCCCACAATAATGAGATCACAATGTGAGCCAAAATCAAGAGTCGGATGCTTAACTGGCCAAGGTGCCCCTAGACCCCACTGATCTTTGGAAGACAGCAAAGGCTTCTTCCCCTCCCAGCCCCCTCTTTACTATATGGGTCAACATGGGAAATTGGCATGGACAGGACACTTAATCTTGTTGGGCAAGAAGTGCTGTTTGAGGTGGATTCTCTGTGTTTGCATGTGTGTGGGGCTCGTGCTGAGTGTAATTCAGAATTTGGGCTTTGGAGCAGACTGCTTCTCCTGCTAGGGCGACTGGAGCTGTAGAAGTAGAGCTAGACACTCTAGAAGCTGCCAAGAACTTGGCTGCTTAGTACCCCTTGCTAATTTTCATGACGTCTCTGAAGAATGTGAGTCCGTGAGTGACAGGTCTTTAAGAAAGCCAGCTGGTCACTCCAGATCCAAGCCTCTGCTGGGAATTCTTTTATTCATTCACCCAGCAAATACTGCACCTACTAAGCCCCAGACTTTCTCTCCATCCTCTTCTAACTGCGGATGTGAAATAGAAAGACCCAGGCCTGTGTGATTCACAGATTACACTTTTCCTTCTCAGGCAGCACAATGGACTTAACATTTCGACTTCCCACAATGTATTTATTTTTAAAGTTTTTTTTCACCTGCCTTGGTAGCTCTTCTCTCCTGTGAAATGTCACAAATGGCAGAGAGGCAGAAAGAAACAGGGGAAGAGCCAGCTCCGGGTCATTTATGAATCCCCAGTGCCAGTTTAGACGATGCAGCAGTGGGGCTGCTGGTGAAGTCCTCCCCAGCACTGATCGTTCATCAGACTTACCTCTCCTTGGAGATCTCGGGCTGGACTTGATGAAATACACTTTCTCAGCACAACAATGTTCTTTGGCCTGTCATCTGCCTCGTGGTTGGTGCATTCATCAAATAAGAACAAAGGCTGAGCGGGTTCCACATTTGAGAATGCCTCGGTGTTTTATTTTCTCCCTGCTCCCTCTCAGCATTTCTTGGAAAAGAGATGTTTCGTGGCTGCAGGCTTCTCTTTTTGTGAAAGTGCAGTCCATGCTGCACAGCTCAGCCTCTCGGTCGTTCTCCCCCCTCCTTCTCGACTGTGCTGTGGGGGAGCTGACCCAGCTCTGAGAGAGGACTTGGCGAGGACTGTGGGGAAGGGCGAGTAGCTGCCCTATGCTTGGAGCCACCCTGCTACATCTGGGTGACTTGGGGGCCAGCATTGTGCTACTGCTGCAGGGTTAATGGTATCTGATCAGCTCATGGGGCTTACTGTGGACCAATGTGTAGGGTTGAGGAAAACGTGAAGCCTTGTCTGCAAACCTTGAGAAAGCTGGCATCACAGCAAGATAGACCTCAGCAACTCCTTTTGGACAAGGAATTGGAAAAACTGGATGGAGGACCTCGGCCTGCTTCAACTGAGAGTTCACTGCTTGCTAGGTAAATTCCCCATCAGTAGAGACCTAAGAGGCCTGTCTTGGATTCCTAACTTCTCTGCCCATGCCTACACCCCCCTTTCCGGTTCTCTACAGCTGTGAGAATGGATTCACATGTCAGCATGCTCAACAGTCATACTATCAATTCATCAACAAGCAGTTATTGAATACTTTGATTCTTTTAAGATCTGAGGCATCTTTTGGTCCTGGTGCTCCAGGTGATGAGGGAGCTTCTGTTCAAGATGGTGGTGTAGGAAGATCCTGAAGTCACCCCTTCCCATAGACACAGATCTACAGCTACCTAGGGGAAAATTCCCTCCGAAAAAGACCTGAAAACTACTGGAGTAAGCTCCTTCACAATGGATAAAGAGGCCACGTCGAGATGGTAGGTTAGGCAGAGACATAGTCTTGCCAAAGACTCCACCCCTGGCACGGTGGCCCACATTTGGGAGGGATCTCACAAACATGGAGCTTGTTCCTGTGCAGCGAGGAGTTTGTGCCCCACATTAGGCACCCCAGCCTTTGGGACCTGCATTAGAGACACGAGCCCCCAAAACATCTGGTTTTGAAAACCAACGGGGCATGTGTCTGAAAAAGCCACAGGGCTGTAGGGAACCCAGACTCCACTCTTAAAGGGCTCGTGTGCAGACTCACTTGTCCTCGGACCTAGTGTAGAAGCAGCAGTTTGAAAAGTGCCTAGACCATAAGTGAAAGGGATCTGTTTGCTATTCTTTTATTTATTTGTTTGTTTGTTTAGTTTAGTTTTTGACAAAGAGAAAGCGAGAGAATATGAGTGGAGGAGGGGTGGTGGGGGGTGGAGAGAATTCCAAGCAGGCTCTGTGCTGACAGGCTCTGTGCTGATGCAGGGCTCGAACTCACGAACTGTGAGATCATGACCTGAGCTGACATCAGGCACCAGATGCTTAACCAACTGAACCACCCAGGTGCCTCCGTTTGCTATTCTTAAGGCGTCTGCCAGAAGGACAAGAGCCTGTTGGGACTGTCTCCAGGGACAGAGATGCTGGTGGGTGCCATTTTTGGTGTTCTCCTTCTACCCAGTTAGTGGTGGTGGTAGATGGCAGATGACATTTTGTCACTCTCCCTCTACCCTGCTAGCACTGGTGGGTGCCCCCGTGCACTACTCCCTGAGACTGTGCCTCAGCCAGCAGGACAAAAGCCCCGCCACTACCTGCTGTCTGACTACAGCTCCAACAAAGCTGGCCTATGGATGTAGCCCACATAGGGATGCCTGAGCACCTGGCTCCAGTGACCAAGGGCGATTGTGTTTCTGGGTCAAATGGGTCTGAAACAATTGGAGAGACAGTTCTTGGCAGACTGCCATCCCCAGAGCACTGCACAGACAGCAGACTAAAACACACTCCCAGTTATCTGATGTAAAAGGCCTATTTACTTGCCCTGGAGCTTTAGCCTGAGGGGCAGGCTTCACATTTACAACACATCTAGAGGCTACAGAGGTGCTATCAGGGAACATAGGATACCATCTTTGAGCTGATCCTCAGCCTTGCTATACCTCTCAGAAAGTTTGCTGGTCCCTCCCAGAAAGGAGCCTCACGTTTTACAACTGTCACTGAGGGGACTCCTCCAGACTGCCTGTTTTGCAGGTCAGCAGGGTCTGTGATTATGTTCCCATAAGACTGCATATATTTGCATGCTTTAAAACCTGCTACTTGAGGATCTAGCTCCCAAATGGCCTGAAACCAGGTGCTAACTGAAATCTTCCCCCTGGAACACTGACACATCTTGGCATAACCTCTACAACAGGGACCCACCAGGAAAAAAACCGGCTGCTTAGATAATCACAAAGGTTCAAGAGGCAAACAAGAGCTAGGGCATGGTTGAACAGTAAGGTTCATCTCCTACATAAGGCCACTCCTGCAAGACTGGGAGAGATAGCTGTTTCACCCAATGCATAGAAACAAACACAGAAACTCAAGCAAAATAAGGAGACAGAGGAATAGGTTCCAAACAGAAGAACAAGATGAAACCCCAGAAAAAAAAAAAAAAACAAAAAAACAAAAAAACCTTAGCGAAATAGAGATAAGTAATTTACATGATGTAGATTTCAAAGTAATAGTTAAAAGATGCTCACCAAACTCAGAAGAAGAATGGTTAAACACAGTGAGAACTTCAACAAAGAGATCGAGAATATAAGTACCAAGCAGAAATAGTAGAACTGAAGAATAACTGAATTGAAGAAGACATGAGTGGGTTTCAAAAGCAGACTAAATGAAGCAGAAGATAGAATCTGTGAGCTGGAAGACAGGGGCAGTGGAACTTACCCAAAAGATGAACAAAGAGAAATAAGAACTAAAAAAATGAAGGTAACCTAAGGGACTTATGGGACAATATCAAATGCACTAACATTCATATTATAGGAATTTCAAAAGGAGAAGAGAGAGCAAAAGAGGCAGACAACTTATTTGATGAAATAATGGCCAAAAACTTCTGTAACCTGGGGAAAGAAACACACATCCAGATCCAGGAATCCCAGAGAGTTCCAAACAAGATGAACCGAAAGAGACCACACCAAGACACATTATAATTAAAATGTCAGGGCACCTGGGTGGCTCAGTTGGTTGAGTGACTGACTTTTGATTTTTGCTCAGGTCATGATCCTGCTCTCTCTCTCTCTCTCAATCCCTCTGCCCCTCTCCTTGCTTGCACTCTCTTTCTCTTTCTCTAAAAAAAAAAAAAAAAAAAAAAAAAAAAAAAATTAAAATGTCAAAAGTTAAGGATACAGAGAATTTTTTTAAATGTTTATTTATTTTTGAGAGAGACAGAGCTTGAGTGGGGGAGGGGCAGAGAGAGAGGGAGACACAGAATCCGAAGCAGGCTCCAGGCTCTGAGCTGTCAGCACAGAGCCCGATGCGGGGCTCAATGACCTGGGCTGAAGTCAGATATCCAACCGACTAAGCCACCCAGGCGCCCTGAGAGAATTTATTTTTAAGTTCACCTATTTATTTCTGAGAGAGAGAGTGAGAAAGAGAGAGTGGGAGAGGGGCAGAGAAAAGGAGAGACAGAATCCCAAGCAGGCTCCATGCTGCCAGCACAAAGCCTGATGTGGAGTTCAAACCCACAAACTGTGAGATCATGATGCAAGTCGAGATAAAGAGTCAGTCACTTAGCCAACGGAGTCACCTAGGCATGCCCAGAGAGAATCTTAAAAATAACTTGTTACATACAAGGGAGCCCCCATAAGACTATCAGGAGATTTCTCAGCAGAAACATTGTAGGCCAGCAGGGAATGTCATGGTATATTGAAAGTGCTGAAAGGGAAGCGAAAACACTTCCAACCAAGAATACTCTACCTGGCAAGGTTATCATTCACAATTGAAAAAGAGATAAAGAGCTTTCTGAAAGCTACAGGAGTTCATCAGCACTAAACTGGCCCTACGTGAAATGTTAAAGCTAAAAAGAATGGGGACTAATTAGTAACAAGAAAGCATATGAATGGTAACCAGGAAAGGCAACTATTTAGTAAAGGTGTTGGACTAATCACTTATAAAGCTAGTATAAAAGTTAAAAGATAAAAGTATTAAAAATAATGTAACTACTATAATTAGAGGATAGACATGAAAAAGATGTGAAATGTGATATTAAAAATATAAAATGTTCAGGGGTGGAGTAAAAGCATAGAGTTTTAGAATGCATTCAAACAACCTGCTATCAACCTAAAATAGATTCCTATGTATATGGGCTGTTAAATATGAGCCTCATGGTAAGCACAAAGCAAAAACTCATAATAGATATGCAAAAGATAATGAGAAAGGAACATAAGCACAACACTGTAGAAAGTCATCAAACCACAAGGGAAGAAGCCAAGAAAAGAAGAAAGGAACAGAGAGGAGCTACAAAACAAACAATAAACCATAAACAAACACTACAAAATGTCAACAAGTGCATACCTTAAATTCTACACAGAATATAAATAATTGGATAAATTCTCCAATCAAGACATAGAGTGGCTGAATGGATTAAAACAAACAAACAAACAAACAAACAAACAAACCCAGTATTCCACTATGAGCTACCTACAAGAGACTCACTTTAGATATTAGGACACATAGAGACTGAAAGTGAAGGCATGGAGAAAGATGTTTCATGAAAATGGAAACCAAAAGAAAGCAGGGGTAGTTTTACTGACATCAGAAAAATAGACTCTTAAACAAAGATTGTAGGGGCGACTGGGTGGCTCAGTCAGTTAAGCGTCCAACTCTTGATTTGGCTCAGGTCATGATCTCATGGTTCGTGGGTTTGAGCCTCACATTGGGCCCTGGGCTGGAAGTGCGGAGCTTGTTTGCGAATCTCTCTCCCTCTCTCTGCCCCTCCCCACTCATGCTGTCTCTAATCTCTTTCAAAAAAAAAAAAAGATTGTAATAAAAGACAAAGATGGAAACTACATAATGGATAAAGGGGTAAATCCAGCAAGAAGATATACCATTTGTAAATATTTATGCACCCAACATAGAAGGATCTAAATACACAAAGCATATATTAAGTGACCTAAAGGGACAAATTGACAGCATTAGAATAATAGTAGGGGATTTCATACCTCACTTACATCAATGAATAGATCATCCAGACCAAAATCAATAAGGAAACATTGGCTTTAAATGATATATTAGACCACATAGACTTAATAGATATGTATAGAACTTTACATCTAAAAGCATCAGAATACACGTTCTTTTGGAGTGCACATAGAACATCTCCAGTATATGTCACATGTTAAGCCATAAAACAAATCTCAATAAGTTTAAGAAGATTCAAGTTATATCAAGACTCTTTTCCAACCACAATGGTATAAAACTAGGAATCAATTACAAAAAGAAAGTTAGAGGGGTGCTGGGTGGCTCAGTTGGTTAAGTGTCTGACTCTTGATCTCGGTTCCAGTTATGATCTCAAGGTTTGTGAGTTCAAGCCCTGTGTTAGGCTTGCACTGAGAGCACAAAGCCTGCTTGGGAGTCTGTCTCTCCCTCTGCTTCTCTCCCACTCATTCACTCTCTGTCTCTTTCTCAAAATAAATAAACTCAAAAAAAAAAAAGAAAGAAAAATCACAAATATATGGGGATTATGCAACATGCTATTGAACAAACAGTGGGTGAATGAAGAAATCAAAGAAGAAATAAAAAATTTACTTGAGACAAATGAAAATGGAACTACAACATACCAAAATCTATGAGATGCAGCAAAAGTAGTTTTTTTTTTAATGTTTACTTATTTTTGAGAGAGAGAGAGAGAGAGAGAGAGAGAGAGAGAGAGAACGTGAACAGGGGAGAGGCAGAGAGAGAGAGGGAAACACAGAATCCGAAATAGGCTTCAGGCTCTGAGCTGTCAGCACAGAGCCTGGCGCAGGGCTCGAACTCATGAACCGCGAGATCATGACCTGAGCCGAAGTCAGAAGCTTAACCTACTGAGCCACCCGGGCGCCCCAGCAAAAGTAGTTCTGAGAGGTACAGTCATAGTGATAAATGTCTACTTCAAGAAATAAGAAAAATCTCAAATAGTCTAACTTTATACCTAAGGAAGCTCGAAAAAGAAGAATAAATGAAGCCCCAAATTGTAGAAGGAAGGAAATAATAAAGATCAGACTGGAAATAATTGAAATAAAGACTACAAAGATAATAGAAAAGATCAGTGAAACTAAGAGTTGGTTCTTTGAAAAGATTAACAGAGTTGGCAAACTTGTAGCTAGGCTCACTAAGAAAAAAAAGAGATGGCTCAAATAAATAAAATCAGAAATAAGAGAGGAGAGGTTATAACCAATACCAAAGAAATACAAGGGATTGTAAGAGACTACTACAAACAATTATGTGCCAACAAACTGGACAACCTAGAAGAAATGGATAAGTTCCTAGAAGCATATGATCTTCCAAGACGGATTCATGAATCATAAAAAATCTGAATAGATTACTAAGGAAGTTGAATCAGTAATCAAAAACTTTCCAACAAACAAAAAGTCAAGGCTTCCCTGGTGAGTTCTGTCAAACATTCAAAGAAGTCTTAATACCTATCCATTTCTCAAGCTCTTCCAAAAAACTGAAGAGAGGGAATGCTTCCAAACTCATTTTAATGAGTCCAGTGTTACTCTGACACCACAAAAAAGGAAAATTATAGGCCAAGGGGTGCCTGGGTGGCTCAGTTGGTTAAATGTCTGACTTTGGCTCAAGTCATGATTTGCGGTTTGTGAGTTTGAGCCCTGTGTCAGGCTCTGTGTTGACAAGCTCAGAACCTGGATCCTGCTTCGGATTCTGTGTCTCCCTCTCTCTTTGTTTCTCCCCCACTCACGCTCTGTCTCTGTCTCTCTCTCTCTCAAAAATAAATAAATATTTAAAAAAATTTAGAAAACTACAGGCCAATGTCCCTGATGGACATATGTGAAAAATTCCTCAGCAAAATATTAGCAAAGTAAACTTAATAATACATTAAAAGCATCATATACCATGATAAAGTGGGATTTATTCCAGGGATGCAAGGATGGTTTAACATTTTCAAACCAGTCAATGCTACATTAACAAAATGAAGGACAAAAATCATATGATCATTTCAATAGATGCAGAAAAAGCATTTGACAAATTCACCATCCATTTGCAATAAAAGCTCTCAACAAAGCGGGTATAGATGGAACGTACCTCAACATGATAAAGGCCATAAGTGACAAGCCTCCAGCTGACATCATACCAATGACAAAAAAACTGAAAGCTTTTCCCTTAAAATCTGGAACAAGAAAAGGATGCCCACTCTTTTAACTTTCATTCAACTTAGTATTAGAAGTTCTGGCCAGAGCAATTAGGCAGGGAAAAGTAATAAAAATCATCCAAATTAGAAAGAAAGAAGTAAAACTGTCAATGTTAGTGGAGATGATTTTATATTTAGAAAATCTGAACGATTCCACCAAAAAACTGTTAGAACTAATATATGAGTTTGATATAGTTGGAGGGTAGGTACAAGACCCATATATAAAAATATGTTGTTGTTTTTTTATACGCTAAGAATGAACTATAGGAAAGAGAAATTAAGAAAACATTCCCATTTCATGGGGCACCTGGGGTGACTCGGTTGAGTGTCTGACTTCGGCTTAGGTCATGATCTTGTGGTTTGTGGGTTCAAGCCCTGCATCAGGCTCTGTGCTGGCAGCTTGGAGCCTGGAGCCTGCTTCGTATTCTGTGTCTCTCTCTCTGTCTCTCTCTCTGCCCCTCCCCTGCTCGTGCTCTGTCTCTCTCAAAAATAAAATAAAAATTGGGAAAAAAAAACAATAAAAAAAAGGAAACATTCCCATTTCAAATCACACCAAAAAGAACAAAATACCTAGGATTAAAGTTAACCAAGGACGTGAAAGACGTGTACACTGAAAACTATTACATTGATGAAAGAAATTGAAGACACGAATAAATGGAAAGATATTTTGTGCTCATGGGTTGGAAGAATTCATATTGTTAAAATGTCCATATTTTCCAAAGCAGTCTACAGATTCAGACTATCAAAATTCCTATCAAAATTCTGATGGTGTTTTTCGTAGGAATAGAACAAACAATCCTAAGACTTATATGGAACCACAAAAGATCCCAAATAGCCAAAGCAACCCTGAGAAAGAGGAACAAAGCTGGAGGCATCATGCTCCCTGATTTCAAGCTATACTATAAAGCCATAGTAAACAAAATAGTATGGTATTGGCATAAAAACAGATACAAAGATTAGTGCAACAGGGTAGAGAGCTCAGAAATCAAACCACGCATATATGGTCAATTAACTTACAACAGAGGAGGCAAAAACATACCATAAGGAAAGGACAGTCTCTTCAATAAATGTTGGGAAAACTAGACAGCCATGTGCAAAAGAACGATATTGGATTGGCATCTTACACCATACGCAAAAATTAGCTCAAAATGGGTTAAAGACTTGAATATAAGACCAGAAACCATAAAACTGTCTGAAGAAAGGATAGGTAGTAAGCTCTCTGACACTGTTTTTAGTGATATCTTTTTGTATCTGAATCCAGAAGCAATGGCAACACAAGCAAAAATAAACAAATGGAACTGCATCAAACTAAAAAGCTTCTGTACAGTGAAGGAAACCATCAACAAAATAAAAAAGCAGCGTGGGAGAATATACTTGCAAATCATATATTTGATAAGGGGTTAATACCCAAAATATAGAAAGAACTCCTATAACTCAATAACAATAATGTAAACAATCTGATTAACAAATGGGCAGAGGATCTGAATAGATATTTTTCCAAAGAAGACATAGAGATGGCCAACAGGCACATGAAAAGGTGCTCAACCTCGGTCATCGTCAGGGAAATACAAATCAAATCACAATGAGATATCACCTCACACCTGTTAGAATTATCAAAAAGACAAAATAACAAGTGTTGGGAAGGATGTGGAGAAAAGGGAATCCTTGGGCACTGTTGGTGCAGCTACTGTGGAAAACAGTATAGGAATTCTTGGGGCGCCTGGGTGGCTCAGTCAGTTAAGTGTCCGACCTTGCTTGGCTCAGGTCATGACCTCGCAGTTCGCGAGTTCGAGCCCCACGTCGGGCTCTGTGCTGGCAGCTGGAGCCTGGAGCCTACTTCAGATTCTATGTCTCCCTCTCTCTCTGCCCCTCCCATGCTCATGCTCTGTCTCTCTCTGTCCCTTAATAATAAATAAACGTTACAAAAAATTTTTTTAAAAAGAACAGTATAGGAATTCTTAAAAAAATTAAAAATAGAGCTGCCATATGATTTAGTAATTCCACTTCTGGGTATTTATTCAAAGAAAATGAAGATGCTCATTTGAAAAGATATATACGCTCCTATGTTCATTGCAGCATTATTTATAATAGCCAAGATATGGAAACAACCTAAATATCTATCAGTGGATGAATGGATAAAGAAGATGTGGTATACACATATTATGGAATACTTACTGCTCAACCATAAAGAAGATGCAGTCTTGCCATTTGCAACAACATGGATGGAACTTGAGAGTATTATGCTTAGTGAAGTAAGTCAGACAAAGAACAATACCTTATGATTTCACTTATATCTGGAATCTAAAACAATTGGTTGCCAGAGGAGAAGGGGTATGTGGGTTGGGCAAAATGGGTGAAGGGGATCAAGAGGTACAAACTTCCACTCATAGGGGCACCTAGATGGCTCAGTAGGTTAAGTGTCCTACTCTTGATTTGAGGTCATGATCTTATGGCTCATGAGTTCGAGTCCTACATCGGTCTCTGCGCTGACAGTGTGGAGCTTGCTTGGGATTTTCTCTCTTTCCTTCTCTCTGTCTGCCACTCCCACATGCTCTCTCTCTCAAAATAAATAAACTTTAAAACAAAACAAAAACCCAAAACCAAAAACAAAACTTCCACTTGTAAAATAAGTAAGTCATGGGGATGTAACATACAGCATGAGGACTGCAGTCAATAATATTGTATTGCAAAACTGAAAGTTGTTAGGAAAAATCTTAAAGGTTCCTATCAAGAAAAACAATGTTTGTAAATTTGTATGGTGACAGATGGTAGATAGACTTATTGTGGTGATCATTTAGCAATGTATTCAAATGTAGAATTATTATGTTGTACACCTGAAACTAATGCAATGTGTCTCAGTTATACTTCAATAAAAAAAGAAAAAACTATTTGAATAGGGTATAAATTATGCGCAATGCTTTATTAAAAGAGAGAGGGAGAGAGAGAGAGATTGATTTCACTGATACAGGGTTAGGTGAGTCCCCAACCCTTTCTGTTCTTGGCTACCAACTTTCTTGTGTGTTTTATGTGGGTTTTCCCCTTCCCCCCCCCCCCCCCCCCCCCAACCAGGGCTTGGTCCTGCCACATCCACAGCCCTCAGGAGTGGGCTCTGAAGGCCAGCCAGGAAGGGAAGAGGTTGCTGTAGATGCAGCCAGAGCCCTTTATGTAGAGCTGAAAGGAGATACCTGCCTTGCCCCAGCCAAAGTCTCCCTGCTTTATACCCACACCTCATGTGGAATAAAAGTGATGTTACCTCACCTCCAGCATCCACCTTCCTCACTTCTTATCCAAATGCCCCTCGGTGGTTTAACAAGTTCAGGTGTCCCTGTGGGAGAGGGATGGATGTCCCCTGGGGATGCTCAGTGGACTAGGTCTTGGGCTCTGAGGACTGTTCTTCAAGAAAACAGCAGCAGCTGCCTTTCGGAAACATGGGTGTGACTTCCCCAGAGGGGCCACACTCTACTGGCTGATGGGGAGGTTAACAATGGGTGCCACCATGCCTGGGGCTGGTGGATGCTTCAAGCTGGGTGGATGCAGTCTGGGTGGATGCTTCAAGCCCACTCTGGCTTGGACACTGGGGGCTGGAATATCAGGCAGAGTGGGCCTCTCTCTCCACACCACTCCCGTTCTGACATTCCAGTTAAGCCCGATGCATGTGGGACAGCAGAGTCCCGGAGTTGGAGGACCTGAATTGGACACATTTTCTTCTCTCTGGGAATGCTTCTGGGGCCGCTGGCTTTTGGGATGCTAATACTGATTGTAGGACCTGCTTACAGCACAGAATTGTCCCCAGTTCTGGGCGATGGCTGGCAGTCCGGTTTCCTGGGCCCTCAGTGCAGCGGGCTCTGGGGCGAATGTTGATCAGCACAGGCAGGAAGCCTTGCTTGACCCTTTCTTTATGGGCTGGGGTGCGGGAGCATGGCCACCCTGACTCTGGAGCAGAGGGGAAGTAGGAGGTGATTCTTCAGACTCTGCAGGGCCTTTCTTCTTTGGTCCCCACCCCAGGGACTAAAGCATTAGATGCTGCCACATTGTAAACCCAGTGGTCCCAGTGGGCTAGGGGACTGATCTCCATAGCCCCTGCGGCCACCACCCCCCATCCCCCAGGTTCCAAGTAGGGTTAGTGCTGCCAGGGGACGGACTCGGACTCAGGACTTCTGCAGCCTCCACGGCTCTTTTCTGATGGGCAGGGACATTTCTAACGGCTCCACTCGATCTCTGGTTCTTCCTTCCTTCTGAGGAGCAGAGCCCTTGATTTTCCCCTCCACTGACACTTTGCCTGTTTTCTCATTGTCTGGTACGAACCAGGTGGGCACTCAAATATTTTTTGAATGAATGGAACAAATACTGCATTTGTGATATAAAAAGAAATGTATCCCTAATCTAGCCGATTCCCCTGGACGTTTAGAGCTCTTGCTTGATTTAAAAGCATAAGAGACTGTTAAAAACTGAGAACAAACTGAGGGTTGATGGGGGGTGGGAGGGAGGGGAGGGTGGGTGATGGGTATTGAGGAGGGCACCTTTTGGGATGAGCACTGGGTGTTGTATGGAAACCAATTTGTCAATAAATTTCATAAAAAAAAAAAAAATAAAAAAAAATAAAATCATCCATCTTCGGGCACCTGGTGGCTCAGTCGGTTGAGTGTCCAACTTCGGCTCAGGTCATGATCTCACAGTTTGTGGGTTCAAGTCCCGTGTCGG
Source organism: Lynx canadensis (assembly GCF_007474595.2). Lineage (NCBI taxonomy): Eukaryota > Metazoa > Chordata > Mammalia > Carnivora > Felidae > Lynx > Lynx canadensis. The sequence goes on from NC_044309.1 coordinate 38,027,160, forward strand.
GCTCTGTGCTGACAGCTCAGAACCTGGAGCCTGCTTTGGATTCTGTGTCTCCCTCTCTCTCTGCCCCTCCCCCACTCACACTGTCTCTCTCTCCCTCTCTCTCTCTCTCTCTCTCTCTCTCAAAAATAAACATTAAAAAAATTAAAAAATAAACCATCCATCTTCATAATCGCAGGGGTTTGAAATGTCTCTGGGGAGGGGCAGGACTTGTAGATCAGGAGCTCCTCACTGAAGGAGCCGTGGCTCTGCCTGAGAGACTTAACCTTCCCTTTCCCGAGGAGGGGTGAACAGGGAGCCCAGCTCAAAAATTTCACAGTGGAGGAAACTGAGGCTGGTTTTCCCAGGTTCTTTTGAGCAGAGGAAGCTGGAGCCAGACTTTCTAGATGCTGACCCTGGATTCTATTTTATTCCATCCCCACCCCCACACCTGCTCCCATCTTCCTCAGTTCACCCAAGGATGCCTCTTGAGTTCCTAGCACCCTGCGTGTGAGGTGACCTTGCAGGGCCTGAGGGCAGCTTTGTAGGAAAACATGCACCCCAAATGGCCAAATCCGTGAGGACTTGAGGGAGGCACGTGTGGGGTTATTTTGGGTTTGGTGGGCCGGGCTCAGATCTCTCTGGCATTCCCGGCCGCTGGCCTCTCAGAATTGACCAGAATGGAAGGATGATAAAAATCAAGGCTCCAGGAATAGCCCAAGAATTTGTTCATTCTTAACCTCTGTAAAGAGGTGCCGCCCAACCCAGAGCCCACAGTGAAGTTGGGGCTGGGGGTGGGTGCTGGTATGGGGAGGGGTAGAGAAGGAGAGTTAAGACCATTTCCTCTTCCTCCCCTGGGGTGGAGGAGGTGGCAAGCTCAGTGCCTGGCTCAGTGCCAATCTGATAAGAGAGAAGGATTTAGAGGCCAGAGGAATGTCCCTCCTCCCACTAGACCATCCCGGCCTCTTGGGGAGTCGCCTGGGAGCTCCCATGGCCAGGGTCAGTGGGTCCAGCTTCCTGGGTCTCTCTAACTGCCTCTTTCTGTTTCTCTGTCCCTCTCAGACTTAGGCAGGCTTGGGGCAGCTGTGGCCTTGGATTCTCAGGGAGGCTTACTGCCTCCTTTCTTCCCCAGAGCCAGGTCCAGAGTCACTTTTGCTCAGTGTATGGGAGGGAGATGTGTACTGAGTATCTATCCTACAGAAGTTCAGGAATCTGCCCTTGTCCTGAAGGAGCTAGACTGGACATGTAGAGACGACTGTGTGTACACATTCAGACTCAGAAGCATCATCCAGACCAGTCCATAGTTCTGGAGGGGCGGGTGGAACTGTAACAGACAGAGTGGGTCAGTAGACAGAGCAGGCTACCAGGAGGCAGGACACCTGGCTTGTCCTGGACCAGTCACATTACTTCTCTAGGCTTTAGTTTAGTTTAGTTTAGTTTTTTATCTGTAAAATGAGGAGTCTCTGATCCCTGAGGTCCTTTCTGGCTTAAGAATGATCTGATTTTGGGGGTTGTAGGGAGGAAAAACTTTCTCAGATGGGGGCGGGGTGTTTGTGTTGCCTCTGCTCTTTGTTCCATATGGGGTTCAAGGGTGGGCATCTCAGCTGGTCATCCCCATGGGGGGCAGGCTGAAGGCTCAGATGTCGCAGCTGGGCCCCAAACCTCTCTTCTGTTCTCTGGACACTTCTGCTCAAGAAAACTGTAAAATCTGACATTAGGTTTAAAAAATCAGTTGCCCTTGTCCAGGATGAGGTGATCATCCCTTGGCCAACAAGATGAGGTCTGCACCTGCCCCTGGCCAGCCTTACTGCTTCCCCCTTGGAGCCACTTTGCCTCTTGTGTTTCTGTAAGGCTAAATTACCTGTAGCCTTTCCTCCCTCTCCCACCATGCAAGCTCTCATTTCTCATTGTTCCCGGTGTGGTCTACTTGCTTGAAATGCCCCTCCCACCCTGCATTGTGTTTTCTCTTATCTGCATTGTTTTAGCAGGTAGGAAAATTTGTTCAGCCATTATTTCTTCAAGAATTTTTCTGTTCCCCCTTCTCTCTGTTCTCTTTCTAGAACTTTAGTTACATGACTATTAGCCTCTTAGATATTGTCCTATAGGTTTCTGATGCTCTATTAATTTTTTTCAGTCTTTTTTCTTTGTGTGCTTCATCTGAGATAATTTCTATTGTTATGTCTTCAGGTACAATGTTATTTTCTTCTGCAGGGTCTAATCTGATGTTAAATTTTTCTATCCAGTGTATCGTTCATTTCAGATACTATCTTTCTCATCTCTAGAAGTTCGATATGAGTCTTTTTATATCTTTTCTCTTTTTATCATGTGTATGTTTCCCTCTACATTCTGGAGCGTATGGAGCATACTTACAATCGCTGCTTTTCATCTGTGTCTGCTGGTGTCATCATCTTTGTCATCTTTGGGTCTGTTCTATTAACTGATTTTTCTCCTGGTTATGGGTCATATCTTTCTGCTTCTTTGAATGCTTGCTAATTTTTGATTGAGTGCCAGACATTGTAGATTTAATGTTGCTGGATTTCATTATATTTCTTTAAATAGTATTGGACTTTATTTTGGCATGCATTTCAATTGCTTGGGATCAGTTTAATATTTGAGGCTTGTCTTTAAGCTTTGTGAGGGTGGATCCAGAGCAGCTTTTAGTCCAGGGCTAATTTAGCTTCACTACTAAGGCACCACCCTTCTGAGGACTCTGCCCAGTGCCCTGGGTATAGTGAGGTCTCTCTACTCTCCAGGGGGGAATGTGACCTCTTTTTGGCCCTGTGTGCTACAATCATTTGGCCTATTGCTTTCCATTGGTTCTCTTCCCAGTCTTGTGGAGCTCACTTCACACATGTGTGGATTAGCCAGAGAGTCAAGGAGACTCTTCTGCACATTCCTAGAGCACCCTGTCTGCACAGCCCTTTGTCTCTACTATTCTACCTTCAATTCTAGCTCCATGAACTCTGATTTCTGTCTCTTCAGCTTGGTGAGACCACTGGACTCCATTTGTGTGTTTAAAAAAAAATTTTTTTTTTAGTGTTTATTTATTTTTGAGAGAGAGAGAGAGAGAGAGAGAGAGAGCACAAGTGGGGGAGGGGTAGAGAGAGAGGGAGACACAGAATCTGAAGCAGGCTCCAGGCTCTGAGCTGTCAGCACAGAGCCTGACGCGGGGCTTGAACTCACAGACTGTGAGATCATGACCTGAGCCGAAGTCGGACGCTCAACTGACTGAGCCACCCAGGTGCCCCACTGGACTCCATTTGTATTCCTTCTCCTGTGCAGCTGTGTGCAAACCACCTCCAGGCAGTCAGCTGGGTAACCATAGGACTCACTCTTACGTTTTCCTCTTCTCAGGGATTACAGTCCTGTGCGGCCTGTTGTCTCATATCTGAAGGAATTGTCTCATGTATTCTGTTCAGATTTCTAGCTGCTTAAAGTGGGAGGGTAGAGCCAGTCTGCATGACTTCACCATGGTGGTAAACCAAAGTCCAGCATTATTGGAAGACTTACCTCGGGCATCACTTCCTTCCCCACTGAGGAATGTGTCTCTAGTCAGCACTCTTATGAGACCCCATAAGCAGGATATTCTTTTCCTCATAATTTTATCTGGGTCTGTTATCTCTCTAAGTAGGCTGTCTCCCTGAACACAAAGATGAGATGGTATTTTCTTGTTGTCAAAGAAAATGTAGTATTTCCCTGGTACATAGTCCAGTGCCTGGCATATAGTAGGCAGCTCACATTTGTTGATTGCATGAGTGAATGAGAAATGAAAGAAACTGTAAGCTAACTATCTAAGAAGAACACTATCTCAGTGGGTATGGGATTCAGACTCTCTTTGTGCTCTGTGGAGCTTCCACCACATCTGTAGTTTTGGGGTTTGTTAATTCTGGTCGGGACACTGGCAAATCTGAATTCATCCAGAGAAGGGCGACTAAGGTGCTGGACGCTATACCACGTGGGAGTTGGATGAAGGATTTAGGAATGTTCGTTTTGTCCTAGAATTGCTTTTATGGAGTGGTAAGGGGGACACGATAATTGTTTTCTAACATGTGCAGGATTGATGGGGAAGAGGAGGGCTTAAACGTGTCCTGTAGCTTCAGAGGGCCAAACCTAGGACTCATGGATGAGGGGATTCCAGAAGATTGGATGTGGATCCAGTTCCAGGAAGAACTTGTCTTATCTTGCCTTTCTTCTTTCTTTCTTTCTTTCTTTCTTTCTTTCTTTCTTTCTTTCTTTCTTTCTTTCTCTTTCTTTCTTTCTTTCTCTTTCTTTCTTTCTTTCTTCCTTCCTTTCTTTCTTTCTTTCTTTCTCTTTCTTTCTCTTTCTTTCTTTCTTTCTTTCTTTCTTTCTTTCTTGAGAGAGAGTGAGTACAAGCGGGGGAGGGGCAGAGAGAAGGAGAGACAGAAGCCCAAGCAGACTCTGCACCATTTGTGCAGAGCCCAGTGCAGGGCATGAACTCAGTAACTGTGAGATCATGACCTGAGCTGAGATCAAGAGTTGAAAACTTAACCAACTGAGCCACTCAGGTGCCCCTGGGAGGAACTTTCTAACTGCTAGTGCCATCTAGCAGATGAATAGGCTATCTTGGGAGGTAGTGAGCTCTTCATCACTTCTGGGGTTTAAGTAAAAACTGATATTTATTGATCAGGGATTTTGTGTTTGGGATTGTAAGATTAGATATGATGTTGTATGAGATCGTTTCTAAGATACTTTTCTACTCAATGATTCTAAATCTTTGTCCTCCCTTTGAGCCCAATGATCCAGCCCTCCTGGAAATTCCCAGGCCCCAACACCCCCCCACCCCTGCCACCACACACAGTGCACACCTGAATATGCCCTCCTTACTACAGTTTTGTGGAACTCCTCACACCTTCATCCTTGCCCAAAGTGGACTCCTTCTGGTGGCCCTGCAGACCAGCTGCTCGCCGTCTGTGCTCATCTCCATCATTTCAGTTCCAGCCTGACTGGCACCCCATCCATCTGGGCTGGTGCCTTATGTCAGTGCCTTGTCCCATTGTGTCTCCTGTGTCTGGATACACAGTGCCTTTGAGACAGTGCAGGACTCTGGTTAGCCCGTTGTTCTCCCTCCTGCCCACACAGCAACATCTGGCAGCCTTGCTGCAGCCATTCTGCATGCTCGCGAACGTCGCTCTGAACAGACACGGCTGCTCTTGACCTGTTCATTGACTTACTTCTCTGGGATCATGTCACTTCCTCTGTGCGGCCTCTCCCCTCCCTGGACTGAAAGCTCCCAGGGAGGTGCCACCCCATTGGGTCTGGGATGGTACCTTGCACACTGTGGAGGCCCGTTAAACGGTGGTGGGGGCTGGATTTTCAAGAGAATCTTCAAGGACCTGCCTTTCCCCGTTAAAAAAAATTTTTTTTTAGTGTTTATTTACTTTTGAGAGAGAAAGAGAGAGACAGAGGCATCAGCAGGGTAGGGGCAGAGAGAAAGAGAGACACAGAATTCGAAGCAGGCTCCAGTCTCTGAGTTGTCAGCCCAGAGCCCGACATGGAGCTCAAACACACAAACTGTGAGATCATGACATGAGCCAAAGTTGGATGCTTAACTGACTGAGCCACCCAGGCACCCCAGCCTTTTGCCATTTTTAAGGTGGTCTTTAGGGAGCTCCAAATAAGATTCCAGCCAGAGAAGGAAGGGCAGGTCTGCAGCTCAGTGGCTGGAGAGTGTAGGGGGCTGACTCAGAAGGGGAAAAAGCCAAGGACTCCATCTTCTGCTTGCCTAAAGCTGTTGCCCAACCTCTCAGTGGAAGGAACCTTTGTCAGGTTGTCTGCTAGGGGATCCATGGTACCTCCCTGGTTCCTTCGTGGTGTCTGCAGCAGTCAGCTGCGCCCAGGGGGTAAGTCACAGCCAGGCAGGCTCTGGGGGCAAGGGCTTTATAGGAAGCAGACCTGAGGTGAGAAATCTTCCCGGCAGCTGAGTGCCCTGGCCTGACCCCAAGTGGCCTCGAGCTCCCGAGAGCCTCCTTCCCAGTGTGCTGCTCGTCTTCCTTCAGCTCGCTGGGCCACGCATGGTCATGGATGTGAGGAGCACTCTTGAACTCGGACTCGGGTTCCCTGGTCCTCTTAGCCTTGGTCAGACAGGTCTGACATGGGGCAGTCTTGTTTCTTCCTCTGCAAATGGGAAGAACAAGGGCTCCACTGGGGAGCGGGGGGTGAGCTCGTTTGCAGGACTGATGTTCGAGGCTCCCGCTCCCAGAGCTGCTTTCGCCATCCTGGACAGTGTGGGCTTAGCCTCTTCCTCAGCAAAAGCGCAGCACTCCTCTCAAATGGGAGTCCTTTCTCCCATAGAAGCAAAGGGAATGTTATTTGGAAACTGATCTGCTAGGAGGGCTGGAGTGCAAGTGCATTTAGACTCACAAAGTCGGCGCCCCCACTGGAAAGGGAGCTCCAGGGGAGAAGGCGTGCCTCTCTCTGTATTTGCTCTATACGTCCAGCATCGAGACAGCAGCTGGCACAAAGTGGGCACCCCGTAGACGTCTGACGACTGAATGAAAGCATCCGGGAGGAAGGAGTCCCGGCATTCGTGTGGCCAGGGTCGTGTGGCCAGGGCTGTGCAGCACTCCACCTGGCCTCTGCCACTTAACAGATGAGGTAGATGAGGTTCGGCGGGGCAGTAGTGTGCCCAGGCCCCTCGCTGTCAGATGGGAGACCTCAGTGTTTTGTCTCCCAGCTGCTTGCTTGTTCCACTGGAAGGCTGCCAAGACAATAATAAAAACAATGCTATAATTACAGCTAATATTGACGGAGTGCGCTCTGTCATGACGGGGAGTGTTTTGGCCTAATTCTTGAAATGCGCTCACTGAAAAGAGATTTCCCGAATTTGTTCACCCTTTCCTGTGGCCTTCTGTACACATGCCCTAGTGTCCGCCTTAGAACACATTTGCCCTCGATGTGAAGAAAAGAAAAAGATACTATTTTCATCAGTCCTATCCATGGTAGCTGTTGTCTGCATGCTGTTTAGGTCAACTAATGGTTTATTGGGGGTGTTTATATTGGTGATCTTACTATTCTCTATGTGGTTATCAGTATGGGATTTGCTCATTTGTGCTTCTGCCGGTCATCTATTGAGCACCTACTGTATGTAAGCAGGTCCTGGGCACCAGGGATTCGGTGGGGACTAGCACCTGATGTGTCCACCTGTCTGAGGACCTCAGACATGACTTAGCTGGTTCCTCGAGGCAAGAACTGTGTGTGTAAATCCTTCTGTGTTTAAGGCTCCCCTTAGCACTAGGGTCTCTGCCCTGGGACTGAAAGTTAGCATGGGGGATGCATTGTGGAGTCTTCCTTTTCTATAGGGCACTCTGCTAGGAAAGCACTGAAGCATACTCCCAGGCATCATTTTACTGTCGTTTCCCCCTGACAATGACCTTGAGAAGTGGTTAGAATGAGGATTTTTTTTTTTTTTTTTCCCAGAGGAAGCCACTGAGCCTCAGAGGACTGACAGCGTGTAAGTGGGGCTGAGGACTTGTGATTTCGATCCTGGCCTCAGCTTGGTTCACCCTAAGTGTTCTGAGACTCTCATTCCACAAATGTTTGAGGGGCTCCTCTGCCAGGGGATGCAGGAGAGAAGGAAAATCCCTGTCCTCAAGAGCTTATATTTTGGTGGAGAAGATTGACCATAAGCAAATAATTTCAGCTCTGTATTACATTGGGTAGTGACAGAAGCTATGGAGAAAAGTGAAATAGGGAAGGGGTGGAGGATAGGGCAGGGCTCAGGGATTATGGCTTACACAGGGCACTTAGGGAAGGCCTTACCAAGGAGGTAAATTTTAGCAGAGAGGGCAGAAGGTGATAGAGCCAACCCTGAAGATACCTGGGGAAGGTGCATCCCATGGCAGAGGGAATAGGATGTGCAAAGGCCCTGAGGCAGGAGTGTGTGTGGCTTGTTCAAGCCTGTATAGCTGGTGTGAAGTGAGCAAGGGAAAGGTCATGGTCCTCAGAGCACATAGGGCCTTGGAAGTCTTTTTCTGGGCTTTAGCTTCTCTGGTGGTGAGGTGGGAGCCAGTGGAGGAATTTGATGGAGGAGAGACAGACCTGCCTCCCATTTCAAAAGGATCACTGGCTACTATGTAGAAAATCGACTGAGCGTATATATGCGGCGGCAGCAGCAGCAGCAGCAGCAGCAATAATAATAACTGCTCTCTATCAAGTGCTTGTTGAGTGCCAGGCATGGTCGCATTTAATCCTCCTGACTACTTTATCTCCATCTTCCTTAGGCGGAAACCTAGACTCAGCTGGTAGAGCTGGCTGTCAGTTTAGGACAATCTGATTCCAAAGTTTGTGCTCTTGACTGTCATCCATTTTTCAGTGGCAGAGGGATGGCTCCTTTAGAATGGCAGCGAACAGACATCTGGGTGTGGCAGTTGGGTGGACCGTGTACCCATTCTCTGGCTGCTCTCGGGGGTTCAGCGGGCCACCCAGAAGAGGGGTGAGGGGCAGGCTCTCTCCTCTTACTCTCGTATTGAGTGGAGGCTGGGGCAAATTGCTTCCAGATGAGGGAAGCAGTTTGGGGAGTGGAATTTGTGCCCTGTCTCCAGACAGCAGACTCTCAGGGCCTGAGAGGGCCTTGTGTCTTTGTGTTTGGCCTATCAGACAAGCCCTTGTACTTAGAGACCTGGAATTTTTGCTACCGACTGGGGCTCAGTGCCCCGAGGCAGGTGGGCGGGAGACCTCTGCAGATGGTCTCCCCCTCCCTGGAGACACAGCCTCCCTCTCTTTCTGAGTGAAGTCTGGGCCAAAGTGCCCTGTATTTTATCTCCCCCTTTTCTTCCAAGTCGCTTAGGTCACTTTCAGAATGTCACTTCCATAATCCTCATATTTATTGCTCCCTAAGGAAGTAGGAAGATTTTGCCTTGTCTTAAAAAAAAAAAAAAAAAAAAGTGCTGGGGGTCCCTGGCTGGCTCAGTCCATAGAGCGTGTGGCTCTTGATCTTGGGCATGTGAGTTCGAGTCCCATGTTGGGGGGTTGAGTTTACTTAAAAAAAAAAAAAAAAAAAAAAGTGCTGCCGGGTGGGAAAACTGGGGGAGTGAGGCTGGGGTGGATCAAGGGAGGGAAGCCCAGGCCTGGGTGCAGCTTGCCTGGAGTGGGGCAGGGAGGGAAGAGCTGAGCTGACTTGGGTTTGTTCTTTTTAGCTTGACCTTTGGTGTCTGAGTGTGTGGGAGGTGGGGCTGAGCTGGGACTTCCTGCCCTTACCTAGCAAGTGGTCTCAGAGAGCTGATGCGGCCCTGGCCACGTGAAGTGAGGGGGATTCTGGAAAAGAGAGGAGGTGGCCGCCTCAGGCCAGACTCCCTGGCTGCTCAGCGTCAGCGGGGGCCCTGGGGCTGGGGCTTGGAGGCACTCTCCCAACCTTGAATACACACCACCACCCACAGCGCCAGACCTTGGCGGGCCAGGCAGGGGAGGGTACATTGTTTCGCAGGGTAGAGAGAGGACCATTTTGGGAAAGAAAGGCTCCTTCTTGGCTGCTCAGATCCCAGCGGGTTAGCAGCCACAGAAGCAGAGCAAACAGGCCCCTGACTTTGTTTCTATTTCAGAAACCTCACTGTTGCTGACAGGCCACCACTGCAGAATGTGGCATCATCACAGGGCCATGGAGCTGACAGCCGCCTCCTGTAGTGGGGGTGGGGAAGGAGGTGCCGAGGGTGGGGAGGGTGGGGGCTCTATCGAGACCGCTGCCTCCATCAATTCGAGTTAGAGTTGGGGAGGGGCCAGACATGCCTCGGCCTTGGCCGGTTCTCCTGACCTCACAAGCCAGCAAGTGAATATCTGCCTCAAAGACAGGGTGGTGAGGCAGGACAGTAAAGGGTGGGAAGTGGCCTGGAAACTTGGATTGCATTTCCAGCTGGTTTGGCTGACCAGCCAGGTGACTAGGGCCTTCTTTCTAGTCTTCCCACCTGCAATCTTTCTGAGCCTTAAAGCTCCAGCTTTCTCAGGTCAGGGTGAGGAGAGAGGACCCAGGTGCAGAGACCCTCCCTGCCCCTGCCCAGCCCCCAGATGCCAGGTGCCCTTCCTCCGAGGCCTTTGCATGGTGGTTGTTAGGTCTGGCTTTCCTTTTCTGTTAGGGCACTGGCTTCATGGTGGCCTGTGCCCTGTCTGGCTGTCAAATGCTCCAGAGACTCTTAGGTCATACTCTGAGCCAGCCTCCTGCCTCAGTGTCCCCATTCTTCACACTCAGAATGGTATTTTTCTTAATTTATATATTACCTTGTTCCAGAAAAGATGATTAAAACAAACCCAAATACCTGGCAATATCACTGGTCCGTTTGTTCCTGGCTTGAGTTTCACCTGTTGGCTAGGACTCTTATCTGTGGTCAGCAAATTGATGGTTTGTGATGGGTCCCCAAGGCTTTGCACTCATTCATCCTTCCTGGAACAACACTGGGCTGTACATTCTTTACAAAGTCTTGAGGAGCCATTGTAGATGTCTCCTCCCTCCACTAAGTGTTCCCTGCCTCCCCCTTGCTGAGGGTGCCTTTCCTTTGTGACCCTGTAGCGCCTTGGGTGAAGCTTTTGAGAGGAATAAGACAGTTTCTGTCATAGAGCCTAGTGGGATAGACAGTGAGGCATCTTGCCTTTATACAGGTAATGCAGGGGCCCACATCAGAGGTGCTCTATAAATGTGTTCGCCTTAAAAATCTGAAGAAGTATTCATTCTGTACTCACACTTTATTGATACTTGGTTTGGTGTAGAATTCTAGGCTAGGGATTTTTGTGTGTGTATGTGTGCAAAATATTGCTTAGTTTTCTTTTCAGTTCCAGGGTTACTGTCCAAAAGTCTAATGCCATTCCAATTTTGATCCTTTGTGGGTCACAAAGGACTTTTCTCTCTGGAGTTGCCAGCGTCCTGTGTAAAAGTCATCTTTGTCTAGCGTTCTGAAATATCACAAGTGACATTCCTTAGTGTGGATATACGTTCATGCAAGGGCACCCTGGAACCTTTCACTCTTGAAACACACATTGTCTAGCTCTGGGAAGTTTTCTTGAATTACTTCATAGATGATTTTTCTCTTGCCACTTTCTTTCTTCTTTCCCCTGGAGCTCCTAGAATTTGGATACTAAGTCTCCTGGATTGGTCTTATAATTTTATTTTCTTTCTCTTTTCTACTCTCACCCCTTTCTGGGAGATTTCTTCAGCTTTTTATTGAGGTTTTCATGTTAATTAGCATATTTTTTAATTTTTAAGAGTTCTTATGTTTTCTGAATATATCTTTTTGTTTTAAATAGCATTCTGTTTTGGTTTCATAGATGCAATATCACCTCTTATTTCTCTGGTGCTATATAGTTTTATTTTGGGGGGAAGTATTCTTCCTTACCAATGCCTATAAGGTGTGTGTACGTATGCTTTTTCTGTTTTTCCTGTGACAGACCTTTGGTAGTCTGCTTACATCTGCGTGGGGCATTAAGCTCTGTGTGTTTGTATGTGGCAGGCCCTTGTGGACTCTGGGCCTAATGTGGGGTGACCTGGTGGGCCTGTTTCACTTAGGAACCAGTAAGTTAGTATCTTAGGTATTTTCTCTTGAGCTGTTAAGATTTCCTAGAGAGGAATCTTCTATTAGTCTACCTGGAAAGCCTAAGGCTGACCCTCTATGCCCAGGAACCTAATGGGGAAGAGGGCAGGGATTTGGGCCTTCTTGTACTTCAGCTTAGCCGTTTCCAGCATGGTGCCCAGCATTTCCTTTTGCTCAGTTTCTCCATTCTGCAGACCTTCCACTTTACCCTCTCCAAAGAATAAACCCCTGGGATGGGGAGGGACACTGACCTGTCTGAGGCAAGTTGGGGAGGAAGTCGGGGGGCTTGGGACTCTTTCTTAGGCAGACCTGTAACCAGGCTTCCCTGGTGCTGCCAGTCCCCATGCCTTCTGGGGGTTCTGGGGGGCCAGTGCTTTGGGATTCAGCGCTATCAGGTTTCTTAAGATAGTTAGCCTTTGTCCTTGTGCCCTCCAGTCTCTAAAATTGTGTGGCTACCATCTTCCCTTCTGCTCTCTTCGAAATTGGGGGCTTATGCCTGCAACAAAAGTCTCTTCTTTCTTGTTTTAGCGAGGTGTCAGGGACCAGCCCAGGTGAACTCACGTGTTCTCTCTGAGAGCTTTGGCCAAAGCGTAGTTGGTATGTTTAGTTGCCCTTCTGTGTTGTTTTTCACGGAGCAGGGGGTGTGTTTCTTCAGCCTTTGTGGGAACGGAATGAAAGATCATTTTATTATGCATGCTTATTGCAGAACCCCCAGTACCCAGAGCTGTGCCAGTGACCCACGAGACCCTCAGCAGTCGCTGGCCGAATCAATGAGTGAACACGCGAATGAATTGCAAAGAGACTTGGAAACAAAAATGGAAGCAGAAGTACAATTCATTTGCACTGAAAGGCAAACAACTTAACACAACTCTACACCTGTTAAATATCAAACTGTTTAACAGACTTGATGGCTAGCGGTGGGGACACTGTGGACTTTTTCCTCATCTTGGTTTATTTTCTCTGGCCGTAGTGAGCATGCCATACTTCTGTAATTTTTGAAGAGGAATTAAATGAAGAAGAATAAGAACATGTCTAGTTTAGAATGTAAGCCTAGGCACATAGGAACCTAGGTACCATCTGGGGCTTTGGCAGCCTTTCAAGGTCATTCTACTGCCTTGGACCTTGGTGTCTTCCTCTGTAAAGCAAGTGGCTGGACCAGATGCATCGAAGGTCCAAAGTGCTAGTCCTGTGACTCCAGTACTGTCTTCTCTCGCTCCTGTTATGACAGTGTCGGTCTCTTGTGGAAAAGAACTGCCCCTACCTCCTTTTTTTTTTTTTCTTTTCTGACCTAGAATGCCTTCTTTGCCTGCATTTCTGCTCAGCTGGACCCTTCTAACCTTCAGAACAGAATCAGAGTCTCCTTTCCTTCCTGAACAGTCCTCTGCTGCTTCAGGATATGCCAGTCTCCCTTTCTGCAGCAGCCTTTGGCTTTTTTAGTTTGCAGTTGGGTAGAAAGGAAAGAGCCTAGACCTTGAAGCCCCATGGTGCTGGGTTGGATTTTAATTCTGCTGTTTACTAATAATGTGACCTTGGACAGTTTACCTGGTCTCTCTGAGCTTCAGTTTCCTCATCTTCTCAAAGGGAATTTGTATTGAAAGTTATCTCATGGAGTTTACGTGAGAATTGAATATGGTGTGTATTTAAAGTGCCTTGGTTAACATGTGACACAAAATAGCCCCATCACACAAGATGATGGTGTCAGCAGTAATGATCAGTGTTTCTGTGTATTACTTTATTTACTCACAAAGTAGAAACTTCTATTATTTTTATTTTTCCAGTGAGGAGATGGAGCTGTAAAGAAATAATTTGCCAAAGGTTACAAATCAAGGACATTCACCTTTTTTTTCAAGTGTTTTCCTTTTCTTCTTCTTCTTTTTTTTAATGTTCATTTTTACTTTTGAGAGAGAGACAGAGCACGAGTGGGGCAGGGGCAGAGAAAGAGGGAGATAGAGAATCCGAAGCAGGCTCCATCTGAGCTGTCAGCACAGAGCCCGACACGGGGCTCGAACTCACGAACTGTGAGATCATGACCTGAGCTGAGGTTGGACACTTAACCTACCGAGCCACCCAGGTGCCCCATCAAGTGCTTTTTTTTCTCTTTAAGTGTTTTTGTGTTTGCACTTCCTCCACGGATACTGATCTGTGAGCTGAATCCATGTCAGGTCTTGGTGCAGGGAACACAGCAGTGAGAAGACAAAGTTCCTGCCCTGATAAAGCTTGTCTTCTTGTGTCAGAGCAGGTCAGTGAACAAACAAACACTGTGTAACAGGCAGAGCGAGCGTGGAGGTGAAAATGGGGCAGCACTAGGCACCCACTAGGCCTGTGAGAAGGCGATGGGGAGAGTTATTTTGTGTTAGGAGTCAGGGAGAGCTCCTCTCATATGGGGATCCAGAGACCTCAGGGGGAATCGAGGGAGCAGGCCTCTTGAGTGTCTGGGGAAGCACATTCCAGGTCTTGGGGGCCAGTGAATGCGACTGTGAGTGGCAGAGCTGAGGATGTGAACTTGTTTCCTCAATTCCTTGCTTCCTCTTTGAAGTTGAAGACTGCCTCTTCTTCCTGTTTTGTGTCCTATGTGACATTGGATAAAGAAAGTGGGGGGGCACTTTGGTAGATGATCAAGAAATATTTTTTGGTTGATGAGCACTCCCACCCATGTCCTCTTAACTTGCAGTTGGGTAGTGCCTATGTAGGCACAGGGTTTGTACATAGTCACCACTCTTGGATGGTTCTCAGCCCCCTTCCCACAGTCTCCAGGGGAGCACAGACTTGGGAGCATCGCTGCCTGCAAGGCCTGCCCTCCTCTCTGTGCTGCAGCCGTGCTGGGCTTCTCTGAGCCCTTCACCAGGGCACATGCTGCCTTCCCCAGGGCCTTTGCACACGTGGCTCCCATATGCTCCTTCACGTGTTAGTCAGGTTTGCCTACAGGGGAGCGTTCCCTGATCCCTGACCCGGGTCAGTCCCCTTGTTCTGTGCTCTCATAGACTTGTTGGTTCTTTCCTTCATAGCATTTCTCTCCATTTATAACTGTATACTCACCTGTGTGGTCCTCAGACTCTGAATGTCTTTCTCCCTGGACCATAAACTCCAGGAGACAGAGGCCTAAACTGCTGTTGCTCATCCCTTTTCCTCCCCTGCACCTCCAGCATCTAGCACAGGAGTTGGCAAATTTTGTGTGTAAAGGACCTGATTATAAATGGCTTTGCAGATGGTCTGGTCTCTGGTGTTAGCTACTTAGCTCTGCCCTTGAAGCACAGAGGTAGCCATAGGCAATACGTACACGAATGTGCGTGGCTGTTTCCCAATTTATTTATGGACATCAATGATGGAATTTCATGTGATTTCCACATGTCATGAAATATTATTCTGCTTTTGATTTTTTTCTAACCTTATAAAAATGGGAAAATGATTGTTAGTTTGCAGGCTTTATAGACAGCAGGCTGGATTCGGCCAGCCTGTAGTTTATGGACCTCTGATGTAGCATCATGCGTGGCTTATAGTAGGTTCAGTAAGTATTTGTTGAACTAGTGGATGGCATCTTGGACACAGTAAGAAGTAATGAGTTTATGAGCTGCTGCCTTCCCTTGATCTACTCCATAATCTCTATCCCTTATCAGATTCCCCGTGATCTGTTAAAATCAAAGAAGATACTCAACTGGTTCTTTTTTAAAAAACAGCTTTATTGGGGTGCCTGGGTGGCTCAGCCAGTTGAGTGGCTGACTTTGGCTCAAGTCATGATCTCCCCGTGCATGGGTTCCAGCCCCATGTCGAGCCCTGTGCTGACAGCTCGGAGCCTGGAGCCTGCTTCAAATTCTGTGTCTCCCTTTCTCTCTGCCCTTCTCCCACTTGTGCTCTGCCTCCAAAATAAATAAACATTAAAAAAATTGAAAAAAACTTTATTAAGTAGTAATTTACATATCATAAAATTCACCCATTTTCAAAGTGAGCAATTCAGTAGTTTTAAGTGTATTCTCAGTTATGCGACTATCATCACTATCAATTTTAGAAATTTCATCCCCTGTCAGAGAACCCCGTATGCATTAGTAGCCATTCCCATCCCCACAAACAGCCCCATTCATGTACTTTTTTTCCTCTATAGATTTACCTCTTCTGGATATTTCATATAATGGAATCCTGTCATATGTGGTCTTTTATGACTAGTTTTTCACTTAAGCATGGTATTTTCAAGGTTCATCCATGTTGTCGCCTGTTAGGATTTCTTTTTAAGACTGAGTAATATTCCATTGCGTGGACATACCACGTGTTGTTTGTCCTTATTCATTTATCTGCTGACAGACATTTGAGTTGTTTCCACCTTTAGATTGCTGTGAATAAAGCTGCTGTGAACGTTCACGTACAATTTTTCGTGTGAGCATGTGTTTTCATTTCTCTTGGGCAAATACCTAGAAGTGGAATTGCTGGGTCATATGGTAACTGTGTTGAGCCTCTTAAGTTGCTCCAGACTATTCTCCAAAGCAGCTGCACCGTCTTACACCCCACCTAACAGTGTACAGGGGTTCCATTTCCTCCACATCCTTGCCGACGACTTTTTGTTTGAAAATTTTTAAGTTTATTTACTTATTTTGAGAGAGAGAGAGAAAGAGAGAGAGAGAGAGAGAAAGAGAAAGAAAATGTGTGAGTTGGGGAGGGGCAGGGAGAGAGGGAGGGAGAGAATCCCAAGCAGGCTCTGTGCTGTCCACTCAAAGCCCCACGCGGGGCTCAATCTCACAAACCTTGAGATCATGACCTGAGCTGAAATCAAGAGGCAGACGCTTAACCGACTGAGCCACCCAGGTGCCCCTATTTTAATTGTTTCAACGACTCTTTTACTGCTTGTCTTTTTGATTGGCCAGTTCTTTTTTCATTGCACACACCTTTGGTTGTGAGACGGTGGGCTGAATTGAGCACCTAGATAAGTTCCATCATTTTCTTTTGTAAGAGCAGTGCATGCTTATTAGAGCATATTTGGGGGACAGAACCTGATGGCTGTTAGCAATGTCCTTGTGGCACTTGGTCACAGCCCGCTAACTCTAACAGGTCCCCTAAGACCAAGGCAGTTGCCATAGCGAGCAGTGCAGTGGATCAGGATGCGGGCCTGGGGGCTCAGAATGCGGGACACAGACTGACTCTGCTGTGCCCAGATGCTCGACATTGGCAAGGTGCTTAGTCTCTGTAGGCCTCCGTTTTCCCCTTGGCAAAAGGGATTCACTCATGCATTCACCTTATTCAGCACGTCTCTTTCGGGTACCTACTATGTGGCAGGCCTAGCACGCACTTTATGGGTCATGGTAAAGATGAAACAGGGTCATGTGTATGAAGTGCTGAGCATAAATGATAATAGTACAAAACCAATCAACAGACCCTGCCCTTCCTGAGGTCATCTGGCTCCTCATAGCTTGTTATTGTTGTCAGGTGAAGATAGCTTGTCAGAGGAGGAAGGGTCCTCAGTGGGTGTCCTTCTCACTCGTGGCTTGCGCTGGATCCCAGTCCAGCAGCCAGCTTCTGCCTGGATGTTTCGAGTGATGAACACCCCCTCTGATCGCTGGACAGCTCTGGTTTTCAGATCTGCTTCTCTGGAGCCGTCCTTTGGCCTTGTCTCTGCCGGCCGAGCCTGGGAACGCGCGCCTGCTCCCTCGTCCACATGACAACCCGGGAGTATTTGACAACAGCTACCCCTGTACCTCTTCTCCAGTTCCACCAGCTGTCTCTCAGATAACTTCATTTCTAGACCCCACTGCCCCGGTGGCTGCCTTTGGATGCACTCCAGCACTGTTTTCTGGACTCAGCCTGAGCCTTCCCCGTTGGAGATCCACACAAACCGAGCGCCAGAATGAGTTGTAAGCTTATGAGGGTGACAAATCTTCACCTTTACCAGCAGGACGGTTTTATGGAAGAAAGTGCTCAGGAAGGAAAGATAACTTCATTCAAGATTACAGAAAAAATAAAATTCCAGCTAAAGCCTGTCCATTTCCCCCTGCTGCTTGCCAAGCTCAGTCTATAGGAAGGCAGCACAGACTGCCCTCATCATCTGGCTCCTGATGGGCGTTGCAGGGGCAACCTGCTTGGCTGAAAGGGTTTGTGATTGAGAGTTTGAGTGTTCCCCACTGTCACCTCCTGTCCTGATGGGGCAGAGCTGTTGATACATTCCTTGGGCTCCGTTTTATAAGCTGCTGGAGGGAGATGGTGACAAGCAGCCTGTTAATAAAAGCACTTTAGCAAAAACAACACGAGGAAGGGGGAGGAATCAGAGCTCTATCATTTGTCTGTCTGATTTTTGTATCCTAGGGCCTTTCTTTTTTTGGTAGGAGAAATCCAAATATGTTTAGCAATTCCTGCGCTGTTGCCTGTGGGGTAAAAACCTAGTAGTTTTAGAATTGAGAATAGTCTAGAAACCCACAATATGCCCAGCTCTGCCCCGAGGCAGGAACGGTGAGGGAGCACACATTTTGGGCATTTCCCACTTCCTTAGGCCTGAGTTTTTGAAAGTCCATGCCTACATTTCTTCCTGTGTTCCAGGCTGATTTACATAACTTTATTCTTATGTGGTTAGTTACTCATTCAGAAATTCCCCTGTCCATCTGTTCTGGGATTCTGAGTCAGTGGGAACAGAATACTACGGTACATTCTGGCCCCTGCCTCCTCCTGTTCCTCCTCCCTGCCTGGAGGCAGAGGCAGAGGCCAAGGACCAGGACGTTTGTCGAGGCTGTCAGATCCTGGTCTGGCTCCTCCAGTTGAAGGAAGCACCTCAGGGGGCAGTTGCTACAGGTGCTGTGGCCGCGGGGTCTGACCACTTGCCTGCAAGCTGTCATCTCAGGGCTTAGCAGGTGAGGGCAGCCTAGAGGTGAGAGGCGGCAAAGTGAATGGCCAAGGCCCACCTCCCGGTTCACACACCAGCCACACTGCTCCCCGTCGTGGCCCTGGACAAGTTCTCCCAGACCCTTTTTCCCCTGTAAAATGGAGACACTAAAGGACACGTTTCAGCAGGTTACTGTGACTATGAAGTGAGTTAACGCGTGTAAAGCTTCTAGAACCTGCCCGGCACGTAGAAAGCATGGTGCAGGTGTTAGTGGTGGTGAGCAGGATGGTGAGGATGATTTCTCTCTTTCCTACTGGATTACCTGATCCCTCTTTTTTTTTTCCTTTTGTTTATATTTATTGACACATATGGGAAAACTTTGGTGTGAGCTCAACCCCATGGCGTTCCCCCTCAGAGGCCTTTGCTCCCCTTCCTTCTCACCACTGACCGGTGCCTTCACTGCTCCCAGACTCTGAGTGAGAATCTGCCAGAGGCGGGTCTCCCAGTAGCAGGAGACAATTTCATGTCCCTGCCTCTGTCTCCTCATCTGTAACCTGTGGAAAAACATCTACCACTCCCTCTTCTTCCTCCCAGTCCCCTCCAGAGATGGGAAGAGGCTTCAGGCACCATTATTAAGCATGACAGGTTACAAAGACAGAACTTTGGTGGACGGTAGGGGAGAGATGGAAGGCACAGGGCCAAGGGCTCAGTAACCCTGGGGCAGGGTTTGGAGGGGGGTGACCTTGGAGGGGGGTGAACGAGTACCTTCCTTGGGGTACTGTGAGCACAACAGTATGGGTTACACTGCCCACAGAGAACGTATGTGGGATGTTGTTTATTTATTATTTATTTATTTAAAAAATTTTTTAAAATATAATTTATTGTCAAATTGGCTAACGTACAGGGTGTGCAGTGTGCTCTTGGTTTTGGGGGTAGATTCCCGTGGTTCATCGCTTATACAACACACAGAGCTCATCCCAAGTGTGTGGGATGTTGTTCAGAAAATCAGTCGCAAATGAATGTTCTTCCAGCTCATTCTGTTCCCCACCTGGACAAGTGCCTATGCTTTTTGCCCTCAGGATGCTCACGAAGGGGATAGGGGCAGTTTAATACTGGGAAGAAAGCCTCAGTGACATGAATAACCAGTGGTTGTTACTTTCCCTTTATGCCTCAAGTACTATGCTAGACATCTACTTTATAAGATGAGGAAAACAAGGCTCAGAGGGGCTCATTAGCTGCCCCTGAGGTCATACAGTGGGACATGCCAGAGAAGGATTTAAACTCTTCTCCGGGGGATTCCAAAGTCTGTGGTCTTTCCAGGAGGGGAAACTTGAT
Source organism: Lynx canadensis (assembly GCF_007474595.2). Lineage (NCBI taxonomy): Eukaryota > Metazoa > Chordata > Mammalia > Carnivora > Felidae > Lynx > Lynx canadensis. Next base: position 38,046,795 of record NC_044309.1, read on the forward strand.
TCTGAGCCCCACGAGGCCTGTTGGAGTCTCCACATCTCTCTTCCGGCTTTTCTGGAGGATTGGTGTGAAATCCTTTCTCTCAGCCACATGATGTTTGTGTGTTCTTTTTTATTCTGGTAGTCTCAGCCCTCTCCCCTTCCCTCACTCTTTCTCCCTTCTCCTTCCTCTGACCCACTCCAACCGGAGGGGTATTTGGGGTATTTAACCTGAGAACCTCCCCCTCGTGGCTGGTGACACACCAGGCCAGCCTGTCACCTCCAGAGATTTGAGGAGGAAGTGAGCCATCAGCCGGTGAAAGAGACCTGTGCTAGAAGGTGTGAGTGACCCTGGGCTTTTGTGAGAAGCGTGGAGAGGGGAGATGGGGAGGTGAGATGGCTGTGTTTGCTGTGCTCTGGAGATGTTTCTAGGTGACAGCGTGGAGCAGCAGGGGAGTGGGGGAAGCCGCAGTGTCCTGACATCACAGGCCTGGCAGCCGTTGGCCCACAAATATTGATGAGGCTGGCACTTGTGAGGGACAGTTGCAGAGCCATCTGGATAAACTGAGTCTATAGCTGGGAGGGGCTGCTGGGGGCCTGTGCATCTTTGGTGAGAGGCCCAGGCCCAGGCCCTCTTGCCACAGGCTCATTCACAGACCTCGGGTCAGCCACAGGCCCTCTCTGACGTTTCTTCTTCGTAGAATGAGAAGGTTGGGTACGTCTTCTTGAGGCCCTTCCAGCTCTGCCAAGTTATAGCAGTCCCTGTTTGTCACGCGTTTCCTGTGTGCCGTCCTGTGGGAAGCCTGACGGGCCTAAACCCATCAAATCCTCCCGACACCAGGCTTTCACTTGCCCTCGTTTTGCAGATGAGGAACCTGACGTTGAGAGCTGAGGTTGCAGTCAATCCAGTGGCCCCTAGATCAGGTCCAGGCCACACGTGTTTTGTTTGGGCCCCTTTGGTGTTCTTGCTTATTTATTTAAACTTAAACACTGAAGAGATTTCACAAAAATAGAGATTTGGGGTTTAGAGATGAAAAGTCTGGTCACATGGAGTCCACGCTGCTAGGTGCAACAATTGGCCAGACCTGAGTCTCAGCCACCACCCTCAGATGGGGCCTGTGCTTTCCCGACTGCCTCAGTGTTGACACAGTGTGGGAACGTGCCTGTAAACCCAGCTGGTGTCATTAACTTGTGTTTTCTACCTGCCTCAGGTTAAGGATGTGATATAACTCACACCATGTAGGTCACACAGCCACTCACTGTTAGAGAGGCAGGAGTCACACTTGGCTGTCTTTGACCTTAAACCATGAACTGCCCAGCGGCTTTTATGAGTGATTTCTTTCCCCTCCCCTCCCCCTCCCCCTCCCCCTCCCCCTCCTCCCCCTCCCCCTCCTCCTCCTCCTCCTCCTCCTCTTCTTCTTCTTCCTCCTCCTACTCCTCCTCCTCCTCCTCTTCCACTTCTTCTTCTTCTTCCTCCTCCTCTTCCTCTTCCCCTTCCCCTTCCTCCTCTTCTTCCTCCTCCTCCTCCCCTTCTTCTTCTTCTTCTTCTTCTTCTTCTTCGAGAGAGAGAGAGAGAAAGAGAGAGAGATGTGGGGCTCGATCTCAGGACTGTGAGATGATGACCTGAGCTGAAATCAAGTCAGATGCTTCACTGACTGAGCCACCTTGGTTTCTATTTACTGGCAGGTTGAACCCAGGAGACCCCACCTCCCCGCGCCTCAGAGTGTTGCCAAAATGCCATACAAAGAACATGTATTTTGCCCCAGGCAAATAGAGGCAGGAAACAGAGATGTCTATTCAGACTGTGGAGGCCTTGGGATTGGTCAGGGGTCCCTGAGGAATGGGCAGGCAGGATGCTGGGCCTCCCAAACAGGGTGGGGGCTCTGAGGGGAGCCCTGGTGGAGGTGGAGGTTTCCTGCACTTGATGTTGGTCTGTCCAGCTGTTTCCTCCTGATAGAGCATTTGGACAATGTCACAGTGACTCAACTCCCAGCACCGTCGATGAACAATAGCAGATCTGTCCAGGGTCAGCGAGGGAGTGGCGGCTACACCAGTCAACCTGCTTCCAGGCTCCCCATTGGGAGGAGCCAGTGGCACCTTGAACCATCTCCCTTCTTGCTCTTGGTGCCCCAAAGTCCTGTTCTGGATGGGTTGCATTCAGGCTGTTGCTTTTTGGTTTCCCTATAACTTGTCCTCACTCCGTCGTTGTGCACAGCTGACCAGAGCTTTAGAGGCTCCGTGCTGACCAGCTGCCTGCCTGCCATCCAAGTCGGGCTTTGCCAGACCTCCCTTAAATGGGTTTGAGGTTAAGTGGGTTTGGCACAATCCAAGAAGGTTCTGAATCTCTACCCAGGCATCCAGGACCTGGATAAGCTTCAGATGAGAAAGACAGCTGTAGGATTCTTTAATCTCCTCCAGTGGGCAGAGGATTAAGCAATTTTTTGGTGGGTTTGTGTTCATGCATTATGATTTTTTTTAAACAAAAATGATTGTTTATTGAGTGTTTTTGAGGTTCCTGTCACACAAGCACTTCCCATAATTTATCTAACAGTCCTTTGGTAGCTCTCTAAGGGACGTATCCTTACCCCCATTTTACAGACAAGGCACCTGATGCACCAGAAGGCAAGGAGCTTGTCTAAGATCTCAGATCCTTCTCATTTCAAAGTCCTGTGACATATGACTTCCTAGGGAGGAACATGGGGTATGTGGAAGAGTATGGAAACCAATTTGAGGACCCTTGGTGAATGATGAGTGGTTTGAAAGAAGCTGTGCAGAGAGCATGCAAAAGTGAGTGGGGCCAAGTACCTGTGTCCTTGGAGTTTATAGGAAAGTGAAGGAAACAGGCATGTTACCACCCACCTCTGATGCAAGACATGTTGTGACTTGTGCTAACAGTGGGCTGCCAGAATGATTTGGAACTGCATTTTTGTCTGGTGTATGAGCTCCTGGATAAAGAGACACTTCAAAACAGAGGTGGGAAACTCCTAGCCCACGGGACTGACTCGGTTGTCCACGTGATTGAAACTGGACCATGTAGGTGTGCCTGGGTGGCTCAGTTGGTTAAGCGTCTGACTCTTGATTTCGGCTCAGGTCATGGTCTCACAATTCCATGGGTTTGAGCCCTGTGTCAGGCTGTGTACTGACAGCACAGAGCCTGCTTGGGTTTCTCTTTCCCTCTTTCTGCCCCTCCCCACTCACACCATCTCTGTCTCTCTCAAAATCAATAAAAACTTAAAAATAAAGAAATTGGTCCATGTAAAAAATACTGAGATGTGATGCCATTTATGTCTAGAGTTGCAAAAATGCAACACTGCTTACAATTGTTCTTAGTATGCTTATTGGAAATTTATATCAAATATTCATTCTCTCTGACTCAGTCATTCTGTTTTTTGGCACTTGTATTGAGGAAGTAATCATATACATATGTGTATATATATATGTATGTATATGTATACAGATGTGCATAATATATCTTTATTGTAGCATTATTTATAATAGATAGTTAAAATTGGAAACATTCCAAATGTCCAACAATAGAGTAGTTATGTAAATTTTGACATATTCATCTGATGTCTTACAGTATTAAAAAACAGTCATGTCTTCAAAAATCATATATGACTCAAAATAATGCTTATGAGAATGTGTCAGGAAATACTGTAAGATTTAAAACTGTATCTGCTATAAATCCTAATTTTTTAAACATGCGAAGAAAAAAGACCCAAGGGAGTATACCCCAAATGCTAACGATGATACTGATTATTAGTGATTTTTATTTTCTTTTTTATGTTCTTTTATAGTTTCTAAAATTTCTTTACAGTAATAACAGCAAGAACATCCATGTCTCAGGCATCTCCCAGGACCCAGGGTATTGGTTGCATGGACGTAGCACCACTGTGCCCTGCAGAACGCGGTCTCTAGCACTTTCCAGAGCATGGCATTAATTGTGTTTGGGGAGGTGGTTCCTCTGCCTTTGAGCTCCCTCTTTCTTCCCTATTATACTCTCCCCTCGCCAGGTTTCTCCCTTAGTTGGCCATAAATTTATAAACCGAAGAAGGATTTTTTAAAAATATGCACTATTTTTTATTGCTTGTGTTTCCTGAATACGATGATAAGAGAGACATTTTATACTCCCCTCTAAAAGAAAACCCTAATTTAAGTGTCTTTCCACTCATGCGATCCCAATTGATTTTCCCTTTGTAGTTCAGATGGCCTTTGTCAGATAGAAGAATTTTCTGCTCCTGCCTTAAATGGCCTCAGAAAGCCCAATTTAAAATGATGCGTCGTTCCCATGGCCTATTAGGTAATACCACTCCTGCCTGGTTTCACCACAGAGGAATGGGAGAGAGGCACGGTTTACTGTCTTAACAGAGTTCTGTGGCTGATAGTAGGTTTGAAACTGACCCCCAAGTGAGCCCTGAGAAGACTTGTGATCCGAATTCAACAACTGCCTTTTTGTTTGTATTTTGTAGATATTGATGAGGACTTAGCCTGCCACCTGGCATTTAAGGCTCCCATATGTGTTGTTTGGATAAATTCTGGCCTTTGTGGCAGTGTTCCCTCCCAACAGCGAGAGTGTGTTGTATTCAAGTGTACAAAGAAAATGGTATCCTGTAGTGGTTAAGAAAACACGTTTTGGATCAGAGAGATACAGATCCTGGCTTACCAGCCCAGTGATTGTTAGCACCGCCCCTAGCTTCTTGGAGCCTTACTTTCCTCCTCTGTAAAGTGGGCATAATGCTAAAACCCTATAGGGATGTTATAGAAATTAAATGAGAGAATGCTTATAAAACGCTTGGTTAAGGGATCAACTAATATTAAGGTAGTAATACTGTTATTTTTGGAGGAGAGGCTTCCCCCCCCCCATCCTGGTCTTAGTTCTCAACTTGCGTGGGGTGGCACACTGTGCCAGGAATGTGGGTTTAGTGGCTCATTGTCTTATAGATCCAGAGCCCTGACCACTTTCTTAACCCCCAGACTCCACCTTCAGGACCTGCCGCTCCTTTTGGACCTGCAGACACAAAAAGGCTGAGCCTACCTGCTTCCTTGGCCTTCTGCAGTCAGTGGGGAGTAAACTTTCAAAATACAGAAGGCCCAGTTTTCAGGTCATCTTCAAGGAGACCTTAAAGACAAAAGGCTGAATTTCCCACATCCCCCAAGAGATACCTTCCTGGCTTCATGACCACTCAACACCCCTGCAACCCACAACAAGGTTGCTTGGATTGCACTCTGGGTTTCTCACTCGTTAGAGCAAAGACAAACGTTTAAGCTAGCAGGCTATCACCACCACCACCGGTATATTATCTTGTCTTCAGAAAATTTTTTTATTGTGACAAAGAACACAGGACATTCACTATTTTAACCATTTTTTTAAGTTAAAAACATTTTTGATGTTTATTTTTGAGATAGAGATAGAGAGAGGATGCACACAAGGAGGGGAGGGGCAGAGAGAGAGGAAGACACAGAATCTGAAGCAGGACTGAGCCACCCAGGCACCCCCATTTCAACCATTTTTAAGTGTACAGTTCAGTAGTGTTTCTCTAGAGAAACAGAACCAATAGGAGAAACATTCACACACATGTATTTTATCATATGATGTCATAGGATAATAGGATATACACATCATGTAAATGGAGATTGAGGAGTTATTGGCTCGTGCAGTTAGGGAGGCTGAGAAGTCCCACCCTCTGCCATCTGCAAGTCAGAGACCCAGGTGGTGTAATTCAGTCTGAGTCCAAAGGCCTGAGAACCAGGGGAGCTGATAGTTCAAGGATAGAAGATGAGAAGAGATGTCCCAGCTCAAGCAGTGAGGCAGGAAAAAAGGGTTGAATTCCTTCTCCTTCCGCCTTTTGTTCTGTTCAGTCTCTCAACGCACTGGTTGATGTCCACCTGCACCGGGGAGGGTGGTCTGCTTTACTGACTGCACCAATTCCAATGCTAATCCCTTCTGAGACACCTCACAGACACATCCAGAAATAATGTTTCATCTGGGCGCCCCTGGGCCAGTGAAGGTGACACATGAGGTTACCTTCACAAAGGGGCATTAAGTACATTCACAATCTTGTGCAGCCACCCCCGCCATCCATTTCCTGAGCTTTGTCATCATCCCAAACTGCAACTATATTCCCATTAAACCCCAAGTCCCCATTTCCCCCCTCCCCCTAGGCCCTGGCAACCACCGTTCTAATTTCTGTCTCTATGGTTTTGACTGCTCTAGGTTCCTCATATAAGTGGAATCACACAGCATTTGTCTTGTGTGACTGGCTTAGTACCCTTAGCATAACAACCTCAAGGTTCACCCGTGCTGTTGCCCGTGCCACAACTTCATCCCTTTTTTAGGTGGAATAATCTATTCTATTGTATGTATAGAGTGCATATATTTATCCATTCGTCTGTTGATGGACATTTGGGTCATTTCCACTGTATGGCTATTGTGCACATCTTATTCTATTCTATTCTATTCTATTCTATTCTATTCTATTCTATTCTACTTTATTTCATTTCATTTCATTTCATTTCATTTCTTTTATTTTATTATTGTTTTTTAGAGTTTATTCATTTATTTTGGGAGGGGGGTGGGACAGAGAGAGAGGAAGAGAGAGAACCCCAAGCAGTGTCCACACTGTCTGTGCAGAACCTGTGCAGGGGTCAAACTTAGAAACTGTGAGATCATGACCCCAGCTGAAATAAAGAGTTGGATACTTAACCGACTGAGCCACCCAGGAGCCCCAAATGTGCACATCATATTTTAAAGTTAAATTCCCACCGTCTTCCTTCAGTCATTCCGTTGGTTCTCTAGCTCGTGCCTTTATATAATGGAAGCAATGAATGAGTACCTTTGGTAATAATATATGCAGTCGTAGGCTGTTTCCCTGTGCATTGGATCTATTTATCCATTTCCCTCATCAGGCTGTAAATGCTCTGAGACCAGGAACTTTGTTTAATAATTCTTTTTACTAGCTCCTGAGAGTCTGTTTTAGGAAGTGGTAAAGGATCTTGGTTAAGAGTGTGGGTTCTGAGGTCAGACCACATGGGTGTGTATCCTAATTCTACCACCTACTAATTTGTCATTGCACAGGCCCCTTTTCAACACTCAGTTTGTCCTTTGAAATGGCGATGATGGTGATTACCACCTCTTGGGGCTCTCGTGAAAATGAAATGAGATAGTCCATGTATAGGGTTTGGCACAGTGTCCTAGACATCATAAGCCCTTAAAAGTTAGCTTATGAACAAATAAGAATCTCAACATCCTTCTCAGAATCTGTCTCTTTTATCCTCATAGTTTCTTCTCGAGGTGGCTCACGAGTAAGATGAATGGCCTCCGCCGTGGATTGGGGTCCCAGGCAGGGTCAGAGCCAGGCAGCGTTAGAGCCTGCTTACTGCTGGTCACTAACGTTTCCTCCCAGTGCTGTTGGCCCCCATTCAGGTAGTGTGCAGACCCTGAGCGTGCCCTGGGCCCTGGGTCACCTCCGGTGCCTTCCCTGCAGCCTCTTTTCTGAAAGGGGCGCTGATCCATGGGATGGACTAGGCAGCGGGGGGCGGGGGGGGGGAGGCTGTAGGGACTCTGGCTCCTTCAGGATAGTGCTATTGGGATGGCCCGTGGGTCATGTCCCTGCAGCTTTG